>NC_083334.1:11879672-13152797 GCF_963455315.2 Globicephala melas | reverse complement strand
AATTCACATAAGAAAACTTGGGAGATGTTAGGGACTGAATTGTGTCCTCCCAAAATTTATATGTTGAAGTCCTAACCTCTAGTACCTCAGAATGTAACTGTATTTGGAGACAAATCATTTAAAGAGGTAACTAAGTTAAAATGAGGTCTCTAGGGTGAGCCCTAATATGATGACTGGTGTCCTTATAATAAGAAGGAGTATGGACACAGATATGCACATGCACACAGGAAAACCATGTGAAGACGCAACGAGAAGGCGGCCATCGGCAAGCTAAACTAGTACAGGGGACCAAAACTATTTTTCTCATGTGTAAAATAAGAATCTGAACAATTATATTTGCTTCTAAAGTAGTTACAGGATTAAGTAGAGTGATGCATGTAAAACATTTAGTTTGTTGTCTCACGTGCAGTAACCTTTCAGTAAATGATGGGTATTATTATCATGAAGCCCGACAACAGAATTTTCTGGACAAATCTCTCCAGAGAATTAGCCAAAGACCTTACTGGTCTCAAAGAGGATCACCAAGCTCAAGGTATCTGTGATGTTATTATAGCTGAGACAATGCTATGCGATCATCAAACCATTTTCTTTTCCTCCTGGCACACAGGAAGGGTATGTTCCCCGCTTGCACGTGGTGTCATATGACTGGTTCTTACTAATGGAATGTGGACAGAAGTGAAACGTCATTTCCAGTCTGAGGCTGTTTAGATCAGGGTTCCTTCTCTGCTTTTTCTCTCTCTGCCATTTACATGCATGGCTAGAAGAAAAGGACTCCAAGACAGTGGAATCACAAGAAGGAAGGTGACTCTGAGTCACCTTTTGGAGGAGTGCCATGCAGGAGAGCCACCTGACTTACAAGGGCAAGAAATAAATCTTAGCTGTATTAAGCTATTGGGATTTAAGGATTTGTCCTTAGGGCTGTTACCTTTGCTTACTCTGACCAATACAATCAAGTGTTATTTCCAATAGCATATGACAGCAGCAACACTATTACTAATAAATATGTGGTCAGAGGAAATGTAAACTAAGGCTTAGATTTCAGTCAGCTAAGGGCCAAATGGGAGGAATGGGCTATCCTCCAGTGGATACTATTAACATTATCACATGTAGAATGCTTGATTTCCTTGATTCTCCTTTCTTTGGAGCAAAGAGCAAGCTTATAACATCTGCAGAGGATGGACGAGAGGTGGATACGGTAGTCACCTTTATATATTAATCCATCTGAGGCTTGGCCAAGAGCTTTTTAATCTGATTATTGATGCTGGTGTTACTTATGTCTGTAAACGGATGTTGGCAAATATAACACAAAGGTCAGGGGCCGGAGGGAGGACTCAATGGGAAAGGTGCGTGTTTAATGGGATAGAGTTTCAGTTTGAGAAGATGAAAGTTCTGAAGATGGATGGTATTGATGGTTGCACAGCAATGTGGATATGCTTCATGCCTCAGATTGTATACTTAAAAATGGCTAAAATGGTAAATTTTATGTTGTGTATATTTTACCACAGTTTTTTAAAAAGCACTTGCAAAGACTCTCTTAGGAGGAGGAGAGTGGTCTGGAGGGTTAGAGGAACATGATAGGTAACACAGGGACACAGAGAAAGGCCAGGTAGTCCTGCCTTTGGTGGGGGAGAGATGGATTCAACCACACTACCAGGCAAAATGCAAATACAGAGGGAGGGAAAGAAGGAAGCAGTGTAAGAATTCAGAGGAGGAAGCAGTCTGGGTCACGGCAGGAATTGTGAAGAAGGGCCACCCCACCTGGGCCCAAAAAGTCTGGTAGGATCTTGAGTATTGAAAGGAGGTGGGAGTGAGGCCGAGCTCCGCATGGTAGGGGCTCAGAGCACAGTGCTTGCTGGGGGTTGGGTGGTGAGTCCCTGGAAGACCCAGCGAGGTGGAGTGGAGGGTTCCCATTGAGAGCGGTGGGAGACGGGGTTGGATGTCAGACTAATGAGCTGGTGGAGTAGACGGTGGGAGTCGTTGGACTTTCCTTTTTTATTTGAATAAATTTTTAATTTTAGAATAGTTTTAGATTTACCAAAAAGTTGCAAAGACAATACAAAGAGTTCCCATATAGCCCTCACCCAGTTTCCCCGATGTTAAGATGTTATATTACTATGGTGTATTTGTCACAATTAGTGAGCCAACACTGATACGTTATTTTTAACTGAAGTCCACTCTTTACTCAGATTTCCCCTAATGCCCCTTTTCTCATCCATGATTCATTCCATCATGATACCCATCCAAATCTGTACCCATCCAAAAGCGCAAAGATAGTACAGAGGGTTCTCACAAACTTGACATTGTTTCCCTGATTACTGATATCTTATGTTAGTATGGTACACTTATTATAATTAATGAACAAATGTTGATACATTACTGTTAACTGAAGTCCCTGCTGTATTCAGATTTCCTTAATTTTTACCTAGTGTCCTTTTCCTATTCCAGAATCATATCAGGACACATTACATTTAGATGTCATATCTCCTTAAGTGCCTCTTGGTTGTGACAGTTTCTCAGACTTTCCTTGAGATTGGTGACCCAGACAGTTCTGAGGAGTACTGGTCAGGTATTTTGTAGACGGTCCTTTAATTTGGGTTTGTCTGATATTTTCCTCGTGGTTACACTAGGGATCTGGGTTTTTGGAGGGAGACCACAGAGGTAAAACGCCCTGTAATCTCACCCTATTAGGGGCCACATACTGTCAACGTGACATCATGGTTGATGTTATTCTCGACCCCCTGGCCAAGCTACTCTTTGTCAGGTTTCTTCACCATAAAATTATTTTTTCCTGCTTTCCAAACTCTACTCTTTGAAAGCAAATGTTGGACGTTTTTGAGTAAGGACAGTGACTTAATGAAAGTGGTGCTTTGAAATGGAAGGTTCATCCATGGCTGGTGTACTAGGTGGGAGAATCTTAACCGTAAATAGTGTTTCTGCTGATCTAGGTGTGTCTCATGTATCATGACATTTAATCCTCACGTCGACCCCCATTCTACAGAGGAGGAAACTGAGGCAGCAAGAGGTTAAATAGTTTGTTAAAGATCACAAAACCAGTAAGTGATCAACCTGGGATCTGAACCCAAGGAGCGTGTGACTCCAAAGTCTGTGTCATCACCATGACATCCCGGATGAGTTCAGAATATGATTGAGTGTCAGGCTTTCAGTTTGAAGGCAGATGCCACTGTCCCACCTCCAAAGGTTCCATTTTAGTCAGGCTGCAGTGGGGTCCAGGCCTCCGTGTTCTAACAAGTTCCCTGGGAGACTCGGGAGGCCCAATCCATGGGCCCATAGGTTAAAGAATGGAGAGGATGGAGGTGAGACCATTCAGGATGTGCTGGTGGTGGGGGGTCATTGGGTCATAGAGGTGTCGCCCAGGGTCTGCAGTGGAAGGAGAGGGTAGACAAGAGGGGCTGCAGAGGAAGACTGGGAAGGCCTGTCACTGATGGCAGGGGCACAGGTCGGAGGCAGGTGACTTTCAGCCTGGGTGATGAGGGAATATTAGCATCAGTGAGGGAAATACAGGATTCCACAGGGGAAGGTTGTTGGAGGACAGATGAAGAAGTAAGCTTTGAACTTGAGTCTGAGGTGATGGGGCACACTGGGAGGAAGTACTCAGCAGATGTGGGATGGAGCCCCCGCAGGTGGTATAAATGGGGGGAGGGGCACCAAAGAAGTCCCGAGTATATGAGCCTTCTGTGTGACAAACAGGGCAAAGGATAGACAATTCGGAAGTGCCCCATTTCAGTGGAGAGAGGGGGAAAGAGGTGGTGAGGGAACCCCAGTGTCAGTTCACTTCTCCCTCAAAACAACAAACAGCAAACCAAATCAAACTCCCCGATTGTTTACCTGCTGGGCTGTACCCCATCGCTAATGGGGAAAGACCAGGTGGGAGCACGAGACTTTGATAACGTGCACAGGGACAAGAAGAGTCTGCCCGAGTCCCATAATGATGTCAGGTACCTGGGGTGACCCCTCGTACCTTCAGACTGTCAAGCCCAGGGGGGTGGTCTGGCTCCATCCTGTCCTGAGGCAGCTAAGGAGAAGGTGTCCTTGACAAGGTGTGCCCGGGGCAGCTTCACCACTTCGAACTCTGGAATGGGGCCCTCATGCCAGCACTTGAGGGGAAAGCTAAATTCCCAGCCGAGTCATGGCCGGCCACGAGGTCCTCATGACCTGGAGGACAAGTTTCTTTGCGCTAGAAATCATCTCCTTTGGTTAGCACATACTCTGTACCCTAAGACCAAGCCAGTGCCAGGACTTGTTTTAGCACCTGACTGCTCAGGGACCTGGAAGAACCTTTGCGCCTGTTCCCAGAACCTTCTTGTCCCTGGCATAGGGCTGCTCCTTGCTTGCAGGACAAAGGAGGCACCTCCTCCTCCAGCCTATGGTTCTAAAAGGAGCCTACCCATTATGCTAAGTGGATTAAACCAGACAGAGAAAGACAGATACTGTATGATACCACTTATGTGTGGAATTTTAAAAATACAACAAACTACTGAATGTAACAAAAAAGAAGCAGGCTCACAGATATAGAGAACAAACTAGTGGTTGCCAGTGGGGAGAGGGAAGGGGGGGCAATATAGGGGTAGGGGATTAAGGACAAAGTATTAGGTATAAAATAAGCTACAAGGATATATTGTACAACACAGGGAGCATAGCCACTATTGTCAGTTGATTTTCCCCCAAGAATCAGCTTCCAAATGGTTAGTATCAGCACTTTGACTTGGTTTTAGTATATACTTAAAGTCATTAGATTTTTTTTTTTTTTTTTTTTTTTTTTTTGCTGCACGCGGGCCTCTCACTGTTGTGGCCTCTCCCGTTGCTGAGCACAGGCTCCGGATGCGCAGGCTCAGCGGCCATAGCTCACCCGCCCAGCCGCTCCGCGGCATGTGCGATCTTCCCGGACCGGGGCGCGAACCCGTATCCCCTGCATCGGCAGGCGGACTCTCAACTATTGCGCCACCAGGGAAGCCCAAGTCATTAGATTCAAAGCCACAGAGTAGCAGAAAGTTGGTTGTTGAGAATGAACAAGTATTTTTTGACAACTTGCCCTTAAGCAGAGACACGTTCCTGGGCACTTCATCTTGCTTATTCAGTCAGTAAACATTTACTGAATGCCTGCTGTGTGCTGGGCATATGGTGCTGGGTGTAAAATGGTAAACAAAATTGTACCTGATCCTGGATCTCTTAGTATTTTGCACCCAGAGCAAATGGTGGCTGTTATTCAAATAATCACACAAATAAACATGTACAGTCCTCCCTTGGTATCCGTGGGGAATTGGTTCCAGGTCGCCCTTGGTACCAAAACCCACAGATGCTCAAGTCCCTTATGTAATATGGGGTGGTCCAGTAGGCCATCTGTATCCAAGGAGGTTGAGTCTGCAGATGCAGAACTCACAGGTATGGAGGCCAACTGTAATTATATCCCTTTACAGATTGAGATAAGGCCTCAGGATGAAAGGGACACAATTTCATGAAAAAAAAGAACCTAGCTTAGAGTAGGACTCAGGAAGAGGTTGGGTATTTTTATACCTTGAGTGGGAACTGGGATACTCGGGCAAAAACGAGAAACTAAACAATAGAGCTACTTTTCAGTTAGTAAAGCTTCATATTGTAAGCATAGTGATAGTTAAATACCAGCATAAATTAAGATTCCTGCCATTTCTATCCCCAGCACGTCCTGGGGTGAATGGAAATCAACACTCTAAGCAACTCACAGACTGAGACTTAGAAATAACCAGCTGTTCTCAAAGCACAGACTCACCTGTGTAGGGCCCTGCCAGTCGAAGTCACCCCCCAACTGTTTCTGAAATGGATCCAGGTGACACGTGCTGAGCATGGGCCCAGTTTTGGCAGCAAGTCATGCCTGGGAAGCAGTGGGCAGAACTAGTAATAGTGCGAATGCTGACTGCTAACTAGGTAAAAGGTCAGAATATTGTCCTTCGCTCAAGGTTTTCTGAAAGGAGGCAGGCGGCTAGCTGCAGTCAGAGTTAACTGTTCACCACTGGCTAAAGGGAGGCATACAGTCTTTGCTGAAATCCATTTATAGTAGATATTAGGGACTAAGGCAGGGGTATTAATTAAATTCAACCAATGCCATAAGAATATATTATTGGGCTTCCCTGGTGGCGCAGTGGTTAAGAATCCGCATGCCAACACAGGGGACACGGGTTTGAGCCCTGGTCTGGGAAGATCCCACATGCCACGGAGCAACTAAGCCCGTGCACCACAACTACTGAGTCTGCGTGCCACAACTACTGAAGCCCACGCACCTAGAGCCTGTGCTCCGCAACAAGAGAAGCTACTGCAACAAGAAGCCCACATAACAGAAGGAAGAGTAGACCCCGCTTGCCGCAACTGAGAGAAAGCCCACGCGCAGCAACAAAGACCCAACGCAGTCGAAAATAAATAAATAAAATAAAATGAATAAAATCTCTTAAATAAAAGGAATATATTATTGCATGAGTATTACGCTCAGTTTAATATTAAATTAAAATCTGACTCTCAACTATTTACTCCCCAGGTATTTCACTGAGTCAAATGCATAGACACAAAGAAGTTTAGAGCAGGAGGGAAACTAGAGTTTAGTTAACCTAACAGTTTCCAGATATTTGGATTTCACAGACTGATAAAATTCCTAAAAAGGATTTGGAAGACCTGTACCGAGTTGCCAACTTTTAATTTATTCAAATAAAATAATTTAAAGCACCTATTATTCACTGTCACCCTGTTACGTTATATATTATAATTACATTACATACTATAATTATATATTAAACGAAATATAACTTAGTGTTTTGATAGAAATAAATTAGCTTTATGAAAAACTCATTAGATTTTTAGGGAGTGTTTTCTCATTTCTACATGGATCTGTGAAAAACGAAGACTTCTTCCCAGTCCAGAACCAGTTCTGGAGCTGGGATTTGAGAACCACTGATTTAACTCACACCCCTCCCCCCATTTTACAAGTGAGGAACCCGAAGCCCCACATGACCATGAGCATGAACCAATCACAGGAACCAGCTCACAGCTGGGAACAGCCCTGCTTAGGGCCAAAGTTTTGTTTTGTTTTCTTTAACTGAAATATAGTTGTCTTACAATGTTGTGTTAATTTCTTCTGTACAGCAGAGTGACTCAGTTATACATATATACACATTCTTTTCTATATTCTTTTCCATTATGTTTTATCCCAGGAGATTAGATGTAATTCCCTGTGCTCTACAGTAGGACCTTGTTGTTTATCCATTCTAAATGTAATAGTTTGCATCTACCAACCCCAAACTCCCAGTCGATCCCTCCCCCTCTCTGCCCCCTCTTGGCAACCACAAGTCTGTTCTCTATGTCTGTGAGCCTGTTTCTGTTCTGTAGACAGGATCATTTGTGTGATATTTTAGATTCCACATATAAGTGATATCATATGGTATTTGTCTTTCTCTTTCTGACTTATTTCACTTAGTATGATAATCTCTAGTTGCGTCCACGTTGCTGCAGATGGCATTATTTCATTCTTTTTTATGGCTGAGTAGTATTCCATTGTATATATGTACCACACCTTCCTTATCCATTCATCTGTCGATGGACATTTAGGTTGTTTCCTTGTCAGCTGTTATGAATAGTGCTGCTATGAACTTGGGGGTGCATATATCTTTTTGAATTATAGTTTTGTCTGGATGTATACCCAGGAGTGGGATTGCTGGATCATATGGTAATTTTATTTTTAGTTTTCTGAGGAACCTCCATACTGTTTTCTATAGTGGCTGCATAGGGCCAAAGGTTTTGAAAGCAAGTCCTATGCATCGCTCTCTGCCTTGTTCCCACAAGTCCCTGCAGGGGTCAGCAAGGGCCCCACTGCTCTTTTTATACTGATGGGTAATGTACTGCCCTGGGAACACTGGGAGAGGATGGATGAGGGAGAAAGAATGAAAACCAGGAGCCTCTTCCTTCTTGATCCTCCCTCTGGGTCCTGCATGCCCTGGCCTAGGAGCTTCCTACTATCTGGCACTCTTGGAGTTTTAGGTATCTTTGTTAGGTACATGGATTACTCAGACCACTGGGAAATATTTTGTGCACTACAGATTCTTTATAATGTCCATTCCTCTGCCTCTCCTCTCCTCTATAAAGACCTGTGCTTTAGGAAATATAGCCTTACTGCTGATGTTTTTAGAGAATTGAGTATCAATTTAAAAGCACCCTGCTATGTTCCATGTTTTGTGTCAAAATGAGGGTTTAATCTAAAATAAAACAAAGGTGGGACTTCCCTGGTGGTTCAGTGGTTAAGACTTCACCTTCCAATGCAGAGGGTGCAGGTTCGATCTCTGGTCTAGGAGCTAAGATCCCACATGGCTTGGGGCCAAAAAAAACAAAACATAAAACAGAAGCAACATTGTAACAAACTCAATGAAAGACTTTAAAAATGGTCCACATCAAAAAATCTTTAAAGAATAAAATAAAACAAAACGAAGATTCTCTTTTACACAACACTGTGTATAATGCAAACAGAATACTTCATTTGGGAATTTTAGCTTTAAGTAGCAGGAAGTGACTCTGGTTTATTTTACTAGAAAGGGATTTTCTGAAAAAGGATATTGCATAGCTGATAGAATGGCCAGGAAGGCTGGAGAATTAGGCTTGGGGACTGCACAACCAGGAACAACTGCCGAAAGCACACGCAGAAACCCTGCTGCCTCTGGTAGGACTACAGGCTACCAGGAGTGCTGGCTGGTGCTCCTAGAGCTCCTGCGGCTGCCTCCACCCAGCATCACTGCGGGTGCTGCCTCTGCCTCTTCCTTCACATCAGTAGCTTCTAGTGGAAAACCTGGGCTGGGGCCCTCTGATGGGCAGAGACTAGGTCACTGCCTGACCTTCAAGGGAGTCTGGGGAAGTGAGTCTCTGGCATTTTCTTCCTTTGTCGTGTAAGGCAAACTTTGCCTCAGTAAGGGGGTGGGGTGGGGAGGTTTCTGAAATGCAAAGTTTAGATGCTGGGCAGACAAGCAGAATAACAGTGAATTTCCTTACAAAACTTCTCAGAAAGTTGGGGCAGCAGACAGCCTTTTTAATGGTAGTAAACAAAATCTATCAGCTTAGGTCCAGGTTTGATCGGCACTCAAATATTTTTTCTTGCTGAACAGAATCCTATCTTAAGAGAACCTGTTATGACCACTTTAGGGTAATTCATAGCGACATCTTGGAATTCTGTTTTTCTTGGGTGAGTGTGTTGGACTCCAGAGCCCCACTGAGGCCTACCGAGAGCTGATGAGGGGTTTGGCATTTCCGGGCCAGACGGGTGTGCAGTACACTCTTCCAGGGGGGGCCTGTAAACCACACTGGGGAATTCTTGGGAGATTTCACTGAAGCACAAAAAGTAGTTCTTTTTTCCTTCCTCCTGTGTAAACTCCCTTTACAGTCCCTGTAATCACAATGCGTACCCGTGGAGAATATTATGCTGTTCAACAGTGTGTGTTTCCCAGGTGTCTGGGTGGGTCCTCCATCCAGGAGGGCTTCAACCTGGGACTTCCTTGAAGCAGGCAGTTCCAGCCAAAGCTACAACTGGATCGGGATTCCCAAACCTTTCCATAAAAACGCTCCTGAGGGCTGAGAGCCAGAGAACAAATAATCCAAAAAGGAAGGAGGGTGTAGCCAGAGGGAAGACTAAAATGTCTTTGAACTCAAGTTTGCACTGTCAAATCCGTGCAAATTTTGATCACGCACCAGTGTCTCCCTGTGTGCAAACAGGTGCTTATAGAGCCTGGCTAGTTTACTCTCTGCCATTTAAAAGTTGCCAGCAGTTTTCTGCACCGGAAGCTGAGGCTCTACATACCCTGCAGAGACTTTTCTGTTTTGAGAAAGTCATTCCAGAGGGGCCTTTGGGTCACAGAACCATGAAGCACGCACAAGCTCAATGTTCTCAGGGAGCCCCCAATGCCCTGAGGGCAGTTGTGAGTACCAGCCAACTGCACCCCTGAAGAGTTAGAAGAAAAATTTTTTTCTCTCCAAATGTGGATTTAGCCTGAGCAGGAAAAATCTGTTGTTCTTGGGAAATGGTTGTACGCCTTTCAGTCCAGTCATGCGCACAGGAGAGCTGGGCTCTGCCCCGAGGGCCTGGTCTCCATGTCACCTCACGCCGGAAGGAAACCGGTGACAAGAACTGGCCGACTGGCACAGTGCAGCCTGAGCTGATTCTTTTTCTAAAATTGTGGTAAAATATACATAACATAAAAATTATCATTTTATTGGGAGATTGGGATTGACATATATACGCTGATATGTATAAAATGGCTAACTAATAAGAACCTGCTGTATAAAAAAATAAATAAAATTCTAAAATTCCAAAAAAAATTATCATTTTAACCGTTTTGTAAAATGTGGCATTAAGTACATTCACATTATTGTGCAGCCATCCCCGCCATTCGGAACAGCTTTAGCTCCTCCCAGTGAAACTCTCATGCCCATTACATCTTAACACCTCATGCCCCCTCCCCCAGCCCCTGGCAACCCTCATTCTATTCTCTATCCCTAGGAATTTGACCGCTCTAGGAACCTTGTATGTGAAATCACACAATATTTGTCCTCTTGGACTGATTCTTGACCGCGCCAGAAACTGACTGGGCTGGATTTTGTGAAATGCATTGTTAATTACTCTACTGAGTGGTATTGGCCGGTGGTGACCAGACCTTGTGGGTGGGAGTGAGTGTTTTCTTCTGAACAAATGGACGTTCCTACCGTTGGTCATCCTGAAAAAAACTTAATCCCAGAGTAGGAAAAGAGGGGGACTGAGACTGGGGGAAGTACGATTTTTTTCCTCTGGGGTTTATTTGGCTTCGATTCCAAGGTATGGAGCTACATGGGGATTCTAACTGGTGGGCTGTGAGCAGTGGGTGGTGATATGGCGCCCTGTGCCCCACGAAGCCTGTTGAGGGCAGAATGGTGATCGTGAGGGTGACCAAGACGGGGTGGGGGGGCGACCGCTAAACCCTTCCAGTGCAGGTGCGTCACCTCTGTATGGCCCTTCAGTTACCCCTAGGCTCACAGCACACCAGCTCAGTTGAGCTGCAGGGATTGAGAGAGGGGACTGTCCTTTCCATGAGGCTGAGTGTGGGTGGCAGTGGTGGTCACCAGCTAAGGACAGCTGGGCCCAAAGGGGCAGATAGCTCCCGGAACTGTAGAGATCAGAGACTCCATTATGGCAACAACTTGAAGAAACAAAGGGTAAGGGTAGCAAAAGCAAAGTAATATGTCCTAGAATATGTGAGGCAGTGCCGTTGGGAATTCTTAGAAATTCCAGTGAGCAGCCTGGTGTGAGCTCATGACATCGTAATTTTAGTATTAAAAGAGGATTAGAATTTCCTTTTTAGACACAGGCTTGTGAGACCAAAGATGCCAAGTTAAGCATGTTTGACTTAATATGACAATGAGATTTAAAGTTCCTTTCCATGAACCAGAGCTGATGCTCATGGAAGACGTGCCGCGTGTGGCCCTCCACCCACCCACTCCTCATGGGCCAGTTGGAGACCCAGAGCCCTGGGCTGATCACAAATTACGGATTTGATCTTTCGCTCAAAATATGAGAAATTTGATTTTAAAGTGTGCCATGTATTCCATTTTTATGTAGCTTAAGTCAGAGCAGGGATCTTGGGTCGCTATTCTCCTGTGTGCCTAGGCCACCCCAAGCAGTGAGTCAGGGGCTGCTTGGAAGGAGATACAGGGATCTAAGCCAGTGGTGAATATTAAATCTATATAGTGGAAGATAAAACCATAAAAACTGGGTTTAGTATCCATGGAATCTGATGGGTTTGAAGGTAAGGCGCCCACAGGGAGTTCATAGCTTCGAGACTCTCCATGGTGCAGTTACAGAGAGATTTCCAATTGTGAGCTGTAAAATCCTAAAGATCATACTTACTAATAGCCTTCTTCCAACTATTCTTTATTATCCTAACTGTCTTCCCAGCTATCAGCTCCTTTTTCCGCTTACTCTATGCCCGTGGAAGAGGTTGACGTAAGTTATTATCCCTCTCTTATGAGTGAAGAAATTAAAGCTCAGAGAGATTAAATGATATGTCCAAGGCCCTAAAATTAATCTGTGGCTAAGGCAAGGTGAGAGCTTGTGTCCCCTGCTTTTTCTCCAAGGTTGTGCTTCTCCTTTTAAAATTTTATTTATTTATTAAACTTTTATTTATTTATTAAAATTTTTTTCTTCCAACTTTATTGAGATCTAATTGACATACAGCACTGGTTAAGTTTAAGGTGAATAACATAATGATTTGACTTGCATACATCATGAAGTAATTACCACAATAAGTTTAGTGAACATCCATCATCTCATATAGATATAAAATTCAAGAAAAAGAAAAGAAATTTTCTTCCTTGTTATGAGAACTTATAGGATTTGCTCTCTCTTTTTTTTTTTTTTTTTTTTTTTGCGGTACGCGGGCCTCTCAATGTTGTGGCCTCTCCCGTTGCGGAGCACAGGCTCCGGACACGCAGGTTCAGCGGCCATGGCTCACAGGCCCAGCCGCTCCGCGGCATGTGGGATCTTCCGAAACCGGGGCACGAACCCGTGTCCTCTGCATCGGCAGGCGGACTCTCAACCACTGCGCCACCAGGGAAGCCCGGATTTGCTCTCTTAACAATTTTCATATATAACATACAGCAGTGTTAATTACATTTATCATTTGTAGATTACATCCCTGCTTTTCCTCCACGGTTGTGCTTCTCCTTTGACAGCTGCAGGTATCAAACCTCTCTAGGTTTGAACATCTTTGCCAACCTCATCAACAACCTAAAAATCTTTATAAAGCCCACTGGGGTACTGGTTTCCATCTCTCAAACCAACACATCTTCTGAGCGCTGTCTCAGAACCGTCTTCCAAGAAGCTTCTTTATCCACTTCAGCCCAGGCTGATCCCCATCCTTGGAAAACTTCCACTGCACTTAGAATCAGCACCACACTGTGGGGCACATAATTGCACATTTTCTGGAACTGTTTGCTGCTTGCTTGCCAGTGACATTCTTTGCTGAAGAATAAGCAGCCAGCTGCACGCCACACTTCTCTGGTGTCATCCGTGGCCTCTAGAAGCAATCGGGCCAGGACAAGTGTCTAATACAACTTGCTGTTTGGACACTGTGGTGTACACGTGCTAGGTGAGTCGATCGTCTTTCAGCTGGAAGGCTCGACTGCTCGTTCCAACCCTTCTCTGTCCCTAGGCTTCATTTCTTTTTCTACGCAGCAGTTATCACTTAGTATTGTATGGTGCTATTTATCTATTTATTTATGTATTTTTGGCTGTCTCCCCCACGAGAGTGTAAACTCCAGAGAGCAGGGCCCTTCTTGCTTCTCCAGCTCCTAAAACATATAGGAGGTGCTCAGTAAATGTTCGTTGGATACATAAACAAAGGTCTAAATCGATGCTCCATTTGGTGTGGTCGCCAGCCCACTTGTATCAGAATCACTCAAGTTGCTTCTTAGAGATGCAGGTTCTTGGCCTCATCTCAGAAGAACCAAATTAGAGTCGCTGGAGGTGGGACCCAGAACACAGTAATGTCAATTTTCATGTACATTAAAGTTGAGAAGTGGCACTCATTTTTTAGATGAGAAAATTGAGCCTCCAAGATATAAAGGGATTTGCTTAAGGTCACCAGATAGATTATAGCCAAAATGTTAGTAGAACCCAGACTTCAAACTCTCAATCCAGAGCTCTACTACATCAGGCTGCCTAATTTATAGACACCATAATGTTTTCTGAAGGATTACTCTATCATTCATTTGATGATATTTGAGCATACTGGCAGCCAGGCCTTTGTCCTCCAGGTATGAGACTGGAAAAGTCCTCTGGGAATCTGACCAGCCCAAGAAGCAAATCTTAGAGATACTGATGATGAGTTTCCCAATGAAACAACTCAGCCAGACCACTCTAGGGTGAAGTTCACTGTTGATAAGCCCCTGCCACATATCACCCTAATGAGCATATGGTCAAGATTTACCACATGTGAGGAGAACCCTGATGTGAAAGATCCAGACCAAGACAAACCAACATCATGAAAGCAACATGAAAACAACAGAGATATTCAAAGAACAGAAGCTTAAAAAAAAAAAAAATCAGGGTTGGTTAGTATCTTCCAGGATACAAGAAAAGATATTTCAACCTTGAAACAGTAGCTGAATGGTATAAAACCAGAACTTTTGAAGAAAAAGGAGCTTTAAACAAATTCTGAAGCATGATAATAGAAATTTTATAAATTGGAAGATAAAACTGAGGAACTCTTCCAAAAAGTAGAGCAAAAACCCAAAACCTATGTGAGGTCACATTATCTAAATAATAAGAGATTCAGAAAGAGAGAACAGACAAACTGGAGTGGAAGAAATCATGGACAAAATAATCCAAAACTGTTTTTCAGGTTAGAATGGTACGTTTCCAGGCTGACACGCAGGGAGGAAAACAGACACAAACCAAGGTGTGTCATGGTGAGACCTTAGAACTCCTGGGATAAAGAGAAGATCTTAGATGATGAAAGGATGGATGGGTCAGATTAAAACGGCATCAGGTTTCTCGGCAGTAATACCAGAGGCTAGAAGACAATAAAGCAATGCCTTCAAAACTCTGAAGAAACATGGCTCCTACCTTAGAATTCTATGCATAGGCACAACATCAATTATGCATGAGGACTGAATAAGGACATTTCTAGAAAGACAATGTTTCAAAACTTGTATTTCCCACGTGTCTTTATGAGGAAGCTACTAAAGGATATGTTTTGCCAAAACAAGGGAGTAAACCAAGGAAGAAGACACAAGATCCAGGAAACAGGAGATCCAACACAAGAGTGAAGTGAAGGGAACCCCCAGGAAGATGGTGAAGGAAAATCCCTGGATGGTGGTTCTACCCCGGTTGTTGGGAACAAACAGTTCAGACTGGAGCCTGTCAGAGAATGAGGGAGATATTTCTTCGAGAAGGCCAAATGGATGAAATATGTGATGTTCCAAATGTCTTGAGAGGGTGCATGCTTATGTAATTCAATGAGACTTTGTGTTTGCATTTGTGATAAGCACTAATCACCATCATCATCATAACAAAGTTACTATCCAGGGAAATAAAAAGCTGTTCAGGAGAGGAAAAGTCATTGTAGTTTATTACAAGACTTCGCTCAGTGTAGCATTTACGTGGTTGTAAAGATATAAACACCGAATAAAGATCTAACAAAAATTACGATATTACTGTGCTGGAAAGATAAGGGGATGGGAAGGGTGTATGTGTTCCGTGGGAGTCTGGGGAGGAGAGAGAGTCAAATCTCTTCCTAGCTTGCGAAGTGGTAAGTCAATAGATAATGCCTAAAAGTGAAAAATCAGGGAAACTGTGTGGGAAGAAAAATAATGTTTCCTCTACTCTTCTGAGTTGTTATCTAAGACCTCTGTTCTAAAAGATGAACGAAGAAAAACAAATAGAAGTTTATTAATATGTGTACCTCATGTTTGCGTGGAAGATATACAGGAAAACTGAGAAACTCCCGAAGTGCCTTAGAATTCAAACTTAACTGCCATCTTCATAGGGAAAGGGGAGGGGGGACGTGGGTCTCTGAGGGAAGAGTAAGTGATATTTAGGACAATGAATGGGCCTTTGGAAGAGTAGACAGAAGGTGTGATAGATTGTGATGATGTGTGTCTGGGTGTGGTGTCAACTTCTAGTCTCCTTTCTGGTGATAAGAGTCCCTCTTTCCTGGTTGATGAAACTCCCAGAGGGGATCTGTGACCATTGGTTCTTTTTGGAGGATCTGTCTTTAGGCAGATAAGGGAGTTCAGAGAAAGCCCCTCCCTTCATTGCTGTTTTTCAAGTGTTTACATCTCAAAATAACAAATACACCAAAGTAGCATATCTTGGGGCGTTTTATCCTGCTACCCTTCAAAAGCAATACGTGAGCATCTTATTTAGAGATGTAGAGGTCAATACCAAAAGCTTCAGCTCAGACGCTGGAAAGTGTTTCTTCTGGAGAAGAGTTGGTGGGGGAATTACTGTTTGTCAAAACAAACGTTGTAGAACTATTAGACTCTTTAAAATTCATGCTTTTATTACTTTAATAAAAAGTTTAGAAATGTAAACAAACAGCAAAAGGCCCACATGGCATGCCTCTCTGAGCTATAATAGTAAAGGAAATTAAGTGATAAGTATTTTAAAGCTCAGTTCCCACCAACATCATTTGAGGCACTTTGAGCTCAGAGTCAGAAATTTCCATTTTTAAATGTGAAGAGAAGCTTAGCACTGGTGTGATAGACACAGAGAGAATGGGAAGCAGCACCTTCCCAGAGGCGGGAGAAGGCACACGCCAGAGTTGAAATTCCATTTTTATTGGTGACTAAACACCAGCTGGGGATTTCAGTTTTTAATGTTTATATGTCATGATGCTGAGAAAGAAATCTTGAGAACTACGAAAAGATGATTGGACATCAAAAGATTTTTCTTAAAAGCTGTTTAAACTTCAGCGTTTAAACTTTCTGATGTGGAACCAAGCCAAAAATAACATGAAGAAAATACCTGAGCACAACAGTGGTGACTTGAAATTCACAGTTGTTGATCTATCAGTCACCTGTCCCACTGATTCAGCTCTGGTTGCCTATCCTCTAGTCTTATCCTGTTGTTGATATACTCAGGTGAGAAAGCATTCCACAGAAGTTAAGCAATGAGTAAATAAACCTGCTGGGAGAGACTCTCAGGGGTGGGGTGCGGTGGAGAGCAAACATATTACATTCCAAATCTCCCAATGAGTCCAAAGAATCAACTGCTAAATACGGAATGTACACCTGAGTTCTTTCCTTCTCTCTTTTTCTCTTTCTTTCCTTCCTTCCTTCTTTCTTTTTCTCTTTCCCTTTCTTCCTTTCTTTCTTTCTTTCTTTCTTTCTTTCTTTCTTTCTTTCTTTCTTTCTTTCTTTCTTTCTTTCTTTCTTTCTCTCTCTCTCTCTCCCTCCCTCCCTCCTTTCTTTCTCTTTCTTTCTTTTCTTTCATTTCTTTCTTTCTTTCTTTCTCTCTCTCTCTCTCCCTCCCTCCCTCCCTCCTTTCTTTCTCTTTCTTTCTTTCTTTCGTTTCTCTCTCTCTCTCCCGCCCTCCTTCCTTCCTTCCTTTCTTTTTTTTCCCAAAACTCTCTTTTGGTTTCAGGTTAGCTTTCCCATACCCTGTTCAGACTTTAATTTCATGGTATAATCATTCAAGCTTTGGTAAACATCCAGCTGTAATTTGAGCTGGCTGGTCAATAAAACAAAAGTCATCACAGCTTCTCATTTGTATTGTTAACATCTAAAACACTGAAGAGATTAAATGCATGCAAAGATAACTCCTTACTTAATCACACAATCTCAGGGAATGTGTTTCCCCTTTGGGTAGTGTCACTATGAACATTTACATTGTGAAAACCAGATGTGTAATTTATGCAAAAGCAATTACAATAGTTTCTTGGAATAGAAATTATAATTTTCTGTCTTTTACTGACAATTTATTTTTTAACGTTTATTTAAAAATTTACAAACAGTAACATTTTTTTGATGTGCAGTTCCATACGTTTTAACACATGTCTAGATTCATGTGACCCCAGAGCAATCAGGATACAGAACAGTCTCATCATCCCCAACTCCCCATTGCTGCCTCCCACGTAATCCCTGGAAACCACTAATCTGTTCTCCACCCCTAAAGTTTTGCCTTTTCCAGAATGTCATATAAATGAAATCATTCAGAATGCATGAGCCTTTTGTGCCTACCTTACTTTGCTTAGCATAATGTATTTGAGATTTATCCATGTTATTGTGTGTATCATATATGTGTGTGCATGGATGCATGTGTGTATATATGTGTGTGTATAAACTTTTCATTTTGAAATAGGGTCACAGGAAGTTGCAAAGATAGTGCCAAGGGGTCCCCTATACCCTCAACCAGTTTCCTCCAGTGGTTGCATCTTGCAAAACTATAGTACAAGATCAGAAGCAGGAAACTGACTTGATACAATGTTTGCCATTTTATCACAGGCACAGAGTTGTGTAACCACCACCTCAACCAACATACAGAGCTATCCCAACACCACAGAGACCTCCCTAGTACAACTCCTTTATAGTCGCCCTCTTCCCCCACCCCCTCCCACCATTCCTCACCCATGGCAACCACTAACCTGTTCTCCATCTCTACAATTTTGTCATTTCAAGAAGTTGTATAAATTGAGTCATATAGTCCGTGACCTCTGGAGATTAGTTTTTGTTTTGTTTTGTTTTGTTTTTTCCCTCAGCACAAAGCCCCGGAGAAGTTCCATTTATCAAAACGTCATTCCTTTTTATTACTGGGGTGTATTCCATTGTATGTATTTATGAGAGTTTGTTTATACATTCACCTGTTGATAGACATTTAGGTTGTTTCCAGTGTTGGCAATTATCAAGAAAGGTTCTATAAATATTTGCATACGAATTTTTTTAATTAATTAATTTATTTATATTTATTTTTGGCTGTGTTGGGTCTTTATTGCTGCGCGCGGGCTTTCTCTAGTTGCGGCGAGCGGGGGCTACTCTTCATCGTGGTGTGCGGGCTTCTCATTGCGATGGCTTCTCTTGTTGTGGAGCATGGGCTCTAGGTGCGCAGGCTTCAGTAGTTGTGGCATACGGGCTCAGTAGTTGTGGCACGCGGGCTCAGTAGTTGTGGCTCACAGGCTTGGTTGTTCCGTGGCATGTGGGATCTTCCTGGACCAGGGCTCGAGCCCGTGTCCCCTGCATTGGCAGGTGGATTCTTAACCACTGAGCCACAAGGGAAGCCCTGAATACGAATTTTTATGTGAACATAAGTTTATGAAGAAAGGTTCTATAAATGTTTGCCTACGAATTTTTATGTGAACGTAAGTTTTTATTTCTCTGGGGTAATACTTAGGAATGGCTGAGTCATATAGTAAGTGAATGTTTATCCTTATGAGAAACTACTAAACTGTTTTCCAAAGAGGCTGCACCATTTGCATTCGCATCAGCAATGTCTGAGGCTTCTAATTAGTTGCGCCTCATCCGTGTCAGCACTTGGTATTTGTTGTTGTCCTTAGCCATTCTAGTAGATGCAAAATGGTATCTATGGTATCTCATTGCTTTAATTTGCATTTGCCAGGATAGATTTTGAATTTAAAAAAAAAAAGAGGGCTTCCCTGGTGGCACAGTGGTTGAGAGTCCGCCTGCTGATGCAGGGGACGCAGGTTTGTGCCCCGGTCCGGGAAGATCCCACATGCCGCGGAGCGGCTGGGCCTGTGAGCCATGGCCGCTGAGCCTGCGCGTCCGGAGCCTGTGCTCCACAACGGGAGAGGCCACAACAGTGATACCGCCAAAAAAAAAAAAGAAAAAGAAGAAAGCTCAGTTTGAAGAAACATTACCTTGATTTCCCTACTTTCTGTATTTGTATTATCACTTACCAAAGAGCCTAAAGAGATCACAAAAGTGCCTCGTCCCAGGCCTCAGGAACCTGAAAAATGCAAATTATGGAGACAGCTAGCTGCTGTTTTAAATGATTGATAACCAGTGTTGCCAACTAGTCCCTGTGATGAATGAGAATAGTTAATCTAGTCTCTACTGGTTGCCTTAAATAAAAAAGCAAGCTTTCTTCTCACTTCATAAAAAATGTATATTCCAGAAGCATTGTGTGAATACAGTTGTGATCCTTGAATTTAATTTCAAGAGCACTGAGAATGCTTAATATTTTGAGGAATTCTCAGAGGAATACATTTGTTAAAAAGGAATCAACAGGGTTTAGAGGAAAGAGTACTGGAATAGGAATTTGGAAGTCCTGTTCTGGAAACAGTTCTACCTGGTCCTAAGTGTGTGACCTTGAGCAAGTCTCCGAATCCGCATTAAGGCTGCCCCTCTTCCTCTGCTGGAAGAAGGTTTGGACTCACTTCAGCCATATCTCCTGGCATATCGTCCACAGAACACTAGATCTACAGGATTAAGATGTATGGAAGAAGAGAGCGTTCTTTATTGAAATTAACGTGGGAAATATTGAGTTAAAGTTCAAGAGGTTTCACTGAGGGAGGATTTTCCAGAGTCTTTAATTTGCTAACATATATTTTTAATCCCTGTGAGAGGGCTGTCATATGTCGTGTCTTCCCAATTCATTTGAGCACAGAAGTCTTTTTCATTGAATAATATATGAACGTATATTCCTTTGTTTTTCCTAGAACTCACTTTGGGAAATGCTGGACTGAAATATTGTTAATGTCCCTTCCAAATCTAACTTTTCAATGTTTCCAGTCTCTTTGTAAAAAAATCTCAAACACCTCTTGGTGTATTTGCTTGGAAAGTTTGCATTTCATATGTCAAGTTTTGTGCAGGGTGGTTCCATGGTACTGTACAGTGACATAATCATGGGCAAAACAGCAACGAGCTTGTTTCTCAGGCTTCTGTATTTAAGGTCAGGCTGGTTTAAACCCATATAGAGATCAACCAGGTCTCAGAACTTGGCAGGGCAGGGAGAGCTGTGCTAGAGGCAGACACAGGTACAGAGCAGGCCTGGAGGAGGACCCAGATGTGGGCAGTCAGAGCATGAGTGTCCAGAGTGAGGCCAGAGACATACAGAAGATCAGGGGGTCAGTGGGTCAAAGGTGTCATCTGCTGGGCAATCAGGAGTCCAGGAAACACATAGCCAGGTTCACGCTAGGTCGTGGGTCACAGGACAGACAAGGAAAATATTAGTAGATCCCCAAGAGCACACGGGTCATTCTCTAGGAAACAGACATAGCGTATCACTAAGAAGGCATTTTTAATACTGATGTTATCTCACCAGCTATGAAGCCCCACTTCCTCCTGGGACAGCGGCCAAGACCTGGGAAATGCTCCCAGGCCTCCAGCTCAGGACGGTAGGTATGAGATGCCAGGCAGCTGGGGCCAGGCTCAGAGATGGTAACTTTAGAAGAGCTCTTTAGGGGTTAGCACAGAGCAGGGAGAAACCTACCTTGCCTCTGTCCAACTCCCCCCACCCCTTCCAGAGGACCCACTGGAAGATTTTTCTCCCTCTGTGCACCTGAAGAGTTTAGAATGAAGAGATTAATTGACCAGAAATGAAAGCTTGAGGCAGTTCACTGCAGTGGAAAGAGTGTGGATTGAGAGTCAAGAGGCCAAGTTCAGCTCTTTGACCTGAGCTGTGGGCTTTGGTTTACTCACTCATGAGCAAAGTTTTCTTCCAGCTCACAGGTACCAGGATTCCAGTCACATCTGAGTCTGGGAGGGGGTAGCCCCACTCCAGCCTAGATGACGAGGTGAGAGGGGACCTCCGCTCTTCTCTAGCCAAGGCGGCTGCCCGCCTCTCCTGCCCTCACCCACATCCAGGGTCTGCATGCCCACTGCACTGTTTGCAGGCTTGTTCTCGGGGAGAGTGGTGGAGCTGACAGCCTCACAGGGGAGAAACCTCAGCACGGAGCCGACAGGAGCCAGACCCAGGAAGACAGTCTGAAGTCAGGCAGCCCTGCGTCCTGTAGGTCAGCACAGGACTCAGGGCAAACCGGGCGTGGTCAGGAGACACCAGACATAAACAGAAAGTCCTATGTGGTGGGAAAACCGAGACCACATGCCCCTACCATCTTGGGCTGGGGCCTGCCTTTCAGAGGACTCAGAGGAACCGCCGATAATTGGATGGAGGGGAGTGTGTTTTGAAATTAAAATGGGCACAGTAGGTAGAAGTCAAGTTAATTAGAGATATGTCCCTTCCTCCTGTGAGACTGAACAGTGTGACTTTCCGAAGAAGGCAGTTCTCACGGTAATGAGGTAAACTCAGAGGCAGCCAGCAGCACTGTTTGTTGGTGGAGAGACTGGTTTGGAAGTAAGCCCTCCACAGGCCCCATCCTGTTCCTTCGTTACTTCCCAGCCCCCTGGAAGCCAGCAGAAGCACACCAGTAGGTGGCCACAGCCCCAGGCGGCTGTGTTTGCCAGATTCCAAAGGGACAGGGACTCCCTTCGCGTTAGGGGAGGGGCTGGGTTTCCCCAGAGAAGGTTCTGGCACCTGGGCTGGACGAGATATATCAATACCTGGGGGAGCACAGAAACAGGGTGGCGCTGCAGGGAGAGATGTCTTTAGGAGAGGCCACCATTCCTTAAAAAATGCTCATGTTGAATGCTATGGTGGCCTTCTCTGAGGGCCAGTGCCCTTCCCAGGAGCGAGGAGGCGCCCCCCACAGGCAGCAGCGTCCGTAGCAGTCTTGCCCTTGTGGTGTTGAAGGCGATGGGGTACATTCAAGTAATCATGTGAGGACCCTAGTTTCAGGCCCAAATTCGATGTGACTTTGTGTATGGGTATTTTTCCTGAGGTCAAAGGCAACTGACACTTCAACACCTTATTTAAAAATAGAGGGAATTCCCTGGTGGTCCAGTGGCTAAGACTATGCACCCTCAATGCAGGGGACCCGGGTTCGATCCCTGGTCGGGGATCTAAGATCCCACATGCCGCAACTAAAGATTCCATGTGCCACAACTAAGAGCCGGTGCAGGCAAATAAATAAATAAATATTTTTGGAAAATAGAATTATCTGTGTATCCCTGTGCGTATTCCCTCATGGGTCTTTTCTACTTTCTCCCCTCACAGTGTTTGGTGACTTACTCTGTAAAGGTTGTAAACTCTATTGAAACAGGAGGGGGCTTCCCTGGTGGCGCAGTGGTTGAGAGTCCGCCTGCCGATGCAGGGGACACGGGTTCATGCCCCGGTCCGGGAAGATCCCACATGCCGCGGAGCGGCTGGGCCCGTGAGCCATGGCCACTGAGCCTGCGCGTCCGGAGCCTGTGTTCCGCAACGGGAGAGGCCACAACAGTGAGAGGCCCGCGTATCGGTAAAAAAAAAAAAAAAAAAACAGGAGGGAAGGAGGCAGGGCACAACCTTTGAAAGAATGACACAGCCCGAGGACATGACATAAACTGATTAGACCCAAATGGGTCCAAGATGGCGGACAAGTCAACTTCCACTAGACCTTGAGCCTCAGTATTCGCTCACATCAGCAAGCTAAATGATACACCCACAGGAGCCATGACAGTTCCAAGACACCATAAGGATCAAAAGTGGGCGGTGGCCCAATTCCTGGAAATCCCCGCCCCTTCCTAAAATAGCTGGAACACTCCTCCCACTCATTAGCCTATGAAATTACCCGCTCCTATAAAAACTGACAGCCCCATACCCTGGTGCCTGTCTCACCTTCTGAGATGGCCCACACTCTGTCTGTGGAGTGTGTTTCTCTCTAAATAAATCCACTTCTTACCTATCACTTGGTCTCTCAGTGAATTCTTTCTGCGATGAGACATCAAGAACCTGAGCTTCATTAAGTCCTGAAACCAGGTGTGTGATCTCAGTTGGAAGACTGGGTGTTGGCCGGGTTCGAGTCCCGCCTGTGTGGGTTCAAGTCCCAGTCTGAGGTGCACGGTTTCACTATTATTTAACACATACTAAGTCGAGGCTCACAACGAAATAACTTTCCTTTGTATCAATTAGTAGATTATTGTGAATTCTTATTATTTCCTTGTGGAGCCTGAAAAGTAGTCAGAACAGAGCCTCAGGAGTATTCCCTTCTTGACTTTCAGGTAATGCATCCAAGAAAGAGTCGTCCACTGAGTTATTTCCCCTCATTCGTCTCCCTTCATCCAAGCTGAGGAAAAGAGACAGCCACCTGGCAAAGGTCTAGTCCAAGGTGCCTTTGAAATATCCTGCGGAAGTACCTCTGGTTCCCCAGCATTCCTGTAGAAGATAAGCCGTCTCCAGGTAAGTAATGCTGTTAATAACAATGGCAGTAGCCACTTGGGAGACGTAGGCTCCAGGGCAGAGAGCTGGGAGGCTGAGGCTAGAGATCCACCAGGGCCCTCAGCCTGTTCTTTGTCCTTGAATTTCCTTTTCACTTTAATCATTCCTGGAATCATGGAGAGAAGTTTAGAGGTTTCTACAACCCAGCTCTCTGGATTTGGATAAGTCTTAACAGAACCAGCCAGGTCTTAACATTCTTCAAAGAATAAAAATCCTGTCACCACCTAGAGGGACCTGAGCTCAGAAATCAGTTGCTGCGGATCAAGGCTTGTCTTACTAGTATGCAAACAATTCTGAGGGTTCCTCAAATCAACTTTCAATCTGGCGTTTTCCTTGGCTATCAGGTGGAATTTACCCCTGAATGAAGGTCCTCACCTTGCATTGAATTCTAGTGAGTTTTGTTTTGTTTTACAAAGTGACCGGCACCGTCTTTGGGGACCACTTGATTGATTGATCCCCTCCGCAATGTCGACTTAAAAAATACACACAACCTAAAAGCTGAGAGTTATATTTTATTTGGTGAGAATTCTTAGGACTTCAAGCCCAGGGGGCAGCATCTCAAGTAACTCTGAGAGACTGCTCCGAGGAGGTGAGGGGGGAGCCAGGTTATGTAGGAGTTTTGCAGCAAAGGGCAGGTAGTTGGAACATCAAAAGATTATTGTTAATTAAAGAGAACCAGATATCCCAAGTTAAGGAATTTAGCACTTTTGTATGTATGGGAAGACGCAAGAGTCTGGGCTCACTGAAATCATTCCTTTGATAAGTATCTCAGCTATCTGGGCCAGTATCCTGTGTTTTCACTTCCTGTGTTTCCTCAGGGCCTATGGTAAGGAGTGGCTGCAGTCTGATGGCTGCTAGATGGCAGGTATTCTTTCCTTCCTGAATTCCCTCAGGGCTCACCAGCTCACATTGGAGGGCTGCAGTTGCTGATGACTGACTGACATCCTTTGTTTACTGATAGGGTAGGAAATATTCCACTTCTCAGCAGCCTTCTCTTATTCACGTCGCAGATTTTTATTTTTCTCCTTAAGGGAGGACCCCAGCCCATGGGACAGTTCTGCCTGGGAAGTGGAGAAGTAGGAATGTTTTTCCGCAGTGACTAGAGCAAAGGCAGCAAAATTCCACATTTCATGGGTCCGGGGTCACGGCTACTGATGGTTGGTGTGATTCTAGCCATTACCAAGGGTATAATCTACACTTTGCCCAGTTCTCAGTCGCCTCCTCTATACAGAGTCCTTCCACATCCCAGGAATCCCCAGGGAAGCCGGGGCAGGCCCACAGCAGTCCCAAACCTGAGTCATCCTGTGGCCAACAACTTCCCAGGGAAGCCCTCCAGCCAGGGCCCGCCTGCTGGACGGCCTCATTTCAGACAGGGTCCCACAGGCCCCCTTCGCCTCTTCCAGGCACAGATGTTTGTATCCCGAAGCAGCACCTGCTGAGCCCCCAGCCCACCCACTGTGCCAGTCAGGGTTCTGAGCAGCCCTGTCTTCAAGGTGGATGAGAGCTGACTCTATTTTAAGGAAATGAAGTGCGTCTTTGAGTCAAAGCATGTGATACAAATGACCTTTCTGTGGCAACATGATTAAAAATAGGCAGTTACAGGAAATTTTTCAACTCTTGAGACATTAATGGATGTAGATGTAAAAAAATAGACTAACTTGCCTCATCTTCCCATTAGTGATGTGTGTGGGCAGACAGGGCTACTTTTTGCCGCCTTGACAGACCGAATACTGCCTGTGCGTGGGATAGGAGCATTTCTAGGCTAGCCATTCCCCCAAAGTGAGGTTGTGGAATTTGTATGGTACTTACCGACTGACTGGCTCACCCAAATCTGAGTGTGTTTCATTTTTTGGGTTTGGTGGCTGGATTTTTGCATGAACAGCAAGGAGTAGCTGAATTCTCCCTTTCAGTTTGCACCCTCTAGGTCAAGGGACAGCAAACTTTTTCTGTAAAGAACCAGATAGTATATATTTTAGGCTCTGTTGACCATACACTTTCCGTAGCAACTGCTCAACTCTGCTGGTATAGTGTGTGGGTAAGCAGCCACAGGTAGCATGCAAACAAATGGGCCTGGCCATGGTTCCAGTAAACCTTTATTTGCAAAAACAGGTGGCAGGCTTGATTTGGGCCTGCAGGCTCTAGGTTGCCCAGCCCTGCTCTGGAGTCAAAGAGGTGAGGATATTCACCCTCCTTCCCTGTTTTCAAGGGATGCCTGAGACTTATGCGTTCGTTGATTCACGTATCCATTCAGCAAATGCTTACCCAGCGGTCTGCTGCCATGCCAAGCTCCATAACGTTAGTTTAGGATGCAACAGAGAACAGCACATACCAAGCTCCCTGCCTCACAGAGCTTACACCGTAGAAAAGAGGGGCGCATCCTCGGGTGCGAGGACGATGTTAGTGGCGGGGGAATGAGCTCAGGGAGCTCACGGGAACCGATCTTAGTGTCTGACATGGAAGCAATCGTAAAGACTTTGGGTTTTCCTCGGTGTGGAATGAGGAACCATTGGAGAACTTTGAACAGAGAAGTGACATGATCTAACTTATGTGTTGAAAATAAATGTAAACTGTGTCAATGGTAGACTAAAGGATGGATGCAGGGATACCCAGGAGGAGGATGTAGCTGTAGCAGTGCTTGAGGAGACAGAGGGCGGTAGCGTGAACTAGAGCGGTAACAGGGAAGGGAGTGAGAAGTGTTTAGATCCGTGGTATATTTTGAAGGTAGAGCCAACACGACTTCCTAATGGCTGCGTGATGTGTGTGAGATAAAGGAGTCAAGAATATATTTGGCAGGGGGCTTCCCTGGTGGGGTCCAGTGGTTAAGAATCCACCTTCCAGTGCAGGGGATGTTGGTTTGATCCCTGGTCGGGGAACTAAGATCCCACATGCCGTGGGGCAACTGAGCCCGCGCGCCACAACTAAGACCTGACACAGCCAAAAAAAAAAAAAAAAAGAAAAAAAAGAATGTATTTGGCATTTGGAACATGGAGTTGCCACTAACTGGGATGTGAGAATGCTAAGGGTGGAAGCAGTGTTAAACATGTGAACTTTGAAATTTCTCCTTGACATCCAAGTGGATACATCTCAGCTTGGCATTTAGGAGAGAGGTCTGAGCTGGAGATATACATTTGGATGCTGTCAGCATAGGGAAAATGCACGGTATTTAAAGCCACGGATTATGTGAGATCACCAAGGAAATGAGAATATAGAGAAAGAAGGAGAACCAAGACCCTTGGGCAGTCCAGTATTGAGATGCTGGGGAGAGGAGGAAGAACCCGGAAGTCAGAGCGTTAAGTGACCTCACCTTACTTGCCGGGAAAATATACATGAGAACACTGCATAGTAAATGAACTTAATTTTTAAAAATCTTTAATTTTTCATTCTATATCCAAGGGACAGCTATGACTCTTTTGACTTAAGGAGGTATTTGTATTTCTTAAGTGGATTCAAGTAGGCTGGTGATATTAGTCTTATTATGCAGAGTTTTTTCCCCTAAATAAAGAAAATAATTTGCTTGAGATCTTCCAGACCGTGTTATAGGTTCACCTAATTCAAAATTGTTTAAGGAGTCTGGTTTGCACACATGCCTTGCTCTGTTTGTGCTCTGTGTCCAATGTCTAAAGGCGTATGTAACCTGGTTCGCTTATTGCCAAATAAAGCCTAAGCCAGCTCCCGGGCTGCCCCCACATAGTAAGTAAAGCTCAGATGAAGGTGTACACTTCAGACTGGGACTTGAACCCACGTGCTGGGACTCAAACCCGGCCAGAACTCAGATTGGAACTCAAACCCATGCAGCTGGGACTCAAAGCAGGCCAAAACCCACAGTCTTCCAACTGAGATCACACACCTGGTTTCAGGACTTAATGAAGCTCAGGTTCTTGATGTCTCATCGCAGAAAGAATTCACTGAGAGACCAAGTGATAGGTAAGAAGTGGATTTATTTAGAGAGAAACACACTCCACAGACAGAGTGTGGGCCATCTCAGAAGGTGAGAAAGGCACCAGGGTATGGGGCTGTCAGTTTTTATAGGAGCGGGTAATTTCATAGGCTAATGAGTGGGAGGAGTGTTCCAGCTATTTTAGGAAGGGGCGGGGATTTCCAGGAATTGGGCCACCGCCCACTTTTGATCCTTATGGTGTCTTGGAACTGTCATGGCTCCTGTGGGTGTGTCATTTAGCTTGCTGATGTGAGCCTATACTGAGGCTCAAGGTCTAGTGGAAGTTGACTTGTCCGCCATCTTGGACCCATTTGGGTCTAAGCAGTTTATGTCATGTCCTCGGCCTGTGTCATTCTTTCAAAGGTTGTGCCCTGCCTCCTTCCCTTCTGTTTCACAGATACTTAATTCTTATGGATCAATCTCTGCATTTTAGTTTCTGATTCTGATATTCAGAGGATGGTAGTTTGTTCAAGATCTGTGAGAATCTCAACCATCTTGTCCTTGACTTAAGTTGTAAAAATAATTTGGGGGTTTCCTGTTTTGTTTTATACTTGGAAAATTTTGGTTAACACTGTTTTTAAAATGAACAATCTTAGAGGTTTTAAAAAAATATCTGTAGACTGTATCAAATATTACAAGGGACTTTTAAAGCAACCTTGTGAAGTATGTTATGATTCTCATCTTATTGATGATGTATCTGAGGTTCGGATGAGAATGTCATGCAGTAAGAGAAGGCCAGGACTCTCATTCTTAGCCCAGTGCTCTTAGCACAATGAAACACCTTTTTTCTAGAAGCATCATACAGGTCAAGAGCTCAGGCTAATGTGCTAGCCAGATCGCCATCTTAGAAAAGCACATGTCTTGGCTCTTCCAGTTTTTTGTTTTCTGTGACCCCATTTCATTTAGGACTGATACTCAGAACATTAGTTGGACCACTCTATGGCATTTAAAAGAAGGAGATAAGTTGGTATAGTTGAAGAGATACCCACATTAAACAGTTCTTTCACAGGCATGGGTTTTTGGGCAAGTCAGATACAAAATGTGAGAGAGCTTGAGCTCCCTTGAAAACCATAGAGACGGCAATCACTTTTAGGGTGGGGAAGTGTAGGGTTTGCCATCCCTGTGTGCCCTGTTTACTGGCCTGGTCTCTAGGCTATCACTTAGTTTTCAAGGTGGAAATTACCCTCTTCAACCTACTGTGCACTTACGTAAAAAGTCAGATGATAAGCTACAGATTCAAATTCTGTATTCATGGGAAAGGCTGGGAACATTTCACAGAGGACTGCTGGTTGCCTTGGCAACCTAACAGCCCTCTAGGACAGGAGGAGCGGACAGCAAGGCCGATGTCTGTAGGAAGACGGCTTTCTGTGATTAAGCCTTCCCTGACAACGTTTATATCTGAAACATGAAAGCCCCAAGGCTATGTTCAGGAAGGCTGCCTGACAGTCAACAGGAGACCTAAACAGATCTGGTGTGATCGCCTGAGTAGAAGAACACATATTCCTGTTTTCCCTTTCACAGCTCCACCATTTGGATGACTCCAGAAGAAAAAGGCGCGTGGAGTCATAGCTCTCGTCCAGTTAGCTTACCACCCTCCTGAAAATTATGACTTAGAAAATGGGACGTGATCTTTTAAACAAACACACCAGAATTTACCTCTTCACGTGATGGCTTTCCTTCAAAGACGTGGGGTGGAGAGGGGGCACGACTACTGCCCAAAATATAAGTGGTTCTGAATGTGCTCCTTTTGGGGGAGTACCTTCATGGGCATTTGCTAGACATACGAGACAATCAATCTGGTTAGATTTGGGGGGGCGGGCGGTCACACTCCAAGTCTGGTAGTTTTTAACTAAAAAATGAACTATATATCGATGAGTCTCCCTAGTGCCCAGCACATACTGGTAGTTCACGAAATGTTTGATGAATCTTCAGTTAACCGTCCACCTCCATCACTGGATTTTCCCCAAATCAAATCCACCTTTAAAGACTCACCAGCACCAGTAAGTCAAAAGGATATTCAGTAGAGTCTAGCTGGATTTCCAAAAGGGCACCCTAGAAAGCTGTAAGCAAGGACGGCAGCACTGGGTCAGTTACATGGTATCCCAATGGAGACAGTATTCAGTTGATGTCTTCTTTGAAGGGGGCAATATTCACTAGGTGCGGTGGGTTTTTTTTTTATTGAAATATAGTGCATTTACAACGTTGTGTTAACTTCTGTACAGCAAAGTGATTCAGATACATATATATATGTATATATATACACATATATATATACATGTGTGTATATATATATATATATTCTTTTCCATTATGGTTTATCACAGGATATTGAATGTAGTTCCCTGTACTACACAGTAGGACCTTGTTGTTTATTCATTCTATATATAATAGTTTATATTGTTGCAGTGGTTTTAAATCATGGCCACAACTTCTTTGATACTTTTCCCGTGAAAGATGGGGTTTGTGTCCCCTACCTTGAAAGTGAGTAGTCCTGTGACTTCTCTGGCCAACAGAATTCAATGGAAGTGGTACTATGTGACTACCAAGGCCAGGTCCTGAAAGGGCATAAATGCCGTTCCTGCCTTGTTGACTGGATACGCATTTTTAGAGCCTTGAGCGGCCATGTAAGAAGCATGATTACCCTGGTTCCACCATGTTGTGAGGAAGCCCAGCACACCAGGAGAGGTCAAGTGTAGATGCACTAGTCAACAGCCCAGCCTTTGAGGCATTCCAGCTCAGGCATCCGACATACGAGCAAAGACATTTCAGATGATTTTAGTGCCCAGCTGTTCAAGTTGCTCCCAGGTATTTGAGTCTCCCCGACTGAGGCCCGAGACATTGTGGAGCAGAGACAGGCAACCCCTGCCATACTCTGTCTAAATTCCAGACCCCCCAAATTTGTGAACATAACAAAATAGTGTGCTGCTAAATTTAAGCTAGTTGTAAAACAGTAGGTAAGTTGAGCACTTAGTATGACAAGTACTGGATAGCTATTAAAGTAAGTCCTGTTATTTTAAAATCATACCTCTCCTATCTGCTGCAGATAAACCAAACAAAGATTGTAAAAAACAGGGCACTCATTTTACCATGATTGCACCCAATGGTGAATCTAAGTTTTAGATCTCATGGTACTGGTGTCTCCTGTTAAGGCTGCCATGAGTGAGGGGTGGGTCTTTCTGGGCCTTTGTTTCTTTATCTATAAGATGAGCAATAGGTAATCCCTAATGATTTCATGATTCTAAGGTGTCAGGCATGAACTGGGTGCAAAAAGTATTATTTCCACACCAAGTTTGATAGCATTATTCACACTAGCCAAACACAATAAGATAAACAAAATGTGACATAGACATACAACAGAATAGTATTTGGCCCAAAAAAGGAATGAAGTACTGACACATGCTACAGCATGGATGAATCTTGAAAACATCCTGAGTGAAATAAGCCAGACACAAAAGGAAAAATATTATATGACTCCAATTGAATGGGGTACCTAGAATAGGCAAACTCATAGACACAGAGAGTGAAACGGAGGTTATGAGGGGCTGAGAGAAGGGACAGGGGAGTTCGTGTTGATTGGGTACAGAGTTTCAGCATGAGAGGGTGAAACAATTCTTTACATGGTTGAGCAACACTGTGCATGGATTTATGCCACTGAATTATACATTTAAAAATGGTTAAGGGCTTCCCTAGTGGCACAGTGGTTAAGAATCCGTCTGCCAACGCAGGGGCACAGGTTCGAGCCCTGGTCCGGGAAGATCCCACATGCCGCAGAGCAACTAAGCCCGTGCGCCACAACTACTGAGCCTGCGCTCTAGAGCCTGTGTGCCACAACTACTGAGTCTGCACTCTAGAGCCTGTGTGCCACAACTACTGAGCCCACGTGCCACAACTACTGAAGCCCACACACCTAGAGCCCATGCTCCGCAACAAGAGAAGCCACTGCAGTGAGAAGCCCGCTCACCACAGCAAACAGTAGCCCCCGCTCGCCACAACTAGAGAAAGCCCGTGTGCAGCAACGAAGACCCAATGCAGCCAAAAATAAATAAATAAAATAAATACATTTTAAAAAACAATAAAATAAAAATGGTTAAAATGCTAACTTTTATGACATGTATATTTTACCACAATAAAAACAATTTTAAAAAAAGTTTTATTCCCATAAGCTTTGGCACTGGAGCCCTAGGCCTCTCATTGTTGTGAGGAATGAGGATGTGTACCCTTGCTCACCTTCATGCAGTCACCTACAGGGAGCTGGAAATGTCCTCAGCCTTCTCAGTGGTGCCAAGAGACAACCCGGTCATTCACCAACAGAGATTTCCGGATGCTGAAAAGAGCCTCCAAAATTAGGTGGCTCAACACCCTCACTTTGCAAGTGAGGAAAGAGGAAATATAACTTAAGGAACCACCTTCTGTGGGGAAAAAAGTAATCCAGCTAGATACCTTCAAGTTATAAATAAACCAAATTTGGCATTCTTCTTTCTAGGGTAATAGTCTACTTTCCTCTAAAAGTCCTATGTTTAACTTGCTTGTCATTTTTGTGTTCATCATTAGGCCAAGGAAGTTATAAAACCCAGAATAGGACTCTAGTGAGATTATTCTGTTGAAGCTCTAATTTGAAATCTCCTTCTCAACATATTCATCCAGGCAGCCACTACGAATTCATCAGAGTTGGCATGAAAGATGGAGTCTCTTTGCTGTTCCTGTTACAATGTGCCTTATTGTGACATGGTGGCAGGGGCACTGAACCTGAAGTCCAATGACCTGAATTTAAATCTAGACTCTGCCATGACCTGGGGAAATCATTAAACCTCTCTGTTCTTCAATTTGCTTCATCCGTAAATAAAGAAACTGGAGGAGATAAACAGTAAAATGCCCACTATCTTCTATGACTGTAATTCTCTGATTATATATTTATGTTTGTTTGTGCTTTGAAAATAAGGATGTGACCTAAATACTTGAAAGTTATGCATTGATCACTTCTACTGTGTTTTCCACACTTAGATAGAATTTGCCTTGGTGGGTGGGTGGTCTCATTGTAGCGGATGCTTCATTGCGTGGCTCAGATCTTCACGCCAGAGTGAAGGACTTGCTCCTGCAGCTGCTGGGGTGTTGCCTGCAGACAGCTCTCCAGTGTCAGCCCCTCTCAGGGACTTGTTCTTGGCTGAAGAGCCCCATTTTGCCTGAGGCATCCTGCCTTCCCTGGTGCAGCCTGTATCCGTTGACCGACCTGTGTGGGGTACAAAGGTCTAGGCCCTCTACCCCAACTCGGGACAGCTCTGAAAGGTTCTACGAGGTTCAGAGCTCCTTGTGGGGTTGGCTGAGGCCTTTGAAGAGACTACATCACAATCCAGCGTCTCCCTGTGTCCAGACTCGCTTCCTCGTCTTCCCTCACCTGAGCTGATTCTGAGAGCAGCCCCCAATCAAAGCCCTGCACGCTAATCTCCATTCCGACTCTGTTTCCCAGGTAGTCAACCCGCTCATTCACTTAACCCTCCCAAGGACATTACGAGGTAGATACAAATATTAGGGAACTTGTGGAGTAAGTTTCCACAGTAACCTTTCTAGGAAAGGGTAGAGCCAGGATTTAAACCCAGGCTTCCTGGCTCCACCATCCCTGTTCTAAGCTACTATAATATTTTGCCCCCTTGATTTCTCATTCATTTCTTAGATTTTATACAAGTTTCCTCAAGTGTACATTTATGAATCACTGCTTAACTACACACATATTTTCCAAGTATTGCATATGTTTTCATGTTAGTTTACAAAAGTGAATGGAAGTTTTAAAATAGACCCCCAGGGCTTCCCTGGTGGCGCAGTGGTTAAGAATCCACCTGCCAATGCAGGGGACGCGGGTTCGAGCCCTGTTCCAGGAATATCCCACATGCCACGGAGCAACTGAGCCCGTGTGCCACAACTACTGAGCTCACATGCCACAACTGCTGAAGCCCACGTGCCTAAAGCCCATGCTCTACAACAAAGAGAAGCCACCGCAATGAGAAGCCTGTGCACCGCAACAAAGAGTAGCCCCCACTCACCGCAACTAGAGAAGGCCCGCGTGCAGCAACGAAGACCCAACACAGCCAAAATTAAATTAAATAAATAAATTTTAAAAATAAATAAATAAAATAGACCCCCCAAAATGACTTTCAAAATAAGTTACCTTACATATACACACTACTATATATAAAATAGACAGACAACAAGGACCTACTATATAGCAGAGGGAACTTTAGCTCAATATTTTGTAATAACCTATATGAGAAAAGAATCTGAAAAAGAATATATATATGTATAACATATATATATATATATCTGAATCACTTTGCTGAAACTAACACAACATTGTAAATCAACTATATGTCAATAAAAAAATTAATTAATTAAAAAAAATAGAGTTCCTAGAGTTAGGAACCTAGGAGAAAATCCATCAGGCCTACATCCAGCCCCTGCAACAGTTCTGAAGACAGCATTGAGGACAGGAAAGCAATCCTGTTGACATCCTGCAGGTGGAGAGAACTGAAGAAAGAAAGTCCCCCAGGGCAGCCCCTGTGGGATGATGCAGACAAGAGAGGTCGCTCTTCACACACCTGGATTATGATTCATGGTTCCTACCTTTGCTGGGGCACTGCCAAGCCTGGGACCATGAGTGATCCCAGGTGAGCTCTGTGCTGCCTGGACCCTCTCTCCCACCATGTCTACCCACACCGATGGTCTATGCCACTTTTCAGCGACCATCAGCTGCAGATAGGGATTTTCTGTTCGGAGAGGGGATAAACCTGATTATCCCCATACACCAGGGGAGCCCATCAGAGTGGCTGTGTAGCCTGACGTCTGGGGTAGTGACAGTAGACGAGGTTCCGGCCTCAGCTCTGCTCCCACCATACTCGGCGGCTTTAGAGCAGCTGCAGACCTCATCCTGCCTCCGTTTTCTCATCAGTCAAATGAGAATAATAATATTTGTTCTTCCTTCATAGAAAGCAATTGTGAAAAACAAATGTGACAGTCGCCTAGCATTGCTTGGAGGTTACAAGTAGTTTCCAAAACCCATTGTTGTGTCCACTGGAAATAGAAGTGGAGAATCAAGATTACTGTTTGTTAATTCTGAATTTAAAAAATATTTCATATCCTTTTCTTTCTTCCCACAGATGATTCAGAGCTTACCCTTATTGCTAAATGGCTTCACATTTTTCTTTCTTGTGTGAGGTCTTGTTGTGGATCTCTATTAGCTTAATAGTTATCTAATCCCTGGTCTAAAGGTCTCAGATTGGAGGTCAATGGAATACATTCAGCTTACAAACAGAGTGGATTTTGACTCCCATAATGTTGTGGTTATTTTTTAAACTTGAATTAGCTGACAACAAAAATCCAGATTTCCAGCTTTGTTAAAACATACCAGAAGATCTGACCTCTTTCCCACTTTGCAACGATAGACTGGTGCAGAATAGCAGCTGCCCAGCCTTAGGCAGGGCATGTGGGCTCTGGTCTGCCACAGTCTCCACTGTTCCCTATTGCAGCCCTTTCACTGGGACCTAGTGTCAGCTGTAGTTCATCATCGCACTTACAAATCCATTCTGCTCCTTAAATTTGCCTGGCCCCCAAAGTCTTTTGAAACTGTCATCTCTTATTCTCAAAAATGCCACATTTAAGTCCTGGCCAGTGGCCAGTGGCCCCAAAAGCACACTTTTTTTAGGTGGTGTGGATTTGTGGTAACCCTGGTGCTCTTAACTGTTCAGGTTGGTTTAGCAACTGGGAGTTGTGAGCCTAGAGGATTGATAGGCTATTTGCAGGCTGTACAACTCAGCTTTGAGACATCCTCAGATATGCTCGGATACACTGGTCATTTCTGTTGGTTGATCGTGCCTTAAAGCATTCTTTATAGCCTTCCCCTGAATGTCTTTGAGACCAATTCCATCTTAGGATAGTCTCTAAAGTCTTGTTCTGTTTCCTCATTCCTATGGCTATGGGTTATAATTAACACCCTCATCTTATATTATATCACTGTCTCATTTCTTTCTTCTGCAGTCTATGTGCTGTACTGGAGCATTGTTCATCTTCCAACAGAAGATATATAGTCAGCTGTCTCCTCCACTTATAAACCCCTACTGGTTCCTGCTTCCTAAAAGATAAAGTCTGAGCTTCTTATAAAAGGCCCTCCCCCATCTAACCCGAAACCACTGCTCTGACCCCATCGTCCACCACATGCTGGACTCCTCCCACTTCTCCACAAGCGCCCTGGTATTTCTCAGCAGGCCGGCCTCTGCATTATCAATTCCCTCAACCTGGACTACGGTTACCCACCCTTCTCAGGTCTTGGAATTTCAAAGACCAGTACCTTTTTTTTTTAATGTGTGTTATTTTTATTGGGCCAAACAAGAGATGCTTGAAATCATAATGATATAATTTGTTACCATCTTGATTTCATAAGAAAACGAAAAACTGCAACACTCCAAAAGTAGGAAGAAACCTCATCTCAAACTAAAATTTCTTCAAATTGAATAAATCTACATTTTGAAAAACTTACTACCTTGCCCTTATTTTTCTCATTTTTCCCAGGCCAGTGAAAAAATTAATCACCAGCATCTGTCCTGGGCTTGCTTTTGAGACCCACTTCCCTACCCATCTTCTTCTTTCTAGAAAATTCCCACTCACCCTACAAGATCAAGTTTGAAAGCTGCTTCTTGAGTCTTTCCTGACTCCCCAGGTCAGAGGTAGGCCCTATCCCCTTGTCTATATCTTTGTTACAGTGTAAAATACATGGAATTTTAATGGCAGTTTCTTGGGCCTGTGGAAGAGGGAGTAATACCACAGATCCCTAAAGCCCCTTAAAACCCTTCTGAGAAACCTAGGCTTCTCCGAACAGAAAATCCCTATCTGCAGCTGATGGTCACTGAAAATGGCGTAGACCACCGGTGTGGGTAGACATGGTGGGAGAGAGACATGGGATCGGTCATGGTCCCAGGCTTGGCAGTGCCCCAGCACAGGTGGGAACTGCGAATCACAAAAGCCATACCCTCTTCTCCCAAATTTCCATTCCCTCTGGCAGCTGTGCCTGCCTCAGTCTCTCTTCCTTTTTAATAACTTGCTAAAAATAATTTTTAATTGAGGTAAGATCGACGTACAACATTACATTAATTTTAGTGCACAACATGATGATTCAATATTTATATATATTGTGAAATGCCCACCACAAGGTCTCGTTAATATCCATCACCATACATAGGTATAATTTTTTTTCCCATGATGAGAACCTTTAAGATCTACTACTAGCAACTTTCAAATGTGCACTACATATTATTAACTATAGTTGCCAAGCTGTACCTTATATCCCTGTTTCTTATTTATTTTATAACCGCAAGTTTGTACTTCTGACAATTTTCATCCAATTCCCCCAACCCCGCCTCTGACAACCATCAGTCTATTCTCTGCATCTATGAGCTGGGTTTTTTTTGTTTTTTCTTTTCTTTTTTCTAAATATCCCATATAAGTGAGGTCGTCCGGATTTGTCTTCACAAATTTCACTTCACATAATGTCCTTGAGGTCCATCCACGTTGTTGCAAATGGCAGGATTTCACCCTTTTTTAGGGCTGACCTCAGTCTTTTTAAAACGTCTCTTTCAGCCTTTCTAGGCCCACTCCTCCATCTGCATTACCTAAAACTGCACTGGAACAGAGTTCAGTAAAGCCTAACTCTGTCTTCAGCCCAAAGGTAAGCCACTGTGCCTTAAGCACTCCTTTAGTCCAGCTCGCCACTTATCCATCTACTTAAAGTCTTGCGGCCTCAAGTAAACCGGTAAACAGGGCAGAAAGAAGTCACCTTTGCACGCTGTGCCTCACACACACACACATGCACACGCACGCAAACACATGCGCACACACACACATGCACACACATATACACAATTTAGAAAAATAAAATAATGAGTGAATGAGTGAATGAATGAATGAATACAAGTTCTGTAGCCAGTACTGACACAGTAGATGTCACTGTTCAGTTCTTGGGGACACCCCTGCTACCTTCTCCACTTGGTACATTTCTTGTTCCTATAACCACAGTCCCTTTCTCCTCTAGAATGAGGAATAAAACCTTTTTAAGACATCAGGGTAACTCCACTAGGACACCAACATCTGGCAACCCACCAACATCTGGCAACCCAGGGGTTATGGGAGACGTGATGCTGAAACATGGGTGGAAGCCATGCTCTCTCCTGAGTGCCAGTCAAAGGCAGGGGTCTTGAATGGTGGAACGGAATGGATCCCAATGTGCTTGTGAATGGGCTCCATGTGCACCAGCTTATATCAACTGCATTAGGTACTTGTTCCCATGACCCCTTTGGCCAACTTCTGGGCCCTGGCTGTCAGTCCAGTTTGAGAAGTCAGAGAGCAGAGGCCCCACGTGGGCATTGGTATGGGGAGAAATTAACACAATAACTGTACCCTGGAGTTTCTAGAAACTGCCTGTGGCTCAGCCAGGCCTGCTGTAGGTAGGGTCTCATGCCAGCTATGCAGGTTGGCTAATGAGCAATGAAATTCTGGGATGAAATCATGCCCTCCGTGCTCTTCCCTCTCTTGCAAACTGTTGGCACTGTTGGTTTAACATGTCCCTTATCTGACTGGGGAGAGGGCTGCCCAAGCCGTGGCTTGTAACACTGTGGTCAGACCAGTTGGGAGCAGAGTATGTGTGGCATGTTCAAAGGCTTCTGTTTACTTGATTCTTCCTTGTGTGTCTTGCTGCTTATTGGCAGTTCTCACACAGAAGGCAGTCTGTTTTCAAGGTGCGTGAGAAAAGAAGTACACTTACCCCCCCCCCTTAAAGAATACATTATTTCTCCCCTTGGGCTGTTTGTTCAAATCCACATTGAAATAGGAACATCATGTAATCTTCCCAAAGAAGTGACATGATAACCCAATGATGAAAACATGGAGGACAATGGGTGTCTTTTCTTGTGAAGGTAGCACTCAGGTGGCGGTGATCTGGGTGACAGAAATTGGTAGCCATTGAAAGAGACTTTCTCCTTGGAGAAGAGTCTAGATCAGGCCTTTCATATACCTGATTGCTATTATTGTCTTTTACTTTTGCTTTTGTTTATTTGGATGGATAAAGGGGCAGGTGGAGCAGAGAGCAGAAGGATGTTTAGTTTTTATCAAGATCACACCTGGTTCAACATTTAACCTCTGAAAGAAGCAATATCCTTCGTCCAGCTTCTCTGAGGATAAGGGAAGCATGGTGATGGGAGACGGGTCTTTCGCAAATAGGCAAGCTGATGCCCCTGCAGCTCTGCCCGTCTCACAGCCCTTGGTGCCCCCAGTGAGGCCAGCTTCCTCCTGACTCTTGAGCTGCTCACGTGGTCCAGCCGCCCATGACTTCTGCTGGTCCTGGGGTGTCTGTTCTCCCCTCACCTGCTCCACCCCTGCTGGCTTTCAGCTGTCTCCAGCCTGTGGGAAGACCCTTCCACTGCTCCAGTCTAGCCTTTTGAGCAGGTTCCTTATCCCGGTGATTTAAGCTCCCAAGAAGATCGTCCTTTAATTTAGTTTAGTTACTTCTTTACAAGTACTCTCCTTCCTGGGGTGCCTGTGCCCCACCTTAGGAATGAGGCAGGGCACATCACCCATGACCTTGGAGAGTCAGAGCCCAAGGCCCATTCTGCTGCTGAGTCTGGCTCTTTCAACCCTCCTTCCTCACCTGTGCGGAGGTAGCCTCCTGGGGACCCGGTGCTCGGACCTCGTGTCTGTCAGGGCCCACCGAGCCCATCAGATTTTCTCCATGTGCACTGGGATCCCAGCTTTGGACAGGATACAAGTTCCTTCCCATGGAGCTTCTGGCAAATCAAGGGTGTGCCTAGATGATTGCTCACATGTCCTTTAACATCCCTTGATTTTTAAGGAGATTGGCCTGTCCCCGGCACCTGGACTGTCTCTGCATCTCCCCATTTCAGTGTATCTGAGTCTTTGGCACAATCAAAACTCTGTTGCTGGAGTTTCTATGTTTATGTGACAGGAGAAACTGCCACCCTCTCCCCACCTTTTATATGAAATGGCTCTGGAGTCATTTATATGAAATGGCTCCTAGGGGATGAGAGAGTAGATGTTACAGGGGAAAAAGACCCTTTCGTGATTCCAGCAAGAGATTCCTTAGAAGAACATCAAAAACCAAACTCTCCTCCATTTAAGGCTGGAGACCACTAGCCTTAGGAGCCGAGCGAGTGCCTTGCTAATCGAGGAGCTCCTCAGGATGGGTTCAACTCCACCGTCTCCAGGAAGAATAATCATTTGTCTCTAAGAGGTGTGTTTGCTTACTAGATCAGCTAGAAAAATCCCAACAGGCCTGCAGCCCGCTTGGTGCCCTGAGTGGGGAGAAGAACCCATGAATGAGGGTGCACCCTATGGGAAGGAGTGGAGTTTTTCAGAGGGTGGGGTGAACTTATGAACAGAGACACTGGCAGCAGTGGGGGCTTGTGTTGGAATGAGAGGATCATGGATGCAAACTGAGGATGAGAAAATCAGGTTTGCAGGGGTAGGAAGGGCCCTGGGCATCCCCCCCGGGAGACTAGGTCACCAGGGGCCCCGAGGACGACTGTCCATGTGTAGAACCTTAACACTCACTCTCTCACATTGTAATTCTTCTTTTTTTCAAAGCCTCTTTTTTTTGGTAATAAAATATACATAACATAAAATTTACCATTTTAACCCTTTCTAAGTGTAGAATTCAGTGGCGTTAAGTATATTCGCACTGTTGTGCAACCATCATCACTATCAATTTCCAGAACTATTTCATCATCCCAAACAGAAACTTTGTACCCATTAAACGACAACTCCCCAGTCCTCCTTTCCCCAGCCCCTGGTAATCTCTGTTCTGCTGTCTGTCACTATGAATTTGCCCCTTCCAGGTATCTCATATAAACGGAATCATACAGTATTTGTCCATTTGTGTCTGACTTTTTTCACTTAGCATACTTAGCATAATGTCTTTAAGGTTCATGTATGTTGTAGCCTGCATCAGAACTTCACTCCTTTTAAGGATGAATACTATGCTGTTGTAAGTATATGCCACATTTTATGCATTCATCTGTTGACGGACATGTGCGTTGTTTGCGCCTTTTGGCTATTGTGAATAGTGCTGCTATGAACATTGGTGAGAAAGTCATTGTAATTCCTTTTTACAATTGCCCTCACCTTGCAGTCGGGTGGGGCTACTCTGGTGGAGATGAAAAGGGTCAGGTGGCATAGAGGAGGTCCTAGCCCTCTACTCTCACCTAGAACCTCTGCCCAGGTTCCAGCTGGAAGGACCACAGCTCAGAGTCCCACACAGCAACATGGGCAATGGTAGAAACCCATGATGGCAGAGGGTCATCCAGCAGGGACATTTGCAGGAGAGAAAGTGTGGCCAGTTTCCAATTACTTCTCTGTGTAGAGAATGCTGCCCAACCCCCCCCGCCCCCAGAGGAGATGGGGCTACCCATCCCACACCTGTTTGGTGATTGCATTTATAGTACATAATCTGGAAAGATATGAACCAAAGTGTTTGCAGTGCTCATTTTGGAGGATGGCGTTATTGGTGATATTTACTTTCCTATTACACAAAAATAGAACTATTTCTGTTTTTAAAAAATAAATGCCAGGTTGATTACTCAGATTAAAAAAATAACAAAGTATTCTATTTTAGTGCTTGTTTCAAAATACATTGTTAACATTCCAGTTCAACTGTCCCTTCTTCTAGCTTTGTCTAGCAGGAAGTTTTTCTACATCAGAATTGTCACAAATTTTATTAAGGTTTGTTTTTTAATGTCAATCTTAAAGACAGTGAATTTGTGGCATTAATTGAGCATCTATTGTGTGCATAATGCTGTGTTAGAAAACTACAGATAAGATGGGTAAATATTTATTCTCTTGAGTTGTTGTAATAAATCCATGTAATATACCTAAAAATATAAGATCTAAAATCGAATTTCCACCAACCTCAATAGAAATGCTTTTATCACATGCTGCATGTGTTTGGAAGGTAGAAAGCTTTATGCACACCCACAGGGCCAGTGTTCTTGGGGTGAAGTTTTAGGGAGATCCAGAAGGCCCTGCTGCTCCTTCACCACCCGAGAGAGCACAGGAGCATGTTGTCACCTCAGATGCTTCCATGGCAGGAACTTAGGTGAGTGAAGCAGGCAGGGTATAGGTGGTGACCATATCATTGATCTTCCAGATGTAAACACTTTTAAGGGTGAAAAGGGGAGCTATTACTAATTGCGCAGGGATAACCAGCATCAACTGGGACCATCCAGGTAAATCAGGATATATGCTCCCAGTTGGATATAAGGCAGATGGAATGAGGGGACTCTAGCTCCAGCTAGAGAGCTGGTCCTCATCTAGAGGCAGTGAGATACAGCAGTCTTTAAAATAGGGCTCAGACCAAACACACAGCCACTGATGTACAATATTTGAAAGCAGATCCATCCTTAGCAGTCCCCGCCCCCAGGGGGTTAAAGGAGGGCGTCTGGGCACATGCCTCCTTTTAGATATGCCACTGAAGCTCAGCCAGTGACACACGTACACACGACTCTCCCTTCTGTTACACTTAAAACTGGACACAGCAGAAATGTTCAATAATATGAAATGATGGGGGAAATCATGGTCCAGTCATATTAGCTTTTACTAATACTGTCCTTAAAGATTTTTCAGTGAGATGACCAAAAATCTCATGATATAATGTTGAATCCAAAAAAGACTACAAGATGACATATATAATATGAACCCAATTATGTGATCTATATATATATATATAAATACACACATAAGCACATACATGTATATATATATGAAAGTAGGAAAGAGGTATGTAAAAGTACAGTTTGCCCCTGGGAGATGGGTGAGGAATGATTTTTGTTTTCTAAATTTTCCATGAGGTTTTTTTTTAAACTGTAAGTATATATTGCAAAATAGGGGAAAAAAGCACTTTATATATGTGTGCGAAAGCTTAATATATATGTAGATGTGTGTATACATATACTGTTTTCTCATATGGTCTGTCCAGCACCAGTCCATCTGGCCAGAGAACCCCGAGTCATCTTACACTCGGCCTTGGCTGGTAGCCTGTGTCAGGATCGTGCAGGGCCCACGGAAGAGCCAAAAGGAATCCTCAGAAAATATCTGCTCCCTGAATTCTCTGCCCAGCCTGGTGCCAGGAAGGCGAGTGGGTGTAATCTTGTTAAAGATTAGCAGGAGTAGCTGTGTACCTATTTGCAGTGAAAAATTTGCCTATTATTACATGATCCTTAAAAATGGGCTTTCCTCTGCTGAGTCTGTTTTCTCAGTTACCTCCTCTCTTCCCTGCCCCACGCCCACAAAAAGGAAGGTTTTTGTTGTTGTCGTTTGTGCTAAAAGCAGTTCTGTTGGTGAGGTTGGATCCCATATCCCGGCCACAAAGGGGGGACCCGTTTAAGACCTCTGCCCCTCCGTGTGTTCCATGGGCAGGGAGCTGGGTCCGAGGGCTGTCACCACACAGTCTAGGAAGAGAACCTTACCTTCTCTGTTTTGCTACTGGTTCTTTGGATTAAAAAGTATCACAGAAGCTGGCAAAGTTGCCCTGTTTTCCTCTTTGGATTCAGTAGCAGGATATCATATCTTCACGTGCAGTTTGTACTTCATTAGAAAGGCTTTGAGATGACATAGCAGCGTTTATATTCTTAGGTTTGATTTTACTTATTACATTTGTATTTTGGGGTTTACCAAAATTTATACCTCCATAAAATTTTTAAAAATAAGGAAAGAAATCAGAGCAAAGGGAAAATAAAAGTAAAGGAGGAGGAGACTAGATGGGAAATTCGTGCACAGGATGCCTGTGATGAGGTCATGCTGAGTTACAAAGGTTGAGTGGGACATTGAGCCGTGAGCTCCTTCATGCTTAACGAGAATCCCAAACAGAAGAGCCGCCTTATAACTGATTCAGTGAGGAATCTTCTTTATGGTTCTAATCATTTGAAAGCACTATCAACAGGTAGCTGATACTGCGTGGAAACTGGTGGTGAAGATGGCGGAGCTAAAAGATGGGAAAAAGATGGAGAGCCTGAGTCCCCACCTGCAGGAAAGCTGTCCACCTACCAAGAATTTATATTAAACATTTGGGAGTTTGTATGTTACAGCAGTCAACCTGCCCTAACACACCCAAGAAGAGAAATCACTATTGCACACATTGGTGTCATAACCTTTTTATATGTTTGGGTTCCCTCTCTTAAGCTGCAAATTCCTTTGGAACCCACCTTTTATTGTTTTTTTAACTAAAAAAAAATTTTTTTATAACCCCAGAGAGTCTAGCATAGAGCCGTGCACACAATGAGCCTTCAGTAAATGCTGATGATAGATTCAGCGAGCTCCTAATGGGCTGAAACTGAACCTTTGCCTTTTGTTTCCAATAGCACTTGGGATAGGATTATGTGCTATTAGTCACTTTTAATTAAGGTTCTTACTAGTAAGGAACTTGAGACCCAATATTCTTATAAAGAGTGGAGATCTAGAGGAAAGAGATAAAATAGATATGCCCAAAAATCCATTTGGAATTTCTCTGAGAGATGTTTCTCTCTTTAATCCCTGTAGTTATTGAATGTAACGGAAGCTTCAGTGGAACTTGAACAGCCTGTGAGTCGGGAGCTTGGGGTCTCTTGGCTCAGCTCCGCCACAAGTTGTGACCTTCAGTTTCCTTGCCTGTAAGATGAATAGTGGTTCCTAAGTGAAATGCTATAGATGAATGGAACATTGGCTACCATTCAGTTACATATCTGTGTCTCTATGTCTATATAGTCTCCACGTGATTTTGATGCACAACCAGATTTGGGAACCACTGGACAAGGTGATCTTAACCTATGAGTCCATCTTTTATAACATGAAAACATAAATTTGCTTTCCTGACCTGAGGTTGTAGAACTTAGAACTGGAAAGAGACAGAGGACTGAATTAACCCATCTCTTTGTGGGAGTGGGGGGAAATGAACAGTAATAACCAAACACCACTTTTAGCTAGTCTAAGGATGAAATGGAAAAATAAAAATGTTTTAAGATGATTTGGTAGAAGAGATGTTTTCTTTGACAGGATATTAGAGAATTCGTCAAGAGTTATTAAACAAGGAAGTCAGAGGTTCCACTGCAGGAACTTAAATATTTGTTGATTAATCTGCTGATGTGCTAGTTCAAGCAGAGAAGGAATTTTGTTGCTGTTATAAAGTCAGGGTTTCTAATTGTCCATTCAGGGAAAAAAAACAAAAAAAACTTTGTGTTGCCCTAAGCAACCTAAATTATCTATTCCATTATTCCAATAAGCACCAAAGAGCATTTAATGTATCCTTTGGCAACCGAAGCTAGAACTCCCACTTAAGCTTCTTTCAGGCAGATATTCATGGTTACTCTTAGTTATTGAGAAATATCACATGATCCATGCCCTGAACTTGAGAAGTAGACTTAAATTCTGCCCCCCCCCCCCCGGAATCTGAGGCAGAACACCTTATCCTTTAGTGGTGGCTTCATTCTCTGCCCCTGGGTGTTTACCATGATTCTGAGTGAAGCCCAAATGATAATGGCAGAGCTTTTCAAAATAGAAAGGGATCCAAGGTCTTTTCAAAAGTGCAGCAATCAGAAGAACTATTGATTCTGAAATTGAGCAATTTCCAGGGGGACCAAAGAATTGGCATATCGTAGTAATTAGAGCATGTCTTCTATTCAACACATTCCAAATGATTTTCCATTCAAACATATTCAAAATATATTTTAATCCAAAGTATTCAGAATGTTCCTTCTTCAAAAAGTATCTCCCGATTAGCCAGCATCCCTCCTCCCCCCAGGCAGTTGTTCCCACCTTTATTCCTTTCGGAGGGCTTAGCAGCCACTTGAATGCTCTTTGCTCTGAGTTGCTCTCATTGAAACAATGCACTCAAATTTCATGTGAATTTGAATTATGCAAATTTTAAATCATGCTGTGTAAAATAGTAATAAAATATTTGAAATAGTGCAAATTCCTTCAGATTTGTATGATCGATCCAGAAGGGCATAACAAATCCAGAACACCAACTTAGGGAAAATCCCTTGTCTGGGGGCCAACCCACATTAGCGGTAAACAGAAACCCCCAAGGGCCTTGTCTCTGTGAATCAAGCACAGGGGGTTTTGTGAGTGATTTTGGTGACTATAGTGATGTTATTTTAACATTCATCGTTTTGAGAGTTTGACATCTTTTCTATCCTATGATAGTACCATCTAAACTTTTATTAAAAAAAAAAGTACTGTTGGTGAAAATGTGCTGTAAATTACTATGAAATGGAGTTAGATGCAAGAGAGAAAGAAGGCCCTAGCCGTGATCCGCAGTGCTGTTAATTTGGGAGAAAGACTGCAAACTAAAAGGGATATATTATTAAGACATTTTTTTAAAGCATCATTAAAGCAAAAATATGTTACTATGATTATAGATTTGTGTACTCTGAGAACATGTTCCCCCCCACCCATTTTGTGATTATAACTATAAGAACATTATACTTGAATTAGACAAGTTTTGAATGGTGTAGTTCTTCAGGAATGCAGTTGTCTTTAAAGCATCTTGTGAATATAGTTTGTACTCCTCCTAGATTACAATCTCTTTAAGAGGAAGCAGAAACCACCTGCTATTTGCATATAGTCCACACTCCAAATACCTACTAATAATCATGGTGTCTTTGTTGTAGAAGTTCTCTGTTTACAAAGCTAATTGTCTCAGTTTGCCCTCATAATGACCCTATGAGGTGAGTTTTCTTATTTTCCCCATTTTACCAGAACCCAGGGGTCTAGGTTCCTTGATTTGCTGTCACTTAGCAAGGTGTGGTAGGTAAGGAAACTGTCAGATTGACCACTGAAATGGGAACCTACAGGCATCTGAATGGACTTTTAATATTCGCCTCATTTGAAGTCCTAAGTCTGATTCCTCCCTCCGTACATAGGCATGTTCTAGCAACACGGAGGATGAGAACCTCTCTCTGTTGGTTTACAAACTGGCCCCTGTACTCAACAGGGCAAGGAGAGACTGAAGAAAGAGGCAGACACTCCCGATCTGTGGGTGACAGGTTTAATAATTAAGGGGAGGGGCTTCCCTGGTGGCGCAGTGGTTAAGAGTCCACCTGCCAATGCAGGGGACACGGGTTCGAGCCCTGGTCCAGGAAGATCCCACATGCTACGGAGCAACTAAGCCTGTGCGCCACAACTACTGAGCCCATGTGCCACAACTACTGAAGCCCGCATGCCTAGAGCCCGTGCTCCGCAACAAGAGAAGCCACCACAATGAGAAGCCTGCGAACTGCAACGAAGAGTAGCCCTAGCTCGCCGCAACTAGAGAAAGCCCACGCAGCAACGAAGGTCCAACGAAGTTCCAACGCAGCCAAAAATAAAAAGGAAATTTAAAAAAAAAAAGAAAGAGAAAAGAAAATAAGCAAGGGGACTGACGTAGGACTCTTGTCTTGGGCCCTGAAAGACAGTAGGTCTCCACGTCCATCGCCAGATCTTAGAAGTTTATATAGAAGCCTTCACTGGGCTCAGTCACATATGTCATCCAGATGGTCTCAACCCACATCATTATGTCAAGGCTGTGTCCTTGGGGCAGCTTCTGGGAGCAGGGATGGCAAGCTGAACGCACATTCTAAGGACGGGGACAGGGTGAGGAGCCTCCAGTCACCTGGGTCCAGGTCATGGGTCCACCGGCAGTCACATCCCCTCCATGAACTCCTTGCACAGGCCCCTGTGTCTCTCCTGCATTAGCTGTGACTGTGGGCCTGTATCCATTTCCCCGGAGAATCTTTTAGTTCAGGCAACAGTTTCCTCTGGGGCTGGCTCCCTGTGTGCATTGATGTTCAGGGCCTGAAGTGTGTCTCTAGGGAAGGTGAGAAAGGATGGGGCTCAAGCATGTCAGAGCAGAATTGTCGTAGCTTCAGGTCCCAGCTAGAGCAGCAGAGTCAGGGGACTGAGTTGTGTTTCCATTCAGAGCTAATCAAGAGATCTCCAGAAAAGCCCTCTCTGAGCCTTAATTTCCTCATTTGCAAAATAAGAGTAACACTTGTCCAAACTACCTTCCAAGACTGTTGTGAACGAGGGGGATGTTTTCCTTCTTACACTTGCAGCCTTGGAGGGGACAGACCCAAGGGCCTGTGTCTCCACAGGCAGGAAGCCTTCCCAACCTGCCAACACGTCCACCCATCCAGCCCTCCACGGGCTCCATGGTGGGCACAGGCAGGGTTTTGTTGTTGTTGTTGATTTTGAAAGATAAGCTCAGCTTTTCAGATTCAGAGAACAAATAACAAATATGATAGCTGGCCAAAGAAACTGAAATACATGTTTATAAGCAAACCTACTCTATTCATTTTTACAGATACGAAATTATGTCTTCTTCTGGTCTATAAACTGAGATCTATAAAATTATTCAGGTGTAAGAAGTAAAATCAGTTCCAAACATTTTATTTTGAAAATGCCCAGAATAGGTCATGTAGATGCATTATTGATGAATCCTTTCTCCTTGCCCTGAAATATGCCTAGGGCAGAGGTTTGCCACACCAAAGGCCTGGGAGAGGACTTGTCCTTGTCAAACAGAAAACAGTGTGTGACTGTGCAGGTAACACAGGCGAGCAGGAGGGGCCATGTCAGCCAGGCCTGAAAAGGCTCGAAGCTCCTACAGGCGCAGCCCTGGGGAAGGGGCTGGACAAAAGGCAGCAGCCCCTGTCCTCTCCAGGCCCCCACCAGGTAGCATCTTGTCCTTGGGGGCCAGTCTCTCTTTCCCAGGCTGTCTCTAGCGTGCGTGGAATTTCACCTGAGTTCATGGATTTGTGGGAAATGGTTACACACAGTGGGGTTTGCTCCAGGGAAGGAGACCAATACGTTCCATCTTGCAACAAATTGATCCAGGCTGCCTGGAGGGCCACGTTAAAAATGAGTCTCAGGCCAGACCTGGGTGGGGCAGAGAGTGATGAGCACCCATCACATGTAGCTGCATCCTTTCTCCTGAGCCTCAAGCTCCCTTAGGATGATCGTGGCTGTAGCAACTGAACGTCTTTGTTTTATTTTACTCTTTTTTTTTTTCTTGTGGTATGCGGGCCTCTCACTGTCGCAGCCCCTCCCGCTGCAGAGCACAGACTCCGGACGCGCAGGCTCAGCGGCCATGGCTCGTGGGCCCAGCCGCTCCGCAGCATGTGGGATCTTCCCGGACCCGGGCACAAACCCGCGTCCCCTGCATCAGCAGGCGGACGCTCAACCACTGCGCCACCAGGGAAGCCCAGCCCTGTTTTATTTTAAACACACCAGAATTGGGCATAAAGCAAGGGTGTTATATTAAAGTTCTTTATAGAGAAAGAATATATGCAGATAGGTAAGTAGATAGGTAGGTAGGTAGGTAGATAGATAAGAAATATGTTATAGGAATTGGCTTGTGTGGTTATGGAGGCTGAGAATTGGGGGTCAGTTGGTCCAAAGGCCCAAGAACTAGGGGCATCTATGTCCAAGGGCAGGAGATGATGTCCCTGCTCCATCAGAGACAGCAAATTTGCCCTTCCTGGTGTTTTTTATTGTTCTTGTTCTATTCAGGCCCTCAACAGAGTGGATCATGCCCAGTGGTGAGGGCAATCTTCTTTACTCAGACTACCTGTTCAAATGCTAGTCTCCTCTGGAGACATACTTGCAGACACACCCAGAAAGAGTGTTTCGCCAGCCATCTGGGCATCCCTAAGCCCAGTCAGGTCGACACATAAAGTTAACCATCACTCTGTGCGTTCATGTGTTGAGAACAAGGGCCTTCCATCTTATTCATGATATAAATGAATTGTGTAAATCACAAAATCCTCAAATTGCAAATGATCCAGGGGACCTCTAGATACTCTCCCCACCTGCCCCCCATTTTAGCAGCTTTAGTACTTGCCATTTTGAGGTTGAGGAGGGAGGCTCAGGGAGGTCACATGACTTGCCTGGAGCTACTTAGCCAGTTAGTAGAAAGCCAGGACTAGAGCCATTTCTCTGTACTGTCCTGTCCGGGGACACGGCTTGCATGACCTGGTTACCTGTCAGATGGGAAGGGGCATGAGGATAAGATCCTGGGACTAGGTGTCCCTACCCGAATGGGACAGGCACCTGGAGAGCACACTGAGAGGCCTTTGCTAAGAGCAGGGACACTCTGCGAAACAGAGTGAGGTCTCTGAAGGCTGTGGCTACAGAAAGAGGTGGTATAACTGACAGCTGTTGGAACCCAACGAGAAGCTGGGAGCAGGTACCGTTGGGAGATCTTGCAGGCAGGTGGGGTTTGGTGCCCTGGGGGCAGGCAGCAGGCCCCAGGCACTGGGCCCATTTTCAAGAACAGGTTTCCTGCTCCTGGAAGGGTGTCTGGCACTAGAAACTCAGAAACTCAGCCCTATAAGGACTGAAGTGGTTGGCAAGACACACACATGGATATTCAAGTTTAAGAAATAGAGCAGGAATCCAACGATCAAGTCCAAGATGGAGTCCATTTGGGGAGTAAAGCAGGAGTGCACGAAGCAAGGGCCAGAAAAAGGTGCTACGGCCTTGGGCTAAATCCACTAAACTGTGGACAGGATTGACCCGGGGCCAGACTGAGGTTGAGTCTGCAGATTTAGGACGTGTAAAGGGGGCTGGTGCAGGGACAAAGGTGAAGACTGCTGATCAGGCAGAACTTGGCACTGACCTTTAGCTCAGTGCTCTTTTCTATTAATTATTTATCTGTTGGGAGTTCTGCCGAGCTGGAAACGTTTCATCCTTTACCTAAAAAACAAATGGAAGAAAGGGTAAAGAGATAAGAGGTTCTGATCCGCTCCTGCCAGTTTGGGGAAAGCAGTGGGATGTACCCAGATTTGGCAATTGCATGTTGGATAACTCAAGCAAAGGAAAGTCACAGCCCTGAGTCTCCCTTGGCCAGGTTTCAAGTTCTTCATCCGTGCTAGGAAAATGGGCACTTTAACAGTGTAACATAGGTCATCTTTTCAAAAAGTCAAGCAGGGCGTAAAATGTAGGATCAGTCAGTGAGCTGATTGTCATGGATGCTTGTGCAGGAAGAGGGGGACTGAGACCCGTATCTGAGACAGGATAGAGGCGGGGGAAGAATACTGGTCTTGGAGTCGGAAAACTTGGGTTCTGGTCAGGGCTCTTCCATTGAAATTGCTCTGGGCAATGTCCTCATCTATGACCTGGGGACTGTACACCTCGGCCAGGGATGGGGAGTTCATGGAATCACGTCTTTGCAAGTGCCCTGAAGGAAGGTGCAGAGAATCGTTCTCTTGTACTTTCATTTCATAATCCCCTCCTTCTTTCTCTGAGACCCAGATATTCCTGGCTGGGTGAGGAGAGAGGACTCCACTTGATTTGGCCTCTGTAGACGAAGCCTCAGGACCACTCCACTATCCTGCAGGAGGTTGGTGGCTGGTCCTTCCAGCAACTACTCACCTTGTGTGTGATCACACTCCACTTTCTGAGAGCAAAAGAGAGGCTCGATTTCTCTCACTCTCCACGCACCTACGATGATTGGGATCAAGCCCTATCAAACTGGGAGAGAGGGAGGTTGTCGAGATCCAGGGAAAGAGGAGGCTGAGGTTCCCATGGAGCCCCCGAAGCTCTTTGTGACTCCCCCATACAAATGCTCTCTCCTGCCTACTTCTCCCAGGGACACATCCATTGTCCACGCCTGTGGGGCAGGTAGCTCATGCTGGCCCCCTGGAATCGGGCAAAGCCAGTAGGCAAGGGACTGGCCATCCTAGAACTGGCATGGCCCAGCACAGGAGTCAGAGGAGGCCCTTGTGGGCCCTTTCAAGGCATACGGCGTTTATTTCCTGGGCACGTTCTGTATGTCTGGCACTGTGCTACCTGCCATCTATACATATTGAAGAGTGTGTCATCGTAGAGGTGAGTAAGATGAGGAATGTAGAAGTTAAGTGGTTGCTTAATGTTGCCAGCTAGCAGGTAGCAGAGCCAGAATCCAAGCCCAGGTCAGCTACAGAGCAAAGCCATGCTGTTTATATGACACCATGAAACCTCCTTCTCAGAGACGTGCTCATTACCTGGGCTCAGGGGGTAGGCTGTGCACTGGAGCCGGAGAATCAAAGGCTCGCAGCCCATTAGATCAAGGCCAAGAGTCCCACACTGACAACTGAGACCCTCACCCTCCCTTTCCTTCACTCCTTCCCCTCCTCCCTCCTGTTCCTTTACCGGTGGCGGAGACCCCTGGAGAGGCGGGAGGAGCTTGGGCTGGGTCTGGAGGTGCTACCAGAGACTGAGGCTCTGCAGACCAAACCAGTGAACCAGAGCTGTGAATTCAATCCCACAAGGACTCATCGAACGTGTACCACATGTGCTCGATGAGGACAGCTTGCATCTTCATTAGGGAGCAGGACATTCACCCCGAATTGTTCATGACAGTCAGGGCTGTGTCTGACTGGAGGCCAGAAGGAGGGCTGCAGGCAGCGAGGGCTCAGTCGGTGGTTGAGACCAGAGGAGAGCAGTGAGGATGAAGGGAAAGGCTCCCGAGAGGCACAGGGACCCAACTGCAGCCTATGCAGTGTCTGCCTCAGAGGAGTGTTTGTTGAATGAATAAATGAAAACTAAAGGGTGGTTTGAATTCAGACAGGAAGAAATGAGTTGAGATGACATTCCAAAAATGAGAAAAACACCAAAGAAGTCTTAGGAGCAGGAAGCAGCAGAAAGAGGGAGAAAGGAATGGGGATAACATTGGGTAGTTGTGCGGGACTGAGAAAGGCGGGACTGGGAAAGAAGGCGGGGCTTCAAAGCCCTCGGAAGACTCTGGCCCTGCCACAGGCACGTGCTACTTGCGAGCGCGCTGGCATCTCCTCTGGGAGGCTAATGGCCTCTCGGACTTTACTTGATTCAAGCTGAGCTCTTGTCTTTCTCTGCCAAATCCCCGTTTTCACATCTTAGTCCCATGCTTCCACTTGCTCAGGCCAAAAGTCTTGGAGTCGTTCTTGACCCTTCCCTTCCTCTCACAAACTTTACATCTGGTCCACTAGGGGAGCAGGCAAGCTCTGCCTTCACAGTCTCTAGATTCTAGAACACAGCCCCGTTTCACCTGTCCGTCCACTCAGCACCTCCTGCCGAGATCACCGCAGTGGCCTCTGGGCCGACCTCCCTCTTTCCACCCTTGCTGTCCTAGTCTGTTCTCAGTGCAGCAGCCAAAGGCATTCTTTTAAGCTGTAAGTCAGATCCTGCCACTGCTTTACTCAAAACCTGTCATTGGCTGCCATCTCAGCGAAAGGCCAGCATCCTTACGATGTCCTGGGAGGCTGACGGCTCCGTATACTTCTGTGCACCCCCCACAGCCTCACCTCCCCCTGCCCGTCCCCCTTCACTCCCTCTGCTCCAGCCACGCGGACTCCTTGCTTGTCCTCCATGCTCCAGACACGCTCCGACCTCAGGGCCTTTGTAATTGCTGTTCCTTCTGCCTCGAACGCTCTTCCCCCAGGTGTCGACATGGCCTCCTCGCAGCTCCTTTATGTCGTTGTCCGGTGTCACTTGCTCAGGAAGCTCTTCCCTCACTATCTAACCTAAAACCGTATGACTCCTCTCCCTTGGCACTCGTTACCCTTCCTTGCTTTATTTTCCTTCATAAAATTTACTATAATCTGACATATTTTTGTCTGTCTCTGGCAACTAGAACTAAGCTCCATGAGGGCCAGAGTTGTGTGTTTTGTTTATCGCTGCGTATCTAGCCCCTAGAACAGAACCTAGCACATGGTAAGAATTCAGTAAATCTATGATGAATTGATGACTGAATAACAGAAAACTTGGTAGGGAGGATGCTGAAAGCAGATAACAAGAACAACTAATAATAAGAAAACTTTTCAATTTCAGCTTGTATCTGCTTCTTTGTTTAAGCTCCACCGGGGTGTTGTTTCGTTATCTGTCTTCTCCCTGTTCAGCCCTGTCAGATGGTAGTTTCGCAGTTCCGTTGACAGAGGAAAGTGATTAGATTGTGTTGTGAGTTGAATTGTATTTCCCCCAAAAAGAGGTAGGATGTCCTAACCCCCAGTACCTCGGAATGTGGCCTTATTTGGAAATAGGTCCTCTACAGAGGTAATCAAGTTAAAATAAGGGCATTAGGATGGGCCCTATTCCAATATGACTGATGTCTTCATAAAAGGGGAAATTTGGGCATGAGACAGACAGGCACAGAGGGAAGATGATGTGACACACACAGCGGGGTTGGGGGCCGGAGGAAGAGGCCATGTGAAGATGGAAGCAGACACCGGAGTTACACTCCCACAGCCAAGGAACTCCTGGGGCCTCCGGAAGCTGGGAGAGCACCGTGGAGCAGATTCTCATCGCAGCCCCCAGAAGGAACCTACCCTGCTGACACCTGATCTGTCTTGGTCTTCTAGCCTCCAGAACCATGAGACAACACATTTCTGTGGCTTGAAGCCACCTAGTTTGAAGTGCTTTGTTGCAGCAGCCCTGGCAAATTAATACAGATGGGATGCTTCCTCTTCACCAGGCAGTCAGCCTGATTTGGGCAGAAAACAGAAAACCCAGGCCTCATCTCACCCTGATGCTGACAGGCGGGGCGTGGAGATGAACTGGGATAGATGTGGAGGGTGTGGGCCCCGGGTTTTGGTTCCCACCTCGGCCACTCCCATGCCTTATGCTGCAGGCAAAACGCTCCACCATCTGGGCCTCCGCATCATCACCTGTCAAACAAACTTTTGGGAGTGAATCTTATCCCCAGCTCCAGCCAGCTCTCCATGTTCCATTGCTCTACAGCATTCTCAGAGGTCTAAAGGTCAGCGGAAGGCAAGAGGAGAGAACATTTGATTAAGTGGTGACCTTGAGGACATTTTCCAAATAACTCTTCATTTGCAGAGCCCAATTAAACAATTTTTAAAACTTTGTCTGTTCCCATTAGCTGGCTTTTCCTCAGTGTTTATTTCCAGCCTGGGCTGATGTCATTGATAAAGTGAATGGAGAGGAGAATCAATGCTTGAGTAGAGTGATAGGTCCTCATGGTAACTCCTACATTAAGCTAGCTGTAGCCTCTAAAGTTCAATTCAAAAGCAAAAGTGAGGGACTTCCCTGGTGGCGCAGTGCTTAAGAATCCACCTGCCAATGCAGGAGACACGGTTTCGAGCCCTGGGAAGATCTCACATGCCGCGGAGCAGCTAAGCCCGTGCGCCACAGCTACTGAGCCCGCACTCCGCAACTACTGAAGCCCATGCGCCTAGAGCCTGTGCTATGCAATAAGAGAAGCCACTGCAATGAGAACCGCACCGCAACCAAGAGAAGCCCCCGCTCGCTGCAACTAGAGAAAGCCCACGCACAGCAAGGAGACCCAACGCAGCCAAAAAATAAATAAATAAAAATATATTTTAAAAAGTATAAGCTCTACAAAAATCTCTATAATAAAAGACTATCGGTAAAGGATTTAAAAAAAAAAACAGCAAAAGTGAGAAAAAATCATGGAAAGGGAGAGACCCAAAGAAAGATCATTTTCTGTCTGTTAGAGAATAGATTTGCACTGAGGGGCCTGAAATACTACATAATTGGCAAGCTTCCTGTCAACTCTGCTACTTTCGTCCCAGCAGAATTATATGTCAGTTGTGTAAACTGCTATAAATAATTATTGGTTTTGCAAAAATTGTATCCAGGCAGAAAAGCAAGTGTCATGTGGAGCTATTTCTCTGAAATATCCAGATTTGGAAACAGGATTAACTGCCTCCAAAACCTGCCACCCCAGCCTGCAATCACTTTAAGTGTTGCAGCAACACAAGTGCAAGCACTCCCCTCCCCGCAAAATGGGGATGGGGGGCGGAGGAGCTGGTGCCAGGTTGGTCTGGACAAGACACAGCTGTTGTCCACGCCAGAAACGGGGACCTTAGAGGTTATTGATGTCACCTCCCACTCACCTCAGGCAAGTAGGGTATGATGGAATGACAGGACCTTTTCTCTGATTCATTCAACATATCCATATGCGAACCCACTACTTCCCAGCGCCAGACCCTAGAGACACAAGACAGACAGTATTCCTGCTTTACAAAGCCTACAATTTCAGATAAAATACCTGGAAATTATAAGATCCGGGAAGGAAACAGAAACTAACAAGGTCACAACTTTGATAATTGATCTTTGAAAAGGTGAAATTGAGACCTAACAGATGGGGATGTGAAGATTGAGATCAAGGCCATTGCAAGCAGAGGGAACAGCGTTTGCAAAGGTCCTGAGATGAGAAAGTTAAATGTCTGCTATTGAAGTAGAAGGAAATATCTAGATAAAAATCTGCACATCGGACAGAGAATTATGGATCTAGAAGAACTACAGAGAACAATTTGCCAAACACCATTATTTTATGTTTTCTAAAGTTTAGAGAATCTCGTTACCTTCCCTGAAATCTCATAGAGGCCAGTGGACGAGGGGGACTAAGACCCAGCACTCTGGACTATCCTGTTACCAGCCCCTCTCATTAACCAAGCTGAGCAACTGAGTTTACTCCATCCCATTCTTCCAGAATATTAGTAGCTCTGTGTCATACAACAAGTGAATTGCACATTTGGAAGAGATGTAAGAGGTCATTTTATGCAATTGCATTCATTCATCGATTCTTTTTTTGTTTTTTTTTTAAGATGGGAAGTTTTCTTTTTTTTAATATTTATATTTTTAAATGTACTTATTTATTTCTGGCACGTTGGGCCTTTGTCGCTGCGTGCGGGCTTTCTCTAGTTGCAGTGAGCGGGGGCTACTCTTCATTGCGGTACGTGGGCTTCTCATCTCGGTGGCTTCTCTTGTTGCAGAGCACAGGCTATAGGCATGTGGGCTTCAGTAGTTGTGGCACGCAGGCTCAGTAGTTGTGGCGTACGGGCTTCGTTGCTCCGCAGCATGTGGGATCTTCCTGGACCTGGGATCAAACCCATGTCCCCTGCATTGGCAGGCGGATTCTTAACCACTGCGCCACCAGGGAAGCCCCCATTCTTTCTTTCACTCACTTTCAACTGCTCAGTGCTCTCCTCAGGGAAGCCCTTGTACCCGTCTCATTGCTACATTTCTGTCTGCACTTCACCATGCTGTTCTTATGTCCTGTGTACTGGTCCAGAGGTCCATGAGGAGGTCAGGATCTATCCCGAGTGCCAGAGAACTCCCAGTGCCTACTTAGCCTGGCACATAAAAGGTGCTCAATTAATATATGCTGAAAGCTGAATGAGTGACTGAATGGATAGATGGAATCAATGAAGGTTGAATATCCTCAGCTCCCTACTGGAATGTTCACCTGTGAGAACGTAGCTCTGCATTCATTCATGCTCTGGTCTTGTCTTCAAACATTGCCAATAGGGAGTTGATAAATTATTAAATGCTTGTCTACCATTAAAGACCATTAAAATCCAGTAGCAAATTTTACAAAGGCCATGATAATTTCTCGAATATTTTCTCAGTTTTATTTTTGTTACTTCCAATAGGTAATATACATGCATAATTCCAAAGTCAAAGCAACATAACAAGGTGACTTTGTGAAGTGTCACTCCCACCTGGCCCCAGTTACTCTGTCCCCCAGACCCCATTCCCACCCCTCTAGGTACAGACTGGTTTGTCTAGGACTGTACCAAGCTGTACCTATTGTCTTGGTACAAATATTAATAGTGACCCCTTTCACTCTCAAAAATATCCCATTTAGGCAAAAAAACAATTTGGTTACCCTAGCTATAGTTAACCATTTTCACTACTTCCTTCAAGCTTTTCTTTATTCAAAGTCAAACAAATAATATCTTAATATATGGCATATTTAACCATTCTGCTACTGATGGGCAGCTGGCTTATTTCCAATTGTTTGCTATTACAATCAATGTGGCAATGCTGTATCACGTGTGGAGTTGTGTCTACAGGAAAATACTTAGAAGTAGGATTGCTTGGTCAAATGGCACAGGAATCTGTAATTGCCGAATTTCCCTCAGTTGGGGTTGTGACATTCTGCAGTCCTAAAACAAGTTATGAGAAATCCTGTTTCCCTACAACCTTCCTCTCAAATGTTACAGACTACATGACTTGATCCAAAATTAGCAACTGGGACCTAGAGGGGAACACTGTTGGTTAATCCCTTCCCCAGAACTTGACCTGGTTCCCTAGACATGCCAAAGAAATGCTAGTATATTAATATTTTGTTTCAATCAAGTGATGTAAGTTTTAAAAAAAAACTTTAAATCAAGGGCTTTCATCAATACTAAGAACTTTCAGTATTTTCCTATTTTTTTCTTAATAATTAATAGTTTTTCTATTCAATCTCCTAACAATATTATTCTAACCAGTGGTCCTTTAATCTGAGGCATACAAAATTCTAAGAACTATGGAAGATTGTTCTGTCAATAATATGTTAGGGTGCAGTAGTCAGGTACATAGCACTTGGGCAGCTCTTACCCATCATCACAGTTTTCAAACCCTTTGTGCTAATGCAGTTAGTTGAGTTAATTGCCCATATCCTACTGTTAGAGTGGTCTTGCTAGAATAAAGAAAATGAGCCCATTTGGAGCAAAAAATCAGGCTCATTAGTGAAGAGTTTCTCAAACTGTGGCCCTTGGGCCACCTACTTCTGAGTCATCTGAAGTGCTTGTTCAGAGGGTAGATTCCTGGACTGGCTTTATATCTACTGAGCTTCACAATTCCAGGCTTTTCACTCATTGTTCTGATTATTAACACTATTGTTCATAATTATTGTCAAAAGCCATGTGGAGGACACCAGACCAGTGCTCTGTAGGAACCTCCTAGCTCCCCTCACCCTGATTTTTAGAGAGGATTTCCTTTTTGGTTTTTTTTTCACTGTCTCATGATTTTTAAAAAGTATTTTGTTATGAAAAATTTCAAACATAGGTGAAAATAGAGAGAATAGTACAATAACCTCCACGTATCCATGATCAACGTTAGCAGTTATCAACTCATAGCCATTTTGTTTCATCTCTGTCCCTACCAATGGCTCCCCAACACTAGAAACCTTAGACATCTTATTTCATCCGTAAATGTATTTTAGTAAAGTACCGAAGAGTTTCTCCTGCCCCCATAGAGGAGCAGCCGATAGGAGAGGGGGCTGGAGAGGCCTGGGGTGGGTGGAGGGAAAGCACTGGAGGGGTGATGGCCCAGCAGCGTGTCCAGTGGGTCTCCTCTGGGCTGGCTGTTACCCTGCTATGAGAAGTCTGTACGAGGCACATCCTGAGATCCCCGGGCTCTAAGATGCGATTCTGTCCCGTCTCCTGAGGGGGCTGTCCCTGCTGGGGAGAAGCCCTCCTGATGTGGACAGGCTGAGTATCAGTGGCTGAGTGCAGCTTTGCTATAAGTGAAGTACTTTGTTGCAGCTTGAATATGATGCCAGACCTTTTCCATGCTTCAGTAGGTTTGGTTTCTGTATTTCATTAGCATTTTGTCCTCACTCCCTTTCCTTGCACAAGCACGTAATTCCAAAAAGCATTCACTCTTCTGCAATCCTCAATATCCTACCTGAATCGGAAGTGGATTTTTCTCCCCTTTTAAAGAAAAAGATGGCCCTATGCAATATAATAATTTCTGTTCCTGTAGAGAAAACCCAAGCACTTCACTGACTGTGTGATAAAATGCCATTTCATGCTTTTGGAGCTGTGATTGATTATCACTTGTACAGTAGTCCTCTAAGAGCCTAAAAGCCTTCACTCCATTGTGCTACTGACCGAGACAAGCATAGCAGACAATGGGGAAACCAAAGCCCGCACCTCTCAGGTCAGTAACACAGGTGGCAAGAATGAACCACAAACCCAAACTGCGGGCACTCCAAAAGAAACCTCTTCCTCGTCTCAGAGTTATAAAGTTTCCTACTAAATCCTGAGACGGGATGTGTGGTTAGGGTTAGGCTCTTGATTGACATTTGCCCCCAAAGCAAAGAACTTCTTGCTGTTGGAACTGCTTTTCACATTCTGATTTCTACAGGGTTTGTTCTTTTTTTTTTCTTCTCCAACATATTCCCAATAACAAGGGTCTTTCATCATTTGATAAACTGTTTAAAAAGAGATATATTTCTTCATCCTTAAGACACCATTCTGCAATCTTGTGAAAGACCGTGGTTTCGATACAAGATGCAAAGGGTTGGGACACGGGCTCAGATTTCTCAGCCTAGTCAGCACCTTGCTGTTTGACTGCTCAGGCACTTGGAACCTAAGGGCACTTGGTGGAAGCCTGTTGGGCAAAGTCAGACACTGTGCGAGGCACTCTGGAGCAAAGAAGAGGCACCAGGTACCATTTTTCTTCTTGCCTCTTTAACAGCTTGGTAAATTGCACCTTAATAAAAATGTGAAAAAAATGTAAGCAAAAAAAAGTAAATTATAACAACACTAAGCTACTTTTTCACCCATATAATTGACAAATATTTCAAAGAATCATAATACCCTAAGTTAGCAATGGTGTGGGAAAGGAGGTCGCTGATAATGGGAATTTAAGTTGATGCAACTCTTCCGAAGAGAAATTTGGCAGGACCTGTCAAAAACCCTTTCAAATGCATATCTTTTAATCTACTAATCTCTCTCCCAAGAAAATAATCAGACTGAGTTTGAAACTGTCTGCAACAAATGTTTATGATAAGAGAAAATTAAATGTCCAAGTATGTAGATTGTGTTAAGTGAGTTGTTATAAATTTGTAAAATGGAAATCTCTGAAGTCCTAAAAAATTATGAGGTAGAGCTATATTTATTGGTATGGAAATATTCCACAGTACATTTTTTTCTTTTGCATATATTTCTTGTCGCTTTATCCTCCCTCTGTCCCTACCAATGGCTCCCCAACACTAGAAACCTTAGACATCTTATTTCATCCGTAAATGTATTTTAGTAAAGTACTGAGACCTTCTTTTGGGAAAAAGTAGCTGAACCGTGTAGTCACAACTCTTATCCTCAGATAATCACCTTCCACCATCATCCTTGGAGGATTCCATGGAGGGAATATTTCCTTATCTCATGTTTTTCTCAAAAAGGTCTTGATGGAAAAGTGAAATTAGTGCAGCTGGAAAATTAGAAATAAATGACAAACTGCTAATTTAATACTGAGGTAGGTAAAAAGGAAGAAGGTCCTTTATTATTTAAAAGTCTTTGAATCTAAAAGGTATGTTTCTAGACATTACTTGCAAAGGGACCAAAACGGAGAGCAAACATTGAGATGGGTGGAGAAAATGCTTAACAACAATTAGAAATTTGGTCGAAATTCTCCCCAAACAGTGCAAAGTTTGTTTTTAAATTTACAAATTTGTTCATTAAACATTTATCAAGCACCTATTGTGTGGCAGCTCAGATATATAAAGATGAACAAATAGGCTCTTCTCAAAAAGCTCCCAGGCAGGGCTTCCCTGGTGGCGCAGTGGTTGAGAGTCCGCCTGCCGATACAGGGGACACGGGTTCGTGCCCCGGTCCGGGAGGATCCCACATGCCGTGGAGCGGCTGGGCCCGGGAGCCATGGCCGCTGAGCCTGCGCGTCCGGAGCCTGTGCTCCACAACGGGAGAGGCCACAACAGTGAGAGGCCCGCGTACCGAAAAAAAAACAAAAAAACAAAACAACAAAGCTCCCAGTCAAACTGTCCTGGATTTGGTCAGGGACTACACCATGTTTCAGTTCTGGTCTATGTGGGCAAGTCCCCTTCTGCATAACCACCAGTGACCCATTCCACTCATTTTTTCACATGTTTAAACTAATTTAACTAACTGGTTGTTTCAGTGTCACACAGATATAACCTGTCTCCATATGTTGGGGTGTCCTGGCTCTCAGTCCTGGGCCCTCTTCTCTTCTTTGTACACATTATTTCCCTAGGTGATCTCATCTAGTCTTACTTATGGCTTTAATTACCATCCAAATATGATGACTCCAAATTTGTGTCTCCAGCCCCTACCTTTCCCGAGTTCCACAGTCAAATTTGCAGTGGCCTATTTGGCATCCCGCTTGGACGTCTGACACACATCTCAGATCTCTCTGGGGACAATGGCGCAGATCCTGTGCTCTGGTTGGCCAGCCCTGCTGTAGCAGGTGCTAAACTCTGCCGATGCTGGCACTCCACACAGGAGCAGGAAGGAGGAGGGGCCTACCTCTCTCGGTTGTTCACTTGGCAACTTGCTTATTTCCTCGGTTACTTCTGGTCCTTGTTCCCTTGACTCTGAGCTTGGAATTCTGCCAGAAGCTCCCCTGACCCCATAGCTACCTTCTGAATGTGTTTTGGTTTAGGGTTTCCTCGGTTAATATGATCCCTTCTGCTTTTTATCATTCATGAATTTTTTCAAAGTTTTAAGTTTCTGGTTGTGCCTCTTATTTTCTCTCTCTCTTTTGAATTCATTCTTTTAATGTTTTAAGGTATTTTTTCTGAATGTTTTGCATGGGGGTAGAAACGTACACTCAGTTTTCCATCTCGATTCAATATCTATTCTCCCTTTCTTATAGATTCAGTGTTGTACTGAATATAAGCCAATTTAATAACTCAGTTATTTTGTTAATTATTGTCCTGTGCTCTAGGACTAAAATACCTTCAGGAGCTATTGAGATGTGTGGCACTACTGTACCCAAATACTAAGTGACACTCAATTGTTTGTTGAAGAAGTAGAAAGCAATCAGAGGTCTCATGGTTATTGTTTCCTTTAGCTATGAATTCTCACTTCTCACTTCCTTCACTGTCTCACTGTTGTAATTGGTGGTCTTATGTTTCATACAGTTGCCTCTCCTTTAGATAAAAAAACCCAAAAAACATGCATGTGCTTTATGAAGCTTTTGCTTCTCAACACCACCACCCCAGGGGGAAGATTTCTGTCTTTGCAATTACATTATATGGGAAACATTTCCCCAGATTATTTCTTTCTAAATATATGATGTTCTACTATAATTATAATTTTTTAAGCCTTGAAACAAAGTAAAATTGGGTTTGTTTAAGCTGAGAGCCTGTGCTTGAAGAGAGCACTATATAATTTACTTCTCGAGTTGTTCTGTCTTCAGGGTATGGGAAGAAAGAAAAGCTATGTTAACATCCTCTGATCTTAAAATATAATATCCTCCTCTACCTCAGTAGCTAGGCAAGAAGGTTGTGATGGTTAATTTTATGTGTCAACTTGGCTGGGCCATGATATCCAAATATTTGGTCAAACATTAATCTGGATGTTTCTGTGAGGATGGTTTTAGATGAGACTTACATCTAAATTGGTGGGCTTTTTGTAAAGCAGATTACTCTCCATAAGGTGGGTGGGCTTCATCCAATCAGTTGAAGGCCTTAATAGAACCAAGACTTACCTCCCCCAAGCAAGAAGGAATTCTGCCAGCAGACGGCCTTCCAACTTGAACTGCAGCATCAACTCTTCCTGGGTCTCCAGGCTGCTGGCCCATCCTGCAGATTTTGGACTTGCCAGCCTGCAAAATAGTGTTAACTGATTCCTTGAAATAAATCTCTTTATATATGTATGTTTTTTTGAAACCTCTAAATTGACTTGGAGTCCTTGCATATCCTCACAGTGAGGGGTAGACGTTACAGAAATCAGAGTAAACACTACATCTATTCACATATCTGCTTTGAGACTAGAGGTCAAAATCCCTTCTGTAGAGACCCTGTTGGGATCCACCTGCTCATTACTGCCTTTGTAGACTCCCCTAGACCACGAACTCTATTTGTCTACTAAAAGCCGTGATGGCAGCCTTGCTTCTAGTTCATTGGGCATTCCCTGGATGTTGGATTCAGCTCAATTACCAGAACCACTATGCACAGCTGTGACCTCATACCTTCACTAAACTCCTAGCATTTGCATTTGCTTCTGTCTCGCAGTCTCCCTGGACTTCCCAGTCACTGGATTGTGCCTTCATGTCCAGAGAAGTAACATTCACTCATTTCGTCATTAACTGGACTCCCAGTCCCAGCCAGTCCAGGTGTTCTGCCCTGCTTCCCACCCAGTGACCATAGTGAACACCACAGATCTTAGACTCGTTTTTCCTGATTGTCATGACAACCTTACAAATTTATGTTTGTGTCCTTTGTTTTAATTTCTAATTTAGTTCCTATATTTTAATGTTATATTCCATAATATAAAGTTGACCTTAATAAGAAGGATGAGATTTTACAAATAGGAGAAGAAAACTCTTTTCCAAAAATTCAACGCTAAGTATGTCATCACAAACTAATGTTAAACTTGGAAAATACAACTGAGACCTGAGAATTCAAATTAAAAAACTAACTGAGCAATACTTACCCTTTTAACAATGCAGAACTAGATGTGCAGATTCTACTTGAATCAGTCAGGGGCAAGTCAGGGGGTACAAACCTCAGCAGTTATTTTAACAGACAGAATTTAATGTAAAGCATTATAAACTAGGTAACTACAGCAGCTTCCTATTGCTGCTGTAACAAATTATACCACAAATGGAGTGGCTTAAGACAGCACAAATTTATTATCTTATAGTTCTGGAGGTCAGAAGTCCAAAATCAGTTTCACTGGACTAAAATCAAGGTGTCAGCAGAATTGTGTTGCTTCTGGAGGCTCTGGGGGACAGTCTGTTTTTTTGTCTTCTCCAGCTTTGAGCGATCACCTGTATTTCTTGTCTCACTGGCCTCACGTCACTCCAGCCTCTGCTTCCATTGTCACGCCTCCTTCTCTGACTCTGACCTTCCTGCGCCCACGCATGTCGACCCTTGTGATTACATTACAGATAGTCCAGGATACTCTTCCCATCCCAAGATCCTTAAATTAACTGCAAAGTTCCTTCTGCCGTGTAAGGTAACATATTCACAGGTGTGGGGGATTAAGACATGGATATCTTCGGGGGACCATTATTCTACCCATCAAAGTAACTGACAAGGCAAAAACAGAACAGAAGGTACCACACTTCATAGATTGAATCAGCAAGTGCAGGAAGCAGATACCCCCCTAGGGTTCCAATGAAGGAAAGATGTTGGAATGTTTAAAACTTAGATGCTTAGAAAAGGGACCCACAGAGCAGAAGCCTAGGCTCTGAGGCCCCGATGCTGGCAGCTGGTGCTGGTGTGTATGCAGGGAACAATGAGGCTGGTTCTAGGAAGGTTAGGAGAGCTGCACACTGCTGCATCTGCAACAAGCACGGCTGCAGTGGGGAAGAAGCAAGGCTCTGATGCCGACCAGAACAGGAAGCAACCAGGAAGCCCACTGGAAGCCACCAGAAGGAGTAGATCCCTTTCCTCCTTCCCTCCCACCAGTCTTCCTCTAGGGCACCTTATTGGCAGGAGGGAGCCAGCTGGCAAAAGAAAAATGTATGTGGAGTCCCAGCCCCACCGTTACAAAGCCGAACACAGAAAGTAAGTTGGAACTCGAGAGACAATAGCTTTACAAGTGACACAGAACTCAACTTGATGAAAAGCAAAAAGCATAAATCAACCCATTGTTTATATTAAGCGTCCTGGAACCATGACTTTTTCCCCTCAGTTCCTTGGGGTTTGTTTGATATGTTGCAGCCTCAGACCACCTTGAGACATATGTATGGAAATTAGTGTTTTCAGATACACTTTATTTTTTGTGTGTGGGGGGGAGATTTTTTTTTAATAGATCTTTATTGGAGTATAATTGCTTCACGATACTGTTAGTTTCTGTTGCACAACAAGGCGAATCAGCCATACGTGTACACGTGTCCCCATATCCCCTCCCTCTTGAGCCTCTCTCTCCGCCTCCCTATCCCATCCCTCTAGGTCATCGCAAAGCATGGAGCAGATTTCCCTGTGCTATGCAGCTGCTTCCCACCAGCCAACTATTTTACATTCGGTAGTGTATATATGTCGATTCTACTCTCACTTCGCCCCAGTTTCACCTTCCCATCCCATGTCCTCAAGTCCATTTTCTAGGTCTACCTCTTTATTCCTGCCCTGCAACTAGGTTCATCAGTACCAATTTTTTTTTTTAGTTTCCATATATATGTGTTAGCATACGGTATTTGTTTTTCTTTCTGACTTATCTTCACTCTGTATGACAGACTCTAGATCCATCCACCTCACTACAAATAACTCAATTTCATTTCTTTTTCATGGGAATATAAATTGATACAACCACTATGGAAAACAGTATGGAGGTTCCTTAAAAAACTAAAAATAGGGCTTCCCTGGTGGCACAGTGGTTGAGAGTCCACCTGCCGATGCAGGGGACGCGGGTTGGTGCCCCGGTCCGGGAAGATCCCACATGCCACGGAGCGGCTGAGCCCGTGAGCCATGGCCGCTGAGCCTACGCGTCCGGAGCCTGTGCTCCGCAACGGGAGAGGCCACAACAGTGAGAGGCCCACGTACCGCAAAAACAAACAAACAAACAAACTAAAAATAGAGCTACCATAAGACCCAGCAATCCCACTACCGGGCATATACCCTGAGAAAACCATAATTCAAAAAGAGTCATGTACCACAATGTTCACTGCAGCACTATTTACAATAGCCCAGAGATGGAAACAACCTAAGTGTCCATCGACAGATGAATGGATAAAGGAGATGTGGCACATATATACTTTAAGTAGTGCAAGGATTCCAAACTTTTTAGAAAGGATGCACTCTTGGATTTTTTGGTTTTACAACATCCCACATGGTCTCCATAAATCCCTTCTGGTACATATTTAGTTTTTTAATTAAAGCAAATTACAACTGGTAATTCATTTGTTTAGGGATTTCATACCATTCTTTAAGACAATTTAGGATTACTCAAAACAGGAGGAGGATTTCTGGATCAAATCAGTGGATGAGTCCATCAAACCATTTCATATAATTCGGGAAAAGAAACCCATAAGGGAGACCCCCTGAGTCAGAAAGTGAGATTAAGAAAAATATATCCTATTTTCAGAGTGAAATCTATGTATTTTCACTTATATTTTGGCCTCATACTTTAGTGGCTTGTATGAACACTGTGTTTCTTGACCCGGTTTTCAGTTTTCATATACCAGGTTTATGTTCTACAGTACTATGTATTTTCTGTAATATGCTCTCCATATTTTCAAGTTGTTCTCCAATTATAAAAGCAGGACTAAAAGAGCTCAATGTTCTTGTGTCTATCTAGCATCTTCTTCTCCATGTTGACTTCTAGAATATACCAAGCTTGAGTGCCTGCAGTGCTGTACATGGTGTGCTCTTTCATTCTCAAGTAAACGAATTATCATGCTCTTAAGTCCTAGCCTTGGTCGGCTGGTTTTGCTTTCAACCTCATTCAGTAGACTTCCTTGTCATAATAACCAACGAATGGCTTCAAGCTAAAATACTCGTTTAACTGCTTCTAACTCTCCATCCTCACTAATTCTATTTCCTTTCTTCTCCTGCATTTATAAGTGTATCTTTTGACTTTGTACTGTTGTACTGAATTGCTACAACTCTGAAAGTTGTACTTTTACTTCATATCATTGATTAATCACATCACTGGAACCTTTTTGTAAGCAGGTTTTTATGAAAAAGAAGCCAATACAAGGAAACAAAAATTATATCAGGAATTTTTTCCAAAAACATAGTCCAGGATAAATTGAGTCTGTGTAGATTCATCCTATTCCCATACACATTTCATATTTCCATCTGTTCAATAAAGACTGTGTTCAAAGTAGTGATCCTAAAAAGCTGATTATAAAGTCCTAAAATAACAAAAAATCTTGAAATATATAATATGCATTGTAACTATTGAGGTGGGAAATAATAGATTAACTTATGTAAAACTGATTTGCAATAAGAATTTATATTTAAGGGAGTTTTCTGTTTAAGAACTTTTATTTCCTTAAATCTTATTCTAGCACCACTTGATTTTCTATTATTTTTGTTGGTGATAACGTTTCTTTAAGATTTCTTTTTTTTCTTTTTGTTAATGCTGCTGTGCTTTTATTTTGGTAGTACTGATCTGCTCTTAGTTTTTTTCACTCCCTCCCAGGAACCGTAGTCATCCTAATTATTATATTTTAAGTCTTTACTATTCTCACATATTTTTATCAACTACATTTGGCCCTCTGTAACCGTGAGTTCCACAATTGCGCATTCAATTAACTGCAGATTGAAAATATATACATTTTTTAAATGCCAGAAAGCTCCAAAAGACAGAACTGGAATTTGCCACACACTAGCAACTATTTACATAGCATTTACATTGTATTAGGTATTATAAGTAATCTAGAGATGATTTAAAGTAAATGGGAGGTTGTGCATGAGTTATATGCTAGTACTACCATTTTATATAAAGGACATGAGCATTAGGGAATTTTGGTATGGGAGAGCGGGGCAGGGGTGTGGATCCTGGAAACAATCCCCTGTGAACACTGAGGAATGACTGTAATTAATTTTTGAATGGCAACTTTCTGTCCCTAATAATTAATTTACTATTCATACCTTATTATATTGTTTTATTACTAAGTAACTGCAGTGTATACCATTTCTTTTTCCCCCTCTAAATTTCTTATATATTCTCACAAATAACTTGACAGTTTGGGTTTATGTAACAAATTTCCTCACACTTCTCAGGCAAATGTACCAAAATAAGGAGATGAATATTCATAGGGGAGAATATATATCCATATATATATGAATATTCATATGTATATGGAAAGTCAAAGATAAAAGAAATATTGAGGAATATTAAGAGTCTATAGCTATGTTTCACTTATGTTCATTTTATGTTCTTCATATTTATGTTCATGTACATATGATTTCTAATATTTTATTTTGTAGTCTGCCTTCTCCTTCACTCTGATTCTTTTCATTTATACCTAAACATTTTTGTTCTTAGGAATTCCAGTTCTGGATGTGGTAGTGTAAATAATTTGGATTAATCCTCCTGCTGAGAACTAGAATATCTGAACAATTATTTTTTTAATGTTTGAAGTCATCAAGGAATTATGAAGTCAGGAAGAATCAAGGATCCACAATCTTAAAAAAGAAGGAAACACAAAGCGATGGTCATTGCATTCAGGTCTCTGGAGCTTCCGGAAGAGGCAGATGAGAAGCTGAGCAGCTCAACAGAGGTACTGACAAATTCATGAAGTTAGGAGAAAAACCTGGAATTCACAAACTACCGAAGAAGAGGATCCCAGGAACCCCTCTAAGCTTTGGATAAGCTACAAGGCTACACTCTAGGACTAAGTGTGAACTCTAAATGAACTGACCTTCAAAGGGACTTAAGCAAGCTTCAGATAATCTCAGCTACTAACAAGAAGAAAAACATAAGTGCTCTATTTAAAGATACCATCATCTTAGACTCCAATTTATCTCCCAATTTTTCATATACAGTATCTGCTACTCATTAAAAAAAAAATCAGGAAAATGAGGAGACAAGTTAATGTGATAGCTAACCAAGGGGGGCAAACAATAATAAAAACAGACTTACAAGTATACAAATAATCTGACACAAACCTTAAAATAACTGTACTTAATATGTTTACAGAGATAAAAGGTGAAATTGAGAATTTATGTAGAAAACTGGAAATGATTTTTAAAATGAAACTTCTATAACAGAAAAATTTTATAATGTGTTTAGCAGCTGGAGAGAGAACAGTGAACTGGAAAATCAGTAATAAACATCCAAAATAAAAGCACAGAGGAACAAAAGGATAATAAACGCAGAAAAGAGGCTAAGAAACATAGGAGCTATAGTGAAAATTGTATGAGGAATTGGTCCAGAAGAAGAAGAAAGAGAGAATTAAACAGAAGCAATATTTGCCAAGATACCAACTGAGAATTTTCCAAAATGGATGGATGATATCAAACTACAGATTCAAGAAGCACAATAAAACCAAGAAGGTCACTATAAAACATATCACACCTAAGCACACCACAGTACAACTGCTGGAGATGAAGGGCAAAAAGGTGTTAAATGTAGCTAACAGAAGAAGAAAAATGAGCTTCAAAGGAGCAACCAGACTGACAGCAAAAATATCCTTCAAAAATGTAGGTGAAACAAATACATTTTCAGACAAACAAAAATGAAAAAAATTCATCATCAGCAGACCAACACTAATGAAAATACTAAAAGATGTTCTTCAGCCAGAAAGAAAATGATTCCAGCTAGTAGCTCAGAGATGCAAAAAAGAGTGAAAAGAAAAATAGAAGATAAACATAAAGGGAAATATAAACGAATATTGAGGATTGAAACCATAATAGTGAAGTCTTACGGGGTTTTAAATATATAAAAATGAAAATACATGGCAAAACCACTCTGGAAAATAATTTGGTAGTTTCTTAAAAAGTTAAACATACACTTACACGTGACGCAACAATTCCAATGTCCACCAAACGGTGAAGGTATAAACAAATTATGGAATTTTAACACAATAGAATATCACTAAACTGTACCTAGTAATGAACTAACTGATCGATTTTTCTGAACCAGCCATCTGTGAGTGGCCTCTGTCAGTCTTTGAGGGCTGGCTTGCTGACTATCAGATGAGCTTTGATGAGCTTTGACACAGCCAAGTCCAAACTGTCACGGAATAATTTTGCCCTGGGCTACAAGGCTGCAGACTTCCAGCTCCTCACTTCTGTGAACCATGGCCCTGAATTTGGAGGTTCTATCCAGCAGAAGGTTAAGGAGCAGATTGAAATGTCACCGAACCTCTCTTGGGTGGCTGGCAGTCAAGGATACCCGTTTCTGACATCACCGCTAAATACAAAGTGACTTATAGAACTTCTCTATCTGCTAAAGTAAGTCATGCCAGCTTGATTGGACAGGGCCATACCCGAACACTTTGCCCAGGAGTCAGACTGACCCTATCTGCTTTGATTGATGGAAGGAACTTCAATGCGGGAAATCACAAGGTTGGGTCGGGATTTGAACTAAGAAGCTTAATGTGGTTTTGAGTAATGCACCAGCTTTGTCCCTGGGAATTAAGAGAAATGAACCCACTATGTCTTGACCTTAGTCAAGGTCTTCTGTGAAATTTGAAAAGTGCAAACTTTTATTCTTCCGAAGAATTGTAATCTTGCCCATACTGAAGTCTAGAGATCATAAGTCCATCCTAAGGGAGGTGCTTGAAGGCATTCCTGGAGGTTGTCACGTTTGTGCCACCTTTTAGTTCCGAAGTGTTATTTTGAGTGTGTTCCTCAGTGACGATGTACTGTCATGTTATAAAGAAATGACATGATCCTCCAGTTTGTACATCACGTCCTGCCTGTCCCTCACTTCCTCATGACCTTTTATTATATTGGTCTCTGTGCTGTAGTGGAATCTTTGGTTTTGCATCAGAAGAAAATAAAATAAAACCATCACATTTGAAACAAAAAAAGAATGGTTTAACACCTGAAAATTTTTGTCATATTAACAGTAGGGGAAAATATCATATTACCTTATAGATAAGTGCCAAAAAAGAACTTGCCAAAATTCAATATATATTCATGATTAGAGCTTTTAGCAAATGTAAATAAAACTGCTTGAATCTGATAAAATGCACCTAAAAAAAAAAACGTACACAAACATTATGATTAAATGTTAAAAACTTTCCCTCTGGAACTGAGAATGAGACAAGAATATCTGAGCCAACTAATAAGAAAGATAAAGAAAACAAGTGTAAGAATATGAACACAAGGACGAAAACTGCCCCTATTCACAGGCAATTTGGTGGTGTACATAGACTATCCAAAATGATCTACAGCTAAATTATTAAATTTAATTAGTTAGCAAGGTTACTGGATATACCAATATACAAAAATCGATTGTATCCTTCTATCCCAACAACAAGCAAAAAATTAAAATTTTTATTTTTATTTATTTATTTTTATTTTTAATTATTGAGGTATAATTGACAAATAATGTTATAGTATTAGTTTCAGGTACAACATAATGCTTTGACATTTATATACATTGTGAAATGATCACTATGATAAGTCTAGTTACCATTTGTCATCACAGTTACAAAATTATCTTTTCTTGTGATGAAAATGATTTAAGATCTACTCTCTTAGCAACTTTCAAATACACAATACAGTCTTATTTGCTATAGTCAGCATGCTGTACATGACATCCCTGTGGCTTATTTATTTTATAACTGGAAGTTTGTACCTTTTGGCTTCCTTCACCCATTTTGCCCACCCCTCACATCCCCTCTCTGGCAACCACCAATCTGATCTCTGTATCTATGAGCTTGGCTTTTTTATTTGTTTGTTTTGTTTTAGATTCCACATATAAGTGAAATCATGCAGTATTTCAAGGTCCATCCATGTCGTTGCAAATGGCAAGATTCCATTCTTTTTTTTATGGCTGAGTAATATTCCTCTGTGTGTGTGTGTGTGTGTGTGTGTGTGTGTGTGTGTATCACATCTTCTTTGTCCATTCATTCATTGATGGGCACTTAGGTTGCTTCCATGTCTGTCTATTACAAATAATGTTGCAGTGAAAATGGGGGTGCAGATATCTTTTCAAATTTTTGTTTTTGTTTTCTTCAGATAAATACCCAAAGGTGGAATTGCTGGATTGTATGGTAGTTCTATTTTTAATTTTTTGAGGAACCACCATACTGTTTTCTGGAAAGCCATTTGCCAAGCAAATTGGAAAGAAAACATCAAGAGAGGTTTAGATAACATAATTGTCACAGTAATTCACCTTCTAAGAATCTATCCTTAGAAAATAATAATATCACAAACACACTTGGACAAAGGCTTATGTCCAAGGGTGTTGCAGCCTTGCTTACCATGGCAAAATAACCTAAGTGTTCAAACTTAGGAGAACGATTATAGCGACACTGTCTCTCAATCAGATAAAATGTGCCTGCCAAAAGAAAATAATAAAATAGATAAATATATAACATAATTATAATAACTATAATTATTATATATGTAAATATATTCATATTATATGTAATATACAATAAGAAATATTTTAATAAAATGGAGAATGATCATGAGATACTATAAAGTGAAAAAAGGAGATGCAAAATTGTAAATATGTACTGGAAAAACCCAAATGTCCATCAAGAAATGAATGGATAAATAAAATGTGAAACACACACACACATAATGGAATAGTGGTCAGCCTTTAAAAGAAATGAAATTCTGTTACATGCTACAACATGGATGAACACTGAAAATATTACGCTAAGTGAAACAAGTCAGGCACAGAGGGACTAATAGTGTATGATTCCGTTTATAGGGGGTACCTAGAATATGTAAATTCATAGGGACAGAAAGTAGAGCAGCGGTTATCAGGGGCTGGAGGAGGAATGAATGGGGAGTACTGTTTAATGAATATAGAGTTTCAGTTTGGGATGATGAGAAGTTCTGAAATGGATGGTGGTGGTGGTTGTACAATCTTATGAATATATTTAATGCCACTGAATTGTATACTTTTTTCTTTTTGACAATGAAAAAAGCTTTAATTCTGTCTTGAAGAAGAAGAAATGTTACCAGTGAATCACACACAAAAATAATTCTTTAGGCAAACAGACCACACTAGTCCTGTGATTTTTTTTTTTTGGTTGCTTTGGGTCTTCTTTGCTTTCTCTAGTTGCGGCGAGCAGAGGCCACTCTTTGTCGTGGTGCGTGGGCTTCTCTTGTTGCAGAGCACAGGCTCTAGGCACGCGGGCTTCAGTAGTTGTGGCACACAGGCTCAGTAGCTGTGGCTCGCGGGCTCTATAGCACAGGTTCAGTAGTTGTGGCGCACGGGTTTAGTTGCTCCGCGGCATGTGAGATCTTCTGGGACCAGGGATTGAACCCGTGTCCCCTGCATTGGCAGGCAGATTCTGAATTGTATACTTTAAAACCGTTAAAATGATAAATTTTATGTTAGGTGTATTTTACCACAATAAAAACATGCCCAGGAAAAAAATACACAAGTTTACAGAAAATGCATGCTTTGAAATATGAGATGATGTGCAACTGATATTAAGATGTAATCTCTGGATACCGATTGATTCATTTTTAAAATTGGGATTGATTCATACAGAAAAGATGTGGAATTAAATGCCTACTATGTGCCAGTTACTCTTCTAGGATCTGGGGGTAGAGCTTGGTAAACAAGACAGGTGGCCCCTTAGGGCAGGAGATAACAAATATTGAGATTATAAGAAATTCTTTCTTTTTTATCTCTTTCTATATTTTCTAAATCCTTCTCTTGAGTGTGCTATTTTTATATTTGGGGAGAAAACATAAGTGAAAGAAGAGAAGCAGTTGAGATGGACTTTCTCCCTTGGTGTAAACTCATACCCCATCCGTATAGAGAACAGGCCTGATGATGGGTGAGGGGCTGAGGGGGGAATCAGAATTTACGGAACCAGAGAGACCTGTGGTTCCTGCTCAGTCTGCCATCCTGCTTTTCTCCCTGTTATGTTTTGGGTTTTCCAGCTTCCCGAAGCATCTGGACTACAGTTACTCTGTTAATCCTGCCCACTGCATCCCATTCCGATGGTTTACATCCGTATCCGAAAGATTAAGAGCTTCGCTTTTCTAACGCCAGGATTTTATTTCTTTGAAAATAGTCCTGCCACAGCTTTTGAATCATTGTGTTGGCCCTCTCTCTACTTACAAAAGGCCATGAACTGTCTTCTAGAGACTCACAAAGCCGATCTGCAAATATCAGGCAGAGGTCAGTAGACTCAGGGGTTCAACACGTCTCCACCGAGGAATCAGAGCAAAACTGAGATAATTTCAAGGCTTTGCAAAGTAAGGAGTCCCCAGTGGCCTCATTTCTACATCCTGTCTCTGCCCCCAAATAATTGACCCTAAGTTTGTTCTTTCTTGTCTGATACGGCTGGGATGAGGGGAGGAAGCTTGACCTGAATGAGTGGAATTATTTGACTTTCTTCACAAGAACCTCCCCCTCCCTCCCCTGCCAGCTCTTGCAATTCTTCTGTAACTTTTGGCCTAGGGATCTATTTTAGGCAGCCCTTTCCACACTCTACTAGAAACCTCTCCTGTTGTTGAACTAGATTTTGGAGGTGTATGAACATCTGGTTTTTAGACTGTGAGTCCCCTAAAAGCTGATATCATGTTTAATTCTAGCTATTCAGTGAATGTCTAATTTATAAGTCTATGATGCATGAATAAAACTGGCTTTCACGGCTTCATTTTCATCTTATTCTCAAGACAAATTTTATTCCCTGTATTTTCCCCACAAAAAACTAATGTTTTTCTCTTCTCCATTTCAATTCTTTTCATTTCTCTTTCCCCAAATCTCCAGTTACCAGTTCTTACCACTGAAAATTCCTTCTCTACTCTCTGTTCCTGCTTGTTCGTGATCTAGCAGCCTTGCCTAGGAAAGACGGTGTGGTTTGGTGGTTATAAAGCACAGGCTGCCTGAGTTCAAGTTCTGATTCCACCACTGGTTTGTAACTTCTGCGTGTCTCAGTGACTTCATCTATAAATTGGGGCTAATTGACAAACTATGTGATAGGGTTGTTGGGGGAGGGGTCAGGAATGCAAGGCACCTAGTGTGGAATCTGGCAACTGAAGAAGGATTCAATGACTGTTCGCTGGTAGTGGTGTTGCCTGAATGGGTATAGGGAATAACATTATTTAGGTAGGCAGTCCTTCCTTCATGGACTTTGTTCAACTCTAGACTTGATCCTATGAGGAGAAAATGGATCATTGACCAGTGAGGGAAAATCCAGAAGAATGGGTTTTGGCCCCAGGGGAGAGGTGACTGAGAAGGGTGACAGCTGCCACTTGTCCAGCGGCTTCCAGCTCTGGGAGCACTTCTGTGTGCCTCAGACCCCTTGATGCTCCAGCATCCCCGCCATCGGCACAAGCTCTCTGAGATTCGGTGACCCTCCTCGTCAGCTGTATGGTTCCTCCCTTAAAAGGAAGAAGCCACAACCTAGAGATACAAACCGTTTGCCTGGGGCACACAACCAATGAGTGGCAAAGCTGAGCTGAAGTTCCCGGTCTTCAGAGGACCAACCTAGGACCTTTTGGAGACAGCAGAGCTGCTGGGTCTGTTCTTCATGTCCACTTGATCCACCACATTTCCACATAATCGACCCTGCTCTGGGGGCCTTGCCTTCCTAATCAACCCGCAGTTACATCCTTCCATCCCCCGCAACCCTGGAGTCAGTCCTGGACGCCACAGATGCAAACCATGAGTGTCTCCACCCCTCCTCACATACCTAGGGGGCTTGAGGATAAGCCACCAGCCCAGACTGGGTCCTGTGGCCTGGCCACAATTGCTGGGCTTAGGTGACTCTTGGAGGGACCTTGTGTGAGACCTGGCAGCTTCCAGAAGCATCCAGGGGGCTCACCTAGTCCCCAGCCCTCTCTCTCCCTGCGCCCATCTCTAGCTAAGCACCGCTTCCTTAAGTCTGGTCTGTTGCCCTAGCTAGTCTGTAGGCCATGGGGAGGCCAGCCTTATTCTGAATCCCGGTTCAACTGTCAGTGGACTTGGCACCCAGCCTGGCCCCGTCTCTGGGATTTGAACTGACCCATAGTGTCACTTCCTGCCATAAACAGATGTCTGGGAACCGTGCTTCATCCTCTCGGCTCCTGAGCACTAGAAGGCTGCCTGTGTCCCCCAGTCCCAGGCCTTGCCCACCTGCTTATAGACACTTTCTTTACCTACTGCTTCAGAAACGGGCCTCCCATCCCTCTGTTCCTCCCTCCTGTCACCCATTTTGTCAAAGGACCCATGATATTTTGCATCCAAGTAACCTCAATTTCAACACAACCATAGGATTGCTAATACCTCTTTATGGAGTAGAATTAGACTATTCACTCCAACTGTGACATTGGGCAAATTATTTTACTGCTTCAAGACTTTACTTCCTTTTAGTTTTATAGTGGGCATTAAATTAGGTGACATCTTTCTGCTATAAAACTGTATTTAGAGCTGAAACATCTTTTCTGTTACCCGAGACCTCTAAGAGAGAAAACACGGTTATTGGTCTAATGACTTTAAGTAAGTCTGTCTGTCTTCCAGGGGGAGATTCTGCACATTTTCTCTGCCATAGACAAAGAACTCTAGTCTTTATTCCCAACTCATATCTCTCATGCTATTGTTTGAGAATGATCTTTTCTGTCTGTATAACCTCTATCATACTGGTCATTTTTTTTAATTTTCAAATCTACCTTTGACACTTCTATAAAATACCCTCAACTTGCTACATTAAGGTACTTGCATGAAAAGCATGATAATTTCCTTCAATCTGAAAGAGGTTTGGAGACCTCAAATAACTTTGGGAACGAAATAGCACCCTGATGCAAAACTGAAACATTGAAGTTCCTAGAGCTCAGCTATTTCAAAACTCTGTACTTTTGTCTCTTAATAAATGCTGTAATTCTTGGCTGAATGATTAATTTTCATAATTCTCATTTCTGTTTCTTAGACTTTTTTTTTTATTTCTATGTTCTTGGTGGGGAAGAATTAGCTCCCACTATATCCCTATAGAAGCTTCATTAATTTAGTAACTCATTGATTCAACAAATAAACTTTTGCAATCTCCATTTACTCACATTCTTTTACCAAAAAGCACATGAGACCCATAGGCTTTTTGGGTCTTCACAACCCAAAACATCTGTTTGAAATGAAAAATTAAATCATTCCATGCTTATAGGCATGTTGATTGGTAGAAAAATTTGAATCATTATTTGGATTTTTAAAAATCCAACCCAATATTTTCCTCCATAGGGATTAACTCACCCCTCCTATTCCATAATCCTAGGAAAACAGTCAAATTAATTTCCCAGTCACCAGTGCATCTAGGTAGGGCCTTACAACTTGTTCTCATCAATGGAATGTAGAGGAAGTGATCCTGCCACTTAGGGACTAAGGAAGTTCTCTTCCCACTTCCCCCATTCGCTGATGGATGATTCCAGGATGATCTTGGGTTGAAGACAGCAGAACTTCACTGACGGAGCTGCTTCCCTGAATTACTATGTGGAAGGCCACCTGCCTAACACCTGATTGGACATTAGAGTTCTGGGATTGTCTGATATAGCAGTTTGCACACCTGGTGAACACATCCCTCTTATCCTTTAAGTCGAACAAGCTAGTGACTGCAGAGTCTTTGGAGTAAGCAGCCTTGCCTACTTGCCTTGGCCTGAGGCCAACAAGGCTGCTCTGCAGGTGATTTACAGCAAGCTGGCTACTTACTCTGCCTTCACGTCATATAATATAACCTACATCCCCTCTGCAGAATAATACAGGGCTTCAAAGCCATGAATACATGCTCTCCTTTCAATTCTCCTTGGCTGCTCGTCCATGGTGGCCAGTCCCACCAGTCAGAGTTCATCAGCTTGTCAAGATCTCTCCCGATTTTGGCATCTTATGAATACAGCAGATGGGCTCCCTGGCATGACTCGATCTCAGAAACCAAAACAAAGCACCTGTATCTAGCCTTTTTCACTTCTTCCAGGTCACTCAATAAACATAATCTGGTTTCTTTCAAAATAATATGGTTATCTGATTTCCTTCCTTAGTGGCTAGTTAAGCAATGAATCTGGCTTTCCACGAATTTACTGGGTCCTTGAGTTCATTTAAGGCTTTTCCTCTTACTCTTTCATCAGTCACAATCTCACTTCTTTAATATTGCCTGGGTTTTTCTGTTTAAATGTGCTTCCTGGTTTTTTCTGTGTGGTTTACAAACGTGAATGTCTTGGACCCTCTCTTCAGTATTTCCAGCTCAGTGCATCTTCACACCATTCTGTCTCTTTCACTGCCTGAAGATGTGTCTCACAGCATTTCCTCCTGGGTTTATCTCTTCTTTAGGAGAAAGAATTTAAAAGTAAGAGATGAATAATACAGAGATCTACCATTTCTCTGTCCCTATACTACAGTTGATATCAATTCTTTTTCTGTATCTCCCCTACTGGTTCAGGCTTCTTACAGGATAATCTAAACACCATCATTGATTGCTAAATCAAATCAAACAAGAGAATATCCAATTTGCTCCTTTTTCCTCTCACATTTCTCCTAATGTTTAAATTTCCCCATCAATCAATTAACAAATCACTTTGGTACACTTTGCCAAGAGCTTTGAGATGAGAACAGAAGAAACACAAACAAGTTCACAAGTAACTTGTGAGGCTGATTTATGCAAAACCATTCAAGAATAAGATAGTATATGATACTAGTTGTCTAGTTATATAAAAAGTGCATTCAGAATTGTAGACGGGAGAGACCAATGTGTGCTGGAGTAAAGGAAAACTTTAATAAAGATGGGATTGGGGATTAAGACATACAAACTACCAGTTATAAAATAAATAATCCACAGGGATGTAATGTACAGCACAGAGAATATAGTCAATATTTTATAATAACATTGTAATCTATAAAAATATCAAATCTAACCTAATATCTACTGTCTAATATAATATCTGCTATAATATCATAAGTCAACTATACTCAATTTTAAAAATAAATAAATAATAAAAAATAAAAATGATTAAAAAATAAAAATGGGATTTGGCCTTCAGGAACTGTTAGGCTAGAGCAATATGAAGGACAAGCATTTCCTACATGGGGAATATCATGAACATAGGCACAGAGGCAGGAATAATAGTAACAGCCACAGTGGGTCCTGTTTATTATGCACCTATTATGTTCCTTGTACCATGCCAGGCCCTTTACATTCATTGTATCGAGTCCTCACAGCCATCCTGGGATTATGAGGTAGGTATTTCACAAATAAGAGAACTCAGATGTAGGGAAGCGGTAGATGTCAGATTCATGATCCAATGTCTGTGCTCCACCCATTACATAGGAAGGTGGGGCCGTTAAGAAAGGTGCCACTCTGGAGAGCAGAAGGCAGTAAACTAGACAGATTGGTGAGGCTAGATTATGGAGACACTGGATGCTGGATTTGACCTGAAAAGCAACAGGAGACTGTTGTAGATTTTTTAGCACATATGTAGCATGACAAGACAGAAGTTCAAGGCCACATTCATGTTAGCTGTAGACTCTGGGAAACATGGTTAAACTTGCTGAGATTCAGTAAATGTAAAATGTGTTTAACAGTAGTATCAATTCATAGAGTTGAAAGGCTTAAATGTGGTAATGTATTTAAAGCTTCTACTAAAGTACTTGACATACAGTAAGTGTTTAGTTATGATACTACTATGATACTACTACCACTGCTACCGAAGCAGTGTTTAAGGAAGATAATTTAGAGAAAAACAACAAACATTCTACTCCCTGGAGAGATGTAACGAGATGGCTTGGGCTTCTTGGGATAAGGAGAGACAGGTATGAATTTGCCAACATGGCAAAGATGAGTCCACAGGACTTGGTGACTGATGTAAGGGACAAAGGAACACAAAAGCCCAAAGACACAAATTTAGAAGAATTTGGGTGTGAAGTGTGATAACATGGCCAGAAATTAGGAAGTGAGGGGGGGAGTTAGTTTTGGGAGATAGCTGAGGAGGTAAGTTTTGGATGTTTTGAGCTTGAAATGATAATAATACATAAAGGAGTATGTACTACAAGCTTTGACAAAAAGGTGGTCTGTGGAAATGCAGATTTGGAGATTATTATAAATGTATTTATTTGAAAAGTGAAAATGAACAAGAGTCCAGTATAAAGAGAGCAGACCAGAGGACTAGGATTGACACCTGGGGGTGCCCACAGTTGAGGAGCATGATGTGGGAAAGGAGTCACTGAAAGATGAAAGGAAGGGGCAGAGAGAGAGAGAGAGATAAGACACTAATGTAGGTCACGGAAGTCACAAATCAGGGAAGAGAGTTTCCAAAAGGAGAGAGCCCTACTGTGCCCAGGGCTCCTGTGGGGAGAAAAGACTGAGGGGATTAGGAAAAGACTTCTACCATGACAGCATGGAACCCAGATGGGGAGGAACCCAGTTAGCAGGCACTGCCCATTAATGTGAGACATAAATATACAGAGAGAACGAGGCTGTAGCTAGAGGTAGTAGCAAGACAAACATAGGAGGTTATTTCTTGTTCCTGGAGAGGCCAACACCACCAGTAATCCTCAGAGTGAGCTTCCGTTCATCTCCACCCCTTGCCACGGTCATCTCTTCATGGACATGCCGCCTTTTCCCATGGCTACTAAAACCGTCCTAGTCTGACCTCTATTAACTCTCATCTTCTCCTTTAGATCTCACTATTGCTACTGCACTCATCAACTTCATCCATTGGACCCCAAACCCACCATTTCTGATGATGTTGTGGACCCTATGATCTTTAACAAGCACAACTAAGATTGTTTCTCTTTCAAAGGCATCATCAGGAATGAAGATTATTTTACCTAATTTATTTTCTTCTGCTTAGACACAGGTATCTAAAAAAGGATAGCAATTGTTATTCAGATCACTCATTTCAAGCACGCTCAAAGTTCCTTTACCTCTTACACTGTAATTGCATCATGAAATGTACCCAACAGTTATTTGGAGCATGCACTGGGAATAACCTCCCTGCCCAGCCAACTTTGTGATTCTTAGAATCCTATTTCCTCCACAAACCCTCTGCAGTTGGATTTCTCTGATTCCTGCCCTGTTTAAGCATAGGACTTCAATGATTATTTCCCATTTTTCTTCTTCCAAAACATGCTACCTGCATTCCATTTCAAGTAACAAATATTGTGTGCCAATGAACAACGTAGATACAGTTATTGCATCACGTAAGTAGTGTCTTATTTTCCTTCTGTTGTTGGTTTTACCCAATGAGCTAGCCTGAGTTAGCTTCATTTTATGTTACCTTCCATTATACCGGTCAGAAACCATGTCTAATCCAGCATGTGTAACGAAAGGCCATCTTCTACACTCCAGTATCCCTGCACAGTGTAATGTGCAAAATGGTACTTTATTGGAGCTTTTTGTTGATGAGTTGATAATGATTGTGACCCCATTCCTATTCTCTACAAGTTCATCTTTCATGGTAACAGCCAGATAGCCTCATTTTTCTTCCACTTCCTGCAAACCCGCTGCAGGCATCGTTAACTTTCTTGGTTGCCAGCAGCTCTGAGTTCCAGTTCTTCCTTTCAGAGAGTTTCTCTCTTAATATTTGTATCATAATGTTTACCTGCTTTCCTTGCATTGTATTCTGACTTTGGGCAGGTACAACAATTATTTTCTGATTGGAAGAATTCTCCACAGACTAGCTTCTGGTTATATAAGTTTCACACTTTGTTTCTCCTCCACCGCGCATATGTTTTCATTCTAATTCCAGATACCATAGGACACAGTCAGATCACAGTACGAGCTCTGGCCTCGGACTTTAGTATCACATTCCTGGATGAGTTCCAGTAAGCCATAGGAGTGTTTCTGGAAGTCATTTCTGCTTTGGGAAGCCCAGTAATAACAACTATATGTTGAAGTTACTGAAATCCACATCTATAAATCCCACTCCACCAAAACTAAATGTATCCATAATTCACTTTCCCCTTAACAGGATCTCCAAAATGCTCATCATCATTCCAGTGACACCTGACACAAGGAGTAATGTGATGGAGAGGAGGTCAAAGTGGAAAAGTACAATGGATTTAACCAATTGCAGTTAAGATATCTTACCTCTGAAAATTTACAAAACATATGACCCTGTGAACACAATTCTGGGATCCTCTTAGGGCCTTGGAAGAAAGTGTCAGTGCTAGTGAGGGCCTCTGAAACTAAAGCTTCATTAAATTCACGGCAAATCCACCTTTCTACTCTTGTCTCTCTCAGTTTTGTTTCCTCATCTGCAAAATAAGAATAATATTAGCTTTGCCTATTTGAAAGGTTGCCATGATATAATAATAAAATTATCTGTGTTTTTTAAAAGTGCTTTATATTACATTTAATGCATCATTAGAGATGGTTCTCACATATATTTTCTAAAATTGGCTATCACTTCTCCCTTCCCACCTTCTCTTCTTACAAAGAACTTTGATGCTCCTCGCATTGGGAGGCGGAGTCCCTGTTCCCTCTCTTTGCATCTGGGCTCCTGCTCACAGCCAAAGTGATACTCTGACTCCCTGAACTAGGTCGTAAAGGCGACACGTCTTCCACCTGGCTCTCTGGGAATGCTTACTCTTGCAACCCAGCAGCTGTGGGGAAGCCCAAACTATAGAGGAGCCCACATAAAGAAGAAGAGACAGCCAACCCTCCAGCCGTGGGACGGGGTCCTCATGAAAGTGGATCCCCCAGCCCCAATTAAGCTGATGTTGAGTAGAACAAAGGCAAGCTATAGATTCATGAGCAAAATAAATGGCTGTTGTTGTTTTAAGCCTTTAGGTTTTGGAGTGGTTTGACTTGACGGGAACCAACCATCTTTCCAATGAAACCCCTCTCCACTCACTCCAAACTGAACTTCTCTGCATTCTCTGACCACACCTCACAATTCCCTACCCCTATGCCTTTCTCATACCATTTCCTCTACTGGAATGTCCTCTTCCCATTGAAATCTTACCTATCCTTGATGGGCTCACTCAGTTGCCACGTGTCCTGTGAAGCTCCCCTCACTGCCTCAGTTGGTTGTGATATCTTCCTCCTCTCAAACCTTGACGAACTTTGTTTCCACTAGTCATATAGTACTTATTGCCACGATTGATGTTCAGCATATTTCACTACTGGCAAGGCCAAGTACCGACCAGTCAGAAGGGGGCCTCTTGAGTTATCTATCCTGTGATTTGGTGACCCTCCGCCTTGCAGCAAAGTTGGTTCCATGTAGTCTTAGCTCCTCCTGTGGCCTGTATGCACCTTCAGGGCAGGGCGCCTCGTATATTTTTGTCAGTATTCCCGTCCCCCATGAAAACATAGGGTTGTGCATGTAATATACTATATACATTATGAATACTTTGTTGAGACTTAAAAAATAGATCCCTGACTAATAAAAGAGAAAGTCCAGAGAGTATATACAGGGAAAAAAGAGCTTAAAACTTTAAAACTGTAAATAACTGAAAAATAAGATATATTTTCTCAAATCAGGATCATGAAGGTTTTTGATCTGAGAGCTTAGTGATCATCTAATTGCGTCTCACACTCTTGTGTGCAAAAGAATGGCTTGGGGAAAACTAGTGTGTGTTGGTGGGGAGAGAATGCAGATTCTGGATTCCACTCCCAGACATTCTGAATAAGTAGGTCTGGGTGGGGCTGCTGAAATCTCCTCCTTGGTGAGATATGCAGGGGACTCTGATGCGGGTGGTCCATGGACCACACTTGCAGAAACCCTGGTTTGTTCAGACCCCCTCCATCGGTGTCTGGTTTACGCGCTCACGCTGTGTCCTGTGCCCTTTGAACTGGCTGTGGGCTGCCATGGACCGGAAGAGGTAGTGTGGCCAGAAAGAAAGAGAAGGTGGGAAAGCTGTAACTCCAGGGCTGTCTTTGAAGGAGAAATCATTGCCTTTAATCTGTGGGTGGTGGCTAAATGAAACAAAACACTTCACGGAGCTCAGCAGGGAAGCAAGTAGCCTGGTTGGGGAGTCTTCCGTCCGGGGGTGTCCTCAGGTGGGTTGACCTGTTTCCTCATAGTTGAGTAAATTGTTGATGGTGTGCATCACCTCGTGCAGTTCAGTCTCCACCCTTGGCTACCCGGTTGCTACCAGTCCAATGCCTAATTTCATTTACTCAGAGCTAACATTAGAAGCCTGGATTCTAACAGATTAGCTTCTTCAATGCCTTTTTTCCGGAATAAAATCTATGTGGTTCTGAGTCCTTCAACTATTTAAAAATAAACTCACAGGGTCTTTCCAGCTTTGTTCTTCCAGTTTCACTCTCACCATCTTCTAGAATCCTTTGCCCAGTGAGCGAGTCTGCCCTGGAATCTGAGTCTCTGGAAGAGGCCTCTGAGTCACTGCTTACTTCTGTGCTGTCACTCTGGGGTCTCTAAGAGGCAGGGCCCCAGACTTTCAAATCTCAATATTGCCCTGGAATAAAAACTGCCAGATGACCTGTAACTCAAACAGCTTTTTGTTCCCAGCATCTTCCTCACCTTAGAAGGCAGAAGAGGAAAGCAGGGAAGCAGTAGGCAGCTACCACTGACTCACCACGAATCATCCTCCACTGTAAATTATTCAGGAACTGCAGAATAGCCATCTTCTATAAAATTTTAGGCCTTTCTGAAAACACTCTTCATCTTCTCCAATCTTTGTGCATTTTAAAATTTTCATAAATATCTGCCTGGAACATAGTCTAGCAACTGACATCCACTAAGTGATAGAGACCCTGTGGAACTTGCATACTGGGCTAGCGTGTCGTGTTCCACAAATGTAACCACAAAGATGGGGAAAGTCCCTCTCATTGCCACAGACCTTCCTTAGAGCAAGATTCCAGACTTTCTGTTGTTGGTCTTTAATAATTGTGCTTTGTTGATTTTGTTCAACTCGGGCATTCAGCATTTGTATCAACACTGTACAAAGCACTCTCTCCCACGTGAGCTCATTTCGTTTTCCACAACACCGTGAGACAGGTATTGGTTTCAAATCAAGAAACCAAGACTCTGAGAGGCTCGGTGACTCTTCTAAGGTCACAGAGCTAATAAGTGATGATCAGGAGCTTGACCTAGGACCTCAGTGTCAATTCCAGGGCACAGCCCCCCATGTCATGTGGCACTTGCTCTGTGTATGAACCATGCAGGGCCCACACAGCTTGTTCATGAGAGAAACTGGCACGGGCCTGAAAGCGGCCATGGGGGCGCACCTTCCAGACCTCCAGCTACCAGGAGCATCGCTGGTCCAGGACACCAGCTGCTGCTCTGAAATCCATCTCTGCCTTGGCCAAGGTCTCGCTCCCCACAGGCAGCTCCCCACCGATGACTGAAGGTGGCAGGGGCGCTAGGAACGGCCCCTTCCTGGGGGACATGGAGCTCTTCTGGCTGGCTGGGGACTCTGTCTCAGGCTCCCTCTGGCTCTGCCCAACTTTACCACGACTGCGAGGAAGAGTCCATCCCAGCTTCCTTCCTCTCCTTCCCTCAAGTCCGCGGGCAGGCTCGCCTTCCTGCAGCTCCCTGATCAGTCCTTGTCTACTGCTTTTCGAAGGCCCCAGGTTATCACAGCCTGTCTCATTCCTTCATGGCCAACGCCCCCGCAAGGCACATCTCTAGGCTCAGGAAGCCGGGGGAGGACCTAGTGTTCAGACTCTCGTGAAATAGCAGATGAACCAAAAAGGCAAAAGGTAGAAAGGCTGGGCGATTTTCAACATGCATGCCCACGCTGGGCTGAATCTGTCTTTAGACATGGAATCTTCAGGGAAAAAGTTAAGCAGGGAAACTGCCACAGGCATGTCTGCACGGGCAGCCTTCTTGAAGTGGTCGGGAAGAAGTACTTTTCCTAGCAGCTTGCTCCCAATGAAGCCCCATCTCACTGTTGGAGCTTCTGCACCTCTCTTAGGTTTCAGAAGCCGCTGTCCTCAAGACCTCTTTTTACTGACCTTTGAACTGCACGTGATGGGGAAGAGGCAACCAGCTATGACGCATACTTGTTAAAGAAAGAAATACCCGTGTTGATTCTTCCTGGGAGGAAGATGTCAGAGAAGGCATTAGTCTTTGTCTATATCTGTCATTTGAAGAAGAAACCAAGTTCAGAAACATAATCCTACACACTTTCCTCCCCTGAGTCATGGAACAAGCATACCATTCCCGTGTTCACTTGCTGAACACACAGTGAGCCCTACCATGGCCAGGTGCTGGGATTCAGAGGAGAAATACCACCAAGTGGAGTCACCAGCACGTGTCAGGGACACATGACAAGGGAGGTTGTCCACAGAGAATGCGGGATTGAGACAGCTTGATTTACAGAACGCCAACTTTTTTTTTTAACCTTGCCAGTAAACATATTTACCATGGTGGCAATGCTGCCATTTTAAAAGCACACAGCAGTTATCCTCCAGTGGGTCACTAATTAATCTAGGTGTGGCTGGGGACAGCTGGATACTGATCTGTGGAATGATAACACCTGTGTCATCAGGTTGCCATTGCTGGCCCTTCAGGCAGCATGAACTGATGGTTTTGCTCTGGGGCTGTGATCCTCAGAGGTTCCACCTCGCTATTGTACAGCAACCTGGAGCCCCAGATGGTCCCCGATGTCCTGAGATAATCAGTGGGCAGAGGGAGGGGTTTGCATATCACGGAGCAAAGTTGTACAGCACACTCTAGGTCTGAGCTGTCCAATAGCCACGTATGGCTGCTCAATGCTTGAAACGTGGTTAATCTGAGCTGAGATGTGCTGTACGTGTAAAATACACAATGGATTTTGAACACCTAATTTAAAAAAAGTAAAATATCTCATTAATAATTTTGATATTGATTACATGTTGTAATGATATTATTTGGGGACATATTGGGTTAAATAACATATATTATTAAAATTAATTTCATCTAATTCTTTTTAGCTTTTTAATGTGGCTACTAGAAAATTTAAATTTACATACGAAGCTCAGATTGTGTTGCATAGTGTTGCAACTATGACCTAGGTGTCAAGGTCGATGAGGGCAGTGATTGTATCTATTTTTACTCATCTTATTACCATTGTAACCACAGAATTCAACACACCATCTAGCACTGAAAAGCACTCAATAAATATCTGAGGAACAAATGAAAATATAAATTGACAAATAGACATCAGTTCCTCATTTCTCTGAAGCCGAGAAGGATTTCTTCCCCCTCCTTACCTTAGCCTAACACCTGAGAAGGAGGTTGGAGATTTGCAAACTCTATCTCCCAGATCTGAATCTCCATTGCCGGAGCTCCCCTGAGTGTACATCTGACAGCCTGCTCAGAAACTCTGCTTAGATGGGTAGTAGACCTCTCAAACTTAACATCTCCAAAGCAGAATTATTTATTTTTTTCTCTCAAACTTGTTTCTGCCAAAGTCCTTCTAATCTCAATAAATGGAACCACGATCCACCAGTTTTTCAGGGCAAAAACCTAATCATTTTAAGTACTCTATTTCCCCCATGAATAACACCACCCAACCCCATCCAATCAAGAAACAAGTCTTGTTGGTTCTACTATAAAATATATTCCAGATATATCCACTTTCTCCACCACTGCTACCACTTTGGTACAAGCCGCCTTGGTCTTTCACTGGCACTACTGTTCCTAATTGGCCCACATGTTGCTGCCACTGCCCCCAGAAACTCTGTGAACCATTATTATCCTTCTGACAAAGACAAAGAAATGGATGCCCAATAAACTTGACCATAAGAACATTTTTATCTGTATTTAACAAACGTGCTTCAATCAGGCACACAAACTGCGGGATGGAAACAGCTGGGGCAGTCATCTAAATATACGCTTGCCTTCAAGCAAGTATTCAGTTAGGCTGGTCCAGACAGAAATTAACTCTATTTATAAAGCTCTCTGCAGATGTAGGATCCAGAGGCAGGCGGGTCGAGGCTTTGCCTATCTGTTTATTAACTGTTTGACCCCGGCCTTCCCCCGGTGGTGGGTACAGTAGCCATAGCAGCATCACTCTCCATCCCGGTGCTTTTGGGCACGTCACCAACGATGCTCCCTAGCTCAGAAGCAAGCAAAGCAGAGCCCTCGCCCCTCCACTTAGAACATACAAAACATACAAATAGCTTTCAACTGCTGGATCACAGATAAAATGAATGCTCACAGATAAAAGAAATCAAACATTCATGGGACTAAATCACAGGCACATTTTGCTGACTGGGTTATTTAATGAGCTTGTACTGCTGCAGAATTGCAAGGAAAATTAGCTTAAGGGAAGAGGGACATGCTGAGCAGGAAGCTTTCCCAGGGACCTCAGCCTGTTCCCTTCCATGACAGGAGAGCAGGCATCTTCCCTGCTCATCTCTGCGATTAGACTAAGGCTCTACATCTCCATGGCCTCCCTTCCCCAGCCCCTAAATTTCACCTTGTCCTGGGACGATCCTCCTTAAACATCCTCTTCCCGTACAAACCACGGCCATCCTCCTAGGCCCCCGATCCCTCATATCCATCGCCAACTCTTGTGCAGTGCTTCAGATGTTTCTTAGACCTGTGGGCACTACCTGGAGCATCACGTTCTTCCCCGTGACTACACGTTTCCCAGGGGGTGGGCCGCTCTTCACTTTCCTCCCTACTCAGTCCTACTCATCATGTTCATTTCTACCAGGTTAATCTTCCAGAAGCACCATTTTTTCTAAGTCATTTTCCTGAATATGAATCTACGTAGCCCCCTATGGCCTATTCATTCATTTTAAAAAATCCATTCATCCCACAAATATTTATGTCAGGCCATATGCTAGGTGCTGGGGATGATGATGAGTGAAACAGTCTAGTGCTAACTCCCCGAGTCTGAATGAACTCTGCACTCTTCTGTGTGATTTGTAATACCTCACCATTTCTTAGACAGGCCTTTGCAGTCATTATTTCCCAAAATTGAAGTTCCACCTTTGCTCATTTTCATCCTGTGAATTTTGCTCATCATGAAAGGACTGATTCAAAGCCTCCCCCCGCAATACTTCTCTGAATTTATATTATTTACTGATTTGCTTCCGATCCTTCACTGTCTCATTTCTTAAATGCAGTTATCTTTTCGTATGTGTAGGTCTTATCCCCACAGTTAAATATAAATATAAACACCCTGAGGGGGATTCTCCCACAGTGTCTAGTTGGTAGAGTGTTTTGCAATATTTTTTGATTAATTGATTGACTTCTATAGAAATTTATTATTTGAGAGATCTACTCCATTATCAGTGAAAGTCATATATAGATATTTTCATCATCATACTCAATTATCCAATTGAATTTCTATTGTTTGGACTTTATATTAAATCTTTAATAAGCAGATATTTAATATCTATTCTCTACACTGAAAAATTGTTTAAAAATTCTATTCGTAAAGCAGGAGACATGCTTAAAGTCAGGATTTCCTATTTTACTTTTTGTTACTTCTCGTGTTTAATATGGCATTGAGCATACAGCAAGTGCCTGATTAAAAAAACGACTGATGGTAATATTTCCCTGTATTTCAATGATTGATTTCTTGTTGAACTTTGCCGTTACATTCTGATGTTGTCAAAAGTAAGATTGTTTTTTGCCCACTGCTGCATCAGCAGTGCCCAGGACAGGCCTGCTACCTGTTAGAAAGAAAAAGAATCAATGAATGTGATAGATGGATGGATGGAACGGCAGCGATTTCTTCAAGCCTAGGGTGTTAGAAATTTCCTGAAGGAACTGGCATTTGAGCTGGGCCATAAAGACTAAGGAAGCTTTACATGTGTGAGATGGTAATGAGGGCAAACCTGGGCAAAGCACACATCTTAAGCAAAAGCTTGATGGACTAGAAGAGTTCGACTGAAGTTGGCAAGATAGGAAGTGATGGAAAATAAAGTTGATGACTGAAAACGTGTTTGACATACTTGGGAGTCCATTGAAGGGACTTAAGCTCCTTGAGGGCAGGGCCAGTTCAGGGCTGTGTTCCCAGAGCTTAGCACAGTGCCTGCCACCCTGATATAAGGGAATAATAAAAAACTTGTGGACGAAGGTTGACCCTTGGCCACTTCTCTGAAGTCATCCCTGTCTGTTTTCCTGGCTCACTCTTATACTCTGTTGATAGCCTTGCCCTCTCTTCTTTTAAACATTTTTATTTTAATAAATTTATTTATTTATTTGTTTATTTATTTATTTATTTTGGTTGTGTTGGGTCTTCATTGCTGCATGTGGGCTTTCTTTAGTTGCATCGAGTGGGAGCTACTCTTCGTTGCGGTGCGGTGGCTTCTCTTGTCGCAGAGCACAGGCTCTAGGTAGTTGTGGCACATGGGCTCAGTAGTTGTGGCTCGTGGGCTCTAGAACACAGGCTCAGTAGTTGTGGCTCACAGGCTCAGTAGTTGTGGCTCGTGGGCTCTAGAACACAGGCTCAGTAGTTGTGGTTCATGGGCTCTAGAGCACAGGCTCTGTAGTTGTGGCGCATGGACTTAGTTGCTCCGTGGCATGTGGGATCTTCCCTGACCAGGGCTCAAACCCGTGTCCCCTGTGATTGGCAGGCGGATTCTTATCACTGTACCACCAGGGAAGCCCAGCCTTGTCCTTCTTAAACTTGACTCAGAGCTTTTGCACTTGCTTGTCCCATTTCCTGAAACATTCCTTATTCCGTTCTGTCCTCTCTGACCTTCCTGCTCTTCCTTAAACACGCCAACCTGAGACCTTTGCACTCGCCCTTTATTTGATCACTCTTCTTGGAAAATTCTCCCCACCTGTTTTCATGGGACTCAATCCCTTCCTTCGTTTAAACCTCTGCTCAAAAAGCTCTTTCACTTCCTCTAGAAGCCTTCCCTCCCAGCCTATGTAGGGAGTGCCTCTCTCCTTCTGTCACTCTCAATCCCAACTTTTATTTTTCTATCGTTTTAATTTTCTTAATAGCATGTATCGCCACCTTACATTGTTAGAGTTGTTTCTTTACTGTTGGCCCCCTCCCTGTTAGAATGTAAGCTCTCATACGGTGGTGAGGACTTTTCTTGTTCACTGCTATTTCCCTGAAGCCTACCTTGAGCAGTGCCTGACACATAGAAAACACTTAATAAATATCTGTTGAATAAATAAATAAGTAGTTTAAGTACCTTTTTCCTAAAACAGAAGGATTTTTTTTTTTAACTTTATTTTTTGGCTGCACTGCTCAGCACGTGGGATCTTAGTTCCCAGGACCAGGGATCAAGCCCGTGCCCCCTGCATTGGGAGCACGGAGTCTTAACCACTGGACCACCAGGGAAGTCCCCTAAGGCCTTTTATGTGCATCCTCCAATGTACCTTTAAACTAAGTCCTAGAACTTTAAAGGTAGAATGGACCACATTAGAATTATGTTACCTGTTCAAAGCATTTTAAGATGACACCAACGAGGCCCAGACAGGTAAAGCCCAGGTTGGAAGCCAAATCACACAGTTAATTGGTGAAAAAGCCAGAACTGGAAACTTGGTCTCCCCAGGCCTACTCCAGGCTTACCTAACCCAGGCCAGTTCCTGCCATCTGCCTTCCTGAGTATAAGAGGAATGGAGATTTGAAATGCTGTTATTATTCATTTAACAGGTGTCTGTAGATAATTCACTGCTACCACCAGACTTGGTGCTATGAGCTCTGTGTCATATAAAGGTGAACAAGGCACAGTCTATATGTGTGCGTGTTGCACAAACAAGTGATCACAATTGAATGTGACAAGTCCTATACCAGAAACATTATAAAGAGCTGTGGGAGCACCTCCAGAGGAAGGAAGGATTATACCCAAGGGAATGAGAAGCAGTTCTACCGGAGGTGACCTGTCAGCTCAATTAAATAAACGCGTATCAAGTGCCAGGCACTGCATTGGCACGGGGCTGGAAGATGTCTAGACGCCGCGTATGCGCTGTCAAGGAGCTCAAAGCCAGGCCACAACAAAGGCCCTGCGTCTGAAGTGCAGGGTAGCACAGCTCTGGGAACAAGAAACGTGTGTGTGTGCACGTGTGCACGTGTCCTGGAGAAAGTGGTGCCTCAGTTAGGTTTTGGAGGATAAATAAGAATTTAAGGGGTTGTAGGTAGAAAGAGGAATAGATACAAAGGCTTTCCAAAGAGAAGCAAAAATACTAGTAATTATAGAGTGTTCACTTGGTGCCAAGCACTCTGTGACATATGTCATGAGAGACACCCCTTTTTTAACGTAATGGTCCTTTCTTGGATAGAAGGTGACAAACAGCCCCAAAAGAGCCTACCATACTCCAGACACATCTATCCACCCATCCATCCATCCATCCATCTGTATCTATTTATCTATCAGCATCATCTACCTATCTATCCATATCTCTCCCAGTGTTTATTCAGGAATCAGATATAGGATTTTCTTTCCTTCAGAAATTATAGTTTTCTTCTAATAAGCAGAAAACACATTTTCAAAAATATTGGCTTAAGTATTCCTCTATTAGGTTGGCTGAGTGATTATTGAGCGAAAAGAGAGTACCATGTATGGAAGACAGGACTGTGATTCATACTTAAATACCTTGAAAGGAGCTCTCTTGGTGATATATTTCATCTTGTCACCCTAAACTGTTTAAAGTGACATTCCAGGAATTTGTGGTTTGTCAGAGCAGTAGTGGCTATGAATTGGGAGCTTTAATTCTATAAACTGTGCAGACTCAGTGAAGTTTATGTACAGCTGGAGGGCTCAAATGGTGGACCTGCCAGGAATGCTCCAGAGCAGACACTCCTTAGGGGAAGCTGTGTGTACCATTGTCTTCCGTTGAACTGGGCAGTCCTACATGCTTTCAGGTTGATCAAGGAACTATTTCCTTGGCAAAAACCCACAGAAGCATTATTTTTCCTGCAAGAGCATTATTTCTTCTGTGAAAACAAAAGGACTGCAGGATTGTAATCTCTGAAGGAAATGGGGGCTGAGGGGGAAGGCTTTGTAAGTATCTACTGTTTAGAATGGAGAATATTTGACTTACTTTAGTCATAAGAGTAAAGGGTGGGATTCCTTTCTCCTTCAACTCTAATATCTTCCAACTTTATCTGTATCCTCTTGTACTTCTTTCCCTCCAGTCCCAGAAAAAGGTCTTTTCCTCTGCTAGCAGCTTTACCTGTTTTCAAAAACATTTCCCTCCCATCTCTTCCAACATTGAGGTCGGACTCCACCAATAATCCCTGTTCCCATTTTATTTTCAATCTCTTCCATTTTGCTGGCTTCTGACTCAAAGCTTGTAGGTTTACACATGCTCTAATTTCTCCCACCTTTATAAGTTAAAGCTACAGACAAAATAAATATTCTTAAACTCTATGTTCCCTTTAGCAAATATATTTCTTCTCTCCCTTATGTTCTTAAATTGAGACATAATTGACATATAACATTATATTGGTTTCAGATGTACAAGATAATTATTTGATATGTATATATTGCAAAATGATCACCATAATAAGTCTAGTTATCACCATAACAAGTCTAGTCCATCACTATTACTATATTTTGTGTATTCTTAGCTGCATAATTTTCCAGATTTTATTTTTTAATTTTTACATCTCTAGAATCAGGATGTGAGGTACATAGTTTGCAAAATGGCCACCACGGTTCCCCTCCTTGTATCCATGTCCTTGGGTAGTTCCTTCCCACATGGATTCTTGACATGGTCATGTGGCTTGCTTTGGCCAATGGAAGAGCAGCAAACATGATGCAAGCAGAGGTTTGAAAAGCAATTGTACATTGGGGCTTGTCCCCTTCGCTGAGTTACAGCCTTGAGACCACCGATTGAACATGCTTGAACTAGCTAACTGAAGTGGCCGTGTGGAAGAAAACTAAAGGACCCCAGCAGATAGCCTGACAACCATCAAACATGTGAGCGAGGCCATCCCTGGACCATCTGGCCCCAGTTTATCCACCAGCTGACCAGCTGCAAGAGAGAGCCCAAGAGAGACTAACAGAGGAACTGACTAGCTGAACCTGGCCCAAGTGCCAGCCCACAGAATCATAAGCTAATAAACGATCATTGTTTTAAGCCACTTAGTTTTAAGGTGATTTGCTATAAAAGCTAATCAATATAGGATGCATCACCCAACAGATGATGTCTTGCAGTTATAACGCGCAACATTTTTTTTTTCTTTTTCAGGGGTACATAAAGTAATGGTGCATCTTACAATTGATTTTGATTTAGATTGGACAAAATACAGTACTATACTCATTTGGCAGATGAGAAAGCTAGGGTCCAGAGGGGTTTTTGCCCTAGGTCTGCAACCGGCAAATTGTGGAATTTGAATTCAAATGGTCTGACTTCAAAACTTTAGCTCTTAACCTGCAAGTAGTTCCACGCAGCTGGAGAGGGGAGTGGCCAGAGAGCTCGCTGGTGAGAAAAGCAACCAGCATCTTATGAAGGGCGTCTCACAAGTTCTGATAAAGAGTTTGAATTTCATTGGTTGACAATGAGAAGCCAGTTGAATTGGAAGATTGGGGTTCTTACAATTTCTATTTGATGGACTAAAAAACAATCTTCATCCCACCTCAAGAAACAGAAAGTCTAGTGTTGTGGGAGTGCAGGATAGAGTCTGGAAGTCCTGTCCTCATCCAACAGCTCTGTGTTGGGGCAGCCCTGAAAAGCCAGGAGAGGGCCTGGAGAGCGCCTCTAGGAGAGCTGGTGGACCCTCACCCAGGAGGAAGAGGGGCAAACCCAGAGAAGTCACTGCCTGCGCAGCTGTGGTCTAGCTCTCCCTCATAAAGTTAACAGAGTCGGTGGTCCAAGTGCATTTAAAAAATAAAAGGGATGTGGGAGACGGGAGGACTATGGCTTCATTAGGGCAACTAAAGACCATGTGATAATCATCAGTAGCTCCAGAACAGTGTCATTTTGGAGAAATATCCTCCCTCCCTATTGCTGGAAGCACAAGAGAGCTGCACTAGCAAATCTGACCAGTAGCACGGTAGCTCTGCAAAAAGTCCTGCCAACTGTGAAGCTAACGTAGCTTAATTTTCAGGTCCCTTCCTTACAGGAGCCCCTTGTAAGACCTGGAAAGGGCTCTAGCAACATGTTCACATAGTTCAATGTTTCTGCAAAATTTGCAAAAGTAAGATAATTTAACTGCAATCAGTTAACACTGTTGCCATTCTCTACTCCAAGTCCCCTCTGTCACCACCCCTCCCTTGGCAGTGCTGAAGTGGTCAGGTCGTTTTTGGCACCCAGCTAAGGGGAACTGGAGTTGGGCATATATTACTGTGGGTTTGGGGAGATATATATGGGATGTTCAGTCACTTGCACGCATATTCATAACCTCAAAGTGTAAGAAAGCCTTCAGGACTATTCTCTCTGCCAACTCACGCAGTATCCTGGCAGAAAATCTCAGGGCCAGTGCTCATATTTCCTTATCAACCTGTCCTAAGGCATCTGGAAGTATTTGGGCAATGAAAGAGAAACACAGGGTGAAAGGTACATAGCCAGAAGCTATACTACTGAAAATTCTTCTGATCAGCGTTTCTTTAAAATGGAAAGCACTGGATCTGGTTCTCATCAACAGCTAATCAAAGCTATCATTAAAAAAAAATTCCATCAACCATGCTGAAGGAAAAGAATGAACTTTCCTTCTATTCTCTCTGTAGAAAATTATATAATAAAAATATCATATGTGGTCTTCCTTCCCCAAAATCCATACTTATTGTGAGAAAAACCCCGGACAAATCCCAATAGAAGGACATTTTACAAAATAAAATAACCAGTATTTCTCAAAACTGTCAAGATCAAAAACAAGGATCGTCTGAGAAACTGTCACAGCCAAGAGGAGTCTAAGGAGATACAACCACAAAATGTAGTATAGTGTCTGGTCAGGAACAGGAAAAGGACATTAGGTAAAAAATAAGGGAATCTGAATGAAGTATAAACTTTAGTTATAAAAAAGTATCAATGGTGGCTCATTAATGTTAGCAAATGTACCATACTGGGGACTTCCCTGGTGGTCCAGTGGTTAAGACTCCACGCTCCCAATGCAGGGGGCCCAGGTTTGATCCTTGGTTGGGGAGCTAGATCTCACATGCTGCAAATAAAAGATCCCATGCGCCACAACTAAAGATCCTGCACCCCGCAACAAAGATCCTACATGCTACAACTAAGACCTGGCATGGCCAAAAAAAAATTCATTAAAACAAACATCTTGTTTTAATTCATTAAAACAAGATGGCAGAGCAGAAGGACATGTGCTCACTCCCTCTTGCGAGAGCACCAGAATCACAACAAACTGCTGAACAATCATCAACAGGAAGACACTGGAACTCACCAAAAAAGATACCCCACATCCAAAGACAAAGGAGACGCCCCAATGAGAGGGTAGGAGGGGCACAATCACAATAAAATCAAATTCCATAACTGCTGGGTGGGTCACTCACAAACTGGAGAACACTTATACCACAGAAGTCCACCCAGTGGAGTGAAGGTTCTGAGCCCCACGTCAGGCATCCCAGCCTGGGGGCCTGGCAACAGGAGGAGGAATTCCCAGAGAATCAGACATGGAAGGCTAGTGGGATTTGATTGCAGGACTTCGACAGGACTTGGGGAAACAGGGACTCTACTCTTGAAGGGCACACACAAAGTAGTGTGTGGATCGGGACCAAGGGGAAGGAGCAGTGACCCCAGGGGAGACTTAACCAGACCTACCTGCTAGTGTTGGAGGGTCTCCCAGAGAGGCAGGGGCCAGCTGTGGCTTACCATGAGGACAAGGACACTGGCAGCAGAAGTTCTGGGAAGTACTCCTTGGTATGAGCCTTCCCAGAGTCTGCCATTAGCTCCACAAAAGGGCCTGCAGGCTACAGTGCTGGGTCACCTCAGGCCAAACAACAAACAGGGAGGGAACTCAGCCCTACCCATCACTAGACAAGCAGATTAAAGTTTTACTAAGCTCTGCCCATCAGAGCTCTACCTACCAACAGTCCCTCCCATCAGGAAACTTACACAAGCCTCTTAGATAGCCTAATCCACCAGAGGGCAGACAGCAGAAGCAAGAAGAACTACAATCGGGCAGCCTGTGGAACAAAAACCACATTCACAGAAACATAGACAAAATGAAAAGGCAGAGGACGATGTACCAAATGAAGGAACAAGATAAAATCCCAGAAAAACAACTAAATGAAGTGGAGATAGGCAACCTTCCAGAAAAAGACTTCAGAATAATGATAGTGAAGATGATCCAGGACCTCAGAAAAAGAATGGAGGCAAAGATCGAGAAGACGCAAGAAATGTTTAACAAAGACCTAGAAGAATTAAAGAACAAACAAACAGAGATGAACAATACAATAACTGAAATGAAAACTACACTAGAAGGAATCAATAGCAGAATAACTGAGGCAGAAGAACAGATAAGTGACCTGGAAGACAGAATGGTGGAAATCACTGCCAAGGAATAGAATAAATAAAAGAGAATGAAAAGAAATGAAGGCAGCCTAAGAGACCTCTGGGACAACATTAAATGCACTAACATTCGCATTATAGGGGTCCCAGAAGGAGAAGAAAAAGAGAAAGAACCCGAGAAAATATTTGAAGAGATTATGGTCAAAAAATTCCCTAACATGGGAAAGGAAATAGCCACCCAAGTCCGGGAAGCGCAGAGGGTCCCAGGCAGGATAAAACCAAGGAGAAACACGCCAAGACACATAGTAATCAAACTGACAAAAATTAAAGACAAGGAAAAATTATTAAAAGCAACAAGGGAAAAATGACAAATAAGGGAACTCCCATAACGTTAACAGCTGCTTTCTCAGCAGAAACTCTACAAGCCAGAAGGGAGTGGCACAATATATTTAAAGTGATGAAAGGGAAGAACCTATAACCAAGATTACCCAGCAAGGGTCTCATTCAGATTTGACGGAGAAATCAAAAGCTTTCCAGACAAGCAAAAGCTAAGAGAATTCAGCACCACCAAACCAGCTCTACAACAAATGCTACAGGAACTTCTCTAAGTGGGAAACACAAGAGAAGAAAAGGACCTACAAAAACAAACCCAAAACAATTCAGAAAATGGTAATTCAGAACACACATATCAATAATTACCTTAAATGTCAATGGATTAAATGCTTCAACCAAAAGACACAGGCTCACTGAATGGGTACAACAATAAGACCCATATATATGCTGTCTACAAGAGACCCACTTCAGACCTAGGGACACATACAGACTGAAAGTGGGGGATGCAAAAAGATATTCCATGCAAATGGAAGTCAAAAGAAAGCTGGAGTAGCAATACTCGTATCAGATAGAATAGACTTTAAAATAAAGGGTGTTACAAGAGCCAAGGAAGGACACTACATAATGATCAAGGGATCAATCCAAGAAGAAGATATAACAATTGTAAATATATATGCACGCAACATAGGAGCACCTCAACACATAAGGCAAATGCTAACAGCTATAAAAGAGGAAATCGACAGTATCACAATAATAGTGGGGGATTTTAACACCTCGCTTACACCAATGGACAGATCATCCATACAGAAAATTAATAAGGAAACAAAAGCTTTAAATGACACAGTAGACCAGATAGATTTAATTGATATTTATGCAACATTCCATCCTCAAACAGCAGATTACACTTTCTTCCCAAGTGCACATGGAACATTCTCCAGGATAGATCACATCTTGGGTCACAAATCAAGCCTTGGTAAATTTAAGAAAATTGAAATCATTTCAAGTATCTTTTCCAACCACAACGCTATGAGATTAGAAATAAATTACAGGGAAAAAAACGTAAAAAACACAAACACATGGAGGCTAAACAATACATTACTAAATAACCAAGAGATCACTAAAGAAATCAAAGAGGAAATCAAAAACTACCTAGAGACAAATGACAATGAAAACACGACCATCCAAAACCTATGAGATGCAGCAAAAGCAGTTCTAAGAGGGAAGTTTATACCAATACAATCCTACCTCAAGAAACAAGAAAAACCTCAAGTAAACTATCTAATCTAACACCTAAAGGAACTAGAGAAAGAAGAACAAACAAAACCCAAAGTTAATACAAGGAAAGAAATCACAAATATCGGAGCAGAAATAAATGAAATAGAAACAAAGAAAACAATAGCAAAGATCAATTAAACTAAATGCTGGTTCTTTGAGAAGATAAACAAAGTTGATAAAGCTTTAGCCAGACTCATCAGGAAGAGAGGGAGAGAACTCAAGTCAATAAATTTAGAAATGAAAAAGGAGAAGTTACAACGGACACCACAGAAATACAAAGCATCATAAGAGACTACTACAAGCAACACTATGCCAATAAAACTGACAGCCTGGAAGAAATGGACAAATTCTTAGAAAGGTAAAACCTTCCAGGACTGAAGTAGGAAGAAATAGAAAATATGAACAGACCACTCACAAGTGATGAAATTGAAACTGTGATTAAAAATCTTCCAACAAACAAAAATCCAGGACCAGATGGCTTCACAGGTGTATTCTGTCAAACATTTAGAGAAGAGCTGACACCCATCCTTCTCAAACTCTTCCAAAAAATTGAGGAGGAAGGAATACTCCCAAACTCATTCTATGAGGCCACCATCACCCTGATACCAAAACCAGACAAAGATACTACAAAAAAAGAAAATTACAGTCCAATGTCACTGATGAATATAGATGCAAAAATCCTCAACAAAATACTAGCAAACAGAATCCAACAACACATTAAAAGGATCATACACCTTGATCAAGTCGGATTTATCCAAGGGATGCAAGGGTTCTTCAATATACACACCTATGGTCAACTAATCTATGACAAAGGAGCTAAGGGTATACAATGGAGAAAAGACAGTCTCTTCAATAAGTGGTGCCAGGAAAACTGAACAGGTAAATATAAAAGAATGAAATTAGAACACTCCCTAACACCATACACAAAAATAAACTCAAAATGGATTCAAGACCTAAATGTAAGACCGGACAGTATAAAACTCTTAGAGGAAAACAGGAAGAACACTCTTTGACATAAATCACAGCAAGATCTTTTTTGACCCATCTCCTAGAGTAATGGAAGTAAAAACAAAAATAAACAAATGGGACCTAATGATACCTAAAAGCTTTTGCAAAGCAAAGGAAACTATAAATAAGTCAAAAAGACAACCCTTAGAATGGGTGAAAATATTTGTAAATGAATCAACAAAGGATTAATCTCCAAAATATGTAAACAGCTCATACAGCTCAATATTAAAAAAACAAAAATCCCAATCAAAAAATGGGCAGAAGACCTAAATAGACATTTCTCCAAAGACATACAGATGGCCAAGAGGCACATGAAAAGCTGCTGAATATCACTAATTATTAGAGAAATGCAAATCAAAACTACAATTAGGTATCACCTCATGCCAGTTAGAATGGGAATCATCAGAAAATCTACAAACAACAAATGCTGGAGAGGGTGTGGAGAAAAGGGAACCTTCCTGCACTGTTGGTGGGAATGTAAATTGATACAGCCACTATGGAGAACAGCATGGAGGTTCCTTATAAAACTAAAAATAGAATTACCATATGACCCAGCAATCCCACTACTGGGCATATACCCAGAGAAAACGATAATTCAAAAAGACACATGCACCCCAATGGTCATTGCAGCACTATTTACAATAGCCAGGTCATGGAAGCAACCTAAATTCCCATCGACAGACGAATGGATAAAGAAGATGTGGTGCATATATACAATGGAATATTACTCAGCCATAAAAAGGAACGAAATTCGGTCATTTGTCGAGACGTGGATGGATCTAGAGACTGTCATACAGAGTGAAGTAAGTCAGAAAGAGAATAACAAATATCGTATATTAACACATATATGTGGAATCTAGAAAAATGGTACAGATGAACCAGTTTGCAGGGCAGAAACAGAGACACATGTAGAGAACAAATATATGGACACCAAGGGGGGAAACTGGCGGGGGGTGTGTGTGTGATGAATTGGGAGATTGGAACTGACATATATACTCTAATATGTATAAAATGGATAACTAATGAGAACCTGCTGTATAAAAAGATAAATAAAATTCTAAAATTCAATAAATAAATAAATATTTTTTTAAAAAATGAAGATAAAAACACTAAAAAAAAGAGAGAGATAACTAATAAGAACCTGCTGTATAAAAAAATAAATAAAATTAAATTTAAAAAAAAGAGACACATGCACCCCAATGTTCATTGCAGCAGTATTCACAATAGCCAGGTCATGGCAGCAACCTAAATGCCCATCGACAGACGAATGGATAAAGAAGATGTGGTACATATATACAATGGAATATTACTCAGCCATAAAAAGAACAAAACTGGGTCATTTGTAGAGAAGTGTATGGACCTAGAGACTGTCATACAGAGTAAAGTAAGTCAGAAGGAGAAAAACAAATATCGTATATTAACACATATATGTGGAATCTAGAAAAATGATACAGATGAACCCATTTGCAAGGCAGAAACAGAGGCACAGATGTAGAGAACAAACGTATGGACACCAAGGAGGAGAGCAGGGGGCGGGGTGGGATGAACTGGGAGATTGGGATGGACATATATACACTAATATGTATGAAATAGATAACTAATAAGAACCTGCTGCATAAAAAATAAAAAAGAAAATTCAAGAATAAAAAAATTAAAGAAAAGAAAGCAAAAACTAAAAGCAAATGTATCATACTAATGTTAGATATTAATAATAGCAGAAATTGGGTGTGGGGTTCATGGAAATTCTGCAATTTTTCTGTAAATCTAAAACTGTTCTAAAAAATAAATTTTAGGACTTCCCTGGTGGTGCAGTGGTTAAGAATCCGCCTGCCAATGCAGGGGACACAGATTTGAGCCCTGGTCCAGGAAGATCCCACATGCCACGGAGCAACTAAGCCCATGCGCCACAACTATTGAGCCCGTGCTCTAGAGTCCGCGAGCCACAACTACTGAGCCCATGTGCCACAACTACTGAAGTCTGTGTGCCTAGAGCCTGTGCTCTGCAACAAGAGAAGCCACCGCAATGAGAAGCCCGCGCACTGCAATGAAGAGTAGCCCCCGCTCACCACAACTAGAAAAAGCCCGCGTGCAGCAACGAAGACCCAACGCAGACAAAAATAAATAATAAATAAATAAATATTTTTAAAAATAGAGATTATTTTAAATAAATAAATAAACTTTTAAAAAATCTCATATAAAGAAGCAATTAATGAGTATGCAGCCAAAATGGTAGCGGTAAAAACTTATTATAGAGGTCGGAAAAAATTAATAAAATGTTTAGATTTCTCCTAGTTTTTGTGAAGTGTATGGTGTTATAAAGTTTTAAAATTTGAAATTTATTTTTATTTCTTGTTTCAATCTATAGAAACTTTCTCTTTTGTATTCAACTTTGTAATTTTCTTAAGGAGGCCCCCTAAATTACATAAACTTCCAGTTCCACAAAACCTGGATCCATGCTTGTTTGATCATGTGTGAATAGTTAGAAAAGTATGTCCAGTTCAACAACTGAGTATGTACTGTTTGTAAATAGTATGCTAGGACTTGCATAGGCGTGTGGGGTGGTGGTGGTTTATGAAGATTAATAGGATACAGTGCCTGCTCTCCAGACACTTACAGTTTCATGGGGGAGACAGTTATATGTCTAACGTAGATGTCTACTGATGCCAACCCTTTCTTTAACCATCCACCTCCCAAGGTCTGGAAGTAAAAGCACATTGGCCATTATTACTTACTTTATTTATTTTAGCTGTGCCGGGTCTTAGTTGCATCACGCAGGATCTTCGTTGCGGCATGTGGGATTTTTTAGTTGTGGCATACAAACTCTTAGTTGTGGCATGCATGCGAGATGTAGTTCCCCGACCAGGGATCAATCCTGGGCCCCCTGCATTGGGAGCGCATAGTCTTACCCACTGGACCACCAGGGAAGTCCCAGCCATTTTTTTTTAATTGTTCATACATTTAAAAAAAATTTTTATTGGAATATAGTTGCTTCACAATCCAGCCATTATTAACTGATGTGGCTTAGTTCAGAGGACCATGCTCAAAAGCAACAGATGTAGACGATTAATAATCATCACAACTTCACAGGGGGCAACTGCAAGTGAGGGCTTTGGAGACAAGGCCATTGTCAACCTGCCCCTCAGCTTGTCTCCAAAGGAGGACTTTGACTCACTTTAGCTTCTCTAGAAGATTGATGTAGATTTAGATCTAGCTGGAATTAGCCACAAAATTCTAATCAAGCCAAAATGTAATGGGGGTGAGAACAACTGAGAAGACTCAAGCTTCTGTTAGGAAATTCATTGCACTGAAACATCCAGTTGGCTCTTGGTCGCTCAGGTAGAGAGTCTTTTGGAAGAAATAAAGTAGAAAAGAGGTTTGAGACTGGATTCCTACTTCTACGCGAGTCACAAAATGGAACCCCCAGCTGTGGAGTCTGGAACTTTCATTTAATGAGAAGACTGAGGCCAGAGGATGGCAGTCCTTGTGACACCCTTCTAAGGTCCGTACTCTTAATCTCGTTTTACAGAGGATGGAATGGGGCTTTATGCAGGTTGGCCCAATCCCAAAGCCTGTGTTCTCAACTTCTGTGCAATACTGCCACCCATCATGTCTATATCTGATGGTCACAGGACAACCCCATAAACTGTGAAAGTTTTTGAAATGATTACAGAGCAAAGGCTTTATAAAAAGTCTTTGTGACCACCTAGAAGAGTGGGATAGGGAGGGTGGGAGGGAGATGCAAGAGGGAGGTGATGTATATGTATAGCTGATTCACTTTGTTATACAGCAGAAACTAATACAACATTGTAAAGCAATTATACTCCAATCAAGATGTTAAAAAGAAGTGTTAGTGCCGAAAAGGACCTGAGAAATTATTTCTTCTAGCCCCCTTAATTCCTGAGGGGAAACCTGGACTTCTGGGGAGTGAAGTTGCTTCCCAGCGTCACAGAGTAGCTTCTGCCAGCGGGCTAGGAATCGAGATGCAATCCCCGGTCGTGTGCCGGTCCCGGTCTAGAGCCTGAATTAAGGGCTAGAACCCAGGGACAGGCATGCTCATTAGGAGAAAAGTGTCCCTGGAGAGGGAAGGGATAAGAGGAGGCAGCCAATGACAACTGTGACATGTTATGGGTGGAATTGAGGGCCCCCCCATTTATACGTTGAAGTATTAACCCCTAGGACCTCAGAATGTGACCTTATCTGGAGATAGAGTCTTTACAGAGGTAATCATGTTAAAGTGGGGTCATTATTGTGGACCCTAATCCAGTTGGACTGGTGTCCTTATATGGAGAAATCTGGACACAGGCACATATGGAGGGAGAGCCACACAAAGAGACATAGGGAGAGGACGGCTCTAGAGAGAGGCCTGGAACAGAGTCTCCCCACACAGCCTTCAGAGGGAACCAACTCTGCTCTCACCTTGATTTTGAACATCTAGCCTCCAGAACTGTAAGACGATACTTTTCTGTTGCTTAAGCCACCCAGTTTGTGGCACTTAGTTATGGTTGCCCCAGCAAACTAATGCACCACAGACCTTGGGAAGCATCTGAGGAGGCACCGGGGCTGAAGGACCGGCAGGAGAAGTCAGGGGGCAAAGGAGGGGCTGAAATGATGAAATTATGGGTGCGGAGAAGGAGACACAGGCAGAGATCTAAATCCAGGATTAGCAAGTGGAAACCCATACAAACGAAAGTGGAGTCCATTTTTTTCTTTTAAGTGGAGAGTCAAGATCTAGCAGATCTAGATGAGAAGGGGGCCTAGGAGAAGTGAGCTGTTGTAGAGGCCGCCGGGGTGTGGGCTGCCTCACCATCAGCTTCTGGAGCAGTGAGAGAAGCCCAGGGGGAAGTCCTTAGGAGATTATCGTGGAGTCAGCTGCAGTCCGCTTTGAGGTCTCTGTGAGCACAAGTTCACCAGAATGTTAAGTACAAGTACACTTGCACGGCCTGACTATTATGGACGTGCTCTGGAGGCCGACTGCCTGAGTTCCCAGTGACTTTTGCCCTCACTAGCATTCAACCTCTCTGGGCCTCAGTTTCTGAATCTGTGAAAAGGGAATAATGACTGCACCCACCTCATAGGGTTATGATGAAGATTCAATAAAATAATGTGTGTGAAATGTTTCAGTAAAAGTTATCTGTCATTATTAGAGGTGTTTATTACAACAATAATTCTTCTCCTGCCTCCAATTCCAAGCAGTACTAGATAAGTGCCCTCCACGCACTGCGGGGCACAAGCGCCACTGTAACTGGGACCACCGGTATTAGAGGTTAAGGATACTGGCAGGCCACAGGTGCTAAGAGGAAAAATAACATTTGGGCTCCGAGCCTGAAAAAAATTGCGTTGGCTTCTGAAAGCCCCAAATCGGCATCGCATGCTCGCAGACAGAAGTCCTCAAAATAGCACAGCCAGGACTGAGCAGTGGACAGGCCACAAGAATTGTCAGGTGAACACCGCCCTTGAGCGATGTCGAGCATGCGCTCTGCTCCACCTATACCTGGGCTCATCTGTCCGGGTTGCTTCATGTCCAGGGCTCTGCAGAAATCCAGACGAGACCCTTCCCAGCCAGGGAGTGTGGCGAAACTCTATGTGGGGGCCGTAGTGAAATCAGGTTAAAAGGGGTTACGCACGTCGCTGCCAACGAAAATAGGAAAGGAAAGTCCTCGGGCCCCCAGGGCCCCTCACTGCAAAAGCCCCCTCCCGCCAAGGAGTCAGCGGGGCACGCGGTTGCGGGTGGAAAACGCAAAACGGCGTTTCCCGGCCGCCGCAGCACCGCAGCCTTCCGGGCTGAGCCACCACAATTTACCCCTTGCCCTTCCTCGGACTCATTACGAAATCCACGGCAGTTCGGACGACTAGAGATACGTGTGCCCCGGGACACTCCGTGCCCTCCCGGCATGCGCGCGACCAGACGGGAAGGCGAGAACGCGGCGGGCGGGGCGGGGCGGGGCGGGCGCGGCACGAGCACCCGCCGCAGCCTGGCTACAAGGCGGCGGGGCGTGGGGCGTAGCCAGCCACGCAGTGGCGGCGGCCCCCTTAAATAGGATCCGAAGTCGGCTCGGGGTCAGCAGTGGGCTGCGGTGACAGCCGGCGGTGCACAGCCGAGCCTGTGGAGGAGGTGAGTGCTCCTGCCGCGGGGAGCCGCATCCGTGCCCGCTGCGGCGCCGGCGTCTCGGCGGGGCGCGGGGCTGAGGCTGCCCTGCCGGCCCGAGCCCAGGAGGTTGCGGCCGCAGCGGAGGCACGCGAACAGGGCCTCGGCTCGCAGGGACGTTCCGCTTTTCTGGCCTCTGCCCCGCAGCTCCTCGGGTTCCCGCCGCCGCGGAGGCCTCCGGGCCGCCCTAGCCGCCGCCGCTTCCCGTGCCGGAGCCGGGGATGCCGGCCCGCAGCTCCCCACGGGCGGCGCGGGTTTGGGGCTGGTGCACGGCGTGGTGCGTGTGACGCGCGCCGCCGGACCGGGTCCTTGTTTGTGTGGCGGCGGGGACCGGCCCGGCGGGAAGCCGGACCCGGAGTTGCAGATACCAGGCGATGATCCGGCGGGGCCGTGACGGTGCTCTCTGGGCCGCGGCCTCCTTCCTGCCCCCGTGGCGGGGTTTCAGGCGCTCTCGGACCGCGCGTGGAAGCATCGGAGCAGGCGGTCTCCCAGCCTCGGCGTGACGGTGGCCCCTGCGCGCAGCGCCCGCGGGAGGGTCAAAGGCAGCATCAAAAGTCTGTTGCCACCATGTGGAAATTCTCGCGGTGCTTGCAGAGGAGTGCCCATATCCGCTGCACATGGCCGTGATGGAGTCATTTAAAGAGCCTGGCATGTTTTGAAATTAGGAAGCAAAAATCATGTTATCTATTACCTTGTAGCCTAGACGGTGACTTGAATGAACAAAGAGCCTGGCATGTTTTGAAATTAGGAAGCAAAAATCATGTTATCTATTACCGTGTAGCCTAGACGGTGACTTGAATGAACACGTGCGCGAGAACCGAGAGACCAGACTCCTTCCCCACCCCACTCACTTTCAAGGTTATGGAGCTTAACTAAGACCATTATAAAAGTGCCCTTGCCTTTGAAAGTTCAGACTTTTAAGCTTCTTGTTGATGCAGGAATATACAGAGTGCCCTAACTGTTAATATTCTTACTTTTATTCTTGACCTTTGCTTAGCATAAGAGAAACTGGTTAAATTTGTTTCTGACACAGATTTCACCTGTGATTATCTCAATGTAAACAATTATTTGCTTAACACTTAACAAACAAAAAGCCAGTCAAAACCTCTGGTTTGATGCAGCGTTTTCAGATGGAGGTGGCAGGTTAGATTGGCTTAAAACTTAAAGTCTGAGTTGACAGTCTGGTTGGGTGGGCTTGAGAAGGTGGGACTTTCACCTTCGCTTGCCATCAGGGTAGAGCCAGTCCTGGGAGACTTTTTTTCTTATTCTGACTCAACTGGGAGAATCCCTTCCTAGTATGAAACTTGACTCCTCATTTGGAAAAGACTGCATTAGACCAAAGTCTTTCACAGCTAAAATTCTGTGACTAGAAAAAGCAAACCCTGAAGAGTAGCACACTTCATACCTCCCTCCCCCACTTAAAATAAGATAGACGCATCATAGACCATGTGTTACAGATTTCTGTTTTCTGCATTTGCTGTAAAATGAAAAGACTTTTATTAAATCGCCCTTCTCTCACAATTATAAGCATGTTGACCTATTTCCTTCCCGTCTCTGTTATGCATAGTTTGGCAGTATTTTTATTATCGTTGTGAGCAGCCTGACTAAAAAGAATCTCTGGGCTTTTAAATTTGGGGCATTTAAGAGATAGATACTTGTGACAAAGGCAGGTAGAGACAGGTGTCTGTTTATATCACAAAGGTCAAGTGTTCATAACTGTCTCTGCTTCTGGTTGAGCTTTGGAATAGCTGACAGTGTACCGCACGCCACAGTGTCCTGCTTGATATCCAGGGCTGGTTACATCTTTGGTTTTTGATGTAGCTGTCTTGTGGAAGTTTGGAGGAGGGCCTGGGGAAAGATCATGTTTTGTCATTACAGCTGGGGATTTCTCCTCTCTCCCTTCAAGTTTCACTTTTCTGGAAAGAGGGAGACTTGTAGGAATAGTAGTAGTTTCTAGATGTGATACTCAGTAACCTTGGGGGAATAGATAATTTTTTAAGGTCGGTTGCTGAATTTATTGTGCAAATTTGCCACCTATGTCCATTATTCTTTTGCATTTACTATCTGTTATAACCAAATTCTGTCAGTGTTGACAGAATTGATCACGTTTTGTGAACAGTATTGTTTGGATGATGCAATGTGTTAGACTCCCTGTCTTAGAAAATACAAAAGAACATCCTTTAAGGCAGCTCAGAGCTGTAGTTATCCTAAGTCCTCTTCAAGCTCTGCTGTCTGACAGGCCGTGGCCAGTCAGGAGGGAGATCAAAGATGCCAGAGTTTTTATTGAAGGTTATCGGTCCAACTTGATGTGCAGACAAACACATTAGAGTCACTTTGCTTTGACACTCCTGCCTGGAGGCCAAGTCTCAGGGAACAGAGAAGGTGCCAGGGGTTGAGTTTGAGTTTCAACGTTCTAGTACTTAAAGGAGCTTTGGAGAGCTTTTAAACAAGCACAAGCCCCGAAGTCATAGCTGTACGTGATGAACTAGAAGGTAGAGGCAAACTTACCAGTGCTTGTGTCCGCAACTCCATGCCATTTCCTCACCCTTTCCTCATCTAAAATGCTGAATGCCAGCTCTTAAGAAATCCTAGTTTGTGTAAGCTCGAGGTGATACATAATTTGTACCACAGTGACAAGAGAAAAGGGTCACATAATTTGAGTTCGGTTCATTTTTCTGCTTTCTCACATCCTAACATTTAGAATTTCTTAACTGTGTTGGAGGCAACACAGTTATTAGTCATAACTTTTGTGGAATCAAGAGGGAAGGAGAAATATGACAGAGCCTTCCCTGAAATTTGGCCGGCTTGGAGGGGTGGCACTTTCTTTGGCCAAAAACTTAGCTGGGGGTGAGGACTCTGTTTCCCTGCTGCAGAAGAATACATGTGGCTGGAGGCCAGCGTCTTGTCTCTAGAATCTAAGATTTCAGGCCTGGTGCCTCCATGTAGTTTTCAAGTTCTAAATAAAATTTGAAAGCTGTCTAATATCTAAGTCAAAACCATTTGCCTCAGAAAATCTGTATGTATAAATAAAATTATATGTTTATATAAATACAGTATACAATAAGACATCATTTTTATAATATATACATTTAATGTTGTAATAGAAATCTATGCTTGTTATAGAAAATTTGTGAACTATAAAAAATAAATCTGGGAGTTCCCTGGTGGCCTACTGGTTAGGATTCTGGGCTTTCACTGCTGTGGCCCGGGTTCAGTCCGTGGTGGGGGAACTGAGATCCTGCAAGCTGCATGGTATGGCCAAAAAAAACCCCCCAAAACAAAAACCTCTCTTCAAGAGATTGAATATTAGTAACATTTTCATGTATTTCCTTTTGGTATTTTTCCAGATTTTTTTAAGCTTAAGTGTATATTTTTAATAGAAGATAAAACTTTTGATCAATTTTAATCACCTAAGTTATATCGTGAACAATTTTTTTCATGTTACATACTATTGAAAAAAATGAGTTTTGAAGGTGACTGCCTTCTATGGTTTACGGGATGCGCCATAATTTATTCACCTTTCCCCTATCGTTGGATATTTAGGAACAGCTGTCTATTTCAGAGCAGTTCACCAAGCTTCTTATGTATTTCAGTATATCTTTTTTTTAAGTTTGGGCAAGTTCTGCTTTAAAATTGTTGAAACTGACAATGATTTGGAAATTATTTTTATTAGTGTATGGTTTTAATGGACTTTTGGGTTCATGTGTTCTAGTCAAAAGCTGTTCAAATAAGGATTTCATGCTTTGGAAAGGTAAGTGAAAAGAAGTTAGGGCATCACAGGAGGAAATGTGGGCTGCCTTTTGCACCATTTCCTCATTCTAGAGGGACTTCTGATAAATGTATTATCTGTCCATTTGCACACTTACTTGGCCGCTGTAGAAGTTGGCACTTTCCCCACAGGTTTCTTGTGGGAAAAATATCCATATACGTAAGGCCAAAATGCCCTGAGTACCATTTATTCTTTTGTTAACCAGAGTAAAGAGAAAGTTCCTGCAGGAGCTCGTTTCTCCCTCCAGGCTCAGCTGTCAACTGCAGAGCAAGGCAGTGTCAGCTGAGTGGACAGGATGGGGGGTGATGACAGCTCATAGAGCCAGGCACTGTTCTTGGTGCTTCAGATCTGTTAACACATTAATCCTCCCACCTACCCTGTAAGGTAGGTCCTACTTTTATCCATATTTTACGGAAGGTAAAGGAGCAGGTGCAGGGATTAAGTCTCCCAAACCAGGGTTTGAACCTCGGCAGTTTGGCTTCAGGGCCGGAGCGCCTAATGGCTTGGCTCTGCTTCTTGAACTCGAAGGGTTCTTAGTCCGGGGGGGCCTGGAAAGTTCTAGGTTATCCAGCAAGACTGAGGACAGAGCTGGTTCTTCTTCCGTATCATTGCTCCTTGGTCATCCCCTATCTCATTCACACGCTGTCTTTACTACCAGCGGGCTGAAACGACAACAGATTTTGATTCAGCTCCATTCGGCGAGTGACGAGATCACTTGTTACACAGCTGTGACGTTCTAGAAAATTAAAGAGTAAAAGGCTTTGCGTGCCCTGGAAGTTAGTCTTGTTCTAGATCGCGCTGGAGACTTTTAATAGACAAGAGAATAGAATTGTGGATTTGCAGGGTTTGAAGGCACAGAGGTATAGTCCAGTGGTTATGGCCTCCTTTCCCCAGGACAATTTTAGGCAGAACCCCAATATATGAAATAAATAAAAGCAGGGCTGCCATGGTTTAAGGAGGGAGGGGTGGGAATCCCAGATCACAGAGACTCGAGACGCGGCTGCTTCCTCACCTCTGAGACACTCCAGCGCACCCCAGGTTCCCTGGGTCCCTGAGCCTAACTCACTCATCGCCCGATGCAGTACCTGGTGCAGGAGAGGAGGTGACTTACCAAGGTTACACACACTGTGTTCCCCTCGGGCCGTGACACACATGGCGTTTGTCCCTGGGCCCTATGCCTGTTCGAGGAACGGCTGGACCTCGGGGTCATCCTTGACTTGTGCCCCAAGATCCTGCCAGTCAGCAGGTCCTGCTTATTCTGTACCGTGCTGCCCAGCACACACACATTTCTTCCTTTCATTGTCCATGTCACTGCCCTGATCCAGAGTCTCTCACCTCCAGTTTAGACAGCAAAAGTCCTTAGTTAAAAAAAGAAGGGGAGGATGATGACTCTTCCTAACACAGAGTTCGGATTGAATCCCTCCTCCGCCCAGAAGCCTTCCAGGGCCCCTCTGGAAGGCCCCAAGTCTTCACGTAGCTTGACTCTCGGGGGCTTCTGGGGTCTGGTTCCAACCTGCTGTTTCCCATGAGTCTCCCAAACCACCACGAGCTGGGACTTTTTTTTGTTTGTTTTGTTTTGTTTTTTTTGCGGTACGCGGGCCTCTCACTGCTGTGGCCTCTCCCGTTGGCGGAACACAGGCTCCGGACGCGCAGGCTCAGCGGCCACGGCTCATGGGCCCAGCCGCTCCGCGGCATGTGGGATCCTCCCGGACCGGGGCACGAACCCGTGTCCCCTGCATCGGCAGGCAGACTCCCAACCACTGCGCCACCAGGGAAGCCCAAGCTGGGACTTTTGGAAAGAGACTCTGGTGGCACAGGGTTGAACCAAGGCCTCTGCACCCATTACTCTGTCTTCCACCCAACTCACCGTCCCGTGCCCCGGACGAGGCTCCCGGGCCTGTGTGCCCACCGTCCCCCGTCTGCAGTGACGTTCTTCATCCCACCCTCGTTGCGCATCGCTCCACTCTTCAGAGGCACTTTCCCCAGAGGGACCGTCGCCGTCCTCAGACTCCACATCACTCACTGAAACCCTCGGCTGACAGCAACTGGTGGTTAAAATGATGAAACACTCCCATTCCGGTTAGAAGACAGCTGCTACCCCAAGAGCCCTCACCCCTAATTCAGAAACTGTAGAGTTAGCGCCTGGCCGGGGAGGCTCTCCTGAACCCTGTTCTGGTGGTCGGCCTCCTTCTTTTCCAGTTGCTTGGTGCCAGGCTGTACTGGTTACCCCGCGTTTTGAGCGCCCCCCAGCGCCCTTCCTTTGCCTCTTCGTACGCGCATAGCTCGCTTCCGCACTAGGTCCCCAGCCACGCCCTGAGCTCTGTGCATTTAGGAGACCTAGTCACCGTTGTTTCTGTTTTCAGCAGCGTTTAACGCAGGGCCTCGCTGCCAGTAAGTGCTTAGTGTTATCTGATGATTGATTGAGACCAGGAGACATTCAGATGGACAGATGTCTCATAGACGGTGTCACTGACAAGAATGTACATTTCATCGTTCCAGGTTTGTATGTTATGATCCTGTGCAAGGCTTAGATCTTGTAGCTGAGATCAAGGCGTTGAAAATCTCCGGAGGCGCCCCAGGCTGAGTAGCTGGCAGGGACCTTGCTGTCACACCATCCAACCAACCAGCTCACCGGGGAGGGACCCGCAATGCAGAGGGTATGCCCAGCAGCCCAAGCAGGCTAGATGCCGGTGCCGGGCTGTGTTTCCCCTCCTGGCATGAGTCAGAGAGCAGCACGTCAGACTCCAGGGCCTCTCTGCAGGGCACGCAGGGACTCTAGCTGAGGTCCCGGGACAGACCGCCTCCGATGAGCCAGGCCCTTAACCTGCCAGGGCCCTTGCCTAGAGTCTCCTTCCTCCAGAGCAGCCCGCTCAGTCCGCTTGGCCTCGGCACTAGCCCGGGTGCCTGTGACGTGTGCTGTACTGCCCTCCCCGGCACGCTTCTTTCCATCACAGGGCGACGCGGAGTATTTTTGTCTCCCCCTGGATAGAAAGTCCGTGTGCAGCTTGGGCCGGCACTGTTACCCTGCGTCCTGGGCGCCGCGGGCTTTTGCAGGCGCTCCGGTTAGCAGTTGTATTTACCGCTGCCCGTAGTCGGGAACTGACAGAGACTCTAGCCAGGCAGGTGACAGAGAGGAGGTGGGGCGCTGGTCTCCAAGATGGGGTGCATGTGCCCCAGGTTGGGGAGACCATCTATAAGGGTGCAGGTGGATGTATTAGAACTTCTGTAGATATTTATTTTTTAGCTTTCTTTTTAAATTCATAATTGTATGTTTCATAATGTTCAGAAAATATTTGTACATGTATACAGTTTATAAATAAGTGCATCTACATATCAGGGATACATTTACTTATGATTTTTGATGCATTGTCAGAAGTTTAGAGAGCCAGAAAATTAACTCCTTCTCTGCCACCAGTAGGGCAAGACCCCTCCAAATGCCATTGTTAAAAGAAAGGAATTTGTTAGTTAAGGGGGGATAGACACTGCTTTGTGACACTGGGTTGTGATTCGTGTCAAATTAGCCTCTGACTTTAGGAGAGCCAGGTTAAATCTGGAAGATGTTTTGCCTTTGGCCAAAACTTGACAATGTAGAAAGAAGCATCTTTAGGACAAGGATTTCATTTTTTTCTGTTTTATTCATTCACTCCTGTGCGTCAGGCAGTGCTTGATGTAGAGTGGGTGCTGCCTAAATATTCTCAGTGTGTACATATGTACCTTTTTCTTGCAGGACAATTAAATATCATGCTGGGTTGGCCACTTCAAGTCAATATTTGAGTTGGCTGTCTTTGTTTAAACCTTTGGTCAGTGGCAAGTTACAGCAGCTGTGCCCGTTTTACTCCTCTTAACTAAGTTCTCAAAGCTGTAGGATCGTAGAGCTAAAAGGATCGTAGAGCTAAAACGGGCCTCAGAAGTGTCACTTGAATGATAAGAAGTTTGGGATTTCCTTTTAAATTGTTTTTTAAGAATGAAACAATGCTGACAAGATGTTGATCATTATTGAAACTGAAGCTGGGGTTATTATGGGTACGTGGTGGCTTCTTATACTACCCTGTATACTTTTGAATAGATTTGGAAATTTTCATAATAAAAATTTAAACAAAACATAAAGGGAAAATAAAGACCCCCAACTAGCGTCACCTGTTCCGAGGAGGTACGGCCAGATGGGACAATCTCTTTTTTTTCCCTTCCTTCTTTTAAACACTGGGTCATTATTCTATAATCCTCTGTAACTGGTTAGATTCGTTTTGTCTTTAGCTTCCCCAGGGCTAATCACCTCTTATAGTTACCTGAACTCTGGGTGTAACCCTCGCTCACCGAGGCCTCCCTCATCCCTTCTCACACAGTGAGCCAAATCCTCTTGAACCTTTTCTCTGTTTCTCCTGTCGCTTTCCTGCCGCACCACTGACGGTGTCCCCAGAGCTGAGATCTGTCAACGCTCAAAAGTGGATTTCTTCCAAGTTTGGGAGTAGCTGGCCTTGCTCTCTCTCTGGGTAGAAATCTGCCTTTTATTCTGTGTTCCACTCACCCCTGCTTTGTTAGCCATTTCTCTGGTTTATCTGTCCCTTTGGAACCTTGGTCTGTTTTCAGAGGTGTAAGTATCTCTACCCAACCTTGTGTCCCCTCAGCCTGCTTATCCAGGTCACTGACATTTGCAACCTCTGGGAGCTGCAAGGGCTGGTCCTGCTTCCCTCTGGCTCCTGCACCAGCTTTGCTCAGACTGCCGCCAGGCTGCTCTCCTGGGAGAGAGGCGTGTCGGGGCCTCTGGTCTATGTCACTGTTGTCCTTAACCTACCCGCCACCCCGAGTGCTGCCAGCACAGGCCGGGCCTTGACGTTTCCCCACCCCCAGCTGCCTCTGCCTGTTCCTGTCTGGCTCTCGGCTCGCTGGACTGCCCTCCCTCTGTGCTCCAGCCCATACACAGTGCTTTCTCCCCTCTGGCTCCTGGAGCCCAGGGCCCTGCATAGTTTGGTTAACTCCTGCAGGTGCGTTAACTCCTGCAGGTGCATTAACTCCTGCAGGTGCGTTAACTCCTGCAGGTGAGTTAACTCCTGCAGGTGTGTTAACTCTTACAGGTTAGGGCAGACGGTGAGAGCTTAGATATATATTTTCTGGGAGGGGCTTTCACCCCATCTGTCACTTTGCTGGAAGGACAGGTTACCACCCAGGGCCCTTTCTGGAGCAGGTGGGAAATACATAAATACAGGAGGAAATGAACTGACCTGACCTAGTTATAGCTTGTTTATCTTGAGAAACTAAAAAAAAAAAAAAAAATACAGCAAAGTACAAAGAGTAATAAAACCATAAAACAAATACCCATAGAATTGATGGGGGCTTTTTTTCTTTTTTTTTTTTTTTTTTTTTTTTTTTTTGCGGTACGCGGGCCTCTCACTGTTGTGGCCTCTCCCGTTGCGGAGCACAGGCTCCGGACGCGCAGGCTCAGCGGCCATGGCTCACGGGCCCAGCCGCTCCGCGGCATGTGGGATCTTCCCGGACCGGGGCACGAATCCGTGTCCACTGCATCGGCAGGCGGACTCTCAACCACTGCGCCACCAGGGAAGCCCTGATGGTTTTTTTTTAACAATGGGCTGTTTTCTTTTTATGTCCTTCCATCACCCGGAGTTTCTGGGTGGGTGGGATCCTGTTATTTAGTCCCAAGTGCCAGGACTGCCTGGCCAGCTTTTGCCTCCTTGAGCATCACCTTGGAGATGCTCTGTGGTGTTGGAGACAGAAGGGGCGGAGCTTCCCTCTGTTCCCCCTCCCTTCCTTGTCCCCCGGGGGCCTGCGCAGGCAGCAGGGGGCTGGCTCAGGTTTTGCAGCTCACGGGGCACAGCCAGTACCTGGACAAAGAGCTCCGTGCCTGTGGGTCTAGCGTTCTTTCATGATTCTGTTCTGCCCGCTCCCATAGCCACTACCGGAAGTTGCTAGCTTTGGACAGAGCATCTGAAGGGACCCCAGGACTTCGGTGCCTTCTCTGTGTGCAGCTGCTCAAACAAATGGACCTCTTCCTGGTCCTGAGGCCCTTAGAGGAGGGCCCCTGCCGGCTGGGTCCAGCCCTGGTCATTGTGAAAGACGTGGGTCCTGTTTCCTGTTCGATTGTTGTCCCCTCCTCTCGGGGAGCCTTCTGCTTCGGGGTTTACTTTGTGGTTCATTACATGCCAGGAAGGTAGAGAATCTTTTCTTCTGGATTGTTTAGTGGCCACAGGAATTTTATTTCTTCTCCAGCTATTATCATAACAGGCTCTCCTTGTGTTGCCTGACTGCCCCATACCACGGTGTCATTCTCTGTGACATGCAGGCCCCCAGACGTAATCAGGACCCTCCGTGTGCCCAGATCAGCTGAAACAACATGCCTGTCAGACCCACTGATGAGCGGGAAGCCTCGCCTGCAGGAGCCTCTTCTGTCTTGGTTCTCGCAGAAGCCTGGGCCCAGCCTAACAAACAGCCGCCCGGTCTCCAGCCGCTGAAGCAGAGCCGGCGGACTGTGGGTCTGCTCTGTCCAGGGCCGTTCCCTTCTCTGGCTCTTCCTGGGAAACAGCCCTGCCCCGTCGTGACTCGTATCTAGATACCACTTAACAGTAGTGAATCGCTGTTTGAAGACCAGTGGAAACATCTTGCTTCTCTTCGGAATGTTTTTTTTGAATGGAAACATTTCCTCTTAAATCCATGCCACTAAAATTTCACCCTGACAGAGAGGCTTTTAGGTGACCTGCATATCTTCACCAGGCAGGGCCTGACTATAATTATCGTTTTCCCAAGTGGATGTGCCTGACAGGTCTCTGTATCTGTGTTGAAGAGAGAAGGGAGGAGAGCTGTGCTTGGTGGTTTTTTTTCTCTCTGGGGAATGCTGGACAGGTCCTGCTTCGAGCATTCCTTGCATCCCAGATGGCCACCCACCCGTCCACGCCCTGGGCCTTTCTAAGGGCTCCTCACGCCAGCCTGCCATTGTGTTCCAGCCCCTGGGCAGTTTCTGTGGTTGGGAGGATTTGCTTTCCTTTCAGAGATAAAACTCACTTACAGAAATTGGTGGCCAGCCCTGGGGTCAGGCTCTGGACTCAGCCCTTCCGCTGGCATTGGCTGTTCTATTTAAGAAAGGGGTTTGCTGTCTTGTCTTCCTCATGGGCAGCCTTGATTTGTTGTAAACTAACCTGCAATCACATGTCTGAATGGATTTCTACAAAGGAGAAGTGAGGACCCTTGCCCTTAGATGACCTTGGGGGTGACATCATACATAAGTGAAAGAGTTTGAGAAATAGGCAATGGGAAGATGGGAAAATGGACATTCTGAGGTAGCCTCTCAGTCAGTGGCTTACCATCCTGTCTGCTGGTTTGTTTCTTTCCCCTTCAGGTCCCCTGGAAGGTGCTGCTTCCTCCCAGCTCACTGCCTCATAGCAGCAGCGAGGGTGCCAAGGGAAGATGCTGAAGTTTGGAAATGGCCTGAATACCCGCTTTCTCTTTGGAGAATCACAGCTCTGTGTACACATCTTCCAGAGGCTTGCAGTAGAGAACTGGGCAGAATCACAGAGGGTCGTTCATGACTCAGGAGATGTTTAGGAAGCACCTGTTCTGGGCAGGGCACCATGTTAAGCACTGAGGGCATCTTGAGACGGTTGGGCCAGGGCTCTGGTCCATGAGGAGGGGTAGCCTCTCCCCAAGGGAAGCATACACTCGCCATAAGCGCAAAACAGGAGACGCTAAGGACCACACGAGGGCTACAACTAAAGCATTCCTGGAATTCAGAGGAAGGACTCCCGGCTTCTGACTGAGTGGGTCCTGTAAGAATTTATTCGGGAAAGCAGCCTCTGGCCTATTTGGGTAGGATTTGGACATTTTTTTTTTTTTTTCTGGCTGCGTTGGGTCTTCGCTGCTGTGCGCAGGGTCCCTCTAGCTGCGGCGAGCAGGGGACACTCTCCGCTGCAGTGCGCAGGCCTCTCATTGTGGTGGCCTCTCCTGCTGCAGAGCACGGGCTCTAGGCACGCGGGCCCCAGTGGTTGTGGCTCGCAGGCTCAGTAGTTCTGGCTCGCAGGCTCTAGAGCGCAGGCTCAGTAGTTGTGGTGCACGGGCCCAGCTGCTCCGTGGCATGTGAGATCTTCCCGGACCAGGGCTCGAACCTACATCCCCTGCACTGGCAGACGGACTCTCAGCCACTGCGCCACCAGGGAAGCCCTGGACATCTTAAAGCAGGACCAGGGAGGAGAGCTGTAGGTGAGGGGACTGCGGAGTGGGTTTGGAGGCACAGGGACCTTCTTCTGGGCTTTGGGGGGCTCGTACGGTGCAGCAAGGGCAGGGGTGCCTAGGAGGAATGGAGGTGGCGTGCGCTGTGACACCTGCCTCCGTGGCAGCCCTGAGGCTGGGTTGGCAGAGGAGCCCAGAGGACAGGGGGAGAGGGGGGATCGCCCTTCCACTTGCCCCAGGACGAGGGCCTAGAGATGCCTCACGGCCACCTCCGCACTTCATGGCTCCACCACCATTCTCCAGACTCCAAAACTCACCTTCCAATTCCTTCTCTTTTTTCCATTTATATCCACTTAGTTACTGAATCCTGTTACATATTTTTTTTTCAGTGATTAAATTTTTTTAAATTCTGGTAAAATATGAGTAATATAAAATTTACCATTTTAACCATTGCTAAGTGTGCAATTCCGTGGCACTAAGTGTGCAATTCTGTGGCGTTAAGTGTGCAATTCTGTGGCGTTAAGTGTGCCATTCCGTGGCGTTACGTACATTTCCAGCGTTGTATAACCATCACCACACTCTAGTCCAGAATTTCTCATCTTCCGAAGCAGAAACTGTACTGTGAAGCAGTAAACCCCCCACCCCCGTGTGTCTTTTTCTGTCTCCATGATTCACCTATTTTAGGCCCCTGGTATAAGCAGAATCGTATGGTATGCGTCCTTTTGTGTCTGGCTTCTCTCACTTGGCATAACGTTTTCAAGGTTCACCCACGTCATGGCGTGTATCAGAATTGCCGTCTTTTGTAAAGGCTGAAGAATATTCCATCGTGTGCATGCACCGCATTCTGTTTATCTCTTCACCTGTGGGTGGACATTGGGGGTCACATCCCAGCTTTTTAAAGCCCCATGTGTCCTCGCTTTTTGTCATCCCCTGCATTGTGTCCCACCTTTGTGTAGATTTGAATCACCGTGTGCCTGGGTGCCAGCACTTGCCTCTTAAGGTCCAGTGGCCTTGCCCTCAGCCCAGCCTCTAGTCCTGTTCTTGTGTGGTGCTGGGGAGGGACTTGACCTTCCCCGCACGGTTTCCTGGTCTTTGCATTGACAGTAACAACTCCGTGCAGTGAGGACTGTTACTACACGTGCTCTCATGGGTGACTGCTTCGCACCGGCCTGACACGTGCTACGTGCTTCACTCACAGTGGCCTCACAGACATCGTAACCTCACGCTGATTTCCCCAAACATCTTCCTTCCCATCTCCCGTGCAGCTTACCCTGTCATGCGTTCCGGATTAACTTGCTCCAAATCCTTGAGCTGAGGTGGGGAGCTGCTTCTCATCCCCGGAGCCTGAAGTTACGCTCATTTTCTTAGGCCACACTCACCTCCTGCGTCCACACACAGCTCCCCCGAGACGGTGTGATGGTGTCCACAGTTTCTTTTGCACCTACTGGCACCTTGTTATTCTCTATTTTCTGTCTGTATTGTTGTTATGCAGTTTACTTCCAAGCCTCATGAATGGCGTCTGCAAGTTTTCGAAGTTTGTACCCCCAAGTGGATATTAAATCATGTACGTGTCCAATAGAAGGTGAGGTTTTCCCAAACCCTCTTTCAGTCCTCACGTTAAAGTCTTACCAAGCCTTTCATGCTACAGAGTGCTCTCTCGGGCACTTTATTTTGAACAACATCAGTAGAGGGGCACCCAGTCTTTTTTTTCATTTATTTATTTTATTTATTTATTTTTGTTTGCGTTGGGTCTTCGTTGCTGCACACGGGCTTTCTCTAGTTGCGGCGAGAGGGGACTGCTGTTCGTTGTGGTGGGTGGGCTTCTCATTGCGGTGGCTTCTCTTGTTGTGGAGCACGGGCTCTAGGCACGCAGGCTTCAGTAGTTGTGGCTTTCGGGCTCTAGAGCGCAGGCTCAGTAGTTGTGGCACACGGGCATAGTTGCTCCGTGGCATGTGGGATCTTCCCGGACCAGGGCTCGAACCCGTGTCAATGCAGGCGGATTCTCAACCACTGCGCCACCAGGGAAGCCTGGGCACCCTGTCTTGAAGCCACACCTGCCAATCCAAATCTTGGGTTCTTGTAAAAGTCTAAGGCAAAGAAATTGAATGCTGGCTGGGTAATTACTTCTGGGGGTTGGACTTTACAAAGGCAAGCGTTGGATATTATTATAAAAACCTTTTAAACATCAGTTTAAAAAGCAGTGAAGTATGTGGTTTAGTTATATGAATATGGACCCATAGGACAGATTTTTTTTTTTTAACTGTCCTAACATTATACAGATGTGGTCCTGTGACCTGGGAGAATTTTTGCAGTGGTAGCTGCAGATGGGAGTTCAAAAAATGCTTCCACTTAACCAGCTTAAATGGAAGAGAAAAATGTGAAGATAGGCCACAGAAAACTGTTAATCCTCAAAATGTGGCTTTGGAGATTCTGAAGACCCTGTTGGAAGAAGCATGTTCAAAGACTTTGAATAAAATATTAATGAAATGTGAATAGAAAACCAGTAAATATTTCTAAAGTAATGTATATTGTTGTGTGACTTAAATATATGTATAGCTTGGTGAATACAGAGACTGTAATAAGCAGGCATTTGACCAGTTTCATCTGATCCCTAAAAGTTGATCTGTTCCAGTTGGGCACGTTATATTTAGAATCTCTTTATTTTGGGATGTATGTGATAGTGGTGGCCGGTGGCCAGTGTGAACGGGTGAGGCCTGGCCCTAATCTTACTGGTAGAAAGTCAGTCTAGCCCTATACTTGCCTGTGAAAGCTTTGTGTCCCGCTCTGGGACAGCTTTAAGGAGATGGGCAGGGAGTGCTTGAGTGTAGAATTACTCAGCTTGCCTCAACTATTTCAATAGAACAGTTTTCTAAAAACAAAGCATCTCCGCTCCCTTTGTCCTTTTAAAATCTCCTTGGAAATGGAACTGGGGATCCACACACAGAATCACTTTAATGAAAATTAGGCGGCTTTAAGGTTTACTATGCTTCCTTGTGGAGGAAAGCCCCAAGGCGGCGGATGGGGATAATTCCCTGTGGAACTACTTGCTCCTTGTGCCTGGGATCCCTGAGTGACCCAAGTGGTCCTTGTCCTTCTTGTGCTCAGGATGAGGAGATGGTCCAGGGGCAGCGACCGCCGTCAGGAATTCCCCCGTGGGATGGGGTTGGAACAGCAGACCTGGGCACCTCTGTGGAGCTTCTGTAGCTCCCACTCTCTGCAGGGAGCCTGACTGCTCTTTCGGTTCCAGAGGGGATGGTTCAAGCAAATCTAGCTTTAGGTACTTTGCCAGCCAGGGTTAAGGAGCAAGAATCCAGCGGGTCTGGAGAGGCCCCGTTGAAAGAACAGCGCACGGTCTGGCTGCTGCTCTCTTGTTGCTCTCGAGGCTGAGCTGTGCCCAGCTAGTGCGGGACACAGAGGGCACTTTCAGGCCTCTGTAAATAGCCTGTTGTGCAGGGGAGGAGGTGGATAAAGAATGGCAGCATCTCGCCAGCTTGGCTTTTTGCTACTTGAAGTCGAGACGTCAGGACTTCTTCATTTGCTGCTGCCGGGGCAAGGGTCCTATTTGTGTGGGTTTGTTTGAGGGCTGCATTCCTGGTGAAATAGTCCATCAGACCGCTATTATTTAGCTGGATGAAAGCTCGAGGAACTTTAGAAGGAGAGAAACATCCAGCTCACCCATTTGGGGGATTTATAAATGACACGAAGAAAATAAAATGCTAATGTAAGTATCTGTTTGCAGAATCGCAGGAGCTGTGCGTGCGTGTGTGTGTGTGTGTGTGTGTGTGTGTGTGTCCATAGAGAATGATGCCCTTGTGAGTCACCTCTGGCTCTGAGCCACTTTTTTCCTGGTGCAAACGGAATGGTAAGAGGTGACCCTTTGTGTACAGTGGGCCTTGAACCCACATGCTCCCAGGCCAAGGTAAAGGGGTGAATGCTAGCGGTTCTGTAGGACATGGAGAGTGAGATGGATTTCAGATGGCGAGCTCTCCTAATACTGTGGCGTGTGAGTGCTGGAGGGACCTGTAGAGGCCGCCTGCTCTCATGGTTCCTAACCTGGGGTGTGGGCTGTGGGGGGCTTGGGAGCCCCAGGTGCAAACAAGCACGTGCATGTTCTCAGTGGAGCGAGTCAGCGGCCCAGCACAGGGTAAGAATTGTTCCTGTAGAGGAAAAAGCATGAGTTTAGTTGGGTTGGTGTCCCGGTCTTGGGAGGTACCTTCCGGAAGCCTTGTTAAGTGTCCAGCCTCTGTTTCCTCATCAGATTTTATATTTTGATGTTTAAGTGAGACACACGATGTGAAAGCCTTTCCAAAACACCACATTGATGCTAATTGTATCATTTAGCTCCTCTTCCCAAAGTTCGGGCAGATGGGTGCCAGGATTTCTGTTTTCTGACAGTCATGCAGTCCAGTTTCTATTCCCCTGCTCGTACATCTATTTCTACCCAGGTCTATTTAAAGGCGTCCTCTGCTCTGGTTCTTTGCAGTGAGCTTGTGCCAGGTTTCCCCCACCATTGGTACACTCCCCGTCATCCTGTGGTTTTAGACTCCAGCTTTATAGGAATTTCAAAAGACTCAACTGAGCGAGCTCACTTTCTGTCGGTGTGAGAGTAGCTATAGGGGAGGAGGAGCTGGCTGCCAGTAGCCTTGTGTGTGCAACAAATACTGGCCGCTTAAGCCGGCTTAAAAGCCGACTGAATCATGTTCTTAGCAAACAGCACCATGATTATATGCCTGGGCTATAAAAAACTGCCTGAGATGGTGATGTGGAAATTTAAGAATTAGGAAAAAGATTCCAACTAGAGCACCGTTGGAACAAGCATAAAATCTGGGTTTTAACCGCTTGTTGGCAAGTACGTGAGTCTTGATACTTCTTAGAGACCTGCTGGGACTGTCTTAAGACGTGGTGTTTGTGTTCAGCTGGAGCATTGAAAGGCTATTTATTGTGGCTAATTTTCTTTGAATGTAGGTCTGCCTCCATTTCTAAATAGCCCAAGTGCCGTTTCCTTAAGAGCAGTTAAATGGCAGGGAAAAGATTTATAACGCTCCCCATTCACATCGAAGAGTTCTCCCTTACGTGGATCTGCGTGAGGCATTGCCTGCGTTCTTCCCTGTGTGGACTGTAGTTCTCCCATGGACAGCATTAGCCCATTTGTTCAGCAAAGTGGACTGGCAGCTCGCTACCTGGCTGCCAGCTAAAAGGCATGAATTAAACTGCGATAGCTTGTCATCATCACCCACGAAAGATAAGAATTTAGCTGGATTGAAATCCTTAGTGTTACGGATTAGTACCTAATAAAATGTTCTTGCATGGGTGCTACTGAATCAGCACTTTTCTGTTTTGTTTTGTTTTTTTTTTAAGTTTTCTTTCCTAAACTTATTTCTAGAAATAGACTTATTTCTTTCTTAGTATAATGCTACCGAATCAGCAATTTTCTGGGTTTTGTTTTTTTTTTTTTTTAAGTTTTCTTTCCTAGACTTACTTCTAGAAGTAGACATTTCTTTCTTAGTACAATGCTACCGAATCAGCCATTTTCTGGGTTTTGTTTTGTTTTAAGTTTCCTTTCCTAGACTTATTTCTAGAAATAGACATTTCTTTCTTAGTACAATGCTACTGAATCAGCAATTTTCTGGGTTTTGTTTTTTCTTTTTTTTAAGTTTTCTCTCCTAGACTTACTTCTAGAAATAGACATTTCTTTCTTAGTATAATGCTACCGAATCAGCAATTTTCTGGGTTTTGTTTTAAGTTTTCTTTCCTTATTTCTAGAAATAGACTTATTTCTTTCTTAGTATAATGCTACCGAATCAGCAATTTTCTGGGTTCTGTTTTGTTTTAAGTTTTCTTTCCTAGACCTATTTCTAGAAGTAGACGTTTCTTCCTTAGTACAACGCCGTCTACTTGTAGCTTGCCTATTGCTGATGCTGAATATAATAGAATATAAAAAATTAATCACTTGTTTATGACTGTGTTTGTTTCTGGGGGGATGATTTAATATTCTCACACAGGGATGTGAGTCTGTTGAACAACTCCTGTAAATTCGCACGATCTAGGTTTCATGGAAATGACTTCAGGGACTCTGGGGAGAGAGGAGGGAAGGGCAGGCTTGTGTGTAATAAATAGGGCGGGTACCTCCCATCCAGACTCGAAGTGCTGTGGGGTGATGCAGACAGCCAGATGATTGGAGGGAAAGGCAGGTGTGCACACTGTATGCATAAGGTTTCTGCGCAACCGTGGGGTTGCAATACTGTTTGTGAAATCTGACCACTCGGGGCCAGTAAGACCTGGACTTGATTTGTCTGCTTATCCTCGAGGTCTCGGTGTAAACATCCCCTCCTCAGAGAGGTCTTCCCTGATCACTGGATCTTAACGGTGCTAACACTTACTCCACCTTGCAGACAGATACTGCTTGTTTATCTCCCCCACTAGCTGGTTAGCCCGTTGAGAGCCCAGACCAGCTCATCTGGCACTTTCTTCCCAGCTCCTAGCCCACACAAGATGCCCAGATTTGTTGAATGGCTGGGGTAGTTCAGTTCGAGTTATGAATTCATCTAGAAGAAACCCGCTGTCAGTGTACCGATAATCAGTTACTTTCTTGATCTGTCTTATGTCCGTTTGACATGACCACCCAACATCTGATCGTTCATTTCAGTGGTTTTAAAAAAAATATGCCCATTGTCTCTCCTTCTTGGGATGCTGAGCAGAAAGAAAACAGTGTCTGTCTTCGGAACTGGCACCGGCATTGACACTCACTGGTCCTGTCCCTGCCCAGTGGGGTGACTGCGCCCAGCTTCTCATTGGCCTATCCTCCACTGTCTGTTCTCTTGGGAAGTCAAGTACGGATTTTGTCTGCTAGTTACCTTTAGCCCAGTGGGCAGCAGCACAGGACTGCGCATGTGACGGATGCCCTGAGAGACCTTGGCAGGCTGGCTAAGCACTGGGTGAGCACGTCCACCCCCTACTCCGCCCCTGCCCCGCGGCCTAGTCTGTTTCTGCAGTGGTGTGTCACCCAGCAGCCAGCTGTTGGTGGCACAGATGGTCAGTGGTTTTATAAGTGCTGGTGCTTTCTCTGCACAGTTATGACCTGCAGAAATGCACTTACCTGCTCCTTCTCCGTTGTCATGTTAAAGCTCAAAATTGTCTGTGTGTCTGTGTGTGTGTACGTATGCCTACACAGGGCTGTTGTAGCACAAGATTGCATTACATTGCCTCCTAGAGAACTGACGGCCAGTGAAAGCCCCTGATATTCTGCAGCTCTGTAAAAAGATATATACGGTGATGAAGATTTAAATTTGAAGAGGATTTCTATATTTGGAAAAAAAAAAACGATTTTCAGTCTTGGGACCTAGCTGTTTAAAAAACATAAAATAAGGAGCTCAAAAATACCGTCTGAATTAATGATAAAGGTTAACATGTCGCATTGCCAGGCAGTTTCTGAGAAAAGTCTTTCAGATCGTTTCCTAGGATTTCCTTCCCTGTACTGCCAAACATACTTTAGAGCAGTTATTCATCAATAATTTTCTAATTAGAATTATTCTTATTTGTTCTCTGTACTGCACATTAATTTTTACATTGATATATATATATATAAATTGTTTATAATATTCAATTTGAGGCTTTAATATATATATGGGGCTGTTCATCTGATTTTCTTCTGTGTGTTTTGGCTTCTTAATTTTGTATGTAAACTCCTCGTAGTTGTGTCATCTTTTGTTACCTCTGTCTCTTACTGTTCTCCATGCAGGACTAATCACAGAATGTCGATAGAGGAAATAATAATAATGCCCAACGTGGATTGAACACATTGTGGTGCCTCACACCATTCTAAGCTCTTTATGTGAACCATTTAGTCCTTATAAAAGCCCTATGAGATAGGTGCTGTTTTTATGGTTGAGGAAACTGAGGCACAGAAAGGGCAAGTGATTTGTCCCCAGTCATACAGCTGATGAGCTGGGGGGGGGTGGGATTTGGCTGTAGAATCTAGGATCTTAAATACTATTTTGTACTTTCTCTCAAATACTATGCTATAATCTCTCTAGATATTTGCTAGATAAATATCTCTAGATATTTATGCACACCCTTTTATTATTTATTTTAGCTATAATAGCTTGAGGAATATAAGTGACACTGTTTTGTTAGCATAGCCAACGCCAGTTTCCCCTGCGCTTATACGGCTGCTTTTGTGGGGAAGGTGAGGGGCCCACTCAAAACCTGGCTTGGTCTCTTTCACCAGCTGGGGAGCTTGTGCTGAGCTTTGTCAGAAGAAATGGAAACTGATGGCCTTCGGGTGGTTCGGGCTACTTTCTGCTCTCTGTTCTCCTCCCCATCAGCTGTGATAATGAGAGTTGAGTGTGTTTGATTAGGTGGAAGAGAACAAGAGAGAGAATATAAGGCAAGAAAATAGTAACTTATGCCCCTTGGAACATTATATGGCAGGAATTCTGAGTGACTAAATCTTTTTAATATGGTCAACGAAAACTTTACACAAGGTGATAGAAGTAAAACGAATTCCTAAAATGTTTTTAGAAAAATGAGATTTGACAGCCAGGAAAAGACCTGGACCATCAGCCTGTGGCTTTAATGCCCCCGATTGGTCAGCCAGCGTCGAGCTGATGATCGGCCCCGGGGAGTCTGGAGCAGCATCGCGCCACCCTGGAATGAACGTGACGTTTTTCTCTCTGGCAGATATCGGTGTAGGGTGCTACCAACCCAGGACGATGCAAGCCCACGAGCTGTCCCAGTTCTTTCGGATGCCAGAGATGGTTGACTTCCGGCAGTACGTGCGCACCCTTCCAACCAACACGCTCATGGGCTTCGGTGCGTTCGCGGCGCTCACCACCTTCTGGTATGCCACACGGCCGCGGGCCCTGAAGCCACCGTGCGACCTGGCCATGCAGTCGGTGCAGGTGGCGGTAAGTGGAGCCTGGCCGCCCCCGGGCCTCTGCCTCTCTCTCCACAGGTTCCAAGCCCCATCGAAGGCGGCGTCGGGCAAGATCCTAATCACAAGCAGATATTGGTGGGGCACTTTGTAAACTGAATGTGCTCCCCAAACAGAATTTCAGCAGTGATGAGAAGAGGAGGGCAAAAAAATAGGGCAGAGGGACACAGGCAGTGATGCTGCTTGGGTGTCTGGCCACATCACACGGAGCAGAGGCTCGTCCCGTAATCTCATGGGGCTTCTGCCCTGCGCTGGGCTCTGAGCTGTGCCCGGAGGATCCTGAGAGGGGAAAGGACAGGCACAGGGTCCCTGCCCTCAGCGGAGAAGACGGTAGTCAATTGTTAGAGAAAGAAGGATTTCACCTGTGGTTGTCTGATACCTGGAACACATTGCACAGGGGTTAAAAAGGACTCAGGTATTTGTTTCTTTTTTTGTTTTGGCTGCATACTCATTAATTGCTTCTTTATATCAAATTTTTTTTTAGTTGAGATTTTAGAACAGTTTTAGATTTACAGAAAAATTACAGAATTTCCTAAATCCCACATCTATTTCTGCTATTATTAACATCTAACATTAGTATGGTACATCTGTTTTTTGTTTTTTTAAGCTTTTTTTTAATTCTTGAATTTTATTTTATTTTTTTATACAGCAGCTTATTAGTTATCTATTTTATACATATTAGTGTATACATGTCAATCCCAGTCTCCCAATTCATCCCACCACCACCACCCCACCCCCGCCGCTTTCCCTCCTTGGTATCCATACGTTTGTTCTCTACATCTGTGTCTCTGTTTCTGCCTTGCAAACAGGTCCATCTGTACTATTTTTCTAGATTCCACATATATGCATTAATATATGATACTTCTTTTTCTCTTTCTGACTTACTTCACTCTATATGACAGTCTCTAGATCCATCCACATCTCTACAAGTGACCCAATTTCATTCCTTTTTATAGCTGAGTAATATTCCATTGTATATATGTACCACATCTTCTTTATCCATTCATCTGTCGATGGGCATTTAGGTTGCTTCCATGACCTGGCTATTGTAAATAGTGCTGCAGTGAACATTAGGGTGCATGTGTCTTTTTGAATTATGGTTTCCTCTGGGTATATGCCCAGTAGTGGGATTGCTGGGTCATATGGTAATTCTATTTTTAGTTTTATAAGGAACCTCCAGTGGCTATATCAATTTACATTCCCACCAACAGTGCAAGAGGGTTCCCTTTTCTCCACACCCTCTCCAGCATTTGTTTGTAGATTTTCTGATGATGCCCATTCTAACCAGCATGAGGTGATACCTCATTGTAGTTTTGATTTGCATTTCTCTAATAATTAGTGATGTTGAGCAGCTTTTCATGTGCCTCTTGGCCATCTGCATGTCTTCTTTGGAGAAATGCCTATTTAGGTGTTCTGCCCATTTTTGGATTGGGTTGTTTGTTTTTTTGATATTGAGCTGAATGAGCTGCTTGTATATTTTGGAGATTAATCCGTCGTCCGTTGATTCATTTGCAGATATTTCTCCCATTCTGAGGGTTGTCTTTTCAACTTGTTTATAGTTTCCTTTGCTGTGCAAAAGCTTTTAAATTTCATTAGGTCCTATTTGTTTATATTTGTTTTTACTTCCATTACTCTAGGAGGTGGATCAAAAAAGATCTTGCTGTGATTTATGTCAAAGAGTGTTCTTCCTGTTTACATCTAAGAGTTTTATACTGTCCGGTCTTACATTTAGGTCTTGAATCCATTTTGAATTTATTTTTCTGTATGGTGTTAGGGAGTGTTCTAATTTCATTCTTTTACATGTAGCTGTCCAGTTTTCCCAGCACCACTTATTGAAGAGACTGTCTTTTCTTCATTGTATATCCTTGGCTCCTTTGTCGTAGATTAGTTTGACCATAGGTGCTTGGGTTTATCTCTGGGTTTTCTATCCTGCTCCATTGATCTGTATTTCTGTTTTTATGCCATTACCATATTGTCTTGATTACTGTAGCTTTGTAGTGTAGTCTGAAGTCAGGGAGTCTGATTCCTCTAGCTCTGTTTTTTTCCCTCAAGATTGCTTTGGCTATTCAGGGTCTTTTTGCCTCCTTACACGTTTTAAGATTTTTTGTTCTAGTTCTGTAAAAAGTGCCATTGTTAATTTGATAGGGACTGCATTGAATCTGTAGATTGCTTTATGCAAAGCATTTGCATAGCATTGCTAAATTGCTAAATTGCTAAAGCATTGCTAAATTTGCTAAAGCATTGCTAAATTTGCAAAGCATTGCAAATGCTTTGTATAGTCATTTTCACAATATTGATTCTTCCAGTCTAAGAACATGGTATATCTCTCCATCTGTTTGAGTCATCTTTAATTTCTTTTATCAGTGTCTTATAGTTTTCTGAGTACAGGACTTTTACCTCCTTAGGTAAACCTTAGATTTATTCCTAGGTATTTTATTCTTTTTGTTGCAGTGGTGAATGGGATTGTTTCCTTAATTTCTCTTTCTGATCTTTTGTTGTTAGTGTATAGGAATGCAAGAAGTTTCTGTGCATTAATTTTGTATCCTGCAACTTTACCAAATTCATTGATTAGCTCTAGTAGTTTTCTGGTGGCATCTTTAGGATTCTCTATGTATAGTATCATGTCATCTGCAAACAGTGACAGTTTTACTTCTTCTTTTCCAATTTGTATACCTTTTATTTCTTTTTCTTCTCTGATTGCTGTGGCTAGGACTTACAAAACTATATTGAATAATAGTTGTGAGAGTGGACATCCTTGTCTTGTTCCTGATCTCAGAGGAAATGCTTTCAGGTTTTCACCATTGAGAATGATGTTTGCTGTGGGTTTGTCATCTATGGCCTTTATTATGTTGAGGTAGGTTCCCTCTATGCCCACTTTCTGGAGACTTTTTATCATAAATGGGTGTTGAGTTTTGTCAAAAGCCTTTTCTGCATCTATTGAGATGATCATATGGTTTTAATTCTTCAATTTGTTAATATCACATTGATTGATTTGTGTATATTGAAGAATCCTTGCATCCCTGGGATAAATCTCACTTGATCATGGTGTATGATCTTTTTAACATGTTGTTGGATTCTGTTTGCTTGTATTTTGTTGTAGGTTTTTGCATCTATATTCATTAGTGATATTGGTCTGTAATTTTCTTTTTTTGTAGTATCTTTCTCTGATTTTGGTGTCAGGGTGATGGTGGCCTCATAGAATGAGTTTGGGAGTGTTCCTTCCTCTGCAATTTTTTGGAAGAGTTTGAGAAGGATAGGTGTTAACTCTTCTTTAAATGTTTGATAGAATTCACCTGTGAGGCCAACTGGTCCTGGGCTTTTGTTTGTTGGACAATTTTTAATCACAGTTTCAATTTCATTGCTTGTGATTGGTCTGTTTTTATTTTCTATTTCTTCCTGGTTCAGTCTCAGAAGGCTGTGCTTTTCTAAGAATTTGTCCATTTCTTCCAGGTTGTCCATTTTATTGGCATAGAGTTGCTTGTAGTAGGATGCTTTGTAATATCTGCAGTGTCTGTTGCAACTTCTCCTTTTTCATTTCCAATTTTATTAATTTGAGTCCTCTCCCTCTTTTTCTTGATGAGTCTGGCTAATGGTTTATCAATTTTGTTTATCTTCTCAAAGAACCAACTTTTAGTTTTATTGATCTTTGCTATTGTTTTCTTTGTTTCTATTTCATTTATTTCTGCTCTGATCTTTATGATTTCTTTCCATCTACTAACTTTGGGTTTTGTTTGTTCTTCTTTCTCTGGTTCCTTTAGGTGTAAGGTTAGATTGTTTATTTGAGGTTTTTCTTGTTTCTTGAGGTAGGATTGTATTGCTATAAACTTCCCTCTTAGAACTGCTTTTGCTGCATCCCATAGGTTTTGGATGGTCGTGTTTTCATTGTCTCTAGGTAGTTTTTGATTTCCTCTTTGATTTCTTCAGTGATCTCTTGGTTATTTAGTAATGTATTGTTTAGCCTCCATGTGTTCGTGCTTTTTACGTTTTTCTCCCTGTAATTTACTTCTAATCTCAGTGTTGCGGTCGGAAAAAATGCTTGATATGATTTCAGTTTTCTTAAATTTACCGAGGCTTGACTTGTGACCCAAGATGTGATCTATCCTGGAGAGTGTTCTGTGTACACTTGGGAAGAAAGTGTAATCTGCTGTTTTCAGATGGAATGTTGCATAAATATCAATTAAATCTATCTGGTCTACTGTGTCATTTAAAGCTTTTGTTTCCTTATTAATTTTCTGTATGGGTGATCTGTCCATTGGTGTAAGTGAGGTTTTAAAATCCCCCACTGTTGTTGTGTTACTGTCAATTTCCTCTTTTATAGCTGTTAGCATTTGCCTTATGTATTGAGGTGCTCCTATGTTGGGTGCATATATATTTATAATTGTTATTATATCTTCTTCTTGGATTGATCCCTTAATCATTATGTAGTGTCCTTCCTTGTCTCTTGTAACATCCTTTAGAGTCTATTCTATCTGATATGAGTATTGCTACTTCAGCTTTCTTTTGATTTCCATTTGCATGGAATATCTCTTTGCATCCCCTCACTTTCAGTCTGTATGTGTCCCTAGGTCTGAAGAGCATCTCTGTAGACAGCATATATACAGGTCTTGTTTTTGTGTCCATTCAACGAGCCTGTGTCTTTTGGTTGGAGCATTTAATCCATTGACATTTAAGGTAATTATCGATATGTGTGTTCTGAATTACCATTTTCTGAACGTTTTGGGTTTGTTTTTGCAGGTCCTTTTCTTCTCTTGTGTTTCCCACTTAGAGAAGTTCCTTTAGCATTTGTTGTAGAGCTGGTTTGGTGGTGCTGAATTCTCTTAGCTTTTGCTTGTCTGGAAAGCTTTTGATTTCTCCGTCATATCTGAATGAGACCCTTGCTGGGTAATCTTGGTTATAGGTTCTTCCCTTTCATCACTTTAAATATATCATGCCACTCCCTTCTGGCTTGTGGAGTTTCTGCTGAGAAAGCAGCTGTTAACCTTATGGGAGTTCCCTTGTATGTTATTTGTCATTTTTCCCTTGTTGCTTTTAATAATTTTTTTTGTCAGTTTGATTACTATGTGTCTCGGCATGTTTCTCCTTGGTTTTATCCTGCCTGGGACCCTCTGCGCTTCCTGGACTTGGGTGGCTATTTCCTTTCCCATGTTAGGGAATTTTTTGACCGTAATCTCTGCAAATATTTTCTCAGGTTCTTTCTCTTTTTCTTCTCCTTCTGGGACCCCTATAATGCGAATGTTGTTGCGTTTAATGTCCAGAGGTCTCTTAGGCTGTCTTCATTTCTTTTCATTCTTTTTTCTTTATTCTGTTCCTCAGCAGTGAATTCCACCATTCTGTCTTCCAGGTCACTTATCCGTTCTTCTGCCTCAGTTATTCTGGTATTGATTCCTTCTAGTGTACTTCTCATTTTAGTTATTGTATCGTTCGCCTCTGTTTGTTCTTTAATTCTTCTACATCTTTGTGAAACATTTCTTGCATCTTCTCGATCTTTGCCTCCATTCTTTTTCTGAGGTCCTGGATCATCTCACTATCATTATTCTGAATTCTTTTTCTGGAAGATTGCCTCTCTCCACTTCATTTAGTTGGTTTTCTGGGGTTTTATCTTGTTCCTTCATCTGGTACATAGTCCTCTGCCTTTTCATTTTGTCTATGTTTCTGTGAATGTGGTTTTTGTTCCACAGGCTGCCCGATTGTAGTTCTTCTTGCTTCTGCTGTCTGCCCTCTGGTGGATAAGGCTATCTAAGAGGCTTGTGCAAGCTTCATGGTTGGTGGGACTGGTGGTGGGTAGAGGTGGGTGCTGCTCTGGTGGACAGAGCTCAGTAAAACTTTAATCTGCTTGTCTAGTGATGGGTGGGGCTGAGATCCCTCCCTGTTAGTTGTTTGGCCTGAGGCAACCCAGCACTGGAGCCTGCAGTGTCCTTGTCCCTGAGGTGAGCCACAGCCACCACCACCACCACCACCACCACCCCCACCCCCACCCACCCCCCGCCTCTGCAGGAGACCCTCCAACACTAGCAGGTAGGTCTGTCTCAGTCTCCCCTGGGGTCACTGCTTCTTACCCTGGGTCCCAGTGCGCACACTACTTTGTGTGTGCCCTTCAAGAGCAGAGTCTCTGTTTCCCCCAGTCCTTTCAAAGTCCTGCAATCAAATCCCACTAGCCTTCAAAGTCTGATTCTCTGGGAATTCCTCCTCCCGTTGCCGGACCCCCACGTGGGGAAGCCTGACGTGGGGCTCAGAGCCTTCACTCCAGTGGGTGGACTTCAGTGGTATAAGTGTTCTCCAGTTTGTGAGTCACCCACCCAGCGGTTATGGGATTTGATTTTATTGTGATTGTGCCCCTCTACCGTCTCACTGGGGCTTCTCGTTTGTCTTTGGATGTGGGGTGTCTTTTTTGGTGAGTTCCGGTGTCTTCCTGTTGACGATTGTTCGGCAGTTAGTTGTGATGCCGGTGCCTCTCACGTGAGGGAGTTGGGACTTGGAGAGTTCTAATAGGATGAGGCCGGACTGGGAGCCTGCAGGGTTAATGTGGCCACAGAATTTAGGATGGGTCTGAAGAATCAAGGACATTCAAGAGGTGTGTAAGGTGGGATAGGGAGGGTGGGAGGGAGGGAGACGCAAGAGGGAGGAGGTATGGGAACATATGTATATGTATAACTGATTCACTTTGTTATAAAGCAGAAACTAACACACCATTGTAAAGCAATTATACTCCAATAAAGATGTAAAAAAAAAAATCAGGAAAAAAAAAAGAGATATGTAAGGTAGAGTTGGGTGCCATGGTTGTGTTTAACTTGGCCAAACAAAAGGTCAGGCTCTCATCGCTCTAAGAACCAAGCAGAGAGTGATGTTCCGTAATTCGGGCTTACTGCAGGGGGAGGTGATCGGGAAGTCCAAAGGGAGGGTCTCAGCGCTCCTGCTCTACCTTCCTTCCCTCGAGAATCTCTTTTTAAGGTTAATAGAAAAGATGAAGCAGCCAGGTGTTCACTGGTGCTTTGACTCTTTTTTTTTTAATTTTTTTTTTTTGCGGTACGCGGGCCTCTCACTGTTGTGGCCTCTCCCGTTGCAGAGCACGGCTCCGGACGAGCAGGCTCAGCGGCCATGGTTCACGGGCCCAGCCGCTCCGCGGCATGTGGGATCCTCCCAGACCGGGGCACGAACCCGTGTCCCCTGCATCGGCAGGCAGACTCCCAACCACTGTGCCACCAGGGAAGCCCTGGTGCTTTGACTCTTCACCTACTCTCTGTAGTTTCCTGCTTTCCCCTACCCAGGTCAGAATTCATTTTCAGGATTTATGACTCGCAAAAGAAAAGCAGTGGGAAACAGAGAATCACCTCATGTACTTTTAGATGTAGCAGTGAATGGTCGCCCCCCACGCCCTCCCTGCCCTCCTCTGACCTGGACTGATGGTCACGAGCAGGAGAGTGTGTCCTTCCAAATGAAGCCCTGGCCTAATTAATACCTTTTTGTTATTTATAGGGTTTCAGTTCTTTGTTTCATTTCAGACAATTTCTTGGATTCATTAATGTGAAACTCTTAAAATATATAAAATGATATGTCAGTGTAATTCATGCCAAAATGTAAAAATAGAATGAACTACTGCTGAGGAAAGCTGGCTTTGTATTTTATTTCTAGTTAGAAGGTAAATTTAGTATTTCACAACAGCTAGTCATATACCAAACGTAAATAGAAGTTAATTTTTTCTAATATGTGTGAAGTTTTTGGCATCCCTTCTCTTCTGGCAGAGGACCTGGTGTCTCACCGTAGCATTGCCATCACTCTGAAAAGAGTACTTGGCCAGTATAGATTTAAGATATTTTTAATTAAGCAGTAACTGTGAAAATTTAAAAAGCCAAATTCTTATCGTATGAGAAATTGGAGAGGCACTTACAATGTGGTTTTTAAGTTCCAGTTTAGCATAAAGTTATTGAGCCTTATTAAAATAATCATACATGTTCTCTGTAGAACAATTTAAAACTGCAGATAAGCAGAAAGAAAATTAAAATCTCTAATTCCATTACCTGGGGTATGGCTTCCTGATTTTTCTCCTTGCTTATAGGAATAGATTTAGCTCTGATTTTCAGAATTTGTAGGTCTTAGGAAGAGATACAAAATTTGCTTTGCATATCTAAAAAAGAACTTAAAATATTGAATTTGGGATTATGATACTTAGTAACATAGATACTTTTGTCTAGCTAGCATCGTCATATGGACTTGCACGGCAGAAACAGTAACTTAATTCATTAAGTGTTAATCAGGAGCCTGTCTGGCTGGCACTGTTGAAGGGGCTGATCGGCGGAATAAAGCATTGTTGCTTTGTTCCCACTTTGAAGCCAAGTAAGCACCATTTGCCCATCCCCACCTTCACACCCCCCTCCCATTTTGCATAGGCAGTTTTTTCACCCTCCTCTTCCCGTAAACTCTTCATGGCTGTGAGAATGAGAGGAATCTGCCCTTTGGGTTTGGCTGCATCTCATCACTACCCACACGGGCTGCTTCCCAGTCACACTTTTCTTTTAAAGCAGCAGCACAGTGGGGACCTCCCTGGCGGTCCAGTGGTTAGGACTCCACGATTCCACTGCAGGGAGCGTGGGTTCCATCCCAGGTCACGGCACTAAGATCCTGCATGACGCACAGTGTGGCCAAAAAAAAGGAAGAAAATAAATAAATAAAGCAGCAGCACAGAGGTTCTGGATAAGTTAAAGCTTCTAAAATTTCCTTTTACAAATCAGGGTAATAAAGTGGATGTTAGCACCCGTGCTGTAGACCTGTGCAGGAAAGGTGATACAGACACACGCTGTAGCATAGGGCAGCGAAACTGGAGTTGGCAACGGAATCCCAAAAGTCTCTCATAAATGTTTGAGCCTGGTTTGATCAAGACCCTATTTAGAGAGCCGTTGCCCTCTGTCTGCAGGTACAGCTCCCAACCTGCAACAGTACGTGTCCGGGAAGAATTCTGTCTTCCACAGCGTTTCTCTACTGTAGCTCCGTAACTTTGAGCAGGGGATGAAAGCAAGTTTTTGTGTGTATATCTGGGTTTTTTTGGTTTTTGTTTTTCAAATCACATTCACAAGTGATGTGCAAGTTTTCCAGTTTTAGCTGGTCTCAACCTGTTCTCTGGAATTGAGATCTCATGTCCCACTTGTGAAGGTGATCTTTGCTGGAGTGACCAGAAACCCTTTGGGATTGGTCAGGGCCCAGGCCGTGGTAGTTGCAGTTACGGGGCGTAGGAGAGCATTTTGGAGCCGGAAGGGACCAGAGGGACAGGGGCAGCTGTGGCCGAGGCTGGACCTGACCGCTCTGCTTGGACCAGGCGGCCTTGGGCAGCTCACCCAGCCTGACCTTCAGATTCCTCATCTGGAGAACGGAAGTGATGGGACCTTCCCTCCCGCCGTGTTCAGAGACTGCACAGATGCAAGCAGCATCCGCTCGGCCCAAGAGAAGTGTTCAGTAAATGTTAGTTTCTTCTTCCATGAAGGTCTTCTCTTTGAACCCTCACATTTTATACACGAGAAAATAACTGAGCCCATAGAGGTGAAATTATACCATACAGTTAGTGGAAGTTCTGGAACTCTGTTATGCTGCCTCATTACGGTAGTTGAAAGTTATGTACTATAACTAGGACTCTGGTCGGGGGAAAAGGATAAAGCAGGATAATAAGGAAACTTTGGATCCGTGTAGGTAGGTAAATTTGATGAGTCAGTGGCTAGAGTTTCTAAACCCAGGGGCAGACTCTTCTGAAAACGGAGTTACAGGCAAATGAGTCCAAAGGTAGTAATGGAAGGAGGAGAAGGTACAGGTAGGGTAAGAAACAGAGTCTGGGGTCCCCCACACAGGTTGGATGTATCGATAGGATCAGAAACTGTCAAGAATGAGGTGGAGGTGGGGGCCGGGGGAGGGGCAGAGCGCTGTCAGAACCTGGACAGCAGCCCGCGCGAGTTGTGGTGAGCTTCTGCCTTCCCTGGACCGGGTCGGGCATAGGTGGGGTTAGAGCAGAACTCGGTGCTCATGGGGTCGTGGGCCTGGGTTTAAGGGGTTTAGGCAACAAACCATTACAAAGTATAGACGAGAACCATTGCCATTGCGGGAAGGAGGTGGCAGGAAGAGTATGTGAATTCCTCCAATTGATGAAAGATGTCTTACACGCATTGAGATGGCTATCTTCTCAAATTACGTTGGAAAGATTTTTGAGACCTACCACGAGATTATAATGCACTGAAACGAAAACTCAAGTTAACTGTTTTGTTCTTAAAAATTAGAGAAGGGAATACATTGTAGCGAGTAAAAACGTTTTTATACCTTCCAGTCCTTAGCGTTTTGGTTTTTTTGGTTTTTCTTTGTTTTTTTTTTTTGCAGTACGCGGACCTCTCACTGTTGTGGCCTCTCCCGTTGCAGAGCACAGTCTCCGGACGCGCAGGCTCAGCGGCCATGGCTCATGGGCCCAGCCGCGCCGTGGCATGTGGGATCTTCCCGGCCCGGGGCACGAACCCGTGTCCCCTGCATCGGCAGGCGGACTCTCAACCACTGCGCCACCAGGGAAGCCCCTTAGCATTTTAAAGGCTTCATTTGAAGACTGTCACAACTTAGTTGAAAATGTACCTCTGGTAACTCGACCAGTCAGTCTTTAACAGTCACTGTTTAGACTTGTTACCAGGGCTTGGCTTAGTGTGGGTTCATACCTTTCAATATGTAGAACCAGTTCTCTGGGTATAACTCATCCTGTCTCCGTGATGGATGACTTACTTCCACCCCAGATAACCTCATGACATCCAGGTCACATGCTGGCTGGGTGACCCTTTTGCATGAAAGGTTGAGATTTAAACATTCATATGTTGGGATATATATATGGTGAGGAACTTGCCTTAGCATTTTAATCCCGTGCTGCTGAAAGTCAAATATAGAGGCTGTGACACTCTGGATTCGATCCTCCCTGAGTCACAGAGTAGGTGTGAGATGGGCATTCATTCAGCAAATACATGGTGTGCCCAGATCAGGCAGGAAGAGGCTGCTGCCCTTGTGGAGTGTACAGTCCAGCAGGAAGGACCACCAAGGACTCCTTCCAGCCCTGGCAGAGGACAAGGGCCATCCTCAAACTAAGAGTCACATGAGTGACTTGTCTTCATGCCATAAAACTAGAACCACGGTTCTTTATCAGGAAGAACTTGAAAGAAGCAAATAAAGGTAGCACATCCAGCCTGTGGAAGACGTGCTCAGTAAATAGCAAGGCTTTCGAATTCAAAAGTCCCCTCCTCCAGGGAGGCCTTCTTGATGCCATTGCTCATCTGGACAAACCTCTGGCCTCCCAGCTCACGTGCCCACTGTGACACGGACTGGCATTCTTAGTCCATGTGTGCAGGTGCCTATGGAGTCTGTCACTGAGTAGGATTTCCCCCGTGGCTGGCAGAGTCACGCTCAACACAGGGTGTGGGTGTAAAGACCTCCTTGCAAACTGGCAAAGCAGTTTCCACACGAGAAGAGAGCAGGTCGTTGTTTGAAAGCTTTTATGAAGTTCTTACCCTGGACTTGTGGAGACAAAGGGGTGATGATGGTGCCCCCCCAAAAAAAGAGTTGAACTCCTAGAAACAGTGAGTAGAATGGTGGTTGCCAGGGGCTGGGTGGGTGGAGGAAACAGGGAGAGGTTGGTAAAGGGTCCAGACTTTCAGCTGTCAGAGGAATAAGGTCTGAGGGTCTGATGTCTGACATGGTGACTGTAGTTGATAATGTTGTATCGTATAATTGAAATTTGCTGAGAGAGTAGAACTTAAGTGTCCAAAAAAGATTTAAAAGGGTAAATATGTGAGGTGACGGATGTGTTAATTCACTCGATGGGGGGATCCTTTCACGACGCGTGTGTGTATCACGTCACATTGTCCTCTGTAGATATGTTACAGTGTTGTCAATTACACCTCAGCAAAGCTGGAAAAGCACAGCGAGGATGGCGATGCCCTTCTGGACCTGAGTGGAGGGGCTTAAGCAGCTGTTGAATTGGGCAGGATGAGGGGCAGCAGCGTCGGGACGAGCCCGAGGGGAAGCTGCAAGGGCAGAGCAAGAGGAAGGTTGTCCAGGAAGGGCAGGTGCGGCCAGATGGCGGGATCACTCACTCCTCTGACACAGCCCTGTGGGCGTGCGGAAGACTGGCAGGGCATCTGCGAGGGGCGTTAGCCTCCTCAGGCCTTGGTCTGAGCCAGGTCCACACTAGGAGGAAGGGAGGGGGCAGCCTTGTTCCTGCAGTCATGTGTAAATATGAACGTAAACGTGAACCTCATTCTCATCTCTGGGAAGCCTGGGAACAGTCGACTAGGAGAGCGTGTGAGACTTTGGAAGAATCCTTGGTATGAGGCTCTGGCTTCATATCTGTCTGGGATCCTTGTGTAGATCTGTGATTAGGCATTAACGCTCACTTACTTACCATTTGTAATTGCAAGCTTCTGTCACTGTTCCCCACGGCCTGTTCTCCCCTGTGATATGATTATGCATGTGGTCAGGTAAAGAGGTGGGCAGAGATGTGCCCTTCTAGCCCCACCACTGGCGACCTTGCTGCTGTGAAATTCAGAGAATTTTCACACAGGTTTTCCAGAAACATCACAACTTCAGAGGGCATTTTCAGCCAGTTGTCCTAGCAGTTGGGGCACAGAGGGTGGGATGGAGGGGACACGGGTTCAAGCCCTGGTCCGGGAAGATGCCACATGCTGCGGAGCAGCTAAGCCCGTGCGCGACAGCTACTGAGCCTGGGCTCTAGAGCCCACGAGCCACAACTACTGAGCCCATGTGCTGCAACTACTGAAGCCCACGTGCCTAGAGCCCATGCTCTGCCACAAGAGAAGCCACCGCAATGAGAAGGCCACGCACCACAACGAAGAGTAGCCCCCGCTCGCTGCAACTAGAGAAAGCCCGCGTGCGGCAACGAAGACCCAACGCGGCCCAATAAATAACTAAATAAGTAAATTAATTAATTAGCCTCGCCCCAAGCAAGGTCCACTCCTGTCGAATGAAACATGGCAGATGTAGGCCTTCTGAGCCTCTGGGCAAAAACCTCGCCTTCACAGCAGCCTCTAAAGGGCCGAGCAAGGGTAAGGAACAGACGCGTTTCCTTCCGCCTGTGAGCTAGTGCCTCGCACGTTCTCAGTGGCCAGCACGCAGAGACGCTACAGGCAGGCTTGTTTTGCTGGACCAGTGTGTGTTTGTGGGAATTTGGATTTTGTGCCTCTGAACTCTCTCCCCTTCCACGGAGGTGGGAGGGAGCTTTTTCCCTCGTGCAGTTGGCTAGTTTTCTCTGGTGACGAGATTGACCTGTGTTTGGCGGCACAGAACTGGTTTGCTAAGTACTGAGTCGGCCTCCCCCACCCCTTAGGCAGGTCCTCCCGTCGGTACAGGGGGCGCTCAGGAAGCTGAAAACTGGAGAGGAAGCTGAGGTGGGGGGACAGGAAAGCCTCCTGAGGATTAGAGGAGAGTGATAGAGAACCAGACCCCCCCCAGGTGGCCACCAGGATCTGGGCTTGTCTCCTGCAAGGTGGAGATGAACCGTGTGTGGGCGAGTTTGAACCCGGATGTCCTACAGGCTGGTCTGAAGCTCGCTCTGCCGCATTTTAGACGTAGGACTGAGACGGGAAGGTCTCCCCACTGTCTGTTTGTCCATTTTCTCATCTTCGAAGTGAATACTTCCTTCCAAACCTCCTGCACTCAGATGAGAACACCCAGCACCAGTTGTAACGGATGCTTCTGCCCCTTCTTCACTCACTGTGTGTAAAGGATCTCAGGAAGTTGGCTGGTTAAATGGTGAGCGCAAGTAGTAAACCTGAGGGTTCATGGTTGCGTGGTTACATTTATGTCAACATAATGGAGGAGTCTAGGTATTTTTAAAATACCCTGTTCATTATCCTAAAACATCTGGTTGGGAACATCACCTATTGGCTGGTCTTGAATAAAGGCCCTAGTTTGCTCTGTCAAAGATCTCGTGTTGCTGGATAGAACTGATGACCAGAGAGCCTCTAGGTCCCCGGATGGAAAAGTCTCTGTGTGCCTGTTTATAAAAGGCTGCAGGTGATGGTGGCCTGAACAGGTAAGATGCATGTGAAATCTACATGCTGGGAGGAGTGTATTTTACATGGACGATATTGGAAAGAGCAAAAAAAAGTCATTTTTACCCCCGAGAACTGTGGTTTCCACCTGCTGCTTTTCTCCCTAGAGGTGGATTAGATAAAATCCAGCCCAGTCTTCAGCAGCCTCTTTAGATGTTACTGGGTTCTCCCCACTCCCTCTCTGCTTCTGTCCCTTCCTTCCCCTCCTCCCTCCCTCCCTCCCTCCCTCCTACTTCCTGCCCTCCCCCAATCCATCTCCTTAGAGGAAATAAATGGTAGTAACATAATAGGTGGTTGACTGTTGGGGCCATTTTCTAGATGGAGATAAGTGGGACCACAATTTGTAAAGCTCAGGCCTTTCTATCCCTGAGAAATCCTCAAGGATGTAATAATTTGCTTTTGCATTCATTCATTCATTCATTCATTCATTTATATTTATTTTTGGCTACATTGGGTCTTCATTGCTGCGCGCGGGCTTTCTCTAGTTGCGGCGAGCAGGGGCTACTCTTCATTGCGGTGCGTGGGCTTCTCATTGCGGTGGCTTCTCTTGTTGCGGAGCACGGGCTCTAGGCGCACAGGCTTCAGTAGTTGTGGCTCATGGGTTCTAAAGCACAGGCTCAGTTAGTTCCTCGGCATGTGGGATCTTCCCGGACCAGGGCTCGAACCCTTGTCCCCTGCATTGGCAGGCAGATTCTTAACCACTGTGCCACCAGGGAAGTCCCTGCTTTTGCATTTAAATATGGGAGTGATGCAAAATGAGTCTCACCATCAGATGTTCCTTTTTCTCAAATATTGGCAAGAGCTCTAGTGCTGGGAACCATCGATTCACAGATGTTCACTGTCTTCCTGTCCTTACTGCCCCTGAGGGGAACTTGAACTTTTATTTCCTAACTCAGCCCACGTGGGGAGACTGACCTCTAGAGGAACCTTTGCTTGTATAGCCATTGCCAAATATCCTCGTGACCGCGATTTGACGGTAGGATGGTCACTACCCACTGACTCACAATCTTTTCTTTTTTTAAAACTGGGAAAACTGTATAAACCACATTAAAGAGGAAAGAAAAAACCCTTGATCCTCCCTGACTCAATCTTATTGGCCAATTTCCTGCACATTCCACTGGGGTTGTCTGCATAGCTCTCCCTGTTTTTTGAGTACAACTGAAACCCGCACCTTCACCCCCCATCTGTAGGTTATGTCAGAAGTCCAGAGAGGCCAGATTTAAAATATTTCTTCATTTAAGTAGGTGTTCCTAGAAATAGCTGCATGTACTTGGATAACCCGATAGTTAAATGCCCTGCCTTTGAAATGGCTCAATTCTGTAGCACATATGGACATTTGAGCTTCTGTTGCACTCAGCATGTAAGCCCTCACCTTGCAGGTGTAACTAAGGTTGCTAACACCCAGGGTTTATGGGTAGCACTTTCGTTCAAGATGAACGGTAACTCGTATGCACATCAAAAATGATGAGTCCCGGGCTTCCCTGGTGGCGCATTGGTTGAGAATCTGCCTGCCAATGCAGGGGACATGGGTTCGAGCCCTGGTCTGGGAAGATCCCACATGCCGTGGAACAACTAGGCCCGTGAGCCACAACTACTGAGCCTGCGCGTCTGGAGCCTGTGCTCCGCAACAAGAGAGGCCGCGATAGTGAGAGGCCCACGCACCCTGATGAAGAGTGGCCCCCACTTGCCGCAACTAGAGAAAGCCCTCACACAGAAACGAAGACCCAGCACAGCCAAAAGTAAATATATTAATTAATTTAAAAATTTTAAAAAATATTACTTCTAATTGTGATAAAATACACATAATGTTTACCATCTTAACCATTAAAAAAAAAAATGATGAGGCCTTATGGGCATACTGTGATCATCATGGAGCAACGAAACACAGACCTTGTTGCTCGGTCTTCCCTACCCTCATTTCACTCAGCTCCTCTCCTGAAATTATAGACTACGCCTTACAGTTAAGTGACAATGTGACCTGTCACCCAGTGTTTCACCTATACCTTAAATTGTACAGTTCTGGCATAGAATTCATTTACTGCTTTATCGTCAAACTTTTGCTACTTTGCTAATTAGAGTAATAATAAATGTCTTGTCCTCGGGTTCCTTTGCCAAGATGATGGCCTTATTTGGGATGTGATTAGCTTCTTTAACTTTGATTTGGCTGTTTTACCAGCATGCCTCTCAAAGTCCTGAAGATCATATACCACCAAAACGGTAGCGTAACCAAAGAATTACTTAGGCAAAAGTTTGTTATAAAACAATACTCCAGAGCAGTGATTCTCAAAGTTGGAACTGGGGAGTTGACCTGTTGTCTTGAAGAGATAGGGTCTCCATATATCCAGAGCTAAACTTCATCTCTTTTTTCAAACCTACCCCCAATCCCTAGTTTCCTATTTTGGATAAATCGGAACTGCTGTTGTCTCAGGCCTCCGACTCTCCCTTCCTGTTTTCCTGCATCCAGTTACCTACCAGTCCCATTCATTCGTGCTTAGCGCCTCCAGTCTCACGTCCCTGCCCTAGTCTAGGCCCACGTCAGCTGGTCTCTGTCCGTCCTGTTCCGTACACTGCTCACCCTCCTTGTAGATTTTAAAGCATTACCCGTATATTCACCACTCCCCTGCTGGGGACCTTAATGCCTCCAGGCTGGCGCACCAGAGTCCCCGGAAGGGCCAGCTGAAACGCGGCTGCTGGATCACACCCCCAGAGTTTCCAACTTGGTAGATCTGGCAGAGGGCTCACTAAATGCTTTCCCTACAAGGGCCAGGTGTTACCTTGACCATCCTCTGAGGACCTCAGCTCTGGGGTGAGCCTGTGCTCTGTAGATTCTAGGCTTCTCCTCTCTATTCGTTCCAGCTCCCTCCACGCTCCTCTGCTCAGCCAGTACTCCTGGAGTCCCTCTGGTCATGTAGGGATAAGGTTTAGCTGCCTTCAGAACAAACCCTGTATCTTATTTGCCTGGTTCCCACCAGCTCTGTTGGCAGCCGTGGGCACCGCTCAGCAGAACGCACTGGGAAGGCATTATTGCTTTTGCAGAGAGACAACTGAGTAGTGCCACGGATGAGCGACCGTCCTGAGGAGAGGTGTAGGTGGCACCACGCTAGGCTGAGGTCATGAGGGCCTCTCCGCGGGCCGCCGGGCTGCCTGGGCCTTCAGGCCATGTGGTGACACGCAGAGCAGGTCGCAGGTCGGCGGGTGGCCAGGAGACAGCTATTTAATGGCGGCTGGCTCCCCTTTAGCAGGCGCACCTTTTACTTTTCTCAGCGTTTTCTCTCCTTCCATTTTGTGTCTTTCAGTCTCCTGTCTCTCTCTTTCTGTCTTAGCCTCGATACCCTGGGTCTTTGGGGTAGCTTCCTGGGTTGAAGAGGCTTCTGATGTTTACTATAAAGCCACGAATTGCTTCTGAATTTTAATCTGAATATTTGTTGGTGAAATGATATAGGCTAAGAAGGACTGGCCTTGTAGTTAGGACACGTTATCAGGTGTCTGAGTAACATTCTACACATTAGTGTTTTACAGGAAAGTTCTTGTTTAACTAAAACTAACCCTGGACATGGGCACGTGATATCCCCATTTTACAGAAAAGAAAACAGACTCCGAGATTAAGCAATAATAATGCAGGATTCTCAAGGGAAGAGATTTTTCCATCTTTATGTGCACGAAGAATAACTTCTTTGCTTTTATAAAGTAGCATGTTGTAGTTAATAATTGTATTTTGGAATCATGGCTACAGGTCTTAGAAAGTTTCTGCCAAGATAAGACTGTGTGACGATGAGAAAATACGATTGGGTGATGTTTACCCCAGAAGACTATTAGCAGTTGTAGAGCAAGAGTTAAACACACATATGTAGCACATAGTAGATACTAAAAGAATGTATATAAACATATAAGCAAAAAAAAAATGTCTAGAAGGAGCTCACCAAACTGATAACAGGGGCTAGTCATTTTTTTCCTCGACATACTTCTATACTATTAAACATTTTAATAAGTATATAAATGATAACTTTTTTTTTTTTTTTTTTGCGGTATGCGGTCCTCTCACTGTTGTGGCCTCTCCCGCTGCGAAGCACAGGCTCCAGACGCGCAGGCTCAGCAGCCATGGCTCACGGGCCCAGCCGCTCCGCGGCATGTGGGATCCTCCCGGACCAGGGCATGAACCCTTGTCCCCTGCATCGGCAGGCGGACTCTCAACCACCGCACCACCAGGGAAGCCCTAAACGATAACTTTTAAAAAAATATTTATTTATTTATTTGGCTGTGTTGGGTCTTAGTTGCAGCACGCGGGCTTCTCTCTAGTTGCGGAGCGCAGGCTCCCAAGCTCACGGGCTTAGTTGCCCCACAGCGTGTGGGATCTTAGTTCCCCGAGCAGGGATCGAACCCATGTCCCCTGCACTGGAAGGCAGATTCTTAACCACTGGACCACCAGGGAAATCCCCTATAAACAATAACTTAATAGGGGAAGGAAAGAGCTAATGGGACGAGGAGTGAAGAATCCTATTTTTTAAAAAACAACAACAACAAGGAAAAGAATCCACCAGCACCTGTCTGGCTGTCTCTTTGCCTTATAAAGGGTCTCCACATTGGTCTGTCCCCTGGAGTGCATCCTGTTTCCCCATCAGCTCTGCCTCTTCAGACTGTTTCCTCTTTGAGACCTCGCCTTTTGCCCCTTCGTGAAGCCTTTCCTAGTTTCTTCCTTCAAACCTCATGCTAGAAACAATGTCTCCCACTTTTGAACCGTGCTTTCTTGTGGTACCAGAAGTCCTTGTATCATAATCTAATCTCCCCCAAGAAATTTTAAACAAAAATACATCTCTACCCCTTGCAGTATCTCTGGGGCCCCAGCATGCTGAGCTGCTCACTGGTTGAGAATTCCTGCCTCTTGAGATGACTTGCCAGTTAGGGGTTCTTGTCCATAACGGGTGTGCTTTCTGAGCCAACAGATGGCAACTTAGAGGAGGGGGCACAACGGTAGCAACTCTGCCTCCTTACAAGTGCTGCAGGTCAGTGTATCCATGCACATCCTACATTTTATAGCTGATGATGGTAACTAGTAGATGCTACCTGAGAAACTGAAGTTGGCAAAGAGAAAAAGCAGTACACATGATCTCCAAAAGAATATAGCTAACATGATGGAAGTAAAACTGAACAGTGTGTTCTTTCCTCAAGACCTGACAAAAATCGGTCTTCTGTGCTGCTGGGCACAGTTTGAGAATCAGCACAGTGCATTTAGGGGGTTGGTGTCCAGTCCTCAGACTCCTCAGCCTTGTCTGGCAGGACCAGTGCTTAGAGGTCTGTGAGCCTCTTTTCTTTTTCCCTCAGTTGCTTCCTTTTCCCAGGGGTCCTGGATGGACATGGTCCCAGCCTTGCTTCTCTGAAGCCTGCACTTGTCTCCAGGTGGATGATTTATACCAGACGCCAGCACGTCCCGCCCTGGAGTTCATCCAGCAAATGCTCACCGAGCAGCTGCTCCCAGACCCTGGAGAGGATTGAAGGTGCACACGGCAGACTTTTATTTTTGATACTTCCTGCTGACGTGCTTTCTGTCTGTCTGTCTTTTCCCCAGGGCAGCGATGGTGCCCGGAGATCCGTGCTCCTGGACAGTGACGAGCCCTTGGTGTATTTCTATGATGACGTCAGAACGCTATATGAAGGTTTCCAGAGGGGCGTACAGATCTCAAGTGAGCATTTGACTGAATCCGTGTGACTAATGCTTCATGTTTCTCCTTCAGAAAGAGGGGTCTTTTGTCAGAAAGCCATATTTGCTCCCAACTTTCTCCCACTCAGTCTGGCTCCAAGCTCCCTGTCTCCTCCCATAACTTCCGCAGAGTGAGTCTCACTGCACACGGGTCCCGCTGGGTGTGCCCCGCGGCCAAGGGGCTTCCGTGGTCACACGTCTTTTAGCTCAGAATAGGCTCTGGCGTTTCTTGCAGTAAAGAGACCTGTTTAATTGCGCCTGATCCAACATTTCTCAAACTTGCTTGACCAGGAGACCCGTATTTTGAGAAATAAACACTGACATCCAAGGAAGCGGGGTTCCGTCAGAGACACTTGTGGGGTGTCAGCTCGTGGGACTGCCCTTCATCCCTGAGGATGGCACGGAAGACCCCGGGTACCCAGAAGCTGCCCGGCCTTGCAGCCCCTCTCCCTCCTGCCCCATGTAAGAAACAAAATAGAAATAAAGAAACAAACAAAGACTCAGACCAAAACCCAGGGAGAAAACATTTCCAATCTGAATTCATTGTTTCACATCTGAGGACCACAGTAGAATCTACCTGATACTTTGTGGAATGAAAGATACAAACGAGAATCCAGGAATATTTATGTGTGTTAAAACGAGAATCTAGGAATATTTATGCATGTTAAGTCCATCCTTTTTTTTTTTAATTTTTTTCTCCTTTCAGATAATGGCCCATGTTTAGGTTCTAGGAAACCAGACCAACCCTATGAATGGCTTTCATACAAGCAGGTGAGTTTGCTGGCTGTGTGGCCGCCTCACGCGAGCCACAGTGCTGGAACGTGGCAGTTCTTGGAGCCGTTGAACGTCGGGCAGGAAGGAGTAATGAGCTGTAGGTCCGGTGGGCAGAGGGATTTCTCAGTGTTTATTCTGTCCTACCAGAGCCAAATAGTAGTTTTCAGATCCCTCGTTTTCACAAGTGGTGTAAAAACAGTTCATGTGTGTTGGAAATTTCACATTGCACGATGGTCTTCAGGCCTCACAGAATCTTCACGTGCTTCTGGGTTACATCATCTTCTTGTCATGTTACTGTTTTGTTCAGGTCTCAGCCTGTCAATAACCAGTATTGTGGCTGGACCAGCCCTCGTGGTTCATATTATGATTGCAAGACGCCTTTCAGCAATAACCATAAGGAAACTTGGAAAAAATAAAGCTTTCTTACTACAGGACATGGAAATGACGCAACACACCTGGGCCACACAAGCGAGGCCTCGGGTAGGGGGAGAGAGAGCGTAGAGCACCTGGGGTTCTGCTTTATTGGGGTCAAAGATGGGGGCCTAGGGTTTCGAGGGCTCACTCTTATTAATGAATTTGAAACAGAAGAGCAGGAACTTAAAGCACAGGAAGAGAGAAAACAAGTGGCTCAGACTGTCAGTTATCAACATCAACGGAGATCTGTAAAACAAAGGAGCCTCATGCGGGGAGGGGGCCTGGCTCCTTATCTAGCCTATGGCTGGTGATGCGTCAGCCTTGGCTTGGAAGTGGATGGTCAGAGATCAAAGCTTAAGGCAGGCACTTGCATTACAAAACAAGAGAAAGCCCAGCCTTGGGGTTTACACTACAGTTACCTACAGTGATCTATTCCTCTATTGCTTCTGATATATTGGCTGGAGGAGAGAAAACAGGTCCATTGCAGGTGGGATGTTTGAAGGCAGATTGGAAATCACTGGGGTTTCAGAAGTACATTTGTACATTTCAGACAGAGGCTGGTGAAGAGTAAAAAAATAGACTTAAGCTAACTTTGAATTTGTATATTTTTACTTTTTTTTTTTTTTTTTTGCGGTACTTGGGCCTCTCACTGTTGTGGCCTCTCCCATTGCGGAGCACAGGCTCTGGACACGCAGGCTCAGCGGCCATGGCTCACGGGCCCAGCCGCTCCGCGGCATGTGGGATCTTCCCAGACCGGGGCATGAACCCGTGTCCCCTGCATCGGCAGGCAGACTCTCAACCACTGCGCCACCAGGGAAGCCCTGAATTTGTATATTTAAATCACTTTTTCCCCCTAGCCCAGTGATTCTTAGCTTTTGGGGCTAGGAACCCCTGTAAGGTTTTTTGAAGAAAGGTCTGGACCCTCGTTCTAGAGATACAAGTACATGCATAGAATCCCAATAAGCTCTGAAAACCATCTAGGTACTCGCGGGTTCCCAGCCCTTACACACAAGCAGGAGTTGTGAAACAGTGCATGGGGTATGGAAGTAATAAGCATGTTAATGTCATTCTTGCTGTCGCCTGGCCAGTGTTGCTTTCACCGCCATTGCTGCGTACGGGGGGGCACTGTGTGCCAGAACCCACAGGCTTCTGGGGTAGGAATAGGTGTGGTTCTGTTTTCTGCGGGTGTGAGTGTGGATTTAAAGTGCTCTTGAGAATTTACCAACTGAGAATAAAGAAAAGAATTCCAAATTAAGATTCAAAAAAAAATTTTTTAGTTCATTTGGGGTAAGAATGAGGAGAGGATGAGGGATGGGGGCAGGGATATAGCCCTGCCTAATTTTTATGAATCTACCTATTTTTACATAGTTGTAATTAATAGTATGCGTTTTTGTATTCATTTATCTTACTTAAAATTGTTACAAATACTCTGTTTGATATGGTTTTCATAACTGTAGTATTTACTAGCTGTAGAACATTTTCTTAGAGATTTACCATCATTTACTTAACCATCCAGCCATTGGTCTTTTTTCCCCTAGACTTTTGTGACTTTAGATAATTTTGAAATACATATCTTTGTACCTAAAGTTTTTTCAAACCTCTGGTTAGGATTGGGTTATTTCCAAAGAATAAATTCTCAAGAATACAATTGTGGAGCGTAATGATAAGAGCTTGTTCTTATTTTTTTTTAAACGATCTCCCCCAAACTTGTTGTTTGTGTGTTTATATCAAAGGACAAGTTTTGGCTGCTTGGTTGCTCTTTATAAACACAGACACAAAGTTCTGTGTCCCTGGATTGCTTTTATAATTTTATAAAACTGAAGTATAAAAGTATAGAAACGAAACTAAAGTATAGAAACTCTGACATGTATCATCTGTGACCTGCAGCTGTTGGGGTGAAGTTCATTTGCTTTGCAGAAGGAACTGTATGATCAGTTTTCTTACAGTGAGTTCTGGTGATTCAAACCTTGAACTTTACAAAAATGTGTAACTAAAGGAATACCTGTTTGCCCCTGTTCTTCCCCGCAGGCAGTGCTGCTTCTTGGCTAAGGTATTAGGCTTGGCCATCACAGGAAGCTGTGTTCCTTGAGTTGGGCCTGATGCTCTTCCTCATTTTTTCTCCCCCGTTTTAGGTTGCAGAAATGTCAGAGTGTGTGGGCTCGGCGCTGCTCCACAAGGGCTTCAAGGCGGCCCCAGATCAGTTCATCGGCATCTTTTCTCAGAACAGACCTGAGGTATTAACCATTAGGCACTGACCGTACATGGTTTGGAGAGGTCTCAGATGGAAGAACCAGTTAGGGTTCACACCTGTCTCTGCTTCAGACCAGATTCTTTGGTCTGATTACCTCTAAGAACATGACTTTGTGTTATGCCTTAGAGAGTTACATGTATGAAAACCCAAACCAGGCCCTTCTTAGCCTTTAGGTAGGAAAAAAAAAAAATCACTTTTAAAGAAAATCATGGTTTTTGTTTTTTTAAAATCAGGTCCCCAAACAAAAACGAGTGAAGAAGGTCTTAGAACAAATAACTAACAAAGAAGTCTTCCCACTTTAAGGGCTTCCTCTGTGATTAGAAAAATGGCATTAATAAATGACAGAGAAACTTGGATACATTTTTGTCAGTAGCAAACTCTCATCCTTTCTCTCTAAAAGGTCTGGGCTCTCTCTGCCCAGATTATAAAGTTTAAAATCCCAGGGGCCATGGGGAAGGGGCCTCACTGGGAGCTGGCCTTAATTTGGGCAAGCAGACTGTTGTTTAGCCATCCAGGCCCATGCCTGGTGCTTCTGTAAACCACTGTATTAAATTACATTTAAATGAGAAGCCCTCTGGAGCTATTGCCTGTAGTGTGAGTAAACAAATAGTGGCATAGCTGGTGCAGAAAAATTCAAGCACTGGGCTTGAAGAAATTGAATTGATTCTTAGACCTACTTGGGTCCAAAAGACATGTTGGTTCAATCCCTGTGCTACTATTTTATAAATTAGAGTGGTTTCTCAGCGGGTTGTTTTTAATAAATTTATTTATTTATTATTTTTGGCTGCCTTGGGTCTTCGTTGCTGGGCACAGGCTTTCTCTAGTTGCGGCGAGCTGGGGCTACTCTTCGTGCAGTGCACGAGCTTCTCATTGCCGTGGCTTCTCTTGTTGGGGAGCACAGGCTCTAGGCGTGTGGGCTTCAGTAGTTGCAGCACATGGGCTCAGTAGTTGTGGCGTGCAGGCTCTAGAGCGCAGGCCCAGTAGTTGTGGTGCGCGAGCTTAGTTGCCCCGTGGCATGTGGGATCTTCCCGGACCAGGGCTTGAACCCATGTCCCGTGCGTTGGCAGGTGGATTCTTAACCACTGCGCTACCAGCAAAGTCCAAGGTGGAGTCTTGATGCCTACGAGGGTGGGGAGGCCAAGGGAATGTCAGGAACAATGGCACGCTTGCGTGGAGCAGCATGTCTGTGATGGGGGATGAAGCATTTCACTGTGGTGGAGGGTGGAGTGGCAGGATGAGAGAGAGAGACAGCTCCAGGCCAAGTGAATGTGAGTGGGTTGTGCTTGCTCGCCATGGCCGTTGTGCCCTTATCTGTGCCGTGTGTTCTGCGGACGATGGGCACCACTGAGGATTATAAGCGAAAGAGGGACTCTGCTGCATCTGCCTTGTAGGCGGGTCAGTTGCTGTGTGGCTGATGTGTTTAGAGGAAGATGACCAGTGACTGTGTCACTTCTTTCCTTCCTCACTTTCCTAGGGAACCTTCCAGGACAGTTTTCCCGGTAGACACTGTGTCCCTCTTCCCCTAGTCCCAGGCCCTACGGCACACTGTGGCCAGATTGCTGTCCCTTAGAGCCCCAGTTGCTGTTTGGCCGAGAAACCCCAGAGGCTGCACCTTGCCAGGGACATAGAGCCAGGCTCCCCCATGGCCTCAGGCCGGCTCCAGCCCTCGCTCCAGCCTAGCCAGTCCCCACAGCCCTGCTGGGCCGTCCCTGCCAGCCTGGTAGCTCACTGATGCCCCCTCTCGCTGCCTTTTTTTTAAAAATATTTATTTGGCTGCGTTGGGTCTTAGTTGTGGCGCGTGGGATCTTCCTTGCGGCATGCAGGATCTTTCATTGCGGCACGCAGGCTTCTCTCTAGTTGTGGCACACGGGCTCAGTAGTTGTGGCACGTGGGCTTAGTTGCTCCGTGGCATGTGGGATCTTAGTTCCCTGACCAGAGATCGAACCTGCGACCGCTGCATTGGAAGGCAGATTCTTACCCACTGGACCACCCTCCCTGCTTTTTTTTAACATTTTTATTGGAGTATAATTGCTTTACAATGGTGTGTTAGTTTCTGCTTTATAACAAAGTGAATCAGTTATACATATACATATGTTCCCATATCTCTTCCCTCTTGGGTCTCCCTTTACCCTCCCTGCTTTGATCTCACAGTCCCGGCTCCCAGAGTCCCCTTACCTTTCACTCCACCTGTCCAAATCGTGCTGCTCTTGCAAAGGGCAAGTTCGGTTACCTCCCCGACCAAGGAGGCCCACTGCAGGCTGTCTTGCCTCTGAGCCCGTCACTCTCATGCTGTTCATTCTCTTTTCACATATTTGCCTCAAATTTTCAGGCAAATTGTACTTTCCTTTTAAGAAGTGAGCAAGTGTTTTGCTCTCATTAGGAATCCCTTTGGTGCCTGGCACATAGTAGTAGATACACAGATGTCAGTTTTGCTACATCTGGTGTTTCCATGTTGAATCTCTATAGAGTATTGTTTTCCCTGGAGTGGTTCCACAATATCTTATTTTCTCACCCTGATCTTTACGTTTTCTTTAGTGGGTGATCATTGAACAGGGATGCTTTGCTTATTCGATGGTGATCGTTCCCCTCTATGACACCCTCGGGGCAGAAGCAATCACCTACATCATCAACAAAGGTATGTTTTCGGCCTTCAGGGGCACTTGGCATAGTTATTGGTTAGATACAGAGGCTACATTTGCTGATACATTATATGATAGGGATTTTTCCATTTAAATGTACATCTACCCTCCTATTCAAAAATGTAGTACTTAACCTGGTGTCAGATGTTACAGTCAAGCTTTTAGTATCCCAGAGCTGGTTCCTCACTGTGTCTCTTCACTTCCAGCTGAACTCTCTCTGGTTTTTGTGGACAAACCAGGGAAGGCCATCCTCTTATTAGAAGGTGTAGAAAATAAATTAACACCATCCCTTAAAACTATCGTTCTCATGGACTCCTATGGCAGTAATCTGTCCGACCGAGGCAAGAAGTGCGGGGTGGAGCTCATCAGCTTGAAGGCGATGGAGGTGAGTCACCCTGCCCTGCCCACCTCGCTGCAGGGTTTCCCTGAGGTCATTTTGGCTCAAATGTGGTGTCCAGTGCGGCCACAAAGTCCCAACTCTGGCTGGTCCTGTAAAAGATGGAGAGCAGAGATCTCTGTCTCATTACTGGAAAGAAGAATTCTACCCGCCTGCCCAGTGGTAATCCATCACATTTTACAGGAAGTGTTCTCGTCAGGCGAGCTGCAGTGCTCACATACTCACTCCAGAGCACTGACAAGCCATGCCAATAAATGCTGGAAATGGGAATTCAGATTCAGGCAGAGATTTAAGTTTGTATGTCCTCTTTAGGCTTTAACACCTTTTACTTACTGATTTATCTCTTAAACGGAGCCAGACATAGAAATCTGCCTCGTTATTCCTTTCCCCAGGTTGCTTTTATAGGGTCCTGGTGAATGTCTAGCATAGAGGCTTGATTTGATTTATTCTTGTATTATATTTAAGATTCACATTAATCACAACTTTAAAGGTAACCATTCTAGGAAAATGAGTGTGGTCCATACCTTAATTGATTGTTTGACTTCGGATCCTACAAGAAGCTAGTCTCCTCAGTTTTTGGATTAAACTTCAATCCAAAACTGGGCAAGAGGAGGCCCTTGTTATTATGTGCACATCACGGGAAGTAATAGGTTCAGTAGAATAAGTCATTCTCTTTCTGAAAATATTATAAATATTTTCCTGGAACTGTTATAAAAATAGGGTTTTGAATTTTATTTACAGTTCTCCTTCTATCAAGAATTTGAGCTACGAGGAAGGATCTATAAAACTTTTCCTGGGGAACTTAGTTGTCACAGAGAATCTGTCATTTGTTCTGTCAGAGCTTCTGCCTCTCTCTCTCACACACACACACACACACACACACACACACACACACACACACACGATAGCATACAACAGGAGTCCATAAGAGCTAATGGATGTGCTGAATTGTTAAATTGGGTTTTTAACTAGATTTTCACCTAGCATTTCCCTATTTTTGTATTTTTTACTTGTAACCCCATTTCATAATTATATCTTTTCCCCCATTTTTCCTCTTCCTGCTGCCCCCACCACACACAGACACATACACAAGCTTCTTTTTGTCTTTTTTGACTGCTCTGTATGATAAAGAAGTAATCTTAAGATTAAAATTTAGATAAGTAAGTGACCAAAGATTATAATGTAAAGTTTATATTAAAATATTTGTAAAAGACATTGTTTTACACTTACCTGTATAATATGATCCATATTGGGTTTTTAAAATTTTTATAAGCAAAATATTAAATTTTTAAGCAATGAATTTAAAACTAACTTTTTGGTTGATCATGTGATCTAATTTTTATTAATGTCTATTTTTATAGCATCAAAAATAGAAACATTGGTATTTTTGCATTTTTTCCAATATTTTGTTATGAAAATTTTCAAATATGCAAATAAGTTGAAAGAATTGAGCAGTAGACCACTATATCCCACCAAGAGTCTACAATTAACATTTTAATATATCTGCTTTATCACAGATTAATCATTCTATCTCTTTATTCACTTCACTGATTTGTCTTTTTTTTTTTTTTTTTTTTTTTGCGGTACGCGGGCCTCTCACTGTTGTGGCCTCTCCCGTTGCGGAGCACAGGCTCCGGACGCGCAGGCTCAGCGGCCATGGCTCACAGGCCCAGCCGCTCCGCGGCATGTGGGATCTTCCCGGACCGGGGCACGAACCCGTGTCCCCTGCATCGGCAGGCGGACTCTCAACCACTGCGCCACCAGGGAAGCCCTGATTTGTCTTTTTTTATTCATTTTCAGTAGGGTACAAATTTTATCACCCCCAAATACTTCATTAAGTAGAATTCAGTTTTCCTTCTGTTTATGGTTCTTTTTTATTTTGGCATTTGGAACCTAAAGATGACAACTTTAATTTTTATAATAGCTGTATTTTTTCCTAAATAATGACATAAGTCAGGCTTCAGGCTATGAAACTCTCTTGGAAAATAATGGACTAATTTGGATAATTTTTTTCTAATAAATTAAAACTCTAATTGCATATAACTTGCTTTATTTTACTTAACATCAATTTTTGAAGAATTAGAGATCTTAAGAAGTTAATGTAAGAATTTTAAAAAGATGAGTGGAAATTTGGATCTGATAAAGATTATTTTAGAAAAAAGATTGGTGGAATTATCATTACTTTAACTCTTAGTTGACTTCTATTTGGATGTCAATGTTCCTATTTTTAATTAGTGGTCTGTTATATATATAATTTAAAGTGTGATTAGGATTAAAAACTGTTTAAAACTGTATGCTGGGTAGAAACTCACTGAGCCCTGAGCCCACCCATCTAATTTCCATTTATTTCTAGGCATGCTCATTCCACATGCTCACTCAAGCTGTTCGATTTTCATAGGAAAAGAATATTAATAGTTCATTAAAAAAATTAATAGATATTAAAATGGTCATGGAGACACCTTCATGAAGTAACACCATCAGAATTAGCCCTTGGTAGTAACTGGGAGTCCGCCTTTGGGAAATGCCGTACCTCAGAAATGAATCTGTCGTTCTTAACCTTCATAGCCATTCGCGAGTGGTCTTAAAGCTTCTGTCGTGGCCTGTTTTATAATTGGAGATGCCCCAATCCTTCCTCTGATCCATGTGGGGAGTACAGATAGTTGAGCCTCTCCAGAATGGCCACCAGTTAAGTCTGGCAGAGACTGATTTTCTCTCTCCAGATTGAAGATGTCAGTTCTGCAGAATGGGGTGATCACATATCTGTGCTGAGCTCTGGTTTTGGAAGGATACAGAGCAGCTGTGGTTCTCTGATTACGGTGCAGAGCCGGGCTTTGTTAAAGGCTGTGATAGGGGAGTGGAAACCAGAAGAACGTGTAAAAGACTTGGATTCCTGTCTTCTGAATAAATCCTGTTTCAAAGGCCAGTCCTAATACCATTGATATAGTTTTATATAAGAGAGAAAACAACCAGAAAATGGCTTCTTAGAACGATGGGTAAGTATTTGGGTTCAGGTTAATGAAAATTGCTGTAGTTTATTTAATTTGAAATCTGTGCTGTCTTTGAGTCAGCTGGGAGTGAATCCCACAGAAAAGTCAGCTTGAACTGACTTGATGTGACTTTTGTTCTTTACATTTAGAAAATGTTTCCATTTAAGATTTTTTTTTTCTCTTCTCTTTAAGGACCTGGGAAGAGCCAACAGACGGAAGCCCAAGGTGAGTGCACCATGTGCGACCCTGCCCCAGCCTCTGTGTAGCTTCCGTGTCTAATTAGCTCAGAGTCTAGTAGAAATCTTGAGTGATTATTTTATGACTTAAAGTTTTCTATTCTATTCTGATTTATACTGGCTTTTTTTTTTTTTTAATATGCTGCAGCCTCCAGCACCTGAAGATGTTGCAATAATTTGCTTCACAAGTGGCACTACAGGTCAGTTTTGAAAAGGAACTGTTTCTGAGTGGTATCTGGAAGTGTATATTCCCTGCCTCTTCTTGTGGATGACTTATTCGAGCTATAGATGGACTAGAACTAGAAGAGACAGAAGTGTTCAAGCCTGTCTTACGGTAGCTCTATAAGACGTTCCCAGAATCTGAGTACGTCCTCAAACATTTATGAAAGGTCACAGTAGGTAGGATCACCCATCTTCCTGGGACAAAGTGTATCCATGGTTTCCAGAAATAAAATTGCTGGATTTTCTTCTCTTACTGCTACACACACCCTCTAAAACTTGCCCATATTAGTAAAGATGGTTTAAGATAATAAGTTTCATTTTAAAGGATTGCAGATGGCTCAGGAATTTAATGTGACTAACTTTTGGCTTTCATGGGTGTACCTCACACTACAGGCATCAGAGGCACTAATGATATGGGGTTTCTGGGCTTCTGTCATGTCCATCATTCTTGGATGGAGTTTCTGTCCTCTAACTTTGTTCTGTTCATATGTGTTCACAGGCAACCCCAAAGGAGCACTGATCACCCATCAAAATGTAGTGAGCGATTGTTCAGCATTTATTAAAATGACAGAGGTAAACTTTGGGGATATTGTCATCTTTCTTCATCTCCATTGGTTGGCATCAGGCCTCAAGGATGAAGGTGGTAAAAGCCACCCTATCATGTTAGGCATGGGCTATATTTGAAACACTGTCTGAAATACAGATAAGGTCTGAGCTTTCGTACATTCACCTTCTCCCAAATAGTTTTCACTGTGGACCTAATCCCCAACTCCTGCTGTGACCGTTAGGATGAATTGACAGATAGAATTTATTCCATCTTTTATATGGTAAAACTTTATTTGGATACTGCTCTATAAATGTTTGCAGGAAAGGACAGAGAAGAACTGACTCTCTTGTTTTTATCTCCTATTTTAGTATGGAAAAGAATTAATTTCTTTAAGTTGACAAAGAAATATTAAATGCTGCTGAAGGCTTTTTGGATTATTATCGTTTTTATTATTTATTATGCTTGATTGGATTTGACTTCCACTTTATAAGAAGGATTAAAGCCTCAAACTTTAGTTACTTCCTATAATCTTAAAGTTTGCTTTGTAAGTATCTTAGTCTGCCTGGGCTGCCGCAACAAAATAACGCAGACTGGATGGCTTAAACAACAGACATGTATTCTCTCACAGTTTTGGAGGGTAGAAGTCCATGATCGAGGTGCCAGCAGGTTTGGTTCTGGTGAAGGCTCCCTTCTTGGCTTGTAGACCGCAGGCCCCTCACCACCCCTCCCCCGACCTCTCCTCTGTTTGCATATGGAGAACAAGAGAGAGGTTTCTAGTGTTTCTTCCTGTTCTTACAAGGACACCAGCCTTATTGGATCAGGGCCCCACCCTCATGACCTCATTTAACCTTAATGACCTTCCCTGTCTCCAAATACAGTCACTTTGGGGGCTAGGGCTTTAACATATGACTTTGAGGGGGATGGTCACAATTCAGTCTGTAACGCCAAAGGTCTATTTCAAACTTGCCGTTTAAAAAAGTACTTATTGAAAAATATAATGAATGCCTTTCCCTCATATCCTTTGCACACTTTTACATAATTTGCTTTTGCAAATTACATGTCTCTGGGAGGGCTCCATACGGTCTACTTTTCGTGGTAGGAGCCTGTGCTTAATGGTTTCGGGGAATGGGCACCTTTGGCGACTGCAGAAGCTCAATCTCACTTTCACTTATACTTACACTTTCTTAATCCTTTTTGTATATACTTTCTAAACAGAGTTCAACATTTAGTACCTTACCAAGTGAAATTTTAATTTCCTTATTGACCTTCAAAGAAAACTTAGAATTCATGAATCATTGAAGTAAATGTTTACAGTTAATGTTAATATTAAGATTAATAATTTGTAATTTATAATAATAAAATGGAAAATTCCTGGAAATTCTAATGCTTTTCTGCCTATCTGGTGTCTTTGCTTTCCAGGGTGCATTCGTTGCTTCCTCAGATGATACTTTGATCTCTTTCTTGCCTCTCGCCCACATGTTTGAGAAAGTTGTAGAGGTAGGCACTGAGTTTTATTTTGTTTGTGCATATGTGTTTGGTTGTGTTCTGCTAAGTTGTTGTGTTTTACAGAAAGCACTTGTCTTGAATGCTAGTGACACAGACATTTCATTTTTACCATTGCACACATGCATGAGTGGTTCATGCAGATAAGTTTGAGTGTGCAGACTGTCCTCTACGTAGAGAGTTCTTTGCTCAGGCCCATTTTAGAAATTGAGCTAATTATTTAAGAGTATAATTTTTTTTCTGGGTCCAGATACTTGAACTTTAATACTCATTTTAAAATTGGAAGCTCAGACTTTTGAAGGACACGAATATGGACGTGAATTCAGAAAGATGAGCTGTGAATGTAGAATTTTTATGAATACCATCCCACAAAGGCTGGTGAGGCTTCAGTTCTGTAAGAAGTCTCTATTTTTTTTTTTTTTTGGGCCACGCCATACGGCTTCTGGGATCTTAGTACCCCGACCAGCGATCGAACCCGTGCTCTCTGCAGTGGAAGGTACGGAGTCCTAACCACTGGACCGCCAGGGAAGTCTCTATTTTTGACTGCTTGTTCATAAGGCACAAGTTGATTCCAGATTCATTTTTTCAGCAATATTCCAAGTGCCTTTGGCAAAGCGGGATGACCTTTAGCTGACCTCTGCCTGAGCTCCTCATACACGAGTGTGTGACTAATTTAAAAACTGACCAAGAACCATCTTTTTTCCTTCTTGGACAGTTTTGGATTGTATGCTTATAGGAGAAGCAGTGAGCACTGCTCACTCATTTAATGAATGTTCACGGGGCACCAGCTGTGTTGCAGGTACTGGGCAGGTGTTAGAGAGAGCGGGGCAGCTGATAAAATCCCGGCCCTTTGACTAGCTGCTGCCCTGTAGGATTCACTTCCCCCAAAGGATCAAGGATCTTCCATCAGATACTTGTGTCTCCTGCACGCCTCAGGAGACCTTGTGAGTTTACAGAGTGATTGCAGACGTGTTGACAGTGGAACTAGTTTTCAAAGTGTGCCCAGGAGGCAGGCCACACTGAACAGAAACCTCCGAGCTTTAATTTTTAAACAATGAACCTTTCTAGTTGTTTCTGCTTTCAAGCCTGAGACCGTTTGTACTTCCGTTGCATCATCTCTTGAATCTCTCTTTCTTTTTAAAATTTAAAACAGGCAGACTCTTTGTCAAGTGCCTGTGGCTTGCCAGTGCAGCTTGCATCAGACAGGAAAAAATTCAGGCACTAGGTTACAGCTGAATGCAAACTGCTGCGGTACAGATGGCCTAGTGCCTCAGCCGCAGCGTATTCTGACTACTCAGAATTTTTTAGTTAGATTCAGATAGAAGAGATGAGACTTTAAAAAGCTAAGGCAAGTAGCTAAGTTTTTCTGATGAGAATAAGTTAGACCTAAAGTTTCTAGAAGGCTAAAAATACTTGGATTATCGCATACCATGTCATTCATTCAGCAGATATTTATTATTGAAGCTAAAATAGCAGAAGCTCTCTGATAATCACTGAAAACCACGTTCCCTGGTTTCTTACTAGTCCTTTTATCTTCAGGATAATCGAGAGCGATGCCACGTGCCCGTGTTGTACAAGGACGCAAGCACGTTGTTTTAAAAGCTCCCTACATTTAGGAACTTTATGATTTCTGGAAGCTGGTCTGAAATGCTAACACTGGAGCCTTGTGTGTCTGTGTGTGTTGTGTGATGCCTGCTGCAATGATGACATGTTGGATGTTTCCATTTACCTCTCTAGTTTTTGATGCTGAGTCACGGAGCTAAAATAGGATTTTTCCAAGGAGACATCAGGCTGCTTATGGATGATCTCAAGACCCTTCAACCCACCGTCTTCCCTGTGGTACCCAGACTGCTGAACCGGATGTTTGACCGAGTAAGTGCCAAGCGAAGAGAAGGGGCAGAGGTCCAGACCTTGAGTCCAAGACCATGTGTGACCATGGCCGCTGCCCTTACTCTCTCGAGGGACTGCAGTTTACCCCTCTGCTAATAAAGCTGAGTGCTTTTACCTCCCAGAGCTGTGAGTGACGGTTATAAGAGAAAGTGCCTGTGGACACACCTTGTCAACTGGAAGGCACAATACAGGTGTGAGGTGGAGCTTGTTTTATTTTCATGATAAACTCTTTGAGCCTCTGTTTTCTCATCTTTACAGTGGACTGTTACCTCCTCCATCTCATAAAGATGCTAATTACATCATATGAAAAGGCTTTATAAATTGTAAAGCCCCACTGCATGAAAAATATTACTTACTTAGCCACCCTGAGAGACGTGACTAAACCAAACCAGGGACCGAGAGGAGATGGTGAGCCTTTAGAGCACGGACCCCACAGCTGGGGCAGGACCCGTGTGGTGTGAGCAGTCTCCAGAATGAATTTGGACTGGGCAATTCTAATACTCTTTATTTTGAGACATGGCTTTCATCATCTATGAGAACCTTCTCATTTTTTAAAAAAATTTATTTATTTTTGGCTGCGTTGGATCTTCGTTGCTGCCCACGGGCTTTCTGTAGTTGCGATGAGCGGGGGCTACTCTTTGCTGTGGTGCGCGGGCTTCTCATTGCAGTAGCTTCTCTTGTTGTGGAGCACGGCCTCTAGGCACGCGGGCTTCAGTAGCTGTGGCGTGCAGCCTCAGTAGTTGTGGCACATGGGTTCAGTAGTTGTGGCACGCGAGCTCTAGAGCGCAGACTCAGTAGTTGTCGCGCATGGGCTTAGTTGCTCTGCGGCATGTGGAATCTTCCGGACCAGGGATCGAACCTGTGTCCCCTGCCTTGGCAGGCAGATTCTTAACCACTGCGCCACCAGGGAAGTGCCAACCTTCTCATTTTCTTAATAGTTCTTTTTTAAAAACTGTAAAACAGCTTTATTGAGATATAATTCACATTACATGCAATTCACCCATTAAGTGTACAATTCAAAGGTTTTTAGTACATTCACAGAGTTCTGCAACCATCATTACAGTCCATTTTAGAACATTTTTATCACCTCAAAAAGGATGTGGTATCATCCTCCACCCTGCTACCTCCCTCCACCACCCAAAAAACTCATCTACTTTCTGAATCTATAGATTCCCCTATTCTGGATTTTCATGCGAATGGAATCACGCAATATTCTTTTGTTGCTGGCTTCTTTTGCTTAGTATGCTTTCAAGGTCCATCCATGTCATAGCATGCATCCATACTTCATTCCTTTTAATGGCCAAATAATATTCCACTGCATGGATACAACACGTTTTATTTATCCATCCATCCATTGATGGGCATTTGGGTTGTTTCTGCTTTTTGGCTATTATGAATAATGCTGCTGTGAACATTCACGGGCAAGAGGCTGTGTGGACATGTGTTTTCATTCTCTCAGGTATGTGCTAGGAGCGGAATTGCTAGTTGTACAGTAACTCTGTGTTTAACCGAGGAACCGCCGGTCTGTTTTCTAAAGCAGCTGCACCATTTTACATTCCCACCAGCAGTGTATGAGGGTTCCAATTTCTCTACATTTTTACCGACACTTGTTATTATCTGACTTCTTAGTATCTCGCCATCCTACTTATTGTGAAACCTTCTTGCTTCTTGACTTAGATTTTTGCTCAGGCAAACACCACGCTGAAGCGATGGCTGTTGGACTTTGCCTCCAGGAGGAAAGAAGCCGAGCTTCGCAGTGGCATCATTAGAAACAACAGCCTGTGGGATAAGTTGATCTTCCACAAAATACAGGTAGCACATTGACTCACAACGGTTATTTGTCATGTAAACGCCTTTGCGTTTCAAACTTTCTGTGAGGGCTCTTTTTTTTTTTTTTTCAATTGAAGTATAGTTGATGTACAATATTATATAAGTTACAGGTGTACAATATAGTAATTCACAATTTCTAAAGATTATACTCCATTTATAGTTATTATAAAATATTGGCTATATTCCCCATGTTGTGCAATATATCCTTGTAGCTTATTTTATACCTAATAGTTTGTACCTCTTAATCCCCTACCCCTATATTGTGTGAGGACTGTTTTTAAAAGAGAAGGTGAGAGGGAGAATTTCTGGCACATTTCTAAAAACTAAGGACAAAGCCATTAGCAAAACCTCAGTGTCCAAGATAAATCTGAACAGTGTTTAGCTATCCAGGGCAGAAAAGGAATCAGGTAGCATAGCCTTTCTGATTCTCCATTTTGTTTTACCGTTCTGGAACTCTTGAGGTATTTTTTTAGGCATGAGTGATAAAGAATACGGAATAATATTATGTCCCCCAGAAGGTGGTGGTTGCTATAAACCCATGACACTCTTGTTCTAATTCCTTAAAACACCTGCAGGTATAGAGGTGTTGCTTTATTTTCCACACCTGTCGAGAGTGAATGGAGTGGTTTCGGGTGGAACCAAACTCCAGTCAGGTGTCCCCCTTGGGGTGCCTGTGCGTCGTCGGGCGCAGTGAGTTCTGTGCAGCCTGCAGACAAGGAGCTGGTGGGTTAGAGTATCGGGGTTCCAAGAAGGAATCTTTGAGAAGCCCGCCACCTTCCAGTCACTTGCCCCTCACCCTCTCCCCTCTCCCTGCCTTGCAAGTCAAGCCTGGGAGGAAAAGTACGGCTGATGATCACAGGAGCAGCGCCCGTGTCCGCCACCGTGCTGACCTTCCTGAGAGCCGCGCTGGGCTGCCAGGTGAGGCGCCTCCCTCCGCACCCACCCCTGGTCTCGGACCGAGTCCTGCCCAGGAGTCTGCTTTCCAAAAGGCACTCTTCTTCTCCTCCGTGTGCCGTATTGTTGTTTGGAAGATCATGTTATTCCTAGGTTGCTTGGAGAAAGGGGTATAGGCACACCTCGGAGATACAGCAGGTTCAGTTCCAGACCACTGCAGTAAAACCAATGTTGCAACAAAGCCAATATCGCAGTAAAGCCAGTCACGTGAACTTTTTGGGTTCCTGGTGCAGATAAAAGTAATGTTTACACTAGTCTGTAGTCTGTTAAGTGTGCAGTAGTATTATGTCTAAAAAGCAATGTGTATATCTTAATTTAAAAATACTTTATTGCTAACCGTCATCTGACAACGCAGCGTTGCCACAAACCTTCAATTTGTAAGAAATGCAGTATCTGCAAAGCAAATAAAATGAAGTGTGCCTGTATATATCTTTTACCCCAGGCAGAATATGCATTTGTGTCTACCGCTGGGTGATTTTCTCTAGGATGAGGCACAGAAGATGCCTTTAGATCAAGTGTGAGGGCATGGGGATTGGCAGTAAGTGATAAGGCGACCTGCAAAGCATGCAGAGACCCTTTCTTAAGGGGGAGGGGGAGCCAGCAGAGACTGGGTGATAAGTAGGCGAGCCGACGGAGCGAGTGAGTCCCTGGGCAGGTAGTGCACGGCGTGACCTGTGAATGGCATTGTCTCCTACGTGGGTGAATACGTTGGGTGCTGTAATAAAGCGTGTTGTAGTGTATGGGCTGAGGTTACCAAACGAGCTAGAGGAACTCAGTTACTGAGCACTTCCAGCAGAGGTGTGACTGTCCCCCTCTCTTCCTGTCCCACCTCTTGGTGACCCAGTTCTACGAAGGCTATGGACAGACCGAGTGCACTGCCGGGTGCTGCCTGACTGTGCCTGGGGACTGGACCGCAGGTATGATGGCAGGACTTTCCTTATTGGGATCTTACTTTTGGCATTGGAATGACTGGAATTGGGTTAATAAACCAACTTAAACAAGTGCTGTGTCTCTGATGATTAGGCCTTGGGGTCAACAATCTTGGAAACCAGGGGGCCCTGTGGCAGAGTGGGATGTGACTTTGAGGCTCTGACTGTCAACCTGGGTGGGTGGCAACAGAGACTTACGTAGATCCTGAAGGTCACATCTAGAGATGATGTTCTTTATACCAGGTTCAGAATGTTTGGCCCAACAGAGCTTTCCAGGAATTGATTGGGGCCTAATTATTTGCTGGTAAATTTTAATTAAATTTCCAGAGACTCCAGACAGAAATAAACACAAGTCCTTTGTCCCCAAAGGAAAAAACAGGGGAGGACAAACTGTCCTGCCTGAGGTTCTGCCTCAGGAGTTTATGATGCATATTATATGTGCTTCATCCCAGCGCCCCTGTGAGAGAAGCCCTGTTACCTCTGCGAGGACATGACTGATTGTTGGCTAAAAAGCATGTCAGTAATGTATAAGAATTTACACAGCTTTATGTTTTGGAGCCAGGATTCCAACCCAGGTCTGACCACAAAACTCCTGTGCTTTCCCCTGTCCCACACCGGCAGTGTATTCTACGCTGTGATAAATAAATTCTGTGATTTGTTTGCTGTTTTACACGTATGAGCATCTAATGACATAGATCCTAGTATCAAGCACTTTCTAGTAGCATAATTCCTCTGCGATTGGCACTAACAGTCTGTGAACCTTTTTCATGGTGTTTGTTTAATATTTTTTTTTAATAAATTTATTTATTTATTTATTTTTGGCTGTGTTGGGTCTTCGTTGCTGCGTGTGGGCTTTCTCTAGTTGTGGCGAGCAGGGGCTACTCTTCGTTGCTGTGCGTGGGCTTCTCATTGCGGTGGCTTCTCTTGTTGTGGAGCACGGGCTCTAGGCACATGAGCTTCAGTAGTGGTGGCACATGGGCTCAGTAGTTGTGGCTCACATGCTCTAGAGCGCAGGCTCAGTAGTTGTGGCACACGGGCTTAGTTGCTCCGTGGCATGTGGAATCTTCCCGGACCAGGGATCGAACCCGTGTCCTCTGCATTGGCAGGTGAATTCTTAACCACTGCGCCACCAGGGAAGTCCCTGTTTGTTTAATTTTTAACTCCTGGTGCCTTACCGGCTAGAGAATTTGAATAGTGATTTCTTTAAGCTAAAATTATCAAAACATAGGAAGAATGACTTGTGATGCTCTTAAAACTTAATCTAATATCTGTTACTTTTGTTTTGGGAAAAGAACCCAGTCCTAGCACTGTCTGGCAAGAGAGTTAAGTGAGTTGTGAAAAGAATCCATGTCCTGTCTTCATAAACTTACATGTAAAACATGTTCGTTTATAATCAAGGGAATAAGGCCGTATTAGTCAGAACCATCTGACCCATCAAGGTCTGTTCTTATAGAGAACGGGGACGTGACCTCTGTATGAGGGAGAGCAGGGCCCTCAGATCATGGGAACCAGGTGAAAGTTTCAGGAAACCTGCTTCCAGGTGTTCAAAGAAACCCTGAAAATGAGCAGCCAGGTCATTTATACTTTGAAAAATAATTTGGAGCGTCAGGCTTGGGAAAGCTCCCTAGGAGACATTGGACTGTTTTTGTCTCTTTTCTAGGAATAACCTCTGTAATTTACCAGGGGGAGACAGGCTGTGATTGCCGAAACCAGAGGTTTATACCCTCTGTTCTCATCGTGAGTGGGCTTGTTTGTGATAAAAGTGATCTGTCCTAAGGATATCGGTAGTCACGGTAGGAGTGATCATCTTTTATTTGATATACAGGCCATGTTGGTGCCCCAATGCCTTGCAACATTATAAAGCTTGTCGATGTGGAAGAAATGAATTACATGGCTGCCAAGGGCGAGGGCGAGGTGAGTGAAATCCCGCAGTCACCCCCTCACTGCGGGCTCCTCCAGTAACCAGCCACCTCTCAGCACCACAGCACGTAAAGCCACTGAGCTTGGTGTTGCTGGTGACCCTGAGTCACACAGGCTTCTTTTTGACGGTACATTTATGCCTAACTCGCAGGGCGGGTAGGGAGGTGGGGGGCTCTAATGCCTGCCTTCTGCCGCCAGCCACGATGGGGCCGAGGGCCCAGGAGGGTACAGAGGCTCCAGGGCCTGAAGTCCTGGGCCACGGCTTCCTGTCTGCTAATTGCCCTCCATGCCTGTTAGTGAGCTACTGGCTAGAGGAAGGAAGGCCAAATTGCTTTGGGATTTCACCCCCTTTGGGATTTTCCAGAAGCTCTGATCCAGAGCCTAGGGTGAGCGTGAGCCCTGGAACTTGACTACAGCCAAGGCCATTATGGAAGGGAAGTGGGGGATTGGAGGTGCTGCCACGATGCCAGCGGGGCTCTGGTAGCTCTGGGAGACACACACACACACACACACACACACACACACACACACACACACACACACACACACACACACACACACACACACACACACACACACACGAGTTTTCTCTGGAGAAGCCCCAGTCAGTGCTCTTAACAGATCATCTTTTTCCCCCTCCAGTTTTGTTGAGATATAATTGACATCTAGCACGGTGTGAGTTTAAGGTGTACAGCATCATGATTTGACTCGCATATATTGTGAAATGATCACCGCAGCAAGTTTAGTAAACATCCATCCTCTCATAAAGATACAAAAAAAAGAAGAAATGTGGTTTTTTCCCTTGTGATGAGAACTCTTTAAGATCTGCTCTCTTAACAACTTTAAAATCTTCCATACGGCTGTGCTAACTATAGTTGCCATGCTGTACATGACACCCCTGGTCCTTATTTATCTTATAACTGGATGTTTGTACCTTTCATCCACCTTCTTCCAACTCCCACGCCTCCCTCCCGATCTTTTCCCCTCAGGTGTGTGTGAAAGGGGCTAATGTATTTCAAGGCTACTTAAAGGACCCAACAAACACAGCAGAAGCTCTGGATAAAGACGGCTGGTTGCACACAGGGGACATTGGAAAGTGGTTACCAGTAAGTGGTCCCCTCCCTTGTTCACAGACCCTTTTGTTCCACCGTAGGGAAGAAAAAGCCCCACGTCGCGGTGGCACCCTAACTTTCCCTCCCCTTTCTCCTCACCGAGTGGTGGAGCATAGACCCTTCCATCTTCTGCAGGAAACAGGCTTATACTTAGCATCCTCGTGTAGCATTTTCACTTTAACGGCAGCAAATATGTTTTGTTTTGATGCTTGACATCCTTTCCGGCTGCTGCTTCCGGCTTGAAATCCGGAGACACTGTGTCTGGCTTTTCACATTTCACTGCTGTGCCTTGATGTTGAGGCCTTAGTTAAGGTCTGGGGGCACTGCATAGGCTGCCAGGCATGTACGACAGGCGAAAATTTGTGAACACACATGTTTCTTAGCATTGTCATCTCAGTAAAAACAGGATAAGTACTTAGAGGATCAGGCCATCCCTTTGAACTTAGCCTCAGAACCGTTTATTGTAGAGAAATACAGAGTCCGTCTTGGGAGTGAGATGCTTGTGCAAAAAGCCGACCTGTAGGTTTCACCACTTTTGCTTGTTGTGGTGACACCACTGGTTTTTAAAGTTGTTACTGTGCTTAATTGCAAGCACTCAAATGGCTAGTGTAATTTTTATTATTCTGTATTGTTCTAGTCTTACAGGTGCTTTATTTATTTATTTACTTATTTATCACCTATGAGGAATGATTACATAGAAATTCCCCTTTATTTCTGCTGTTCTTGGACAGTTTGAAAAAAGGAGAAAAACATGATGACCATTGGTTTAGGGAACATTAGTTTAGAACTTTTTTTTTTTAATTTTTTAATTTTATTTTTTTATAGAGCAGGTTCTTATTAGTCATCAATTGTATACACATCAGTGTATACATGTCAATCCCAATCTCCCAATGCATCACACCACCATCCCCCCACCATCACTTTCCCCCCTTGGTGTCCCTATGTTTGTTCTCTACATCTGTGTCTCAATTTCTGCCCTGCAAACCAGTTCATCTGTACCATTTTTCTAGGTTCCACATATATGCATTAATATACGATATTTGTTTTTCTCTTTCTGACTTACTTCACTCTGTATGACAGTCTCTAGGTCCATCCACATCTCAACAAATGACCCAATTTCGTTCCTTTTTATGGCTGAGTAATAGTCCATTGTATATATGTGCCACATCTTTATCCATTCATCTGTTGATGGGCATTTAGGTTGCTTCCATGACCTGGCTATTGTAAATAGTGCTGCAATGAAGATTGGGGTGCATGTGCCTTTTTGAATTATGGTTTTCTCAGGGTATATGCCCAGTAGTGGGATTGCTGGGTCATATGGTAATTCTATTTTTAGTTTTTTAAGGAAGCTCCATACTGTTCTCCATAGTGGCTGTGTCAGTTTACATTCCCACCAACAGTGCAAGAGGCTTCCCTTTTCTCCACACCCTCTCCAGCATTTGTTGTTTGTAGATTTTCTGATGATGCCCATTCTAACTGGTGTGAGGTGATACCTCATTGTAGTTTTGATTTGCATTTCTGTAATAATTAGTGATGTTGAGCAGCTTTTCACGTGCTTCTTGGCCATCTGTATGTCTTCTTTGGAGAAATGTCTATTTAGGTCTTCTGCCCATTTTTGGATTGGGTTGTTTGTTTTTTTAACATTGAGCTGCATGAGCTATTTATATATTTTGGAGATTAATCCTTTGTCCGTTGATTCGTTTGCAAATATTTTCTCCCATTCTGAGGGTTGTCTTTTCGTCTTGTTTATGGTTTCCTTTGCTGTGCAAAAGCTTTTAAGTTTAATTAGGTCCCATTTGTTTATTTTTGTTTTTATTTCCATTACTCTAGGAGGTGGATCAAAAAAGATCTTGCTGAGGTTTATGTCAAAGAGTGTTCTTCCTATGTTTTCCTCTAAGAGTTTTATAGTGTCCAATCTTACATTTAGGTCTCTAATCCATTTTGAGTTTATTTTTGTGTATGGTGTTAGGGAGTGTTCTAATTTCATTCTTTTACAGGTAGCTGTCCAGTTTTCCTGGCACCACTTATTGAAGAGACTGTCTTTTCTCCATTGTATATCCATGCCTCCTTTGTCATAGATTAGTTGACCATAGGTGCATGGGTTTACCTCTGGGCTTTCTATCTTGTTCCATTGATCTGTGTTTCTGTTTTTGTGCCATTACCATATTGTCTTGATTACTGTAGCTTTGTAGTGTAGTCTGAAGTCAGGGAGTCTGATTCCTCCAGCTCCGTTTTTTTCCCTCAAGACTGCTTTGGCTATTCGGGGTCTTTTGTGTCTCCATACAAATTTTAAGATTTTTGTTTTAGTTCCGTAAAAAATGCCATTGGTAATTTGACAGGGATTGCATTGAATCTGTAGATTGCTTTGGGTAGTATAGTCATTTTCACAGTATTGATTCTTCCAGTCCCAGAACATGGTATATCTCTCCATCTGTTGGTACCATTTTTAATTTCTTTCATCAGTGTCTTATAGTTTTCTGCATACAGGTCTTTTGTCTCCCTAAGTAGGTTTATTCCTAGGTATTTTATTCTCTTTGTTGCAGTGGTAAATGGGAGTGTTTCCTTAATTTCTCTTCCAGATTTTTCATCATTAGTGTATAGGAATGCAAGAGATTTCTGTGCATTAATTTTGTATCCTGCAGCTTTACCAAACTCATTGATTGGCTCTAGTAGTTTTCTGGTGGCATCTTTAGGATTCTCTATGTATAGTATCATGTCATCTGCAAACAGTCACAGTTTTACTTCTCCTTTTCCAATTTGTATTCCTTTTATTTCTTTTTCTTCTCTGATTGCCGTGGCTAGGACTTCCAAAACCATGTTGAATAGTAGTGGTGAGAGTGGACATCCTTGCCTTGTTCCTGATCTTAGAGGAAATTATTTCAGTTTTTCACCATTGAGAATGATGTTGCTGTGGGTTTGTCATATATGGCCTTTATTATGTTGAGGTAGGTTCCCTCTATGCCCACTTCCTGGAGAGTTTTTATCATAAATGGGTGTTGAATTTTGTCAAAAGCTTTTTCTGTGTCAATTGAGATGATAATATGGTTTTTCTTCTTCATCTTGTTCATATGGTTTATCACATTGATTGATTTGCGTATATTGAAGAATCCTTGCATCCCTGGGATAAATCTCACTTGATCATGGTGTATGATCCTTTTAATGTGTTGTTGGATTCTGTTTGCTAGTATTTTGTTGACGATTTTTGCATCTATATTCATCAGTGATATTGGTCTGTAATTTTCTTTTTTTGTACAATCTTTGTCTGGTTTTGGTATCAGGGTGATGGTGGCCCCATAGAATGAGTTTGGGAGTGTTCCTTCCTCTGCAATTTTTTGGAAGAGTTTGAGAAGGATGGGTGTTAGCTCTTCTCTAAATGTTTGGTAGAATTCACCTGTGAAGCCATCTGGTCCTGGACTTTTGTTTGGAAAATTTTTAATCACAGTTTCAATTTCATTACTTGTGATTGGACTGTTCATATTTTCTTTTTCTTCCTGGTTCAGTCTTAGAAGCTTATACCTTTCTAAGAATTTGTCCATTTTCTTCCAGGTTGTCTATTTTATTGGCATAGAGTTGCTTGTAGTAGTCTCTTAGGATGCTTTGTATTTCTGTGGTGTCTGTTGTAACTTCTCCTTTTTCATTTCTAATTTTATTTATTTGAGTCCTCTCCCTCTTTTTCCTGATGAGTCTGGCTAATGGTTTATCAATTCTGTTTATCTTCTCAAAGAACCAGCTTTTAGTTTTATTGATCTTTGCTATTGTTTTCTTTGTTTCTATTTCATTTATTTCTGCTCTGATCTTTATGATTTCTGCTAACTTTGGGTTTTGTTCGTTCTTCTTTCTCTGGTTCCTTTAGGTGTAAGGTTAGATTGTTTATTTGAGATTTTTCTTGTTTCTTGAGATAGACTAGTATAGCTGTAAACTTCCCTCTTAGAACTGCTTTTGCTGCATCCCACAGGTTTTGGATGGTCGTGTTTTCATTGTCATTTGTGTCTAGGTATTTTTTGATTTCCTCTTTGATTTCTTCAGTGATCTCTTTGTTATTTAGTAACGGAGTGTTTAGCCTCCATATGTTTGTGTATTTTACGTTTTTTTCCCTGTAATTCATTTCTAATCTCATAGCATTGTGGTCTGAAAAGGTGCTTAATATGATTTCAGTTTTCTTAAATTTACTGAGGCTTGATTTGTGACCCAAGATGTGATCTATCCTGGAGAATGTTCCGTGCGCACTTGAGAAGAAAGTGTAATCTGCTGTTTTTGGATGGAATGTCCTATAAATATCAATTAAATCTATCTAGTCTACTGTGTCATTTAAAGCTTTTGTTTCCTTATTAATTTTCATTTTTAATGATCTGTCCATTGGTGTAAGTAAGGTGTTAAAGTCCCCCACTATTATTGTGTTACTGTCGATTTCCTCTTTTTCAGCTGTTAGCAGTTGCCTTATGTATTGAGGTGCTCCTGTGTTGGGTGCATATATATTTATAATTGTTATATCTTCTTCTTGGATTGATCCCTTGATCATTATGTAGTGTCCTTCCTTGTCTCTTGTAACATTCTTTATTTTAAAGTCTATTTTATCCGATATGAGTATTGCTATTCCAGCTTTCTTTTTTGTTGTTGTTGTTGTTGTACGCGGGCCTCTCACTGTTGTGGCCTCTCCCGTTGCAGAGCACAGGCTCCGGACGCACAGGCTCAGTGGCCATGACTCACGGGCCTAGCCGCTCTGTGGCATGTGGGATCTTCCCGGACCGGGGCATGAACCCGTGTCCCCTGCATCAGCAGGCTGACTCTCAACCACTTCACCACCAGGGAAGCCCTCCAGCTTTCTTTTGATTTCCATTTGCATGGAATATCTTTTTCCATCCCCTCACTTTCAGTCTGTATGTGTCCCTAGGTCTGAAGTGGGTCTCTTGTACACAACATATATACTGGTCTTGTTTTTGTATCCATTCAGCGAGCCTGAGTCTTTTGGTTGGAGCATTTAATCCATTGACATTTAAGGTAATTATTGATATGTGTGTTCTGAATTACCATTTTCTGAATTGTTTTGGGTTTGTTTTTGTAGGTCCTTTTCTTCTCTTGTGTTTCCCACTTAGAGAAGTTCCTGTAGCATTTGTTGTAGAACTGGTTTGGTGGTGCTGAATTCTCTTAGCTTTTGCTTGTCTGTAAAGCTTTTGATTTCTCCATCAAATCGCAATGAGATCCTTGCCAGGTAGAGTAATCTTGGTTGTAGGTTCTTCCCTTTCATCACTTTAAGTATATCATGCCACTCCCTTCTGGCTTATAGAATTTCTGCTGAGAAAACATCTGTTAACCTTATGGGAGTTCCCTTGTATGTTATTTGTCGTTTTTCCCTTGCTGCTTTCAAAAATTTTTCTTTGTCTTTAATTTTTGCCAATTTGATTACTATGTGTCTCGGCGTGTTTCTCCTGGGTTTATCCCGTATGGGACTCGCTGCCCTTCCTGGACTTGGGTGGCTATTTCCTTTCCCATGTTAGGGAAGTTTTCGACTATAATCTCTGCAAATATTTTCTCTGGTCCTTTCTCTCTCTCTTCTCCTTCTGGGACCCCTGTAATGCAAATGTTGTTGCGTTTAATGTTGTCCCAGAGGTCTCTTAGGCTGTCTTCATTTCTTTTCATTCTTTTTTCTTTATTCTGTTCCGCAGCAGTGAATTCCACCATTCTGTCTTCCAGGTCACTTATCTTCTGCCTCAGTTATTCTGCTGTTGATTCCTTCTAGTGTATTTTTCATTTCAGTTATTGTATTGTTCATCTTTGTTTGTTCTTTAATTCTTCTAGGTGTTTGTTCTTTAATTCTTCTAGGTCTTTGTTAAACATTTCTTGCATCTTCTCAATCTTTGCCTCTGTTCTTTTTCCAAGGTCCTGGATCATCTTCACTATCATTATTCTGAATTCTTTTTCTGGAAGGTTGCCTATCTCCACTTCATTTAGTTGTTTTTCTGGGGTTTTATCTTGTTCCTTCATCTGATACATAGCCCTCTGCCTTTTCATCTTGTCTGTCTTTCTGTGAATGTGGTGTTTGTTCCACCAGTTGCAGGACTGTAGTTCTTCTTGCTTCTGCTGTCTGCCCTCTTTTATGGTGCTTTATACTCTGAAATTTTTATTGTTTTGAAGAATACCCCCCCAATTAATTTCAGAGTACCCAAGCTATTTAGTTTTTTCATAGTCATTATGGTACTTCATCATGGTTCTTTTTTTTCTTTTTCTTAATATTTATTTATTTATTTATTATTGATTTATTTTGGCTACGCTGGGTCTTAGTTGCAGCATGTGGGATCTTTAGTTGCAGCATGTGGACTCTCAGTTGTGGCATGCATACAGGATTTAGTTCCCCCACCAGGGATTGAACCCAGACCCCCTACATTGGGAGCTTGGAATCTTACCCACTGGACCAGCAGGCAAGTCCACCCAGGCTATTTAGAAATAAATTAAGTCCCTCTTTCCAGACTCAGGAGGGATGAAGTATCCGTTCTAATTCTGACTATGGCTCTAAGGAGCACATCTCATAATCTCCCTGGACCTCAGTCGGCTCCCTTTGGAAACGGAGGAAAACTGATGTGGGCTGAGAGAACTTTCCAGTGGATGACCCTACGAAGCGAGAGAGTGGCCTCGGGTGGGGATGGGGTTTTGTTTACGGGAGATGGGGAGGTGGGAGCTACTGGCATTTGGCGAGTCTGGTCTGGAGATTCTCGCATCCCCACAGTCATCATGGGGGCAGCTGACAGCCCCCTCCTGCCCCCGCCCTGGAACAGGGACAGAGGGAAGTGAGCTGCTGCCTCTGCAGCCCCTGCTCTGCGCAGAGCCCTGTGGGAGGATGAGCGCGTCTCAGCTCTCGAGGACCTTTACCCCATCGAGCGGCCGATTCAGATATGAGACAAAGTGAAACTTGCTGAGCTGAAGGGAGCAAGTGGGGTGCTCTGGTTGGCTGGGAGTGAGGGGGGCTCCCAAGTCCCTTCTCTGTCTCTCTACTCTGCTCAGTGGCCTGGGGGAGGTTACATAATCTCTCTAAGCCTCAGTTTGCCTCTCTGCAAAATGGGTTAACAGCTGACCCCTGCCAGAGGTTATTAGGATTAAATGATAGTGTACAGGAAATGCCTGCTGCTGGGGGGAATGCAGCTGCCAGACCTGCTCACAGGCCGCTCCCCGCCCTCCAAACAGAATGGCACCTTGAAGATCATCGACAGGAAAAAGCACATCTTTAAACTGGCACAAGGAGAGTACATAGCTCCAGAGAAGATTGAAAACATCTACCAGCGAAGTGAACCTGTCGCTCAGGTGTTTGTCCACGGAGAGAGCTTGCAGGTACGCACTGCCCCAGCCGTGAATTCTGTGGCCGGCGTGGCCCGGGCCTAGAAGTCCAGGGCCTTTCAGTGTGATGGGAAGTTTGCGATGGGTGTGAGTTGACTTTCATGTCTGATGTGCTGGAATGTTATCAACACGTTACTGGTTTTTACTGCTTGGCGTTTCTTTCTTTTCTCATCTATTTTGTAACTGGAAATTTGTACCTCTTATTCTTGGCAATTCTTATCCAGAAAAGTTTTTTTCTCTTTAATTTCATATTACCAAGGGAAGTTGGATAAGGATACCAAGGGAGTGGGTAAAATAAGCTTCTAATTTAATTATGAGGGGAAATATTGATATGCAGGTTATAGGAAAGTTTAGAATTTTCAAACATATTAAACCCAACTTGTTATGATATGTCTCCTACGTCATTTTTGAGCAAATCGTGGTTGTGAGCCAACATATCTTAAAGTCGAAAACCAACATCAGTATTGCAATGAGACATCATTTGCTAAAATTTTGGACAGATGGTGGGAAGGAAGAGAAGGGTGTCTGGTTTCCTGAGGGTTAATATTTCTACAAATCTTGAAATTTTCAAATAATTTTGGAAGAATATTTTCTTACAAGAAAGTGAACCTATTTTTCTTCGACCTGGAATCATACCCATGCCTCTAATTTTTATTCAGTTTCGTTGTCTCTAAATTGTAAAGAATGAGGTATTAGAGTTTTTTCTAAATGAATCTGCATACATTTTCTCTTTTTGTAAAGCAGTTATCTGATATCTATCCCCTTGTTTGCTTATTTGACCCTGTTTTATTTTTTAAAATATATATGAGTAAGTAAAAATTAGGGTTTTATTAGGTTTTGATTTCCAATGGTTGTTTTAAAACATTTATTGCAAAATCCCCAACGCTGTCTATATTTCAGAGGCAGGAGTTAACCTGGGCCCCACAGACTCTGGGGCTGGTAACATGCTCTGAAAAGAGGATCTGTAACTCCCATCAGATTCTCCCAGGGGCCCAGGCTGCAGATAATAAAGAACCACAATTTTAGAGCATCTGGATCAAGCCCGTTAATAACTTACTTGTCTCTGTTAAAGGCATTTCTCATAGCAATTGTGGTACCAGATATTGAGACGCTAGGTCCCTGGGCCCGGAAGCGAGGCTTTGAAGGCTCCTTTGAAGAGCTGTGCAGAAGCAAGGTAGGTTCTGAAGTGTGCAGCCTACTTCTGACCCGCCCTTTGCATTAAGTGCAAAGTTCAGGGACTCCCGCCACGGGAGTAAGGATCTTACTTTTCTTGCCTTATTAGGGTGTCCAAAAAGCTGTTCTGGAAGACATGGTGAGACTTGGGAAGGATGCTGGCCTAAAACCATTTGAACAGGTAAGACTTGCATCCAAGTGTATGAATTCCTGCAAAACGGGGTTTTGACTGGAGGATGCTTTTTGTGAATATATTATAGAAGAGGATGAGGTGACGTAAAGACATCTGTGCGGAAGGGATAGTGGAGTGGTTTGGTAGGGGAGGGGATTTTTGTAACCAAGGGTGTGAATTCTCTTCCTGGAGGTCAGGCTACAGTCCTGATTCTGTACTGACAACAGGCCACTGCCCTTTGTTGAGACAGTGCAGCGGGACCTGGCCTGAGAGGCTGGCTTGAGTCGCCCAGAAGGGTCTTTATCCCTTGGGAAGCTTAAGTGCTTTTTAGACTCAGGTGGCCTCCGTGCCCCTTTCCTCCTTTGACTGCCTGGTTTCTTTGCAGGTCAAAGGTATTAGTCTCCACCCTGAATTATTCTCTGTCGACAACGGCCTTCTGACCCCAACGATGAAGGCTAAAAGGCCAGAGCTTCGGAAGTATTTCAGGTCACAGATCGATGAACTTTATTCCACCATCAAAATCTAATGCGAGGAAGGAAGTTGGGAAGAGGCCGCATGCCTCCGCGGTCTTCTCCCGCCCGTGGCCTCAGTGGGTAGTTTTGACAACAGCAAGTAGGGAAGGAGCGTCTTTGTCTGCCTCGTGCGTTCAGATTCTCATGACAGGAAGCTTAGAGGGAATGGAACACTGCCTTATGGTCACGTCGCATTGCAGACCATGTTCACGGTGATACATAATTTCCAAAATGAGCCTTAAAAAAATTGTAAAGGGGAAACTATAAATGTGCTAAGTTATTTACGACTTCCTCAGTTTAAAAGGAGGGTGAAAACCTGTCTCCCTGTTTTGCTAACCAAGTGGTTAGGACTTTGCTATTTCTGAGATGTCTGCTGCTTGCTGCAAATTCTGCAGGTGTCTGCTGCTCCGAAGAGTACCGTGCACTGGAGGGAACCGTCCCTTATAAACAAGAACTGTCCCAGCTGCAGGAGGTTGCAAGTGGACCAGAGGTTTTTTTTTAATCCCTGCCACCGTCCCCTCCCCATCTCATGTGACCCTTCTGATTAACCCCTGTCACTCCTGTTGGAGCAGAGGATGGACCTAACTCAGAACAACGCAGGTATGGATGGATGGCCGCTCACCAGAGCGGGTGGATTCTGGCGTCCACAGAGCAGAATATTCGCCGACCCTCTTCTCGAGACCCGATTCCCTCCCTCCATCCCTTCCCAGGGGTTATTAAAAAAATCTGCCTTAGACTCTGCAGTGAAGACAAGCATTTCAACAAGGAAACGATGACCTGGATCAGCCATGTTCAACTGTGACGCCTGAAGAACTGTCCACTTTATCTTCACTGAACCCGTCGCTCTGTCTGTGATGGTTTTTAATGTGGTTTTCATATCAGAAGAGTATGTTGTGATTAAGTGGCTTTTTTTCCCCAGAATAAACTCTCAGGCAAGGCATGTCTTTAAAAATATTAAGGGGGCTTCCCTGGTGGCGCAGTGGTTGAGAGTCCGCCTGCCGATGCAGGGGACACGGGTTCGTATCCCGGTCCAGGAGGATCCCACATGCCGCGGAGCGGCTGGGCCCGTGAGCCATGGCCCCTGAGCCTGTGCGTCCGGAACCTGTGCTCTGCAACGGGAGAAGCCACAGCAGTGAGAGGCCCGCGTACCGCAAAAAAAAAAAAAAAAAAAAAAAATTAAGGGAGTAGATACACTTGGGTACTTATTGAAATGGATGGTAATTAATAAATGCTCTTCTATCATAATGCTACCTGATTTCTATGAAATGTATTTGACAAGCCAAAATTCTAAGACATAGGAATCTGGAAAACTCATTTCCTGGGATTAGCTTCTCAAGGGATTTTTTTTTTAAGTTAATTTGGGTAATTAACAGCATTTCACTTTACTGCAAGTCTTTGCCACGTGTGACTGAATTTAGTTGTCATTTATATGTTGAAAGCAGTTGTTTGTGGATATGTGACTACCTGTATTATACAAGCACAACAGGGTTTGCCCTAAAGAGTTGTCGTTGTAATAACGCTATTTGGTAGCCTAGCTTCATATGTGCATTCTTAATTGCACAAGAAGTCAATAATTTGTCACAATGGGGTTTTGAATGTTTGCTTTAAGTGTTGGCTATTTCTATGTTTTATAAACCAAAACAGAATTTCCAAAAACAATGAAGGAAACCAAAATAAATATTTCTGCATTTCAAGTGAGTGAAGCCTCCCTTTTTGCATCAGGTGTCGTGTTCGGCGTGGCCTCTGATGTGCACAAGCGAAGAGCAAGAATGACCTCAGCCTCCCAGTTCTTTCCTCCCTCCCAGGTCTGCTTCCTAGGACGCAGTCATCCCGACACTTCCAGTTGCTGACGCCAGGGCCCTGGCCAGCTCCCAGCAACGGCTCTGCTATGTTGCAGAGAAGAAAGTCTTGGTGTGAATAACATGGATATTCTTGAAAGTGCAAATTCTCAGGGGGAAAGCGACAGTGCAGGAGGCATCGCTGCAGTTGGTGGTCCTGGGGTGGATTTCATTCGGCCTCGCTGGAGTCATTCTCTCCCTGTGGAACTGTCGGAGAAGGTGCCCCATTGACAGCAGCCAACTGTTTCTTTTCTTCTATCACTACCCTACGCTGTCATTTTAAAGATTTTCTTTTCCAGAGGTCTTGGTTAATCACCCCCTAAGTTTTTCTGTAGCCTGTTTTCAGTCCTCTTTCCCTGCAGTCTTGGGTTTGGGGTGCTGATGTCTGCTTTCTTCCTCTAAAGCTCAAGCCCTGTGCACCCCTCTCTGGTAAGATTCCTCATACACGGGACTTCCCTGGCGGTCCACCTTCCAGTGCAGGGGGTTTGGGTTCAAGCCCCGGTCGGGGAGCTGAGATCCTACATGCCTCAGGGCCAAAAAACCAAAACATAAAACAGAAGCAGGGCTTCTCTGGTGGCGCAGTGGTTAAGAATTGGCAGGGGACAGGGGTTCGAGCCCTGGTCCGGGAAGATCCCACATGCCGCGGAGCAACTAAGCCTGTGTGCCACAACTACTGAGCCTGTGCTCTAGAGCCCCTGAGCCATAACTACTGAAGCCCGCTTGCCACAACTACTGAGCCTGCACTCTAGAGCCCATGCTCCACAACAAGAGAAGCCACCTCAGTGAGAAGCCCGCACACCGCAACAAAGAGTAGCCCCCACTCGCCGCAACTAGAGAAAGCCTGCGTGCAGCAACGAAGACCCAACACAGCCAAAAATAAATAAATTTTTTAAAAAACGGAAGCAATATTGTAACAAATTCAATAAAGACTTCAAAAAAAAAATGGTCCACATCAAAAAAACTTAAAAAAAAAAAAGCCTCCTCATCCAGTCTGCCTCTTTAGTTAGGTTATCAAGTTCCTCGTGTCTTTTTCTGCCCTGCGCCCTCTTGCTCTCATTCCCTCACGGGAACTGTGACCTTTCTGTCTCCTCCCTGGGCTCCCAGCACAGGACTTAGCAACTGGTGGGTGTTTGTTAAATTACTCTCATTTGAACAAATATTTGAAATTTTGAACCAAGCTTCTGTAATGAGGTTGATAGAAACACTGTATTGTTTTCTTTTTAAAAACAATCCTGGTAAAATACACATAAGATTTATCATCTTCATCATTATTAAGCATACAGTTCAGCGGCATTAAGTGCATTCACACTGTTGTGCAACCGTCACCGCCATCCATCTCCAGAACTTTTCATGTTGCAAAACTGAAACTCTGCCCATTAAGTAATAACTCCCATTCCCTCCTCGCCCCAGCCCCTGGCCACCGCCATTCTGCTGTCTCTGAATTTGACTACTTTAGGTGCCGCATATGTGTGAATCATACAGTGTTTGTCCTTCTGTGTCTGGCTTATTTCACTTGGCATAATGCCCTCGAGGTCCATTCGAGTTGTCTCTCACTTTTTATAGCTGAATAATATTTGTACAATTACACCACATTGGGCTTCCCTGGTGGCGCAGTGGTTGAGAGTCTGCCTGCCGATGCAGGGGACACAGGTTCGTGCCCTGGTCCGGGAAGATCCCACATGCTGCAGAGCGGCTGGGCCCGTATGTCCGGAGCCTGTGCTCTTCAACGGGAGAGGCCACAACAGTGAGAGGCCCGCGTACCGAAAAAAAAAAAAAAAAAAATTACACCACATTTTGTTTATTCATTTGTTTTGTTTTTTGGGGTTTTTTTTAATAAATTTGTTTATCTTTTTATTTTTGTCTGCGTTGGGTCTTTGTTGCTGCGCGTGGTCTTTCTCTAGTTGCGGCGAGCGGGTGCTACTCTTTGTTGCGGTGCGCAGGCTTCTCATTGCGGTGGCTTCTCTTGTTGCAGTGCACGGGCTCTAGGCGTGTGGGCTTCAGTAGTTGTGGTTCGCGGGCTCTAGAGCGCAGGCTCAGTAGTTGTGGCACACGGGCTTAGTTGCTCCACGGCATGTGGGATCTTCCCAGACCAGGGCTTGAACCTGTGTCCCCTGCATTGGCAGGTGGATTCTTAACCACTGCGTCACCAGGGAAGACCCTGTTTTGTTTTTTTTAGATTTTTTTTTTTGATGTGGACCATTTTTAAAGTCTTCATTGAATTTGTTACAATAGTGCTTCTGTTTTTTTGTTTTGGTTTTGGCCACAAGGCATGTGGGATCTTAGCTCCCCAACCAGGGATCGAACCCGCACCCCCTGCACTGGAAGGTGAAGTCATTTTTTTTAATTAATTAATTAGTTTTGGCTGCATTGGATCTTGTTGCCCCACATCCTCACTTTACTTTCTGTTTTCTTTTTGGCAACGCCCATCCTAATGGGTGTGAAGTGGCATCCCATGTGGTTTAGATTTGCATTTCCCTAATGCTGATGAGATCGAGCATCCTTTCGTGTGCTTATTGGTCACTTGTGTATCTTCCTCAGAGATGTGTCCTTTGCCCATTTTAAAAATTGGTTTTTGCTATCGAGCAGTAGTAGTTCTTTATATATTCTGGATATTAACCCCTAAACACTGTTTCCAATTCTTAACTTTCATGGTGCACTGTATACAGTGGCACTCCATCCCCCAAATCAAAACCACACCTCAAGCCCAGGGGTCTCTGTCTCAATCCGGCAGCAGTGACCCTGCTGCCCTGAGAGTTCACCTTGCCCTCCCCGCAGGTCCAGCTCTGACACACCCTCACTCTGTGTCTAGACTCAGAAAAACAGTTTGTTTTTAAGTATATTTGGCATTTGGTAGTTAAAGTATTTTTGCCTCACTTCTGCTTTTTAGATTACTTGGAGTAAGAAGAAAACGAAGAAGAACTAAAATGTGTTGAGTGTTGCCACGTACCGGGCACTCTTCTGAGCATCTTACACAGGTGACCTTTTCATGTTTGCAACCCTCTGAGCCAAATGCCCCTGGTGTCCCCATCATACAGTGAGGAAACTGAAGCACACGACTTGGGTCAGGGTCATACACTGAACAGAGTTGGAGCTGGGCAGTCTGCCTCTGGACACTGAGCTTTCAGCTTCACACCATGGAGGTTTCTTGTCTGCCTGTGCCAGTAACCTCCTGACAAAACGTGTCATTGGATTGTTTCTTGGTGCCAGCAGTTATGCCTCTAAGCTTTGGTCCAGACGGTTTTGATTCCTACCTAATGATGGTTCTTTGTCATAGCAGAGGCTAGTACCACTTCCCAGTTTTATACTGGTTCATGGGTCATCAAAAATTAAATATGGTTGCTCTCTGTGATGTTGGAAACCCCAAATCCATCAAGGACCAAAAGTTAGGTAGAACCTGCCGCTCTATTTCAGGAGGAAAGTAAGTGTAGAGCTGGGTCACAGACCTGTGGCATGTTCATGTGGTCCCTTGGACGTCCTAGGAATCATCAGCTACGGAGGTAGTAACAGCTCTAAGGGGCTGCGGGCTCGCTCTGGGTGGTGAGCTATGCTGCGCTCTTAAATTCTCAGAGGGGTTACATGGTGTGATGGTTAGCATTCTGGACTCTGACTTACGTTCTCATTTAATGCTCACAAAACCCCTGTGAGGCAGGTAATCCACCCAGAGTTCTGTGTCTAACATCAGCTAAGTGCCAGACACAGTTCTGTGCTATGGGGACGCAGCAATGAGCACAGCAGACAAGATCCTTGCCCTGGGGCAGCTGACTCTCTAGCCGAGAGAGATGGACAGTAAACAGGAAAGCAAATGAACAACTTCAGATTGCAATGGGTGCCTTGAAAACAACGCGTAGAGTCTTGGCGAGGGGCCACAAGGGCCTATTTTAAGTGTTGGGGTCAGAGAAGGTCTCTGAGGAGGTGACACTTGAGGTGATAACCTGAAGAATGAGGAGGAACCAGCCTTGCAAAGCTTTGGAGAAAGAGGTTTCAAATAGCAGAAGCAGTGAGTGCAAAGGCCCTGAGGCAAGAAAGAGCTCACTCTAGTCCAGGCCCTGAAAGGAAGCCAGTGCGGCTGCGGCATCGTAAGCAGAGGAAAGAGTGGAACCGAAAGCAGTTACAGAAGAAGGAGGGCCGGTTACCAGGCCTTGCAGCCCAGAATGGAACCTGGATTTTTCTCGGGAGGAAACCAGTGAAGGGTTTTGAGACAAGGAGTTCACTCCCTGAATGAACCCCTCCTGGTGGCTGCAGAGGGATCAGAGGGGAAGCACGGAAACCCAGTCAGGACAGGCTTAGTGTAAGGCAGCCTGAACCAGGTTGGTGGCAGTGGAGATAGAAGACAGTCGAAAGCAGCTGGAGGTGGTACCCGTCACGTGGGGAATCAGGAAAAGGGAGGGTTCGGGGGTGAGCACCGTTGGATGGATGGTGGAGCCCTACCTACCGAGACGGGAAGACCCCGGGGCGTTGGTTTTGGGAAGGGAATCAAGAGGTTGGGTTTGGGCAATTTCCATCTGAGGTTCCTGCTGGACAACCACATAAAGATAGATACGAGTCTGCACCTCGGAATAGGGGTCCCCAAGCCCCGGCACCAGTCCGCAGCCTGTTAGGGGCGGGGCCGCACAGCAGGAGGTGAGCGGCGGGTGGGGGGAGGGCGGAGCTCCATCTGCCACGCCCCATCGCTCGTGTTACAGCCTGAACCATCCCCCTCCCCTCCCCCGTCCACGGAAAAATCGGCTTCCAGGACACCGGTCCCTGGTGCCAAAAAGGTTGGGGGCCACTGCCTCAGAAGACGAGTCAGGAGACAACAGATTGCAAAGTCCGCAGCACAGGAAAGGTATTTCAGGCTGAGGGGCTTTAATCAGGCAACCTGGGGACCGGGAAACCTGGATAGGAAATCGAGGCGGCCCCACACGGAGCCCTGGCGACCTCCACAGTGGGGCGTTGATGAAGGAGCCAGCAACGGGGGTTGAGAGTCACCTGCCATGAGGAAGGTAGGAACCAAGCACGTGGCATCCCTGAAGCCCAGAGGGAGAAGTGTTTCAGAAAGGGAGGGAGGGGTGGGCCAGTTATGTGGTGTGCTGCTGTAGCAGGGAATGGCGTCCACCTTGGCAATGAGTGTCCAGCAGAGTGGGGAAGCCAGCAGCCTGCTGGAGTGGGCTGAGGCCTGAACTCCTAGGAGCCAGGAAGAAGGATGGACAGCTCTGTCTTGAAGTTTTGCCGTGAAGGAAGTCAGATGAGTGGATGGATGGTAACTGGAGAAGAAGGGGAGGTGGAGAGGTTGGCTCTTCTTTGCTGGTGGTGGTGGTTTTGAAGATGAGAGATACAGAGCGTTATGATGTGATGTGATGATGATGACCTATCATCACAGAAAATGATGATGCAGAAACTAGGGGAGAACAAGGCTGTCCGGAGAGCGGGAGGGGTTAGAGCCCACAGTCAAGTGCAGAGATCGGTGGGATATTTCAATAGGATGATTCTTGCCTTGCAACAGGAAGGGGGCTAGGGAATGCGGGGGTAGATACAGGTAGATCCAAGGTGATTGACGCAGAACAATTAGGGAGCTCCTATCTGAATATTTCCTCTTCTTCTTTTTTTTTCATTGTATCATCTCCTTGTTATGCATGAGAAAACTGAGGCTTGGAGAGATCGGCTGACTTGTCCTAGCAAGTGGCTGAACTGGATTTTCTGACTCCAGGGCCTCTGTGTCTGGGCCACCTCCCTCCTGACCCTCCCCTTGCATGGCGTGATGCCCACTGCCCTGAGCGTCTCAGGGGCCCAGTCGTCATGTTGGATGAGTTTTCTTAATTAGCGCCTCGGGTGCAGTTACAGTCTCCAGTGCGCTTTGAGTCCGGCTATGAGGAGGGGCAGGGTGAATGCCAGGGACTCCGGACCTTCCTTTTTGTGTTTCATCCATATTCCCAGTGATTGTTGCTTTTCATGGCAGCAGAAGAGAAGCTGCCTGTCTGTCCCCAACTGCTGGGCAGAGCAGGTGGACAGAGGGCAGAAGGCTCTGGCAGCACCGTGACAGGTGAGGGATGGATCTGTTAGCCAGTCAGGCCCCGAGCATCCCTCCCGTCCTCCAGCCTCCACCCCCTCCGCGGTTATTTTGGACGGTGGCCACGGCTGTGCGTGTGACTGAAGGGGACTCTCCTGTGGCTCACAGCACTGAGGATGAGCTCTGTGTCCTCTCTGAGCAGAGCGAGCCCGCCTCCACCCACCCCCTTGCCCAGCCGCCTTTCACTCCTGTATCCCACAGTGGGTGCTCAGACCTGTGTTCATCTTGATCTCACCCCTTCACCCAGCAAGAGGAATTGGAAGACTGACCCACCTTCCTTATTATCCATACATTTGGCATAAAAAGAAATCTAGAATTTTCCTTTTGACTTTTAACTCCTTTACTGTTGATTTGCTCGAATGGTGGCAGTCTTGCTGGGTGAATTCTGCTTCTTGGCACCATTCTTCAGGTACAGAGAGATTCTGCTCTTGCCTGGAAGCAGGGTTTTTTTCCACAAATGTATTTTGCATGTAAGTTCTTAGCCACTTTCTTTTGCTGAGATTTTTAGGGAGGGGACCGTTTGGGCTGTCACATTTCTCTAACACAAATCGTCCTTGCTAAATACGAAGGCTGCTGGATTTTCCCCCAAGAACCCTGAGCAGGCTTCCTGCTTTCCACGGGGCTTGCTGAGCTGGATGGTGAATCACGGGCGCGACAGCAGTGCTGCCCAGGGGCGCTGGAGTCCCTGCTCGGCTGCGACACTCCTGGCACGGGTGCGGAACCAGTTGGCTCACGTGCTGCGTCGGGCCACGTGCGCAGACACAGAGGGACTCTTGTTTTCGAGTCTATTGCTTCCCCGCACCCACGACACTGCTGCCCCTACCCCATGGGCTCCTGCCGGCTGCCCGGCCCTGCCTGGGCGGAGCTGTCACCAGGCCCTGCGTTTGGGAGAAACTCCAGGGCAGCCCCAGGCAGCTTGGCCACTGCCCCTGCTGCTGCGTCCCCAGCTGTGCATCAGATCCACCCAGTTCCCTGCATCCCTTAGTCCTCCCACCCAAGCAGGGCGGCCGCCTCTCCTGCCAGGACAACCGCGCCGGCCTCTTACTCCGCCTCCTTGCCTTCGATTTTGGTCTCTACTAACTCACCCACTTTCCCTCCACTTTGCAGCAAGAATGGTTTCTCTAAGTCATGTGCCTTAATCATGTGATTCACCTGCTTAATCATGTCGATGTTGCCTATTGCTCTCAAGCCTGAACTGCTGAATGTACTTAGAAGAAGGCTTGGCAAATGTGATTGCGCATCAGATCCCCTGGGGGAGAGTAAATCTGGAATCAGGCCTGAACTTCTGCATTTCTAATAAGCTCCCGGCTGAAGCCAGCGCTGCTGGCCTGTGCATTGCACTTTGAGGGGCAAGGAACTAGAGGGCCCCTGCCTCATCTCTGGCCACCTCCCCGACTCGTTCAACCATATGGGGCTCATTCTAGCTCCCAGAATGCATGATGCTCTCACTCGCCCCTGGGCCTTTGCACATGTACCCTGCCTCGAGCACTCTTTTACTCCCCCCCCCCCCCCGGTGGCTGGCTCCTGTCCTTTATTTCAGTGAGATTATAGGTGTCACTTCCTCTAGGAAGACTTCTCTGATTCTCCAAGCCCAGGAAACAAGTTGTCGAGCATGTTTGTGGCTGGCAGTGGTGTGAGGTGGAGGGGGTAGAGTGATAACGATCTTTTCATGCCAGGGCACAAGGTCAACGGGGTGAGTGAGCTAGATCATGAGGTACAGGGTGGCAGCCAGAGGGCGGGGGGAGCCGTTTCCTTCTACAGAAGGCTCTAGGAAGAAGATTTTTGTGTCACCTGGGGTTAGAGGGAAGCCTGTCTGACCTGAGCTTGTCTGAAGTGTCCCTGGCTCTTCCACTGCCCCCTCCTACCTGCTCGCTGAGCAGAAAGGATCCCTGAGGAAAGGACCCTGCTTGCTGGGAACGTTCTGAACAAGGTCAGCCTCACAACTGTGTGTGTCCTCAGGCCACCCGAAAGTCATGTCCGAGTGAGCAAGGTCATCACAAGGATGAAAACTTTTTCCAGAAAGTTCTTTTTTGACCAGAGCTTGAAAGTGAATCATGGAGACAAGTTTCTACTGTAGAAATTTTATGTCCCTTTTTTCCTTAAGAAAATCTTTTTCTTTGAGGTGTTCTTCCATTTTCTTTTCTCTTTCTCCGCTTATGTGCTCCTTTGATCCTTGTACAAGTTATAAAGTTATTCCCTTCACAGATTGGAAGTTGGGTTTTTTTGGCTAGTGAAATCCTGGATTTTGCTAGAATGTTCCTGCCAGGGTTCCTGCACCAGACCCTCTGAGTCCTGCAGGGAGCTGGGAACGGAATCTGAAACATGAGACACAGCATCGTCAGGATGTAGTGATCCGACCTACTTAGCCATGTGATCTCAACTTGGGTAGGAGAAGTGCCAATTAGGTCTGGAAAAAGTAGAACATTAGTTACAGAGCAAACAAGTTTAGTAGCCGGGTATCAGAGCCAGGGCAGTGTTGGAAAGCACATGACCTGGGGAGGGAGCTAATGTCATTGCAGTTTGCTCCGATGGAAAAATCTTTCTGCCCTCCAACTTAAAGGACACCGAATAGTACTTCCTTTCTGATTTTTTATTTCCCCTTTTTCTTAAAGGGGGGCATCCAAGGGAAGGTCTCTTTCCTCCTGGCCGCCCCCCCCCGCCCCGGCTCGCCCTCCTGGGATGTTTCAAGTTTGTTTTGCAGTGTTGTAGTTGTAGATGTCAAGCCGTTGGTCTGTTTGAAACAGATAACAACTTTAGTTTCTTCCCAATGAGAACTGCCAAGTTTAGTGGGTTATAACTGTGTACCCAGTAATTCGCAGGTGCTGTAAGAAGTTACAAAAGAAAGTCGGAAAATTGAAGAAATAAATGATTTTCTTTCCCACGATAGAAAATTACACTCTTTGCCTTAAGGGAAACTTACAGGAATGGATTTGATAAATTATGGAAGAGGATTCTGCACATGAAGGGGAAAATGAGTTGAGCAAAGGCAGTTAAGATGTCTAGTCCTATTAATCTTGAACCCACTTTGAACTGACGGTAAACATTATTGACAATGTCTGAACATGGGTAATAGCTCTGGTCTCTGGTTACGTTTTCCAATCTCCAGCCCATTCTTCCTCTGCCCCCTAGTGGACACAGCGCTGAACAGAACATGTAACAGAAGGAGCTTGCTAGAAAAAAAAGCAAAGAGGCACAGAAAGAAATGATAAGCCCTTCTATCTGTCTAGGAACCTCCAGATTCTTTATCTCTTTTTTTTTTTTTTTTTTTGCGGTACGCGGGCCTCTCACTGTTGTGGCCTCTCCCGTTGCGGAGCACAGGCTCCAGACGCGCAGGCCCAGTGGACATGGCTCACGGGCCCAGCCGCTCCGTGGCATGTGGGATCTTCCCGGACCAGGGCACGAACCCGTGTCCCCTGCATCGGCAGGCAGACTCTCAACCACTGCGCCATCAGGGAAGCCCCAGATTCTTTATCTCTTATCTTCATGGTAATCCTATAAGATAAATAATAATATTCTCATTTATATTTTCATTAAACATCAAGCTAATAATTCCAAAATATAGAACTAATATATAGATCAACCTACTCCACAGGGAAGATATATTTCCGCAGGGAAGTGTCCATACCTAACCATTCAGTTTACCCCAAGGATCCAGGATGTCTTGTAGTTCTTTATTTTCTGTATTTGTATTATAAAAGCAGTAGTTTGTTTTTTTTTTCATTTCCCAAACATGAAAGTATATTCCATAATTTAACGACCCGCCTCGTAGGTCCTGCAGTCCCTCTGAGCTTCCCCGCGCCACTCCGGGTTCCCCCGAGGCTCCAGACCCGCTGGCTCCACTCCTGTGTTTTCTGCCCCCATCCGCCCCGTCCTGAGCACTGTCCCTACTTCTTCACAACCCCAGTGGCACGTCCTATTAGTTCTAGCTCTCTGGGACCCTGACTAATACAGGTAGGCATGTCACGAAAGCTGGTCCAGTTAGAGTAAATCTCAGGCCTTTTTCTGGAGAAGGAGTGCTGGGACATAGCTGCTCTCTTTCTCTGAAGGGTGGAATTCCGAGGGAGACTTGGAAGAGCGCCAGGTGCAGGCTCTGGGCCAGAATCCTCAGATCTTGTGTAGCGCAGTCACTTACCCCCTGTGGGGCTGCTCCTTAGTTTCCCCATATGCGCAGTGGGATTCTGGCGCCTACCACAGAGGGTTATTGAGAGGGTTAAATGGCTTCATTATACTAAACACTTGGAACGATGCCTGGATCATGGTAAATGCTCAGTAAGTCCAGGCAATGATGATGGGGATGGGGATGATGATGGCAGGACCCAGGCTGAGGAAAAAGCTGAGGCCCAAGAGGAGCAGGGAAATGGATTCAGAGCCCTGATGGCTTCTCCAGCCTCTAGATCCAAGTGAGCTGGACAGCCATCCTACCGCTGGACTTTTCAGGGACACGAGCTCATAAATTCCTTTATCATTTAAACCTACTTGGGCTGAGATTTTACTTCCATCCAGAGTGCTGAACCTCTTCTTGTCTTAACAGAAAGACAAGAAGTACAAGCACAAAAGGTTTGACTGTAACCCCTTTCCTGGGAAATGGAGCTATATTTCCACACTCTTACCGGTGACAACTTTCAGTGATTCCAGGAACCCTATTTCTATGCATCAGAGGGGAACTACCTTCAAATCCTCACAGGTGATTTACTCTTCCGTGGCAATTGCCCAAATGATTCCTGGATGGGGTGAACAGGTATTTCACTGAAGAGGAATCAGGAAGGACCTATAAACAAGGAAGAGATGATCAACTTAAGGGAAATGCAAATCAAAACCACAATAGGATACCATTTCAACTTGCTAGTCAGGGAAAAATATTTAAGTCTTGAAAATTCTAAGTATTGACAAGTATGTGGAGCCAATAGGGCTCTTATACACTGCTGATGGGGCTGTAAATCGTACCGTCTGTAAAACGGTGCGTAGAACTTGGCATTCTCATATAAAGCTGAAAATGTCTTTATCCCATGAGGCAGGAACAGTACTACTAAGTCTATTTTTGTCTCTTAGATATGTGCCCTGCAAGACACTTACAGGAATGTTTAGCATGGCATTGCTGGTAACAAACAGCAAAATGACTGAAAACAACTGATGTTTCCATACACGGGAGAATGGATTAATAAAATGTGGTGTATTTACTTAATGCCTTCCAAACACAGTGAAAATGAATAAATGACAGCTACATGCATCAATGTGGATAAAACCTAAAAATCATGAGGAAGAAACAGCACTTCCAAAATACATACCAAATATCATTTATATAAAGTTTAAAAACATACAATAAGGCTTCCCTGGTGGCGCAGTGGTTGAGAGTCCGCCTGCCGATGCAGGGGACACGGGTTCGTGCCCTGGTGCGGGAAGATCCCACATGCCGCGGGGCGGCTGGGCCTGTGAGCCATGGCCGCTGAGCCTGCGCCTCCGGAGCCTGTGCTCCACAACGGGAGAGGCCACAACAGTGAGAGGCCCACGTACCGCAAAAAAAAAAAACACATACAATAATTAATACATCATTTAGGGATATATCAAGGTAGAAAAACATGGGAATGAGAAACACAAAATCAGAAGAGTGGTTATCCGTGGAAGGAATGACCGTTATTACTTTCCTAACCCAGTGGTGAGCACATAGGTGCTCCTTTTTATCTTTACGTTATATATGTTATATTCTTTAGTACGCATGAAATATAATAATTTTTATTGTGGTAACTGTACATGACAAAGTTCAGCATTTTAACCATTTTTAACTGTACAGCTTAGTGTAGTTACTTATGTAATTCACACTGCTGTGCAACCATCCACCATTAACCACCTAGAACTTTTTCATCATCCCAAACTGTGCTTTTGGCTGTCACATCCAAGAAATCATTGCCAAGTCCAATGTCGTGAAGCTTTTGCCCTATGTTTTCTTCTAAGAGTTTTAGCTCTTACAATTAGGTCTTTGATCCATTTTAAGTTCATTTTTATTTATGGTGTGATAAAGGTCCAACATCATTCTTTTGCAGGATAGTACATTTTTAAACACAAAGCAAAGAATCAGAGAATATTAAAAGGGGCCCTCCCCATTTACGAATGAAGAAACTGGGGTAGAAATAATAAGCCAAGCTCACACCACTGCTTCAGGGCAGCAGCAGGGTAAAAGTCAAAGCCTATTTCCAATGCATTACGCTAGACAACTGCGCAGGCGCCTAAGCACCCAGCGCGCCCCGCCCTGGGTTTGGATCCGCCCCTCGCGGGAGAGCGCCCTCCGACTTTCCGGCACTCGCTCCTCCCCTTCCTCGCCCCCTGGGGCGGGCCCTGGCGGCTGAGGAGCGCGGAAAACGTGCGCGGCGGACGTGGGGTGAGGGAAAACCCGGGAAACCTTTGGCGTCTCGTGTTCCCGTCAGGAACTCCTTGTAAGGCGTAAACTCCAGCTCCGCTTTCGCGCTGTGCCAGGCCGAGTTTTCTCTCGCGCTCTAGGACGGGGAGGAGCCCTGGCCCTGTAGGAAGCAAGCTCGGGAGGGGGCGTGCCCGCGTGCTCGGCCCGGATTGGCCGCTGGAAGCAGCGGGGGGTTTGGCGGGAACTTCGGAGCTGCGCCGGCGCAGTGAGCGGTAGGCTGAGATGGCCCCGCCGCGGCAAGTGCGGCGCTCGGGGTAAGTGCTGTGGCGTCTCGGGGCGCCGGGCTGGGGGTTAGGCCTCTCGGAGCTGTTCGTACTCCCTGGCTCTGCCACTGTGCAACTTGTCCTAGTGACTAACCTCTCAGGGCCTTGGTTTCCCCGTCGGTAAAATGGGAATAATAATATTCCCACCTTGGAAGGATTACGGTGAGGTTTAAAGGAGTCAGTTTAAAACCGTGGCCGGCGGGGAGGAGAGAACGTTGGCTGGTGTCAGCATTACTTTGTGTGGGTGAGTGTAGCCTAAAGTAGACTCCAAATATTTTGAAACTAACAAATAATGAGTGCCTACTACTTGCCAGACATTACGTTCTAGTGACGCTTACACTCTGGCTGGTAGTCAGTATTCTTATTTTCAAGACCCTGCTTGTTTTTGTAACACAAACCACAGACTGTAAAGCTAAACTAAATCTCCCGCCGCGGGGGCGCCAGCTGCCGCTTGTTTTTCTTAAAGAGGGCCTCCAGCCGGGATGAGTCAAGCATTTTTTTTTTAATCAAAAAGGGCTTGCATTTTAAAATAGGTTACAAAACTGCTCTCTAAAATGTTATTCTTCATGGACTCATGGGCACGTGTCTCGCTGGCGGCGTCTGGAGTGCATCCAAAGGCCCTGTGTTGTCCTGGCTGGAGGGGCCTCGGCGTGCTTCGCGCTCCGGCTGGTACTCAAGGCCTTAGGAGTTCCACCTGGGCCGTGGGAAGGCGGTCTGGAGAAGGTGCATTTGTAGATGCGGGTGAGGGTGCAGGCAGCCAAACAGCGTAGGGGCCAGGCTGGAGCAGGACGAAGCAGGGCAGTTAAGTAAACGAGACTAGGCTCCCGTGGCCAGTGGGGAGGAGGGTTGGGAAAGAATAAGGGGCCTGAAACTCAGCAGACAAGAGTGAAACTTTATCTGATAGGCCAGTGGGGTTTTTTCTCTTTCTCTCTCCCTCCCTCCCTCCGCCCCCCACACACGTATACACGTACATATTAACATTTTTGCCTTTGAGACTCCTGAAATCTGTTTATCCCTCCCCCTAAAACGCACTAATGCGCATACATCAAAATATTTTACGTATGTTATCACCGAGGTTTCCATCTTTTGGGAGCCTCACCTTGCTCCTAGCCTAAGGTGAGGAGGGAACTTGACAACTTTTTTGAGCACAGACAAGACAAGAAAGGGTGGAAAGAGTGGGTTAAGAAGTTGTATGATCTGGTTTCTCGCCCTATCACTTGGCTGTGTGACCACTGATGTCACTTAACTTTTCTGAACCCCAGAATCGTAAAGGCCGTAAAACTAGTATCTGCTCTACCTTCTTTTTTGGGTCTGAGAATCAAATAGAGCAGTGGTTTTCAAATGTGGTTCCACCGGGAACTTGTTGGACATGCAGACTCCCAGTGGCCACCCCAGGTTTCCTGAATCAGCAGCTCTGGAGTTGGGGCCAAGCAGTCTTGTTTTTACCAGCCCTCCAGGTGATTCTATACCTGAGGATTGAGAACCACTGCTCTAACAGTTTTCCAACTTTTTTTTTTTTTTTTTACTGTAATTCACAGTAATGATGTTTTACATCACAATGGGTACACAAACGTGCATGTACGCACACACATAATAAAACCGAAGGTTTAAGAAATCTTATGTTTTATATTCTCTTGTATGTATTTTTTTTAAATGCTGGGGGAAAACCTTAAAGGACATGATGGGGCAGTTGATGAAACTTGGATATGGACTGTAGATTAGATAATGATGTCAGTGTTAAATTTCCTGATTCGGAAGTTGTACTGTGACTACACAAGATAACACCCTCTTAGGAAAGACACACTGCAGTGTCCCCAGTTTACCATACACAGACACACAGGAAGCAGGTGAGACAAAATGTAAACAGTTGGTGAAGCAGGTAAAGGGTATACAGAAGTTTCTTAGAGTATTCTCAGTTTTTCTCTAAGTTTGGAATTATATCAAATAAATACTTGTTCCACAAAGAAATACTCGTTCAGACACTAAACGGACTTTGCTCTCCGCTAATGGGTGCCTGCAGGGCACTTTTGAAAGTCAGGGCCTGTGCGTGGTGGTGTAGGGCATCCCCCCAGCCCTGGCACCATGCCTGGACCACAGAGGATACTCAAAGCATAGTTCCTGGCGGGATTATTTCCTGCCTTACATATTTCCACTTTTTCTTCTGGTCACTATTGTCATATCTTGTTTACTTTAAGCTCCGTTGAAGGTACGCAACTTTATCCTTTTATCCTAATGCCCACTGGAGGGAGCCTGAAGGGCGGAAAGAGGGCAGCTCTGGGTTTGAACTGATGCAGATGCTAACGCAGGCTTCCCTCCTTCCTGGCCACGTGTGGCTTTGGGCAAATACACATCTGGAACGTGGGATTCACTTCTACCTTGAGGACTGTTTCAGAGCTAAATGAGAAAATGTGTGTAAGAGAGCCAGGCACGGATGGAACGGGGGTCCAGTGCCTGAGAAAGAGAGAGAGCTCTCTTGCTCGTTGCTGCAGAACGCCAGCCATTGCTGTTGATTGCGACTTGAGGGACAAGGATGACGACAGCGTTAGTTTTCTGTGTCCCTGAGGGCAGAGCTATGCTGTTTATACGTAGGTGTTATGAGTTGCCCTATAAAAAATTTAACTCAGTGTGTGAGAGATGGGTTCTACTTTCTAAAAGGATTTTGCCATTACCTGAATTCATCATGTGCACATTGTTAGTGCAGCTAACAAGGAATGTAGTTGGGAAAGAAAATGCTTGGATGAGGTGTAATTCTGGTGTTTCCCCAAGTTATTTTTAAGTATTTCCTAACTCTTGTGTGTGTTTTTGCTGTTTCCTAGTACGAGATATTCAAAGAACACTGTAGGAAGAACACATTCCACGAAAGATGTAAGTTATCTTTTTTATATTTTAATATAATTTTTCTCCTAATTGACAATACAAAATAACGTTTTATAGGAGACTCAGTTTCGTAGACTTGGTAAGCTCAGTGTTTTCTTTTGAAAAAGCATATTCCTTTTCCTCCTACTCTTTCCAGTATAATGGAGAAAATGGCCATTGCTAACGTTTTGAATCTTTTTCTGGGCCTAGGCTGGTTTCCTTTTCATTTGGATAATTTCGACATTTCGACATCGTTGAACAATTGTACAATGTTCTGTGTTTTGCTTTTGTCACTTGCAGCCATTTCTCCATGTTGTTACAGTTTTCCACAGTTTGATTTCATAATATTCCATTTAGTTTCACATTCGCATGGTATTTTTACTTCAGGGTGGAGTCTTAGAGTAAATGTCTGTGGAAGGCAGGTGCATTTGTTTAACCCTCTGGCTAGCTCACTTCAGAGTATTTTCCAGCGGCTTGTCCAACTGGCCTTGGAAATTCACATGAACGACCTCTGATAGTGCCTGCTTGGGGGTGCCCGGGCGTCAGGAGCTCTCCCTGCTCTGTGCCCTTCCCCTGGTTTTCTCTTTTGCACGGTCTCTCCCCTCTGCTCCCCTAACCCCCTCCCCGTTTGGAGGGGGCCCTTTTCCTCTCTGGAAGGGTTTCTTCAGCTTTCCGGTCCTCTTCCCTCCTCGGGAAGGCAGCTGCCTTACACGGGCCCATCTGCTTGGGGAGGATGGAGGGTGTCAGCTCCTCTTTGGCCTTCGTTCTACCCACACACACTCCGTGAAACATTTTTCCCTGAGGGTCTGTGAGTGGTAGTGTCTGTTTTGTCTCTCAGTTTTATTCCATCTCCTGTATATCTTCCAGGATTTCTGTGAGGGTCTGTTTTGTCTCTCAGTTGTATTCCATCTCCTGCATATCTTCCAGGATTTCTCATATTTACCTGTCTGTTAATCGCAGCCCTCCACATTTTCCAGAGCTACTGTGGATGTTTCTCCACTTTCTGTATGTCACCTTTCATTGGGATTTGAGGGGCAGTCTTTCTGGGGCTTATTGGTATATTGCCCTGTAAGCCCTCGTCTCTCTCCTGCAATCAGGAGTTTTTAACCTCTGTGTTTAGGAACGTTCATGGGCATGTGTCTGGGGCGAGGCCCACACGGGCTCAGGAGTTGGCAGGCTGTGGCCTGTGGGCCGGATCTAGCCTGCCTGCTGGTTTTGTAAAGCCCTGCGAGCTAAGGGTGGTTTTTATATTTTTAAATGACTGAAGCAAAGTCAAGAGTGTCTCATGCCATGTGAAAATATGAAAGTCAAATTTCAGTATCCACACAAAGCTGGATTGCAGCCCAGCCGTGCCGCTTCTTTCTGCGTTGCCACTGTCTGCTTTCACACTGCGACGGCTGCGCTGTGTAGTGGCACCAGTCCCCAAGGCCCGCAAAGTCTAATATACAGGTGACCCTTGAACTGGGAGGGTCCACTTCTACCCGGATTATTTTCAGTAGTAGGTTCTACACTATCTGCAGTTGAAACCGCAGATGTGGAACCCCGGATCGGGAGGGCCGACTGCAAAGTCACACGGGGGGTTTTCGGCTGCGCAGAGGGTGGGCGCCGCTGAGCCCTGCGTTGTTCAGTGGTCAGCTGTGTTTACCCCCTGTTCCTTCATAGAAAAGCTTCCCAACCCCTGCCTCAGATGATCAGAAGAGCCTCTGCCCCCCAAGAGTGTGAAGGCTCACTTCTTAGGCAGCGGTGATAGCGGGAGGATCCTTGCCACGTAAATCAGCTTTGTAATGTTCATTTTGGGAGGGCCAATTCAATGACTTTGAACTTTATTCACTTTTAGGAAGCTGGCCAAAAGCACAAGCCTACCGATGTATTTGATTTTCCTGATAATTCTGGGATCTCAAGCATTGGCAGGCTGGGTGAAAATGAGAAAGATGAAGAACCCTATGAAACCTTTGGTTAGTATTTTAAATCTTTATCCTAAAATCTTTAAAGTGGTTCAGGCAACAGCGTTTAGGCTAGTTACTAATAAACATATACAAATGCCTTCAAATACAAAAGCGAGGTTGTCTGCACATGAATACAATGTTCTGGGGAGTATTTGGTAATTTGAATTAATTTTTCTCACTTCTAGGTACGTTGGAACTAAGAACTCTGTTAAGTGTTGTCAAAGTGGAGCTCTCCTAGTAGCATTTGTCAACAAGCCAGCCACATTAGGACACCTGTTGTAGACCTTTATAACAAGAGGAATATAAAATATATTTCTCACTTCATACCTCCAGCAGTCATTCGGTAAGGGGCTTTAATTTAGGAAGGAGCAGAGGGATAATTTTTCCTTTTCTTAAACACACTGAGGCAGAGGATGCTTCAGGAGAGCTTCACCTGTGTTCCTTGGAGTGTTAGGAAGACAGGACTGGTACCTGCTGACCAGGGGTGAGTTGTCCAGACGGGACAGCTTCTGTCAGTGTGTCACTGGCCACTCTAGAGGCCAGAAATGATACAGAATGTGCGATGTGCGCCCACATCTAGAACAGCAGTAGTCAGACATTTTTTGCCAGAATAAGTTTTAAGGGAATTTTGAAAACATACAACTTCTCACGTATTTTTAACTTGGCATCTAATATTTCTAGTCTAATTTTTGTTAATAAAAGAAAATATTGTACATTTTGTAGGGTGAAAAGTAATCATTACCAGAATACCCCTTTTATTATGACTTGATAAAAATGTTTTAACTACTCATCTAAAAGAAAGAAATTAAAAAAATTGAGATGTAATTCACTTGCCATAAAATTCACCCTTTTAAGGTGTACAATTCACTTTTAGTATAGTCACAAAATTGTACAGCCATCACCATTTTCTATTCCAGAACGTTTTAATCACCCCAGAAAGAAACTCCATGCCCAGGAGTAGTCACTCCCTATTCTTCTTCTCAGACCTTGGCAACCGTAAATCTACTTCCTGTCTGTATGGATCTGCCTATCCTGGACATTTCATTTAAATAGAATCATACACTATGTATGTGGTCATATGTGACTTGCTGCTTTCATTTAGTGTAGTATTTGCAAGGTTCATCTATGTGGTAGTATCAGTACTTCATTCTTAAAAATTTTTATAGTTCAATAATCCATTGTGTGGATAGACCTCATTTTTTTAATCCATTCATCAGTTGATGTACATTTGCACTGTTTTCACTTTGTGGCCATTATGAGTTATCCTGCTGTGAACATTCATGTTCCAGTTTTTTGTATGGACATGTGTTTCTATGTCTCTTGAGAATGTAGTCGTCCCTCAGTATCCATGTGAGATTGGTTCCAGGACCCCCCGTGGATACCATAGTCCGAGGATGCTAAAGTTCCTTATATAAAATGGCATAGTGGGGACTTGCCTGGTGGTCCAGTGGTTAAGACTCCACACTGCCGATGCAGGAGGTGTGGGTTTAATCCCTGGTCAGGGAACTAAGATCCCACATGGTGCGTGGTGTGGCCAGGAAAAAAAACAAACAGAAGATGGCATAGTGTTTGCATATAACCTATGCACATCCTCCTGTTCACTATCAATCATCTCTGGGTTACTTATAATACCTAATACGATAGAAATGCTATGTAAGTAGTTGTCTGTGTGCAGCAAATTCAAGTTTTGCTTTTTGGAACTCTCTGGAATTTTTTTTTCCCCAAATATTTTCAATCCCTGGTTGGTTGAATCTGTGGATGCAGAACCCATGGATATGGAGGGCCAACTGTACACCTCAGTCATGTGGTGATTCTGCTTCAGCGTTTTGAGGAAGTGTTTACACGGCAGCTGTACCACTTTGCATTCCCACCAGCTATGTATGAGGGTTCCAGTTTCTCCACATCTTCATCAAATCTTGTTATTATCTGACTTTTTGATTCTAGCCATCCTAATGGGTATGAAATGGTATCTCACTGTGTTTGTGTGGTAAAATATACATAACAAAATTAACCATTTTAATCATTTTGGTGTCTGGTTCTGTGGCGTTAAGTGTGTACGTCGTCGTGCAGCCATCACCCCATCCGTCCTCAGGACTTTGTCCTTTCCTTCCCCTGAATGAAACTCTCTGCCCAATAGCCGACGGCACCTCGCTCCCCTCTCCCTCTTCTAGCTTTCTGTTTCTGTGAATTTGACCACTCGTGTGAGAGGAATCATACAATATTTGTACTTTTGTATCCTTTTTCTCATGTAGCATTATGTCTTTAAAGTTCATCCATGTTGTAGCATGTGTCAGAAGTTCCTTTTTTTTTTTTTTTTTTTTTGCGGTACGCGGGCCTCTCACTGTTGTGGCCTCTCCCGCTGCGGAGCACAGGCTCCAGACGCGCAGGCTTAGCGGCCATGGCTCACGGGCCCAGCCGCTCTGCGGCATGTGGGATTTTCCCGGACCGGGCCACGAACCCGTGTGCCCTGCATCGGCAGGCGGACTCTCAACCACTGCGCCACCAGGGAAGCCCTCTCTGTTTTTTTCAATAATACCTATTCACATGGATGTGCGGTAGTATCTCAGTGTGGTCTTGAGTTGGATTCCCCTAATGACTAACGTTGAGCATCTTTTCAGTGCGCTTATTGGCCATTTGTATGCAGGCACACCTTGGGAGATACTGCGGGTTCGGTTCCAGACCACTGCAATAAAGCAAATATTGCAATACAGTGAGTCACGAATTCTTTGGTTTCCAGTGCGTATAAAAGTTATGTTTACACTACACTGTAATCTATTAAGTGTGCAATAGCATTATGTGTAAAAAAACAATATACATTCCTTAATTAAAAAGTACTTTATTGCTAATCATCATCTGACAATGCAGGGTTGCCACAAGCCTTCAATTTGTAAAAAAACACAGTGTCTGCAAAGCGCAATAAAGCAAAGTGCAATAAAACGAGGTACGCCTGTATCTTCTTCGAAGAAGTGTCTGTTCACATCCTTTACTTGGGTTGAAATCAGGTTATTTAACTTTGTATTGTTGAGTAGTAGGAGTACAGCTTGTGTGACTGGTTACATATGGAGATTAAAAATTGGTCTGGTTTTCTTTTTTTCCCTTGTTATTCCCAGTAGTAAAGTAAATAAAGCCCTTTGCCTAGTTGAGGCCAATACAAAGTATATTACTAACTTTAAAATTGTGCAGTTGCTACGTTCATTATATAAGCAGCTGAAACGTTTAAATGTGAGAACGTTTAAATGTGTGCAGCACGCTAAAGCCTGAGAGTGAAGAGATGGGTGCTTGGCCGTTACCAGGCGCCCCTGCAGCCATTCACTCCACTCTGGTGGCCTCCTCCTTCCCCCGCCACAAGCCCAGGCCAGGCTGCCGAGGCCTCTCCTGTGACCCCCCTCTTCCTCAGCAGGTAGGAGCATCCTCCCACCAAGGCCATGTGGTCTCCTCTCCTTTATCTCCGTTTCTCCATTATCTCCTTTATCTTCATTCCAGTTAACTTATTTTTTTTTTTTAGTTTTGGCTGTGTTGGGTCTTCGTTGCTGCACAGACTTTCTCTAGTTGGGGCTACTCTTTGTTGCGGTGCACGGGCTTCTCGTTGCGGTGCACGGGCTTCTCACTGCGGTGGCTTCTCTTGTTGCGGAACACGGGCTCTAGGTGCGCGGGCTTCAGTAGTTGTGGCTCGCGGGCTCAGTAGTTGTGGCTCGTGGGCTCTGGAGTGCAGGCTCAGTGGTTGTGGCGCACGGGCTTAGTTGCTCCACGGCATGTGGGATCTTCCAGGACCAGGGCTTGAACCCGTGTCCCCTGCATCAGCAGGCGGATTCTTAACCACTGTGCCACCAGGCAAGTCCCCATTCCAGTTAACTTACGCTTAGCTCAAGGCTCTAGAGTAAAGGAGAGAGGAGGGGAAGTGCGGAAGGACTGGTGTCCCTCCCCAAAGGGCTAGTCGTCCACAGATGTCGAGTGCCCACCCTGCGCCAGGCACTCGGTGGGGTAATGGAGTTGCAAGAGTGGGGCAAGCACTCCAGACCTGAGTTTATTGTTCATGCTGTGTCTCCCAGGTAGATGTGTGATGCTCCATCAGGTGAGGAAAGAATGTCAGACCTCCTGTTTATCTTTTAGCTCATTTAAAAGTTTCCATATAATATATAAGGACAGTAAGGTTATAGCTTAACTATCCACGTATTTATTGGTGAAGTGGTTTACATTTTTTCTTGTTGAGGTGTGAGATCATAAGTAGCATATGTAATTGGTTTTGATTTTGTTAGCCATTTAAACACAGGTTGCTTTATACTCCAGTGTGAAGGAACAAACTTGAATACTGCTCAGACAGCCAGACTTCTGAATGCCCTTTTTAAAAAAATCTTTTGTAGACCCTCCTTTACACAGCACTGCTATATATGCTGATGAGGAAGAATTCTCCAAGCACTGCGGGTCATCTCTCCCCTCAACTCCTCAAGGAAAAGAAGCAAAAAGAAGGTACGGGTGGATCTCAAGCAACTGTTTACTCATGGTTAATGGTATTTCTGAGGCGTTCTTTAAGATACAAGCTTATAAAACCAAAACTCTTTAAAGATCTTTTGAGCCAACTTATGTTTTCCCTCAAGAAGACTGGGACGTGAAAAGGCAGTTTTTCAGTAATTGACATTACTTATAATAACTGTAACTGACACCTGATTATCCTAGAAAACATACCAGTGAAGGTGGTTTAGCTTTGAGGTAAAACAAAGAAGGAGGGGAAAGGTTTCAGGAGCATAGAATTTTAGATGATTTTGAGAGGTCCCTTTAATTTACAAATATGCTTAATTGTCACAAAAGATATGTTTTCTAGTTCAGGGTGGGAATAGGGAAGAGAAGCTGATAATCCCAAAGGAAATGCAGTCTGTTGTAAATTTCAGCTGCATGGTCCCTAAGCTGCATTGATTTGAGTTTTCAGATTTATGTGGAGGCCTGAGTCAGGAAAATCTGTAAAAATGACACCAGAGGCAACTCGAGAGCACATACAATGAAGAAGTCTTCAGTAGCTGCAGTACTAACTAAAAATTATTAGCTAGAGCAAATCCTTCACTTAAGGACCTCTGTTAGGTAATAGGTCAGTTCTAGTTACTATATTTTGAAAGTAACAAAACTGTATTTTTAAAACAAATATCCCACTTGGGCAGAAATCTAGATGAGGACATCTTTCTGAGGTTCTCTGCACTGGGGAAACCTTATGGTACTTGGTTATTTCGGAGACTCCAGTTTTTCTATGAGCTGTTATTGGAAATTGGTAACAAAAGCCAAATATTTGGAAAACTGCACAGTTCATTTTAAATGGTGGTGAATGTAATTTTTCAAGAAGAATTTTTGAATAGGTGACACATTCACATGGTTTAAAAATATTAAAAGGTTAATAATAGTCTTTACGTCCTCTCCACCATCACCCAGCTCCTGCATCCACTTCTTCCTTCTCCCCCACTATTAATTTCTTATATGTCTTTTCACAGTTTCTTTGTGCACATCAAAGTACGAATACAGAGTTTTAACCTTTTTCGAAAAGGCAGGATACCTTGCTACCTGGCTTTTTCCGCTCTCTGTATCTTGGAGATCTTTCCGTATCAGTGCATATGGAGCTTCCTCGTTCTTCTGTTCACAGTCGCAGGTTTTCCACAGTTTGGATCTTGCATAGTTTGTTTCCCCAGTCCTGGATCGACAGGCAGTTGGGTTGTTTCCAGTCTTCTGCTGTCACCAGCAGTGCTGTAGTCAGTAACCTGGCACATATGCCGTTTCACACACGTGCCTGTATTTTTCACATATGTGCCTATATTTCTGTGGAATGTGTTCATAAGGGAAATCCTCAGTCAAATGAAATATGTTAGCAGTTTTCATAGTTACTGCCACGTTCCCACCAGCGTGGTATCAGACTTGGAGTTTTGCCAGTGTGATATGCTGTCTCAGTCTAGTTCTAGTTTGTGTTTTTCTCATGACTGAGTTAAATAGCATCTCTTATATGTTTCACAGGTCCTTGAATTTCTTCACCCTCTTTATATCCTTTTTCCATTTTCCTAGTGTTGGTCATTTTCTTCTTGACTTCTGTGACTTCATCTGAACATGGGTGAAATTAATCCTATTTGTCATGGACAACTCCTGGCTTTCTGTCGTGTAAGTGGATTGAGATTGTGCCATTGAGTAGGACAGGGCTACCTAGGAGATTGAGTACTCCTGTCATCGTGAGGCGGTCATGAACTTGGTGTGGAGATGTTAGAGAGACTGCTGTGTACTTGGGTCTGGTGTTCCCAGGAGGGGCTGAGCTGGAGTTCAGACTGAAGTGGTTTGGTACAGGAGGTGTAGGCACGGGTGAGCGCTCCCAGGGAGAGACGGTGGGCCGAGAGGAGGCGGGGACCTGGGACCACCCTGCAAGAAAGCCTGGCATCTGTCCAGGTGGAGAAGGAGCTTGCAAAGCAGAGAGAGGACCAGTGGCCAGAGGGGGAAGGAGGAAGCCAGGAGAGGGTTTGTGCTCGGGAGAGGCGGGGCGGGTGGTGAGTAAGTGTGTGTCCTTAGGAGGACCAAACGCCAGTCGGGGAAGGTCTGAACACATGGGTCGGTTTAACAGTGTGGATGTCCTTGGTAATCTTGGTTTTGGTGGTGTGATATGTCCAGACAAAAAACTTTATTTGGGTAGGTTAGACCGGGCTTATATATGGATACAGAAGGAAGTCGGGGCAGAAGGGATGCACGGGGAGGGCCGCGGGTGGGGAGAGAGGGAGCGCACGGCAGCGTTCCCCAGGACTCAGGCAGCATCAGCAGCCAGGCCCCCGGGCCTGTCCAGGGCTGTTGGGTTCTTTGTTCCCAGATCTCCTCTCCTCTTTCTGTGTCCGCGACTCTGCTCTCACCCTCTCCTCTCCACCCTCCCCCGTCTTCCTCTCGTGGCTTTAACGACCCATAAGCTGCTGACCCCAGGTCTCCCTCTTGCCCAGCCTCTCCCGAGGCCCCAGCTGTCCTGCACCTTGGCCACGTTTCCCTAGATGCCTATAGGCACCTCGGGCTCAACAAAGCCGAAACCAAGCTCCATCGTTCCTCCTTCGTCTGGTGTCAACAAGCTCCTTTGGTGTTCTCTAGCTTGATGGCCCTGCTGTCACCCAGTCACCCCACAGAGCTGTCTGGGAACCGTTCCCGGTACCTTCTGTTCTCTGACCGGCCTCCTTTGTTCTGGCCTGTGACTCCCTGAGAATCTGCTTTTCTTCTCTCCGTACACCCTCCGCCTCCCTGTGGCCACGGCTCAGGCACCTGCTGCTGGTCCCTTCGTCTGTGCGACCACCACCACCACCCCCCGCCCCCGCTTCCAGTGCGTGTGTCTAGCATGGGGGCCTTAGGTCCCTCACCCCCAACCTGTAGGCGTGGTATGGGGGCCCCCTGTGTCTGTCTGGCTCCTCGGGTAAGTAGACCCTGAGGCAGAGTGAGAATTGAAGAGATTTATTAGCAACATCAGGGAAAGTTACAGGTGGAAGAATCCGGATTGAGCAGAGATGGCCCCAGACTGCAACGCAGCTCTCACAGCTCTGGCCGACCCCAGGTGGTGGGCAGCTCTGAAGGGAAGGCCGGGCAGCAGTGGCTGCCACGCGAGGGTCGCCCTGGTGCGGCAGCCGAGCACAGGCAAGTCTGAGCAGGACGCTTCTGGCCGCCTCGGAGCCTCCCCAGCCCTGGCCTTGGGCTTCTTCCATAGTGTTAGCTTCTCTTTAGCAAGACACTCGCTCTGTACTCTGCTTCCCGTACGTCGAACGGGCCGGGCTGTTTTACACCCCTGTGCTTTTATGTTTACTTTTCCTTCTTCCTTAAATCCCCTTCCCTTTGTTTCTTGGCCTGGAAAAGTGTTCTCAAAAGTCATCTCAAGTCTCATAACCGTGATGTGTTTCCTGATTCCCCAGCCATTTCTCCACATCTCCTCTGCACTCACTGTCTTTGGCCTTCCTACTAGTCAGTGAACCCATTAAAGGAAGGCTCCTCATTTTTCAAGTAATTTTATTCCTTGTACTTGCATTTTGAGGTTGGTGTTAAATAAATGTTTGTTGAATTGAATGAAAAAAATGAACTCTCACCAGAAGTTTAGGGTTATTTTTTCCTTTTCAAAGGATGAAAGAAGGTATTCCCTTTTCTATCCCCTGAGCATGGGCCTAGTGTCTGTGGATTAGTACAGATGATGGCCCGTACACCTGGGAGTGGTGACGGGGAGAAAAGAGCGGTTCTCAGACAGGACCATGAGGTACTGCAGTTACGGGACACTTACTTGCCTGCCAGCACTAAACTGATGTGGCCTGGGTGTGGGAAGGTGTGGGAGATGACCGGTAAATCTGGGAAGGTGGCAGGCCCACCCGTGACAGGTGGGAAATCTCCTTATAAATCGAGCTTGTTTTTGTGTTGGAGGAGCAGCATTTAGAAGACATATGTCAATAAAAATGAAATGTGTGCAAGATATTGATGGTTTGTTCTTTGGTACAGTTCGGACACTTCTGACGTTGAAGCAAGTGAAAATGAGTCTGCAAAAATTAGTGCAAAAAAGGTATGTAGGCGTGTTCTCCTATCTTAAATTGTAAGATATTTCATATCCAGTTAAGTTGGATGCAAATAGAGAAAATGTTCTGTAGCAACATTTTTCATAAAGAGTATATAATGTTTTAGAAGATTTTTTAATAAAAATGAAATATTTTTATATCTGAAGTGTTTTTCATTACAGAGATCTCAAATCCCTGTGTACCTTGTACCTTGTCAGTTTTCATAGTGTTCGTGTAATGTGTTTAGATGGTGGTTTACAAAGGCAGAGTGATTTGTTGGGAGCGTCTGCTTGGAGCCCTTTAGTCAAGGTTTCTCGTCCTATCCGCTCATCATGTTGCCATCTTCCTATTGCGTTCAGTCTTGAAGTTTAGAGATAAGAAATGTGGACTTTATGGTTATCTAATACAATAGGAATGATAAGCATCTGTACTTTCAAAACAGTAATGCTGTTTTCTTGACATAGCCAAGAAGAAAACTCAAGCCCATTAGTGATGAATCTGAAAGCACTGAAGAAAGTGATGTAAGAAGAAAAGTTAAACCAGCAGAGAACTTAAGTACACAACGTGAAGCTGTTTCAGCTACAGCATCTTCAGAACCTTCAGAGAAACCAGCTGAATCGGTCACGCTTAAAAAGGTGGGACCCCTTGGTGCCAAGCCCTCTGTTGAAAAAGAGACCCTGGAAACAGAAAGTCAACTGATAGGAGAGTGTCTGCTATCCCCTTGGAAAGAAAAAAAGTTGATAGAAAATGTCTAGGAGGAAAACAAAGCATTTTCTCTTTTTCCTTCACTTCTTTTAAAAGATAAGTTTTACACTTTTCTTATTATAAAAATAAGTTTATTTTAGAAAATTTGGAAGGTATGGACGGGCAGATAAAATCACCTATAATTCCATCACCCCAAAAATAAAATAACCACCACATTTTTTGGTCTATACTCTTCAATTCTTTATTGAGCTTTTCTCACCCTAAGTGGAACCATATCCTTGTCATTAAGTATTCTACATACCATTTTAATAAATGCATGACATTTCATTCATGAACGTGCCATAGTTTAATCTCTTACTAATGAGCAATTGTAATTTTTAAAATGTAAGTGCTTTGATGATTTTCTTTTCTAGCTAAATCTTCATGCACATCCTTGATCATTTCCTTAGAAGAAATTGCTATGATAAGATTTCTGGGTCATATGTATCCTACTTTAAGATTCTTTTTTTTTAAATTTTATTTATTTATTTACTGGCTGCATTGGGTCTTCGTTGCTGCGCGCGGGCTTTCTCCAGTTGTGGTGAGCGGGGGCTACTCTTCATTGCAGTACTCGGGCTTCTCACTGTGGCGGCCTCTCCCGTTGCAGAGCACAGGCTCCAGGCACGCGGGCCTCAATAGTTATGGAGCGCAGGCCCAGCAGTTGTGGCTCGTGGGCTCCAGAGCGCAGGCCCAGCAGTCGTGGTGCATGGGCTCAGCTGCTCCGCGGCACGTGGGACCCTCCCAGACCAGGGCTCGAATCTGTGTCCCCTGCACTGGCAGGCAGACCCTCAACCGCTGCGCCACCAGGGAAGCCCCTATTTTAAGATTCGTGACATATCAATATATAATATCTTTTAATCAAGCTTTTAATATGTCATAATATGCCGGCACCTTCATTTTGGCCCATTGAAATGGATTTCAGGCTTCTGAACTCCAGAACTGTGGGAGAAGAAATTTCTGTTGTTTTAAGCCACGAAGCTGTGGTCGTTTATTATAGCAGCCACAGGAAATAAAACATCACCCAGTGACTTTCCCTTTTCAGTAGCATGCTTTTGGGTTCTAGAATTTCCAGAATTTCCTTTTTTTTTTCCCATAGTTTCTACTTCTTGGCTGAGATTCCCTATCTGCATAATCATTAAGACCATCATTTCCTTCTTTGGACATATTTATAACAGCTGCTTTAAGGTCTTTGTTTTCTAAGTCAGGTAGAGTCAGTCCTCTGTATCTGCAGGTTCCACATCCATAGATTCAACCAACTGCTGATTGGAAATATTTGACAAAAAATTCCATAAAGTTCCAGAAAAGCAAAAGTTGGATTCGCCAGGCACCAGCAACTCTTTTCATGGTATTTCCATCATATTAGGTATTCTAAGTGATCTAGAGATGATGTAAAGTTTATAGGAGGATGTATATAGGTTACATGCAAATACTACACCATTTTAGAAAAGAGACTTTGAACATCAGCGGATCCCCATGGGGGATCCGGGAACCATCTTCCTTGGATATTGAGGGATGACTGTATCTGGGCTGTCTCAGGGTCAGCTTCTTTTGAGTACTTTTTCTGTCTGGACTATAGGTTACATCTTTTGTGTAACATTTTTAATCTGACACTCTTTGTGTATTGCACATTGTTGGTAGGTTGTTGAGGTTGTGAGTTGTGTCTTCTTCTGAATGCTGACTTTCATTCTAATAGGTATCTTAATTATTGGCTGATCATCTTGAACTGCTGTAGTGTGGTTTATCCTTCGTTAGGGCCAATCTGTGGAAAGCCTAAGGTGTCTTCCAAGCCTCTCTAACTCAGTGGGACTCAACCTCTGTAATAGTTCTCAGTAGCTGCATAACAAAATACCACAAATTTTGTGACTTCAAACAACATACATTTATACCTCACAGTTTCTATAGGTCAGAAGTCCAGGCTCACCTTAGCTGGATTCCCTGCTCGGGGTCTCAGAGGCTGGAGTCAAGGTGCCAGCCAGGACTGAAATCTCACCTGAGGCCCAGGGTCCCCATCTAAGATCATGCAGCTATTGGTAGAATTCTGATCCTTGCCGTTGTAGGCCTGAGGTTCTTGTTTTCTCTCTGGTTAAAGCAGGGTCACTCTCTGCCCTTAGGTCCTGGTCACGTGGCCCTCTCACAACATGGCAGCTGACATCTTCCGAGCTAGCCAGAGAATCTTTCCAGTCTGCTGCAGTGGCCTTTTATGAAACGTAACCTAATCGAGGGAGTGACCATCCCATCATATTCACAGGAGCCACCCACACTCAAGGGGAGGGACTTGTCCAAGTCATTGGGGATCTTGCTTACCACACCTCCCGTCTGTCTCCCTGGTGAACCTGGCCAGAGATTGGTTTTAGGCTTTGTTAGGGTGAGTCTAGGGCAGGCCTTACTCTAGAGCAGTGCTTCTCAACGCTCTTCCATTGTTGTCCTCCCTAAGAAGCCTTTTTAGACATTTTTCCTAACCATCCCCCGCAGTTAAATTTTAATATCATAAATATACTGTGTATCTGTGTATATACTAGGTACTTCGGAGGGTCACAAACCATTGTACTATCTGAGAGTTTCTGGCCTGCCCCCTTGGGAACAGTTTCACCCTGTTTGATATTGCATGATCTAGGGTACCGTTCTTACCCCTAAGTTGTGGTCTCTCCCCAAGCTCAGCTGGGTAGACAGCTGTTAACTAGTTGTTAACTAGTTGTTAATGAGGTCTCTGCATTTTCTCCATCTGATCTCCCCCAGAATTTCTTGTTTGTTACTACCTGTTATGTTCTTAATCCCACGATAGCCACGTCCCAGTATACTCTCTGTAGCCTCACGCGCATGTGGAGTAGGCGGTCAGGGGCTGTCGGGGACCCGCACCCAGACCTGTGCCCTTCTCCCTGAGCAGCTTACTGCAGGTCTCTGCCTCCTGCGGACGAGGGTTACCACTCTCTGCTGGGACTGGGCCTGCTGTGCTGCTGTGTCAGCTGTCCCCAGGCGTGCGGGAAGGCCGGCAGCCAGAGTCCACCTTCTGAGTCTCTCAGGCTTGTTTTGCCTGTTGTCCAATGCCTGAATGAAGGTGCCACCCCTCTCCCCACGTTATGGCTGTTTATAGCAAGAGGGCTAGTTCAGAAGCTGTTACTTCCTCTTAGCTTGGAGTAGAAATTGAGCTGATTCCACACATTATTATCTTAAATAATAAAAGTTCAGTTTCCTCCAAGGCACCCACTGAAAGTTTTAATTACTTTTTATCTTGAGGTGGTTTAATTTTTTTCAGCATTTCCTTATATTAATTTAGATAATTTATATAATTAACTATTAACTTAGAACAAAATGAGAATTGTAGCTAAAATACTGACAATGTCTGATAATACTGTCTTAATTCTGGTTTTAAGAGAAACTCCTCTTAAATAAAAATCTTTGCTGTGGTTTTTTTTTGTTTTTTTAAGAAAACTCAGAAAAAGAAGATGTTTCGTGGCAAAAGGAAGAAACCAAGAAGTGAAGCCACAGACTTGGGTATATAATAGTGTTTTATACATAGTCAATCATTCAAGAATTTTTTAAAAATATATTTCTTAATTTGATAAAGTAGTAAATTTAAGTGTATAAAATTGTTACTTTAAAAAGTTAAAAATATGTGACTTTGGAGTAACTGATTTTCCCAACATCATGAAAACTTTCAACATACAACAAAGGACAAAGAATTTTACAATATATATTCATAAACCCACTACCTAGATTTTACTGTCAAAATTTATTATACTTGCTTTAGCGCCTATTCATTAATCTATTTTAATTTTTCATAACATAGTATATACTCTTTTCATACAACATAGTATGTACTCTTTTATAGAAGGCTTCTCTCACTCAGCATAACTTTGAGATTCATCCATGTTATTTTACATCATTTTTTATTGACACAGTTTATTGAAAAATGGGAGGAAAATAAAGCATTTTCTCTCTTCAGTTCTTTTAAAAGATAAGTTTTATATTATTCTTATTATAAAAATATTTTAGAAAATTTCAAAGGTATGGAAAGGAAGGTAAAATCGCCTATAATTCCATCACCACAAAATAACTACCATGTGTTTTGGTCTTTACTCTTCAATTCTTTTACTGAGCTTTTCTCACACTAAGTGGGCTCAAGTCCTTGTCATTAAATAGTCTACAATACCATTTTAATGAATGTATAATATTTTGTTCACAAATGTACCATAGTTTAGTTAATCTCTTATTATATTCCTACAGCTATCTGAATCAATACACTCAGTAACTATGTGTCCTAGAAGTGGCCTATCGGGTAGATTAAAACTATGAAAATACAGTTAACAAAGATCTCAATCACCAGTAGTGTTAGATAAGAGCAGACTGTTAAGTAAAGACGCAGCAAGGTAATTAAAAGGCAGCAGTGCTTTAGGCTGCTTCAGCAGAAATGGGAGAACCAAGCAGACGGCAGTTAGAGGGTGAGGTACAGACGGGGGTTTGTGAGACTGACCGGGAGAGGAAGAAGTGAGCATGTCTCCTCCCATGTGCTTCTTCAAAAGTTCTCGCTATTTTTAGCAATTTGGTGGAACTACTTTCATTGTAGGCTTTTAGAACCCTGGACCTAGAGCTAAACTGTTGATAATTAGTATATTAAATTGACTTATCCTAATGTTGTAGATACTTCCGACTGTGTACCTATTTGGTGTTTAAAAGAAAAGAAAACCAGTGACATCATGGAGTTAGATGTCGTTTTGTCTGCATTTGAGAACATCCTCCTAGAGTATAAGTAAGTCTTTTGATATTGTGATATATGTACCTAATAAATTTCCCTGGAAATAGCACTTCTACTCACTCCACAGCTTCTGGTATGTAGAATTTTCATTATCACTGTTTTGCATATTTTTAAACTTCCATTATGATTTTTTTCTTTAAGCCTGTGAATTATTAAGTAGTACGTTTTTATATGTCCAAATATGTGACTTTTTAATTTATATTTTTGTATTAACCTTCCATCTTAAATAGTTACAGTCAAATTTCATGGACTCTGGTGATACCTATTTTTGAAATATTGAGGCTTCCTTTATGGCCTGGCACATAATCTGTGGGAAAGCTGTAATTAGTGGTTCTATGTAGAATCTCTAATTATTGTATCTATGTAGAATCAGTATTACTCAGTTTTTCCTGGTACTTCTATCAATTTATGCTATTTATATAGAGAGATTATTTTATTAAGACATCATGTTTAAAATTGCTCTTTTATTTATTATTTTATTTTTGGCTGTATTGGGTCTTTGTTGCTGCATGTGGGCTTCCTCTGGTTGCAGCAGGTGGGGGCTACTCTTCGTTGCGGTGCATGGGCTCTAGGCACGCGGGCTTCAGTAGTTGTGGCACGTGGGCTCAGTAGTAGTGGCTCGCGGGCTATAGAGCGCAGGCTCAGTAGTTGTGGTGCACGGGCTTAGTTGCTCTGTGGCATGTGGGATCTTCCTGGACCAGGGCTCAAACCCGTGTCCCCTGCATTGGCAGGCGGATTCTTAACCACTGCGTCACCAGGGAAGCCTTAAAAATGCTCTTTTAGATTGAACATTTTATCCTTATGTAGTGACCCCTTCCATTCCTAAAAATGCTTTTTGTCTTAAAATCTATTTTATCTGATACTAATATGTCACTAGATTTCTTTTGCTAATATTTGCCAGATTTTATATTCTTTTAACTTTTATTTCCAACCTTTGTCTCACCTTAAACTTTATTATTTCTTATAAAATCTTTTTAAAATCCAAAGTGTCCATCTTTGAATTCCACCTGTTGACTTCAGCCCATTTACATTTATTTTAATTATCCATATATTTAGAAGAATGTACTGATCCACTGTTTTTACTTAAAAAATTTTTTTTTTTACTTTTTGATGTTTTAAAATCCTGTATAACTTTTTTTCTAAAAAAATAGAATTTACAACTCCCCACCAATAAGGTTAGAATTTTGGCAAGCTCTCATGTCTTAGTCTTCTCACCCTTACCCCACCCCAAAACCCATCACGTTTATAATACTTAGAGACTTTAATTCTGGGAGAAGGGCTATCACAGTTGATGTGAAATGGCTTCTCTTACCTGTTTCAACGTGGGTTCTTGACTTTGAACTTGCCAGGGTACTGCAACTTCTCAACTGGTTTCTGGAGTTTTCATAAAGGCTTTTCGGGCTGTAGGTAGTTGTTAAGTTGGTTTCCCTGTGGGGTTTCCTATTCCACCGTCTTCTGATATCACTAGAAATACTCCATTTTTTTTTTTTATGAAAACTTCAAAAATCTGTATTCAGATGTGTAGGCCTTCTCTAATGTTATGCTTCGCTTCTGAAGAATTAGGCCATGGGTTTAGTCCCCTTATGCTGGGTGACTTTTCCTCATGGATTTGCCCCAAGAAAAAAATAACTATAAGATAAACTGTCACACGAGATTTATTTTTGATTAAAAGCACAGTACAGTTCATAGTGGCACACTGTGCCGAGGCAGAGTAGGGCTGGCTGCCGCCCTGGCAGTGTGTGCACTGCTCCTGCACAGTCACTGTGGGTCTGTGTCCAGCCAGAGTGAGCCAGACAGGAGACTGGGCTCTTTTGTCCCTGATGACAGGGACCTGAGCCAGTTTTGGGTCAGCTTTATAGTTTTTGCAGAACTGAATGGTTGGCTTCTGGCTACTTACTCATTGGTTAGTCCAGATGTGTTACACAATTATTTCTCCAGTTATAGCAGGAAGGGAGGAAGGAAGGGGCTAAAGTCTGCTGGTCACTGTATCAGGCAGCAGAAAAAGAGAGGGATTGGCTGTAAACATTGCTTTCTACATGGCTTAGTGTCACCTATGGATGTGGCCGGTGTCACGGAGTGCTGACTACATACATGAGGGTTCGGGGGAAATATTTCCTATTCTTTTTCTTTTGTTTGTTGAGATGTTTCCAGTATTTTTTTAAATCTGAGAAAGCTGCAAGCTGACCATGCCATCTTAGATATTCAAAAGGGCACATACCAAACTGTGTGTGTGTCTATGGGTGTGCTAAACAAATGCAACACCCCTTTCAAAATCCTTTATGTAAACCTAAGTTTAACTTTCTTTATTCTGCTATAGACAAAAAACAGACTCTAGAATTTGTAAGGAAGCCATCAACAAATTTCATTCTAATTTGAAAGAAGAACTCATCAAAATGGTAAGTTCATTGACATAAATTTGTTGGTCTAGATATTTTTTACTAATCCTGAGCAGCGTACTGTTATCTTAGAAAAGCTTGCATTTGCTGGCAATGTGGTAAAGAACTCATTAGAACTATACACCTTTCACATGCTGTTTTTAAACTAGATGTGGTTATATTGTAAACTGATAAACAGTTAACTGTGGAAAATGCAGGCGAATATTTATTTTTTGTTTTGTGTAGCTTAAAGAAGTCCAGATGTTGAAAACTCTGAAAAGGAAGAACACTAAGGTAACTCACTTATGTGATTAGAAACACAGTCCTGTAGAACGTGCACATATGTAGAGTTAAGTAAAGACCTGACTCTGGGTTTTACGACCTTGAGAGTTTGTATAAGATCTTTTATCTTTTTAGTCAGGCTTTTCTTCGGTTGATCTGGTGATTGATCAGATAAGTATCCTGCAAGCTGAATGGCTCTCAAGCCCAAAATGGCCAATTATGTGGATAAGTATTACGTAATGTATATTTATCACTGCTGTGTATGTCAAAAACCTTTTAGACTAAATAACTGTCTTATGTCTCAGGTAAAAGGGCAGCCTGGGAAGAATCCTGGGTTAAGGGTCAGGAGACCTCCTTTCTTGTCCTGGTTCTGCCCCTTCAATGCACTGTGTGCCACTAGGTTTGCAAGGAAACACGAGGCCCTCCTTGCCCATCTGTTTGTAGTTGGCTCACTTGACATCCGATGTTCTAGCTCCAAACTTGCATGAACCTACGTGTAGAAGCACAGCTCCCCCTCTACACTTATAACAGAAATGGATTTGAAATGTATACGTTTTCCTTCTGGTGATTATAAGCCTTTGTTGTTTTTCAGTTTTAGTCTCCTGTTGGTCAATTCTGCATTTCTTATAAGCAAGCAGGAGTAGTCTGAATGTTCAGCAGTGGAATATGAGGTAGTCACTAAAAGTGATAGTTGAGATAATACAGCGTATTATATTGAAATGTCCTTTTTAAAATACAAACTGTGTCATGACACTCCCCTGCTTCAATATTTTTCTAGTGTCCTAGATAAAATGGAGACTCCTTCCTTTATAGCTCACAGGGTGGTAAAGATCTGACCCCAGTTCCTCTTTAAAGTTGTCCTCAAGTGGATACCCCTCTTCTTTCCCTTCACAGCATGTATCACAAGTTGTAATATCTAGCTTCCCTATTAGACCAAAGTTCCATGATGGTAAGAATGGGGTTTGTCTTGTTTCCCACTATATTTCCAATACAGTGTACAAGACAGTGCTCAATATTTACAAAATTAATTTAACTGTTGTGTTACTTAGATGATCTCAGATATCGAAAAGAAAAGGCAACGTTTGATTGAAGTCCAGGATGAACTGCTTCGGTAAGATAATATCAAAACCCTCTTTGAGAACCTACAAGAAGGATTTAATCACGATATGCCATGCGAGGCTTTGTTGTAAAACTTGCTGCTGTGCTGCGTTTAAACCCCAGGCTTCTCTGAGCTTGGAAGCTCAGTGAAGGCAGGCTTTGCTGCCAAGTGGAGAAGCTGTGAGCAGAGGGGGGTTCAGCAGTGGCCCGTCCCCCCATGAGAGCTCTCAGTTCTGGCCCGAGGCAGCTGAATTAGAGAGTTAGTGCATGCACAGACTCTATCTAGAACCAGACTGCCTGGCTTTGAATCTAGGCTCTGCCACTTACTGGCTGTGCAACCTTGGGCAGGTTACTTAACCTCTCAATGCCTCAGTTCCCTCATTTGTAGATGAGCACAATGATAACTATACCTCACAGGGTGTTGTGAGGTTTAAATGAATAAATATACAGAAAGTGCCTCACGGAGACTGGGATACAGTAAGTTATGTATTAAGTGTTAACAGTTTTTGTCAATCTTGTTGAAAGGTATAGCTTGGCATGGCACTCGTGTGAGTCCATTCCCAAGTGTTGGGCCAGGACAGTTTCCACCAGGGCTGTCTCCATAGTCTGGTTAGGAAGACTGGAGCACAATCCATCAGCTGGTCAACCAACTAGTATTTTTTGGTGGTCTTCCAGACAGACAGGGCTGCTGTGTGAGCTGGAGGGTTGGTAGTAAAGCAGTAGAAGAATAAGCATATCAGATATGCTCTCTGCTCTGAAGGAGTTTAAAATAGCTTGAAAAAGTGGTCTTATCAGAAAAGACAACCTATAATTAAGTACTAAGTTTTAAAGATGAGATGGCCACAGAAGTTTAGAAGTGGGAAAAATTGGTTGTCTAGGCCTTTGGTTTCCAAATCTAGTGTATGGACAGGTGCTGCTGGCCCATGCTAAAGCTTTCATTGGCCCAGGCCAAAATAAGAAAGATAATGAGAGGAAGCTTTTTAAGGTGTTAGCTGTGTGTGTTGGGCACTGTCCTTTAAATGCTTTACATACTAACTCATCGCTGTAACCCTGTGAGGTAGGTTATTTGGCCATATAAGACAACTACAGAAGACTCATCTGTCTTTGAGATCTATTGTTCCTTTTCTAGACAGAATTTTAAAAGTTGAGAAGTATAGTATTTTGAAAAGGCGCAGAAAGAGAAAAATGTATGTCATTATTGTAACTTTACATGTGAAAGACCTAAGGCACAAAGCAGTAACTGACCCTCAGCCACCCGCCTAGGAAGTGAGGGAGCCACGGTCTGGTGTCTGCCGACTGGCTCCAAATCAAGCACTCCTGCCCACAACCCAGATGGCACAGTGAGTTTTCCAGAATGCAGCACTTGTTCAGTGTACGGAACTGTTATGAGGACTTTTCTTTTGTAAAATGATATCAGAGCATATTTTTTTTATATCTTCATTTGTGAGAATAAAAGATGGTAGCCTCTCCCCATCCTTTTATAAATTGGTCCACAAAATCCAAGTTATACCTTTTTATTTTATAGGTTAAGAAACTAATAATCTACTGAGAGAGAGAAAGCAGGTTGCCCAAGGTCACACATTTCATCCAGGCACTGAGAGAGTTTTTCCACTGGTTTTATTAGACCTTGGAAATGGACAAAATTTCAGCAAGAGGAAGGGGCAGAGGGAAGGCTTTTTGTCCATACTTTTACTGTTAAACTGCAATGCCTGTCTACTTCCGCCTGGGGCGCTAAAATCTTTACCCAAGTATATGTTTTAATTCAGTAGTTCCCAAGACTTTAAAAATGACTCGATGAATTTTAGGACATAACAGGCATACTCGTCTGTGGGCTTCAATGCTGAGCACTCAGAGTCTTTTCTGTGTGTTGAGTCCAGAGTTGTTCACGTTTGTAATTTCAGAGCCAAAGATACCTCAGACCACCTAGGCCACCTTCCCTGCTTAAAAAGCTTCACTCAGCACCCTGACATACTCCATCTCATCTACCTTATTAGGCTGTTGTTACACTTTATGTCATTTATTTTCGGGAAAATTTTTTTTTTGTTTTAGGTTAGAACCAGAGCTGAAACAACTACAAATAAAGTATGATGAACTTAAGGAGAGAAAAGCTTCCCTTAGGAATGCAGCGTATTTCTTGTCTAATTTAAAACAGCTTCATCAAGATTATTCAGATATTCAAGAGGAAGAACCAAATGTAAAGGAAACGGTAACTTCAGTTTTCACTTTTCACTATGCTTCAGAAGATACAGGGCATTTGCATGCTACAGTACAAGAGCTATGGAGAGGCAGCGTGGGTGTTGGTGTCTACCCAAAAAGCATCACTATAAATTGGTGAAAATTTGTTATCACCACTTCTTTAGCTAATTAATTAAGGCCAGAGGAGTAAAGAAAAATCCAGAAACATTGATTTTACTAAGATGTTATACTTAAGCTTCAGAGAACTGAATTTCTTTAAGGGAAGTGTATCCTCTGCGTACAAATCTCAAGTGAACAGCTATGCTTTATTACTGTAATTGTCGTCAACGTAAGACCACTCATACATGTTATAAAGACCAACCTCTTGTTCTTTGTTCACCCCATACTTTAGTATCTTTTGTATCTGAAAAACTAGCCATTATCCCATTATAAATGGTAGGTGTAATTTTAGAAGTTGAGAAATATTAAAAAGGCATGTATTAGGGAAAAATGTAAATTTTTTTTATTGAAGTATAGTTGATTTACAATGATTCAGGTGTACAGCAAAGTGATTCAGTTATATACATATATGTATATAAGAATCTTTTTCATATTCTTTTCTATTATGTGTTATTACAAAATATTGAATATAGTTCCCTGTGCTATATAGTAGGTCCTTGTTGTTTATTTTATATATAGTAGTATGTATATGTTAATCCCAAACTCCTAATTTATCCCTTCCCACCGCATCTTTCCCTTTTCGTACCGTAAGTTTGTTTTTGAAGTCTGTGAGTCTGTTTTGTTAATAAGTTCATTTGTATAACTTTTCTAGATTCCACATGTAAGTGATATATTTATATGACATTTGTCTTTCTCTGTCTGACTTACTTCGCTTAGTATGATAATCTCTGGGTCCATCCACGTTGCTGCAAATGGCATTATTTCATTCTTTTTTATGGCTGAGTAATATTCCTTTGTATATATATATACCACATCTTTATCCATTCCTCTGTGGATGGACATTTAGGTTGCTTCCATGTCTTGGCTATTGTAAATAGTGCTGCAGTGAACACTGGGGTATCTTTTCAAATTATGGTGTTTTTTAAAAATTAATTAATTTTTGGCTGCACTGGGTCTTCACTGCTGCACGCGGGCTTTCTCTAGTTGCGGTGAGCGGGCTTCTCATTGCTGTGGCTTCTCGTTGCGGAGCACGGGCTCTAGGCGTGCGGGCTTCAGTAGTTGTGGCATGCAGGCTCAGTAGTTGTGGCTCATGGGCTTAGTTGCTCTGCAGCATGTGGGATCTTCCCAGATCAGGGCTTGAACCTGTGTCCCCTGCATTGGCAGGCGATTCTTAACCACTGTGCCACCAGGGAAGCCCTATGGTTTTCTTCAGATACATGCCCAGGAGTGAAATTGCTGGATAACTTGGTAGTTCTATTTTTAGTTTTTGAAGGAACCTCCGTACTGTTCTCCATAGTGGCTGTACCAATTTACATTCCCACCAAACATGTAGGAAGGTTCCCTTTTGTCCACACTCTCTGCAGCATTTGTTGTTTGTAGACTATTTGATGATGCATTCTGACCGGTGTGAGGGGACACCTCATTGTAGTTTTAATTTGCATTTCTATAATTAGCAATGTTGAGTATCTTTGCATGTGCTTTTTGACCATATCTGTATGTCTTCTTTGGAGAAATGTCTATTTAGATCTTCTGCCCATTTTTTGATTGGGTTTTTTTTTGATATTGAGCTGCATGAGCTCTTAGTATATTTTGGAAATTAATACCTTGTTGGTTGCTTTGTTTGCAAATATTTTCTCCCATTCTGTGGGTTGTCTTTTCGTTTTGTTCATGATTTCCTTTGTTGTGCAAAACCTTTTCAGTTTAATTACTTCCCATTTGTTTATTTTTAAAATTTTCATTACTCTAGGAGGTGGATTCAAAAAGATGTCACTGCAATTTATGTCAAAGAGTGTTCTGCCTACATTTCCCTCTATAACTACTACACGAATAAAGAGTTTTATAGTATCCGGTATAGAACCAGGTATATCTTTCCATCTGTGTCCTCTTCAGTTTCTTTTATCAGCATCTTAATTTTCAGAGTACAGGTCTTTTGTCTCCTTAGGTAAGTTTATTCCTAGGTATTTTATTCTTCTTGATGTGATGATAAATGGGATTTTTCCTTAATTTCTCTTTATATTTCATAGTGTATAGAAATGCAACAGATTTCTGTATATTAATTTTGTATCCTGCAACTTTACCAAATTCATTGATGAGCTCTAGTAGTTTCCTGGTAGCATCTTTAGGATTTTCTATGTATAGTATGTCATTTGCAAACAGTGACAGTTTTACTTCTGTTCCAGTTTGGATTCCTTTTCTTTTTTCTTCTCTGATTGTTGTAAGATTCCTTTTCTTTTTTCTTCTCTGATTGCTGTAACTAGGACTTCTGAATAGAAGTGGCAAGAGTGGGCATCCTTGTCTTGTTCTTGATCTTAGAGGGAATGCCTTCAGCTTTTCACCATTGAGTATGGCGTTAGATTTGGGTTTGTCATATATGGCCTCTATTATGTTGAGGGAAGTTCCCTCTATGTCCACTTTCTGGAGAGTTTTTATCATAAATGGATGTTGAATTTTATCAAAAGCTCTTTTGCATCTACTGAGGTGATATTATTTTTATTCTTCAGTTTGTTAGTGAGGTATATCACATTAATTTGTAGATATTGAAAAATCCTTATATCTGAAATGAGTCCCACTTGATCATGGTGTGTGATTCTTTGAATAATGTATTGTTGGATTTGGTTTGCTAGATTTTATTGAGGATTTTTGCATCTGTGTTCATCAGTGATACTGGCGTGTACTTTTTTTAGATATCTTTGGTTTTGGTATCAGGGTGATGGTGGCCTCACAGAATGATGAGTTCGGAAGTATTCCTTCCTCTGCAAATAGTTTAACTCATCTCTAAATGTTTGGTAAAATTCACCTGTGAAGCCATCTGGTCCTGGACTTTTGGTTGTTGGGGGATTTTAAATTACTGATTCAATTTCGGTAACTAGTAATTGGTCTGTTCATATTTCCTGTTTCTTGCTTGGTTCAGTTTTAGTAAACTTTGTAGTTGGTTCTGATTTTTGCTGCAGACTTTGCTACTGTTATGATAACCAACTCAGATTAATAGAAATATTTAAATTATAGGAAAAATTTGTATATTTTATATAAAATTATGATATACAAATATAATGTATACATACATCTTATTCTTCACTTCCAAATTCAACTTCAAAGTTTTGATACTGATCTAAAAGTTAGGTTCAGGAGAATAAAGATTTGTTTATATTCAGGATATTAGAGATCTGGAAATAGAATGTTTTTAATTTTTTTTGACAGTACCCAACTGGTCTAAAGCTTATTTGGAGTTGGGGATTTTGGTTAGTAGAAGAAATTAACAATGACATTGGTTGAATTTGAACATTATAACTTGGATGAGAACTGAGACTTAGTGACTGCCTTGTTTGGAATACATCTTACTAACATCTTGTTCTGTGCAAGCCTTCAGGCGTTCTGGACTTCTGTTGTAGCAGCTGTGCGTTATGCTTTCAGAGTGTAGATACTGGGGTATATTGTCTTACCTCTTCTCCTAAACTAAGAATCTAGCACCAAATGTTAGTTCTTCCCCTTGCCCACCCTCCCTGAGAGGAGGTGCCCCATGGTAGCTTGAACACATTAGGCTCTCAAATACTTGTTAAAACTGAATTGCCTAGTAATAAGGTAAGTGATATTCTAGAAAAAATTCCATTATTATTGGGTGGTAGTCAGTCTGACAGCTTTTCTGCTTAATTTCACTTCCAAGAAAATCACCTTGAGAACATAAGCAACAAACTATCATAAGTATGATACAGCTGTCGGGTGATTTTAGTCACTCACCCTTAGATACAAATTGCACCGTGATATTTGGCTTTGTTAATTATTTCAAAATCATGAGTTGAGCTTTGTTTTCTATTTTACATTGGGTTTGTATTTAATTTTGTCTTTAATCATTAAGGACAGTTTGGATTGGCAACTTTTAAGACACTTTACTGATCTTCCCAGTAAGTAATTTTTCCAGATGATGAATTTTAGGGACCTGCTGTTCTCGTTCCATCAGTTCTTATAGTAAATTTTCCATATGGTTTCCTGTGTTTAAAATAGCATGAGATCAAGCCGACCCCACAGAGCTCTAGCTGACTTGCCCAAACCAGGTCATACCCTGTCCCAGGCATGATTTTGTTTTAAATAATTCAGATGCCACAGTTCTTTGAGCCAATTTATCTCCCGGGATGATTAGCTCAAGCTTTGCAGAGCAGTTCCCTTGCAACCTTACTTATCAAATTGTCCTAAGGCAATGAATTAAAACCAATTTTATCAAAAAAATGAGAGGAAAAGTGATTCAGAGAAACCTCTATTAATATTGGTATTTGGGGGCTTCCCTGGTGGTGCAGTGGTTGAGAATCTGCCTGCCGATGCAGGGGACACGGGTTCGTGCCCCGGTCCGGGAAGATCCCACATGCCGCGGAGTGGCTGGGCCCGTGAGCCATGGCTGCTGAGCCTGCGCGTCCGGAGCCTGTGCTCCGCAACGGAAGAGGCCGCAGCAGTGAGAGGCCCGCGTACCGCAAAAAAAAAAAAAAAAAAAAAAAATTGGCATTTGGTCATAACATTGAGCTATGTAAAATGGATAGGTTTCTAAAAGTTTTTGATATTTGTTATTCTGAATATTTTTCCCTCAACAGTATAATTCATCCAGCCTTCCAGCTCTGCTATTCAAAGCAAGACCCCTTTTGGGAGCTGAAAACCATCTGCAAAATATCAACTATCAATTAGAGAAGCTCCTTGACCAGAAATGAGACCAGTCTACTAAAGTGTGCACATATAAAGATTGTCTCATGCTACTGCCTGTTACCTTCTGAAACTGTATGTATTTTTCCATAAAGGAAATGGGGGAAAAAAACCCAAACTTTATTAATTTGAATTGAATATTTCTTTTGTCATGTTATAGCAACATTCCCAGGTACATTTTAAAAAAGTAAACTTGTCTAATTGTTCAGGTTGGTTGTATGGTCTTGTCACCAGAATTTAATATTACTTTGTCATTAAAATTAAATGGCTAGATATAGTAGTTTTAGTTTTAGAGGCCATAGTTAATTTTTCTGTTAATGTCAAGTGATGAGTTTCAAAATGTTTTAAAATGTTGACACCTAGTCAGCCCTAGACATACAAAAGTTTTACTGTAAAAATAAACATGCAAAATTAAGCTGATATGAACAAAGACTAATAACTTTGGTTAATCAAATAAGGAGACTTATACTGAATTTAAGCACACTGGAGCTAATTTTCAATAAAACTGGTTTACTTCAATAAATAAGATTTGGAAGCAAAGTAATAAAACTTAGCTGATACAACAGGCTTTATAAGTTACTAGTTTGTTATTAAATGTTTTCAAGCAGATTACAGCCTAGTTATGTAAGTGTCCATAATTAGCTACTCTTGTAATACTTCTATAATTAGTTCATCAGGAATTTCATCAATTCCATTATAACCGAGAAGACTGTTCTCTGCAGCTTCTGCCAATTCAGCATCTTCTGTAGCCTCCAAAATATAAGCATCATCAATGCCATTATCCCAGTCAGCATCAGAAAATGTACCTTTTGACGATGCACTAGATGACGGTTCATGAGGATTCTTGGTTTCACTGTCCCTTGTTTCATCTGTTGTAAACTCCTCTTCCTTTAGTTCCAAAGGGGAGGGAGAGTAGAGTAGGAAGAAAATACTGCTTATTCAGACAGAATGTATGATTTCACCATACAGTCGATCTCTACTGAATTAAAGTATTCAGTTCAACAGATATTAAATTGAAAACACTGGATGATATTGTCTCCAATACAGTCACCATGGGGATGGGCTCACTGTTGCTGCCTTTGTGGCACACTCTTGAAACTCCAAATTTAGAAATGCCTGCAGTTCCTGTGGTACATTCTTTTCAGTGTACACAGATGGGGCTACAGCAAAGGTAAGACTGATTTTTTTAAAAAGTGGATAGTCTATCTGAAGGCAAACTGGTTTTTAAAATGTATCTGCTATCTTAACATATTTTTCTCTTTAAAGTATTTTAAAAATTAACATGGATTGAAAAAAGTTATGAAGAACAGTTTTGAGACAACTGTCAAAGTACGAGTGTGGATTTGTATATTAAATAATACTGTATCAACATGAAATTTCCAGAATTTAATAATTTCACTATAAGTATATAAGAATGTTCTTTATCTCTTAAGTATGTAGCTGGAGAATAAGAAGGATTTTGATGTCTGCAACTTATTCTGAAGAGATTTGTTATGAACTGAATGTTTATGTACCCCCATCCTCATGAGGTTGAAATCCTAATCCTCAATGTGATGGTATTAGAAGGTGAGATCTTTGGCAGGTAATTAGATCATGAGGGCAGAACCCTCATGAATGGGATTAGTGCCCCCGTATAAAAGACCACAGAATGCTCTGTGATCCCTTCTACCAGGGAAGGACACAGTGAGAAGACAGCTCTCAATGACCCAGGAAGCTGACTTGAGTCCGCCAGCACCTTGATCTGGGACTGACTGAGAAATTTGTTGTTTTTAAGTCACTCAGTCTAAGGTACTCTGTTATCGCAGCCTGAAATGCCTAGACAAAATTCATCAAAAATGATGATGTGTAATGTGTACAGTAGAGGGAGAAAACAAGTGTGGCCAAATGTTTAACAGGTCTAGAGGAAGGGCATACAGGAGAGTTCCTTGTTCTGCTGCAACATTTTTGTAGGTTGGAACTTCTTTTAAAACCAGATGAAGCAAGAAATGACAAGCAGAAATGACAAAATATTAACTGTTAAAACTAAATGATAGGTTTCTTATTTTAAATAAAAAGATAAATTAAATCCAAGCAGTGGTAATACTGTACACCAAAAATACTTTCAACTTGGCATTTCTGAGGTATTACTGGATAGGCAGGAAAAAAAATCAGAAACCACAAACATGCATCAAAATAACACTCAAAATGAACAAGGATAAAATATTCTTCTTAGAGGCACAATTTTAAAAATCTTTTTTTGGTTATCTCTTTAGTTCACCAGAGAATCTGGCTATCAGCTATTTTATATCCAGCTCCTACAGATCAAGAATGAGATTTCTACCATTTCAGTATGAATTTTTTCAGGAGACTTTTTAAAATCAAATTTAATAGGTACCAGTCAATTATCTAGACTGTAAACTCAAGCACTAATTCAGCTTGTAGCAGGTAACTTTCATTCTAACCGTAACACTATAAACAAAAAGGCTGATTGATGTGGGGAAAAAAACACTAAAAAAGTCTAGAAAATAACATGACAAAAGAATACTTAATGAAAAGTTCTTGTAAAATATTAATAAGACCCCATATAAAAGTAGAGGGCAGTTACAGGCAATCCATAATAGAAACACATAGTAAATCTGATGAAAGTTAATCTGCATTAATAAGTGTAAATTAAAACACCTGAAATACCACTTTATGCCTACCAGGTTGGTAAAGATCAAAAGGCAAAAACAAGCAATGTTGGCAAGTGTAGGGTAATAGGTACTCCCATAAACTGAAATCTAATTTCCTGTCGTTTTTGGAGAGCAACTGGTGATATGTATGGAAAATATCTGTGATAGTTTAAGTAGGAAAAAAAGCCTATAATATAGTACGTATACTATGACTAAAAAACATGAGGAGGGTACACAGGTAACAAATTCTGGAAGATACAGACCACAACATTTACATCAGTTATCTGCATGGTCAAATTATAAGTGAGGATGCTTTTTTCCTTTTGTGCTTTATGTATTTTCTAATGTTTGTGTACAATGAATGTGAATTACTTGGGTAAATAAAAGTTTTAAAAAGAAAAATATTGGTTTGGCAATCTATACCCTTTGACACAGTTCTACTTCTAGAAATTCTTATAGTTTAAAGAAACAATATATTTTGTTATACTTTGTAAAGCAAAAAATGATAAATTTATTAAATGTCTGAAACTGGTTAAATAGCTAGCTAGCTCCATTAATTTCTTATGTAGCAGTGGGAAAAAATGAGGTTCATATTATGAGATTCGTGCTGAGATGAGACAATCACTACAACATATTCCTAAGTGAAAACAAGGTACAGAACAGGGTGTTTAAACAGTATCTGGACACACCTGGACACCATTAGCTCATTTGCCATTATACCAAGAACTAGTTAGTAATGAGAAGGAAACTAAAAACTGCACTTACCTCTTTGAGAAGAAACAGGAGACGCACTTCAGCAGGTAATGGGAAACCTGAATCAGAAAAACAGTAGAACTATTATATAAATATCTAATTTTTACTTTGTGGTAAATGTAAAAATTAGTAACTCACAGTCAGATTTGAAGTTTTCTGCTTTACATATAGGGTCATGACATTTTTGATACCAAACTTCATTTTTCAGGTCAACCAAAATCCTTTACATTAAAAAAAGAAGAAAAAATTATTTACTATCTAGACTTGATAGAAAACAAAATTCAGCTACATGCCATTTACAAGAGATATGCCTAAGACTTAGAGATGGAGAAAAGTTAAAAAGTAAAAGGATGAAAATAGACATTAACTTGGCAAACCATGGTTGCCAAAAGTATCACACAAAATGAACTTCAGGGCAAAAATTACATACTGACAAAAGTTCCTCCGAGGAATATACAATTCCCAACTTCTATCCACCAAATAAGAGAATCTCTAAATATGTGAGCAAAACTGACAATTTCAAGGGTAAACAAATCTTCAACCATAAATAAAGATTTTTAAAAACTATTCTTTTGATAATTGATACCAAACAACTCCCCAAAACTCAGGATATCAAAAATTTGAGAATTTAAAACAATTATAAAAATTGACTATGCTAGGTACAACATGAATCATCAAGTTTAAAAGTATTCATTCACACAACACATTCTCTGACCACAAAGCAAATTATTTAGAAATAAGCAACAAAAAGATAGCTAACTAAAACTCAGAAATTTAAAGGTTTTTTTTGTTTTTTTTTTTTTTTTGCAGTATGCGGGCCTCTCACTGTTGTGGCCTCTCCCGTTGCGGAGCACAGGCTCCGGACGCGCAGGCTCAGCGGCCATGGCTCATGGGCCTAGCCGCTCCGCAGCATGTGGGATCCTCCCGGACCGGGTCACGAACCCGTGTCCCCTGCATCGGCAGGCAGACTCTCAACCACTGCGCCACAAGGGAAGCCCTAAAACATTTTTCTTAATAACCAAATGACTCAAGGAAAAACCATGATGGAAATAAGAATATGCTTAAAACTGAATGGAACTGAAATTACATATTAAAATATGTGAGGGGAATTCCCTGGCAGTCCAGTGGTTAGGATTCCATGCTGTCACTGCCGAGGGCCCAGATTCAATCCCTGGTCAGGGAACTACGATCCCACAAGACGCGTGGTGGGCACCCCCCCCAAAATAAATAAAAAATAAAATATGTGAAACAGAGCCAAAGTGATCTTTAGAAAGAAATTTAGAATCCTAAAAGCTTATTTACAAAAAAAATGGCTAAACACAACTTACAGAAGTAACAGAATAAACCTTAATAAATTAAAAGTCAGGAAGTAATAAAGAGCAAAAATTTAGAAAAATCAACAAGGACAAAATGTGAAGACTAAAGAATAAAATTCTTTCAAGATTAAACAAAAAGAGGTAAAGACATAAATATTATTAGAAACTGAGATATAACTACAAATGCAAAATATACTAAAAATGTACTATTGTGAACTTTTTCCAGTAATGCTGAAAATTTTGGTAGAAGAGACAAAGTACTAGATAAGAATAAACCAAAGCAAGCAAACTTAAAGAAAACGTGAACAATCCTATAACCACTAAAAATTTTTTTTTTAATTTAACTAGTAAGGAAACAATTGTTAACAGTCTGTGTGGTATTGGGACATTTACCAAGGAGAGAAAAATGCTGGCAACCCAGTCTAATGGCCCCATAAACATTCCAATAGACTTCCTAATAAACAGACTAATGCTACAGTTCCCAAACTGTACACCAAAGTGCCCCAGAGTGACGTAGGATATTTATCTTTCTAGGGAAACGGTGATACCACATCTGTCAAGCACCCCGCAAACTACTTGCTTGTAATTCATAGCTTCAATATATCACCTTTCTTCATTCCTTTCAGTGATGTCCTATCTTTGTAGAGCTGGGTTTTTTGGTGGTGGCTGTGATGATAAGTACCATAAATGTGGAATGAGACGTGACAGTGCGGGTGGCAGTGTCCAGCCTAATTCCAAGGTTTAAGAGTTTATGCAGTGCTCAAAAGGACACACATCCCATTAATAATTACATTTAAGGAGGTTCAAAAGGTCCAACTTCCAGGTATAAATCAGTCAGTCATTGGGATATAATGTACACATGGTGACTATAGTTAATACTACTGTATTATATATTTGGAAATTGTTAAGAGTAAATCTTAAGTTCTCATCACAAAAAAAACAAAATTGTAACTGCATCTATCCATGGTGATGGATGTTAACTATTTAACTAGACTTATTGTGGAGATCATTTTGCAATCATGTTGTACACCTGAAGCTAATGTCAATTATACCTCAATTTAAAAAAATGAAATACAAATATTTTCTTTCAATTGATAAACATTTTTTTTCAAAGAGCTACTAAATTATTAGGACAAATACTAAGTTGCTTGAAACTGATTAATAAACTGTTAGGTATTTCTTTTGTCCTTGGAGCAATGTGAAAAAATTATTACAATACTAAGGGCAACATAACTGAGAAAGTCTGGGGACCAATGGCAATTTGCTAAGTTGAGAGTCCTTATCTACGTAGAATGTTCTTCACAGGATGTTTCTGCATATGGTAAACAAACCTAGAGTCTGGATTTATAAGGCATGGCTCCCTGGACATGTCACACATGCTATGTAACTATGAATATAAAACACAGATGTTTCATAACTTCAAAGCTGCCTGCTGTGTACAGTGACTGCTCACTTCTGCCTCAGCTTTCAACCTGAGTTAGAGAAAAGCATCCAGTGCAGGAAGGAGCTGGGTCACCGTGCCAGATGTCCCAGGCCTCACTCTGCTTCACCTGTGCCTTTGCTTCCTTATATCTTTAAAGCTACTAGTAAAGCTTATCATTGGGTAAGATCTCTGATTCGTATGAGTGAGGTTTGACAATCCAATCCTCAAATTTGTTAGTAATCAGGGAAATTCAGATGAAAACTACAGTATCATTTTAAACTCACCAGATTAGCAAAACAAATTTTTTAAATCTAACAATAGTAAGGTTTTGGTAAGAATATGGATCAGTACAAAATCTGAAAACACTGCTGGTGGGAGTGTAAAGTAGTGTGACCATGTGGAAAAATAATTTATTATCTAATAAAATTAATAATTTAATAATAATAAATTTAATATTATCTAATAAAATTATGTGCATATCTATGACTCAGCAGTTCTAGTTTTAGAAATATTTTGAAAAACTTGCATATGTGCACTAAGTGATATATACAAGACTATTTGTAGCTTCACTGTTTATAGCAGCAAGCCAAATAGTAGGACAATAGATGACCTGGTATATTTATATTTGTATAATGACATCATATACAATGATGAAAACAAGAGTAAGCAACAGCTACATGCTGCAGTATAGTATGGATGAACCTCACAAATACAATGTTGACCAAAAAAGCAAGTCAAAGGATGCAATTTACCTAAGATTCAAAAAAATGTAAAATGAAATAATACAGTTTGGAGATACAAATATATATGGAAAAACCATAAAGAGAAGCAAGGGAAAGATTAACACAAAATCCAGGATAATAGCTATAATCTCTAAACAAACTGGGGCTGGGCCCACAAGGTACTTCTGAGGTTTGGATAAATTTTGTTTCTTATGGTGAGTGACAGATATGGCAAGTTATCATTTTAGTATTAGTTCTTAAAATGTACATATATCAATACATTATATACACACTTTTACATATATGATGTATCTCACAGTTAAGAGAAAGAATATACTGTGGATACATAATACAACCTGGTAATTCTTCAGAAAGAAACATACAGCAACCTAAGTATCTCAAGAAGTTAAAAGACGATCATTGTATCATAATGATTTTCTGGAAAACTTTCATGCATAGAAAAAAGACTAAAAAGATACACCAAAATCTTAACCATAGATATTACTGGTTCTGGGACTATGGGTGGTCTTGTCTTTTGTGTTTTTCTGTTACAGCTTTCTGCACTGAGCATATAGTTTTTAAAGTTTTTTTTTCTTTACTGAATTAATCTACATATATAATATAGCACTGAATAATAATATCGAAGATGTTTTCCGGCTTTCTAACAAAAGCTTCATGATCATTTTCTCATATCTGGCCCATGTGCTATAAAAGCTTGATATATCAAAGTCTGAGCTTTGACATTATGTATTAAAACATAGCAAAATTTCTCACATCATAAATGATAACTACTGGGTTTCTATTTTATCCCTATTCTAAATATTTCCTTATATGATTTAAAATTCTTATGGTTTTACTTCTTCCTTTACTTCCTCTCCTTTTGCCAGGGGCATTTAAAAGAAAACTCTAAAAACAGGGCGTGGCATATACAGCAAGCACCCAATAAATACTGGTTCCCTTCTATACCATTCTTTGTCTTGAACATGTTAACATAACCTTAACTCCAATTCTTAAACACTGATGGAGTAGTTTCCTTCTGGTCCAAATTTGCTCACTTTTGATTTGACTCCATAGGTGTCAAGGGCCAATGGCTACTACCTCTCATTTCTTTCTAGCCCCACTTAATTCTACTTTAGTTTCCTCAAAATTTTACTATTTAAGGGATTATTTTACCAAATAAAGTACAAATAAAGATATGTGCTAGAGGCAAGGTAATAAGAAACTCAAATATTAAAAAACAGAGACCAGGGCTTCCCTGGTGGCGCAGTGGTTGGGAATCTGCCTGCTAATGCAGGGGACACGGGTTCGAGCCATGGTCTGGGAGGATCCCACATGCCGCAGAGCAACTAGGCCCATGAGCCACAACTACTAAGCCTGCGCGTCTGGAGCCTGTGCTCCGCAGCAAGAGAGGCCATGATAGTGAGAGGCCCACGCACCGCGATGAAGAGTGGCCCCCGCTTGCCACAACTAGAGAAAGCCCTCGCACAGAAACGAAGACCCAACACAGCCAAAAGTAAATTAATAAACTCCTAAAAAAAAATAAACACAAACCAAATAAAATATAAATTGAATTACAACTAAATCTATTATAACAAAATCACTTTTATATTCTCATCTTTAAAAATTATAAACGTTTAAGATATAATACTGGTTAAACACACAGAACTCAAACAATATTACTTACATGATATTACTACTCTTGTGGGCTCTTCCAATGTTTTCACACCAGCGGTATTTACAAATATCATAAACCAATAATTCTTCTGGGAAAAAGTAGTTCCAGCGCTGAATTCCTGAACCACAAATAATGTTTCTAAAGATATTATTATTGTATCATATAACAGTTAATTAAGAATAAGACTGTTTACCTCCTTTAATGCCATTTTTATTCACCAACAAGAGAACAAATTGATCAATTTCAGGGTAAGGTGAACACTGAAAACCTTCAATGGTTTCTACTGCAACAAAAAGAAAAATTAATTATAAATCATAACGGCTAAAACATGAGGAGTTACATTTTAAGTTGTTTAGTACAACCAGGGGTTTTGCAACCTGCCCCTGCCAGTTCGTTTTGGGTTTTTTTGGCCTTCTCTGCAGTTTGTCTTTTAGTCAGTCATGGATTCTTACAAGGAAGCAGGTAAAATTCAGACCTCTCAATTAAATCAAATTTTAGCTAATTTGCATAAAAAGCATTTAGTATCACTTCAGTTGCTTGCTTCATTCTGATAAAGAGAAAAGCAGTCCCTTGCATCCAGGAGCTGTCCTAGTATTATCATTGAGGCCTTGGTGTTGCTACAAGCTGGCTGGGGACTCACAGCTCAGCCCTGGTGTTCTATTAATCATAAACTATTTCACAGAACTTCAACATCAGATAAGGTCACTCTGTGGCCATGATGATTCAAGACATAAATGAACACCACTCTGTACTCACGTATGAACACAGACAAAATATGAACATTTTCCAAACCACAAAAATGACCAAGTGCCCACCTATCTTGTCTAATGTAAGTAGCTGCTCCTTCTTTGCCAATTGTAGCTTTAGTCTCTCTGTAGTCGGCCTTCCTTCTAGATAAGATTTATCAAGATATTTAATCATAAAATTGTCACTGACAGCACCCAATTCAAAACAAACACACTTCCTTGGAGACTTCAAAAGCATCTAACTCAAGCCTGAATCCTGTAAGTCCTTTCTAACACCCTTTTACTGAGATGCCCTCAGTTTCCTATGGTGTGCATTCTCCACCATGGTGACCAGTAATAAACTCAGCTTACCACAGGTGTGTTCTCCAGTGCTCTTTAGCTGTAGAGCACTGACATTCATTATATTTTCTAAGACTCTAATGGAATAATTAAAAATAATTTATTTAAAATCTTACTTAAATTTAAAGACAGAATACTCTTCTTAAAATAAAGCCCGATTTCAGTTACAAAAATAGTACACATAATTTAAGAAATTTTGGAAAATATATTACAGCAGAAATGAGAGGAATGTCTAGAAGTAACTGTTAAACAACCAGAGGAAAATAAACATAAGAAGATGTTATCCATATTTTTAAAATAAACCTGTGATCATACCTCACATATAATTTTGAGTCTTAACGTCATAAATGGGCATTTTTCGTATTATATAGGCTTTATAAATTTAAATCAAATGGCTACAGAGTATTTTACAGTATGTAACCAGTTTTACAGTATGTAACCATTTTGTTGTACATTTAAATTTTCAGTTCCACTACTATAAATGATAGCCCAAAATATGTGTATAAAAATATTTACTGGAGAGTTTATATATATCTTAGAAAAAGATCTATATTTTCTTCAGTATAGGAATGAAGAACACATAGATTTTGTGAAAAATTATATGGCCATTAAAAGAATGCAGGGCTTCCCTGGTGGCGCAGTGGTTGAGAGTCCGCCTGCCGATGCAGGGGACACGGGTTCGTGCCCTGGTCCGGGAAGATCCCACATGCCACGGAGCGGCTGGGCCCGTGAGCCATGGCCGCTGAGCCTGCGCGTCGGGGGCCTGTGCTCCGCAATGGGAGAGGCCACAACAGTGAGAGGCCCGCATACCGCAGAAAAAAAAAAAAAAGAATGCAGAAGCTCTCCATATACAGGAAATATAGGAAAAGCTCTACTGGGTTAAACAGGCAGTTATTAACAGTGGTTACCCATCTTTGATTGTGGACAGAGGGGTGAAGAGAACTTTGTTTTTTCATTTTAATATGTTTTTTATATAAACAATCTACATTTTCATATTTTCCCCCAAAATACCATAAAATGAAAATTAGTAAAGAAGCTTACAATACATCAATTTTTATACTTTTTCCATTTTGGATAGAAACCCAGTTGTTCTGAAGGATCAGTACATATGAATACTTAAGATTTAAGATTTATAAGCAAAATAAATTTTGCATCCTTAAATTTTCATAGGAAATTGTTTTCTTAAAATTACCTGAAGTACTGGTATGGTTAAAATTCTCAACTCGTTCATTTTGAGACATGTCACATGTCAGAATTCGTAAAGTATCTGAGAATCTGAAGAAGAAAATAGGTACAACAAAAAGTAACAATATATATTAGAATTAAAGAGACGTGACTACCGAAAGGACACAATTTCAAATAATTTCATAATAAAATCCTTTGTTCAACAGATAACTGTTCTAGGATATTTATGCCACATTTGCCTACAAAAGCACCAATCCAACCCATACAAAAAAAGAGTAGTTTGGTGATCATTTGAAACTGATGCTTTCCTCTACTACAGAGTAAATCAGAAGACACTAGGACTGCTGAAGCTGCAGAATGAACTATTCCCCAAACATACAGAGCCTTTGAAATTTATGTTAACAAAGTCTGGATAATAGTAAGAAAAAGAGAGGGATGAAATCAAAGGGAAAATAGATTAAAATTAACTGAAAGTGAAAATACATTCATAACCATAAAGAATTTAGCCTTTATTTCAGGAAGAAAAATACCTGATATTTAGTTGGATACACAAATGACAATTAAGATAACTCTACTCAGAAGAACTCTCCACTTCTGTAAAATTAACATTGAAACTACAAAAGAAATGAGATTTGGTAATCAGGAGATTACCTGTACTTCAGGCTGTTATTAGAGACCAACTGTGTTGCTTTTCCCATACATGACAGAATGTGACCTTATTCTGGTGCCAGCAACAGTGGGGAGCAAGAATCATGTAATTTTTAGGACCATGCTACCTCTAGAATCTCAGATATGACGAATAATTAACATTTATTGAGCAGAGACCATGTGCCAGGCACTGTTGTAAGCACATACATACAGCTCTTATTTAATCCTCACAACTCCATGAAATAGATGTTAATATTATTTCCATTTTAAAGGTAAGGAAACTAAGACTTTGATGTTACTTCTAAGATTTGTTATGAAAACTCAAATAGTCCATAAATATATAGAGAAAAACAATGTATCTTCCCACCCTCCTGAGTAACTGCTATCAAATCAACATTTGGACACAACTTGCCTTATGGCAGTGTATTTTAAGTATTTTTATTAAAATTTATCTCTATGGAATTTCTCTTTAAACTTATATGTAGGAAAGGCAAAAAGGAGAAGAATCAGAACAAGTTAATTCAGCGAGGCAATTCAGCCTGATCTTTAACCACATGTCCTACACTAACAAAAATTGCCAGCCCAGAGTGAAGGGGAATAAAGGCATATATTTCTGTTGAAAGATGTCTTTCACACTTTTTAAAAATGACCAAAACATGAGAATTTAAATGTTCAGTAACAGAACTGACAATAGAGTATATCAGTATAATGGAAAATTATATACACATCAACAATTTTATTTACAATTTACTGTTGGTAATTATTAACTTGACAAATATTCATGACATAATGTTGAGTGGATAAAACAGGTGACAAAACAATATAAATAATGATCTCAAGAAATATGTTTTAAATGAAGGAGCTATGTAAATTATATTTCTGTATGTGCATATATAAAAAGAAAATTAAATGTTAACAGTAATTACATTTCCAAATGCAATACAAGTCATTTTTCATTTTTATAGAATCACTTTTAAAAACTGGAAAATATATCAAATATAATCATAAAAGGATATAAAGAGAAAAATGGTTAAAAAATAACTTTTACTATTATTATTTACTGGACAAAAAAGAACAGTTAACGTAGAATTTTAAGAAATGACTTTCTTTTACTCAAGATATAAAAAATTTATACAATTCACATTTTAGTAATATACAGTGCCATTCACTGCTTAATAAATATTCATGAACACACAATGATTTAATTCTGGTCCTATATACCTGACATTGCTGACCAAAGCAGAGAGGAAATATTGATTTTCTTTGGAAATATTCTCCGATTGTACAGGATAAAATTTGTTATCTTCAGCAACCTCCAAAGGCACATACTTTCCTATTTTTGATGATTTATACAGTCGAAAGTTTCTATTTCTTGTATAAACTCCTATATCAAAAATTAATAAAACAATATGAATGCATGTTTTCAGTGATTTGTTTTTATAGTCAGCAAATATTAAGTTAATTCTGTATAGTATTATTAGAAAAAACACCTGGTTGTGGTTCAAGATAGTGACGTAGGAAGATCCTGAACTCACCTTCTCCCAGGGACACACTGAATCTACAGCTATACATGGAACAATTTCCTGTAGAAAAAAATCTGAAAACCGGAATGGCCCCTTCACATCAGACAAACGACAGAGAACTCACACGGAAGCAGATAGGAAAGGCTGAGAGGCACTCTCACCATAAACCCCACCCCAGGCACGGCAGCACACAGTCAGAAGGGAACGCAAACCCGGAACTTCTCCCCAAGGCGTACAGGGTTCATACCCCACATCAGGCACCCCAACTTTTAAGACCAGCACCTGAGAGATGAGCCCTCCAAACACCTGGATTTGAAGACCAACTTGGCTCACACCCACGAGACCCACAGGGCCATGAAAACTGAAAACGGCTCTTAAAGGGCTCACGTGCAGACTCACCTGCCCCAGGGTCAAGTGCAGAAGCAGCCCATTGAAAAGCGCCCATTCGTTATGTGAAAGAGACTCATTTACTAATTTTAAAGCACTGGTCTGAGGGGCAAGTCCTGTTGGGATATTCTCTAAGGATAGAGGCTGCTGGGTACCTCCTTCCTGCTCTCCTTCTGCCTTGCTAAACCTGGAGGGAGCCATCTTTCTTTTTTACTTTATCAGCAGGTGCCGTCTTCATACCACCCCTCTGCCTTGCTCCAGCAGTGGGTACCATCTTTGTGCTCTCCCTCTGCCATGATCCAGAGTGCCAGTAGCTCCCAGAGGGGAGCTTCTACACACATCTGCTGCCCTGGTTTTCACAGCTGGTGACACACTTTCTGTGGCTACCATCCAGACACTCTTGATCTCCTGGCTCTAGAGGTTAGGGAAGCTTGTGATCCTGGGTCCCATGGAGCTGTAACAATCAGAGAGACAGCTCTTGGTAGACTACCAGTCCCAGAGTACTGCATAGACAGCAGACTTAAACACACCCCCAGTCTTTCTAACAAAGAGGCCTATTTGCTTGTCCTGGAGCTTAAGGGCTCTTAGGGAATGGAGGCCAGTGGACACCATCTTGGCACTCTCCCTCCACCTCACTACAGCTCACCAGTATCTCTCAGAAAGGAGCTTATACACTCATCTGGAGCCCCAAATTTTGTGACTCCTGCCCAGCCAGACTGCCTGGCTCTGGTGACTAGCAGGGCTTAGGCTTGTGGTCCCACAGGAGTGTATATATTTGCATTTTTTAAAAGCTGCTGCCTGAAGGTCTGGCTTCCAATCAGCTTGAATCTAGGTGCTGACTGAGATCCTCCCCTTTGGGGCACTGACTGCTCTTGGCACACACTCAGTTACTAGGAGCTATTAAAAATATAATAGGGGGCTTCCCTGGTGGCGCAGTGGTTGACAGTCCACCTGCCGATGCAGGGGACATGGGTTCATGCCCCAGTCCAGGAAGATCCCACATGCCGTGGAGCGGCTAGGCCCATGAGCCATGGCCACTGGGCCTGTGCGTCTGGAGCCTGTGCTTCACAATGGGAGAGGCCACAACAGTGAGAGGTCCGCATACCACAAAAAAAAAAAAAAGTGTGTGTATATGTGTATATATATATATATATATATATATATATATATATATATATATATATATATATATATAAAATAGGCTGCTTGGACAAGCACAGAGGTTTGTGACAACATGAGCTAAGACACGACTGAATAATAAAGTTCATCTTCTACACAAGGCCAACCCTTCAAGACTGGGAGAAGTGGCTGTTGCATCTAATGGGTAGAAACCAACACAGAGAGTCAAGCAAAATGAAGAAACAGAGGAATATATTCCAAATGAAAGAACAAGATAAAACCTCAGGGGAAAAAATCTTAATGAAACAGAGAAAAGTAACTCACCTGATAAAGAGTTCAAAATAATGGTCATAAAGATGCTTGCTGAACTCAGGAAAGAATGGAGGAACACGATGAGAACTTCAACAAAGAGAAAATATAAGAAAGTACCAAACATAAATCAAAGAACTGAAGAATACCGTAAGTGAACTGAAAAATACACTAGAGGGGTTCTATGGCAGACTAGATGAAGGAAAAAAGAGGATCAGTGAACTCGAACACAGGGCAGAGGAACTCATCCAATCAGAGCAGCAAAAAAAGAAAAGAATGGAAAAAAAAGTGAAGACTGCTTAAGGGATTTATGGGACAACATCAAGCAGACTAACATTCACATTAAAGGAGTCCTAGAGGAAAAAAAAGAGACAGAGACAGAAAGGAACAGAAGACTTATTTGAAGAAATAATGGCTGAAAACACCCCTAACCTGGGGAAGGAAACGGACATACAGATACAGGAAGCCCAGAGAGTTCCAAATAAGATCAATCCAAAGAGACCCATACCAAGACACATTATAATTAAAATGCCAAAAGTTAAAGGGAGAGAATCTTAAAGTAGCAAGAGAAAAAACTTGTTACATACAAGGGAACCCCCATAAGACTATTACTCCAGAAGGGAGTGGTATGATATATTCAATCTGGCTGACATAAAAAAAAAATTTCCAACCAAGAATACTCTACCTGAAGTTATCATTTATAATTGAAGGAGAGAGAAAGTTTCCCAGATAAATAAAGGCTAAAGGAGTTCACCACCACACCACTAAACCAGCCTTGTAAAAATATTAAAGGGACTTCCTTAAACTGAAAAAATAAAAGGGGTGTTAATTAGTAACAAGAAAACATATGGGGACTTCCCTGGTAGTCCAGTGGTAAAGAATTCACCTTCCAATGCCAGGGATGCAGGTTCTCTGGTCAGGGAACTAAGACCCACGTGCCGCAGGGCAACTAAGCCCACGTGCGCCACAACTTCTGAGCTCACGCACCTCAAACAGAGAGCCTGCGTACTGCAAACTATAGAGCCTACACGCTCTGGAACCCGAGCGCCAGAACTACAGAGCCCACGTGCCCTGGAGCCTGCACGCCACAACTAGAGAGAGAAAACCCACACACCACAACTAAAGAGAAGCCCGCACACCACAATCAAAGATCCCACATGCCTCAACAAAGATCCTGCATGCCATAACTAAGACCTGACACGCCAAAAATAAATAAATAAATAAGTCTTTTTTTTTTTTAAGAAAGAAAGTATAAATCTCACTGGTAAAGGTAAATATATAGTAAAGGTAGTGGATTAAGACTTATAAAACTAGGGACTTCCCTGGTGGCACAGTGGTTAAGAATCCCCCTGCCAATGCAGGGACATGGGTTCAAGCCCTGGTCTGGGAAGATCCCACATGCCACAGAGCAACTAAGCCCATGCGTCACAACTACTGAGCCTGCACTCTAGAGCCTATCAGCCACAACTACTGAGCCCACATGCCACAGCTACTGAAGCCCACACGCCTAGAGCCCATGCTCCACAACAAGAGAAGCCACCGCAATGAGAAGCCCATGCACCACAACAAAGAGTAGCCCCCACTCACCGCAACTAGAGGAAGCCCGCGCGCAGCAACGAAGACCCAATGCAGCCAAAAAAATTAAATGATTGTTATCAACTTAAAATAGACTGTTATAAGTTATATGCAAGCCTCATGGTAACCAAAAAGTAAAAACCTATAGTAGATAATACAAAAAATGACAAAAGGAAACTAAGTATACCACTAGAAAAGTCATCAAACCACAAAGGGAGAGAGCAAGAAAAGTAGAAGGGAACAGAGGAACTACAAAACAGCAGAAAACTATTAACAATATGGCAATAAGTACATACCTATCAATAATTAAGTGTAAATGGACTAAATTCTCCAATCAAAAGATACAGAGTGGCTAAATGAATAAAAAAACAAGACCGGGCTTCCCTGGTGGCACAGTGGTTGAGAATCTGCCTGCCAATGCAGGCAACACGGGTTCGAGCCCTGGTCTGGGAAGATCCCACATGCCGCGGAGCAACCAAGCCCATGAGCCATAACTACTGAGCCTGTGCGTCTGGAGCCTGTGCTCCGCAACGAGAGGCCGTGATAGTGAGAGGCCCGTGCACCGTGATGAAGAGTGGCCCCCGCCTGCCGCAACTAGAGAAAGCCCTCGCACAGAAACGAAGACCCAACACAACCAAAAATAAAAATAAATTAAAAAAAAAAGATTCCACATCTTCGCCCAACGTTGGCTTCCCTTTAAAAAACAAAAACAAACAAAAAAGCAAAACAAGACCTATCTATATGCTGCCTACAAGAGATGCACTTCAGACATAAGGATACACACAGGCTGAAAGTGAAGGGGTAAAAAAAGATATTCCAAACAAAGAGAAGCAAAAAGAAAGCTGGAATAGCTATACTTGTATCAGACAAAACAGACTTAAAACAAAGACTGTAATAAGAGACAAAGAAGAGCATTACATAATGATAACTGATTAAGGGATCAATACAAGAAAAGGACATTTGTAAATACTTATATACACCCAACATAGGAGCATCTAAATATATAAAGCAAATATTAACAAACCTAAAGGGAGAAATAGACAGCAATACAATAATAGTAGAAAAATTTAATACTCCACTTACTTCAATGGATAGAGCATCCAGAAAGAAAATCAGTAAGGAAATATTAGCCTTAAAGGACACATTAGATCAGATGGACTTTACAGAACATTCCATTCAAAAGCAACAGAATATACATTCTTCTGAAATGCACATGGAACCGTCTCCAGGACAGATCATATGTTAGGCCACAGCAAGTCTTAACAAATTTAAGAAGACTGAAATCACATCAAGCATCTTTTCTGACCACAGTGGTGTGAAACTAAAAATTAATTACAAGAAGAAAACTGGAAAATTCACTTGTATGTGGAGATTAAATAACATGCTAATGAGTAAACAATGGGTCAACAAAAATTAAAGGAGAAATAAAAAAATACCTTGAGATAAAAGAAAATGGAAACACAACATACCAAAATGTACAGGATGCAACAAAAGCAGTTCTAAGAGGGAAGTTAACAGTGATATAGGCCTACCTCAAGAAACAAGAAAAATCTCAAATAAACAATCTAAAATTATACATCAAGGAACTAGAAAAATAAAACCAAATGAAGCCCAAAGTTAGTAGACAGAAAGAAATAAAAGATCAGAGCAGAAACAAATAGAGACTAAAAAAAAAAAACCAAAAAGATGAAACCAAGAGCTGGTTCTTTGAAAAGATAAACAAAATGGATAAACCTTAGGTAGATTCACCAAGAAAACGAGAGGACTAATATAAATAAAATCAGAAATGAAAGAGGAGACGTTACAACTGACACAAAGGATCATAAGAGACTACCATGAATAATTATATGCCAACAAATAGGACAACCTAGAGTAAATGAATAAATTCCTAAGCATACAACCTGCCAAGACTGAATCATGAAGAAATCGAAAATCTGAATGGACCAAGTACTAGTAAGGACACTGAATCAGTAAACAAAAACCTCCCAACAAAGCAAAGTCTAGGATCAGACGGCTTCAAATGTGAATTCTATCAAAGATTCAAAGAATACCAATCCTTCTCAAACTCTTACAAAAAACAGAAGAGGGAACATGTCCAAACTTACTTTACAAGAGCAAAATTCCCCAAAAACAAAACTAGACAAGGATACCATAAGAAAAAACTACAGGCCAATATCACTGATGAACATAGATCAAAAAATCCTCAACAACATATTAGCAAACCAACTTGAACACTACATTAAAAGGATCATACACCATGATCAAGTGGGATTTATTCCAGGGATGCAAGGACAGTCCAACATCCACAAATCAATCAATGTGATGTAACAACACATTAACAAATGAAGGATAAAAATCATATGATCATCTCAACAGATGCAGAAAAAGCATTTGACAAAATTCGACATCCGCTTATGATAAAAACTTTCAATAAAGCGGATACAGAGGAAACATACCTCAACATAAAGGCCACATATGACAAGTCCACAATTGGAATTACTCAGCAGTGAAAAACTGAAAGCTTTTCCTCTAAGATCAGGAACAAGACAAGGACGCACACTCTCGCCATTTTTATTCAATGTAGTATTGGAAGTCCTAGCCACAGCACTTGGGCAAGAAAAGAAAGAAAAAAGGCATCCAAATTGTAAAGGAAGAGGTAAAACCATCATTGTTTGCAGATATATTGTATACTGGATATTATACAGGTCTGCCTCAACTAACAACTGGTTACATCCCAACAAATAAGTTGAAAATGCATTTAATACACCTAACCTACTGAATATCATAGCTTAGCCTAGCCTACATTAAATGTGCTCAGAACACTTACATTAGCCTACAGTTGGGCAAAATCATCTAACACAAAGCCTATTCTGTAATAGAGCACTGAATACCTCATGTAATTTATTGAATAGTATATTGAAAGTAAAAAGAACAGAATGGTTGTCTGGATACAAAATGATTGTGACTGATCTTATCACCTGACTGCATGGCTGACCGTGAGCTGCAGCTAACTGTCACTGCCCAGCATCACAAGAGGGTATTATACCACATATCACTAGACCAGGAAGACATCAAAACTGAAAATTCGAAGTACGGTTTCCACTGAATACATTACTTTTACACCACTGTAAAGTCAAAAAATTTTAAGTGGGGAAAAAAAAGTGGTAGGTCAAACCATCATTAAGTCAGGGATCATCTATATGTAGAAAACCCTAAAGACTCTACCAAAAAAATGTTTGAATAAATGAAGTCAGTAAAGCTGCAGGATACAAAATCAATATACAGAAATCTGTGGTGTTTCTATACACTAATAACAAACTATCAAAAGAGAAAATAAGCAAACAATCCCACTTACAATTGCATCAAAAAGAATAAAGTATCTAGGAATAAATTTAACCAAAGAGGTGAAAGACCTGCACACTGAAAGCTACAGGCATACTTCAGACCTACTGTGGGTTAAGTTCCAGAACGCCACAATAAAAGCAAATATCAGAATAAAGTCACACGAATTTTTTCGCTTCCCAGTGCTTATAAAAGTTATGTTTATATTATAGTCTATTAAGGGTATAATAGCAGTCTTTAAAAATATACATACCTTAAGAAATACTTTGTAACTAAAAAAGTGCTAACCACCATCTGAGGCTTCAGCGAGTCATCGTAGTAACATCAAAGATCACTAATCATAGATCATCAAAACAAATAATAATGAAAAAGTATAAAATATTGCAAGAATTACCAAATGTGAAACAGAGACACAAAGTGAGTAAGTGCTGTTGGAAAAATTGCGATATCAGTGGTTGACTCAGGGCTGTCACAAACCTTTAATTTGTAAAAAACACAATATCTGTGAAGTGTCATAAAACAAGGAATGCCTGTTTTATTTCCAAATTCTTATACTTGGTTGTCAGGGGTGCTAGAAAGATATGCAATACAGCAGGAACACTTCCTATTCTCAGCCTGATTGGCCTGGTAATCTTGCTTATAGCTTAAACCTCCTTTTCTTCAACTTGTAGACACTGAAGCTCTCTGAGTTGCTCTAACCATCAATGGCAAAAATGCTGCTCTTATGGTTTTTCAAATCACAAGCTAGAACTCAACATAAAAATGAGGTTTAGTTCACCAAATTGGAGCTCAGCTGAATTAGGGGTCCTGATTGGCCTGTGTGTTACCTAAACAGGCTGAGGTCCTGTGCCAGTGCTTCATACATCCTCAGATTCAGAGACCAGAAGCAAGCAGGGCAGAAGAGAGCACAGCTGAAGAAGCCACCAGTTTTATCATAGGAGCAAGTTGATGAAATAACCCTGCAAAGCTCTTCAGTGCAGAAAACGCCAGGCTTACTTTGCCACCTAATAGTTCCATTTTTACATTGTACCTATTTTTACAATTTATTTCATCTAATTCAACCTGTCAGCAGCACTGGAGACTGCTATCCAACTGTCCCCTATCATGAATCCTGTGAACATTTCAGAGCAGGAGCCAGCCACAACCATTCTCTTCTGGAGCTCAGGCCAGCCTGCTGCTTAGGTCCCACAGCACCCCTTTAAGATCTCCTAACAGAAACCTACTAGATTTCCTGCACCTGAGCTCACTGATCACATTCTGCTAGTGACCCCAGTCATTGCGGAGCAGTGGTGGTAGTAAGAATCCTAAGCAAAGTGACAGGTGGACACTGACTGGTCTCTCACAGAAGTACACAAGTCCAACAGACAGCTGTCAATTCTACTTACCTAGATCTACAAAAAGATGCTTTTCTCCAACGTTATTCTTCACAATTAAAAATGAAAGATCAGGACTGCTTTGCTTAGCTGACCCCAGCCTCTCCAGTTTCTTTGAATTCGTTGTCCAGCTCTCTCCCATATCCTTATCTGTGGACTTTTTGCTAAAGGAAATTCCTTGTTTAACTGGTGTTTCAGAAAAATGGGAAAATTCATGGCCCATTGTCTCTGGAGTCATATCATCATCTTCACTAGCAATTAAGTGAAAAGCAGGCTCTAACATTTTTCTCACAAAATTACCTAAAGGAAAAATAAAAAGGTTAATCTAATTCTTTTCTGCAAACTATAACAAGATCTAGGCACAAATCTACACAGGACAATTTTACACAGTAAGGCTTCTACTTTCAATTTCTGGTTTTAAAACTGAGTTGTTGGTCTTCCCTGGTGGTGCAGTGGTTGAGAGTCCACCTGCCGATGCAGGGGACACAGGTTCGTGCCCCGGTCCAGGAAGATCCCACATGCCGCGGAGCGGCTGGGCCCGGGAGCCATGGCCCCTGAGCCTGCGCGTCCGGAGCCTGTGCTCCGCAACGGGAGAGGCCACAACAGTGAGAGGCCCGCGTAACGCAAAAAAAAACAAACACAAAAAACCAACTGAGTTGTTATTATAAACTGTAACGCACCTCTCCTATACTTCCTTCCTCTTGTGTAATCATTTACTTTTTAAATTCCCTTTGACAGGGGAGTTTGGTGTAACTTGTAAACAAATCATCTTAGAAGGGAAGGTTAATGTGAGACAATTTGTCAATGTTGGTAGTATGGGCCTGGGCCAAATGCTCTGTCACCAAAAAAGCACCATTTTAATGAATACAAATTGAGTAGAATTTACAATCACAATCAATGATTAAAGAATGCAAGGTTCCGACTGGAGGGGTGGGATAGGGAGGGTGGGAGGGAGGGAGACGCAAGAGGGAAGAGATATGGGAACATATGTATATGTATAACTGATTCACTTTGTTATAAAGCAGAAACTAACACACCATTGTAAAGCAATTATACCCCAATAAAGATGTTAAAAAAAAAAAAAACTTTGATTAGGATTTAAAAGGATTTTGAATTGGATACCACCTGAATATTTTCTTTATTACTGAATAACGTCTTCTATTAAAGCTTCAGTGTGTTTAATGTTAAAAAAAAAAAAAAAGAATGTAAGGTTTACACAAGTAGACAGTGCTGCCACACTCTCCCCATGTCAGGACATCAGCAAATTTCTCAGGACTTATATCTTCTCTCCTTCACTCGCATGACGCACCCCAAGAACCTGGACATTCACAGCCATCAGTTTAAGGTTCTTGCTCCTCCTGCCTCTCCCGATAACTGGTCATGAGCAAGTTGTGGCCCAATAACTAAAGTCCAGAACTAAAGCAAGTAAATACATCTATTGTATTTCAACATTTATTCTAAGAGCTCTAAATATGAGTGGCGCAATCTTTACATAGAAAAGATGGTATGACAATCCAGAGCTTCTTTCAACTCTCATAATTTGTATCATAAAATCAAATAACCATCTGGTTAAGTTGCTTCACGCATAACAATACTGGAGAAATGCACTACCGTAAGAAAAACTTAACTTTAGTCTTTAAAATTGGTATAGTCTGGGCTTGTCACTTTATTTACCAGACAGCTTGAACCCTTAAATCATAAGATACACATGCTCTAAGTTCAAAATTCTTTCTCCAAATTAGACTTAATCACTTCCCTCCTCAAAGAAACAAATCCACTATCTTCTAAAACTAAAAATCAAAATGAAAGCAAAAGAATTTGATCCTTGCAATCATATACAGACATGATTATCTCTGGAATGAGGGAAATAAGGTAAACACTGAGTAAAAAGAAATCATGATATATCAAAGGACAATAAAGCAGTCCAAACATAAATTGATAAAGTAAATTTTCCTGGAAATGTAAAATTACACCTACTTGACACCAAGAAGGCGTGGCTGCAGAACCAGTTGCCAAGACTGTGCTTAGGAGGCCAGGCTAGGACAATGGACGGTGTAACCACCTTAATACTAACACCGGCTCCAGCAAATTACTCTGCTTTCTGCTGCCCTTCCCAATAGTATCACCCTCACCTCATCATTAATACAGGGACAATTTTATTGGCTGGGAATAACTCAAAAGAACGTATCGATCACAGAAATTTCAGGTTCTATGGCAGGCTGGTAGGAAAGTATTTCAAGGAGATCAAATTTGTACATCTTGCTAACATTCTATGATCTTACAGTTCCTAATTCCTCTTTCTGAAAGGTTGACAAAAGGAAGTGGAAATGTCACCAAGAGATACATTGAGGGAGGGGAACCAAAGTGGTGAATCTGGACTATTTCATAACCTCTGCATCTCTGGTTCTGACAGTTCGTAATTCTGGAGGACCGAAGCCGCAGATGGCATCCCGTTTACCAGGTCTGACCATGTCTCCCACTCCAGCCACACTAGCTGCTCCCCAAATTAGTCACGAACTCTTACCTCTATACTTTTGCTTACCCTGTTCTGACAGTAAAGCCTTTCTTATCTTTGCCTGATGGAATCTGATTTAAAGCCCAGCTTCAACGTCAGTAGGAGACACTGCCCATTACCGGTCAAATTTCCACTCTCCTCTTCTGCCTAGCAGCAAATCTCCGTGCTTAGCCTCGTGGCTAGGAGCCAGAGCAGACCACAAGGAGTAAATAGGAATCAAAGAAATACCTGCTTAGGACTCTACCCCCGCACCAGACAGCAGAGCCACCTAACATTCAGTCATTCATTCAGCAAATATTAAATGACTTCTTGTATTTACGGTAGCTGCTGCTGCTGCTGCTACTGTTATATTATTATTACTGATAAAGACATTACTGTCTGATAAGCTCTGGAAATACAATAGTGAATAAGAAACAATCCATGCCCTAAAGAAACATTAAGTAGAATAGAGAAGACAAAACAAGAAATTACCCCAGGAAGTGGTGAACCCTTTGGCATGATAGGCACTGGGCACGCTCTGCAGCCCAGAGGGAACATGAACCTAAGTCTTAGGGTTTTGGGATGTGACAGAAAAGGCTTCTCAGATGACAATACCTACACTGAGTCTTAACAGACCAGGTGAACTGGTCAGACAGCAGCGTCAAAAAGTGCAGAGGCCTAAGGACTAGAGAAAATGTGGCCCCCGTGGGAGCTAAGTGAAGGACAGTTAGAAGTGCCAAGTGGTGAGAGATGAGGCCAGTGCACAACGGGCCTCATCATGCAAACTAAGACACCTGGACTTTTCCCTGAAGGCAAGGAATAATCCTGGAAGGGTTTGAGGCACACAGTAGTATGATCAGATCACTCTAGCTAGCTGACTAAAGAAGTAAGCAAGACACAGCATTTCCACTTGGGTAACTGGGTGAATGGTCGTACCACTCAGATATACACCTCACAGGAGAAGGAGCAAGTTTGGGAGAAAAGATGAGGAGACTGGTCTAGGACACACTGAGTTTCAAGTGTCTGTATGGGGATGTTTAATGGGAGAACTGTCTTGGCTGCACATAAAGACTTGAGTCATCAACACACAGATGGGAACTGAAGCCATGACGGTGGATGATCATTAAGGTTACAGATGGAGTGAACAAAGGGACAAGGACAGATTCAACAATTACTAGGGATGAAAGAAAGAGACAGAGAAGAAATGTCCAACTAAGCTAACAGAAAATGGGGAGATAATAAGGAGTCCTAGGTATACAGCACACTAGGCCACTGTGACCTAGTGTTACCCTAATCTAGCAATTAGACGTTGACTTTTATGCCAGTCTTTTAGTGACTATGTTCATGCCTTTTGCCTTTGGTACTCTGGAAACTGTCAGACACTTGTTCTGAAATGGATTACCTGTTACCTGAACTTCAGTCAATCATCTGCTTGCCCTACCCCTGCTCTGATACACACTCAGGATTTTTGCTTTTATTCAGACCTTGGTTTTCAGTGTTCCCTTTCTGCCTATCTGTTCCCCTTTGGACTGACTTCATTTTATACCTGGGCCTATATCTCTAAATGTCCAGTCCTGGAATTAATCCTCTGGTTACACTTTCAGGCTTACACATCTACACTTCTCTCCAACCCTAAGATTTGGCCTGGAACAATAAATAAGGCTTCGTTAGTGTGGCCTGGAACCCAAGCCCAGTTCTCATGTACTAAAAGCTAAGGCAAGGCTAAAGCGAAGGTCAGAAATCCAGATCTGAGTCAGCATCACAGATAAGACTTGAATTAGGCCTCTCCTGCATTACCCAGAAAACTTCTGAAAGGACTCCTGTTGGAACAGAAACCAGGACCAGGGCATACATGGCCATCCCAGTATCTACAGCAAGAGGCACTAATGCCAAGGATATCCTGAGTACATTAATGTGTCTAAAATGTATCTAGAATAGGAAGATAGATCTAGAACTAAAGGCCAATCCTGAAAACATGAAAAATCATGATTCATTTTTTTAGGACAGGTTAATGACCATAAAACCTGACAAATAAAAAACTTTAAGAGCAAAGGGAAGCTTACGTTTTTAATATAACTGTGACTTTTTAAAAAAAACAGTACACTTACCAACATGAATATTATCTTTAAATGCCACATCATGGAGTTGAAATATTAAATGGCGGCTAAATTTTTCATTGGTGCTAGAATCCAAGTTGAGAACATCTTCAGCTGAACAACTAACCCTGTAAAACTGTTGAAGTGCTCTACAAACATGCTGAAAACACAAGTAAAACATCAATAATTAGTGTTTTTTGTTTCAAAATTTTTCCATGAGCAAAATTCAAATATCTTGGTACAAGTCTAATCTGTTTTTTATTTTGATATCAGATTATTACATAACAATTTTACTGAATTACTTATGTACTGAAATATACATATTTAAATTATTATACATGTTTATGTTAAAAATGCATAGGCTCGGGCTTCCCTGGTGGCGCAGTGGTTGAGAGTCCACCTGCCGATGCAGGGGACACAGGTTCGTGCCCCGGTCCGGGAAGATCCCACATGCCAAGGAGCGGCTGGGTCCGTAAGCCATGGCCGCTGAGCCTGCACGTCCGGAGCCTGTGCTCCGCAATGGGAGAGGCCACAACGTTGACAGGCCCGTGTACCGCCAAAAAAAAAAAAAAAAAAAAAAAAAAAATGCATAGGCTCTCAGGGTTAAAGGCCTCTCAGAATTCAATTTATCTTATACATTAATCTCTAAAATAAAAATAAAAATATTTCTTTTTAAGCACCTCTTTTTATAAATTTTATTTATGTATTTATTTATTTGTTGTTTGGTTGCACCAGGTCTTAGTTGCGGCAGGTGGGCTCCTTAGCTGCGGCATGCATGTGGCATCTAGTTCCCTGACCAGGGATCGAATCCAGGCCCCCTGCATTGGGAGCAACAGAGTCTTTATCCACTGTGCCACCAGGGAAGTCCTAAGCATCTCTTTAAATATTATCTATGAGTTAAAAAGTCACAATTCCATTGTTTCTAGTTTTAGTTTTCAGAAAGTTGCTCATGCACACTAAGCCCAAATCTACGTCCGAGAATGTGGCCTCCAGGGCTAGGTGATGCTACTAATGAAAGCAGTTACGCATCATAGGAAGGTAGCGAGCACAGGGTTAGGAGCACACGATTAGGAGTCAGAAAGGTTTGAGTTCTGGCTTTGCCACTTACCAGCTCTGTCGCTTTAGTCAAGTCCAAACCTAACATTCCTCAACTGCAAAATGGGATAATAATAGAACCTAACATTTCAGGTTGTTGTAGGGAGCAAAGAGAAAATGGGAGTAAAGAGTTGGCCCAATGCTGGCACACGTAACTGCTTAAAAGCATCAGCTGTGCAGCCACAGAACAAGTCACTTCTGAAGCCTCAGTCTTCTCTTTTGCAAAACGAAGGTACTAAGAAACACCACACAGGTATGGCACTGGCACAAAAACAGAAATATAGATCAATGGAACAGGACAGAAAGCCCAGAGATAAACCCACACACATATGGTCACCTTATCTTTGATAAAGGAGGCAAGAATATACAGTGGAGAAAAGACAGCCTCTTCAGTAAGTGGTGCTGGGAAAACTGCACAGGTACATGTAAAAGAATGAAACTAGAACACTCCCTAACACCATACACAAAAATAAACTCAAAATGGATTCAAGACCTAAATGTAAGGCCAGCCACTATTGAACTCTTAGAAGAAAACATAGGCAGAATACTCTATGACATAAATCACAGCAAGATCCCTTTTGACCCACCTCCTAGAGAAATGGAGATAAAAACAAAAATAAACAAATGGGACCTAATGAAACTTAAAAGCTTTTGCACAGCAAAGGAAACCATAAACAAGATGAAAAAACAACCCTCAGAATGGGAGAAAATATTTGCAAATGAAGCAACTGACAAAGGATTAATCTCCAAAATTTACAAGCAGCTCAATATCAAAAAAACAAACAACCCAATCCAAAAGCGGGCAGAAGACCTAAATAGACATTTTTGCAAAGAAGATATACAGATGGCCAACAAACACATGAAAGGATGCTCAACATCACTAATCATTAGAGAAATGCAAATCAAAGCTACAATGAGATATCATCTCACACGAGTCAGAATGGCCATCATCAAAAAATCTACAAACAATAAATGCTGGAGAGGGTGTGGAGAAAAGGAAACCCTCTTACACTGTTGGTGGGAATGTAAATTGATACAGCCACTATGGAGAACAGTATGGAGGTTCCTTAAAAAACTACAAATAGAACTACCATACGACCCAGCAATCCCACTACTGGGCATATACCCTGAGAAAACCATAATTCAAAGAGACATGTACCAAAATGTTCACTGCAGCTCTATTTACAATAGCCAGGACATGGAAGCAACCTAAGTGTCCATCGACAGATGAATGGATAAAGAAGATGTGGCACATATATACAATGAAATATTACTCAGCCATAAAAACAAATGAAATTATTTGTAGTGAGGTAGATGGACCTAGAATCTGTCATACAGAGTGAAGTAAGTCAGAAAGAGAAAAACAAATACAGTATGCTAACACATATATATGGACTATTAAAAAAAAAAAGGTCATGAAGAACCTAGGGGCAAGACGGGAATAAAGATGCAGACGTACTAGAGAATGGACTTGAGGATACAGGGAGGGGGACAGGTAAGCTGGCACGAAGTGAGAGAGTGGCATGGACATATATACACTACCAAATGTAAAACAGATAACTAGTGGGAAGCAGCCGCATAGCACCGGGAGATCAGCTCGGTGCTTTGTGACCACCTAGAGGGGTGGGATAGGGAGGGTGGGAGGGAGGGAGATGCAAGAGGGGAAACATGGGGACATATGTGTATGTATAACTGATTCACTCTGTTCTAAGGCAGAAACTAACACACCATTGTAAAGCAATTATACTCCAATAAAGATGTTTAAAAAAAAAAAAAAGAAACACCACACAGGGTTATCTTGGAATTAGCAAAAATGTCTGTACACTGCCAAACACTTAGATACCAAATAGTTATGCAGTAAATTGTGTTTATTAATGTTATTTTGGTATTATAGCATACCACCTCCCATCATGCTCTCTGATCCTACTCTTCTTCAGTAAATTCTTTCTCAGAGAAGTCTTCCTCAATTTCCTTATCTACATCAAATTGCCCCATATATATTCTACCTCTACTTGTAGTACTTACACAGCTGCAATTTTTGTGATTATTTTGATAGGTTTCCTCTATATCATAGAGAATATCCCTCAGGATCTGTTCTCTCCTGCTTCTGTAAATAGAACCCTGATTATTAGCTAGATATGAGGTCATCGAGAATAAAGACCATGTTCCCCAGACTCCCTTGCAGTAAGGTGTGGCCATGTGATTAAGTTCTGGCCAACAGGATGTGAGCAGAAGGAAAATATTCCACTTCTACATTATAATCTTAAAGGAAAGGGGCATGCTCACCCCTTCCCCATTTTCTACTGTCTAAAATGTAGACACAGCAATGCTGAGCCATCTTGGACAATGTAAATAATGGCATCTTAGGAAGAGCAAAGCAATAGGCCTAGTCCCCTAATACAATGGAGTCACATCCAGGTGTTTCATGAGAGAGAAATAACTTTCTATCTTGTTTATGCCCCTTTAATTTTAGGTCTTTATTATGGCAGCTAAATCTATCCTAACTTATTATCCTCCATTACATGATAAATTCTGTGAAGGCAGAAATCATGTCTTTTTGGGCTAGCCATTGTATTGTTAATGCCTAGGCACACTGACACTAAGAGGCTGAAAAAATTTTGATAAATGAATAAAGTCTAGTTATGTACTTTGGAGCTATACAGAATAAATGTAATAACTGTAGATAATAAAAGTAATTGTAGTCCCATTAAGTTCTTTTTTCCAAGTTAAATTTTAAATAAAATTTTAAGTTACAGGGAATATAGCCAATATTTTATAATAACTATAAATGGAGTATAGTCTGTAAAAATTTTGAATCACTATTGTACACCTGAAACTAATATATTATCGTAAATCAATTATACCTCAACTTTAAAAGTTTTTAATTTATTTAAATATTTAAGTTGTAAAATCCAGAAGTTAAAAATATATGATTATTTGAGCAATGTTACCTGTCAACATAGTTTTATAAAATGCTTTAGCACCAGAAGTCATTCCATCTGGCAGAAGTGGCTTACTGGAATTGTCAGTTAAAAAGTGTCAGTATCAAAGGGCATTACATATTATCACTAGTTATTATTAGCCAGTTATTTATTAACCATCTGTTATGATAACAGCTAACCTATGCCTCCTCACGCAGAGACACTAAAGGAAAAGTACTCTTTGTATTATACACTTGTTACATACACAGTAACCAGTAAATGAAATTAATTTCAATATAATCATTTGTAAAGGTTATATTAAGTAAAATAATCCTAATAACTTTTCTACCAACATGAGTGTGTTAAATTAAAATGCTGTGTAATTTTAAACTCAGATTTCTACAACTTTTTCCAACTTTTGTTGATGTTAAAGATGAGTTGTTCAAGACTAATTTGGATAAGATTGTATAAAGAATTAGGAGGAAAAAAATTTAAACAGCTACATGATCTTTGCCGTACCAGTGTTTATTCTTGTTACAAATGGGATTTGCACTAGTGTTGATTCCATTAGGGATAAGTTTCTAGTTTCTAATACAATGAAGTACTAATACTTCTTTTTTTAACAGTATCACCATATTAAAGTGCCAGTGAAAATCTCTGAACCTTAATTCCTTGGTGGCCACACAGAGCCCACTTAACAAATCCTACCTCAGACTGTAGAAGTATATCATACACTAGAAAAGAGTCAATATCTATGGATTATTAAAAACGTAATTAAGGTTAAAAATTAAATACAACTTACCAACTATAATGAAATAAAACATTTAAATTTATTTTTAAGGGTCCAATGGCTATCTTAAGAAAAACATAACTTTTCTGTTGTTTTTTGGGAGGGCTGGGGGGAACTTATGTATATTTCTTTTGCTTCAAAGTCAGGAGAAAGCTGACATTATGATTTTTTTAAAAACCAGTATTTGCAAACATTTTTCAAATAAATTTAAAATAAAACATGTAGAGATCCGACAAAATCAGCAGATATTTTTAATCAAAAACATTCTAATTTGGATGTATTTTTAACATTATAAAATGAGTCATCTACAGCTAACATCTAAAACAAAAAATAGTTAGTTAATACCTACTTTGAGTCCAAATAATAGTCAATATAATTTTAGTACACCCTAATACAATCTTAAAAGATTTTATAAACGAACCTAATAGAGCTTAGTTGCACAAGCCCATATTCCTTTTATTACTAAATAATAAAAGGAATATGGGTTGACACTGCTAAATCAAAAATATATACTAGAACTACACTTTTTCTCTTTGTGAAAAACAAAGAGAAATGATAATTATAGTTCTAGACCAGGTTTTGCCAGTAACTAGTTGTTGGAGTTGGAATTAAGTCTCTCTAGGCTTTAGCTCCTCATTTATGATAATGTAAGACAGAAGAGTTTCCAAAATTTCTGCCAGCTCGAAACTTCTGATACTATTTTTATCAAAATTTTCTTGAAGTTTATCTTAGTACTCAATTTTTCAGTAAAAATTACTTCACCTAATCTTCACCAGAGTCCACTATTTGTAATACAAAAGAATATATAATTAAGAAACAGAAAATTCCCAAACTGCCACCTTTCTCAGTTTTTTGGGGTTTTTTTAATGTATTTATTTTTGGCTGCATTGGGTCTACGTTGCTGTGCGCGGGCTTTCTCTAGTTGTGGCGAGCAGGGCTATTCTTTGTTGCGGTGCACGGGCTTCTCATTGCAGTGGCTTCTCTTGTTGCGGAGCATGGGCTCTAGGCACACGGGCTTCAGTATTTGCAGCGCATGGGCTCTAGAGCGCAGGCTCAGTAGCTGTGGCGCACAGGCTTAGTTGCTCCGCGGCATGTGGGATCTTCCCGGACCAGGGATTGAACCCATGTCCCCTGCATTAGCAGGCGGATTCTTAACCACTTCGCCACCAGGAAGTCCTCTCAGTTTTTTTTGATACAGCAATATTACAAAATATATGGACATAAACTGAACCTTCCTCCTTTCCAGAAGTTTACTCAGAGAAGTGGCATTAAGAAACGAAGTCAAAAGGAAGAGTAACAAGAAAAATGAGGAGAAACACAGAACCTATATATTACATAGGTTGGATTCATTTAATGACTGAATGAGTGAATGAAAAGACATACAGGTAGATATAAGGAGAAAAACCTGAGTCTGTAATTTACCTCAATGAGTAATGCAACCATCTTTTTCCCATCAGCTCCTGGATTGGCAAGTCTGTTAAATTCCAAATCAAAATAAAGCTTGCACACAGCATTTTCAGGAATGACTTCATAGCAGTGTAAGAGATTTCTTCTGAATTGAATAATTCAAGATTGTTAGGTTTATATCTCATACCTTTTAAATCACAGAAGTTGCTCTTGTATCTCAAGATAGTATATTAACTGTGATGTAATGACAGATAACTATGACATAATGAAAACAAGATAAAGTGAACAACTGCTTACCACAGGTTTACAGAACACAGTATCAAGAGTTTCCATCAAACAAGATCTAACAATCATTTTCTGTAACATTATTTAACTGGAAAATATAGCCAACTTCATACTGCTATTTATTCACAGATAATTTTAATATCAGGTAACACTTCTACATTTGTTTTTGGTATCACCATGAAGCAAATTTTGTTTAAGAACGTTCTCAAACTGTGATCCCACAATCACATATTCTTGGGATTCCATGAATTTTTTAATGAGAATTTTTAAGTTCCATATTTTCATTAGGAATGTTTTAAAAACTGGTTACATACACTCTGAATCACCTGACTTCAATGAGCTTTCAGTGCTCACATGTGCAGTTTCATTCTCACTGGTATCAAGAGGTATGACTTTAAGATGGGTTATTAAGAAGAAATGCTGACTTGATTAGTATATGATAAACTGCTTAGTGCCATCATATACAAATAAAAGGTTTACAGTAATTTGAACAAGGAAAAGTGATGGTGGGAATTGTGTCATCACGTGGTACAGGAATTCGAAACACACACAATTTCTCTCTCCTAGCACCTGGTGAGATAATTCAGTGTTTCTATCACAAGGAAACTCCAGAATTCAATTCTAATAGTAAAGTAGTAACTAACTGCGTGACTGAGAACTATGAAAGCCAAGGCAGCCTGATTTAATTTCACAAGCATTTCCAGATGAAGGCAATGTAATTTAATGTGTTGTGCTTTAAAAGCTACTTACCGGGATTTATAGTAAAACCAAAGTTGAGTATACGTTGTTACGAGGTAAATATGTTGTCCATCGCCCACTTTGTATTCCAAAGCAAATACATGAACGTCCTTTACAAAACCAAAAATAATATTCAAAAAATTAGTAAAATGCAAATTTAAAATCAACTGTAGCTATTAAATGTTCATAAAGATTTTATTCAAATTTTCAAAAACTGGAACATTTGTATTATTGAAAATAAGAAAATTAATCACTAAATCTATGCCAATCAAAATCTAGTTATTTGTATTTATTTATATTTAGTCACTCAGGTAATAAATGTTGAAGGCAGAAACAATTAGAACATCCAGACTAAAACAAAGAAAAATCATTTTTCAGTCACTCGTTTTACTTCCTATTATAGTTTTATCTGCCAGTTTATGAAAAAGAACTTATTTTTTTAAAACTACCTGAACATTATTGTAAATAATTTGGACTGAAGTTAATAAATTTCCTAGAGTATATAAAAATACATGAGAACCATTTTTAAAAATATATTCGTATGTAAATCTTAAAAGCTTAAGGAAAGTTTTAAAATGCAGAACAAGTAACTATAAATTATTGTTTCTCATAGAAAAGGAATACACAAGTTCTTTTGTTTCCACTTAGCTAAAGGTAGCTGTTGAACCTATAAAGGAACTAAACTTCCATTTTCATGAGAGAAATCATAAAGACTAAGTTATCCGATCCTATTAAAAATCTTCTCAAGATAAATTTTATAAACTGATGATTGGTAAATCCAGCAATCATACAGCTATATTTTTTTAAAGTCAAGATTAAGCGAATCTGTATTTTAATTTCTGATACCTGAATTAGGGTTACACAAAATGCACACAAAAGGCTTTTCTTCTATTTCCTAAACTATTCTGATGAGATATGAGTGAGCTTCTGTCTACCAGGGAAAGAAGGTCCTCCTCCCTAAAAACTTATAGCATTTTGAGTTTTTATATATAATCAATTTTCAGAATCACAATATATTTATGCTGGATTTATGTTGGATAGATGCATCTTTTCGTTATATTTCTCTATATTCCCCACAATGCCCAACAAAAAAAGATGTGCAATACACACCTGCTTGTTTATTTTTGAGAACCATTCCCTTTGTGAGGCTAGAATGTAGCAAGCACTTCTTCCTCCCACTTTCCTGATGTGTTGGAAATTATGATAAATCCACTCTACTACTCCAAAGCACAAAAGGGACAGTAGAAAGATAGAAACATGTGTGCTTTGGTACTATGATTTAAGTTTTAGGGCTTATTAACTCAAATGACATTTGAGACATTTTCATTTGCGATTGTTTAAATTCAAATTTCCAATCCCTAATTTCATCCTTAAAATCTCACACTCCGGGCTTCCCTGGTGGCGCAGTGGTTAGGAATCTGCCTGCCAATGCAGGGGACACTGGTTCAAGCCCTGGTCCGGGAAGATCCCACATGCCACGGAGCAACTAAGCCCGTGCACCACAACTACTGAGCCTGTGCTCTAGAGCCCGAAAGCCACAACTACTGAAGCCCGCACGCCTAGAGCCTGTGCTCCGCAATGAAGAGGAGCCCCCGCTCACCACAACTAGAGAAAGCCCGCGTGCAGCAACAAAGACCCAACGCAGACCAAAAAAAAAAAATCTCACACTCTACTTACTCATTTCCTGATATTTCTGTGGGTATTATTTTAGTTTAACTCTTACACTCATTCTATTATTTTTCAGTCCATGAATACAGTCACTTCTCCTCTAAGCATAGCTTCATTTCTATGTCATTACAAATTTTTTAAACTATTTGGCACTAGATATGTCATTTTTTTCATTATTAATATAAAGTAAATGGTTAATGATTCATGGATATCTTTCCTAAATAGTACAAAAAGATCACAATTAAATTCTTCTGGTAAAATAAGTGGACTGAAATGAAGACAAACAACAGATTTTTTTTGGAAATCTTAAGGTATAGTAGCCCTAAAAAAAAGATGAGAAAAATTACCTCTTTACAACTTTTAACAAAATTAAAAGCTTGAGTTTGCCGATGAAATAGTTTCCAAATGGATGGTGGTTCTTCTGGCTTAGACAATCTTGGTCTGTATACCAAGGACAATGGTTCCCTCTCATAATGGGATGCTCGTTCTTCAATTTGCTTCAGCCTTGCTTCCCATTTTCTCTTCATTGGTTCAGAAGTATGGGGAGACTAAATCCTATCCCAGGTAGGATCTCTGTGAATTACTACTAAAACAAACAAACATGGATGCCAGTTTCTTTGTTTAAAATATACTTTGTTTGGTAAAACTTCAAAGCTCATTTCTGCTTATTTCTTTGCTTTACAGTTTATGTTTTGAATGAAGTTTTGCTGTGAAACAAGGACAGGGCTGGTTATCAGAAATCTTTAGATCCTGGCTCTTCCATCTAATAGTGCTACAGTTTTGAACAGGTTAATGAAGCTCCCTAAATTGTAATCAGCTGCAAAATGGGAATCAACATTTTAATGTAGTTATCTTGAGGATACTTGTCATAAGACATGAAAATGTTCTGCAAATTCCAATGCCTCATGTAAATATAAGAGTTTTTTGCATCACTGTGGTTTTTATTATAATCATTTTGTTGCATCAAGTGCCATGTACCTCACCCAGATGGTGGGCATCATTCCAGTGCTATTATTTCTTAGTGTAGAATTCATTTCTAGGCACCACTGTCTAGTTCTTAGCTCCCTTTTCCTCTTTTTCCTGCCCACTGCTCTTCTTTTCTACTCAAACAACTATTAGTTGGGAGGATAACCAGTGTATGAGTGGGAATTACAATATTGGCTAGTTTTGGTTTGGGATGTATGGTAATCATAAGCATGACTTAAAAAAAAAGAATAAATGTTAATCTGTTAACTTAATGACTACTTTTGTGATTAGTCAATTGAAATGTTTACATTTTAACCCTTGTTTCCTAATGATACATGTTTTTGTTTGCAAACAATGCTTCCATGTTAGCCATGCCAAAGTAAGGGGACCAGGCAATACCTTTCCAATTTGGGATTACGGTTTACTTACAAAGGAAAAAGGATAGGTTTTTAGAAGAGGGGGGAAAAGCTTCCAGTATAGAGAAAAAATGGGGACAAATTCTCTGGCATTCCTGCCATCAAGAGATGCCATCTAAGCCCACTCCCATACAGACTCTTGGCCATGTGACTTGCCAATGTCACATCGACAAATGTGAAGCAAGCAGAGGTTTAATAAGTGCTTTTGCATTAGATTTGGCTATCATGGAGTCCTGCTCTGAGATCATCATGCTATAACTCTAGCCTCACAGAGGATAAAAGGTCATCTGGAGAGGAACCAAGGTACCCCAGCTGATAGCAATCACCAATTACCAGATACTGAGTTAAGCCACTTTGGATCATCCAGCCATCATCTGAATTCAATGCTTGAGTAAGCCTGATTGAGTTCAGGTGAGAGATCCAGCAAACTGCCCAGGCAACCCACAGAACTCTAAGAAAAAATTAATTTGTTGTTTTTAAAGCCAGCAAGTTTTGGCCTGGGTTTTACACAGAAATAGAAATAACTAATAGTTTCCTTCTTCACTAAAATCATCTATGTTGTAATTTATGTATGTAGAAAACAGATATATTAGGTTTTAAGTGACATAATATCATACACTAAAGCATTTGAAGGTAAAATCCCTATTTACCTTTGTCAATGCCTATCTAGTACTTGCACTGATAAATATGCTCTTGAATTTTAGCAGAAAACTTTGCAACATAAACTCACTGGCAAATGAAATATTCCCTGGAAAGAAAAATAGAATCACCCAAAAAAGATCAAGAGAGGGTAGGAATATCCTAATGCATTGTTAGAAAAAAAGGCATATTATCCACAGATTTCAAATCTGACTCCAACCATAACAGACTTAAGATTATACTCTCAGAATTACACTTAGTCCACATGGATATTATAAATTATAAGCCAAGAAACAGAAATAAATTTCTAAAGCTATCAACATAAATTTCATAACAGATTTGCCTAGGAAAGGAATACAATTTCTTTGGATTGAAGAGATGGGGCAATTTTTAATACAACTGTGTTAATTTTTCAATATATGTGACAGGGCTCCTTATTGCTAAATAGATTCTGAGTATTAGTTTATTTAATCTGCTTCACACACAGATAAAAATCCCCTCCATTTAGACAACCTAACTGAGAAACTTTCTTCTAAGAAACTGACTTTTAATAAAGCCCACCAATTACTTAACGAAGAAAATAAACACATAATGCGATCAGAGGTGAATTATGACTCTAGTATCTAGCAAATAACTGACTAGAAGTAACCATGTGGATGTTCACACTTAGTTACAATGACATCGGGAAAATTTTTTCTGGTTTTGTAAAAATATTGGTATGACCATGGGAATATATCATATATGAAAGTCAGTCACAATGGAAAACCAGTTTAACACTTACTGGACTGAGGAAACCACGCATGTCAACAGAAAAAAAGAGAGAAGCTCAAAATATGTTATGCTCCCTTGTTATTTACACAGTTTTAAAATTTTAACAGCTGGGCTGAAAGACAACTGGGGCTTAGACTCTTCAAGCAGCAGGGTTGAATATTAAAAGCAAAGGAAATGGAGAACAGGAAGGCATCTGGCATTCTCGTTTTGGACTATCATATTCCTCATGCCTACCCCCCGGGAGAACATATCACCATTTCAGAAATGCTGGTGGGGAAACAGTGCTGTCTTTTTTTATATACATATAATTACACATGAAAACCCCTTTTCACACAGGGACCATAACTACTTTTGTAACAGTTTCCAAGACCTAAAGAAAAATATTTGTTGTATTTTAAAATAGCAGGCTTAAGAGCTCTATTATTTATTTCTTAGCATCGCACGGGAATGATTGTTTAACCATTTTTGATACCAGTTTCAAAACTAAAGGTGGTCAGGCTAGAAAAAAGGTTGGCTTAGTCTTTTTAGAGTAACTATAGTGGGAGAAGGGACAGTGAGAGTGAGGGTGAAGAGATGACTCAGCCGACCTAAGCAGTCCTGGTTTCCAGAGGTTTATGCCTACACTTGTTCATCGGTGACACTTGACGGCCTGGTCCCCAGGAGCAGCTGGACCATGCGGCCCATGGTTCACGAGTACTGGCTTCTAGGGTCAGATGAAGCCTGCCTCGCATGGCTCTCTCTAGCCCAGTTCTCCTAGTTTCTTTTCTTGTCTAATCACAAGTCAATTCCTATTCCCCAACTCGAACTTCTCCCTCTGCCCTGAGAATAGATTCAACAATATCTTGTGTTTTCTGCATATATGTTCCAGTTCTAATATTTAGTAATGTTCTGGTATTTGGCAATGTTTTCTTAATATAATTCCCTTTATGGCCTCTTGTAATACATTTATACTATTTCTCCCACTGCTGAAGTATTCATAATAAAGTATGTGATTAAACTTCATTTACAGTAATAATAGTTTACTTCCCAGATGAATAACACCTTACAAAATTATTAAATATACTAATTGACTTTTTCTTTTCTTCTTTTCCTACTTCAGTCACCTTGCCTGTCTATGCTTGAACAGAGTAACTCATATTTAAATTTCCCAAAAGTCTCCTATAAGGAAGAAAACATCCAGTGGAACACTGTTTTTTCCAGTTCCACCTTTCTACCATCCCCACAGGATCTCCCATCCAAAGAGCCTAATTCTGCCAGACTAATCACCCTTAAGACCATTTTCAACAGCCAAGACATGGAAGCAACCTAAATGTCCATCGACAGAGGAACGGATGAAGACATGTGGTACACATATACAATGGCATATTACTCAGCCATAAAAAAGAACAAAATAATGCCATTTGCAGCAACATGGATGGACCTAGAGATTACCATACTACGTGAAGTCAGACAGAGAAAGACATATATGATATTATTCATATGTGGAATTTAATTTTTTAAAAAAATGATACAAATGAACTTATTTACAAAACAAAAACAGACTTCCAGATATTGAAAACAAACTGATGGTTACCAAAGAGGAAACGGGGGTGGGGGTTGTAAATCAGGAGCTTGGGATGAACACACACACACTACTATCTACGAGACGGATAACCAACAAGGGCCTACTGTACAGCACAGGGACCTCTACTCAATACTCTGTGATAACCTATATGAGAATCTGAAAAAGGATGAATATATGCGTAACTGAATCACTCTGCTCTACACCTGAAACGAACTCATTAGCATTGTAAATCAATTATACGCCAATAAATTTTCAAAAAGACCATTTTCATAGCTTTTCCTAGGGACACTCATTAATGATTCAGAGCATCGCTTAATGCACGCTAAAGTTTACCTCGAGAAGTCCAAACTCTCCAGAATCTGGCCCTCAACCACTTACCCATTCGACTTCTTCTTGTTCAGCCTTCTCACCAAATGAATGATGATGACCACTGCCTGCACCTGGCCCACTCCAGGAGCCCTCCTGCATGTTTCCCTCCCCTGGAATGCCCCACTCACCCTTCCTGAAGTCTTCCCCTCCCAGGCCCAGATCAGGTTCTGCCACCTGAGACACCTCTGTAGAAAGAAACTTCCGACATTGCTTCTAGCCAGCTATTTTACTATAATTAAAGTTTCTCCAAACTAATAAGGGTCATTTACACAAAAAACCAGAAAACCACTGCTGCTGCCGCTGCTTTAACTACAGCATAATTTTGGTAAGAAAGTTTAGCACAGGAAGGGGTCTGTGCATCACTACGGGGTAATAGGACTGGTTAAAAAAACTAGTACACTAGTGCCTGCCTTACAAATAACTGCATGCCGACCACCGTGCAGGTTGGGAGTGGGTCCTATTCTTCAGTTTTACTGCAGCAGAAAAAGGACTGCCAAACACTGGTCCTCTCTCAACTTGGCAGGGATAAAGGCCTAGGTTTCATTCCTAGGATCTGAGTTTAACTCGTGTAGCCCTTAACAAGAGCAAACTACTTAGCCTTTTTAATTACGCCCAGGTGGAAACTGGAATTCCTACCTGCAGGGGCTGCTGAAAGAAAAAGAAAATGCATTGCCACAATGTGAGAACACAGATAAGCACCCAAGGAACGGTAGCCATACTCAGAACCACGTATATCTGTGAACAAAACGGCGCCCTCATTTATACCCAAGTAAACAAAAGTGCTGGAAGTGGATGGGTTCTTCACCTGGGGCCCCTGACTTGTCAGAATGTCCTGAACCTCTTGAAATTTGATGGAGAATTTCGTGCTCAATTGGGTTGGTACATTCTTCTGCGAAAATGCCTCAGAGTCTGAAGAGTTCGTGACCCAAGACAGGCGGAGGCCCAGCTGGGCGGTTAAAGCTTTTGGTTTCGGGACAGGGAATTCGGGGTGACCTAGGGGAAGGCCTCCGGTCGCCCGAGGGGAAGCGGGGACTACCGGCAAGCCGCGACCCGCTCTCCGTCCTCCCGCAGGGCCTGCCCGTGACTCCCTTCTCCCTGCCCCCGGGGCCCGGCGAGGCCTTCGGGTTTCCCTCCATTTACCTCCAGACACTCGCCGTGGGCGGGAAGCCGTGAGTCCTCTGCGGCTGGCAGGACACGCAACCCGCCCACTGTGGCGGGACCGAGTCTTCAAACCTGGCGCGGAGGCGGGGCCGGGGCGGGAAGTGGGGAGAGCGCGGGCCAGTGAGACGACAGCGTTCTGGGGTAGGACGGGGACTGAAAGGGAGCGGAGGCCGGGAAGAGCCTAGAATGGCCCGGAAGCGTGCCTGGAAGCCAGGAGCTCCCGGGACCCGTGACTGGTCGGTGTTCTCGGGCGGAGCGGTGTTCTCGGGCGGGACGGGGCCTGTGAGGAGGCGGTTCTCGGGCAGTGGGAGCCGGGGCCTGACTGACGCGTCGGCGCGGCGCGAAGCTCGCAGAGCTGAGGGGAGGGGCCGGGGTGGGGCCAGAGGGGGCGGGGCCTGCTCGGGCGCCTACCTCTGAGCGCGGCTGCGGCGGAAGCAGAGCAGGAACCGATCCCAGCAGAGCGAGTCGGTGGCAACGCCGTGGGGGCTGAGAGGTGAGATATGCCCTCGACGCTTCTCGCTTTGGCGCCATAGGTCCTGGGCTGGTTCCCTCCACTCTCCCAAGCTCAGCGCCTGCCCCGGGGAGACGGAGGAGACTGACCTGGTCAGGGCGGCGGATCCTTTGTTTTGGCGCGACAACGGGGGCGGGGACGAGCCCTGAAGCCCGCAGATCGAGAGACCCGGCCCAGGGACGGGAGGCCGGGCCGCGGAGCAGAGATCCGGCTGGAGACGCCGAGCCTGGGGGACGGGAGGCCGGACCGAGGATCGAGAGGCTGGGCCGGGGGTGGTGGGAGACCCGCGTGGGATGTGGAGGGCGGACAGCGGGAGGCTGGGGAGCGGAGACCCAGCCGGAGACGCCGAGCCCGGGGGACAGGTGGCCGGGCCGAGAATGGGGGGTGTCGGGAGACCCGGGTCGGGTCGCTGAAGCCTGGTAGCAGGAGGCTTCACACGGGTCGCTGAACCGGGGGAGGAGAGGCGCGGGAGGCCCAGGCGGAGGCGCTGAGGCCGCGGGGGTAGGAGGTCGGACCCGGGAGCGGGAGGCAGCGGGGATCGAAGGCTGAAATTTTAATCGGGAAGGTGGTGAGGAGGCTGGGCGCGGAGAAAAGATGACCTGAGGGCAGGAGGCGGGCCGGTGCTGTCCTAAGGGCTCTGGCCCTCAGGGCTTATCCTCCCATTGCTGGTGAGGATTTGGTCTCTGCTGCCTTCTTTGTCTAGATATTATCAGGTTGACGGGTGACTCCGCTTTCCAAAGAGGTAGTTTCAAGTATTAAACTCCTATTCACTTTCAGACCTGAAGGCCTCCATGCGTCCTTCTAGCTCCTGCGGGTGACTATGTATCCATGGCCCAAATCCCTTAGGCTTTAAAATCCCCTCAGCCCATGTTGAATAAGAGTGCCTTAGTCACTCTTGTTTTCAGTGGGTGTGCTCTCAAGCCTTACTTCCCAAGGCAGCTGTCTCTTTCCCAGTTCTCAATAAGGGGCTCCCAAGCCAAGAAACTGGGAACCAACCTTATCAGCTTCCTCTCCCGGCCCCTCCAGTTAGCCGCCAAGCCTCCTGGCCCTCCTAAATATCCACTGGATCTGGCCGCCTTCTCTCCATCTCAGATTTAAGCCACCCTAAGCTCTCAACTGGCTACAGGAGGCCCCTCTGGCCCCTCTCCAGTCCATTCTTTATAGCACAGGCTGAGGGATCTTTACAGAATAAAAATCCAGAAAGCTGTTCCTTTGGTCATAGGATAACCCAGTCCCTTAACACGGTTAACAAAGCCAAGCATAGGTTGGCTCCTTGGTCCCCTTCCCCTGCCTAATCTTTCATTATGGCACCGTTTCACTTTCTGCAGAGCCATTGCTGACTTTAACACTAACTGTTCTCTGCCTGGAACACTCTTGCATTCCCTCTCTCTTCCCATCACCACACACTTGCTTGAGGAACTCCTATTTATGTTTCTGTTCTCATTAAACATTTCAATGTTAAATCTAGCTATTATGTATTCCTTTGGCATCCGTCTCATCCTAAGAGGAAAGTGTCATATCCTTTGCAGTTGCTTATTTTTACACTCTCCCCTATTAGCTCCTAAGCAAATTCCACAAGGAACTGTGTTTTTCTCGTTATCTTGTTCCGTATTGTCTTTCCCCATATTTGGGGCCTGGCACAAATGAATGCCAATACTACAGTATTATGCTTTTTAATAATTATGCCCTATGTAGAAAAAAAAATCCTATTTTAAGGTTGCTTAGCAAATTATAATTAAATGATGCGGACTAGAAAGGAATGGTAGAGTTGAAATGCAGAGTTGCTGCAACAATGTGTTTATGCAGGATCGTATTAGGTGCTAAGCAAGCTGCATAGACCAGCCTGTGGCAAAATGCGCTCAGCCACTTTGAATGTATTGTAGTTACGTGATGTCTAAGAAGGAAATACAAAGCTTAAATCATCCCTATCCCAACCTGATGGTTTTGCTTTGCTCTTTTGCAATGAAGGCTTTTGAAAGTTAGAATGTGTTTTAATGAATGAAGGAATGAACAGTTTATTGGAGTGTAGCAATAAAACCTGTTCCCAGTAAGAAAGAAGTGAAACATTGTATCCAATTACATCAGATTTGATTTGCTATCCTGAAAAAGAAGTCTTACCTCCTGCGATTTTTTTTATTATTATTTCTTTTATTTTTATTTTTTATTTATTTATTTTTTTGCGGTATGCGGGCCTCTCACTGTTGTGGCCTCTCCCGTTGCGGAGCACGGGCTCCAGACGCGCAGGCTAAGTGGCCATGGCTCACGGGCCCAGCCGCTCCGAGGCATGTGGGATCTTCCCGGACCGGGGCACGAACCCGTGTCCCCTACATCGGCAGGCGGACTCCCAACCACTGCGCCACCGGGGAAGCCCCCTCCTGCGATTTTAAGAGACTGACATCTGATAGAGGCAATTATAATGCTTCTTTTCTGTTTTGCTTTCAAATCCAATTTAACACAATCTCCTATTGGTTCATCCCCCTTCTGATGCTGGAAAGCAGTCTTTAGTTTCATGAATGGCATTAGGTCAGTTCTGGTGCCCAGTATCAGATAGTTCTTTAGGCTCTGCCTCAAAGATGGGAAGCACTGGTGTTGGATCTAAAAAAAGATGTGGAATTCTTAGACTGTTAGATACTGGTGTACACATTTAACAAATACAAATGTAATGGAGGGGGATAGGTACTCTGCTGTCATAGGACCCGAGGCCACATCCCAAGGGCAACACTTCCTATTTCATCCATAAATTAGGCAGGAGTAATATACATACCTCGCAGGGTTATTATAGGGATAAAATGAGATAATGTCTGTGACAGTGCCTTGTAAATCTCTTAAGTAATGTTGTTAATTCTCTGCCTATTTTGATCTTCAAGTTGCTTATAGAGTTTCTGCATTAGGGTAGAGTAAAATAAAGTTATCTATTTTGTACTGAACACTGGCCATCTGTCTTGTTGATCCACTTTTGAATACAGTGAGCGCTGGTGCGAGTCACACATAGGGGTAGGATCTTGGTCTCCACTACTTCAAACACTCAGGGTTTACGACTCTGCACACAGTTGGTGTTCAGTCAATTGTTATGGTACAAATGACAAATAAATAAATACCACTGACCCTGGCTTTTCGCAGTTTCAGACCTTCTCTGGCAGGTGGTTGTAAAACTGAATCACTTCTAGAGGAGTGATTCTCAGTGGGAAGGAGGAGGCCTTACAGGTTATCTATAATTTTTATAAAAGGCATCCAAGATCCTTCATTCTACATTTATTTCATAACACAATATTTAGGTCTGCAAGGACTTTTGCATTTTTCCTTCTGCCCCTCCAGAGATACCATCTTAGGACAAGACTTCAGGTAGGTGAGGGAAACAGACCCCTTGCACTTAGTAAGCATTGTGTCCTTTCTGGCTTGTGGCTTTTGAGTAGTGGGGAAGCCCTCCTGTCTGTGTCTTCCTGGTGGTGTGGTCCTTGCCAGAGAAAAAGAAGGAATGGTTTTGTTTGTGTGGCACAACTGAACTTACTTAAGTTTCTTCTGTATTTAATTTTACTTGCCATGTGTGAGATTCCTCCTTTATTACAAAATAAATATTAGAAGTCTGACTTTTACCAGGCCCAATGACAATATCCAGTTTGGTGACTCTTCCCAAAGCAATTGCAGGGACCAGATGGGAAATGATTTCAATAAAACCTCTAGTACGTCACAGCAGAAATCTCCTCTTGTCCAAACTGTTGTGAAAAAAGTATTTTCTTCTTTCTGTTTCACTTACCAAATCTGGAAACATGACTGCTTTTGAGACTTTGTCCTCTCTAATTGGTAATAAATATAATCCCGATGTTTTTCAAGTTCTTTGGCCAAAGTATGGGCCACCCTCCTTGTCTGTAGGTTCTTGACCAGATATGGAGGGCCAATTCTCCTACACCGTTGTACATAAAGGACTTGAGCGTCTGCAGATTTTGGTATCCCTGGAAGGAGGAGGAAGGGGGGTGTCCTAGAACCAATCTTCCATGGATACTGAGGGAGGACTGAATAATCTCCCCACAAGTCATAGTGAAAAGGCTTCACCTCTCCTTTAGAGGCAAATAGAGACATAGGAAAAAAGTGTCTGAATGACATCCTAAATGCTTAGTATGAAAGTTATTCATATTTTGTGAGTAATTTTACTTTTAGAAGTAAATTACCCAGTGGCACCCAAAACACCATAAACATCATTCCTGGTTTCTTCGTGAGTTGGAATGAGTGCACTTTATACAATTTCACTGTCCTTGCAGTCAGTTTCTATCATGTTTATGTATGCTTCCTCTCTCATCTTAGTGTTTCTAGGTTGTGGATTTTTGTTTCCTTTCTTGAAATTATTGATAGTATTGCCCCTCCTATGTAGAACTAAGCCATGTAGAAGTGTGGGAAGCTGACAGATCTGAGTTTGAATCCAGGCTCTGCCATTTAAAAGTTACTTAACTGCTTTCAGCCTCAGTCAACTGAACTATAAAATGGAAATCTCATTATGCCTCGAAACATCGTTGGAAGGACTAACTAGAAACACGTAAATAATGAATACATGCATAGATAAATGTACCTTTTAGCTCAGAGTCTAGCCCCTATTAGCCAACAGTAAGAGGACCTGTTATTACACAACGCTCAAATCACATATTGTGTTATGATTCTTTGGGCTTTTCTTTGGCTACCTGTTTTGGTAAATTTTTACTTATAATTTTTTTGAAGATACTCGTATTTGTGGAGATGATTCAGAAGTGAGTGATGTTGGTTCTTATGTCTCATTTTGAGATTTAAAACCCGTTTGGTAGGGCAAAGACCAGGTTTTAGACCTTACCTCAGTTTCCTTATAGGACAGGCACCAAGAACAACCCACTGATGGGTGACAGGTTAACTAAGTAGGAATAACTTAAACTGGTTATCCTAATTTAATATCTCATTTTGAAATTCTACCATAGGCACAACTTTCAAGCCATTTTTTTAAAAAAATAAATTTATGCATTATTTGTGGCTGCGTTGGGTCTTTGTTGCTGCGCGCAGGCTTTCCCTAGTTGCGGCGAGTGGGGCTACTCTTCGTTGCGGTGCGCGGGCTTCTCATTGCAGTGGCTTCTCTTGTTGCAGAGCACAGGCTCTAGGTGTGTGGGCTTCAATAGAGGCTCGTGGGCTTAGTTGCTCCTCGGCACGTGGGATCTTCCCAGACCAGGGCTCGAACCTCTCTCTGTCCCCTGCACTGGCAGGCAGATTCTTAACCACCACACCACCAGGGAAGTCCTCAAGCCTTTTTTTTTTTTTTTTAACATCTTTATTGGAGTATAATTGCTTTACAATGGTGTGTTAGTTTCTGCTTTATAACAAAGTGAATCAGCTATACGTATACATATGTTCCCATATCTCTTCCCTCTTGTGTCTCCCTCCGTCCCTCAAGCCATTTTTAATAACAGGTTGTTGTTGGTTATTTTTCCTAAAATGTTGATACTTTGTAACTTCATATAGAAATTTCAATTTTAGAAATTAATTTTTATTCCTCTCTTTGAACTCTGTAGATAATTTATTCTGTTTAACTTCATTGTGGCATTATGCAACGGTCCCTTTAGTTGGCTAACCACAATAAAAAATTGGGAAATCATTGCAACTTTTCACTTTAGGAAAACACAGCCTGAAATGCTTATGTACTTTAGAGTGACAGTAAATTTCTACTGACAACATTTTTTAACTTTTGAGAAATCTGACTGTTGTAGCTTCAGTGGCAAGTATTAAAGGGATCTAGGAACTCAGAGACCTGATTCTAAGACCCAGGTTCCAGGTTGCCATCTAATGTCAATTGATCTACTTAGAACTTCTCTGGGACCCAATATATGTCTAGAAATTTATTATCATCAGCATCCTGAATTGATGGAAAGAATTACATACTCAGTACAGTAAGAAACAATTAGCATTAAGTCCATTGCGGTGCTACAATATATTTGTTATTTTTATTATTTTTTTTTTTACTTTTTAAATAGCTTTATTAAGACATAGTTCACATACTATACAGTTTATCAATTTAAACTATAGAATTCAGTGGTTTTTAGTATATTCACAGAGTAATGTATCCATCACCACAATCAATTTTAGAACATTTTTATCACCCCAAAAGGAACCTCATAACCATCAGCAGTCATCCCCAATTTCTATCCAAACCCCTAAACTTAGGCAACCACTAATTTACTTTCTGTTTCTATGGATTTATTCAAAATTTCATTCTTTTTTCTGGCTGAGTAGTAATTCATCATATATATATATATATATATACACACACACACACACACACACACACACAATACATTTTTTAAGCCCTATTGTATATTTTCCTATTTGTGTTTTGTCAAATGAAAGTGTTCTAAGAACTTAAACTCTCGTCATCATATAGGGCATTTTTTCCCCTTGGGGGACGATTTTTTTTATCCTTCTGAGATGAGATCACCATGTCCAGAATAACTTATATTCAGCCAGGCATTAGCTAATGGAGGTGAGGTAATGCTGAGTGTCACTCTTAAGTAAGTTCTGCAGGAACAAAAGCTCTGCTCCCAAGCGTGTGGATTTGGTGCTTTCACGTGGGAAAAGCAGATGGTGACAAGCAGAAAGCAAATGTGCGCAAGTCTGATGCAGTGAGGATTTTATTTATCATTATATAAATTTTCCGTAGTATATGAAGGTCAACTGACAGGACTGGGTGAAACAGAGACTCTGCTCTTGAAGGGCACACACAAAGTAGTGTGCGCATCGGGACCCAGGGGAAGGAGCAGTGACCCCATAGGAGACTGAGCCAGACCTACCTGCTAGTGGTGGAGGGTCTCCTGCAGAGGCTGGGGGGGGGGGGCTGGCTGTGTCTCACCATGAGGACAGGGACACTGGCAGCAGACAACCTTTTCTTTCAACTAAAGTCAAATGTGTTTCAAACCATTGTCTCAGTTTGGAATTTAAATCTCTCTTTTGAAACCCAAAACTGAGCAATGCCTTTTTTGTTCTAGTCATTATCTGCCTTCTCGCTGATTTCCAGTGTTTCTAGTTTATAAATTACACACAGTAGGCTCAGAAAAACTCATAATTACTTCTTTTTCTGTTTGTTTTAATATTTTTGTTGAGTTTAGTGTCTCTTTCATGGTGTCAGTTTTGCTTGAACAGTCAATGATTTCTTGGTTATTCCCTTTTTCTGTCTGCCTGTGTTGCTTGTGATGGGACACTGGGATGGCTGGACTTATCTTCGGAGTTTAGGTGCCAAATCAGTTGGGTTTGGCAAACAAGTTGGATGCCAAACTCCAGTTTGTGTTATTTGCTAATGTGGGTACTCTGTTTACCAGGTTTTAATGTACACTTTTATTCCTTAAAACCTGCGGGGAAATACTCTGACTACTCACTATTCAGCCAACCATAAGAAAAGAAAGGGACAATCCCTCAACTGCTCCAAATGCAGCTCACCAAGAGATGACCCTAAAATCCTCCTTCCTTCCACTTCTACCCACTTCTATTCCACTTCTAATGTTCTCTCAGCTCAATTTCCCAAAATCATTCCCGTCACCTCAGGAATCTTTCCCTGATATTTCCTACTTTCTGTCTCAGCAATTCCTCAAGATTTCTGCTCCAGGATCCTTGTTGATTGCATATCAGCAGAGTAAAGAAAGTGAAATAGGATGAGGGAAGACATCTGGGAGAGGTGACCTTTCAATAGAGACCCGAGTGAAATAAATCATATTATCTTATATAATATTATATAACATAATATATCGGTGAGACTAGTATTCCAGGTAGTGGGAATAGCAAGTGTGAAGACCCTGAGAGAAAATTATTTTTAAGCCGTTCAAAGAATCCAGTGGGACCAGAATATAACATGCTACTTGCTTATTGGTGGAATTGAGAGAGGAAAAACCATCACTATGTCATGGTGTTATGAGAGTAACAAATACACACACATAAAAAGCAATCCAGGACTTCCCTGGTGGCACAGTAGTTAAGAATCCGTCTGCCAGTGCAAGGGACACGGGTTCGAGCCCTGGTCCGAGAAGATCCCACATGTCACGGAGCAACTAGGCCCATGCACCACAACTACTGAAGTCCAAGGGCCTAGAGCCCGTGCTCCGCAAGAAGAGAAGCCACCGCAATGAGAAGCCCATGCACTGCAATGAAGAGTAGCCCCTGCTCACTGCAACTAGAGAAAGTCCATGCACAGCAACGAATACCCAGTGCAGCCAAAAATTAATTAATTAATTAATTTAAAAAAAATCCAAAACAGAATAAAATGAAAATACAAGAAGGGTTCTAATTACATGCTAAGTAAATATATAGGTGGAAGAGATTAATTCTGGCATGGTGGATCAGGTACGATTCTGTGAAAGACTTTAAAGGAAGGGGTTTATTTCTTTATGTAAAAGTGTGAGTTTGTTTGTTGACCCTGCCACATGACTTCATAAAGTCGTCATCATTGGTTAAAAAAATTTAAAAAAAAGGGAACAAAATACGTCATAGTATTTGTTCCTGAGAAATCCTTATCAGATAGAAACTGTTTTAAATACTAGTCTTAAAAAATTCAGATTTTTTTTCTTTCAGCCATCAGCTACCTTACTGAAACAAAATTGTCTATTTGATGTCTAATATTGGAAATTATTAATTACTATTACTTGTATTAAGGCTAATAAAGCTGAATCGTTTTTAACTTTTTTTTTGTTGTTGTTGGTTTTTGTTTTTTTTTTTTTGCGGTATGCGGGCCTCTCACTGTTGTGGCCTCTCCCATTGCGGAGCACAGGCTCCGGACGCGCAGGCTCAGCGGCCATGGCTCACGGGCCCAGCCGCTCCGCGGCATGTGGGATCCTCCCGGACCGGGGCACGAACCCGTGTCCCCTGCATCGGCAGGCGGACTCTCAACCACTGCGCCACCAAGGAAGCCCCAGAGTGATCTTTTTAAAGCATGCTGTCCCTCCTCTGCTTCAAGCACTCCAATGGTTTCTCCTTCTTGCAACAAGGATAGAATCAAAGCTCCTCTTGGCTCCTGAGGTCCTATATGATCTTGCCTTTCCCACTTCAATTCCCTTCACTCCTTCCCTTCCTTTTCCATGCACTAGTCGAACTGGTTTTCTTTTCTGCACCTTGAATACACGAAACTCTTTCAGGGCCTTTGTACTTGCCAGACGTTTCCCCAGCAAGGCAGCCTCTCTGGCCTCTATGTCATTTAGCTCTTTCTGTCAATGTCACCTCAGAGATGGCTTTCCCAGCCTCCTCAGCTAAAGTAGCTCACATTACCAGTCTCTCTATTACTCTACCCTATTTTGTTTTCTTCATAGCCCCTATCAGTATCTGAAATCTTATTATCTGTAATTATTCTTCCTTTCTAGAATGAAAGTTTCTTGAAGGAAGGAATTTTGTTTTGTCTTCCACTCTGTCCTAGAGCCTAGAATGGCACCTGGCACAAAGCACATGCTCACGAAGTATTTGCTTATTGACTACAAGATGATTCATCCCAGTTGTACACAGCATCCTCCCTTAGTTTTCTAGAAAAACTGCAGGAAGTAAGATGATAGAAAAGCAAAGAGCTTTTGTAGAAATGCACAGCAAAGACTGACTTTGAGAGAAGGTGAAACGCTACCCCCTTCGGTGGTTCCAAAATGGTGACACTTCCTCTCCATATTTTTTTCTCCATCTTCCCCCACGATAGGTGCACACAGTACTTAGGGACAGAGGAGGAAGGAACTGAGCTTTGGAGAAGAGAAGAGATGTCTCCTTAATTTTTAAGAGACCTTGAAAGGGGGGACTTTGGTAACGAGGAGGTGTGGGAAGATAAAAAAGTTCTGGAAATGGATGGTGGTGATGTTTATACAACACTGTGACTGTCCTTAATGTCACTGAACTGTACACTTAAAAATGGTTAAAATGATAGATCTTATGTATATTTTATCACAGTTTTAAAAATTTAAATTTAAAAAGGGAGGGAGCCTAGGACTTTCTGTAAAGGCTTTTGTGGTTGAGTGAGTCCTTTTGACGGGGTGTGTATTCTTTTAAGATTTCTGATTTTAGCGTGGGAATTAGGTTAAAAGTTCTATTTTGATTGGAATTTTTGAGATAGGCAGGACTTCTAGAGGCTGGAGAAAAAATTTTTGTCATTGTTTTTCTGTATTCTTTATTTAGGGAGGCAGATTGCCATAGAAGTACCTTTGCTTTGGGGAAGCTAGAGAAGACATGGTAGAACTCCAGACAGGTAGTAAGGAACTGGCTTCTTCAGAGGCAGTAGGGAAGAGTGGGAAGAAGGGGGCCTCCATCACTAAGCTTTGCGTCTGTGGACAAAGCCACTTAATCACTAGGAGTTAGGTTTCCTGACTTTTCAGATTGTTGGGAAAATAAAAGATAAGATGCCTAGCACAGTACCTGCTGTATAATAAATGCTCCGTAAGTGAGAGCTGCCTTGATTAGAAGGACTCACTCACTGTGGGAGGTAAACAGAATTGTCTGACAGAAGAATGAAAGCAGGAACTTTAGTTTTTACTTACAGGTTTCCTAAAGCCGGTCCACCACCTTAAATGAGAAAGTGGGATTTTCATGTCTAGTTTAAGAGTAAAGATTATGTGGAGGTTTGGAACTTCCTGGTGCTGAATCTCTTGGGAATCTAAGCATCATAGAATAGTGTTATGTGAGGTACACCGTTTTTGGTTTTTGTTTTAACTGCATTGAGTTGGAAGGCAGAGTTCTTACCAATGACCAGATCTGTTGTAATAGAAACAAGTTGCAGTGTGTATCTTGATCTGGTGGGGTATCCAAATGTAAAAATGTATCAGGGGCTTCCCTGGTGGCGCAGGGGCTTCCCTGGTGGCGCAGTGGTTGAGAGTCCGCCTGCCAATGCAGGGGACACGGGTTCGTGCCCCGTTCTGGGAAGATCCCACATGCCGCGGAGCGGCTGCGCCCGTGAGCCTGCGCATCCGGAGCCTGTGCTCCGCAACGGGAGAAGCCACGGCAGTGAGAGGCCCGCGTACCGCAAAAAAAAAAAAAAAAAATGTATCAGGCTGCACACTTCCTATCTGTGCACTATGTGTACTTCATAGCTCAATTAAAAACGAAAGAGAAATGGGCGACCTTATGCATACCTTTACAAAGGATTGTTCTCAGGTTTGACTCGCAGAAGCCTTGAACAGTAGAGGTGAAGCTGGGAGAGTGATGGTACTGCTAATATGAAAATATTCGTATAGTGTGTTTATTTAGAGAAATAATCATTGGAATAATTAATGCAGTGATCTTATAATGGCTGATTTTGATTAACATCTATTTTCTTTATATTCTAGTTAATAAAAGTATCCATGGAGAACAATGAAAATTCAGTGGATTCAAAATCCATTAAAACTTCAGAGACGTGAGTATTTAAATGGAATCTCATACAAGCAGAGAAAGATGGGTGTATGTAGTACAGCAAACTTTGAGGAAGCAGAAAGAATATGGGCTTTCAAGCCAGAGAGGCCCAGATGACTTCCTACCTCCTGTGACAGCTGCATGGCTATACACATGTTAAATTATCCTCTCTGAATCTCCTCCTTAAAATAAAACTTTCACGGAACTGCGGGGAGGTGGGAGGGTGCCTGACGTGTAGTCAGAAACCCTGCCTTAGTAGCAGAAGGATGACCCAGGAGAGGCAGAGGCACCCTCCGAATCTCTGTGCAGGATGAGAGGTTTGTGTTTGGGGGAGATTTTTTGGCCTCCTGTTTATTTGTGAGTTTTAAGGCCAAAATAAAATGCCAGTTCTCAGTCTGGGGAAGAATTGCCTGGTTATAGATTATCTTTTACCCTTTGTCTCAGTCTTCCTTTTTGGAATATTCTGCTCATTAATGCTTCCAATAACCAGCAGGTGGAGAAAGGGAAAAGATAGAACTCAAACACTCTTAATTCATGTCTGTTATTATCCATTTGGGATCTCTTGTGGTACATTTAACTCTAAAAGTTTATTTCTGGGGTCCAGTATTATTATTCTGGACCATCCAGGGAATTATAAACTAATTTTAGTACTAAACAATACTGTTACAGCAGAGCTATTAACAGGTTACCAATAAAGATTTTTGCAATATTTGTTTAGCAAAGGAATTTGCCTAGAAATTAACCTTTTGAAAGGCAGTCTCATTTTAGAGGTTTCTTGCCTTTTTTTAAACCCTTTTAAACTGATTTACACATTTTCCTACCTTTTCCTATCATACAGAACATAATTTACTATTTTAAAAGGTAGTAATTTACTATCCTTTTCCAACAGTATTTTTAGAATTGCATATAATGTGAAATACTCCCAGGTTGAGTGTGTGGGTACATGGACGTTAGGTATCAGTTTTTTGCTGTTGTTTCCTGATTCCTGGTCCAGGTCAAGGATCAGGTTTGCAGACTATTTTGGTCAAGTTTTATTGAAGCATAGCCACACCCATTCGTTTACATATTGTCCTGGGCGACTTCCACCAGCTGGATGGAGTGGGCTGCAACAGAGTCTGTACAGGCAGCCAGCCAGCCTAAAATACTTAATATTTGGCGCTTTGAGAAAAAGTTTATTGACCCTGGTCTAGATAACAGAGGTTTTTGGATAAGTGACCTTTAGACAAGTATTTTCAATTATTTACAACAGTGATTCTATGTAGCAATAAATTATTAGTTTGTTCAGTGCACAGGGTTTAAGGAACAATTTAGGAATTGTGATAAATATTGTGTTTTGGGTCATAGTTGCCTTTTGTTTATTTCCCTATCATTTCAGGGTAATTTTTATGATTTCACTCTTACCTTGAAGGATAAAATATTTTAGAAAGTTAAAAGAAATTTAAGTATAAAATGAATTTGATGAAATTTTAATAAAATTTAGAGGAAAGCAAAATATAGAGATTAAAAGTCTGAACTCTGAAGTTCAACAGATGCTTTCAGCCTTGGGTCTGACACTGTATCTTCATAACCATCAGCCTCATAGTGGTCACTTCCTCATCTGTGAAATGGGTTCTTGTGAAATTTTAGTGAGGGAAAGCCTGTTGCACACAACTTGGCATATTATATTCAACAAATGTTAACTGTTCCTATGTGTTAGAGAAGTTGTGTCCATGTGAACAGCAGCATTGGTCATTTCTCTCTTTGTAAACTGTTGTTTGATTTCCAAACAGAAAGATCTTACATGGAAGCAAATCAATGGACTCTGGAATATCCTTGGACTATAGTTACAAAATGGATTATCCTGAAATGGGTTTATGTATAATAATTAATAATAAGAACTTTCATGAAAGTACTGGTATGTATCATAAGATAGTTTTTAATCCTTTACAAGTATTTGTACCATTTATATTTGGTGTAGTATAAAAAACAGAATTGATGTTATTATTTAGTAAACTAATGACACAGAAGAGCCATGAAGTAGAGATAGAGCAGGACCCCATGGGTCCTACAATTCAACATGAACTCTTAATCTTCTACCCATCATCAAAATCTCTCCCTCTTCTATCTGTATGTTTATCTCTTCTGACCTGACTTCTGTGTAACCCTTGCTTCTTTATCTTCCTGCTCCCTCTTTCATGTTAATGGAAGGATCTCAACAAATAGTAAGTAGAAGTATTTTTCCATTCCAGGAACTGTGCAAGGCACCTCACAGAAACTGTCTTGTTTAATTCTTAGAGCACCTCTGAAAACTAACCACCATTAGATGCCGAAAGGTTAAAAATCCTTGCACAGAGTCCCACAGATGATTTAGTAGCAGAACTGGGACTCAGCGTTGGTGCTCTGAATCCACTTTCTATGCCACTTCACCTGTGCCTTCATTCATTCTGTTGACTTTCTCTTCTTCCCCCGAAAAGAAGACAGACTCCCCAACCTTAAAGAGACCTTTCTTTTACCCTGCTGCCTCTTAAGCTTTGATCTGATTTTTGTCTCCTTCCCTAAATCTTAAAAACACGTACTTTAAACTTGCCATCTTCACTTCTTTCCATCCCTTTGATTCTGTTTTCTCTGTTTCTACCTCAACCGCTCTGTAGAAGTTGCTGTTAGGTTCACCATAGCCTGATCACCAGATCCCGTTCTCAGTCTCTATACTATGTATAGCTTGAATCTAATAATACTTTCAGAGGTTTTTTTTAAGAGAATGTAAAAAATAAAATCCCTCACGATCCTAAAAAGCTATTTAACATCTTACTGTATTACTTGATATTTTTTCCTTGACAGTTTCTTTCAAAGCTTAATTTTATCCATAATAGTAAGCAATATTGTATTTTGCTTGTTCCATTTAATGTAATATAAGCATTTTTTGTGTTGCTGTATAATTTTCATATCTGTTATTTTAATGATTATATAATATCCCATTCCCTAAATATAATGTTCACTTGACTTGCATAATTTACCATATGAATGAACACTTTGGCTGTTTCTTCATTTTTCATTTTTAAATTGGTGCTGTGATAATTCTTTGAATTTGCATATTAATTGTATTAGAATTAATTTTAGTTAAGGAAACTAGAATCTGCTGATTCAGTTTAGGAGGCTGTCTACCAGAGTGCTGGTGAAAAGGGAAAGAAGCCAGATTACACTGGAAAGATAAGCTGGATTTGATGTTAGATTCATTATAAGGAGTGAGGAAAAAGTAGTTGAAAATGAGTGTCTAAACCTGAATGGCACCATTTGTATTGCTTTCGGCTCCAAGTTGAGATACAACCTTCAACCGTTAGGTATTCTGCCTCACGTTGCTAGTTATAATGCCCTCGTCCCATAGAATTTTACATTGTTGAACTTATTGTAGTTTTTTTTCCGTCCAGTTTTATTGAGATATAATTTACACACAGCACTTATAAGTTTAAGGTGTACAGCATAATGATTCGATTTCCATAGATCATGAAATGATTATCACAATAAGTTTAGTGAACGTCCATCAACTCCAATAGATACAACATTAAAGGACTAGAAAAAAGCTTTTTTCCTGTGATGAGAACTCTTAGGATTTCCTCTCTTAACAACTTTCATATATAACATACAACAGTGTTAATTATGTTTATCACATTGTATGTTGTATCTCTAGTACATCCCGAGTACTTACTTATCTTTAAAGGGGGAGGGGGAAAATTGTTCTACTCTCCCCCCAAAAATACTTAGGCCTGTAGTCTGGCTTTAGCCTTAGAGTGAGCCCCTTTTCTGCTTTGAAATTTGAAGATCAGGTTCTCACAGCCACCTCTGACAGCCTGGTATTTTTTGTTCAACTACTAAGTGGCTCACAAACCAGGACCAGAATTCAGTCACCTTGTCACACAGCTGCATGGTGTCCTCAGCCTTTCCAATGTCAAAACCTTGATGAGCTTACTTTAATTTTATAAAAACAATATATGGCCATAATATACATTTCAGAAATTACAGATTAGCAAAAGAAAAATTGAAATCACTCCTAATCACACTACTCAGATAATCAACAATAATTTGGAGCTAGAAACATCTAGGCTTTTTTCTATGCATATGTGTTAAGTTTACTCAATGTGTGCCCGCCCCCTGCAGCACTTTAGGGTTTTAAAATCTGAATTCACTGTTCAGTCAATCTGTACGTGTATGTGGAAGGCGCTGTAAAGGCATGAGGAAAGCCCAGGACTCCTGGGTACAGTCCGCTCACCAGCTTCAGTACTTTATTCAAGTTCCTGGACTCCTCTGTGCTCCCACATCTGTGCAAATGAAGCCAGTCATGATAACGGTCTCATGGTGGTTAGAAGGCTTAATGGAGACCACGCAGAGCAGAATGGCTGATGAACAGTGCTAAAGTGGCTAGTGGTTTGTGGGGTTTTTCCTGAAAAGGTGTTATGAAAGTACTAATGTATCTTAGAATTGTTGGGAACTTGAAATCAAAGAAATAGTTCCTCTGGGTTTGTGAGGTGTGTATTGATACATAGGTGTGTGTGGTGGTATATGTGTGTTTGTGTATGTACAATATGTGTGTGTGTGTGTGTGTGTGTGTGTGTGTGTGTGTATATATATACTTATTTTTTCTTTAAAGTAGGATCCTATGCTTTTTTTTTTAAATGACCATTTTCCCATGGCAAAATTTTGTCTACAAAATTTCAGTGGCAATATAGTCTCCCATTATATAAATGACTTTTAATTTATTTAACCAAACCTCTCTTGTTAGGCATTTAAGTTTGTTTTTCACTATCTAAGCAGCTGTGAAAGACGTCTTTGTGACTGTAACACTATAACAGTTTATGTTATGAAGTGTCTTATAAGCTAAGAAATGAAAGAGACTCTGTGTCACCACGATCAGAATATTGAATTTTCTTAGCATTTGCAAGGAAGAGTTTACTGTAGATTGTGTGAATCACTGAATAGTTCATTTCAAAGCAGTTTATGGGTCTTTTTTAAATTTATTTTTATATGTTTTTTACTTTTGGCTGCGCTGGGTCTTCGTTGCTGCACACGAGCTTACTCTAGTTGTGGTGCGCGGGCTTTTCATTGCTGTGGCTTCTCATGTTGAGGAGCACGGGCTTTACGCGCGCAGGCTTCAGTAGTTGCAGCATGTGGGCTCAGTAGTTGCGGCTCGCGCACTCTAGAGCGCAGGCTCAGTAGTTGTGGTACACAGACTTAGTTGCTCCGTGACATGTGGGATCTTCCCGGACCAGGGCTCAAACCCGTATCCCCTGCATTGGCAGGCGGATTCTTAACCACTGCGCCACCAGGTTAAGTCAAATTTTTTTTTTTAATGCAACTAAAAGTAACTTTTCTGTTCAAGGGATGGCATGTCGGTCTGGTACAGATGTAGATGCAGCAAACCTCTGGGAAACCTTCACGAACTTGAAATATGAAGTTAGGAATAAAAATGATCTTACATGTGAAGAAATTTTGGAATTAATGTACAGTGGTAAGAAATAAAAGAATGATCTTCGTTGTCCAATTTATGTTACAATCTAGCTGTAATTATACACATATAAAAGTAAAGCATGAGAACTGGAACTAAACTGTACACAATCCTACTCCCTCTCTCTCTCTCTCTCTCTCTCTATATATATATATATTTTTTTTTTTTTTTTTACTCTATATATTTTATGTAAGTAAAACAAGTTATTCATACCAACTCACTAGAGTGGTTTGAGGTGTGTTGCTCTGCCCTAAGTTGGGTTTACATGATCTCTTAGTTCTGTTCTCAGGTTTCTTCATCTTATTCCCATACAGTGCATATGAAATGTCTGAATAAAATTGCATTGGTTTTCTGATGGTTTTTCTTGTTTGTGAACGTTTTCCCAGTTTCTAAAGAAGATCACAGCAAAAGGAGCAGTTTTATTTGCGTGCTTCTAAGCCATGGCGAGGAAGGAAAAATTTTTGGAACAAATGGACCTGTCGATCTGAAAAAATTAGCAGGTTTCTTCAGAGGGGATTGTTGTATAAGCCTAACTGGCAAACCTAAACTTTTCGTTATTCAGGTAAATATATAACTGAGCAACCTGGTTATTGAGGATTCATTAGGGATTAATTTACTCAATTGTGGATTATCAAAAAAATTTATTTTTTTCCCTGAAGCTACTGAACTATTGTTAGTTTTTTGTTTATTTAAACTACCACTTAGGAGATAGAGAATAAATTTTAATTTTAGACTTCTAGCAAAAGGATTCTGCATAATTAACATCAATTTTTACAGAGCCTTTGCATTTCTTAGAAATAACAGTTGTACATGTACACACATATTTTTTAAAATAAATGTTTAGTTTCCTTTTCTTTTTTTAAACTTTTTAAATAAATGTTTATTTTCAAACCTCTAGGCTTGCCGAGGCACAGAACTGGACTGTGGTATTGAGACAGACAGTGGTGTTGAGGATGACATGGCCTGTCAGAAAATACCAGTTGAGGCAGACTTCTTGTATGCATATTCTACAGCACCTGGTAAGAAACTTACTAATACTGAATGTTATATGTAGATTTTAAACAATGAAGAGTGTGTTCCAAAGGCTGTCATGATTTTGATATCCATAAAAAGCCAACCTGGGGCTCCCCTGGTGGCGCAGTGGTTGGGAGTCCGCCTGCCAATGCAGGGGACACGGGTTCGAGCCCTGGTCCGGGAAGATCCCACATGCCGCGGAGCAGCTAGGTTCGTGCGCGACAACTGCTGAGCCTGCGCTCTAGAGCCCGTGAGCCATAACTATTGAGCCCATGTGCCACAACTATTGAAGCCCGCATGCCTAGAACCCGTGCTCCGCGGCAGGAGAGGCCACCGCAGTGAGAAGCCTGCGCACCGCGGCAAAGAGTGGCCCCCGCTCACTGCAACTAGAGAAAGCCTGCACGTAGCAACGAAGACCCAACTCAGCCAAAATAAGTAAATAAATTTTTTTTTAAAAAGCCAACTTGTCTGTAGTTTAGGGTACCTTAACCACAGACAAGTCTCAAAAAGTTGTCTTTAGCAAAGTTGGGCTAGAAAATATGCATCTATAGGAAAGCATACTTACATAGTGTCATTCATGAACTTGATACCACATGGAAACTGTATTAAAACATAGGACAAGTCAGAGCTTTGCCCACTTCCTGGAATAGGAGAGAACTGTGTTTTCCAGGAATTCTTTGGAAGATAGGAAATTGAAAGGATAAGCCTGAATAGCATATGCGCAGGTAGAAATGGAATGAGGGAAAATAGAGTTAAAAATGATTTATGAATAGGTTATCAACCTCCACTTTTTTGTGGTTGTATTATACATGTCATCATATAAATAAATATTTATTGATCATACAACTGTTTACTTATACAACTAAGGGTGTCACAAAGTTTGGAAATATAGGGCAAATGTATTTTTAAACAGTATTACATTTTTAAATATAGTCAATGTGACTTCTTTTAACCTCCAGGCATCTTTCCAGATAAAGTACTTTCAAATTAAAAGCAATGGATACAGGGAATTCCCCAGCAGTCCAGTGGTTAGGACTCAGTGCTTTCACTGCCACGGGCCTGGGTTCGATCCCTGGTCGGGGAACTAAGGTCTCACAAGCCGTGTGGCACAGCTGAAAAAAAGGAATGGATCCAATAGTTAATCTGGGAAAAGAACAATAAATACACTATTTCCCCTTTTTGGACTTTTGAGTATACTATAATGTGTTTATTATACTCTATTCAGATGCCCTGTAGACAAATTTAGGACACTCAAATATGTGTGCATATGTAAGCAGGTTATTTCTTGGATAAGCCAATAATCTGATTGCAACACGATGCTACTTATAATGATACTTTTCATTTCTTTGCTTTTGCATCTTCTGCACGTTACCCTTTTCTTCCCTATTGGAAGGGAAGCCCAGGAACTAAAATTCTCAGTAACTCAGTGGTGAAGTTAGTCCACAACTCTTCCTTGTCGAAGCAGAGGTATACATACATAAAGCACCCATTTGGTTTTTGTTTTGTTTTCCCCTGGAATCAAAGGTGTCATTTATTTATTTATTTATTTATATGGCTAATAATACCTATGGATGTTTATGCTTGTTTTTACCTTCATGATTATGTCGTAATTTATTAAATCAGCTAACATTGGATATCCATGATATTTTGGTTACATTTTGCCTTGTAGGTTACTATTCCTGGCGAAATTCAAAGGACGGATCCTGGTTCATCCAGTCACTTTGTGCAATGCTGAAACAGTACGCTCACAAGCTTGAGCTTATGCATATTCTCACTCGGGTTAACCGAAAGGTAGCAATAGAATTCGAGTCCTTTTCCAATGATTCTACTTTTCATGCAAAGAAACAGATTCCTTGTATTGTGTCTATGCTCACAAAAGAACTGTATTTTTAATCACTGAAGAAATGGATGATTTTTTTTTTTAATCTGTATGCCAAGTGAGGAAACGGTGTGACTGATAAACTATATTTTCCTCTCTCATTTAAATCTAATCTAATCCCCCAGGTGATACATGGAAATGTGTCACTTTCATAGCAATAAAACTACTATGAAGCTACCTCAAACACAATCAGGTAGTTGATATTGAATTTAATTAAGAATAAATAAAAATGGATAATGGTACAGTCATTATGAGAGGAAATGATTGTAAATTAACAGCTCTCATAATTAGCAAGTTTTAGTGATTAGGCTATGCTACAAATTTTCAAGGAATTATGGAAGAATTTAAACATTGCTGTAATGTGTTTCAGTGATATTGACAATGCTCTTGTTTCAGAGAACATGTTCTGGTTTTTGTCAAACTATAGACATGATGATGTGGAATAATGTATCCTCGAACTTGGTGGTCCATGTGCATGGTCAAATGCTTGAAGACCTTGATCTTAGAATTAGTATTTGGAGACAAGACAATAGTATTTTTACATCACCCATCTGAGCATATGGTGTTGTGATGTCTGTCCCGAGCATGTCCTTGTTGTTTAAAAAAAAAAGAAAAAATCATGTTTAGTATTGAAAAAGGAACTAAATGTTTTACTTGAGAATATGCAGGAAAACTAAGTTGACTCTCTCAGGTTAAATGCAACATTAATAGAGGGAGACAGAGTTAGGAATATAAGGTGCTGAAATGCAACTCTTCCCACCAGCTGCTGGGCCTTGCATTCCCACAGAGTATCTGAAGGGCTCTTATGCAAAACCTCAAACTTTGATCACACTGATAGCAGCATGAATTGAAGAAATTCTATAGGAACATACTAAAATACAACTTACAGAATACACAGTGAGGAAGAAACAGTAAATCAATCAGCTGGGCACTTTTAATTAGAAGATGGCTTCAGCCTGAACAGGGACACAGCGCAGCCTATGTCATGAAGGCAGAGCCATAGACTACGGCTTCAGGAAAAGGAATGCTGGCTAGTTTCTTCATGTACATGGAGGTGTACATGGAGGATGCTCCCAAGGCAAGAAGCTCCAAGAAAGTGAACCAAATCAAACTTCTGAAATGGAAATTTTCAAAAGATGGTGAGAGTCATAATAAAAGTTGTAGCACTTTTTTTTTCAATTTTTTCAATGACAGCTTTTAATTGGATGTTAAATTCTTATCTGCCTTTCTGCAGATAGCACATTATATAAAATACAGCTAGCACCATTACCACTGTACTGGATACACTGAATAACAATTCACTTCTCACTTTACACCGAGGGGGAGAAGGGCTGCAGTTGTCAGCCTGTCAGAAATTAAGTATGTAAATTAATGCTTAAGTGTATGAATATGAATATGATTTACAAGACGCTCGGAGTGTTGTTGGGGGAAAATCCTGAGGTCTCTCATTCCCCTTCAACGATAACAAGTGCTCAGTGACCATGACAGACGGCACACAGACTTGGGTGTGGCCACTTGTGCACTTGGCCACCAAGCTTTGGGAGCTGAAGTACTCCCGAAGAGCAAATCCTGGACTCCTTCTGGAATGTCCCTTTCTGCCATCCATGAATGTCAGCCCATAAAAGCAATTTCATTAGCATTTCCTCATTTTCCAATATAAGCGGTGAGTGTGGCCCAATAATATGGGCCCTCAACCATCCTTTGCCAAGGATGGGAAAAATCATAGCACTCTTTGTAGTAAAATTTTTGAGCATGTTAAGTTGTATTTTGTTGACATTTATAATCAAAGGAGAATGATACTGTTGTGATCATATACGGTTCTCTGAAATGAAAGGACCATGGCATGCAGGACGTTAGCAGTCATTCAGTCTTCCCTCCTTTGGTGCCCAGGGAAACTGAAGGCCAGAGAGGAGAAGCAGCACGGCCCGAGCCGGGGACAGCAGGCTAGGAGCCTCCTAGCTCAGGAGATGTTGAGCCGTCCCTGCATCGCTGTATCCCGCTGCTTTTCCGTCTGACATTTCCTGTGAGCCTTCTTTTGCTGAAAGAAAGGAACTCACGTTTATAAATGAAAGCTATTTGTTTTGGCTATATCTGTAATTTTTTCGAAGTCAATGAAGTATCTTAAAGTGTGTTCCTGTGTGACAATTTTTTTTTTTTTTTTTTTTTTTTGGCGGTACACGGGCCTCTCACTGTTGTGGCCTCTCCCGTTGCGGGGCACAGGCTCCGGACACGCAGGCTCAGCAGCCATGGCTCACGGGCCCAGCCGCTCCGCGGCATGTGGGATCCTCCCGGACCGGGGCACGAACCTGTGTCCCCTGCATCGGCAGGCGGACTCTCAACCACTGCGCCACCAGGGAAACCCCTATGTGACAATTTTATTAAAAATTTGTTATTATGAATTTTTATTTCCAAATATAAATTTTAACTTAAAATTACCATCACATTCAAGTGTTTGTTGTTGTTTCTGAGGTGCTACTCACTGAAATTAAAATATTTTTAACCAAGTGCTTGATTTGGAAGGGCCAGAGAAGATGCAACAGGACCCTTTAATCAAATACTTTGAGATGGTGGCAAATTACCGAATAGGATAAGCAGCCTTCCTTTTCTCCCAGGTCCCTCTCAGAAGACCATTTCTAAAGTTACCATGATGCCAGGAAGGATACGAAGTTTGCAGAGATCACAGCCCCTAAATATGACCATATTTTTGTTTGTTTCCTTGCTTGGAGGAATGGGGAGTAGCAGAGTATAAAGGATATTGCTGAAATGAATCACTTCAACCCATAAATTTTTAGTAGGGTGAATAGAGGGTGGGGGGAAGAACTGGGGGCGGGGGAGGGTTGGAAAAAAACCTGTGATGTCCCCAGATGGTCAGCTCTGGGAGAGGAGCTGTGACAGGGGAAGAAGTCCCCTTTGTGTTTTATGTACCTAGAAAAAAAATATGAGAAAGTGCAAACATGAGTGGTTTACATTTCTTCCAGTATTTCTATAGTGAATGTACATTACTTTTAAGTCAGAAAACTAATAAAATTCTCTAATTGGGACTAGGGGATTCCTGTTTCCAAGGAGTAGAGGGTGACATGAATAACTCCCTTAAGACTCTTTTAAAGCTATAGTTCTGTAGTACGTTGATAGTAGAGCCCATTCTAATCTCTGCTAAATAAAGAAGTCTTCAATATTAAAAAGAAAAATACCAAGGCCAAGAACCCAATAGAAAAATGGACTAAGGGCCCTGAACAGACAGGTCATAGAAAAACACCAAATGTCCCTTACACCTCAGATGAAAATCTTAATCATCACAAGAGAAATTCAGATTAAACTAAGGTATCATCTGTCATCTAGCAGACGGACAAAAGACCTCATTTGACAACATTCTGTTGGCTGAGCTGTGGGGAAATGTATCCCCCGTTGGTGGGACCGCACAACCGCGTGTGGAGGAGAATCCGGCAATACCTATCCAATTAGTTACTCTTGAAGTAGCAATCTCAGGTCTTGGAGCTCAAACTGCCCATACACCCGTACATGTACAAGGTTAGATACACTGATGCATCCACACAGTGGAACACGACTTGCTGTAAAACAGAACGAGGAGGACCCTCTTGAACTGATAAAGGTCTCCAGCATGTATGATCAGCTGGGAAAGGACGAAACACAGAACGCCATAGACAGTATGCTGTAATTTGTGTAAAAAAGGTCTAGGGGGCGGGGAGAGCATAAGAATATGCGTAAAGCAACACCAGGAGGATAAAGGGCACTAATACAAATGTAAATGGTGGATGGGAACAGGGATGGAAGTGAAATTTCTTTTGTGTTGACTTTTCTATATCGTTTTGACTTTTTGGAACCGTGTCAATGTATTATTACCTGGCTTCAAAAATGGAATCAAATCAAGGGGGGATGGGGATGGCACAAAACTTTCAGGAATGAGAACATGGTTCCATACGGGGGTAGGGCTGGGAGGGATGCCATGGCTGTCCATAGCCATGTTGCAGGATTTTGTTTAGCTTGTTTATTTTCTTCTTTGCTTCAACCTCTGTAGGTATTAGCTGAGAAATTGTAACACGCTTGATATTAGAACTTGAGCCTAAAGTAATACTCAGCATCAGCTTTTTATAGCTCAAGGAGCAAACTAGACTATTCGTTTCTTAATTCACTCTCTAGTTGTTCCATCCTTATCCTTTGCAATATGATTGTAATAAATTATCACATGATGAGGCAGACCAGGAAATATCCATCAAAGAATTTTTGTGCACAGAATCTCTACCGTCTGCTACGTTGATAACTGAAAGAACTGAGGAACTGAAATGCTTAGGGATGTTCAGAAAAAGCAAGCATCTCCCTTTCAAGAAAATGTTTTTCCAGATTTAAAGTTGGTGCAAAAGCTATTAAGTAGCATGTTTGAGCTAAGAGGCCAATGTCTGATCTACACCTTATGCTTTGGTTTTAGGTGACTTAAATGTCAGCTCAGGGACCTAACAGCCTCATATACAGTTTCCCAAGAGGGAAGCATGTTTGGCCAATGTATTGAAAGCTAACTCACTGATTTTACTGAAATATTTCCAAAGACTCATTTCTGCCTGGCAGGTTTAAGGAGCATTGAGGAGGCCACTGTGGGTGGAGGGGAGTCAGCAGAAGGAGAGCAGGTGAGGCTAACAGGGAGATGCTGCAGAGTGGGGCCTTGAGGATGCTATACCTACAGATCCCACCTAGGGCCAGAGTACTAGTGCAGCGGGAAGAGGCTCCAACATCTAGGGACCCAGGAAAGGAGACCGAAAAGGATGGCCAGGGCTGAAGGTGGGGAAACAGGAGAGTATAGGGTGAGAAAGCCAAGGGAAGAAACTGCTTCCCAAGGATGTGGCCTGCTGGGGCAAACTACTGAAAATTCAGAGAAAATGAACATTTGAAATATGCATTGGATTTGTGACAGGAGGTTATAGGTGATCTTGACAAAGGGGATTCTGTGCAAATATTGAGGCAGAAGCCAGCTTAGAGAGGACTGCTATATGAGTGTCAAGTGAGGAAACGGAAATTAAAAGTACAGAAAACTTGAGAAATTGCCTTCGAAGGAAGGGCGGGGTTGGCGGGAAGAAGTAGCTAGAGGGGGAAATGAGTTGAAATGTTGTGTTGTGTGAGAGATTTGAGCATGTTTAAATGCTGATGGCGAGAATCCAGTCAGGAAAAAGACTGAAAATACTGGAGGGAAAAGTAACTGACAGTGTAGGGTTCCTAAGCAATGAGAGAGGGTTAAATCTGAGCTAATTGTGGGGATGCAGAGAGGAGGTGGGGGTTTTTTTTTGGTTTGTTTTTAACGGGAGGAAATATGAGAAGCTGGATGTGAATAAAGCTAGGCTTGTAAGTTTTGTAGCAGGAGGTTATAACACTCTATTTTTTAAGAAGTAGAAGACAATGACTGTGCTCAAAGTTAACTGTTCAAAGGGTTAGAAGAATAAGGAAGCTTTGAAACCATTGTCAAGAGCTGGAGAGTGAGTTGACGGGAGAAGTTTAGTGAGATCGCTGGGCAGCGTTTAGGACCCAGTTGAAACCAGCGATGGTGAATCACAGTGGTACCAGCCTGCCCTGTTGTGGGGTTTTATCTAGGATAATTCAGCTGCTTCGTATGTGTTGGCTTCATCCAACTTTGGGTATTTTCCCACATTTATTAAAAAAAAAGAGGAGCCACGGACTTCAGGAGACTGCAAAATGAGTTACTACTCAACTGATGGACCATGGAAGCTAAGCTGGAGAGACGGGGCACTGAACACAGATGGGGGCTAATTTTAGGGAATAAGAAGAGTGGTCTGTGGCCTGATGGTCCTGATGAATTTGAAGAACCCTCATCGTACAAGCAGTGGAACAATAAGACTAAAAGGATTGCAGATTGTAGTCAGAGAATGGATGGGAGGTGGGGCAAATTCAATCATGAAAAAGATGTGACTGATTAAGTTGAAGAGTGAAGTAGTATATGAAAGACCATTTTGGAACTGAGGTCATGGAACTAAGGGGTGAGAATGCTGGATGTGTCCTCCTCCCTATGGGCACTGATTTGCTGAAATGAGCTTCCATGTGCAGGAGTATAGTATAAGATAATGTGATAAAATGTAGTTTTGTTTATAAACCTTTGCTTTTAGGGAACCTTTAAAAATCCACCTTCTGTTTCTGCCAATTAACACTGTTTAAAACTACCACCTGTTATCACCATTCATAAAAGAAAGGGCATTTTAACTCCCACCTCCTTCATTTCCTCCTCACTCCCAAAATAAGTAGGGACATAATCTCACATTTTCCAAGGTCCCTGCTCATTTTTAAAGCTTAGAAAACATAACCGATAATTCTGCTCAAAACTTTAAAATATATATATTTTTGTTTCCAATTTGTAACTGGAACATAAAATAGACAAAAGCACCAGGTAGAAATCGTAGTTGCCTGTTTCCAGCCAATGCTGCTGGGTCTCTGTTTTGAACGTTTGCTTCCAGAGCTACTGTTGCTGATGCAAATTCAGACGTAAGAGACTGAGCAATAAAATGTGCAAGTGGTGTCTGTTGAGAGTTTCAATTATTTGTAAATCTGTGAGAACGGGTTGAACTCCTGCGGGGGTAAGTGATGGGGGCAGTCTGGGTACCAAAATCTTGTTCTGCACCCACGCCTCACCCTGCTCTCCCCATCTCCTGCTCGCCCTCCTCGTGGCTCTCTGTCCCCAGCTGTGAGCTTAGGACCTTGCACTGCGAACAAATCAGATTTGTCTTGTGTGTATCAGCTCTGGTCTGATTTATCATCACACCCTTGACCCAACCCAGGCTGATACAAAATTAAATGATCTAAATATTAAAAGTCTGTCCATTAAGGACAGATTCCATTTGCCTATTTTCGTTTCAGTTAATCCCTGTTGAAGGTACCCTTGGTACCTTCTAAACAAATTTTTTTCAAAAAACCTTTACTGTGAGAAATTTAATACGAACTTTTTGGGTATATCTCTCTGATATTCAAAGCAATCAAATATCCTTTATATTTCATTTGAATTTCTCATGTAAGTACAAAATGGGACAAAATTAGAACCTGATTTACCCCCCTAGGTTCTCTCATCTCCTCACATGCCCTCAAGCATAGAGCAGAATTAATAGGTTGAAATAGTTGAACCAAAACAGTGGTTTGGTTTACCCAAGGAAAACATAAAAAAGATAGGCTAGACTCAGAGCCACTATAATACATTCACATCCTTAAAGTTAACCACTAGAAGTGTTAGGGATTCTCTTTCCAGTTTTCTTCTTGAAAGCCATCAAGTCACCGATGGAAGCTTATTGGGAAAGTTTATCTATGAGCCTTAAGGGCATCTACTCTGTGTTCAAGCCCTGATGTAAAAGTCCCTTCAAACCACTGCACTGATATCAACTTGCTTAGTTGGACGGGAGCATAATTTTGAATCACATCAAGTAAATTCTGGGAAATTCCTAGTTGACACCTGCACTGTCTTTGAAGGTCTTGAGCAACCCATTTTTTTCAGCATGTGAAGCTTACAGGTAAACTATGACTAAGAAATGTTTTTCACTAAATACAGTCACAGTTCATTTCAGCTCAGAATTCCCCCCTGCCCTGCTTCACCTCCCACGTGCCCACTTCCTCCACTGGGTTGGTTTCGTGTAGTTTGGGTAGTACCAGCTCTGGAATCCGCTCGCTAGCTGCCTCTTCCCCAGTCGGAACTCCAGTTTCTCTTTCTCTAAAATGGGGGCAATAATATCTTCCTTCCAGTAGTAGTGACATGAGAATTTTTAAAAAGATAACGATGGAAAAGTTGTCTTGACAGATTAAAGCTCTAGAGAACCATGGCAGGTTATTCTACGTATCCATCAGTTTGCTGTTGTTGGAAATGCCAGTAGAACTAGGGAAACTACTTTCTTGACTTATCTGTACTTAGAGCTCTCAACTTTGTGCCCCTTCTATTCTAAGTGAGGCTTACATACCATCCTTCTTGAGCCAAGAAGAAGGGGGTAGGGGTCTGGGCTTCAAAGGGCAGGAAGACAAATCACAGGAAGAGGAGAAGAAAAAAACGGCTGGTAAACAAATGTTTGCCTTGCCTTGCAGATAAGTCTTTCTGATATAATAGTTCTCTCTAGTAATAGCTCTTTTGCCCTTAGATAAAGGGCAACAAGCCCTTTATCTAAATTCCTTTATCTAAATTCCTTTAGGCAGTTAAGGGAGAGGCAAAAAGCTTTTCCAGAGACTGCTGGGTCTTCATTGCCTTCAGGCCAAAACATCCACATGTCCAAGTGGCTACTTTGGGGTGGCATATTCTGTTTCCCCTCACAACTTTCTCATTTAATGACAAAACGAAAACGAGTTAGTAATGAGTTTGAAGTCCCTTATTCAAGGATTTGGGGAGCACAGCGTCTCACAAGCAGTGGAACCCACTTCCGGAGGGATTTTGGGCAAGAAGGAGGTTTACAGAGAGAAGAGGCCACGTGGAAACAGCACGACTGGGTAGGAGGGTGGGGATTTCCTTACAAAACTAGCAGGTCCTGTTTTCTAGGGTAAAGTAAACTAGCTAAAGCTGAGTTGGAGGATTGTGAGTGGTGTATGTCAGGCTTCCTTGGCAGGAGTTTCTGGTAAAAGCAGGCTGATTTAGGCTTAGATCTGTGACATGGGTGGGGTCACTGGATACGCGAACTGTCTTTATCACTCTGTTAATATGTCAAGTTACTTGAACCTCAGTTCTGCTTGGTAGTGGAGAACTCATCGGTTTAGGGCAAACCCAATCCACTCAGAGTTAAACCATCCAACTTGGGGCTCACTCCCTGCCTGGGAGTTTGTGAAGCATCATGACACGCAGGGAGGAGGAGGTTGGAGGTATCTGGTTTTCCAGTGTCACGGGTGCCCCGTGGGTCCTGCTGAGATGAACGTCATTCTGTTTGACTGTCCTCCTCCCCTCCCCCCCTCTCTGGCATCCATCAGGACACCTGCATTCCCGTGGGGTTTCTGCTCTCACGGTGTACTCTGCGGCCACTCTGCGTCCTCTCATCCCCAGTCACGAGGCCCTTGTTGGGGAGGAAAAATAATTTTCCCTCTACCCTTCTGAGTTCTTGGCTGAGGTCCCTGTAATAAAAGACAGATTCACAAGACAATAAACGAACAGAAGTTTATGAACCTGTGTGTACATGGGAGACACCCAGCAAAACTGAGTAACTCCCCAACATGACCTAAACCACTGGCTTGAATAACCTCTTCACTAAAGACAAAAGAAAGAAAAGAGAGGGGAGCTCAGTTATGGGGACGGTTGCCAGGAAGAGCAAGGTAAACAAGGGTAAGGTTTGTCACACAGATTTCAGTCTGTACCTCCTCCGTTGATAGGTCCCTTGTGATTAAGAGTTTTCCTTCCCTTCCTGGTATGGAGAGGGAGAGAACCCTACAAGTGGAAATTTCCTTTGTAAATGTACATTTCTCTTGCAAAAGAGTAACTTCTCCTTTGTTTTCAGAGCTTCTCCTGTGTCTGTGGTTTCTCAAACGAATCCTATGCCAAAGAGGTATTTTCAGGGCGGCATATTCTTCTGCTGCCCTTCACCCATCAAAGTCAGCTGCATCTCAGAGCACAGAGGAAGGTTATTGAGCTGTTTCCTGAGCCCTGGTGGGACAAGCAGGGTGTCTGGGAGGCTGCCCCCAGCCCACCTACTTAAGCCCTTTCTACCGCTTATGCCTTATTCTACAGCTACCATGATGGGGCGGGCGCGGCGGGAGCTTCTCCTTCAGGGATCCAAGCAGGAAATGGGGTGCCAGTCTGTTCTAAGTTGCAGAACCCCAAATCTAAGGGGCTGCACAGCAGGGCTCCTTCTGTGAGGCCCTCAGCATGGACTCACCCCGGCTCTCTCCTCACCAGGTCTCCTCCCTTCCCCAGCTCGGAGGATTTTCACCTGGTGGCGGGGAGGACGGAGAGGGAAGAGGCAGATCAGTGTTCTCTGTCTGTCACACCTGGCCTTCAGCTGGTAAACATCAAAACACAAGAACTTAATGCGACACGTCTCCTTGCGGCCATGAAGGCCTTGCGTCTCACAGCCAAATCGACAGTGCGGGAACAGGAAGTTGTGACAGGGTGAAAGGAAGTGAGGATGCAGATTTTGCCACATGTGCTTATGATAGTAGCTACCCTTATGCAATTTCTCTATGCCAAGCTCTTCACAAACAGTATCTCCGTTAATTCTCACAATAATCTTAGGAAGTAGCATTATCATCTCAATTTGCTAACTGAAGTTGAAATTTTGTAATTGAAAGCTCAGAGGTTAAACAACTGGCCTAAGGTCACACAGCCTGTGGTTGGTAGTACCTGAACATGAATCCAGGCATTTCTGCTTCCCAAGTCGTTGCTCTTTCTACAATCCCCCGATTACTCACTTCGTTAAAGGACACCGAATGAAAACACAAGCCAAAGCATGCACCTGGAATCTAGAAGGGAGCGTGTGTCTGTAAAACAGATTGGGAAAACACCTTACACCTGATCCTCAGAGCTTTGTCCTTGTGAGATACTGCATAAGCATGTGTATGGAGAGTTGGTCAAAGTGATAGACGATCAGAAAGGATCTTTTCTTGGTGGGGGTGGGGGGGAGTAGCTGGAGGAGAGAGTAGAAGAATGCAAGATCTCAGATAGTTATGAACAATGTGAACAAATGGCAGAGACTCACTTTTCCAGAACCTGCCCTCAAGATGACCCACAACTATACTTTAGTGCATCACTTAAAGAAGCCACCTTAAAGGAGGGTAAACAAGCCTCAGGATAGAGCTGGCACACTACAGAGTTGGAGTCAAATTTGGTTGAAAATGGGCAGACCCCTATCCTGTGATGTATACACTGGTTTTCTTAACTAAAAAATTTCGAAGTCTCTTGGCAATGCATTTAACACACCATAATTTTCTTTTTTGCTTTCCTTTTCAATTTTCTATCCAACTCCATTCTTCTTTCACCCATCTGTCACCTTAGGATCCAGAAAGCAAAGCAGCAGCAGCTCCTATAGCTGGCGGAATGAAGTCGGGAGCACCTGTCCATGGTGTTGTGTGTGGGTAGCAGCAAACATACATGAGCAAGAAGACCAACAAGGAGAGTCTGGGCTCCAGGCATCGCTCCAAGCAAGGAGTGACTGCGTGAGCATGCCACAGAGTTGGGCAACTGGGAAGCCGAATGATGATGTGGCTTTTAGGAACTCAAAAACAAAGTGGAGGTCAGAAACAGGAAGGAGCCATTGTGAAATTGAAAGTTCCCTGGCTTTGGGATCAGCAAGGTCCAGTCACAAAGCCTGATGTCTCTGCTCGTTTACTACATGACCTTGGGCATTTTCGTTCACCCCCGTGAACCTCAGTTTTCTTATTCATAAAATAATTATAACCATAACATCATCCTTGCAGTGTGGTTGGAAAGGTTAGAGAGGATGCATATATAGCACATGGCTTAGGACTTCACAAGCAATCAGTTCTGTCCTACATCAAGGCTCATGTATTTCCTAAGGGATCGTCCATGGCTTCCCTCAGATTCCTAGAGCTCATAATAGGTTGGATTCACTGCACGTATGTATGTGCAAGGCGGCTGTGCTAGTGCTGTGAATTCAAGGTGCAAGCAGCTTCTGCAGAAAGCTGCAAGAATGTGAATATGGATTGGTCCCTGCTGCTTTCATTTTCTACTGATGCAAAACCATTTACCACACACTCAGCATCTTAAAACAACATGTTTATTCTCGCACAGGTTTTGTGGTCTGGAGTCCAGGCACAGTGGAGCTAGGTCCTCAGGTCAGGGGCCAACCAAGCTGAAATCAAGGTGCCCGTGGGCTGTGTTCTCATCTGGAGGTTTGACTCAGGAAGAAACCATTTCCAGGCTCATTAAAGTTATTGGCAGAACTCAGTTCCTTATGGCTGTTTTCTGGCTGACTGTCAGCCGGACATCACCCTCAGCAACTACGAGCCACCCTCGGGTCCTCGCCTCGAGGGCCCCTTTACAGGCGGTTCATGACATGCTGTTTGCTTTTAGGCCAGCAGGAGGATTTCTCACTTCAAATATCTCCTCCCTCCAGAGAAGGCCCAGGCCCCCTTTTGAGGTGTTCACTTGCTCAGGTCAGGCTCAGCCAGGATCATCTCCCTTTTGATTATTCACAGGCAACCAGTTGGAGACAGTTACATCTGCAAAATCCCTTCACTTCTGCCACGTAACCTAACCTATGACAGGAGTGAAATCCCACCATATTCCCAGGTCTCGCCTGCACTCAAGGGGTGAGAATCATACAGGGCATGGACACCAGCGGGCAGGAATTGGGGGGGCATGTGAGAATTCCACCCACTGTGCCTGCCTGGTCATGCCGACCTCCAAGTGAGGGCTGAGGGCTGAGCACGGAGGTGAGTAACACTTGGTAGACACTTTATGAATCAGCTTTGATTCAGCTGGAAGTTCACCAGGTGATTTTTCTTCTTGCTAGATTAACGTATTCTACAGAATTACAGCGAAAAAATTCCGGATACCACACCCTGAAAGAAAATTGTCCTTTTAGGAAATGTTTTGCCCTGGAGGAAGCATCTCTTACCATCTCAGACACCTTCCATCCTGTTCTGCAGACTACTTGAGGCTGTAATGTACATTCACAAGATTTCAGGTCACGTGGCCTGAGATCTACTTTTTAAAATACTCTCAATCTAAATATGGGGAAACTAAGGCCCATACAGGACTAAATTCACCTGGCCCCCTTCTCTGGGCCTCTTGCAGTGATGTCATGACCAAAATGTCCCTGCTGTTTAAGGAGAGACGTATCATTGAGTAGGATTCCTAGTAGGTGGTCTAATGAGAAGGTGACCACCAGAAAATGGAAAAAATACTAGCCAGCGTGGGGTGGGTTGAGGGATTTTCCAAATAAAATTTAATGTCCTGATGACTACCACTATAAAGAGAAAGAGATGGTAAAAGTTATTTTCAAATTAATTGAAACTGAATTATTGGAATTAATTGAGGAATATTTCTTTTGCATAAAGTCTTTTTTCCCTCGTTTTCAATGAAAAAAATTTTGTATTAATATTAATAGGCTCCAGGTCTATTGGGATTCAAACAGCTACAAAGTTATCTTGTTCATTACCCCCTATCCAGATCACTGAAACCTGATTGGTTTACCAGTCTCTAGTACCCCTCCAAAAGATTTTTACACCTCTTTCAGGCTGAGCTTCTTAACAACAACTGGCAGTATTAGTTTTCCCTTAAAGAAGGATTCCCTGGGTGGGATAGGGAGGGTGGGAGGGAGACGCAAGAGGGAGGAGATAATGGGGACATATGTATACGTATAGCTGATTCACTTTGTTATAAAGCAGAAACTAACACACCACTGTAAAGCAATTCTACTCCAGTAAAGATGTTTAAAAAAAAAAAAAAGAAAGCATTCCCCTGTGCTGAAAAAAATGTGGGGTTAGATTTGAGGAAGACCTGTCGGGGTCAAAAGTCAAATGGGAAGAGTGGTTCTGGGTCTGTGCAAGAGAAGATCCCAGAGTCTGTCCTAACCCAGCACTCCAGTGCAGGGAATTTAAAGAGCTAAGATGGGGGGCCGTGGGGAGTGGGCACGGACTAGCTTTACCAAGAAGTGCCGTCGGCTGAGTGTTGCACCGAAACCATACTGGCCTGGAGGGATCCTCATCGGTGTTGGAGGCAGGGACCCCGGCCAGAGCAAGGATGTGATATGAAGTAATGAGATTCTCATACCCCGCCGCTGGTAATGCAAACGTGGACAGCCACTTGTGAAATCAGCTTGGCACTTTCTTAAAAGTTAAATATCCACTTATTATATGAGCCGCTCGTTCCACTTCTAGCTGTTTATTCAAGAGAAATAGAGATGCATGTCCACCAAAAGACTGGTACGTGAATGTTCATAGCACCTTTATTCATAAGGGCCCCAAATGGAAACAACACAAATGTCCATCAAGAGGTGAATGGATACACAAACTGAGGTATAGTTGTACCATGGAATAGCCATCACCAGTAAAAAGTAACAAACTACCAATATACACAACATGGTTGAATCTTAGAGGCATCTTGCTGAGTGAAAGAAGCCAGACAAGAGTACATACTATAAGATTCCACTTAAATAAGGGATGAGAACAGGCAAAATACCAAGCTCTCAGTGAGAAAAATCATATTAGTACTTGCCTGGGGAAGAGATTAGGACTCTAGAAACTGCAAAGGGGCAGAAGGAAGATTTTAGGAGGTAACGAGAATATTCGATATCTTGATGGTGGTGATGCCTACATGGGTGTATATATTTGTCAAAACACATCAAAGTGCAGTCTTAAGTGCATTCAATTGTATATAAAATATTCATTATTAAATATTAAACCAACCAAAAGTTGATTTTTTTTTTTTTTGGCTGCGCCATGCGGCTCGTGGGATCTTAGTTCCCCAACCAGGGATCAAACCTGCTCCTTCAGCAGTGAAAGCGAGGAGTCCTAACCACTGGACCACCAGGGAATTCCCAAAAGTTGATTTTTAAAAAATGACCCAGGTGCAGGGTTTCTACTGGAGAAAACTCTGATGAAGCGCACTCTGTGCATCCCTAGAGACCTCTGAAATTCATGCTGTGTGTCTCAATTCCAATGGAATTCCTATTTAACTGATACAAAGATACTGGAGAGACCAAGATGGAGTCAATTCACTCTTCTTATTCCTTCTGCTAGAAAGCCTGGATGTTATAAAGCAAATATAGAAAACTCTGAAAGGGGAGAGGAGGAGGGAGACGGGGAAGTGACCTCAGAACCCAGGGAGTGATGTGGCAGTGAGTTCCCTGAGTTTTCTTATTGTCTCATGCATCCCGGATTGAATAACAGAGAAGCTGGCAACACAGAAAGGGCAGTGGGTGCAAACCAAAGAAAAAAAAAAAAAAGCTTCCAAAGAAAGGGGCAGCCTAGGAAGACAGAAAACTTTTAGACAATAACCAGCCCACTCAAGCCAACATGACAGGAAACGACCTCGCTCCACACTGAGCTGAACACCAAGGGCACCCAGGCAGCAGAACCTCTTCTTCCTCAAGTGAGTACTGTTTCCTCTTAAAAAAAAAAACGTGTTAACATTTTCAATGGCACTGGCTATGCTTTGAGGTAATGATGGTTATAAAACCATAAGGGTGTCTCACTTGCGCAGGAGGTGAGATGTCCAAATGGCCCTTCTATGACCACCTCTGTGACGATTAAATTGCTAGGTCGCTAACACAAGTCATTGCTATTCCTTGTCCCCAGATTGGACCCTGGATTTAAAAAAATGACCAGTCTTCTCTGACAACACTAAATTCAGTGGGGGAAAATACTTAGGAATCTGTTAGGGTGACTTTGTTCCCAAATTATCTTTGGCACTCCCTCGATGGCCACTTGGTACTGCCAAAAAATTACTTCCATCTCCCACTAATTTAACTCACAGCTTGGCACACAGGAACAAAGAAGGGGTTCTGTGAATAATTAGATGTGAGTAACATGCTCTACAGTTTTGCCAGTGGAGCTTACCAGGACTGTCAGAACTGCCCTATTTTTCAAGCTTACAGTAAGAGAAAAACCTTAAAGACAAAGAAGGTAGCTCATCCTTCTCCTGGAAGGATATTTGTAATTATTCAGACGATCTATTCAAATAAAATGTTATCCTTATAGATATATGCTCTAGTATCTTTTCAGGATGGGTAGAAGCAGCTCACATTCAAATACTTATTCAGCAAGTTTTAAAAGACTGTATTCCAACATTTGAAACACCTTGTCCATTAAGAGCGAGTGGGATTTTTATGGGATGGTGTAAACATTTTGTAAAGCCCTATACATCAACAATGCCTCCACTACCCAACAGGAATAGTAAAATATCAAAATTGCATTTTGAAAAATAAACTTGCTATGATCTGTGTTAAAACTGGCCCTGGGGCTTCCCTGGTGGCGCAGTGGTTGAGAGTCAGCCTGCCGATGCAGGGAACATGGGTTTGTGCCCCGGTCCGGGAAGATCCCACATGCCACGGAGCGGCTGGGCCCGTGACCCATGGCCGCTGAGCCTGCGCGTCCGGAGCCTGGGCTCCGCAATGGGAGAGGCCACAGCAGTGAGAGGCCTGCGTACCACCAAAACAAAAACCAAAAAACAAAAAAACTGGCCCTGGACTTCCCTGGTGGCGCAGTGGTTAAGAATCTGCCTGCCAAGGCAGAGGACACGGGTTCGAGCCCTGGTCCGGGAAGATCCCACATGCCACGGAGCAACTAAGCCTGTGCGCCGCAACTACAGAGCCTGCACTCTAGAGCCCGTGAGCCACAACTACTGAGCCCGCGTGTCACAACTAATGAAGCCCGTGCACCTAGAGCCCGGGCTCCGAAACAAGAGAAGCCACCGCAATGAGAAGCCCACACACCACAACGAAGAGTAGCCCATGCACCGCAACGAAGAGTAGCCCCCGCTCGTCGCAACTAGAGAAAGCCCCTGTGCAACAATGAAGCCCCAACGCAACCAAAAGTAAATAAATTTTAAAAACCCCCAGAAACTGGCCCTGCCCGTAGCTCTTATAAACATGAAATCTATAGCTTAAAAAAGACAGGCACTCTCGCCATATGAAATGTTAATTTGTAGGATTTTGGGTATTTCAGGCACTTCTGGAAGAATAGACGTGGGCTGAATGGTGCTGTGTTGGATTATAACAATACCTCTGAGGTGTGATATTTCATTCACAAGTAAGAGAGCTCTACCAATTGTTCTGGATGATCGTGAGATAACACTGGTTTCACATTTGGGTTAATCAGTTTTCACATTGCCTAAAGGTCACTGGACAGGGTTTTATCAAGCCCCACGAACGAATATGGCTGTCAAATCCTAAGTTCTTATATCTTAAACCCCTACCTCCCATAATAAGCAGATGTCAGTCCCACTCATTTCATAACTCTTGGCATTAATGTCTCTTTTTCTCCCTAGACACAGGGGTTAGCAACCCACTCTCCATCAAGTTCAAAATCAGTAGTGGCATCATGGTGTTTTCCCAAGGGTGACCTGAGGCTACAAGGACAAAGGACAGGCCCGTTACTCTAACCTAGACCTGCCAAAGACTAAAATTCAACCTGTGTTCCAAGCTTCCTGAACTCTAAGTAAGTTCATTCTGATACAATTTAAAGACTCAAGAAAATCCCCAAGGAGACATTTTCTTCAACCTACCTGTTGTCAACAGGAAGACAGGTCTAGTGACCATCACATGTATCAGCAGCACACGATAGTGATTACACACCAGGATATTTGTTATTTGCTGCATTGCTCCATCTAAACTTTCTGGTCAATGAATCATGGCAGAGAGGTAAAGGGAATTCACTCTTAAAGACCAAGTCTCACCCTCTCTGGATACCATGTCTTGACCTCATTACTGTCACTGTGGTCTTATCTTCAGGAACTAAACATACAATAACAATTTGTTCCTTTAATTGTCACACTGATATACAAAATACTTAAATGCTTCTAAAGGCAGGGTCTGCGCTCATGCATCACAAGGCACTATGGGAAAATCCCCATACAAGAGGACCTTTTCACCTAAGATGCTGCGTGTGACAGTTGAACAGCAAAAGGCTGAAAGAACAAAGCCCTCCAAATGTTATGGGTAACACAACTAGTCTAACTTCACAGAGTTTGTACTTTCCCTTTCCAACTCAGTGGAAAAAAACAGAGATAATTAGCAACTGTAGATTGGTGTGCTAGGCCATTGATGAATCTGTATTGTTAGAAACTAGCATTTAATCCTACCTTAGGCTACTTTAAAAATCCACCCAAACACTTGTAGAGTAAGTATAGTGCCACTGTGTTCTAGATGACAGTTACAATTGTAAAGGAAATAATAGTTTACATGAAACATGAATACTTAGAACATGTTGCAGGAACTGAACCTTTAAAAGCACATATTCTGAGGACTTCCCTGGTGGCCCAGTGGCTAAGACTCTGCACTCCCAATGCAGCGGGTTTGATCCCTGGTGAGGGAACTAGATCCCACAAGCTGCAGCTTAGAGTTCACATGCTGCAGCTAAAGATCCCGCATGCTGCAACTAAAAGATCCCGCATGCTGCAACTAAGACCCGGCACAGCCAAATAAATAAATAAATAATTTTTAAAATAAAAGTACATATTCTGAATTTTCTCACCTGGATACTAACAAATAGTGAACACTATATATTTAAGAATAGAGTTGGAAAAGAAATCTGAAGAACCAAAGGTAAGAAATCTTACAAGGAATCAAATTGAAAATAAAACATTGCTAAAGAGGTAATGAAGAATTGTAGAATAAGAAAATGACAAGAAGCCCAATATTCCATTTGTTAAAAATTCTTTTCTGTTGGTTTACTTTTCTCTGTTATTAAAATGGCTTAAAGTACACAAAATGGATTCATCATAATCCTTGGTTCATGGCACATCTTGGTTCCTAGGTCATCCTTGACTGTTCCTGGGCCTCTATGTAAATATATTTGAGTGCATTTGAATAAACCAGTGATCACCTGTGAACCCACCACACAACCCAAGAACAAGAACTCTGGCCTAACATCTACTAACATCTGCTCTACCCCTGTTCTTCTCCTTGCTTCATACCCTCCAGCCCAGGGGTAACCACTGCCCTGAATTTATGCTTATGATTCCTGGGCTTTCAAAAAAATGTTTTATCGCATATATATGATTGCTTAAGCAACACATTGCTTGGTTGTTTTTCTTTTTTAAATGTATCTTATATCCATTCTCCTGTTAATTTACTCATTCTCTTATGAATGAACATTTTGGTTTATTTCCAGATTTTTGCTATTATGAATGGCACTATGTGAGGGTTTTTTTTTTTTTTTTTTGTCTTCCAGTACACATGGGCAAGTTTCCCTACAGCTTATACTTAGAGGAATTTTTCTGTCATAAAGTATGAGAATGCTCAACTTCATGAGATAATCCAAATTGTTTTCCAAAGTGGTGGTTCTAATTTAAACTCTGACCAAATAATAAATAGCTTTCTCTTCATATTTGATCCACAATCTCTCCATATTTGGTATTGTCAAACTTCTTAATATTTGCCAATAGAATAGACGCAAAACGTCTCATTGTTCATTTTCCTAATTACTGAGATTGAGCAATTTTTTATGTGTTTATTGGCTGGATGTTTCCTCTCTGTGAAACTCCTATTAATGTCTTTTGCCAATTTTCTATTGTTGTTTTTCATTAATTTGTAAGAGCTCCTTAAACTGTGCTGACATGTTATTGCTTTGTAGGTTTTATGTGCTGCAAATATCTTTTTCCATTTTATAGTTTCTCTTTTCACCGTTTGATGAAAGAATTTCTTAATTTTGCTATAGTCCAAAATTTTAATCTCCTTTAATAGTTAAATGCATTTTTGCATCTCACTTGCTTCTACTTTCTACTAAACATTTTAACATTTTGCTTCTGACATTTAAGAATGATCCTCTGTGATGGACCTAGAGACTGTCACACAGAGTGAAGTAAGTCAGAAAGAGAAAAACGAATACCGTATGCTAACACATATATATGGAATCTAAAAAAAAACAAAAAAAAGGTTCTGAAGAAGCTAGGGGCAGGACAGGAATAAAGACACAGACGTAGAGAATGGACTTGAGGACACGGGGAGGGGGAAGGGCAAGCTGGGATGAAGTGAAAGAGTGGCATGGACATATATACACTATCAAATGTAAAATAGATAGCTAGTGGGAAGCAGCCGCATAGCACAGGGAGTCAGCTCGGTGCTTTGTGTCCACCTAAAGGGGTAGGATTGGGAGGGAGACACAAGAGGGAGGAGATATGGGAATATATGTATACATATGGCTGATTCACTTTGTTATACAGCAGCAACTAACACAACATTGTAAGCAGTTATACTCCAATGAAGATGTTAAAAAAAAAAAAAAGAATGATCCTCTGGAATTAATTTTTGTATATAGAGGGAGTTAGGACTATAATTTTATTTTTTCCCTATACCAATAACAATTTTTTTCTAGTTGTGCTTATTGAAAAATCCCTCCTTTCCTTGCTGATCTGCCATGCCATCTATATCTTATATCAAAGATTAACTACGTGAGGACTGTTTGGGAGTTCTGTATTCTCCTTCATGGGCCAGTTTCATTGGTCAGTTTGTTTATCTTTGTAGAAATACCACACTGTCTTAATTGCTGTAGCTTCATAAAAGTTCGGATGTTGGGCAGGGTAAATTTCTTCTCTTTCCTCTTTAATAATGTCTTGGATGTCCTTGGCTCTTGTCTTAATGATAGACTTAGATTATTGCTATGATCTGTGAAATGTAACCTACAACCTTACAATTCTGCAATTCAAATGGGTTGTTTTACTTAATAATCAGTTGCTCTGTTTAATTATATTTAAATTGGCATAAATATTAGTGAGGTTTTTTGTTAATTCAGAAGAAGCTTCACCTTCATTGACCAACATGACTTATGCATTAGGGTGTGATAAATCGCCCAGCTCCTTTTTTTTAAATCATAGCACGCACAGAAAATAACATTTCTATAGCAGATAGGGGTTAACGGACAACAATGCTTGTGGCCTAAGATAAATGCCCAGGGCCCCAGGCCAAACTGAGGCCTCCCTGATGGCTGAGAGCATCAGTAATCTCCACACACATATAACACATGGTCCCCCAGAACACAGATCAAGATGCTCTGCGTTATTCAAATGAGTACTTGACACTATCTCATTTTAATTAAATAAATAAGCATTTACATATATTTAAAATAGGTTGGATCTGTGTCCCTTTACAAAAGCAAATTGCTTAAATTAAACTACAGGCAAAAGCAGAGTTAACCTAAGTTGAACACATCTGCCTTCTGTGAGATACTATTCCAAAATCTAATTTGAATCTAACAGAGTGCCAATAAAAAGTTTAAACACTGAACAAATTAATTTATATATTATTTTACTTTAATTTAGTTGCTTATTTCTATGACTTTACTTTTCTAAAAAGTGCTCATCTAATAAAAAATCAACGATCATAGCAAGGATGAAGAAGATGGTAAAGAGCCATTCCCAACCCCACAGCCTACAAACCACCATTGTTAATAGAGGAAAATACATGCCGTTCACCCTCTGGGCTCATAGACGGATAAACAGGAAGACTGAAAGATAGATGATGGAAGGGTGGATAGACTAAAGTAATTCTGAATAAATGGTAACACTATAATGCTAATTTTGATTAAAAGTTTTACACTTAATTGAATTTTAAAGCTCTATTGTTTGGTACATACATATTTAGTGTCTCTATGTCTTCTTGGTGGATTTTTAAAAATCATTATACAATAACCCTCTTTAAATTTTTTTTTAATAAATTTATTTTATTTATTTATTTTTGGCTGCGTTGGGTCCTCATTGCTGTGTGCGGGCTTTTCTCTCGTTGCGGCAAGCGGGGGCTAGTCTTCGTTGTGGTGCGCAGGCTTCTCATTGTGGTGGCTTCTCTTGTTGCGGAGCACGGGCTCTAGGCACGCGGGCTTCAGTAGTTGTGGCTCGTGGGCTCAGCAGTTGTGGCCTGCGGGCTCTAGAGCACAGGCTCAGTGGTTGTGGTGCACGGGCTTAGTTGCTCCGTGGCATGTGGGATCTTCCCAGACCAGGGCTCGAACCCGTGTCCCCTGCAGGCGGATTCTTAACCACTGCACCACCAGGGAAGTCCATTTAATTTTTTTCTGTTATCAATATACCACTACTCTTGCTTTCACTATTTTTCATGTTAGCTTGACAAAGCTTTTTTTATCCTTTTACTTTCAAATTCCCTATGTCATTGTGTTTGAAGTGAGTTTCTTGTAGACAGCACGTAGTTGGATTACACTTTCTTTTCTTTTTAAAAATCTATTCTGGGGCTTCCCTGGTGGTGCAGTGGTTGGGAATCTGTCTGCCAATGCAGGGGACACGGATTCGTGCCCTGGTCTGGGAGGATCCCACATGCCGTGGAGCAACTGGGCCTGTGAGCCACAACTACTGAGCCTGCGCGTCCGGAGCCTCTGCTCCGCAACGGGAGAGGCCGCGACAGTGAGAGGCCCGCGCACCGTGATGAGGAACGGCCCCCGCTCACCGCAACTGGAGAAAGCCCTCGCGCATCGACGAAGACCCAGCACAGCCAAAACTAACTAACTAAATTAATTAGTTAAAAAAAAATCTATTCTACTAATCTCTGCCCTTTAATTAGTATGTGTTGACCGTTTCCCTTTAAAGCAATTATTGAAATGTTGGAGCTGAAGTCTGCTACTTTATTATTTGTTTTCTGTTTGTTTCCTATTTCTCTTTTCTTTATTTTTCTTGGGGTGCCTGGCCTCTTTTTTTTAGGATTCCATCTTGTTTAATTTGCACTTTTTTTGAGCATATTGCTTTGTATACCTTTCTTTGTGGTTGCTCTAGGTATTACAAGATACATACATGACATCACAATCTATTGATTTTGATGTTTAACTGCAAGTGAAATATTGAAAACTTACTTCCATTTAGGTCCTTTTAACCCCCTACTTTTAGAACATAATTCTTTTAAGTGTTTCTTTTACATATATTGAGCACCAAATAGACGCTGTTTTAATTTTTGCTTCAACCATCAAATATGATTTCAGAAACTCATGAGAAGGATAGCTTACTATATTTACCCATATTTTTACCCATTCCCTTGCTGTTTTTTTTTTTTTCTTTCTTTCTTTCTGAAATCCCAGGCCTCCTTCTGTTATCATTTTCTATCTGGAGAACTGCCTTTCACCATTCTTTAAGGGTACGTCTGCTGGTGACACATTGTCTTAGTTTTCTTTCATCTGAGGATGTCTATTTCTTTTTCCTTCCTGAGGACGGTTTCTCTGGACACAGAATTCACATCACCTATTCCTTTCTTTTATTACTTGAAAAATGTTGTGCCACTTCCTGCCAACCTCCATGGTTCATGGTTTCAGATGAGTAATCTGCTGTTATTTGAATTGCCATTCCCCTATAGGAAATGTGTCATTTTTCTCTGATTGCATTTAGATTTTTTTCTTTGTCTTTAGTTTTCAGATGTTTGATTACAATGTGTCTTGGCATGGATTTCTTTGATTTGGATTTCATTCAGTTCTGTGAATCAACAGGTTTACATCTTTCAGTCATTATTTCTTCAAATGTTTTTTTCAGTTCCCCATTCTTTCTCTCTCCTTCTGGGACTCCAATGACACAAGTAGTATAACTTTTGCTATTGTTCCACAGGTCCCTGAGGCTCTGTTCATTTTTTTTTTTTCCCCAAAATATTTTCTCTCTGTTTTTCAGGTTGAGTAATTTCTAGTCACTGTTCTTAAGTTTTTAATTTTCTGTCATTTCCACTCTCCTGTGGAGCCTATCCAGCAAGATTTAAAAAATTTTTTTGAGTTGTCATATTTTGTTTGAATTTAACAGAAAAAAATAACTGAAGCAAAAGTGAAGTCAATGCTGACCTTTAGAACAATTTTTTTTCACTCCATGACTAGAAAAAGCTATTCCCTCAGTTCCCTTCTTCTCAATACAGAAAATAGTAGCAGGGCCTCTTAGAAATTATGGCAGGTCTTCGATTTTAGAGACACTCTTGTTCTTTACTGTATCAAACAGGTTAAAAGGATCGCATATTTCACATTACATATAATTTTCCTATAAAAATATCTGAAGGGATTTTAATAATACAGCAATGAAATTTTTATTAATTTTCATTTCTTTTTTTTTTTTTTTTTCATTTTGAGACAACAGTGAACATTCTTGGAAGTCCTTATGGTTTTGTGGTCCTAGACTCTGCACCTGCGCTGTCCAATGGCTCTGGACTCATTTTGTTGATGAGAGTAGGTTTGATACCTGGCAGAGCCTTGTCAAAAATTTTTTTCTCTATCATTAACCAACATCTCCTTCTGAAGTTTATAGCCTGGCATTATACCCTTTTCCATGTTGGTTACTCCAAGGCAATTATGCTGTTTCTTTTGGGGTGATTTATATCATTAGGTATTGAGGGAGGTAGATTCTGTGATCCAACTTCATTCAACCTTCTTTAAAAGTGAAAACTATCATTTTTAGTCCTTTCTCAGAGACACTGACATGAAGACATTGTTAGCTTTTGATATTTTAGAATGTGTCTGTCATTCCTTGGTTATCACTTGTTTAGGTAACATTTCCCCCTAAATTACTAATTAAATCCCAATTAAATTAATCCTAAATTTTGGCCTGATTCTTTTTAAATGGTTCAAAATTGCTTCCATCTTTTTAACCAAATTTGCCCAAATCTAAAGCATTATTCCTTTTGTTTACCTACTGAGGATGAATATATTTACTTTTTTTTTTTTACTTAAAAAAAATTATTTATTTATTTATTTATGTCTGCATTAGGTCTTTGTTGCTGCGCGTGGGCTTTCTCTAGTTGCGGCGAGTGGGGCTACTCTTCGTTGAGATGCGCGGGCTTCTCATTGCGGTGGCTTCTCCTGGTGCAGAGCTTGGGCTCTAGGCACATGGGCTCTAGATGCAGGCTCAGTAGTTGTGGCACACAGGCTTATTTGTTCCTGGGCATGTGGGATCCTCCCAGACCAGGGCTCGAACCCATGTCCCCTGAATTGGCTGGCCGTTTCTTAACAGCTGCGCCACCAGGGAAGTCCCTCAATTTGCTTTTTACTGAAATTTGTTAACACAGTTGGATCAATGCATATTGCCTCTTTTCCATCTTCCATTTTGATGACAAAGACACCCAGAGCTCTGGACACTATTTTCTTTTCCCAATACTGCTTGCTAAGTTTTTTCTGTTTGCTTCATTACCACACTTCCAACTATTTTCTATTTAATTTGTAATTTGGCCTGTTTTAAAAGTTTTCCCTTTCCATTGTTTTGTTTTGGCAATCCTATATCTAGCAAGTTAGTTTTTCTTCTCTGATATCTCTCATGTTTGATGCTGTTAATAATATTATTGTAAAAAGACAATTTGTTGCTTCTACACTGATATTGGAAAAATAATAAAGTGGTAAAGTTAATAGGTGTTTTTTAAAATGTGACTAGTAGGCAAGTGGGTTTTTTTTTTTTTTTTTTTTTTGGTGGTGGTTTTTTGTTTTGTTTTGTCTTTAAAGACTACATTTAAAACTTTATGGAAGATGGGGAAAATTATCTGTTGAAAGTTGCATCTTGTGACCTCAGGCTGACTTCAGGCTTTGACAAGGACATCAGCCTTCTTGGGTGTTTGCATCTTAAAAGAGGAGCCTGGAGCGGCAGATATGGAAGGTTTGTTTCAGATATTAGGAGAGGGAAGAGAGTATCCCTGTACTCCTCCATTTTCATTTTGTTGAATTGCTATTGTTTAGATGGAAAATATGAAAAATATCATTATACCGTCTATTATCGTGCACATCACACTGTGTAATGATTTGTTTATTGTTCATTCCGGGGCAAGAACTGTGAGTTCTTTTAGTCAAAGGCTCTGTATTATTCACCTTTTTATCCCAAGAGCCTAGAACAGTGCCAGGCTCATGGCTCATTTCAATAAATGTTTGCTGAATAATACTTGGAATATTTAGAACATCTTTCCATGGTCTTGTGTTGAAGGTTAAAATGTGATTTTCCAGTGCTTGTACATAAAAGGTGTTTATTCATAATCATATGGATGCTATTCTAATTTCTGAAGAGGAGGACAAAACCTAGGTTATTGTGGCATTGTTTCTAATGATGGGTAATTGTCTATTCTCATGTCTGTAAATGTCTGTTTCCTGGAGGCCCTAATGCCTGTGTCCTGTCCTGGGTGTGCCTTTTTAACTCCACCACTAGGGGGCAGCACAGGTAATGAAATCAATTCCCTCCGGTTACACCTTGCAGGATCCCTCCACACCAGTCTGTACAAAATAGCCCCTTGCTTGTAGAAAACGTTATTAAATAGCAATGTGCAACCATTTCAGGTTTTAGGATTCTTTTTTCCAAATCTATAGAAAACTCCAATACATTACCTTACACTATAATCCGATGACAGAATCTCATGTTTTAAGTGAGGGATTAGTCCAAGGTTGCTTCCAGCTCTAAGACGACTGGATTCCCAGGTTGATCTTCTCTCTGCCACCCACCCCATTTTTGGTTTTGAAATGTGGATGGAAATAGGAGGTGATCAGGTTCACCTTCAGGTCAGGAGTGGCTGAAGGCCTCAGGGCAGAATCAGGTTGTGAGGAAGAAGAGCCCCATGACCCTAACTAGGCCTCCTATTGCATGGTGACCCTATTTTCTTTTGCTTTTTCTTTTTTTTAATTTGCTTTTCTCTTTTAATCCTCTGCCTGCTCCAACTCAAAAAATTGCCGGAAATTAAACAGAAGTAAGCTGTCAAAGAACCAAGGCAAGCCAGCCCCAGGTAGCAGGCTCCCTCCCACGGGGGCCAAAGTCTGGGCAAAGGGGTCTCCACTCAGAGCCATTAATAAAAGCTGGTGCAGAATAAGGTGGTTCTAGAGGCTGGTAATAACCCGGCCCAGAGGGGCTTTCTGCAGTGGCGCACACCTAACAGGGCCAGGCTGTGCAAGAAGAGGTGTTGACTGGCCTTGTCAAAGAGCCCCTTCTCATGGGCACCCAGGACCTGGATGCTACGTGCCCCATAGGAGGCCCCAGATTCACACAAGGTACCCAGCCGACAGCAAGTAGCCCCTCGCCTGGCCACGGCCGTGGATGGTCTGGGACCCTATTTTCTGAAGCTTAAATCTCGACAATGGTCTGACAAGAGGAATATGTTTCCAAATCTCATGTCAAAAATTTGAACTGGGACTGTCCAGGAAAATCTGGAGTCCACAGTCTTCAGCATGATGGTCAGCTGTAAAAAGTGCTGTTTGCACTTTGTCATGTTCATTGGCATCTTTTTTTTTTCTTTCTTTCTTTTTTTTGTGCGGTACGCGGGCCTCTCACTGTTGTGGCCTCTCCCATTGCGGAGCCTAGGCTCCGGACGCGCAGGCTCAGCGGCCATGGCTCACGGGCCAAGCCGCTCCGCGGCATGTGGGATCCTCCCGGACCGGGGCACGAAACCGCATCCCCTGCATCGGCAGGTGGACTCTCAACCACTGTGCCACCAGGGAAGCCCCTCATTGGCATCTTTGATGTCAAAATTAGTCGCAGCTTTTCGCCTTTGGTCTGCTCCCCCTTCTTGTTCATTTTCCATAAGCAGCTCCTTCCATCCTGTCTCCCAACAGGCCACAGTCAATTCGGGGAAATTTTAACCAGGAAAGTGAGGCGTCACATGAGGAATTTAGACACTGAGGTAGAGGAAAGAGCAAAGGGACCACCCTCTCCAAGAAAAATAAAACCAAACAAAAGACCTCTTTAGTAAGAGTTTAGGTTGTAACATAAATGTCGAGGACACTTTCCCCTTAGGAAACGTGCTTACATGATCGTTGGTAAAGGTCACCAGTGAGATTGTGTCGATGATGTGATTGTTCTTGGAAGGGGCTGGTCCTTCTGTTTTCTGGATTTGTCCCTTTATTCCTCTGAGTACCCCCAAAGCAGAGCCTGAGGGGTGTGGGTGGTTTATTTGGGTGGTGATACCAGGAAGCAAGAGAGTGAGACAGGGAAGGAGGAAAAGGTGAGACCAGGGTGGGCTGCTGAGGTTGCTGCTGTGAGCGGTGGGCTTGTTTCCACCGGGATCTCAAAAGAAGCCCAGGGAAAGCTGTTCAGAATTGTCCACCTGAAAAAAATGGAAAGCTTTGCCCACCTGCTTCTGACCTGGACTAGTTGAGGTTTCCTCCTAGGCTGTGAACTTCCTGGTATTTCCGGGCTGCATTTGTGTGTGTTGGAGATGACCTTGGGGCAGAAAGTCTGGCTTGAGCTTGAGCTTGAGGTAAGATGCTGACAGCACAAGGAAAGTCTGTGCTTCCACGGAACGGTTCACTGTGGCTGAGACTGAAATGAAAGGGCTGAGAGCCCATGATGTACCACTGTTGGTTGAGCAGTTGATTTGGGCAAGAAGGCCCCTGCCTAGACCTTGTGCTTTAGAACGTGCCTCTCCGGGCTTCCCCGCACTGCACCGCTTCCCACCCAGAGCTTGTGCCCTCTCTTCTGGAACAGACTGCATACTGAGGACCCTCCTCAAATGGCTGTGAGCCTGCGTGGTTTCTTCTATCTTCAAAGGCAGGCTGCTTAGCCAAACGGTACCCAAAGTGCTGCTGTCTGAATGGGGTGAGGATGTGTGGATGGAGCTTGAATGGGGCTTAGGAAGTCCACACAGGGGATGCAAGGCCCCTCATGTGAGAACAGGGCTCGGGTGAAGGGGAAGGCGATTGGCCCAGGGTTGGGGCCAGCTTTCCCTCTGCTACCACATTCCTGTACAGACCACCAAGGAGTCTGAGAATTCTAACTTCAACCTTGGCCTTTATAGGTCATTACTGTGGTATATTTGTCAAGGTAGGAGAACAGAGCATGTTTTATTTAACACTTTGCTGGCTTCATTTATACCTCATATTATTTAGACATATGGCAAATGTAGGAGTCAAGTTCTATCACATTCCAATTTTTGTGGCCTTGAACTGAGAAAAAGGAACCTTGGAAAATAGGCTTTATATGCTTGGATGATTTTATCTAGAATTCCCAAGTTCATTAGCTTCTGTGATGACTCATGGTTGTTACTAAAATAAACTTTATATTATCTTCAAAAATCTAGGGATATTATTTAGGTCAGCCATTTCAAGGCACTAGACTCAACGTCTCTGTGAACCAAAGGATATGAAGGACTAAATGCAGGAGAATTATTACCTGAGGGTTGAATCTCAGAATATTACATGTGAGATTTTGCTTGTTGACTCAGTGCTGGCTGCAGGCGGGGCAAGAGGGCATCGGGAGCGGTGCAGATCTGGGTCAGTAAGCAATGCGGGAAGCAAAGCAGAGGGAACTGGGCCTTGTCCAGGCAAAGATGAACCTTACAAGAAGAGAAGAAATTTTAGAAGACAAAAAAAATGTGGACTGTGAGGTTGAAGTGGGGACTGCAGAAACTGAATGGCAAAGTAAAGCACCAATTTATCAATGTAAAAATACATATCAGAAGCCGGACCCATGTGTTACACGATATTCAAAAATCAACTCAAAGTAGATAAAAGACTTAAATGTAAGACCTGAAACTGTAAAACTCCTAGAAGGAGACATAGGGGACCATCTTCAGGACACTGGTCTTGGCAGTGATTTCTTGGATATCACACCAAAAGCACAGGCAACAGAAGCAAAAATAAATAAATGGGACTACGTCAGGCTAAAAGGTTCTGCCAAGCACAGAAAATAAAAACTGAGTGAGAAGGCACCCTACAACATAGAGAAAATATCTGCAATCCATATATCAGAGAGTGGTTAATTTCTAAAATATATAAGGAACACATACAATGCAATAGCAAAAAAACAAATAATCTGGTCAAAAATGGGCAAAGACCAGAATAGACATTTCTCCAAAAAGGACATACACATGGCCAACAGGTATAGGAAAAGATGTTTAACACACTCATCATCAGGGAAATGCAAGTCAAAACCACAATGAGACATCACCTCACGCCTGTTAAGATGGCTACTATTAAAAAAGGAAAAGATAGCAAGTGTTGGTGAGGGTGTGGAGAAACTGGAACCCTTGTACAAAGTTGGAGGGAATGCAAAATGGTACAGCCACTATGGAAAACAGTATGGAAGTTCCTCAGAAAATTAAAAACAGAGCTCCCATGTGATTCAGCAACCCCACTTCTGAGTATTTATCCAAAAGAATTGAAATCAGGATCTTGACAACATATTGACCCTACCATGTTCCTTACAGCACTATCCACAATGGTCAAGATTTGGAAACAACCTAAATACCTGTTATACCTATCAACAGATGAATGGATAAAGAAAAATATGCTATATCCATATAATGGATATACCTCTAGCCTTTAAAAACAGGGAAAGCCTGTAATATGTGACAACATGGATGAACCTTGAAGACATTATGCTAAGGGAAATAAGCCAGTTACAGAAGGACAAATACTACATGATCCACTTATTTGAGGTATTTTAAACAGTTAGACTCACACAAGCAGAGAGCAGAATGGTAGTTGCCAGGGGCTGCAGGGACGGGGAAATGAGCAACAGCTAATCAACAGGCACAGTTTCAGTTATGCAAAATTATGTAAGTTCTAGAAATCTGCTGTATATCATTGTGCTATAGATGACAATACTGTACTGTGAACTTAAAAATCTGTTAAGAGGGTACATCTCATGTTAAGTGTTCTTACCACAATAGAATTTTTAAAAATCATATCAATATCATTTCCTTTCACATCACCAATATCTGGTATTCTTTTGAGAAGCTGAATATAAAGTAGGAATCTTTCTCTGAGTCGATGATGGTGATGATGACGATGATGGTGATGATTAAATAGTAGATGACAATGACTGAGCGCTCACTATGTGACAAGCTCTCCTCAAAGACCTCTGCCTATACTGTCTCCAACCATAAGTGTTAGGTATTATCATCACCCCATTTTACAGATGAAGGAACTGAGGCACAGAGAGGCTATGTAACTTGACCATGATCCAGCAGCAAATAAATGATGGAGCCCAGATGCAAATCCAGGTAGTATCCTTCTATTATATGAAGTTCAGTATTTTCCTATATTCATCTTGTTATGAATATACGTATTTCCAAAAGGTTCTGAAGCTACTTTAAAACTTTGTTTTTTAACTTTAGGATTTCAGAGGTTAGCTGCTGAATAAGGGGTGAATTCGACATGCATTTGGTGAGGACTCTGAGGCATTTGAGGATGACGCAATAATGGATAGTCAGGAGTTAATAATAATTTATACCTAAGTCATTGAACAGATTATAACACGAGGCATAATGTGGCAGGTGTTCAAAAAGAAGAGGTATGAAGCGCTATGAGAATGCAAAAGTGAGGAATATTACCTCTCGGTGTTGTGGAAGGATTAGGGAAGAGTCTGGGAAGAAGTTCCTTTGCTTCTGGGCTGGGCCTTGAAAGATGGGGAAGATTTTGACAGCTGGAAATTGAATTTTGTGGGCCTGGCCATGTCAATAGATTGTACTCATGTATTTTTATGTCTACCAAGATTTATTCTTAGTACAGTTTAAAAAGTGTTTATTGAGCACCTACTGTGTACTCTGTGCTTAGCAAGGCACCATGACACTTATGACACACTTATGACATGCACTTATGACACAGCCTCTGCCCTCAAGGAACTTACACACTAAAATAGGAAACAGGGGACTTCCCTGGTGGTCCTGTGGCTAAGACTCCGCGCTCCCAATGTAGGGGGTCCGGGTTCGATACCTGGTCAGGGAACTAGATCCCACATACTGCAACTGAGAACCTGCATGCCGCAACTAAAAGATCCCACGTGCCGCAACGAAGATGCCACAATGAAGATTCTACACAAGGCAACGAAGATCCCGCATGCCACAACTAAGACCCAGTGCACCCAAATAAATAAATAAATATTTTAAAATAAATAAATAAAATAGGAAACAAATATGTATATAAATATAATATAGTATGATAGACATATGCAACAAGTAATCATCATTTTTTATTTTATAAAATTTTAAACTTAAAGTATTTCCTCCCTTTCCCCCCCAAAATTCATTGCATAATCTTAGAGGAAGTTTCAGTTTGTAACCTTTATATAAACTGTAGTAGCCTCTGCTGGTGAAATACTGTTTTGTAACTATTAGAATAGTCCAGACAATAGGGAAAGAATTGCATTATTTTAGAGCTGTACAAGGTACTGTCCACAAATCTCAGAAAAGGAAAGGAAGTTCTATGGTAGAGGAAGAAGATGGCATCCAGACTGTTCTCTTAAAGCTATAAAAGCTCTACAAGTATCTTGCAGGCATAAAGCTCCAAGTATATGCTCACAAATCCTCATGCCTCAGAACTGACACCCTTGCAATCCTGTTTTTCATAACACAAGTTTCCAATTCAGTCTCTTCCAAGACAACTTTTTATAGCTGTATAGTTCCAATGTTGTAGTGCAAGCAAAGAAACGGTGGGAAGGGGACTAATCTTTGTTGAATGCCACCTGCTCTAAGGACCAGGCACTGCCCATGGCATTTGTGTTAGTTTTCTTTTATGCCACATCAATCATAATGTGTAGATGTTTATCTCCATTTTGCAGGTGAGGAAATTCAAATTCTGGGGGAGTTCATAATCTACCCAAAGTCATGCAGTTTCTATGTGTAAGGGCTGGAATTATAATCCAGTCTGTGTGGTTCCCAAGTCCCTCTCCACCATATGGTTTCCATTTTACTTTGCAATCAGCGTAACTGGGATATTTCTGTCCTAAAATAATAAGCAGGAATACTGGTCTCTCTACCTCAACTTAATATCCATGGGTCTGCTTTTAGCATTTGGAGGTGTCATTATATTACAATAACTTGCTTTTATTTGAATAGTGGGCATTATACTACTCAGTCTAGAGATTTGTGATATTCTGGTCTAAATTGAATGAAAGCTATTAGGGGTCTTTAAGATTAGCGTAGTATGATATAATAAAACAGAAACAAGTTGAATTGCGATGAAATTGCTGCTCCTGAATTTAAAACTAGTCAAGATAAAACAGATGTTCAAAAAGATCGCTATAATCTTCACCTGAATACTAATACATTTTTTCGATCAAACAATATATATATTTACATATGGAGAAATAAAACCCACCTTAAACTGCTACTGTCATTTTCTCTGCTATTTCTTGAAGCAAAACAAAAAAAAATGATGCTGAACTGTTGACTATTAGGCAGCAACACGATGTTTCAGAGAAACTAATTGACTTGAAAAAGTAAATAAGATTTTCAAAGATGAATGAATCATACACCTGCATACAGCATGGTACAGCAATTAGTGTGTGCAAACTCCAGGTGCATCAAGATTGTGACATGAAGATGAGGCATATATAAAAGTAAGAGTATTTTTAGCTGAATCTGATCTGGAAGTCAGGAGACTTAATTTCCATGAACAATTTCTTTGCTGGTTTGTTCATTCTCCACGTTCTTCCAAAAAATATCTAATATCAAACTGCTTAATTTGTTTTTGACAGTGTGACTTTGGCAAAAATCACTTAAATATCTGAGGTTTTCTAGAACCATATTTATTTCTTTTTTCCTCCTAAAAATACTGTAAGTAGCAGCAAAAGTTCCTGGTGAACTCCCTTGCATGTAATGTTATTATTTTTTATCTTTTGTTGTTTGTTTGCTTTTCATTACAACAACAGGCTAACCTCATACTATTCCCCACTTCTAATAGCTGCTCAGTTATTGCCTTCCCTCCAGAGGGTTTGACTCTGATTAAAATAGAAATGGGACACGAATTGAGTTTTTCTGGGCAAACTATCAGAGAGACACAGGCAGGAGAGACATGGTATCAGGACATCGGGGTCAGGAGAAGACAGGAGGTCAGAGATTTTGCTTTGAACACTTTCTAAAAGATGTGCATGGATAATTTATGGAAATTTGGTGGCAACTTCCAACCAGAAATCCGGATGTTTCACTAGGCTGGCACCAAGTCCTCCAAGAGAAATCATGGTCACAGATGCTCTACGATAAATTGATTTTAGTAGTTTCCCATTACAAGTTTTCCCTGATATCACTTAAACACCCTGATAAATGCTTTTCATACCAAGGCCCTCCCCCCATCCCCAAAGTGTCCCCATTGCCACTACTTCAGCCCATGTGGCAGGATCACTGCTACCTGCTGATCACACGGAGTGTGGCGTCCTCTGATCGTGAAGTCACCTTTCTCCTGGTTCCAGGCTTTCTCGAGTGGACACAGGTCTGTGCTCTAAATAATGAGCAGGAGGTGTCTGAGCAGAAGGCCCTTTGATCAGGTTGGAGACTTAACTAGTAAGTAGGTCACGCCGGGCTGATTACCCTGTCCTCAGGGGAAATATTTCTGATTGGCCCAGGAGACTGCAAGGTAATAAAGTCCTGGAAGGCAATGATCAAACTGTCTAGAGACCCTAAGAGGCAAGCAATGACCACCGTTAACTTTCCTGCTACATCCTGTCCCAGGTGAGGCTGCGTGTTTGTGAAGTAGCAAGAAGTCTATGTACCATGGGAGTAGCTTTCAATTCTCCAGAGTCAGCAGAGGGATGGGGTAGTCTGGTCTCAGCAGAAGTGACCGGAGGATAAGCAGTGAAGGGGCCAGACAGACCCTGAGGGGAGATCTATCTTTGAGTGTCTATTCGGAGTCAATGTCTTGAGGAAGGGAAAGGATATATCCAGGAGGATATTCAGCTGATTCAGCCCAAGGACTAGGCCTTGCTCTGGACTGGGCCTCTCAGAGGGCAAGACTTCTGTCGGATCTCCTGAGTTGGTAGGAAGGTATGAACTTTTGCCTTGAACTTTCACACCCAGAGCAACTTCTTCTAGAAAGCAAAGGGTAAACCAAGTTGAATGTAAGTTTGAATTTCTTAGGAGAGCAGGTTGAAATGAGTAATGGCAATCCATTGTCCTATAGTCTAAAATGAGCCTACAATATCACTGAGGGTTCACACCTTAATACAACTGAATTTCGGGAAGAGGTCAAACCCTTCTCTCTGTGTTAGAATAAGCAGGGGTCTTCCACCAGAGTGTGATTAACACCTTGTATCCCTCAGGAAAGTGAAGCTGCCCCCTTCCCAATCTTCTAAACAAAGGGCTTCTTCATATTCTTATTTCATTCTATCTTATCTCCATCTCATCTCCACGCCTTGTCTGCTTGGTCCCCAAAGGCCTTGTGTCCTAAACTCCACCCCTGCACTATTTAGGCAATTCTGACAAAAGACTTCCAGGATGGATTGGTGAACCCTCTCTGTTTGCATCTGGAACATAATTACCTTAGTTTTCCATTCCAAGTGTGCAATTATCCATGTTCTCTACTTCAAAATGCATTTACCTCTGACAGAATCCTAGCAAAAAAAGACCTGGTCCAGTGGTAACTATGAGGCAGGAGACATGATGTTTTTAAATTAAAAACTAAAAATTTTCTGACACCAAAAGCACAGGTAACAAAACAAAAATAGGTAAATTGGATTTCATCAAAATCAAAAACATTTGTGCATCAAAGGACACTATCAACAGTGAAAAGGGAACCCATGGAATGGGAGAAATTATTTGTGAATCATATATCTGATAAGAGATTAATATCCAGAATACTTAAAGAACTCCTACAACTCAATGACTGTAACAACAACAAAAACAATTTAAAAATGGGTAAAGGGGCTTCCCTGGTGGTGCAGTAGTTGGGAATCCGACTGCCAATGCAGGGGACACAGGTTCGAGCCCTGGTCCGGAAAGATCCCACATGCCATGGAGCAACTAAGCCCGTGAGCCACAGCTACTGAGCCTGCGTGCCACAACTACTGAAGCCCACGTGCTTACAGCCTGTGCTCCGCAGCGGGAGAGGTCACCACAATAAGAAGCCCACGCACCGAAATGAAGAGCAGCCCCTGCTCTCTGCAACTAGAGAAGTCCCGTGCGTAGCAACGAAGACCCAACGCAGCCAAACATAAATAAATAAATAAAATAAAATAGGTAAAGAACTTGAATAGCTATTTCTCCAAAGAAGGTATGCAACTGGCCAAGAAGCACATGAAAAGATGCTTAGCATCAGTAGCTCTTAGGGAAACGCAAATCAAAATCATAATGAGACAACACTTTATACCCATTGGGATAGCTATTATTAAAACAAACAAAACCCAGAAAATAACAAGTGTTGGCAAGGATGTGGTGAAATTAGAACACATGCATTGCTGTTACAGATGTAAAATGGTGCAGCTATTGTGGAAAATGATACAGCAGTTCCTGAAAAAAAAAAAAACAAAAGACAAAGAAAAAAGAAACGTAGAATTACCGTATGAGCCAACAATTCCACTTCTGGATATTTACCCAAAGGAACTGAAAGCAGGGACTTAAACAGATATTTGTAAATCCATGTTCATAGCGGCGTTATTCCCAATAACCTAAAGGTGGAAGCACCCAAGTGTCCAGTGACAGATGAATGGACAAATAAAATGTGATATATGCATGCAGTGGAATATTATTTAGCCTTAGAAAGTAAGGAAATTCTGACATGTCTATAATATGGGTGAACCTCGACATTATGCTAAATGAAGAAGTCTGACACAAAAGGACAAATATTATACAATTACACTTACATGAGGTACTTAGAATAGTCAAATTCACAGAGGCAGACAGTACAGTGGTGGTTGCAAGGGGCTGGGGTGGGAGTGGAGAGGGTAACAGAGGGTTGTTTAATGGGTGCAGAGTTTCAGTTTGGGAAGATGAAAACACTCTGGAGATGGATGATGGTAATGAGTGTACAACAATGTGAATGTACTTAATGCCACTGAATTCTACACTTAAGAATGGTTAAAATGGTATATTTTGTTATATATATACACATATATCTCCACAATAAGAAACTAAAAGCTTTTTTTAAAATTAAAGCTTTTAAAAATTAATTAAAGTAAAATCAAAATTAATTAAAACTATTTAAAAATTAAAGCTAGGGCTTCCCTGGTGGCGCAGTGGTTGAGAGTCCGCCTGCCGATGCAGGGGACACGGGTTCGTGCCCCGGTCCGGGAAGATCCCACATGCTGTGGAGCGGCTACCGTGAGCCATGGCCGCTGAGCCTGCGCGTCCGGAGCCTGAGCTCCGCAACGGGAGAGGCCACAACAGTGAGAGGCCCGCGTACCGCAAAAAAAAAAAAAACAAAAAACAAACAAAAAAACAAACCTTGGATGAGCATCATTTCTTCTAATTCTCTTCCTCTAGCCCACCAGCCACATCCTACATCCTGCAAACCACACCTGACAGCTATTAATTATTGTCCTGCCCCTCTCCCAGTTTCCTGGAGTACCTGTGTTTTTATGTACCACCTCCTGCTGCTCTAGGCTCCATCTCTGTGCAGTTGGGTACCTTGTATTGGTGGTAACTGTTTACCCGGATAAGCAAGAATTACAATTAAATTGCTGTTTTCTCCTTGCAGATGATGCAGGAATAGGAGAATCTTTGGGTGGCCCATCTCTGTCCACTCCTCCTTATTAGCAATGTAACACATGTTTTGTGGCTTAGGATTTCAAAGAAGGGGGATTTTCTTAATTTATCAGCTAAACCAGAATTACAACAGCTTATGAAGAGTTTGCAATTCTTTGGGTGTAAAGCAGGGACAACATGAAACACTTAATGAAAAACTTTCACAAAACTTGGACTCTTTCCAGCAACTTAGCTATGTGAGAATAACTTCTACACCATAACAACTCTAAAAATAAAACATTTTTAACTTAAAGCTGTTCTTCCAGTTGCTGTTTAAAACTTTATTCCAAGAACTGAGATGCTATTCAGCAAAATGCAACTACAGGCTTCTCAACAATAAGGTTCAATAATCGTTATATGTTTCCTGGTGATGGATTTATTTTTTTATCTTTGAAGTTTATAATGATAGCTGTAAAAGTGAATGTCAATAGTATTACTATCATTTAATTTCTAATAGAATGATCTTTATTTTTATGTGTTAGAGCTATAATAATTCTAATAATATTGCCAGAATTTATTTTGTGCTTTATGATGATGATATCAGTAAACCATATTCCCAGCAACATTTTGCTATGTTTCAGCTTATTAACAGAATTATCTGTGTTTTAAAACTTTGGCGTTAAAATATACCTTCAATAATGCCATTATAATGATCATGTGTTTAAAACTTGTGTAAATAACTACGATATAAGCATTTTTCTCTAAAAAAGAGACTTTTTATTTCTATCAGAGTAGAGCTGAGTTTCTTTGATTAAAACTGTGATTCTTTTTTTTTTTTATAAATTTATTTATTTATTTATTTTTGGCTGTGTTGGGTCTTCGTTTCTGTGTGAGGGCTTTCTCTAGTTGCGGCGAGCGGGGGGCCACTCTTCATTGCGCTGCGCGGGCCTCTCACTGTCGCAGCCTTCTCCTGTTGCAGAGCACAGGCTCCAGTCGCGCAGGCTCAGTAGCTGTGGCGCACGGGCTTAGTTGCTCCGCGGCATGTGGGATCTTCCCAGACCAGGGCTCGAACCCGTGTCCCCTGCATTGGCAGGCAGATTCTCAACCACTGCGCCACCAGGGAAGCCCAAAAAACTGTGATTCTTAAATTGTGTGCTGAACCACCCTAGTGTGACAAGCAAACTTACAGAGGCACTGTGGGTTATTTTAAGTTTTTGAGGGGCACAGACAATGGTTGGATACGACGCCAACTACTACTAAGTTGTTTAGACCACACTACTTAATAAAGAGAATTGTTCAGGTATTTCTTTTGGCCCGGGGGCACCAGGAACCGGGAAAGTTTGGGAATCTCTGGATTAGAAAGATTAGTGGACATGAAATATAAGATAATTGAGAATTACTTATATAGTACAATCCTGTCATTTTATAGAGGAGAAAACTGAGGTCCAGCATGGTTAAAATCTTAAAACTAGTGAGTCTTAAATACCCAGCCTCCTAGCTCCCTTGTCAGACTGTTCAGTAAAAAAGGTCTGATGAACTTGATAGTCTGCTGAGGTTTCTATTCTTCCTGTACCTGTCTCTCTGCTTTCTGGTCAGTAGATTCAAGCTTTGTACCCCAGCCTGACCATATAACAGCTGAATATCTTAAGCCAAGTTCCTTACCCTCTGTGAACCTCAGCGTCCTCATTTGCAAAATAATTGGGCTGATGATAATGGCTAATAACAGGTAAAAATGGAGTCACTTCTAGAAGAGTAATAGAAATAATGCACTTGAAAAACATTTTGTAAATAGCCAAGCACTTTATAAATTACTGGTTTTCATTCAGTAGTATTTAAACATCTACTATGTGCCAAGCCCTAGGGAGACAAAGAGAAAAACAAAATTGTCTCTGTGTTTAAGAGGCTTATCTCTCCTGGAAGGGAGAAATATAAATGATTATAATCAAAATTGATAAATGGTATAGTAAAAGTAATGACCAAGTATAATGTGGTAGAGAAGGACTAAGGGGCAGGGGAAGTCCTGGCAGAAAAGGCAAGGGTTCCGGCCTGACTTGGAGGGTGGGTAGGTAATGAGTGGGGTGGGGAGAGCAGTCCAGGGAGGGGGAGTGCTCTGGACCAAGGAGACAGGTGCAGGAGCAGAGCGCCTTCAAGAAGCAGCATAGTGGGACTTCCCTGGTGATCCAGCGGTTAAGAATCCGCCTTCCAATGCAGGGGACACGGGTTCGATCCTTGATCCGGAACTAAGATCCCACATGCCGCGGGGAAGCTAAGCCTGTGCGCTCTAGAGCCCGCATGCCACAACCAGAGAGCCTGAGTGCCGCAGCGAAGATCCCATGTGCTGCAACTAAGACTCGACACAGCCAAATAAACAAATAAATATTAAAAAAAGAAAGAAAGAAAGAAACAGCATAGCATCCCATACGGCTGGAGGGAGGAGGATGGGAAACAGGAAGCGGAAGATTACAGATGGGAGAGTAAGTGTGTGTGCTGGACGCTGCTCCCAAAGGCTCTGGGATTCCTCTTGAAGGAGTGGACATTACCCTGAAAAACTGTTTAAGGGTTTAAAGCGAGAAGGGAAGCAGCCCAATGGGTAAATGTGATGAGCTCTCCTTATCCTTTCCTAAGAAGGAAACTTGAGTTTGTTAGCTTCAAGAACTGTGGCGCTGTGTCTGTATAATTCCTTTAGTCTGGCAACTTATTCTGAAGAGAAACACAGCACTTAATAAAGGTTTTAATGATTATGTGTATGGTACGGTGGTAGTGAGATTCTTTTTTTTTTTTCTTTTGCCAAAATAAGATTTTATTTTGAAAGTTATTTGAAAGACACTAGTAAGGAAGAAGAACTAACACTCAACGGATGTAGATTCCAAATTTATATTCTTTCCAACTGCCACCAATGGTCTTTGTCATGCCAAAAAGTTGCTTTTTTTGGTAATTCCTATTTTAAGCTCTCTGGAGGAGAGATCTTATTCTATAAGCCAAGCCATTTTTTTTTCCTTCCTCCCTCATTTCTTCCCTTTCTTCTTTACTTTTTTTCTTTCTTCCTTTCTCTTTTTCTCTCTCTTTCTTTTCTTTTCTTTTTTCTTCATTTCTTTCCAGGAAACAGTTAGTTGGGGATGGGTATTTTTTTAAAAACATCAAGGTAGATCTAATATGTTCCACAAAGAGGAGGGGCTTAGCCAAATGTGAAGTCGAAACGTTCTCTACTATTTGCTTATCATCTTTTTTTTTTTTTTTAATTTATTTTTGGCTGTGTTGGGTCTTCGTTGCTGTGCACAGGCTTTCTTCATTGTGGTGTGCAGGCTCCTTGTTGTGGTGGCTTCTCTTGTTGCAGAGCACAGGCTCCAGGCACATGGGCTTCAGCAGTTGCAGCACGCAGACCCAGCAGCTGTGTCTCATGGGCTCTAGAGCACAGGCTCCGTAGTTGTGGCACGCGGGCCCAGCTGCTCCACAGCATGTGGGATCCTCCCGGACCAGGGCTCGAACCCGTGTCCCCTGCAATGGCAGGCGGATTCTTAACCACTGCACCACCAGGGAAGTCCTGCTTATCATCTTGCTGGAACCAGGAAGCTACATGAGGAAATGGCATCCAGGAATGCAGTCTATACGAAGCCATTCTGTCTTTGCATCTGAAGTGCTCATCATTGGTCCAGTTCCAGCTCCCACAGCCCGCAGCTCCTCCTCTGGACCTTGACCTTGGAAGGAGGTTCCGTAAATCTCAGCAGTTTTAATCTTGACAGCAAAGCCAGAAATGACTGTAAAGTGATTCTCATTTTCTTCTTAATCTTTTAATTCTGTCACACATAGTATCACTCAGTGAACGTCAATCTCCTCTGTCAAATTCACTGAGAAGTTGATGAGTACGTTTTGGTGACAACTGCCTGACACTCCTCTATGTGTCCATTATCAATCACTGTGTGTGTGTGTGTGTGTGTGTGTGTGTGTGTGTGTGTGTGTGTGTGTGTGTGTGTGTGTGTGTGTGTGTGTGTGTGTGTGTGTGTGTGTGTGTGTGTGTGTCTTGATCCGGGATATATCAGCGCTAAGCAGTTTTAAAACTCCTAACTGAAACAGTCAGAATAACATAGGAAAGAAACAAAAATTAAAAACAACCCCCCCAAAGAAACCCAAAAAGAAAAAAAAGAGAATTACACAGGAACTAGTCTCAAGTGGGTAACTTGACCTATATATCCTCATGTTGTCATTGCTACCTGAATGGTTATCAGGTAGTTTCACATTCATGTTCTTACTTGCTTCTCCAGAATTGAAATAGGTTAATGTACATCTTGAACCCAACATGGAGATTTTAAAAGTGCATACCACATAAGACAATGTCCACTGATGATACTTCTATACTGAAAGTTCTTGGTTGAACCTATGTCAAATTCTTCTCTGAACACACTTGGAACTCTCTATGGCTTAGATGAGCCCGAAATCAGCTGTTCAGTGGTACAGCTTATACTGGCTCATGAGAATTGTTTGTGGACAGCCCTTTTAACTCTGCATCCAGTGAAGTCATGTCAGTTGGCCATGACAGAAGTATTTATAGCAGGTGTATTCGTTTCCTAGGGCTGCCTTAAAAATTAACATAAAGTACCATAATTGAGAGTTAACTATTATTATGTGTTTATTAGTTATTTAGTATGCAGTATAAATTATTTTCTTAACCAATATAATAATGCAACTAATTGATACTATAAAGGATAATATAGTGATTTAAATGTACTGTATTCCCTTGTAGTTCTGGAGGCCAGAAGTCTGAAATCAAGGTGTCACCCGGGCTCTGTGCCCTCTGAGATGCTGGGTGGAATTCTTCTCTGCTTCTTCACTGTTTCCAGTGGTGGCTGTCAACCTTTGGTGTTCTTTGGCTTGTAGATGCATCTCTCCAATCTGCACCTCTGTGGTCGCTGGCATTCTCCCTGTGTGTCTTTGTCTCTGTGCCTCTTCTTAAAAGGACACCAGTAATATTGGATTAAGTGCCCTCCCAGTATGACCTCATCTTAACTAATTACATCTACAATGACTCTATTTCCAAACAAGGTCACATTCTGAAGTACTGTACTGAGGGTTAGGACTTCAACATATATTTTGGGGGTGTGACAATTCAAAGCATAAATAACACTGCGGAAATCAGCAAATGCCACAAGTCAGGGCTTTTTTGAAGGGGGGAGTTGGTTTCCAGCATATCAGTGTGTTGGTCTGTCACATGACACCAAGAGAGGGCCACTCACCTCAAATATCACTTTTCCATGGGAGTTTTTCATCAGAAATTTCCTCATATGCCAAATGGCACCTGGCAGAGTGAGAATTAAAGGTGGATGTAGTTAGGATTTTCCAGCCATTTCTTAGCCCTTTAAAAATATCTATGTATTTCCATTATTTAAAAAGATTGAAAAATATAGCTGGGTAGAAAGAGTAGAAAGCCAAAAATGAATTATTCATAGCTTAATCATCCAAACAGAGCTATCACTGATTCTTGATAAATTTTCTTCAAAACATTTTTGGAACTTTTGTTTTTGCTATTTACATTTCTCCTTTTGTGCCAAACCTGTCTGAATGCTTTGCCCTCTTTTCTTCATGCTTTTTTATTTTATAAATTTAAAAAAAATGTGAGTAATAATACATTAAGACAACACGCCAGTTAGAAAAATCACACAACAAGACTAAGCAAAATCTGTTTTGATCACTACCCCAATCCCAATCCTCTCTCTGGAGGTAAATACTGTCATTGGTCTTAAATGATTCTTCTAGACCTTTTAAAATGCCATAAACCATATCATACCATGTATTTTATCCCACAGCTTACTTCTCTCCTCCCTCCCACTAAATTGTATAACCTTGAGAGCTTTTTATGTCAGATTTAACATGTTATCTTTAAGTACTGCAACACATTTCATTCTATAGATGCACCATAGTTTAATTATTCTCCTATTGCCAATTTTTAGGTTGTTTTCAATCTTCCACAATTACAACTAAGAAGCAATGAAAATCCTTGTACATGCCCCTTTATGCATAAGTACAAGTGTTTCTCTAGGATAAATAACAAGAAGCTGAATATCTGAGTTGAAGACTATAATTTTAATATGACAATTTTCCTTGAAGATAGCCCCAATACACCCTTCCAATGAGAGTGCAGAAGAGTATCCATATATTAAATAATTAAAGAAATAAAAATCACAAGCCAGAGGCTCTAACTGGACTCCTTATTTGTTTTAAATTTCAAAAATTTCCAAATTTCTCTTCTCTGAATTTACTAGGTTTCATCCAAATTCTCTGATTTATAACCTTATCCCTTAGCCAGCATGTACAACGACATGGAATATGTCATATGATGAACAACATAATTTTTCCAAAGAACTTCTAATAGTTTAGTGCAACTGGGACATAGGGAATGAGGTAGGCATAAGTGGAAGAGGTAGCTGGAGATGCAGGCAGGTTAGAGACACACTTGGGCAAGGATTTGTTTAGCATTTGAGGTTGTATAAAGCAGAGAAGTCAGTAAATGGGCTAGTGCGGTAATATAGGCAAGGTTCTGAGCTGAGGCAATAATGGTGGGAAAATGAAAAGGAAGGGAGAGTATCAAGACCTATTTAAGCAGTGGAAATTTATAGAACTTAATGAATGTGAATTGTGAAAGAGAGAAGCTCAGAACATTTCCTGGATTTTTGGCTTCGATGACTGGTTTTCATGACTGAGGTCAGCCACAGAGGAGAACACAGCAGTGATGGTCATAGTGTTAGCCAGCTCATTTGGACAAACTGGTCAAGGCTGTAGAAATGTGGAGATAGGTATTCTGAAGGTAGGTGGATATACAAGCAAGAAAATCAGGGTTGGAGCTATTGAATAAGGTTCATCCATGGTTAACACAATCCAAGGGAGTGGCTGAGACTGTCCAAGGGGAGAGCAAAGAGTAGCAAGAGAAGAAATCCAAGGAGGAAATACTAGGAAGCACAAACATTTACACAGGCAAAAGAAGGAAAAATCTGACTGATCCATCTTAATAGTTTGGCAATTTCTTATCAAGTTAAACATACACTTTTTTTTTTTTTTTTTTTGCGGTATGCGAGCCTCTCACTGTTGTGGCCCCTCCTGTTGTGGAGCACAGGCTCCGGACGCGCAGGCTCAACGGCCATGGCTCACGGGCCCAGCCGCTCCACGGCATGTGGGATCCTCCCAGACCAGGGCACGAACCCGTGTCCCCTGCATCGGCAGGCGGGCTCCCAACCACTGCGCCACCAGGGAAGTCCTAAACATACACTTTATGACATGGCTTTGCTTTATTAAGCAAAAATAAGCAAATATGAATATATGTTCTTACTTTTACTTTCTATTATGGAAAAGGTAGCATACACAATTGGACATTGCCTTTTCTTTTTAAATCTCAAATGGTATACTGAAGAGCTTTCCAATATAGGTATACAGAGAGCTCCCTCATTGAATTGCTGAAAAGTACTCCATTGTATGATTGTACCACAGTTTATTTAGTTATTCCCTATGGACGAACACTTGGATTGTTTCTTATTTTCCGCATTGTGAATAATGCGGCAGTGAATAAATTTACACTTTTCTGAAAATAAAATAAAATACGACATGACAAACCCACTCTTGTGTAACTACCCAAGAGAAATAAAAGCTAATCTTCACCCAAAAACCTCTATGCAAATGGTTATAGCAGCTTGATGTGTATTTGCCCCAAACTGTAAACAACCCCAAATTTCCTTCAACTTATGACTATATGAACAAATTACAGAACATCTATGTATTGGGGATGCTACTCGGCAATAAAAAATCTATTGACACAACAACATCATTGAATCTCAAATGCATTTTGCCAACACCCAAAAGGCTATGTAATGTATAATTCCGCTCGTATCACTGTTGTGAGCTGAAGGTTCATATCCCCCATCCCCAAATTGATTATGTTGAAACCTGAACCCCAAATTCGATGGCATTTGGAGGTGGGGCCTTTGAGAGGAAATTAGGTTTAGATGAGGTCATGAAGGTGGAACCTCCATGATGGGATTAGTGTCCTTATAAGAAGAGGAAGAGAGACCAGAACTCTCATAGTGAGAAGGCAGATGTCTGTAAGTGAGGAAGCAGGCTCGTACCAGGAACCAGATCTGCTGGCACCTTGATCTTGGACTTCCCAGGCTCCAGCATGGTGAGAAATAAATGTCTGTTAGGACTTCCCTGGTGGCACAGTGGTTGAGAATCCGCCTGCCAATGCAGGGGACACGGGTTCCATCCCTGGCCTGGGAAGATCCCACACGCCATGGAGCAACTAAGCCCGTGTGCCACAACTACTGAGCCTGCGCCCTAGAGCCCGTGAGCCACAACTGCTGAGCCCACGTGCTGCAACTACTGAAGCCCACGCACCTAGAGCCCGTGCTCTGCAACAAGAGAAGCCACTGCAATGAGAAGCCCGCGCACCGCAACAAAGAGTTGCCCCCACTCACCGCAACTAGAGAAAGCCCGCGTGCAGCAACGAAGACCCAACGCAGCCGAAAATAAATAAATAAATAAAATTAATTTAAAATAATAATAATAATAAATGTCTGTTATTTAAGCTACCAGGTCTGTGATATTTTGTTATAGCAAACAGAGCAGGCAAACACAATCACAGACTCAAAGAAAGGCAAAACTACAGAGACAGAAAGCCTTTAAGTGGTTGCCAGGGCTTCAGGTTGGAGCCGTTGGAGGCACGAAGGAATATTTTGGGGGTGATGGATCTGTCTTCATTGTGGTGGTGGATACATCACTATATGTGTTTGTCAAAACTTATAGAACTGTATGCTAAAAAGGGTGAATTTGACTATGTGTAAATTATATCTCAATAAACCTGACCCCTAAAAATGTTATGTATGACAGCAAGATACAAAGTCAATGCCTGGAAAACAAATGAGTAGAACAATGAACTGGCTTAGATGTAAATGGGCAAAGAAAAAGACAACAAAATAATAAATAATTAGGAATATTGAAAGTAATCAAAAATAGGAAAAACTAGTTTCTGGTGAGAAGCCATTCAGGAGAAAACGATCAGGAGCTTTCTGTGGGCTACAGGTTTAATACATACACATACTCTGACTAAAGAGTACACAATACACAGTGCTCTGTGTTTGTTGCTATAACAGCTAAAAACTTAAGACAGCCTTAAGCAGAACTCATTAGAAATATGGTGCCCTCTACACTATCAGGGAAATGTTGCTCAGTCCTTGGCATGCATAAAGAAAGATATTGAGAAGTACTATAATAAAATTTAAAATAATTAAAATATAGAAATAATATAAAGTATTATGGAAAACTTAGAATAAAGAGAAAGACACCATTATCTAAACACAATGTAAATCTAAAATAGATTACTACATAAATAATATGTTTCTGGTAGAAAATTACCATACCTAGATGAACCAAAGGAGAAAATGAATAAGAGCCCCATTTTCAAAATTTTAAAATTCTGACAAAATCAAGTAAATTTTAATTAAAATAATAACCAGATACTACTGTAAGTCTATCAGGCTAACAAAGAAGACGTTATGACAACACTCAGTTATGGCAAGAATGTGGATCAGAGGAGATTCACAGTCTATTTTGGTGGAGTGAAAAGAGGTTCAAATACTTTGTAGAGCATTTTGGCAGCATCCGGTGAAGCTAAAAGCAGGTATACTCCCAAGACCTGGCAATTTCACAGGTAAATGCCCTAGAGAAATTTTTGCACGTTTGCTTAAGAATCTGTATAACAGTATTGTTTACAAGAGCAAAATATTTGGGACAGAGTAAATATCCCTTATCAGATTAGATAAATTATGTCATTGTCACACAATGCAATAGCCTATAGAAGTTAAAATAAATGAATTAGAATTATATGTATTCTGTTTTTTGATAAACCTAAAAAAAAGAAAAACAGGATGCAGCATAGTGAGAAAAGCAAATTACATAATGATTCGTATAGTATGTATGATACCATTATCTGAAAAACATACAATATACACACACTTGTATGTTGATATATACACATATACAAAAACTCTTCAGAATGTGTGTGTGTGTGTGTGTGTATTTCTCCGCAAAAGAGAAAGGACTACATAAGGGACATCTCTATTTGTAGCGTTCCTCCCTCCTGACCCCCCGTAATTTTTTTCTTTCAGAATTTAGGAAAGAAAGAGGGAGGGCAGGAGTAAAAGAGGAAGGAAGGAAGGAAGGAAAGAAGGAAGGAAGGGAGGGAGGACCTAAAGTAAGACAAAGCTTTGTGGTAGATTCCAGGGGGATTAAAAATTGCTCTATATACTTCTCTTCATATTTGAAGTATTTTATACCAAAAAACGAATACTTAGTCCTTGTAAACAATTCAGAAAATACATAGTGTTAAAAAAAAAAAAGTAATCCCTCATTTTAAAAAATTAATGTTAGGGCTTCCCTGGTGGTGCAGTGGTTAAGAGTCCGCTGCCAATTCAGGGGACACGGGTTCGTGCCCCGGTCCAGGAAGATCCCACATGCAGCGGAGTGGCTGGGCCCGTGAGCCATGGCCGCCGAGCCTGCGCGTCCGGAGCCTGCCCCTGCGCGTCCGGAGCCTGTTCTCCGCAACGGGAGAGGCCGCAACCGTGAGAGGCCCGCGTACCGAAAAAAATAAAATAAATAAAAAATAAATGTTTACATTTTGCTGCATATTTTTCCATGTGCCATACTTTCATTAGCCTGCATGTTATATACATAATTTTTTTGGTATCCTTTTCGAAGAGGCCAAAATTTCTCAAAAATGTTCTTCTGATTCATGAGGTGAATGATACTGAAGTCCGTTTTTTCTCTCTTTGGGACGGCTTCTTACCTTAATTCTACACTATTTTCTCACAGTTCCACAGTCCTGTTTGCAGATTTGGTGGCTTGTCCTTCGCCCCACTCAGTCCACTTGGGGGCTGTCTCAACCCATCTGAGATCTACTGTCGAACGGAAGACGACACGCACAGTTGCCAAACCAAGTCTCCCTGTTCGTCTGGCATTCGCTGAGGGCACCCTCGCTGTCTGAAATGAGAACACTCAGAACGGCACCGTCCGACCTTCTGACACTCTTACTCTACGTAATGCAGGAGAAACTACAGTTCCCGCGGGGCTCTGCTCCTGGGTGCCCGCCTCCACCCCTGCGCCTGCGCATTCTGAGCATGGACTACAACTCCCAGACTGCATCGTGCTGCCGCCCTCGCCCCTCTACTTCCTGCTGGGGCGTTTCGTGAGTGACAGCGTCTCTGCGAGTCCAAGAAAAGTTAAAGGTGGGCGGAGTTTGTGGGCTGCTCGGGAGGCCGTTAGGAGTTGCTTACTTTCTTTCTGTCACAAGAAAGCAGCAGGTCTGCAGCAGATTTCTGATGTGCAGCTGCCTAGATATCGGGTGTGCACGGGCTTGGCTTTTCTGAACCGGGAGAGGGGTCTTTCAGGCACCTGCACAGGTGGTCACGCCTTGCGCTGGTCCTTGCAGTCAGCTTGTCCTTGGAGTTGTCCAACATCCTTCCCAGGGCGCGGGACAGGCAGACAGTCCTGGGTTTTACTGGAGTGGTGGGTTTTTTTCCTTCTTTTCTTTATATCTTCGCAGGCATTTCATGGGAAATTAGTAGACTGTAGAGGAGGCTGCAAGTCAGATATTTTACCCTGGAAATCCACGCGCGTTTCTTGAAAGATTGCGCCTATAGTTTCGTACTTTGTTTCGGTTGGGCCTGGGATCCCTGTTTTCATGATCTTTCAACTAGTAATTGTTAATGTGCTCTGAAGACAGAATCCTGGAGGAATGCCTGTATTTAAGGGGAAATAAGTCTCCTAACGCACCTCTTGACTGACACCCTTGATATATGTAGTTAATATATGTGATATGACATGATTAATAAATGTAATGCGTGGGAAACTACAGTCCCCACCCCATCCCGCTGAAAGCAGAAACGCTCCAGTTCCCGAGTGGGGAATGTCAGAGAGAAATGGGCTGAAGAGCGAATGGCAGGTGGGAGGTGAACAATTACAGGTGACCACAAATTGCTTTTTCAAAAAATGTGTTCTTGTTGAGGAGAAAGCTGGATGGTGGGTTGAGACCCAGCTTTGCCATTTATTAACTCTGTAATTTCGTACACGTTTGCTCACCTCTTTGAATATCAGTTTCCTCATCTGTGAAATAAGGATGATTTTACCTTTCCTCCCCACATGACAGTTTTTGTGAAGGCAAGTTAAAGTATATGTGAACATACTTCTTAAACTCCATAATCACCCAAAAGTGAGCTGGTAATGATAGTAATGTGGCAAGTGTAATGAAAGGCCAGGGCAACTAGAAACACCAGTTAAAAGAAGGGGTGAAACTAATGACAATGGGGTCAAGGCTGAAGAATAAAGCAAATGAATCTGGGAAGGGCCTGAGATTCTGGGAGAAGACAGATGGGTCAGCTGGCAGTATCTCTCTCTTTCTGTCTTGTTGCTGAGCTTGAGAAAGGTAGGAGCCACATCTGATGTTCACAGTTGTCTGCTTGATGTCTGACACAGTGTCCAGCACGTGGTGCCTTTGCTCTTACCTTCCCTTTGCCTGGAACACTGTTACCCCATGTTATCAGTCAGGATTCTCTAGAGAAACACAGCCAGTAGGAAATGTGTGTGTGTGTGTGTGTATACACACATATATGTATATATTAATGAGTATACATACATATATGTATACTCACTATATATATGCATGTATACTATATGTATACAGTATACACATACATATATGCACATATGGTAGCACATACACACACACATATATAAGCTATACTAAGATTTGTTTCAAGGAATTGGCTTCTGTAATTGTGGCAAGTCTGAAATCTGTAGGCAGGTTGGAAACTTAAGTGGGAGCTAATGTTGCAGTCTCGGGGCAAAACTTCTTCTATCTTGGGGAAACCTCAGTTTTGCTTTTAAGGCCTTTCAAGTGATTGGATGAGGCCCACCCACATTATGGAGGGTAGTCTCCCCCTTACAGCTTGTAGATGTTAACCACAGCTCCAAAATAGCTTCACAGCAACATCTAGGTGAGTGTTTGATTAAATAGCTGGATACTATATTCCAGCCAAGTTGACACATAAAACTGACCATCATATCCTGGAAAGTCTTTGCTCAATATTATGTTTTCATAACATTTAAAATTGCAGTCCTCCACACACACAGCCTTACATTCCCTACTCTCCTCTTCTTTTTCTAATGTTTCCCTTAGCACCTATTATCTTTGATCCATTGCCCTATTTTTGATTTCTTATGTTTACTGTCTTTCTGCCCCTTGTAGAATATAAGCTCCACAGGGCAGGGATTTTTGTGTGTGTTGTTTACTGATGTATCCTCAGCACGTTGAATGGTACCTAACGCACAGTAGGCCCTCAATACATCTTTGTGAATGACTGAAGGAATTTTGAAGGTGGCTACTCAGTAAATACTTGCAGAATACTTGGAGGGTTTCATCCTGAAGTATTCCTGAACAGACTCTCTTGAAGGGTGGAAGGATAGTAGATTGCAGGAAAAAAAGGAATAATTTCAGAGTTCATATCTAGGAGGTGGAAGAAGTGAAGAAGCAGCAGATCAGGGTGTGCGTTCCCTTTGCCCTGTTACTTAGCTGTGTGACTTTGGGCAGGTTATCTAATGTCTCTGGGTCTCAGTTTCTTCATTGGTAAACTGAGAATAATAATGCTTAGTACACAGGGTTCCAATAATGAAGAATTGATGTAATAATAGGTTTAGCCTAGGACCTGCCACATAGTGAGCAGTAAGAGGTAGCTGTTGTCAATGTCATCATTATTATTCAATATGAAAGTGGAGACATTAATAAGAATCATTGAAGTAGACTAAAAGTAAAATTATTGGAATTTAAAAGATGAAGGGCCTGTGAGGTTGGGATGCTAAAGTCTGAAGTGATGTTAATACACAAGTTTGGGTCCTGCAGAGAGTTAGGGGCATAGTTCACTTTAGGTCAGGGTCCTTTAATTTTGTTTCAAAACAGAATGAACGTCTTTCAGTGTATGCAGCCCAGAAAACAGATTAATTGACACCAAACCCTTCAGTTTGCCCCAGGCTGCCATTTTAACTGCAGGGCTAATTGGTTCCAGGTCAGAGGTCCCATTCATTTGCTTCCTGCCGACACTTGAGAGAAAAATGTACATTTTTGCTGCTGACGTTTTTTGCTCACCAGGATTCTTTTGTTTTCTCCTGAGGTTCTTGCTTTGGGCAACAAGAGAGATGGTAGATTCCAAAACAGCTTTCTATCTACCCTGACCCAACTCCACCATAATTATTACCATATACAGCTAACAGGCGTTTTTAAAAAGATCCAAAGGAATACATACTCACATTGAACCCAGTGCATGTCTTGTGGCTTACCTATTGATACAAACAGAATTTCTAGTTTTGGTCCCCTCTGATAAAACATAATAGTTTTTCCGATATGTGGGTTGTGTGTTCGTCAGAAAAATACTAATTTTGAAAAACATAGTGTGGACCTGGTCATTCTGTGACATCATGTCTGATTTTAGCTCCTTGGGAGGAAATATTTATAGTCACGAAGACAAGTAGATTTCATGTAGAAGAAAGATGAAGGCCGGATGTTTGAGGTTTTTCTTCTGGTCTTTCTGCTTCCCATAGTATCTGACTACAGCTAGTTACAACGTTTCATGTTTGTTTAAGGAGTGGGCAGATTGTGAAAAAATAGACAGTTGGCTGCAGCATTCTGAGCTATGTTTTTGCTTCTTGATTTCTGCTTTGCTCCGTTGTTATAAGAAATAAACGGGAGTGAGAGCCACGTTTAAGAATGATAGATTCTTTCAGCAGTTCTTTTTTTGACCCAAGGTCATTTCTTCACATAGAGGACTGTGGAATTTGGAGTAACATTTTTTTTGAGTGTCATCCAATTGTGGATGGCTGGGCTTTGGTGGGGAATAGTGGTCACCTCGACCTTCCTTCAAGATTACAAGATAATTTCTTGTCTAACCGTTAGGGGTGGGTCAAAAAAGGATCACTGTTCTGTGCTGCTTCCCAAGTGAAAAAAAACCCACTGATTTAAATGGAGTTCCTCCTTGCTTTCCTGTGTATTTTGTTTGAGACATGCTCATAATAAAGAATCAAAACAGTACTTTCACATTTATTATTTTCAAATTAAGGATAATCAAATGTCAGTTTAATTCAATGTCAGATTAAGACTGATTGATGTCCTGTCCAAAGCATTAGCATATCTTGATAAATCCTTTTCTAATAGGAATAACCTTGGATGAGATTGGGTGGGACTTAACACTTCGTTTTGTTTTCTTGGTAGGTTGTCCATATCTGTATCCTTTCTGATAACTAAAGCACCTAGCAGAGATGGAAGCCTCACCTCCTGAGTTAACCTCGTTTCAAAGCCTCAGGCCTTTCACTGCATAATCCCAGGAGGTGTCATCCACATCAAGCTGTGAGTGTTTTTCAAGGAGGGGACCTTGATGACTTATTTCCATCATTTTCCTAAAAGGTGGATAATTGATGTTCTATTTTTACCTTGTTCTTTTCATTCCTGAGATATGACAGTTGTGGTCACTTTTTGAGTGAAATTGGGATTGAGTTCCCATGGTTCCCTCCACTTTCCAGGGACACTCTGGCTCTGAATGTTTGTGCTTACCTGACTCACTATCTCAGCCTCCATGGAAGGACCCTTTGTTTTATCTTGCCAGATTTTCACCAGACATCTTTTTTTCGAACTCTTGCTTCCTTTCATGTGTGTGGTTCCCCTCACCTTTCCAACTCACATGGAGTCCAAGGTTTTACTTCTTGGGCCTCTTTTCATTTAGGCTCTCCAAGGAAATTAAAATTTTCGTCTTTAGCATACAGGGCAGTTTAGCCTTACATGCCCACCTCAGCTTTGGACTTTATGTTTGTATATCCAAAAATCATATTAACGTATCCTGCTCGCCAAGGTTCATCTACCCCTCAGTACTGACAAGAGTTTCAAAATTTTGAGTCTTTTCTCCCTTCTCTATCATTTATTTTAAGTGGATACGAGTCTTACTTTCTAGCTGATATGAATTATACTTCCTTAAAAAGAAGACAAGTAATTTTTTTAATTTAAAGTACTTTTTACCCAGCTAGATAGATTATCCTCTTCATTATTTAACTTGATAAATAAATACTGGACCCCTATTAGGTCCCAGGCAAAGATAATAGGTATGGGAATATAACAGTGAACAGGACACAAGAAAAGTCCCTTCCCTCATAAAGTTTACATTCTAGGGAGAGACGTACAATAAACACATATACAGATTATATAATGACAGGCAATGGTAAAGGATTAGAAAATGATGGGACTGTTATTTTTGATAGGATGCCTAGGGAAGGTCTTTTAGAGCAAGTGTCGGGTTCCAGAATAAAGTGAGGAAATGAGCCACACAAACATCTTGGAGAAGAACATTGCAGAGAAGGACATAGCAAATCCAAAGGCCTGAAGCTGGAGGGAGCCGTGGAACAGCAGGGAGGGCAGAGTGACTGGCACCCATGAGAGATGGCAAGAGTGCTGGGTGAAGACACTGCAGAGGAAACCAAGGGCCAGATCATATAGAGTCTTATAGTCTAAGGAAGGACTTTGGATTTTATTTTAAGTGTGATGGGAAGCCATTGGAGAGTTTTGTGCAGGAGAGTAACAAGATGTGGCTTATAGTCCGTATTTTACTTTTGTTGAGATGTATGTCATATACTGTAAAACCTGCCCTTTTAAAGTGTACGATTCAGTGGTTTTCATACAGTCACGTGATTGTGCGACCTCCGCCACTATATTATTCCAGAACCTTTTGTCATCCCCCAGAGAAACCTCTTAGCAGCGCCGGCGAGCAGTCACTCCCCATTCTCCTCCCCCAGGCCCTCGAAACCCCTAACCTACTTCCTGTCTCTATGGATTTACTGATTCTGGACATTTCACAAAGGAATCGTATAACATGTGGTGTTCTGTGTCTGGCTTCTTTCACTTAGCATAATGTTTTCAAGGTTCACTCATGTGGTAGCATGTATCAGTATTTCATTCCCTTTTACAGCTGAATAGTATTCTATTATATGGATATACCACATTTCATTTATCCAGTGATGGATATTTGGGTTGTTTCCACTTTTTGGCAATTATGAATAAAGTTGCTATGAGCATTAGGGTATAAGTTTTTGTGTGGCTGTGTGTTTTCACTTCTCCTGGATAATATAACTAGGGGTGGAATTGTTGGATCATGCGGTGACTCCATACTTAACGTCTTAAGGAGCTGCCAGACTGTTTTCCATGGCAGCTGTGTGAGGGTTCTCATCCTCACCAACACTTATTATTTTCTTTCTTTTGATTATAGTCATCTAGTGTGTGTTAAATGGTATCCTATTATGGTTTGCTTTGCATTTCCCTAATAAGTATGAAAAATGAAGTTGCGCTTCTTTTCATATGCTTATTGGTCATTTGTTTATCTTCTTTGGAGAAACGTCTATTCAAATGTTTTGCCCATTTTTTAATTGGATTATGTCTTTTTATTGTTGAGTTTTGTCCTTTATATATTCTCAATAATAGACCCTTGTCAGACATGTGATCTGCAGGTTTTTTCTCCCCATTCTGTAGGTTGTCTTTTCACTGCCTTGGTAGTATATATTGAAGCAAGTTTTTAATTTTGTTAAGTCCAAGTTATTTATTTTTTCTTTGATTGCTTGTGCTTTTGGTTTCCTACCCAAGAAACCATTGTCTAACTCAGGGACATGAAGATTTATATCTACGTTTCTTTCTAAGAGTTTTATAGTTTTAGCTTTCATATTTAGATCTTTGATCCATTTTGAAGTAATTTTTGTAAATAGTGTGAGGTAGGGCCCAAATACATTCTTTTGCACATAGATATCCAGTTGTCCCAGCATCATTTATTTAAAAAACTATTTCTGGGAATTCCCTGACAGTCCAGTGGGTTGGACTCGGCACTTTCACTGCCGTGGGTCCAGGTTCAATCCCTGATCGGGGAACTAAGACCCCACAAGCCACACGGCATGGCCAAAAAATAAAAATAGGGGCTTCCCTGGTGGCACAGTGGTTGAAAGTCCGGCTGCCAATGCTGGGGACATGGGTTCATGCCCCAGTCCGGGAAGATCCCACATGCTGCGGAGCAGCTAGGCCTGTGAGCCATGGCCACTGAGCCTGCGCGTCCGGAGCCTGTGCTCCGCAACAGGAGAGGCCACAACAGTGAGAGGCCCGCGTACCACAAAAAATAAAAAATAAAAAAAATAAAAAGAATATTTCTCTAATTGAATTATCTTAGCACCCTTGTCAAAAGTCAATTGATCATCGATGTGTGGGTTTATTTCTGGATTCTTATTCTCTTCCATTGAGCTATGTATTATCCTTATGCCAGTGCCACACAGTCTTGAAAACTGTAGTTTTGTAATATGTTTTGAAATTGGGACATATGAGCCTTCCAACTTTGTTCTTCTTTTTCAATATTTTTTTGGCTATTTTGAGTCCCTTGAAATTCCACATGTACTTTATGATCACCTCATCAATTTCTGTAAAAAAGCCAACTCGGATGACTTATGCTTTAAAAGTAACACTACAGCTGTTTACATGGAGAACATATTGTAGAGAAACCAGTTAAGAGGTTACTTTTAGTAGTCCAGGTGAAGGATGATATTGGCTTGGAGCGGGGTGTTAGCTGTAGAATTGATAAGTGGTTAGAGTCTGAAGATATGACTCTCTGGGTTTGTAGATGGATTGTGGTGTGAGAGAAAGAGAGGAACTGGGGGTGATTAAAGGTTTTGATGTAGGCAACTGAGTGGACACTGTTGCCATTTACTGATATGGGGAACCCTCATGAAAGAGAGCAGGTTAGAGGACAAAAAATCAAGACTTTGCTTTTTACATGCAAGTCTGAGATGCCTATTAGAAATCCTTATAGGGCTTCCCTGGTGGCGCAGTGGTTGAGAGTCTGCCTGCCAATGAAGGGGACACGGGTTCATGCCCCGGTCCGGGAAGATCCCACATGCCGCGGAGCGGCTGGGCCCGTGAGCCATGGCCACTGAGCCTGCACGTCCGGAGCCTGTGCTCCACAACGGGAGAGGCCACAACAGTGAGAGGCCCGCGTACCGCAAAAAGAAAAAAAAGAAATCCTTATAGAACTGTCAAGTAAAAAATTATATGTGTATAATTCTGGAAGAGATCAGAGCGGTAATATAAGTGAGTGTGCAGATAGTATTCGATATCTTGGGACTGAATGAAGTGATTAAAGGAAGGAGTATGAATAGAGAAAAGAAGAGTTCTGAAGATGTATTGCAGGGTACCCCAACTTTGAGAGGTTGGAAAAAGGAAGAGGGTGCAATAAAAGAGATGCAGATAGCTGCAAAACCAGGAGAGTGTGTGTGTGGTATCTTGGATGTGATGGGGAAAAAGATGGAGGAAGTGAGTAATTGTGTCACAAACTGTGAGCGTGAGTAAAATGAGGACTGAGAGTCGTGTGTTGGAGTTCACCGAAGAACTTGATTCAGCAGTGTTGGGGACAAGAGATTGGAGTGAGTTTGAGAAAGAATGGGAAGGAATGAAGTGGAAATGGAAGACTCTTTCAAGGAGTCTCTCTTCCCCCCCTCCTTTTTTTCTTAATTTGTTTTACTTACAGACATTTTCATGAACAAAAGTAGCAGGAAGGGAGACTTTCACTTCTAGCCAAGATGGAATAACAGGGACCATTTTTACTTTCTTGCACGAAACAATTTAAAAATGGACAAAATATATGAAAGAGTGGTTTGAAAGACTTTGGGCAACAGGCAACAAAAGACAATGATGCCTGAGAGGCAAGAAAATAAATGAGTGAGACATATGACTGCTACAGCTTACTACCTTAAGAGAGTTTTCAGGTCTCAGCACAGGGAGGGGGACAGAGCCTGGTGGACTCCATGAGTTGAGGAGATAGAGCTGAGAGTCTAGGGAGACCAAGGTGGCTGGAGGTCACAAAACAGAGTACTGGAGAGAAGAGAGCACTGAGAGAGAATTTCAAAGATCTGCAGAGGGTCCCTCTTGATTTTTTATCCGAATACTCATCCGAATATGGTCCCTCTAAAACGATTAGCAGAAACAGTGTCTGGTGCTCACACAGTATTGGTAACAGTGCCTTTTTCCTCTATCCACAGTGGAAAACAGCAAGATGCACATGGCATTTGGTACTGTACCCAGAAGCTTTTGCCTCAGTGATGAGACTAATTAGCCATAGTTGGAACATTTCTGTGCTCTTGCCTGACAAGAACAAGATCTTAAAGGCAAGATCCAAAAAGATCAAATCATTTCCAAGTATCTTAACATCGCAGGACAAAGCTCAAGAATACTTACAGGAACGCTTTTTGTCATATTCAGCATTGTACTGAAGGTTGTAGAAACAAAACTGTCTTTATTTGCATGTGACATGCTTAACTGTATTATCTCTGTTGCACTACTCACCTTTGCCATTGTAGTGCCAAAGCAGCCATAGACAATATATATAACCAAACAAGCATGTCTGTATTTCAGTAAAACTTCACTTAAAAAACAAGCATCAGACCACATGTGGCCCATGGGCCATAGTTTGCAACCCTTGGTCTATGTAGAAAATCTCTTGGAATCTACAAAAAAGTTACTAGAACTAGTGAAGTTAGAAAGGTTGCAGGATACAAGACCAATACACAGAAACCAATTTTGTTTACATATATAAACAATGAACAATCAGAAATTGAAATTTAAAAATAACAATTCCATTTATAATAGCATCAAAAATATAAAATATTTTGGGATAAATCTGAAAAAGATGTGGAATATCTGTACACTGAAAACTATAAGACATTGCTGAGAGGAAGACCTAAGTGTGTGGAGGATCCTTATTCAATGGCATACATATATATGACTCAATATCGTTAAGATGTTAATCTCCTCAAATTGGTCTATAGATTTAACACAATCCAGATTACAATCTCAACAGGATTTTTTGTAGAAATTGAAAAATTGGTTCTAAAATTCATGTGGAAATGAAAGGACCTAAAACAATCAAAACAACTTTTATAAAGAAGAATGAAGTTGGAGGCCTAACGCTACTTGATTTCAAGGTTTATTATAAAGGTACAGTAATCAGGACAGTGTAATATTGTCATAGACAGAGACAAATAGATCAGTGGAGCAGAATGAAGATACCAGAAGTATTGCCACAGACATATGAACAATTGAATTTTCAACAAAGGTGCAAAGGGAATTCTGTGAAGAAAGGATGGTTTTTCCAGCCAGTGGTGCTGGAACAATTAGATACCAAAAAAAAAAAAGAAAAGAAAAGAGAAAGACTTCAATCCATATACCTCACACAATATACAAAAATTAACTCAAACGGATTATAGACAAATATGAAACCTAAAACTATGAAATTTCTAGACGAAAACATAGGATAAAACATTTATGACATTGAATTTGGCACAGATTTCTTAAATACAACACCTAAAGTACAATGCATAAAAATATTATAAATTGTACTTATCAAAATTTAAATTTCTGCTCTTCAAAAGACACTGTCAAGAGAATGAAAAGACTGCGATAAAATATTTGTAAATTATGCCAAGAAAGGATATATATCCAGGATATTAAAAAAAAAACTCTCAAAACTCAACAAAAAGAAACCAACTCAATAAAAAATGGGCAAAGATTTGAACAGACGCTTCACCAAAAAAAGTTTCTGGATGGCAAACAAGCACATGAAAAGATGCTCAACTTCATTCATCAGTAGGAACATGCAAATTAAAACCACAATGAGAAACCACAACTATTGGAATGGTAAAAAAAAAAAAATCTGATAACATCCCAAGTGTTGATTAGGATGTGAAGGGTCTGGAACTCTCCTACACTGCTGGTGGGGATGTAAAATTGTACAAACAACCTGGAAACAATTTTGCATTTGTTTTGAAATGATCCAGCCATTCCATCTAGGTATTTACCCAGGACAAATGAAAGCATATCTCTGTACAAAGATTTGTACATGAATGTTTATGGTAGCTTTATTTGTAATAGCCCTAAACTGGAAGTAACCCAAGCGTCCATCAACAGGTAAACGGATAAACTGTGGTATAAATAAATAATACTCAGCAATAAAAAGGAATGAAACATTTGTACATGTTGCAACATGGATGAATCTCACAAGTATTAAGCTATGTGAAAGAAGACAGACCAAAAAAAAGGAGTACATATTGTATGATTTCATTTATAAGAATTCTGGGAAACGCAAATGAATACATAGTGACAGAATGAAATCAGTGGTTGCCGGGAGTAAGGGGTGGGAGGGAAGGGATTTCCAAGGGGCATGAGGCAACTTTCAAGGATGATATGTTCACTATCTTGAATGTGGTGAGGGTTTCATGGGTATATACATATGCCCACTGTACATTATTAAATCGTACATATGAAATACATACAGTTTACTGTGTGCCAATTATAGCTTCAGTAATTTTCAGGATTCTGCTATTCTCTTTCAGGGAGTTTGGGGGTAAAGGGGAATCGAGAAATGCGGCGTACTTAGAAGGGGATATGGGATCAAGCATGGATTTTGGTTTTTTATTAAGTTGGGCTATGCTATAGCATGTTTATATTCTGATGAGGGGAGAGGACACACAGACGCAAAAGTAAGAGGAACTGACAGAGTCCTTGAGTGGGCAGGAAAGTCTGGGCTGGTATCCTGTGTGCGAAGGAGGCATGGGCCTTGCAGAAGAGGACAGCTCATCCACAAAGGGAGTAAAGACAAAGGCAAGAGTGAGGCTTGCTTGATGCCCACACTGGCTCTTTGTTAGTAATGATAATATCAACAATTACAACAATGAGAACAGTTAGTAGGCACTGTATTCATTAATAAAAAGAGTCACACAAATTCCGCAGGAATTGATTTTCTTTGATGATGTTTTCAACCAGGACACAAATGAGCATCTTGTTGGTACAGATATCTGGGTGTCTCCAGCTGAGAAGGGATAATGCCTGCAACTCCAGCTCTCCTTTGAAGCAATGCTCATTTGGTCTGAATTGGAGTAATCCATTGATAGAGAGAATGGAAAGTCCTCTGCCTGTGTATTCAGTGTAAAATTTTACTGCAATTCAAGTTTTTCAGTGTCAGTAATATTTTTATAAACCAAAACCTCTGTTCTCCTGTCCCCTTGTCGGTACCATCACCGTCACCCCCAGAACCATTGCAGCAAAACTAGCAGTAGCTACCAAAGTGATGCTAGACACGAAACGACTATCTCACTGCATCTTCGCACCAGCCCTATGGGGCAGATGTGCCATGAGCCCCTGTTAATAGTTGTGGAAAATGAGTCTTACAGAGGTTAGATTATTGCCTGAGGTCACATCTCCGAAGTATCAGAGCCAGAATTAAAATCCAAGTCCGTATGACCCCAAAATCCTTGCTCTTAACAAGAATTGTATGCTGTACTTACCTCCCCTTCTGAATGAGAAGTTTCACTGGCAAGAGTAGATTATATGGAATTTCCCTCTAATTCTTATTCATTGCAAGGGACCACCTTTTGACAATAATAAAGGAACTCAGATGAATGAAAATAATTCATTTTCAACATCCTGCCTCAGCAACTGTTTTCATCTTTCTCCATTTCCTTTCGATCCTTATCCATGTGTACATATTTCACATAGTTGTAGATGCAATGTTATATTCTGCTTTTATGGTTAATGTTATACCAGGCATTTTTCTTGTTGCTCTTTAGTCTTTAATGGATACATAATATTCCACTTCGTTAATGTGCTGTGATTTAATTAACCAAATCCCCTTGATGAACAAAAGTTTTTCCCAGTTTTTCAGTTTTATAAACTATGCAAACTGATTTTCCCCCCATCTTTTGTAATTTTTTTCAAAAGAATAAATTCCAAAGAATGAGATTACCAAACAAGAATTTGAACATGTTTATGTCTTTGGTACTTTAAAAGAGAGTGAAATTAGGAAAGTTTGTACCTTGGATGATGGTAGATAAATTTCATAACTGGCACAAACAGATGAATAGTTTAATTATTGTTCAGGAAGACCAAAATTGAAGACAAATGGGGAGTGACTGCTCAAGGGTACAGACTTTCTTTTTGAGGTGATGAAATGTTCTGGAATTAGATAGTAGCGATGGTTGCACGGCTTTGGGAATATACTGAAAACTGAATTGTATGTATACTTGAGAGGGGTGAATTTTTATGATATGTGAATTTAACTCAATAAAGCAGATATAAAAAATTAAAGACAGTTTCAGATATTCCAAGTAATGGTTTCAGCCCTTGCTAAATTACTATTAGAGTGTCCTGTATTTGTTTTTATATTTGGAAGCAGCGTTTCACAGAGCTTAAGCTCATCAGACTGCCAAATGGCATCACCGCTTAGCAGCTGCGTGACCCCTGGTGAGTGCTGTAGGTTGTGTCCTCTGGAAGCCTATCCCGAGACAGAGTTTGGGGTGCAGGATGTTTATGAAGGATCAGGACTTAGGAAGGCAAGGCAAGAGCAGGACTGGCTGGAGGAAGGGATGGAAGTGAGATGCAGGTCTGACACAGCCTCAGCCAACCCCGACTGTCAGTATCCTGCACTGGGCTGAAATGGCCAGGCCTTTTTTACAGGGAACTTGTGCAGAAGTTTGGTGTGTGCTGCCCCAGAGGGGGAGGACTGCAGGCCAGGGGTGCCCTGCACCTGCGGCCGACTCTGAAGGAGCTGATAGCAGAAGACTGACCACTCTGCTTCCCACAGGTGGGCAGCAAGACCGGACATCTGGGTGCAACATCTCCATGTCAATCACAAGAAATTGCTTTAACCGCTTTTGCCTCAATTTCTTCACCTGTTAAACTGAGATAATAATACTATCTACCTGTTAGGATCGTTAGAGAACGAAATAAGGCAACACATAGGGGACACTTAGAACAGTGCTTGTCATAAGTGTTCAAAAAATACTAGCGGTTATTATTTTATTATTCTATCATTATTTATAATACTATATATTATTAAATATAATTTATAAATATAATTTTATAATACTAAAATTATTAAATATAATATATAAATACTATCTATAGTATAATATTTGTTACTATCGTTATTAATGAATAATATAGTCAGTTTTGAAGAATTGTAATGTAGCATATATCCTGAGAAGGCTCTGAAGACCTCTTTTATTTTTTTATTTTTTAAAATTTATTTACTTATTTATTTTTTTTGGGCTGCATTGGGTCTTCGTTGCTGCGTGCGGGCTTTTTCTAGTTGCGGTGAGCGGGGTCTGCTCTTCGTTGCAGTGTGCGGGCTTCTCATTGCGGTGTCTTCTCTTGTTGCAGAGCACCAGCTCTAGGTGCACAGGCTTCAGTAGTTGTGGCATGTGGGCTCAGTAGTTGTGGCTCGCGGGCTCTAGAGAGCAGGCTCAGTAGTTGTGGCGCACGGTCTTAGTTGCTCCGTGCGTGTGGAATCTTCCTGGACCAGGAATTGAACCTGTGTCCCCTACACTGGCAGGCGGATTCTTAACCACTGCACCACCAGGGAAGTCCCTGAAGACCTCCTTTTTTCTTTTTTTTTTTTTTTTTGCTGTACGCGGGCCTCTCACTGTTATGGCCTCTCCTCTTGCGGAGCACAGGCTCCGGACGCACAGGCTCAGCGGCCATGGCTCACGGGCCCAGCCGCTCCACGGCATGTGGGATCTTCCAGGACCGGGTCACGAACCCGCATCCCCTGCATCGGCAGGCAGACTCTCAACAACTGCGCCACCAGGGAAGCCCTGAAGACCTCTTTTAAATAGACTTTATTTTTTAAAGCAGTTTTAGGGTCACAGCAGAATTGGGCAGAAAGTACAGAGAGTCTGCCCCCCAACACACATACAGCCTCTCCTACGATTCTGAAGGCTTCTGAGGAATGACATCTTTCTGAGATGGCTTGTGTATATTTTGAGGCCGGACTGGGCAGGCCTCTCATACTGCAAAGAATGAGTTGAATGATGTTCTGAAAGCTTCTCTGCCCAAGATTTCCCTGTGATCTGTCTCCTCCCGACTGATACTTCTATCCCATTCAGTCATTCTTGGTTGTTGACACCTCCACTGGTGAGATGGGGTTACTGGATCCTTCCTGCTCTGGCAGTTAGCTGAGAGCGGAACCTCATGTGAAGGAAATGAGTTCTGATAAACAGTTGTGGAATGGGGGAGCTCCCCAGTGCAGGGGCTCAAGGGCAGTGGGCCTGGATGTTGCACACAGCAAAGCCTGTGCATTTGTGGGGAGGGCAGTATGAACCCATGGGTTCCCTGCTTGTGGTTTGGGGGGTGTGGGGAATCGGGAGAGGAAGACAGATGCTCGGAAAGGGAGGAGGAGGGTAAGAGGAGCCTTTGCTTAGTCACAGCTTTACCAAGGGCTGACCCTTGGGTACAGCTCTGCTAGAGGAAGAACGGAAAGACAGCTTAGATTTTTTTACTTTTTAATTTTGGAATCGATTTCAATTTTATCCACATTGTATAGGAGAAAATTTCTAAGTGTTGAAACAGCTTTGCTTTGAAAAAAAATCATCCTACAGGTAAATGGACTTTGTATGAATGTTAACACATATAAATTCATGTAACCAGCTGCACAGTCAGCATACAGAACAATTCTACCATCACATAAAATTCCCTGTGCTGTATCTCTGTACTCACACTCACCTCTGGCAGCCACTGATCTGTTCTTCAACACTATAGTTTGAGACAGCTCTGCTTTGAATAATTTTGTCTTTTATCCTCATGGAGTTTGCGAAAACTGTGGGTTTTTGGGTCAGAGAGAAATGTTACCTCTTCCATTACTAAGTATGTGATTTGGGGAGGTTAACTTAATGAGACATGGAAAGAAGAGGTAACATATTTATAAGGTCCTGCCCGCTGAGGATAAGTCTGTCTTTGCCATCTTGGTATCTTTGCCTCACTCAACAGATCAGAGTGAAGTTAATGGCTGGTGGCGTGGGGATGGGGTGGTCTGGACTAAATGAGATAGTATATGTGAAGTACTTACAACACTGGTTGTCATATAAGAAACGTTCAAAAAATACTAGCTGTTATAATTTCATTATTACTCTGATGAAAAATATAGTTGGTTTTGTCCAGACTGTGCTGAAGAGTTGTGATGTAGCATATACACCAAGAAGGCTCTGAAGATGTTTTTAAAATATTGAGTTTATTTTTTAGAGCAGTTTTAGGTTCACAGCAAAATTGATTTACAATGAACAGGTAGAAAGTTACTTGAGGAAAGAAGATAAAGGGTTTGGGAGATGAGATGAGATGGTTAAAAAGTAAAAGAGCCAGCATAGGGTGTGTTTGAAGAGAGAGATTTGTTCTGTTTTGGGGGGACGGGGTTGAGACATGGAAAAAAAAAATCGGATGTAGTTGAATGCTGTGATCAGTAGGGCTTTTTTGCTGGATGAGGAGGATGTTATAGACATTTTGTTGTGTATTATAAAGGAAAATTTCTATGGCATTTTCAAAAGATGATATAAAGTTTTAAGTTGCTTTTAAATTATTTTTGGATATAATTTACTTATGTGTTCTGTTTTTTTTTTTTTTTTTTTTTTTTTTGCGGTGTGCGGGCCTCTCACTGCTGTGGCCTCTCCCGTTGCGGAGCACAGGCTCCGGACGTGCAGGCTCAGCGGCCATGGCTCACGGGCCCAGCCGCTCCGCGGCATGTGGGATCCTCCTGGACCGGGGCACGAACCCGCGTCCCCTGCATTGGCAGGCGGACTCTCAACCACTGCGCCACCAGGGAAGACCTGTCTTCTGTTTCTGAGGCAGACCTTGAAGCAGCACAACAGTCTTTTTTATTTATTATATTATACTTATTGTGATATATATTTTAATTAATGTGATATATATATGCAGATTTAATAAATACTATGTGCCAGGCACTGTTGAAGTGGCCTTATCAACCTTATCTCATTTAATCCTGAAAACAACCCTAAGAGATAGGTATTGTTATCAGTATTCCCTTTTATGGAAGAGGAAACGAAGATTTACAGGGGTTGAGTAACCCATTCAGAGCTATTAAATGGATTTGAACGCAGGCTTTCTAATGGCAGAAATCAATCCTTTAGCCATTATGCTATATTGCTGCCACTCAGCTTCAGATTTCTCATCTGTAAGATAGAGAATAATTCCTAACCCATAAAATCATTCTGAGGCTTAAATGAGATCATTATAACCTCCCTGAACGGTTTATTCTCATTCTTCTTTGATTCCAATTGTCCATTACCGTGCCTTGCACATAGAAGAGATTTCAATAAAAGCACTACCATTTTATGACTAAACTTATTCCATACCGACTCTAGGTTTTACGCCAAGAAATTATTGAGTTAATAATTACTGTGTTACCACTGGCGATACAAAGGTAAATAAGACAGTCCTTGCCCTGAGAGCTCAAAGTCCTGTGGGTTAAAAACACACAAAGAGATCATTCCCAGATATTGTGGGCAAGTGCAGTTAGAGCAGAAGTACAGGTGTATGGTCTGCCTGAAAGCTGTTTTAAAGGATAATTTGGAGTTCAGAAGGTAGGTGAGTAGAAAAAGGTGGGCTTAGGAACCCAAGACACCGATGGGAGAGTGGAAAACCAGTGGTATTTGGTGTTTGTTGCTGAAGCATAAAATGCTAAGCAAGAGGTGGCAAGAAATGAGGTTGGAGAGGTAAGCACCGTGTGTGCCATGTGGAAAAACTTGAACTCCATCTTGTCAGCCATTGTTTCCAAAACAGCTTTTTCCCCACTCTCTTTAAATTTTTGCCATATCCGTGTTGTCTCTATAATATTATTTAATACTAAAATCAGTTCATTTTTACTTAACCTTGGCCTAAGCAGTAATATCCCCGAAATCACAGTTTTGTTATACCAGTTTTATTTTTCTAATACACTTTACAATAAATGCATTACAATTAAAAACTTAGAAAATATTTATCCTTGGATCACTGAAAATCATCTCAGATACCCCTGAGGGAATGTGTACCATGCTTGTTCAGGTAAGCAGTGGGGAGTCCTTGGAGGGTTTTCAGCAGAGGAATGATTCAGTTAGATTTACTTTCTTTATGAAAAATGGAAATTTAAAAATTTTACATAGGAAAAGAATGAGCAAATAGGCATTTCTCATTACAGAATGTTCTCTTTAAGATTTAGGGTTTATATTCCCTTCTCTAGTCTATGGATCCCAGAGAAAAACTAGTTTGCCAGCTTAAGCCACAGTACTTCTTTTAAGAAGGTCCAAATGAACAAACACGTGTTTATTTTCCTAAGCAAATACAAAGCACTGTATTTGCTTAGAAAGTTTGCTCATCTGTATGATTTTGTGAGCCTATTGTTTTTATTCTAAGAGTTTTGTCTTTTTCTCTTTTATTCAATTTTGTTTTATAATCATGCTTCCAAAGTAAAATCTACAAAACAAAGTTTTTTTTCAGAGAAATCTAGTTTCTACCCTTCACCTCTAACTGGTTCCCTCAATCTAGGGAATTATTTTTTCAAATTTATTTGTGGTTTATCCTTCTATTTAAAAACATATATAAATATAGCTCCACCTTGCTTTATTCACACTGTATTCTGGAAACCACTCCATAGCAATACAGAGAGATGTTTTTCATTTAGAGTGTGGTTTTTTGTTTGTTTTTAATAAGTTCATCCTGATACTTTTTATTTATTTATTTATTTATTTATTTTTGGCTGTGTTGGGTCTTCTTCGAGGGCTTTCTTTAGTTGTCGCAAGCGGGGGCCACTCTTCACTGCGGTGAGCAGGCCTCTCACTATCGCGGCCTCTCTTGTTGCAGAGCACAGGCTCCAGAAGCGCAGGCTCAGTAGTTGTGGCTCACAGGCCCAGTTGCTCCACGGCATGTGGGATCTTCCCAGACCAGGGCTCGAACCCGCGTCCCCTGCATTGGCAGGCAGATTCTCAACCACTGCGCCACCAGGGAAGCCCCTGTTGCATTTTTTAATCGCCTTGGCACCTGGAGCCATGGAGGAAAGACCTGAACCTTCTCTGAAAAAAAAAGTTTTTTTTTTTTTTTTTTTTAACTTTTGTGACTTTGGCAACAGGGCCTGAAAGTGTCACAGGGAGAATAACTTTAGCATTACTACTTTAAGGCAGAAAATCATTTTAGCTCTATTGTTACCAGCTCAATCCTGTTTGGGTACCCAAAGTATTATGTTCGTAATCATGCAGGAGCCTGTGAATTCAATTAAAATCTGGTGTGACTTCCTGAAAATCACCATTTAGGATGACTGAATTCCTTTAACTTGATTGGGCAAGAGGGCACATGTCCTAAAACGTGCTGGAGTCTCTTCCTAGCACCTATTTCTTACCACCCAGAGTCCAAGAAAATAGTCCTCACCTTATGGTCATTAGTATTTACTGCAGACCCTCGACTTCCCCTGTGTGTTTTCTCAGCATCCTGTACAGGGAGCAGGTTGGGTTTGAATGTCACGGTTATTGAGCAAATTTGAAAATAGGTGGGTTTGTAGGAGTCAGAGTGAGAAGGGTAGCTGGTCTCGTAAGAGGAGTGAGAAGTTAACGGACTGTGGGAGGGATGAGTCATAGCTGCTCTGAGCTTCAGAAACAGCTCAGCGCGGCCAGCTGTGGGCACTCAGCCTTTTAGCGAGTGACTCTCTCCGTCCTCCCCCAAATGGGCTGGGACACAAATGAGTCGGGAGGTCCTGAAGAGGAAACTCCACATTTGAAAACTGTACCTTAGCCTCTTGGTTCCGCGCAGGGATGGTCTTTGAAAACTGGTCATAAGTCCGAGCTCACCGGAGTGACCTGAAGGAGGTGCTGCCAGGGTGACAGAGGCTGGAATACACAGAATCTCTCTCTTTTTTTTTTTTGCATGGGGTTAAGTGGAAGGATCTGCTGCTATTGCATATCCAAACCTAGGCCATCCCTAATGCTTCATCGTCTTTCTCAGTTCCGACAACAAAAAAAGTTCGCGTGTACATTTACACACCGCACCCTAAAAATTGTTGGGAGGAAAAAGTTTGTAATAAAAAGAGGCACAGCAGTGTGGTTAGGTTTCATGTGCACTGCCCTCAAACTAGTGATCTCATTGGAAAGAAGCTCAGAGACGTCAGAGGTGTAGAGGGAAGGAAAGGCAAGTTGCTCCAGGTTGGATCAACAATTCAGCATAACCATTCATCAGGAGTTGTCCCGGGAGACTCCTGGATCCCGCAGCTTTGCTGCCGGAAGCTGTGGCCCGTGACTTTGGTGAGGCTGTGAGGTTAGGTACAACGCAGGGGCGTAAATGAAGGAATGTTCCCTTTCTCCTCTCCATTGCCCTCCTTTCCTGTATCCTCTTAGTGTATCCTACAAGGATCCCAAATTGTCATTCCCTTCGTGGTTGAAGGACTCTACTGTAAAGGGCCCTTCAGTTCTTGGGCAAACACAGTTAAGATGAAGACCCTCTACTGAGGCCCCTGAGTCACAGCTCTGAGTTAAAAGACATTTGCTCTTGGGATCCTGGTGTCCAACTCTGCAGGCTTCAGTACTACTGTGTCCCTATAAGGGAACACAGATGAATACTATCCAGCATTCACATGAGAAACCCCAGCATGGTTGGCTTTCTCAGACCCACAGCTTGTTTCCTGTGGACATTACAATATGACAAATCCCAGAGTCTCTTCTGAGTAAGGTCCTCAGGTTTGGGACAAGGACAGAGAAGGGGTCAGCTTCAGCAACTCTGTGCACCAAACCCTATTGTGTAACCTTGTATTCTAGGCCCTAAATGTCCCCTCAGTCAAGGACATCTTGTTTCTGTGGAGAAAAATTAAATGAATACATATGACAATCCAGTGGCAAAAACAAAACCTTGACATTTTGTTTCTATTCTATTTTTATGACGGAAAGAAAAGCAAGACAGAGGGGTTGAATAGATAACAGAAGGAAATGATAATCACACCCATTATTTCTTTTCCTAATTCTAGAATCTATAATCATTACCCAAAATTCCTCCAGAACACAACTAAATACCATTAGGTTTGCACTTATTGTTACAGATACTTGGTGCAAGTATTTGGAATATGACCAAGTCTAGTGTGGTCAATCCTGAACAATCTAAAAAGAAGAAAAAGTAATAGCCGAGCAATAAACCAGCGTCTAATGTCTGCTCCTGAAATGCCCAGATAGAAAAGGACATGGGATATAAGTGAAATCTGCCAGGATCTCTCTGATCCCGTTAAGTGCCAAGCCAGTTTCGGGTCCACTGATCTGGCTTGCCAGGCGGATATGCACCTTCTCCCTTCACCCATCTGTGGGTGCCCCTCTTGGAGTGGTGCTACAACCTCACAAGCATGTATTTTGAGAATTTTAAGGAAAAAACTCGAACTCAGACTGATGGAGTTTTGCAATGTTAAAATATTATTAAAATTATGGTGTTCAGTACTTAATTCATTCAACTAACATGTATTGTCTGTACACTATATGCGCTGCTTGTTAGTTAGGCACTCACTTCTTGACCGTTAGATAACAGCACTGAAAAATCCACAGACTTTTCTCTCTCATTTTGCCTGGAGGGAATGAGGGCTTTGCACCCCTGCTGCACGCAGGTGTTTCCTTATTCAGAAAGAGGGCCGAAGGCTGCTCCAAACAGACAACTCTGTCATCTCAAGAACAGTTCTTTTTAGAGCAACTCTGCTGACTTGCTGTCCCTTTCTTCTCACATTCAAAACTGACTCTGTAGGTCTGGAGCTTAATTGGAGAAATATTTTAAATTCCACTGATAGGTGGCCCTTCACTGATTCTTGGAAGTGGAAAATATTTTGCTTTGGTCTGAAGCAGCTCCAGAGACAATGCACAACATTCAGCCTCTTGCACGGAGTGGTCAAACAGCTGCAGGTTATTACAGGAGCTGGAGAACATTCAGTATTTAAAATGAAATCTCTACACCTGACAGCAGCTGCAAACTCATCTATGCAGAAGGGAGAAATGGTTCCCATGAACAAGGGCCTTTGAAATGTTACACACCAGGACAAAGCCCTCCTGCTGTAGGGCAGGGTAAATTTGCCTGCATCCCACAATCATGCCATGTGCAATCTCTAATTAAATTTACTTATTTGGGTCTCCAAACTTTTTGTGTGTGCAGGCACAAGGGTTGGCTTGCCATCCACCTACTCTTGCTTTTGAAAAAGGTAGTCATGTGATGAACCATAAGTATTAATGAAGATACTCATTAAATAAAGTAATATATATTTAGAATAGTCATCGCTTCTGAACTTTCCTACATTAGCATCAAAATGCTTAGAAGGATAAAAAGGCATGAGAATTCCGGATAGGGCTTTAATTCTAAAGCGTAGAAAAACCAAATTAACTCTATCCCCAAGGCACTCGAGGGCATATTCCTCTTGCCCAGCAAAAACATAATCTTGGTCCCTAAGAATCATACCTGACATTTCTCTTGATTTAATTGATGCAAAAAAGGAGCAAAGCCACATTTAAATGAATGAACATGAATGCCTAATTATTATTCTTTTTTTTTTTTTGCGGTACGCGGGCCTCTCACTCTTGTGGCCTCTCCCGTTGCGGGGCACAGGCTCCAGATGCGCAGGCTCAGCGGCCATGGCTCACGGGCCTAGCCGCTCCGCGGCATGTGGGATCCTCCCGGACCAGGGCACGAACCCGCGTCCCCTGCATCGGCAGGCATACTCTCAACCACTGCGCTACCAGGGAAGCCCCCTGCCTAATTATTTTTATTGCAAATTATCTGCATGTTTTCCTTACCTTTGTGTGGCTTGCTGAGCCTTTCACAGTGTTCTTACCTGCATTATCTTATTTGAATTTCTCAGCAACCTTGTGAAGAAAACAGGTGACAGAAGTGACTGTCATCATTTTGCAGGTGAGGAAACTGAGGCTCCAAGGTCTCAGGGCTGAGAATTGGCAGTGGCACTCTGCACCAAAAGTAAGGATTTAATCTTTGCTGCCTTCCAGAAGGAGCCGAGGCTGTTTGTCAGTACAGACGATACGTGTGTGTGTGCCTTGGTATAAGTATGGAGACGAAAAGTAGCTGGAAGATTAAAAAAGAAAAACAAAAAAAGATATGGAAAATGGGCTAAAAGGGGGTGAGAATAACTAGAGAAGTTATGGAAAAGTGTGGTTCAATGCAGCAGAATCGGCCCCATGTGCCATAGGGTGAAAATATGAAATGAACAGCTATAATATGTGCTACGAGAATTCTTTGGTTGACACCCTAGCTAGTTGCTAGGCATTGCTTGTAGCAGATATTGTAGTTAGTACATGGAGTAACAATAAGACACAACTTTGAGATAACGTTAACCTCAATGAGGAAGTATCAAAAGATAATGAATGTAGTCAGTAAATTATTGCCTAAGGAGATAGAGATGCCCTAAGCTAATCCATGCTGTATATCAGGACATCTGTACGAACTTATCTGAGGCTGAACATAATAGGTGTTATTAACCTGGAGGAATACGAATCAATTGTGTTTGCTTTATCTAGGAAAGAATGACTGTCAATAGGAGGCGGGTGGCTGAACACCACCCTCTCAAGCCGGAATTCGGCAGTAAGGGTGGGGGGAAGGTGAGGGGGTGGGAGAAGGAAGTAACTGGCAGTCACTGAAATCCACTATTGTGGCACGGGATGCTTCATCAGGTGTTCCGGGGCCTGGGCATCCCTGTGCTCTGATTTCATGCTCGTCAAGCAGCCTCTAAGGGACCTGGAAAATGAGAAGGGGCTGCTGAGATTGGCGTAAACAGTCTGGAAAGACCTATTCCCCCTTAGCGTACAGTAGTAAACTAGCGTACAGTAGTAAACTAGCGTACAGTAGTAAACTAGCATTCTGCTTTAGATTTCAGGTCTTTGGGTATAGCTGGTGTGAGTCTGTCCTCCCATGATGCAACCAGTTCTGGGGTTTCTGCATCAGCAAAGCAGAACCCTGATCTTTAAGTGTGATGGGCATACCAAGGCTCTTTGCCCGTTTTGACCGTCCCATTCTGGTGGAAGCCAGCATCCTTGGATCACAGCTCTGCTGATCTCCCATAGTGACAGTGCACGCGGTGCTTTTTTCTTTTATTTAAATGACTAATTTGCTTGAGGCATGTAGGGCAGTAGTCTGGTTCAAGGGCAGCTGCAGCCGCATACTGGGACTGGAGAAAATAGGGGTTCTTGCCTTGGTGCTACCACTAGGCGCATCTTTGATATTTCTAAGTATTTAACCTAGGTCTAGGTTTCCTCATCTATACGTTGAAGGGATTTCACTATATGATCTTGGTAATTTGCCCAAGGTCACTAAGCTGATCAGTGACAACTGAACATTTACCCAGTTACCCTCCTCCAACTTTACTTCTCTCTTTGTAAATTTGGGAGCAGAGTGTGGGTTAGTGAGGGCAGGGAGAGTCCCAAGGGAATAGTGAGATAGTCTGAAGGGGATTTTCCTTCTCCTTAACTGGTTGGAATCAGGGTAGATTATGCACAGAATTTTGTTACCTCTATGAAGTCCTCATAAATCAAGAACGATTTCAACCGCAACACAGTCTCCCAACCTTCTTCATCCCACTGGACACATATAGAGAGTGATGATGATAGAAAATTGTATTTGTGTAAATGTGTGGAGCTGCACGTGGCCACCCCAAGGGATGAGGGACTCAATGTTTTGGCCCCGCCTGTAACCCATGTGCCCAAATACACTGTCTGGAATGCTGTGTCACGGGCCCTCTCAAACCAGGGTGCTACCAGGAGTAAAACTAGATTAAGTCATCTTCTCTTCTTGGCATCTGTCTCTTATTGGTAGGATAATTTCTCCTCACCCAAAACTGGAGATGCAGGTCACAACCTCCCTTTGTGCTCCACATACAGTGATGGTTTATTGTACAAAGGCTGCACGTAGGAGAGAATATGCTTCTTTGGTTTGGTGTCTCTCTGTAAAGGGAGGACTGTTGGCTTCTACACTGTTGCTTATTTTGTTCTTGCTTATTTCTACATTTATCATGACTATTGTCTTCTTTCAGCATGCTTTATTTAATGGTATAGTACGCTTTGTTCCTTAATGATTAACATCCTAACAGCTGGTCAGGAAGCGAAATTCCAGCATTCAATACATCCTCTCAGTCTTTCTGTATGTACCATAAAAAGCAGAGTCATCCTTATAACGTCTTTTCTAATAATATACTCAAATTTCAGGTCCCATCTCCAAATGTCATAATTTTGCATTGATAATAGATAGTAACTCACTTGAATGCTACCGTTCTAAGAGCAGAGATGTAAGATCAGTATGCATCAGTCTAGTTAGTACAATTTTTTCTTGCTGTTTATTTTATTTTTTGGCCACGAGGCATGTGGGATTTTAGTTACCCAACTAGGGATTGAACCCGTGCCCCCTGCACTGGAAGCGTGGAGTCTTAACCACCGGACCGCCAGGGAAGTCCCTTGTTTACTTTTTAAATGAAGTATAGATTATGTACAGTGAGTGCTAGTACATGTTTTGCACCGCCCCTTCAGCAGGTATTTTTGGCATAGCTCTCACGTGTTAGGGCCTCTACTTGACCTGCTTTCTCCTCAGTTTTTGTTTCTCACCTAATCATCTTCATCTCTTCCCTCAGTACTTCTCTGACCCTGTATCTATTTTTTTCATTTTTTTGCCCATTTTCTTTTAATTTCCTCTTTTATCTTTTCTTCCTTTTCTCTCTTCCATCATTATTTATTCTGTATTTCTCTAAAACATTTCTTTAGATTTCCATAATGTGATACTTCGATTATAATAATTACACTCATTACTCTTCCCCACATTCACAAGGGGTTGCTGAGCTTCTGATCTATTGAGGCTTATCATTCCCACCTCGTGACAGGTGAGGAACTTCCTACTTTGCTGGTTCCACACCTGATGGCTAAGGTTACTGGGGGTGGATCTTGGAGGTATTCCTAGTGTCGGCGTCTGGGGTATGGGGATCCCTAGTCAGTGAGGGATTGACTAGTCAGTGGTTTTCCTAAAGACCAAGATGAGAAGGGCAAACCACACTATGAGAACAACAGGGTGGGGAAACTTTAGTGACTGAGATGTAGGTGGGAGGTAGGATGGTAGATCTGGAGAAAGTCTGAGAGCTCATGAGCAAGACACCAAAACAGCTGTTTTTATGATCCCTGTTCTAGTTCCCTGTTGCTGTGTAACAAACCGCCCCAACTTCAGTGGCATCAAACAACAAAAATCAGTCAGTGCTATTACCTCTCAAAATTGTGGGGTTGACTGGGTTTTGGCAGGCGGTTCTCAGTTGGGGTCTCTCATGGGGGTGCAGTCACGTGGGGGCTGGTGCTGGAATCTGGGGTTAACGCTGGCTGTCAGCTAGGACTTCAGCTGCAGCCGTCAGTCAGAACTACATGTGACTTCTTCGTGTATCTGGGCTTCTGGACGGTATGGCAGCTGGGCTCTAAAAGCAAGTATTCAAAGAGAAATCCAGGAGGAAACTGCACTGCCTTTTATGATCTACTCTTAGAAGTCACAAAGTATCACTTCTGCTATACTCTGTTGGTTGAGATAGTCACAAAGGTCCACCCAGGTTCAAGGGGAAGAGACGCAGAGTCCACCTCTCGATGGGAGATGACAAAATCACATTGTCAAAGGAGCATGTGGGAAGGGAGATACTGTGGTGGCCGTCTTCGGGTTGTTCAGTCTGCCACAGGCTGCCCTCTGCCACAGTGACTCACACTCCTTCCCCTCCCCAAGACCCTCAAGGACTGTGACTCTCTCTGTCCTTTCCCTTGATCAGAAAGAGTGAGTTTCTCTTGCACTTTTTCCTGTGTGTGCAACTTAAGCAGTTCTGAGTTCCAGGTTTTCCTGCATCTATGCCAAGAAATGTGGAAGGAAAAAAACCCAGGACACTCACCATCTTACTGGACCTTCTCGGAGTTTTGATTTCCCTCCCCAATCTACCTGCTATTATTTCCTTTCAGTCTTCATTAGTTGCTTTATGTGTTCTGTCTAGGGTTTATAGATGGAATCAGTGGAAGAGAGACCGTGGAGTCTGCTTACTCCATCTTGACTGGAACCAGATCCAGAAGCCATTTCTTAATTTTAGATTTGCTTGTCATCTGAGAATGAAAAACAATTTTATCTTCAAACTCAGCAAGACCTGTCACCTTTATATTGAAGTGTTTGTTCTTTAGCTTATCTTTATACCCTCTCATTTTAATGTAGGAGTTGGAAGAGGCCAGATGGCACTGTCAACACTGTGCCTGGACAATTTTGTGGCTAGATCACATGGTTCATCGGTACAGTTTCTATTTTCCAAGTTACCATGGATGTCAACGTTGCTAAACTTCCCACCGCTGTATAAAAATGTCTCCTTCCTTCCAGATTCCAAGAATATTTTCCTCATGTTTATTTGAGCCTCCACCGACAGACGTTCAAGGCCAGTCCCAAAGCCAGTGCATGTGTTTTAGGTTTTTATTACAGCGTCACTCACTCTGGTTCCAAATTCTGTATCAGTTAAAGTTTGATCAGAGTTGCAAAACCACTTTAAGCAAAGTAAGCAATATATTGTGGGGATTAGAACACACATGATTATGGGAGCTGGTTATGCAGTCTGTGCAATCTGTCCATGCTGAGTCAAGACCTGGGCCTGAGTCAGCGGGATGGACAAGCTTCATGGGGTAGGTCGGGGTGGGGGGAGGCGGGGGAAGGATGCTAAGTGGAGAAGTGAAGATGGCAGGGACAAACTGGAACCTGTGTGGATGGATGAATGGGAACCCGTGTGTCCCACCTCAGTCTCTCGTGCCTCCAGTCCTCCAAGTTCGGTGATGAAGGCGAGCTGCAGAAGAGCTGGTGCACTTCACTGTGGAGTTACACGCAAACCTAACCAGGATTTGGAGCTGCTGCCCTCCGTCACCAGGTGAGCCAGCGGAGGCACCGCTGTGCTGGGAGCTGCCGCGGCACCTGACCCCACGTGGACCTTCTGACTTCCTGCAAACACTGCTCCCGTCTCACTTCTGCCTTCCAAATGTTGCTCAGGTTTTCTGGGATCCATAGTTCCAGCTTAGCTACACTGACATCGTACAAAACCACAACAGTCTCCAAGCTGCTGGCCAGGGGTTAGGGGTATAGCCCGAGAATGCACAGGAAGCGTTTGTCTCTCTGTAATGGCGGAGATTGGCCACTTGAGGATGTGTGTGAATCACGTGCAAACAACACACGTAAAGGTAGGAAAGTTAGTATTTATAAACCAGTGATACTACGAAACTAGCAAATAAAAATGAATAAACATCCAGAATAAATTTTAATAAAACTATTAAAGTGATGGTTAATGCTGTTCCAGCATATAGCAAGCTGATCATTAAGACGCTGATGGGTTTTCTGCATTAGTCTGCTGGGGCAGCCACAGCAAAGTGCCACAGACTGGGTGACTGAGACAACAGAAGTGTACATTCGCACAGTTCCGAGTCTGAGATCCAGGTGTTAGCAGGGTTGGTTTCTTCTGAGGCCTCTCTCCTTGGCTTGCAGACGGCGCCTTCTTGCTTTGTGTTCAGATGGCCATCTCTCTGCGGGTGCACCTGTTGGTGTCTCTGTGTCCTAGTCTCTTCTTATAAGGACACCAGTCATTGGATTAGGGCCCACTCTGATGACTCTACTTTAAGTTAATTCCTTCTTTGAAGGTCCCATCTCCAAATACAGTCACGTTCTGAGGTACTGAGGTTTAGGACTTCAACATATGAATTTGGAGTGGGGGACACAATTCAGCCCATAACATTTTCTGTAGTACAGTAACGTTTGAGCAATACTACATGCTCTGTTTTCTTCTTGGAAATCCACAAAGTCTATTTGTATATGAAAGATTATACAAAGTCTTGAAAAATATCTAGTATTCATCTTTAACACACCCCACCATTTTATACATTTGTCGATAATCCTAAACCATCTTTTGTCTCTTATACGTTGGCCAGTAATGTTGAACAATTGCACGGTGATCCTACCTGCCAGCTGGTGGTGGCAGTCAGATAGGGAAATGCACGTGAGGCGGAGGAAAGCAAGGACAAACTAGAACGCAGGTCCAACTCTCATCAGAACCTGTGCTGCTCTTTCGGCCCCTCCAAGCCTCAAACTTTGAAGATGCTTGGTGAGTTTCTGTAGATCTACGCTGAGAGATCGCTTTGTAAGGGGGCAAAAGGGTTGGCCTTTGCCACATGGAATTGCCTCTTCCGACTGTACCAAGGGGATCTTCCAGACTGCTAGGGACCTGGAGTCTCCTTGCTCACCTATAGCTGCTGGCCTTTCACCTGGCCCAGCCTCTGCTCACTTCTTTGTTTTCTTGTTCTTTGCAGGTGAGGAAAGGAACAGAGCTGTGGACACCACTGGGGTGTGACAGGCAGCTGGGCAAGGATCCATCCAGGAAGGTGAGGCCAGGTCTCAATGGGTGGGGATGGGTGACAAAGGTTACTGGCTTGCACGGGCAGCTAGTTGTGCAGTGGCGGTGGAAGAAAGAGCCCCTGGCCACAGCCCAGCTCCAGAGGGCCCAGTCAGCCATCTAGCTGTATATACCACTTGCTCAGGCCTCTCCTGGTCCATGGCCTACTTTCTGCTTCCTAATCTTACCTTTCCAGCCTAATGCTCATTTCAGCTAGAGTTCTTTCCCTGGGCCCTGCGTCCCATTCTGAGCAATTCCTGTGGCTCTGGCCTTGCAGGAATTATCTGAGTCAGACCCCAGACTCACCCCACACCTCAGCCAGGGGAGGACCCTCCCCGCTACCTTGGCACCTGCGAAAGCAGATGGTTCTTTCTGTTCTCGTCGTGCTCTCATTGTGAATCATCTCCAGGCATTGCAGGTAGAATTTGTCAGCTTCTCATGTCAGCTAAGCTTTCAAACTGGTATCTTTGCAGCCTAGTGAAGATGATATGATTTTAACGAAGTGTGCGTCTCAACAGCGACTGACCCGGCAGGTTAGCACAGTAATAACAGCTTTCGTTTGAGCAAGGCACGGTGCAAGTTGCTTTACGTGCTGCATCTCTACTCCTCACAAGAGAGTACATTGTCCCAATTTTACGGAGAAAATGGGCTCCCAGAGAGCAGCTTCTCATGGCTAGAGCACGTCAGAGCATCAGCTTGGGGCCCTGGCTCCCGACTCCAGGGCCCAGGCCCTCACACGAGCCTTCACAGACATACTGGTTTATGTTAAAACAGCCCTTAGCACAGCATTGTCCTCACTGTCTGTGGAATTACTGCATTTCCCTCTAAATCCCAATTCCGAGTGAGTGCCTCTCCTCCCCCGGCCATAGCCTCTGTCAGAATGCTCCCCTCGGAATTCAGTACACTCAGTTCCATGAAAACCATTCGTACCCCGAGCCTGGTTCGCTGAGTTGCTTTGGGAAATATACTGTTTCCAAATTAAAACTGCCACATAAATGTGAGGGGAGGTATTGGTGCATTTCTCTCCCTGGCTGGCCGCGATCTGTTACGTCTGCACCTTTTCTTTTTCAGAATCTCCCTTTCTCATCGCTGCATCCAGCAACGCCCACCCTCCATCTCACAGAATGTAGTTGCATTTTAAGCCAACACCCCTTAAAATCTTACACGTCTTTTCTTTTTAAGAACAAAATAATACACTTAAGAACATACCAATTTAACCAAATAGGCTTAATTGTGGTGCTGTCACAGCGGTGTGTATTTGGTAGAATTTTGTGTTCTCGTTTCACCGTATTCAGAGAGGATGAGTGAGAGACTTTATGTTCCTTTAAGTCATAATTTACAAGGCAGTTTTACAAATGTTTTCTCACTGGCCCCTTAAGAATCTCTCAGAGGCTTAGACAAGTTGGTATTTCACAGAAGAGGGAGAGTGACTGTCCGTGATCCTGCAGCTGATGTGGAGAGAGAAGGCCTTCTGGTCTAAGACCTGTGCACTTTGACTCCATCTCACACTAAATTCAGGTCCTTTTTTCTCTTTTTTTATGAACATATATCCCCATATCTCCTCCCTCTTGCGTCTCCCTCCCTCCCTCCCTCCCTCTCCCACCCCTCTAGGTGGTCACAAAGCACCAAGCTGATCTCCCTGTGCTATGCGGCTGCTTCCCACCAGCTATCTATTTTACATTTGGTAGTGTATATATGTCCATGCCACTCTCTCACTTTGTCCCAGCTGACCCCTCCCCCTCCCCGTGCCCTCAAGTCCATTCTGTACGTCTGCGTCTTTATTCCTGTCCTGCCCCTAGGTTCCTTTTTATCCACAGGGCGACTGACTTCTCCTGTGGACCAGGGCACTGTGATGCAAGAACACCTCACCCTCCTTCCCTTGTTCACACAGTACGCCAAGAGTTCTGGGCAGTGCCCACCGCTTCGCTGGCTATCGTCTGACAGGGCCGGGGAGGGTCTCTGAAGGCTCCTCTGTTCCCTGGAGCCTGGGAGATGGAGCTCACCCTCCCTTCCTGCAGCTCCGTAGGCTCTACTTTGCAGGTTAGGAGCGTCCATTCACACCGACTGCAGGAGGGATCACCAGCTCAGTGCGCTTCGGAGCCTGGCCTCCAGAAAGCTTCTCCTTTCCTCGCTGCTGCCAGAAAGGAAAGAAGGAACCTTCAATCCAACCTCTCTAGCCAGGGATCCTCTTGTAGGTAAGAGATGCGGTCTGATAGTGTATGACCTTCTGCTGGTTTTGCCCATGTTAAGTGAGACCTCATGGAACAAAGCAGCCATGCAAAGAGCTGGAGAAGAACGTTCTAGGAAGAGAGAACAGGAACTAGAAAGCCCTGAGGAGAGAATGAAAAGGGTGAGTTTTAGGAACTCCCGTTTAGGAACGGGAAGGAGTCCCGTGTGACGAAAGCGGGGTTCAGCAAACTTTTCTTGCAAAGGGCCAACTAGTAAATATCTTCAGCTTTTAGGCCAGTCGGTCTTGGTTGCAGCTACTCTGCTGTTGTAGCACAGAAGCTGCCCTGGACAATACACACACGGATGAGCATGTCTCTGTTCCAATAAAACCGTATTTGTGGACACTGTTAATTGAATTGCCTATCATTTTCACATGTCACAATAGAGTGTTCTTCTTTTGATTTTTTTCCCAACCGTTAAAAAATGTAAAAACCATTTTCAGCTCAGGAGCTGTACAAAAACAGGCAGTCGGCTGGGTTTTGCCCATGTGCTGTCATTTGCTGACCCCAGGGCTAAAGCATGGGGAGCGAGTGGGAGAAAGATTAGTCCCAGACGGAGTGAGAGAGAACGAGGTGGGCGCAGGCCAGACCCCATGCAGGGGTTTTGTAGGCCATGGAAGCGAAAGAGGATTTTATTCTAATTGCTATGGGGAATGCCTGAGGGGCTTTAGGCAGGAGTGTGACGTGGTATATTTTAATAACACTCTGGTGCATCTGAGTCTAGAGTGGACCGCCAGGAGACAAAAGTAGAAGCAGAGATACCAGTAATTTTTAGGAGCCTTCCCCATCAGACCAGGAAGAGATGACAAAATCCTGGAATGGGAACTAGATCCCCAACCTCACAGGGAGTGGCCTACCGGGGGGATAGGTGTTTAAGCAGAGCACCTGCTGCATAGCATGTTCTCAGTAAATGTACGTTCCCTACACTTTCCTTCCTTCTTTGGTGATAAAAAGGCTGGAATATGGGTTTGGTCCAAATCTCTCACCACTCTCAGAAAAATGAGTCATTCTACTAAAAATAAGTCAGATAATATCATGAAAAGTGAGTGGACACACACTTAAGTTTTGTTAATGACTCTGTGATAGGTTATGTGTGTGTGTGTGTGTGTGTATTCATATTTTTGTTGAGCCACATGGAATAGCTAAAATTTTCTACTGATTAAGGTTTATCGAGATCACTGGCCTTATTGGTGCTCTGAAAATACATTTAGTTTTAATCTATTTAGTTGTCCTCATTAAAAGTATTAATATGTAAATCAAACCATCATGCTGTATGCCTTAAATTTATATAATGATGTATGTCAATTATTTCTCAATAAAACTGGAAAAAAGAATTAGTATATTGAAAAGGTTTTTAAAAATTATCCTTAAGTACCGAGAGAAAAAAACAAACTTGATCCTTTTGCCAGAATTAACAAAAACCAACCTTTATACACCATTCCATGCTCTCCCAATCTCTTAATCTTAACTGACATTGAATCAGCATAAAAATGTAAGAAACACCAAAGTCACGAATTTGCCTGATATTGGCAAATTATCAACTTGAAAAAGGGGGATGAATCACCCTGGATCCCATATGGGACCACATAAGACCACGAGGTTGAGATGAGATGTGTTAAAAATCTAACCAACCCAGAATCTGGGCATGAAGTAGACAGTTGTAGGGTTAAAGATTTTAGACCTATTTGATTTTATGTACTTAGAAAGGTAGAGATGGTTAATCAGTAGTTATTAATATATTTACAGCAAAGCATACATACGACCGTAGTTCTTGGCCCAGGACGGCTCTGGGGAGAATCCTTCCTCGCCTCTTCCAGTTTCCCGTGGTTCCGAGCATTCCTTGGCTTTTGCAGCTGCATCCCTGTAGTCTCGCCTTTGTCCTCACGTGGATTTGTCCTCTGTGGGTGTGTCTTCTTCTCTTCTTTTATAAGGACACTTGTCTTTGGATTGAGGGCCCACCAGGATGGTCCAGAATGATCTCATTTCCAGATCCTTAACTGATGACAAATCTGCTGTCATCTTTATTTATTTTTTATTTTTTTTGCGTTATGCGGGCCTCTCACTGTTGTGGCCTCTCCCGTTGCGGAGCACAGGCTCCGGACGCGCAGGCTCAGCAGCCATGGCTCACGGGCCCAGCCGCTCCGCGGCACGTGGGATCTTCCCGGACGGGGGCACGAACCCATGTCCCCTGCATCGGCAGGCGGACTCTCAACCACTGCGCCACCAGGGAAGCCCTGTCATCTATATTTTTGTTCCTTTTTATATAATACCTTTTTCTTCTCTGGCTGCTCTTAAGATTTTTCTCTTTATCATGTGTTTTCAGAAATTTGGTTATGATTTGCCTCACTGTGTTTTATTGTTTGTTTGATTGATTGTCTTGCTTAAGGTTTGTTGAGCTTCTTGCATCTATGGGATTCATCAGACTTGGAAAATATTTGGTCATTATTTCCTCAAAGATGTTTTTCTGGCCTCCCCCCACTCCTCTCTTCTCTTTCTGGGGTTTCAGTTAAATATATGTGTGTCAGATTGCTTCGCATTGCCCCAAAGGATCACTCAGTCTTTATTTTCATTTTCTTTCAGTCTTTTTTTTTTTTTATCTCTGTGCTTCATTGTGGATAGATTGTATTGCTATCACTTCATATTCCCTGGCCTTTTGTGCCTAATCTGCTGCTATTCCTATCCAGTGAATTTTTTTGAAATAAACTTTTATTTGAGAAGAGTCTTAGATTTATAGAAAAACTGCAACGATAGTACAGAGTTCCTGTATACTCCTCACCCAGTTTCCCTTATTGCTAACATTTTACATTACTGTGACACATTTGTTACAGCTAATGAACCAACGTTGGTATATTACTATTAACTAAAGTCCATACTTTATTCAGATTTCCTTAGTTTTTACCTAATGTCCTTTTTCACCTCTAGGATGCCACATTACATGTAGTTATCATGCCTCCTTAGGCTTCACTAGGTTGTGACAGTTTCTCATACTTTTTTGTTTTGGATGCCTTTGAGAGTTTTGAGGAGGTATTTTGCAGAATGACCCTCAGTTTGGGTTGGTCTGATGTTTTCCTCATGGTTAGACTGAGTGTATTAGTTTTTTGTTGTTGTTGTGGTAATAAATTACTACAAACTCAGTGGCTTAAACAATACAACACAAATATATTACTTACAATTCTGTAGGTCAGAAGTCCGACGTGAGTCTCACTGGGTCAAAATCAAAGTGTCAGAGGGCTGCATTCCTCTCCGGAAGTTCTGGGGGATTGTGTGTCCTTGTCTTAGCTTCTAGAGGCCATCTACAACCCCTTGGCTGGGGGTCCCTTCCTCCTTCTACCAACCGAGCAACTCTCTCTGACCTTCCGTCTCTGACCTGCTACCATCGTCACATCTCTCTCTGTCTCTGGCGACAGGACAGTAAAAGGTCTCCACTTTTAAGGACTCATGTGATTAGACTGGGTTCACCCAGATAATCCAGGGAATCTCTGGATCTCAAGGTCCCTATCCTTAATCTCATCTGCAAAGTCTCTTTTCCCATAAGGTAATATATTCTGGGGTTTAGAATATGGACATTTTGGGAGCCATTATTCTGCCTACCACATTGTAGTTATGGATTTTTGATACAAAGGCCACTGAGTCATTTTCATTACATATTAAGGGTTCATGCTACCAACATGATTTATCGCTGATGATGTTAACTTTGATCACTTGGGTGAGGTAGCTTGTCAAGTTTCTCCACTATGAAGTTATCTTTGCCTCTATTTCCATACTGGTCTCTTTAGAAGGAATTCACTAGGCGCATCCCACACTTAAGGGATTAGAATTATGCTCTGCCTCCTTGAGGGAGTAGGACCTACATAAAATTATTTGAAATTTTTCTATATGCATATTTGCATTTATTTATTTATTATCATTGATTTTTATTAGTATGGACTCATCAATATTTCTTTTATTCTTTGAGTTATAATCCAATACTTTTTCTTTCTTTCTTTCTTTTTTTTTTTTTGTTCAAACTCTCTCAGCATAGGTCTTTCATTTGGCTCCTTTGTTCCTTTGACATGCCTCCATCATTTTGTTTTTTTGAGAACTTTCTTGCTTTCTGTATATTCTCTGCCCCAGCTCTAGAATCTCATTTCTCCAAGGAGCCCTGGTTTCTTTTATTGGAGAATGGATTTAGAAACCAAGATCTGGTTCTGGGTTCATCCAGTTAAACTTTCAGACTTTCAGATAAAAATTTTTATCTTAGAATTTTTTTTTATCTTAGAATTTTCATTTATTTCTTAGAATTTTTTTATCTTAGAATTTTTATCTTAGAATTTTTTTTATCTTAGAATTTTCATTTATTTCTTTTTGATATCTTCCTTTTCTTTTTCTCATTAGGTTCATATTTTCCTTTAAATATGTGTTCACAATTATAAGATCTTTAAAAAAAATCTTTGTCTTCTACTTCCATCATATCTGGCTTTTATTTGTATCTATTCCTATTGCTTTTTTTTTCTTGATTATGGGTCATGTTTTCTTACTTCTTGGCATGTTTAGTAATTTTTTATTAGATTTTAGACATTGTGTATTTTATGTTGCTGAATGTCTGAATTCTTGTTTGCTTGATTTTTCATTTTTAATGAGTTTTTGGATTTGTTTAGGCAAATAGTTTTACTCGCATTTCAGCTTTATCCCTTCAAGACCTGATTTTAATTTTTCTAAGACATATGGAAAGTAGCCCCGCTCCAGCATTTGTTCAGCCCTACCAGAGAGGCATAAATGGCTTGGCATCTCCATTCTGCCTGTGGGGAATTTGATCAATTCCAAGGTCTGTGTAAGCTCTGGGAATATTTCGTTTACCATGCCCCAGTCATTCTTTGTCCAGCCTTTTGGAGTTCTGGTTTCCACATGCCTAGTCCAGAACACAGCAAACGCTAGAGGGGACCGTACAAATTTCTGGAGCTCTTTTTCTGTGTAACTACGTCTTTTTGGGAACTCTGCCTCACAACTTCCATCTATCTAAGCTTCTCTGATGTCTGATCTTTGTTTCCTCAGTTTCTTCCCTGCTTCTATTTGGGTCCCCCCATCCTTGCAGCTGCAGCATGGAAATCACCTCCAACAGAAAGCCCAGGGCTCACTTCATCTGATTCCCTTTTCTCAAGGATCATTGTCCTGTGCTGCCTGAAAAACTGTTGTTTCATATGTTTTGTCCAGTTTTCTAGTTGTTCACTGCAGGTTGTCAAGTCTAGTCCTTATTACTCTTTCATGGCCAAACTATCCCTTCCTTTCTTTTTTTTTTTTTCCTTCCTTTCTTAATTGTGATGATGTCTTGATATAGATCTTCACATCATATCTTCATTTACATATTGAGTTAGACATTGGGGTGCCTTTTAAATTTGGCAAATCATGTCCCTCAAAATTTCCTGAGGAATTTTCTTATGCCTCTACTAATTTCCTGTCCACGGTTATCTCAGTTCTCATCTTCTAAAATTTGTACTAGATACTGGATCTCTTGCAGTGAGTATCCATTTTTTATTATTTTTTCCTATTGTCCATTTCTTTATTATTTTATTATGCTTTATATTGAGATTTACTTGACTTTATCTTCCAGTTATTCTATAGAATTAAAAAAATGTTCCATCATATTTTTAATTTCTAGGAACTTTTTTGTATTCTCTAATTGTTCCTTTTAATATCATTTTTTTTCTTCTTTTGTAGATGTAATATCTTCTCTCACATCTTTAATGACATTAACATTTTTTGACGTTTTCTTTCCTGCACCATCTTTGTTTCCTCTGAGTTCTTTGTTCTGTTTTTTTTTTCATCATGGTTATATTAGAGTGTCTCTTGGCCCTTGAGTGTTCACTCTTAAAAGTAAGACACCAAAAAGCTCACCTGACCAGAAGCTCAGCATACATGTGTTGGTCTTATACACTGGTGGTCTTCACTGAGGCAGATCGGGGGACCAGTTGTTGTTTTTACCGAGGCCCTGCAAATATCACTGTTTACAAGTATTTTCGCTGGGGTGGCACCCTCCAGTCTTCTCTCTTGGAATTTTATTCTGGGTGTTGGTGTTCTGGGTCTGAGCAGTAGAAAAGAAATGGAGATTTCACTCTTCCACACACAGACTCCCTCAATTCTCTTGCTTCAGATGGAATTCCACCTCTGCTCACCTCAGAGTCTGGAGGGAGAAGAGAGGTCAACAAACTGCTTGGGAACTGGGTGGGGGTGGAGAACTGGAGGGATCAATTTAATCCTGCTGCCCCTGCCCAGTTTTTCCCATTCCTGTGCTTTTCTGGGTTCTGTATGGAAAAAGTAGCTCACTTCTCAACTCCCTTTGCAGCCACTAAGGTTCGACCTTCCTTCTCTCTGCTTAGTCTTTGATATTCATCTTTCCAAATTCTCTCTCCATGTACTGTGGGCACAGACATCTCCTAGTTTCTGAATGATGGATATGCATTTCTGTTACCTGTTTTCCTTGATGTTTCTTGGTGAATTTTGAGAGAAGGTGGTTGGGTGGGTATGTCTTTATTCTGTCATTCTGAAACCAGAGTCTCCCACATTTTTGTAGCAGAAAACAGCACTCTTATAATTCCTTTATTTTTGTTTCATTAAAGCCTAAACTTGGAGATAAATTAAATTTTAATCTAATCTGAGCTTTATACTGGCTAACAGGAAGAAATGAAGTGTATAGAAAAAGGGTTAGAGGTCATCAAACATCTACATAAAACACTAGCTTAGTGCACAGGTGTTTTGCCTACGTGATCACAAGCTAAACATCTGAGCATTAGACTTTTTCTTCTTCAGTTTTCACCAGGTGTCTGGTATCATGGAATCATCATAGCCATGTAATTAAAGTAACTTGTGAGCAGAATGCTGATTTAACAAATAACTTGAGGCTACTCTTCTGTACATGCTGAACGTAGCCATGGACAGATCCACTACATTACATCAGCCCGTCCGCTGATACACGCCCTAACCTAAGAGCGTCCAAGGAATTCACATCTGCAGGCACTCATCTGGTGACTGTCACCTTTCGCTTTCATTCCATGGAATCAGTTAAAGTATCCCAAGGAAATAGTTCTCAGCCTATAGTTTTAGAGGCCGAAGAGCTGCCTTAGCGATCTTCTTAAATGCATATATTTCTTCCACATGTTGGATGTAGGAGTCTTTCTGCCCCCATATCCACTTTTTAACTGAAAAAACTAGTTTCCTAACTATACCAATATATTTAATGTATAATTCAACAAAATCCCTTTGGCCTAAACACAGAACTGGCGTGGACTGTAGGACCAGATGAATTTGTTAGATGGGTGTTCTGTGTGGGATGAGAGGACATTTTAAAGTCTGAAAGCTTCTGTGAAGGATTTTTAAAGCTGGCTATTAAGTATACACACACACACACACACACACACCAATCTATTTTTAATTTCTCATTTATTTATTTATTGTGTGAGCATTTTTTTATTTTAATTTTTTTATTGGGGTATAGTTGTTTTAATTGCTTATTTATTGTTAACCTATTCTTTAAGGTACAGCTCAAATCCCACTACCTGCAGGAAGCCTGAGCCATTCTTTGGTATCCTTACTATGCTTCGTTGTTTACCACGTGGAATCATTTATTTTTGTGCTTGACTGATGAAGGTGTCATGCTGATGTAATGGGCACCTATCACTCGGTGAATCATCCTCAGAATAGGTACAGAGAAAACTGGACTAAGGTCCCTACTTGTCCTGAGGCCACTGAACTGGTATCATGGACATACAAGTAATGTTGAACAGAAACGCACACAGCACCTTCTCAAAGCGTATTCAGTGGGCCAGACTCCAGCAGCTGCTTGCTTCCCTCCGGTGAGTGCATCCAGCCTGCCTGGAGGGGAAGCCGTGTCAGTTCTGTAAGATGCTGTAGGAGAATCCATCAGGGTGAAGCAGAGAACCCTTAACAAGAGCAGGGCTCAGGCTGGCATGAGAGCAACAGCCTTCATTCCCCCAGCTTTACACTTCAGGAAACTCCTCCTTACCTTTCAGGTAGCAGATATACACAGAAAGGGCCACGACGGGCCTTTCCCATAGGGAAAGCAGGAGGCTCTTATAGGGAAGTGAAATGCCAGCCTGCTTAAAAGTGTCTCCATCGTGGGTCTATTAGGTGGCTCTGGGTTAAAGCACTCTTACCAGAAGGGCCCTGAAGTGACATAAACATAGTGGACACTCAAGAAGAGTCTATTGGGCTTCCCTGGTGGCGCAGTGGTTGGGAGTCCGCCTGTCGACGCAGGGGACACGGGTTCGTGCCCCGGTCCGGGAAGATCCCCCATGCCACAGAGCGGCTAGGCCCGTGAGCCATGGCTGCTGAGCCTGCGCGCCCGGAGCCTGTGCTCTGCAACGGGAGAGGCCACAACAGTGAGAGGCCTGCGTACCGCAAAAAAAAAAAAAAAGAAAAGTCTATTGATAATTATCAAGGGCAGTTTCTCTCTCTTTTTCTCTCCTTCTCTCTCTCTGACACACATATAATACCAAGCAAAACAGAAATCAGAAATCAAAGTGATTTTAATCTTTCTCTTTAATCTGCTCTGTATTTCCAAATTTTCATTTTGTTTTAAAATTAGCATCTTTTTCCTCAGTACAAAAATAAATAAAGAAAAAAATTAGTAGCTCACCTGTCCTTAAGGTGACCATTATTAACAGCTTCATATCTACACCTTTATCCTTTCGAATTAAAACTTTTTTGGGGGTGTCCACTGTTGTCTTTGCAAAAAGGAGATCAAAATAGGAACCTTTCTTTTCATCTCGATCTTCGTTCTTTATAATACATCCTGGTCCCCTGTCCAGAACAACAGATATTCTTAATTTGTTCTTTTTTATTGGTGCATAACATCCCACAGAATGGATCAACCCCAGTTTATTCAATCATTCAGTTATCAACATTCAAGTTCTTTCTGATTTTGTCACTACAGAGAAGTCTGTATTGCTCTAATATTCTTCTATAATCATGTATTATTTATATTAGAAAATATCATTTAGACTATAAAAATAGAGAGATAATTACTATAAAGTCAAGAAACAGATGCTGAATGAACAGATAAATGAATGTATTAAAATGTTACCTGGGAGTGGGGCCACATGCCATTTCTACCTTGAAATAATCATCTTTGCACTGTGGGCCCTGACTCCCAACGTGGACTGCAAATGCCTCAAGATCAGGAAGCAGGCCTCTTTCTTCCTCATCGCCTCCAAACTGCTGAGCACGGTCCTGCGGAGGGTGGGCAGCCGCAGGCCCACATAACACACTGAGCCCTCATAGTGTCTTTTGAAAACAGCTGTCTAGATTTCAGAATGCAAGTTTCCCATGTGTACGATGTTATAAAATGGTGTATTCCCGGGCCAGCCCACAAACTCTTATTTTAACCCATAATGAAGGAAAACTATATACTTTTACCATCATGGTTTCTTATTATTTCTGTGGGAAAAATGTTCTGAATTGAGTTTCTGCATGCAGAGACTCCTCCTCTACTGTGTGTGTGTGTGTGTGTGTGTGTGTGTGTGTGTGTGTGTGTATGTGTGTGTGAGAGAGAGAGACAGAGACATCCTACCCTTTACTGCCTTCCAATGAGTTGTTTTCTCTCCCTTCTGCCAATCCTGTTATATGTGGAAGTTGAGCAAGTAAAATAGGAAATATGATGACTAAATGTGGAAGTGCCAGAAAGAAGAAAGGCAAAAAAAGAAAAAATTTAACATAAAATTTTGATAATTTGCTTAGAGTCTTCATTCATGTTTGAGATCTAAGAATTTGAATTTGATTGCTAAGAATATAGTAATATTCTTGCATACAAATGAAATGAAACTACAAGTAGAAGAGATTCTTTAGTTGTTATAGATTTCTCCTAAGTCAAACTTTTTCAAACGGCATATTTAAAACATGATGTGAATCAAAGCAAAAGCTTATTTAAATATTAATAATGATTATGGAATGTATCACTTATTAATAGCCATTGATCTGGACACACGTTAGTTTGTTTTTATATGTTCCTTTGGAGAGTCCTGTTTGGAGAGTCATTAAAAATGAATATTTTGATAAAATTAAAAACTGGGAGAAACTATATAGCATTTGTAGGAAAAAATTATCTTCTACACAGAGATTTAAAAATTCTTATAAGAATGTAGTGTAAAATATAAGATGTATTAACCAGTGCTTTGTTTTTTGAAGTCCCAAGGATAAAACTAGCTAAAACTTACAAGTCGGGCTTCCCTGGTGGTGCAGTGGTTAAGAATCCGCTTGCCAATGCAGGGGACACAGGTTCAAGCCCTGGTCCAGGAAGATCCCACGTGCCATGAGCAACTAAGCCTGTGCGCCACAACTACTGAGCCTGTGCTCTAGAACCCGCGAGCCACAACTACTGAAGCCCGCACACCTAGAGGCCGTGCTCCGCAACAAGAGAAGCCACCGCGATAAGAAGCCCACGCACTGCAACGAAGACCCAACGCAGCCAAAAATAAAATAAATTAATTTTAAAAAAACCTTATAAGTCCTTTACATAAAAATCATAGGCATATCAAGAAATAATTTTCTGAAATCACCTATAAAAATATATTAAAATGTTTACATTAATAAAAGGAAAATCTATTCTTAAAAATGTTAATTTTTCAAAAGGAAAAAAATCACCCATAGTTCCATCCCTCAAAGACAACCACTATTAATGTTTTGATGTAGTTCCTTTTCACCTTACTTATATGAACATCTTTAGGGTGACCTTACTGTACATATAAAACTTTGTTTTCCTTTTACCCTCAATGGAGCATACATTTCCTGCTATCTTACTTAAGTTCATCATAAGCAGAAATACCAGTAAGAGTGTATATGTGGTAAAATATTTGTAAGCATTGTGGAAAATGACAGGGCTAGGGTAGTGTTCCTCTAATTTCTCAATGAGGGAAAAGGCTTGGTCGAAAGTGTCATATAAACATGGCATCAACCACATACATTGTGAAACGAGTCGTCATGAATCTGTTGGTTCTGCATCCCTGAAACGATGAAAAGTTCTCATCAAGGTAGGAAATAAAAACAAGGAAATATGGAGACAACCTGAGCAACTCACGTGAGGGTGAACCTACAATGCTGGCCCCTTCGCAGAGGCTGGCTCCGCCCAGCCACCCAGCGTGAACTCACCCATCAACCCTCCCTCGGGCGTCTGTTCCTGGGTCTGCGTATTTCTTTCTCTCCTTCAGTCTTAAGGTTCTTCACTTATGGTTTGTCGTGTTTTCTTTCATATCTCCAGTTATAGGAAAATGAAGCAAAACAAACTGCCAGTAGTATTGGTGGCTTTGATCTTTTTTCCATGTTTTTTATAAAGCGACAGAACCTTTTCCCCAAATGAAATCTTATGCAGAACCTCAATATGTAAAACAGGAAAGAAAGTGATATTTTTTTTTTTTTGGCTGTCCGGAAAGAAGTGGTGCTAAAAACCCAGCATCCACAGCTGGACATTGACAAAATATATGGTGGGCTGTTTAAACCAACATTTGCTTTCAAATTACAAAACATCCAAGGCAAATCGTGAAGTTTTACTTACGCCGATTGTTCTGCCAACAAAAATTCAGTTTTGTGGAAACTATTTATTACACACAAGGGGTTTCTGATGGAAAAGAAATTTGAAAATTTTTAGAAATCAAAAAAAGAAATACATTTGAAACCATTAAATTTTGGAATGAATGTTGATTTTGTGGTGACACAATCTCTGAAAATTATCATCATTCACTCAAAACAGGAAAATAGCACGTGCCTGGAATCCACAGTTGAATATATCGTCCTTTTTTTTAAGGGAAGTTTTTATGGGGATAGGGTAAAAAGAATGAAGTAAAAATTTACTTCATTTATTTGTGGAGATGAAAATCAGACAGAAAGTTAAAGGGAAGGAAATACCTTAGGAATGCCAAAAAGAAATGAAAAAGAATTAAACTGTTTCAAAATATCCCCAATGCATTGTTTCCTCAACAAATTCATCATGTAATGAACTGAGAGGTCAGTGCAAGAACAGTTACAAATTCTTCTGAGAAATACACAAATTAAGAAATCCTTGCATTTCATTGATGTTGAGACAGTTGGGAAATTTATAGCATGACCTTTTAAAACCACAGAACCCTTCAAAATCTTGCCATTGATCTTAGAATAAAATCCAAAGTCCTTGATCTGGCCTCTGCCCACCTGCCTGTGTCCTTCTTACCCTCATTCAGAACTCTTAAGTCACATTCACCTTCTTTTGGTTTCCAGAATATGCCAGACCCTTTTGCTTTTCATGGCCTTTGTGTTCAGTCTTCCCCCTGGCTCGGGGCTTCATCACACAATTGATATCAGTTACGTGTTGAAGTGTGTCCCCCTCAAAATTCATATAGTGAGATCCTAATCCCCCAATACCTCAGATTGTCTTTGCAGATGTAATGAATTAAGATGAGATCGTATTGGAGTATGGTGGGCCCCTAATCCAATAAGACTAGTGTCCCTGTAAAATGGGGAAATTTGGATACAGACACACATCCAGGGAGAACACCACGTGAAGATGAAGGGAGAGATGGAGTGATGCTGCTACCAGCCAAAGAATGCCCAGGATTGCTGGCCAACACCAGAAGCCAGGAGGCAAGGAACAGATCCTTCCCCCATAACCCTCAGAAGGAGCCAACCCTGTGGACACCTTGATCTGGGACTTCCAGCTTCCAGAACTGGGAGGCAATGCGTTTCTGTTACTTCCGCCACCTGGCTTGTGGTACTGTGTTATGGCAGCCCCAGGAAACGAATACAGTCTCCTCTCCTCCAAGTTTTGGCTTAAATGTCATTTTCTCCTTGAGAAACCTTCCTTGACCACCTAGATCCCCCAGTATTTTCTATCCAAAGTCGTGTTTGTTTCCCTCAGAACACGGATACAAATCTTTAACTATTTTCTTGGTTTGTTTGTCTGTCTGTTGACATCACCCCCACTAGAATGTAAGCTCCAGGAGAGCAGGGGTTGGTCTTGCCATGTTCTTACCTGAGGAGCACGGCTAGGAAATGTCTTGGAGTTGCATCCAGGAGAAGGAGGCAGCGCCGAGAGGTGTACGTGCACCTTTTGGATGTAGTGGAGATGAAACTTTCTGAGGAAGTAGGAGTATTTAAAAATACTGTCAATCCTTTGTTTTCTGACTCTTCTGTCTTTCTGATTGGCAAACTTCCAAACATTTTCCAATAGGATAAGGTGTGTTATTCAAAATGCTCAGAAGTTTTGGGACAAAGAGAACAGACTGAACATCATCAAGGTTCACATGCTGTGAATGAGCTTATAGGGAAATGGTGGAAGCTGTAACAAAACTTCTTCAAATATTCAGATTCAGTGAATTATGTGGTTTGCTGAATTTATGTTACAAACTGGAAATTTATTTTTAAAAAATTTTTAGATTTTATTTATTTTTGGCTGCGTTGGGTCTTCATTGCTGTGCACGGGCTTTCTCTAGTTGTGGCGAGCAGGGGCTACTCTTCATTGCGGTTCGCGGGCTTCTCATTGCAGTGGCTTCTCTTGTGGAGCACAGGTTCTAGATGTGCGGGCTTCAGTAGTTGTGGCATGCGGGCTCAGTAGTTGTGGTTCATGGGCTCTAGAGCGCAGGCTCAGTAGTTGTGGTGCACAGGCTTAGTTGCTCCGGGGCATGTGGGATCTTCCCGGACCAGGGCTCGAACCTGTGTCCCCTGCATTGGCAGGTGGATTCTTAACCACTGCGCCACCAGCAAAGTCCCTAAAATATTTTTAATACTTGAAACTATTATAGTAATTTTTTCTAAAGAACCTCAAGGCAAGGCTATAGGCACTTTTTCCTTCTGACTTTAAAAGCAGTACTTTATAGTTTATTACCTTAGAGAAATAATGAATATTTCAAATCCATTTGGGATGAGACAGAGAAATTATAGCAAAAAAAATTTTTTTTGAAGTTTTCAAAGTTGAAAGCCTTCCTTTTGGACGAGAAAAATTCACTCATCTCTCTCTCCCTCTCTGCCCCCATACACACACACACACACACACACACACACACACACACACACAATCATCTTGGCACTTTTAAAGAGTATTTCTTCCCTTACGTCATCAAAAGAACAGGACAAAATTAATATTTGTTACTAAGGATTGGGCAATATATTGCTCAATTTAAATTCATTATTTTCAGAGAATAATTGCAACAAAATGCACCTCATTTTAGAGTTTCTAGCAAAATGGAAGAAACTGTTACATGAGGTAATAGATAAGAATTTCTCCAACTTGATGCCTATGGTCCCTGAACTTTGATTGATGGCTTTTTCAACATCTTTGCAGTTCTGCTGTTTCAACTGCAATCTAATGTGGCTGTATATTTATTCAGTGTGGACTTCACAATGATATTCTTTGCTTTGTATTGGCCAACTGCTCTGGCAAGTGTGGAACACTCATTTTCCATGATTTTATAACCTCTGCTAAATTACAGCAGCGTGGAAGAGAGCCTTGGTGGCCAGGACCGAAGTGGTACCAGAGATACTGTGGGGAAAATTAGGGCATCAACTGACAGACTGATGAGGGGGGCACTGATTTAATCACAGCTATAAATACTTAACCCTTTAGTGAGCATGCCATCATATTCTACATTCATAACTTTAATGTACAGTTGTAAAGACTGCGATTATAGATGGAGGTGACGTCCGAGTCATTACTAGGATGATACAATGGAAATTAACATTCCAATTTACTAGACTGTAAGAAAACTTCTTGAAAGGCAGAGATTTTCATTTGTTTTGTTCACGAGAAAAGTTCTTGGACATTCAATAAATGATTATTACTTGACTCAATAAAGGATTATTGCTTGAATAATTATTTTATCAAACTATTCTCATTTATCAGAAAAATAAATTAAAAACCCTTTTGAGAGGGGCTAACCTTGAATGTATCTTTAAGCTTCAATCATGGAGAGGTCAATTGCTGCATGGCCAAGTAACCAGTCCTTTCTCGACTCCCTTGAAAAGAAATGAGTTCTGATGCATCCAGGTAGACGGTCCTAGGATGTCCATCCTGCAGGTGAAACATAAACATGCCTCACTCAGGAACTCACTCTAGTTTCAATATACTACACTGCTCAAACAACATCTGTTGCTTTAGATCAGGTGTTTGGTCAGATTTCTTTGGTATGGCCAAGGCTGTTTTTTCCAGAAACTTTCAAAAAGGTTATATTTTGCTATACTGATCCGTTTTCCACAGAGATTTATGACTGTATGCATCTCATCAAAGGGCTAAAATATTTCTTGATGATGTATATCAATACACAGTGGATTTGGGGGTCAGATATACATGTCTTCCAGCGCATAAGAACAGAATGAAATTCAGTCTACGTTTTATGAGTTTAGGGGCCTGGAAATTGGAAACATACCCATGTCCAGGGAGCTCCAGGGGCTCAGGAAAGGTGGGAGTTGGTGATGCCTCCCAGTTTCCTGGCTGGTTAATGAAGTGACAAATACAAGATGGTGGGGAAAGATGTTATGAGTTTAGTTTTGGACATAACTAATTTGTTGTACCCGAGGAACATCTAGAATAAATGCATCCAGAGCTTAGAAATTATAGATTATGGAGTTATCACCAAATAGTGATTATCTGAAGCTTTGGATGTGGGTGAGAGCACTCAAAGAGAAAGCATGTAGAATGAGAAAATAGGAGGGGTGAAGACAGAATATCTAGAAACACCATAATTTAGGAGGCTGGCAGCAGAAGGGGAGCCAGCCGAGAAATAAAACAGGAGAAGGTTGTCACATAGGCATCAGGCAGTATGATGGGAATTATTAAATGATACAGAGACGCTGAGCAGATGAGGACTGGAAATGGCCCTTGAGAAAACTTACTAGAGGGACTTCCCCGGCGGTCCAGTGGGTAAGACTCCATGCTTCCACTGCAGGGGGCACAGGTTCGATTGCTGGTCAGGGAACTAAGAGCCCTGCATGCTGCGTGGTGGAGCCAAAAAAAAAAAAAAATACATAAAAATATCATCAGGTCTATTCCTTACTGGTAAGATCGCAGGTGTCATATTTTCTTTTCAACTTTTCTGTACTTCCTGCATTCTGCACAATAGATATCGATTACATTTATATTAAAAATACTCTGATAAAGTCTAAAATATGTTTTGAGAACCCAGGGCAAGGAACTATTAATTCCCAAGTAGTCGAGTGCCTCTGTGCTGGACACCATGCTAGGGATAAAACAACGAACAAGAGGATGGCTCTGTTGTTTTACCAAAAGGAATGGAAGCTGGGTTGACAAGGGAGGGGTGTAGAGCTTGTGGGGCACAGTAGCAAGAGATGGGGCTGGAAAGGAAGTTTGGTGCCAGATTATAACGGGCTTTTTATGTCTTGTCAAATAATATGGACTTTATTCTGAAGGCTGTGGGGAGATTTTTGAGGGGTGGAGTTTGGATTGCAATCGTGCTTCACCTTAACCCGGCTGTTAACCTGGATGAGCCCTAGTTCAGAAGCCCAGTTCTGAGGCCACTGCCATAGCTGAATAAAGGCGATGCAAAGGGGATGGAGGAGGGGCCAGGCCCAGAGAGATTTGGGATCAGCATCAACGGGTCAGTAGGATACTACCGATTGGATGTGTGTTGGGGGGAAGGAAAACATTAAGGACTACTGGGTTTTTAACTTGGGCCCATGGGTGGTAAAGAGGGACAACTGTCCTACAGAGTTTGTATACAGTTACTCTAATCACCTATAATAGTCATTGCTTTACGAAATAAGAAAGTGGCTGGCTGGGTCAAATAGTATTCTATGAGGGGATAAGAAATAATGGTGCATGGGAAATCTATTTTTGAGACCACGGCCACAAAACAGAAGCATAAACCCTCAGCTGTCTCCTCACCAAAAGCATTGAGATACTTTTCTTTTTCCAGTCCATAGAACTGAATACTTCTGTGACAAAGAGGGTGTTGGAGCTATGTTTTTAGAAAAGTGTTTACATATATGTAGCTCTGGCCTCTCAGGAAGGGACTTTCTGTGTCGGGGAGAGAAGTTTGGGAGAAGGCCAATGAAACTGCATGTGGGGGAAGAAACAGGTATAACCAGGTGAGAATCTATACTTTAAAACAAGGGACCCCAGAAACGGCAGGTCCCAAGTGAACTGTATTAGTTTGAGCTAACACACCTTGACGGTGACGGGTGCTGCCCCTGTATTCTTGCATTCTCTCACTCATCCTCATTTCAAGGCATTGAATACTGAGGCGTTAGGTTAAGCAACTTGACTGGGGATGCCCAGCTAGTAAGTTAAAGAGGCCAGATTTGAACCTAGCTGCATGTACTACAGTATAAAACCCTCTCCTGGACCAGCCACATTAAGACATCTTTCAGGAAAATTAGCTCTCACCCTTGCCCATCTCATCCTGCAGGGAGGGAACTTCTGTTGCACACTCAGTCTGGGAGGACGCTGCTGGTGACTTACTAGGGGAAGGCCTTCCTTTTCGCCCCCAGACAGAGCCCCAGGCGGTGTCCCTGATGACAGCTGCCCTTCAAATGGTTACACACTCAGCTACTGATAAGGGTTCAAATAAAGTTAAGGATGCGTTATTGGCCCAGTTACTGCACTAGTATCTAAGTAATGCTCTCTCGTCAGTTAATTGCTCCTTGTATTCCTTGGAAGTGGGCAGTGTTACAAAGTGAATTTTTATTCACTCAGTAAACAGGCTCTAAACACGGCTGACACCTGCCCCACCAACTGCATGTCAACAGCTTTGCCTCCCCGACACGCCCTCCTCCTCCCTCCTTCCCTACCTTCAGGTGACCCTTAGGATGGAGAGTCAGGTAGGTACCTGCGGTCCCCTCCTACCGCCGCCAGCTTACGGCCGGAACCCAAGCTCGCGCCCAGTACCCCACCCCCCGGACCCCTACTCGCGTGTGAGCGCCCGGGTGTGCGAGCAGCAGACTCACGCGCAGCTGCTTGTTGCTCCCGCTGCCGCGACGTGGGTAAGTGAAAATGAAATTGACTTTTCTGAGAAATGATGAAAGCGGCGCTGCCTGCCAATGAACAGCGGCGGCGAACTTCCGCACCTCCAGGCCGGGCAGCTCGCGCCCTCCCTCCGCCTCCACCTCCCAGTTGCACAAGCTTGAAACAAACACTGGGGAGGAAGGGCGGAGGGAGGAGGGCGGAGGGGGGAGCGAGCGAGGGACGGAGGGAGGGAGGGAGCGAGGCACCGGGAGGGCGGGGGGTGGGGGGATTTCCAGCCTCAGCGCTTCGCAGTTTCCTCTCCTTGTTTTGCTTTCGATCTGGACTGTTCTCAGGCAAGCCGGGGAGTAACTTTTAGTTTTGTTCCTGCGATTATTCAACTGACGGGCTTTCATTTCCATTTCACACATCCTAGCAACACTTAAGCCTTGCGGAATTGTATTGATAGCGTGAAAAAGCACACTGAGAGGTAACATTTTTCAAATAATAGTTGTGACTGTGCGTGTGTGTTTTTCTCGAGGGCATGTTTATGAGGACTGGAGGGGATATGTGTGTGCGCGCGTCCTGATGGTTTGACACGATGTTTTGCAGACGGAAAATGCTGAGGTTCATAAATATTAATACTGATTTTTGGAGGAACAGTCGGCGCTGTTATGGATCATCTGATTTTAGGGGAAGCAGGTTCTGCTGCTGTTGCTGCTGCTACTGGGGCTGCTGAGGCTGCGAGGAGGAGGAGGAGGAGGTTGGTGGAGGTTTAATTTCACTTTTGGATTTGCAGATGCGGAGAGGTGGCTCCATGGACACAGACCTGCTCTGTGTGATTCTGCGCCCCAGGTGGTGTGTGGGGGGGTGCAGGTCCGCTGGAGTCGGGCCTCCTTTTCAAACAAAATTCTCGCGTGCATGTGTGTGCGTGTGTATGTTTACGGAGGCCGTCGCCACCAGGTCCGAAGGAGGGGAGCGGGTCCTTCTCCTTGCCCGCTGGCGGTGCCTCTCTCCAGGCAGCCTCTGGCGTAAATAGGCAGGAACCCGCAGTCCACCCTCAGCCTGCGCCCCGCGCCCGGGCCGGGAGAGGCGCCTCCCGCCGCGGCCAGAGGAAACTTGATGGGGCGCCCAGCGGCGGTCCCGGGGCTTGCCCGCCCGCCGGGCTCGGGGAAGAGTCGCGGGCGTCGGGTGCCAGCGGCCGGGGCCGGCGGGCGGGCTTGGAGCGGGGCTGCGCGCGGGGCCTGGCCGGCGCGCCCGGCTTCCTGGGGGCTGGGCCGCTGCCGCCACCGCCCGGGAGGCACGCCGCGTCCTCCTTCCCGCCGGCCAGCGCCCGGCCTGGCCCTGGGGCTTTGTCACTGCACTTGTCCCGGCGTGCGGGGGGCTCGGGCGGCGCGTCCCGGGAGGGCGCCGCGCCCAGGGGTCAGCGGCCCGGCCGCGGCCTAGCGCCGGGCGCCTCCGGGTCCCGGCGGGCGCCCCCGGGCCGTACTCGCGCGCTGGGCCTGACCCGCCTTGGCTACGGAGCGGGCGAGGTGGGGGCGGGGAGCCTCCGGGGACCGAGCGGCGCCCTGCTGGCAGGCCCGGGGCCGGCGTCCCCTGGGGGTCCCGGGGCGCCGGCGGCGGCGGGATGGGGACAGGAGTGCCCGCCCCGCGCCCTCCGACCCCGCTCGGGGCGCCGAGTGGCATTCGCCCGCCGGCCGAACGTGGTTGGTGCAAAGCCGCGGCAGCCACTTCCTTTCCGCCTCGCGGGCCGGGCTCGCCCACCGAGCGATGCCAGTCGTGGCCGATCGTGGCGCCCGCCCGCTCGGGGCGCTACGGCCTGGAAGCCGGCCCCGAGAGGGCTCGGGCTGCCTTTCCAAGTTCAGAGGGTTTCAGGATGCAGCTCATCCCCCTCCTGGGACGCGCCGGCATCTCTGTTTGGGCCCCAGGTGTGGCTGCGTGGGCCGCCCTCACCCCCTTACCCCTTTAGAGGGGGAGAAGCGGAAAGGAGGCTGGCAGCCCGAGCCGGGCGCAGAAACAGCCTTCCGGGCACCAGGCGAGGCGCTGAGGTCAGTCGGTGTAGGCAGGACCGCTGGTCATCGCTCTGAATGTGACCCCTGGCACTAGCAGTCGAGGTTGCCACATGCGAGCGGCGTGGCTTTCAGTCGTTTTTGCCCCCAGAGTATAGTGTTTGGAACTTGGGGACATTTTACCTGCTCCCTCCCTCTTCAGCCTCCTCCCTGCAGTGTGGGCAACGGGTAATGCGCCCTGTCCTTGGTTAAGAAAACGCAGAAGCTTCCTCCTTGAGGAAAAGTGCTGGCATTTGCCTTCTTCCACCGGCCTCCCAGTTGCTGTGACTCGGTCTGCTTTTGATGAATGGCGAGGGAGGGTGAAGGATAGTTACATTTCCTGTTGTGGATTTTCAGGAATCACCAAGGTTGCTGTCAAGCCTGCATTTATTTATTAGTTTCAGACCGACTGCAGATAACATTGGGATTTAGCAGCCTGCGCTTTTTGGTGCTTAGGGGCAGGTGCAGACAGGGGCCTGGTGACAGACCGAATGGGAAAGGTGGATGGTCTTGATGTTAGGCAGATGCACGCTCCTTGCCACGACTTGGAGGGGGACCCTTGTTTAACTTCATGCACACAGATTCAGGATTTTCTAGTTTTCTCACCCGCCCCCCCCCAATCAGGGTGAAATCCTGGAAAAACTTGTGTTTTCTAAGGAAAGTTCAGCAGATGGAATATTTAGGACTTAACCTGGTAATTTTAAGGGGTAACCTTGAAAAATCTATTGATCGATGGGGCAGAGTCCAGAATTTCACTGTAATTAGTGAATGATTATAATTTATAACTTAGCCTGTTGTGTAAGAAGTTAGATTTTGGCCTCTTAGATCCGGGTTCTTGTCTGTTATGATTCGTAACTGATTCTTAATATTAAACATTTACATACTTTATTCTCAATGAGTCGGGTTTTTTTTTCTTTTGACCTTCAAAAGTTAGAGATAACTCTGCATATTTCAGACTTACTTACCTGTAAAAATGTCATCCTAATCAAAAGTAAGCATTTGTGGTTAAATTGGAAGCCAATTATGGCAAACAAAAGTCCTGACAGCTCAGTGAACCATGACCCAACTTTTCTCTTCCTCGACTTTCCCGCTTTATTAGGCAAATATTCAGTATACCAAAGCTAGTTAAACACATTTAAACCTAGTAGTGGAAAATTTGAAACTTTGGATGTTTAACATTTGGATGTTTGACATGCATCGATTTTCTCTTGTTTCCAAGGACACTGTACTTTTATTCTTAGTATTATGGCATATAAGCTTCCTTGTTTTTAGAGCATTTTTACACAGTTTCCTTTTGATAGAGAACAGACCACTGAACTCTAAATGGGGTATCTGGGACATGGTTCTATTATGTTCTTTATACCAAAAAAGGCTTAAAGCAGATAAGGGAGTTTATTCATTTAATAACTATTCCTAGAACATTCACTATGCCCCAGACACAGTGCTACGTTCTGTGGGTTCAACTGGGAACAGGAAGACAGTTTCTTTACCCTCTGGGGAGATTGCATTCTAGTTGGTGAGCTGACAATACCCAGCTAAAAAATACAGACAGTAATTACCTTTAGGGGTGAGTGCTGTGGAAGGTGATAATAATACTTAACTGTATATCTGATAGGGTTGCTTTTGGGAACAAATGAGATACTGTTATGAAAGAAGGTTGCATAAGTTATAGCACTCTACAAATGTGTAAGGCATTCATTTTCAGAATTTTATCAGATTATTCTTAACTTGAAAAGCCAGGGAATCATGACTGTGGATTAAGCACTGACTTTCTCTTATAGAATTTTCAACAAGAAGGGATTTTACTTGTTCTGAGAGAAAATAATAATGGTAAGAAATTAAACACAGCATAACTATTTTATGTAAAGCAGTAAAGTATTTAACAGTGACATAAGATATTGTCAGTGAGTTTTTTTTCTGTCAGAAGAGAAGATAGATGGTGTCCATGGAGACCAAATGATATGGAAATAAAAATGATTGGACCAATGTATTTTCCGTCTTCATATCAAGAAAAAACCCTCCCAAGCTCACTTTGCTGTAGTCTGAATTTTCTTCATCATTGCTGAAGACTCTTCAATTCATTATCTGTTATTAATTGTATGCCCTTAACTGATTTTAGTTTTTGCTGTAACATCTTTAAAAGGACTCAGTGAACTTGCATTTATTGAATGCTTACTATGTACCTAACACTATATATGTGAAAATGATATGTGACAGCATATGTGAAAATAAATATAATAGATAGTATATATTTACAAGAGATATAAAATACATAAAGTGGTATATGAAAATAACATAAATTGCTGTGAAATAGTTATTGTTAACAATAAAATCAGTTCTTCTTTTGGTCTGTATGGGACCCCTTCTCACACAGGGGTAGGAAGTTAGGGCTTTCTGTCCCTGTTGGCCCCATTCGTGCCCTACTTTTGGCCTGAGTCTGATCAGTATTTGGTTGTAATGTCTGCCCAAGGCAGGGTCAAGCAGTGGCCCGGCCCTCACGGTGGAGGGGTGCTGGTGGGCTTGAGAGTGACGAGATTTGATTAAGTGTTGATTTTTTTCAGCAAAGAATGGTAAGTTATCTATAGGGTCCAGATTTAAACCTGAAGTCAGTATTTTATATAAAATACCAAGAGAAATACACAGGCAGGAAGTCACGTCCACAGGCACCTGAGGCTGGGCTCTGACCCGTCCAGAGGACGCACAGTCACCAGCGTTTTGCCTTGAGAGAGCCTTTTAAAATGATTTCCCCTCTCCCCAGCTCCATCTTTTGACAGATGGTCTCTGAAACAGATTGTGTGTAGTTAGGAAGACTTCATATGCCCATTTTTATTACTTAGAAACACGTTAGACTTGCAGTCAGAACTCCTGGTTGACTTGAGAGAGCCAGCATCAGCAAATCTAGTTGATCTAATTCCAGCCCAAAGTAGAGAAACTTGACGTTGTAGGCAACCTGGGCAGCAGTTTCTTAGATAAGCTGTTAGACCTATTGGGCCTTCTGAGGTCCTAAAACTAGTTACCACCTTCCCACTCCCATCAGTAACTTTGAGTTCTACTGGGGATCCAGGAACCCCATGATATGAACCATTGCAGTAACTCAGGCGATTATTTTGTTCAATGAACGCAAACACTGAGTCCTTATTTCATTTATTTATTAAATATTTGTTGACAGACAGCTATGTACAAGGCTCTGGGTAGTGGGAGGTGCATGAACTCAAGAGTCCAGAGGCCCAGAGTTGACTCAGCTCTTTCATTAACTCTCCAATCACTTCTCCTTTCTGGACCTTAGTTTTCACATCTATAAAATGGGGCTGCATGGTTCTGTCATCTTCGAGGGACGGGACTTATGTGTGTATCGGAATCGTGGAGAGGAGGGGGCTTTTAGAAACCACACAGAACCTTCAGACTTGAGACCGTCTGCAGCCCCCTCTTCTCTTTGTCTCTCCCCCGACCCCGTAGTAAGCCTCTCACGTTCACCAGTGTATCCTGGATCCCTGTCACTCAGGTATGTGGGCCAGAGCAAAGGCAGAGAACCACTGAGTCAGGGATCTCTTCCCAGGGCCAAACCTTTTCATTGTTTCATTGAGGCCAGGCTATGCAGGAAAACAAGCAGATGGAACTTGTTCTCCACCTTTTAGGCAGTGTTTTGAATAGGGAATCTGTGGTCCCTCCCTGTTGGCTCTGCCCATGTTGACCTTGCTTGTCATACAAAAATGGGATTCGCGGTACAGTTGTGATACTTTGAATTTTCCATTCTGAACAAGCAAGAAGGACTTTGTTTCACGAGTGTGTCGCTCTCTAGGAAGGCCACAGAGTCATGGGTTTGTTTTTTGTTTGTTTCTGTTTTGGCTTATAGTCCCCTTTATCAATTTAGTATTCAGCTTCGATAAGCAAGAAAGAACAAGAGGCAAAGCAAAAAATGTCTCCGTATGTCCCGTGCCCTGTGTGCATGCCTTGTAGCCCCATGTTTATGAGAAACAGAAGGCTGTGCTTTTCTTTCTGGTGATGGATTCTAAGCATTTTTATATCAAGGGCAAGACCAATTTAGTTCAACAAAATATCTTACTTCAGGGTTTTGTGTGATAAAAGCCTATCCAGGTTTTTTTTTTCACGTCTTTATTGGAGTATAATTGCTTTAAAATGCTGTGTTAGTTTCTGCTGTACAACAAAGTGAATCAGCTATATGTATACATATATCCCCCATCCCCTCCCTCTTGAGACTCCTTCCCACCCTCCCTATCCCACCCTCTAGGTGGTCACAAAGCACCAAGCTGATCTCCCTGTGCTATGTGGCTGCTTCCCACTAGCTATCTATTTTACGTTTGGTAGTGTATATATGTCCATGCCACTCTCTCACTTTGTCCCAGCTTCCCCTTCCTCCCCTGTGTCCTCAAGTCTGTTCTCTACGTCTGCGTCTTTATTCCTGCCCTGCCAGTTGGTTAATCGGTACAATTTTTTTAGATTCCATATATATGCGTTAGCATATGGTATTGGTTTTTCTCTTTCTGACTTACTTCCCTCTGTATGACAGACTCTAGATCCATCCACCTCACTACAGATAACTCAATTTTGTTTCTCTTCATGGCTGAGTAATATTCCATTGTATATATGTGCCACATCTCCTTTATCCATTCATCTGTCGATGGACATTTAGGTTGCTGCCATGTCCTGGCTATTGTAAATAGAGCTGCAATGAACATTGTGGTACATGACTCTTTTTGAATGATGGTTTTCTCAGGGTATATGCCCAGTAGTGGGATTGCTGGGTCATATGATAGCTCTAATTTTAGTGTTTTAAGGAACCTCCATACTGTTCTCCATAGTGGCTGTATCAATTTACATTCCCACCAACAGTGCAGGAGGGTTCCCTTTTCTCCACATCCTCTCCAGCATTTATTGTTTGTAGATTTTTTGATGATGGCCATTCTGACTAGTGTGAGGTGATACCTCATTGTAGTTTCGATTTGCATTTCTCTAATGATTAGTGATGTTGAGCATCTTTTCATGTGTTTGTTGGCAATCTGTATGTCTTTGGAGAAATGTCTATTTAGGTCTTCTGCCCATTTGATTAAACATTTTTGAGAGTTAACTACTTGCTCTGTCATTTTCATAAATAATTTCTTTTCCAGTGTCCTTAGCAATCTGTTGCTATCTGTGTAAGAGCATTTGATACTCACACACCTAATGTGATCAAAGAAAAGATGAGCTTCCTATTTAATTTGTTCTTTTTGAGCTTATGGATGTCAGGTTTTTGTAGGAACCAAAGAAATACCTTCTAGATAGAAGACACTGTCCTGGCCCCGTAAGCTTAGAATCCAACTGATTTTCCCATCTCATGAGGTTGACATTTTGAGTGAGAAGAAAGTGCATACAAATAACTTTGTTTCAAGTAATATCTATCATGTTATTTTTGAAGAGAGCTTTTCCTGTTCTCCTTACCCTACAATTATTGAAGATGATGAGAAAAGTTACAGTGGTGGACCAGAGTGTCCTGGCACGTGGTTAAGAGGTTAGTGGGTGTGTGGGGTGGTGGAATGTGAGTGGGGAGGGTGTTGGAAGGTGACAGTTGGGAGAATGAGGTGATGAAAAAAGAGACTAAGGTGGAGAGTAGAATAATGCCTCCTGAATTCTTGAATGGGGGACAGGAGGGAGTCAGGCAGGTAGACCCTGTGTCTGCCACAAATGTCATTGAAGGCGTCTTGAGGTAGAGGGGATAGATTGCTAGTTAGTGACTGCAGGACAAGTTGAAATGAAATGCCGGAGGACCCTCCATTTCTGACTTTGAAGTTTGGCCTTTTTATCTGGGGGGGGGTACACTTAATGTCTTAAAAATGTTGAACTCTCTGCTCCCGTAATTCCACTTCTAGGAACCTACATATGTGAGGTAACGAGAGGTGGAGTGAAGATTTATGTACAAGGATGTTTAACTGGTAGCTTCTGTAATAGTGAAAACTCGGAAACACCCTAAACACCCAACAGGAGGAGCGCGTTTAAATGAGTTATGGCACGGTCCACACACTGAGTATAGATAGCCGATGAAATTCATGTTTTTGTATTTAATAATGATGGGAAGATGTTTGTGGAAAAGCTGAGTGGAGAAGAAGAGGATATTCAATTGTGACCCTAATTTTATTTTTAAAACGTGTGTGTGTATCTGTATACACATCATTAAGAAAAAACTGGGAGGAAGCATTTTCGATGGTGTGATTATGGATGTTTGGCTCTTTCTTCCCCCTTGAAACACTTGTATTTTCCAAATTTAATACAACAACGCAGTTACTTTTATAACCAGAAAAATATTCTCAAGACAGCTCTGCAGTGTGCCCTCTGACCTCACGTCTGGTAAACGTAGGCGGAGGACAAGTAAGTTGGATGTTGCTTAGGAGGATGTTGCGTGTGAACTTGGCCCTTCCTGGACCCCTTGTGCCTTGATGTGCAGAGCCAGGCTCTAGAATCAGGGCCTTCCCAGCCAGTGCTGAGAGATGCCCTTGTCCCCATTCACCTGTTACTCCTTGGAGACAATGAGATCGATGGCTCCGTGGTGAGGTTGGGACACACTGTTTTCTGAAGAGCTGTGGAGGGTCTGAGATGTTACCCCACTTCACAGATATGTTTTCTATGTATGTGAATACTGCAGAGGCCCCAGACATGGGGGTTGGAGGAAAGAGTTCTTTATGGAGCTCTACAACCAGATCAGTGGCCAGAGAGATGTTGCAGTGTTGGCCCCCCATACCTAGTCCCTGAAGTGATAAGTGATGCCATGAAAGCTGATGGAATGTGGGTGTGGTACGGTCAGAGCAACCATCCCCCTCCTCTGCCAAAGGAGGGGGCACGGGGGAGGGGGGGAGAGAGAGAGAGAGAGAGAGCGCGCGCACAAGTAAGCAAGCGCCTTTGCTCCTTTGAGCCAGCGAGGAAAGGATCCAGGGTTTCCATCCTAACCTTTTGGAAGGCCTGGGCTAAGGTCTGGGCTTCTTTCCTTTTGAAATGTACATGCTTAGAGACATAGGTCTTCCTGGGACCCTGCAAACTTAACCCAGGAACCTAGTCAAGGCTGTAACCATTTGACCCTCTTGCGGAGATAAGAGAAGTTTGATTATCCTTCTGGATCAGAGCAATTAATTTAGACAAATGGCTACAGATCCAATTCTCATGGTAGGTGAAGAGTAAAATGTTTCTAGGGGAAGTGAATGCAAACATTCACTATCTTTCATTCACTGTCTTTATGTTGTGTTCATTCCTGTGTCTCAGGTGGCTCAGCTGTTTTACAGGAGCACTGAGGAATCCAGGGAAGTTTTATTTTCCCCACACAGCAACCTTTACAAGTCCCCACGGGAGAATGACTTCGTGTGACTCAATCAGAGTGTGACTTCTGAGTTTCCGTAACTGAAGAAGCTTCCAAATCCTGAATTTGTGTCTGAAAAAAAATTTAGAATAGTTTTGATCCCTTTATAGATCCGGGAGACGTTTTTTGCATTTGTTATGAAACTAGGGCTGGGTGTAACCTAAGGACTTCAGAGGCAGAATGCCAAAGCGCAGCGGAGAAAAATGAGTATTGATTAGGACCGCACTGTCCAATACAAGCAGAATGTGAGCCACAGGTATAATTTTTAATTTTCTAGTAGCCACGTTAGAAAAGTAAAAACGAGTAGGTGAAGTTAATTTTAATACCATTTTATTTAGCCCAGTGTGTCCAAAATATTATCATTTCAACATAAAACGGATGTAAAAGTATTAATGAGATTATTTACGTTCTTTTTTTTACACTGAATCTGCCAGATCCAAGGTATCTTTTACACCTTCAACACATCTCAATTCAGTCCGGTCACATTTCAAGTGTGCAGTAGTCATGTGGCTGGTGGCTACCATATTGGATGGTGCAGGGTTAGGAAATGAAGCAAGGTGTGAAGACAGATACAGGGAAACATTGTAACACAAGGCTAAACCTAAAAAACCCAGAGGAAAGCAGAGGTGGGTCATTTGGTTATAACTGCATCTCACTGTGCCTCCCTCAACAAACCTTACCTGATCTCATCAGCTTAAAATAATAAGATGCTCTGGATCTCTTCAGAAGCAACACACTGTGTGTGCCATTCCTTTGGCGATTAGTTACAAACATCTTGAATCTTTTCCACCCTTTGAACTGTTGTGAAAAAGGTCGATTCCTTGGATTTTCCCGTTTGCAACACCTCCACGGGCAGGTTATCTGAGAGCTGGGATTGTGTCGTATTTCCTTGCATTCTCCACTAGTGCTTGATACACAGTAAGCACTAGATAAATATTTGTTGATTTGATTTTCAGCCCTAAAGCAAAGGTTAGCTTCAAAGGCTGAATTCCAGCTTGGGGCCTATGGCCTAGATCTCCTTTGTGTTAGAAACCTAATGGTATATGTATTGAGCACGTAAACATTGGGATTTGTCACTTTGCAATAGGATTTGTCACTTTGTATTAGGCGTTCAACATCTAGAAGGTGAAAAAATTGTTCGGTTTTCTCCTTTTTACCGAGGGCTTAACAAAAGTCTTATCAGTCTATTCCTTTGACATTTATGTCCCAATGCTGATAGTAATACCTTCCTGTACATGTAAATAAGCTGTATTTGCTGATAAACCCAAGGTATACATTTGGGAGCTGCTACTTTCTTGGTGGGTTAGTTATTAACAATAACTTCGTTATTAACAAACACTCAGCCTGTAACTTATGTGCAGGGAAGTCCTTTTGAAATCAAGCACCGGTGTCTTACAGTTGCCTTCATTTGTTCCCTTTGACTGTAATTGTTGGGGAGAAGCAACAGACTTATCCACAGAGCCCAGGCAATTTATTTTTACCGAAGCCTACCTAAGAACTGCTTAGGTAGCTTTTCTCTGTGAGATTAAATACGACCTTCACTGAATCATGTTAGCAGGGCCAGCAGCTAGAAAAATAAAGACTAAACCAAACCTTCAGCAAAGAAATTCCCAGCTGCTCAGCAGGTCAGAGCTTTCGTGATTGCTTTCTTCCAATGAAAACACTGTAGATTAGTTTTAAGTGAATTCTAGTAGGTTTGGGGATTTGCAACTGACCGAAGAACAGGAAAGTGTAATCTCACTTTAAAATCGTAATCCTGAAGGTAAACCTTTATTGACTTTTTGTGGGGATGTTGGGATTTTGTTTGTATGGGAAAACTTAACTCATGTGCACTGTTGAGCTGACCTGGAAAGTCCTCAGGGATGAGGGACAGAGAAGTGAGACAAGAAGCTGGTGCCCCCAGAGGATGCCCTGGGCACGTGGGGTGCTCTAGGTGACTCCGAGCACCGACCCAGATGGTCCTCTTTCTTCTGTCCATTACAAAAGCGAAGTCCAAAGGCCCCAGGAGGGAATGTGGATGAACTGCTATTTCCACTTTTGGGTGTGGCTCTGCTGGTGATTCAGGAAGTCGGGGTGAGTTTAAAATATTATAGGAGAGGATTTATTTATTTGCCTCTCTTACAGGTGCTTTGAATGCATCAAGACTTTTTTTTTTTTTTTGCTTTTTTTTTTTTTCAAAGTCAGGGTGCAGTTTGGGCTGCAGTCTGGGCCCTGAAAGGAAACAGTGGACAGCTCTGATCATTCATCCAGTCGTCGCTTACCTAACAGGTGTGTACTCCTCTCCATGAGGAGGGAGTAGGTCTAAAAAGGTGGCGAAGTCCTCAGCTTGGCATTGAGTGAGCTCGGTAGATGACCTGTGCTCCCTGCAGTGAGGGGCCTTCGTCTGGGCGGCTGAGACCTCAGTTCCAGCAGTGGTTTTTGGTGTCTGAGCATCCCTTTTAGAGGCCTTCTTCCACCCATCAGTGGGCCACAGGGGGTTGTCTCAGATTGTAGGGGAGGTAACAGTGCTAACATGGCACGTTCTTGGGCCAACTGTGTACATTTTATTTTCTAAAGGACAGAGTCTTCGTAAATCATATAATAGGCATAAAACAGCATCTTGTTTTGTTGTTCTGGCTGTTTCTCTACCGTTCCCCGCCCCCCCTCAGTTTGGCACGTCGAATTCAGCTGGCTGCCTGTTGTCTGGTGTCTTTTGTCACGAAGTGGCTGAGTCTCTATAGTTATCTCCACTTTCTGCTTCCCTTTCCCTGAGGGGAGATGGTAACTGGCAGTACTGCTGATAACAGACGGCTCTGAAGCCCTCCCTGGAGGTTTGTGCTGGGAGAACCTCTCCCTTCACATACCATCCGGGAGAGGCTTTTCCCTCACACGGCTTGAGATGGCATCGCCATGAAGGGGAAATTGGCCCTTATTTAATTTTGAAAATCTGTCCTCTCTCTCCCTCTGTCTCCCTCTCTCTCTGTGTGTGTCTGGAGGGGAGGGGTCAGTAAGTTACCTTCAAGTTACCTGGAAGGAAAGAGTGATTTGTCCACGGTAGGACTCAAAGAAACAGTGACAGCAAGTAGTGAATTCATAAATGCGTGTTTGTCATTCTTTTTTTTATTATTATGGTAAAAGTTACCTAACAGAAAATTTGCTTTTATAATCATCTTTAAGTATCAAGTCCAGTGGCAACAAATTCATTTACAGTGTTTGCAGCTGTCACCACTACCCTCTAGAACTTTTTTTCATCATCTCAAACAGAAACTCTGTACCCATTAAACAAGAGCCTCACCTCCGAGGCTTCCCTGGTGGCGCAGTGGTTGAGAGTCTGCCTGACAATGCAGGGGACGCGGGTTCGTGCCCCGGTCCGGGAGGATCCCACATGCCGCGGAGCTGCTGGGCTCGTGAGCCATGGCCGCTGAGCCTGCGCGTCCGGAGCCTGTGCACCGCGGCGGGAGAGGCCACAACAGTGAGAGGCCCGCGTACCGCAAAAAAAGAACCCCACCTCCCTCTGCCTGGGAAGCACCGTTCTACTCTCTGTCTCTGTGAACTTGACTCCTCTAGGTGCTTCATGTAAGTGGCATCAGACAATATTTGTCCCTTTGTGTCTGGCTCATTGCACTTAGCAGAACATTTTCCAGGTTCATCCATGTGGGAGCATGTGTCAGAATGTCCTTCCTTTTAAGACTGATTCATATTCCTACATTTTGTTTCTCCATTCATCTGTTGATGGGCACATGGGCACCACTGGCTGTTGTGAACCTTGCCGGTTTGAACACTGCTGTAAAAGTATCTGTTTTGAGTCCCTGCTTTCAGTTCTTTCAATCCAGTGGATCATACGGCAATTCTAGGTTTAACCTTCTGAGAAACCATTTTCCACAGAGGCTGCACCATTTTACAGTCCCATCAATAATGCACAAAGGTTTCAATTTCTCCATATCCTTGCCAAAAATTCTTTAATTTTTTTTTTTTTTGGATAATAGCCATCCTAATTGGTGTGTGGTGGTCTCTCATTGTGGTTTTGATTTGCATTCCCCTAATGGCTAGTGATGTTGAGCATCTTTCCATGTGCTTCTTGGCCATTTGTATATCTCTTTGGAGAAACGTTTATTCCAGTTCTTTGCGCATTTTTTAACATCTTTATTGGAGTATAATTGCTTTACATTGTTATGTTAGTTGCTGCTGTATAACAAAGTGAATCAGCTATACATATATCCTCATATCCCCTCCCTCTTGCGTCTCCCTCTCACCCTCCCTATACCCATTTTTGAATTGGTTATTTGTTTTTTTGTTGTCGTTGAGTTGTAGGATTGAGTCATTCTTTTTGTGGGTTCCAAAGTGACATACAAGTATGGTCTGAAAACTCAAAAGATTCTCCATCATTACTGTATGGGTAGCATGTGGCACAAAACCATTTTTCAAATTTTGAGATGTTACAGAGCTGATCAAGCACCTATTGAGGAATTAAATTAGACTGAATTAAGTACATCAGAGTGGAGTGGAAAATGGGGAGTCAGCTAAAGGTGCTTAACCTTCTCAGAGAGTACTAGAATTGGAAGTTTTCCTAGAGATTATAGTCTGTTCCTTCATTTTTACAGCTGGAGAAATCAAGCAACCTGCCCAGGGTCAGGTGGCTGGATTAAGTACTTAGTACATTTTGTGGAACTCTGTAGTAAAGAGTTAATTTTTTTTTTCTGTTGTATTTTTGAATTCTAAAATTTCTGGTGAGGGGAAAAACATAGCAGTGCTTGAATATGGTAGTGAATTAATCGTAGCAGCCTCTCATATGGTACCTTCAATACTTGGGGCTCATCAAAAAGCCCTAGTATTGCGGTATTTCGGGATAAAAGTGAGTAACAGCAGCCTCCCGATAACATTTGGGGGCTTGAGAATTTAAACATGATACATTCAGTAATGGTTCAATACTACTACTTGAGTGGATGAAAAAAAATATTGCTGTAATAACAGATCTCTTAGGAAAAATGAATAAAAGCATTTGTGTATTTACTGTGAATAATCAGCAGAATGAGAAGCCATTTATTTGTCCTTAAAAGAGCTATAGTAGATGAAAAAACGCAGTGAAATATCAACTTTACAGTAGCAAATTAATTGTTGGTTTACTTTTATGCTCTGCTCAAAATTTTCACTTCACTCAATTCTTTTGAGAAGTTGGTCTTTATTGCATAAGGTAGCCTGACAAGCTAACATACAGATTATAACTAGGAGTCAGTTGTAAATAATTGGGAAGCAGATAGATAACTGCGAAAATTTGTATTAAATTTGTATTCCCTTCAGGCTTGGGGCCAAAGCTTCTATTTTATTTTTTAAAATAAATTTATTTATTTTTGGCTGCGTTGGGTCTTCGTTGCTGCGCACGGGCTTCCTCTAGTTGCAGAGAGCCGGGGCTACTCTTTGTTGCGGTGTGTGGGCTTCTCATTGCGGTGGCTTCTCTTGTTGCGGAGCACGGGCTCTAGGCGCGTGGGCTTCAGTAGCTGTGGTGCAAGGGCTTAGTTGTTCCGTGGCAAGTGGGATCTTCCTGGACCAGGGATCGAACCCGTGTCCCCTGCATTGGTAGGCGGATTCCTAACCACTGTGCCACCAGGGAAGTCCCCCAAGCCTTTTAAAAAGTCTGTAAAATTAGCCTCAATTAATATGAAAAGAAATGTGATGATGAAGTTAAGTTGAAGACTCCCTTCTGCAAACAAGTATTTTAAAATACAACTCTCAGAAGAGTTAATTCCTTCAAACAGATGTTTCTGGACTGCTGGTGTGACGCCCGGTGCGTGGAGATGCAAACTAGACAATTTCATCTTCTCACAGAGCTTATCATTTACTTAGAGAGACAGGCAGGGACATCTATAGGGACAAAAAGAATGAAATATGTGCTTAATAGAAGCACAGCAGCAGAAGGCTACGGGAGGGAAGAGGAAGGAGCTCTATCTTTGGCCAGGGATGCGCTTCACCATGAACTCCCACCTGTGGTAGGAGGAGGGCAGGGTCAACTGGTGGCTCATGGGTGCTCAGGGCATCTTTGGTCGAAAGAGCAGTAAGAGCGAAACCATGAAGGGTTGGAGATTCCTTATGCTCTTGGAGGATGGAGAGTTCTCTGGTCTGATGGGAACAGGCAGGTCAAGGGAGTGTCAGGGACCGTTCCTGGTGGCCACGAAAAGTTCCTTCAGTGCATGTGTTCCTGTGTTTTCTAGCAAGGAAAGGCTTTATTCTGAGCATAGAGCAAGCTTTTGGGAGGAAGGGTTATTGAGGATTTGGAACATCTACCTCCCTTACATTTTAGAAGTTGATACGTAATGACTCCTAGCAGCTGGATGTGGCAGAGCTGTGAGCCTGCCACACTTAAGAGGAGCTACAAGAAGGTATAAGACTGACGCATGCATTTCATTCATAGACACATGGGCATTGCAGGAAGGACCAGACTGTGCTTTTGATAATAACCAGACCTGTCTTTGAGATGCTTTCATACGTTTGTAAGAGGAAGTGATACACAGGTACAAAAATATTTTTTGTACCCTCTTTTGTTTGTTTTGATTTAGTTTATAAAGAGAGGGAAGTTATTATGAATAGGTTTACGATTCTTAAGTGAGGAAGATATAGAGACGGCTGCCGTTAATACAGATGAGAAGCCCAAGTTAGAGGACCAAGACGACGGCAAGGTGCCCCCAAACAACAGCTTCGCACAGCAGAAGTGTTTAGGACAAGGCATCCCCATGGCTCTAAGAGTGACTGGATCTGCTGTCATCTCAGCAGTGAGACTGCCAGTTGCGGTAGGACATGCGGTGTGCTTGGCCATGTTGTCCGAGAGACACCGTGGAAGACCCTGGAAGGGCTGGCTTATGGAACCTTAGAGTCGAGCCTCAACTACAGGGGCTTAGGAAGCCTGGAGGGAGCCAGGAGTATTGGTGCACCAGGTGGGGCTTCTTCCCGTATGCATCCCCCCAGCATGACAGGTGACAGTGGCCCCACCATCCGGTATGAAAGCCATAACATGGTTGATGGCTGCATTGATGGCATCTATTGGGTATTTGCTGGGCTCTTCACTTAGGTTTGAAGATCTTATTCAAAGGCCCAAGATACTTCTGTGTTATATTTCAATATATCATATGCTCTGCATTTATTATCAACGACTGCCTTGTTGACCTGATTGTAAATTTTGGAGTGCCGTTATGTGAGGGCTCAGCAAAATGACTTGCATCTACCCGGTACTCAAGAAATGTTGGATGAATTAAATCGTAATGATTGACCTAGTTCTGCATCTGTAATTTCCTCTCCAGACAGACTCCTTGGTAGGACCTTAGAGCTAATGGGGGTCATGTGCTGGGTTTTCTAGTGAGAAAGGAGGACAAGACAGCAGGTGGGAGGCACCTTAGCCACGTGTGCATGTGCCCTAGGGTGTACCAGGGTGTTTCCCCTCATCAGTCGGCAGGGACCCTTGTTGAGGTGTGAGGACAAATGTCTCTCTGTTAACTAGCCAGCCTTAGTGAGCCTTCCATTTGTTTCTCTACCATATCCGTCCAGTTTTCCTGGGGCACAGCTTTTCCGTATTGCTAATGGTTCAAACCTGCTATCACACTTCCTCCCTCTTGCCTTTGTTGTTATTCTTCCTTTTGTTTGGAATGTTTTTCCTTCCTTTCCGCCTGAGAATTCCCTACCTTTCCAGGCCCACTTCAGATGCCCCCTCTTCTTTGAAGCCTTCCAGTGTTCTCTCTTCCGGGCTTTGACATAATATAGTAAAACTCCCCCGAAATGCCTTCCCCAAAACTCACCTATATAAAATGCAGGATCCTTTGATTGGGAGGTTAATGAAATGATTGGGGTGAGTCCCATGCAGAGAATGAACCAAGAAACAGTTGTGTTGAAAGCCTGAGTTCAAGAATCGGGGTGTATTGTAGCATCAGCCACATCCTGGATAGTTTTATCGTCTGTGATTTGTTTCTCTCGTATCACCTTCAGAACATGGTGCCTAGTTTTCGAGCTAGTTGTGTAGGTTCCAGCCTCCATCCTTACCACGTAAACTTTTTGAGGACAGAAATCACGTCCCCATCATCTTTGTACCCACCACAGAGCTTTTCAGAGGACTCAGCTCCATAAGGTTTTTTGAATGAAATGCTAAATAAATGTAATTCAAAAGTTGTTAACATACTTAACTCGACTCACCTGGAAAATGTCATAAAAATAGTGAAATTATTCTTCTTTGGGTCGCATGCTTTTTTGCAGTCATTTTTCCCCTGCGTGTTTATTACTTGTTCATATTAAGTTTTATCCATCACAACATATAGCTCATGTCATCTGCCTTTTCCTCCCCATTCCCTGTCCCCAGAGGGTTCTCCAGGAGGGATTATCCACTTTCTTATCAATAAATAATTACTACATATCATTATGTGCAAGGAGCTTTACCTGATGTTTTGGGAGTTCTGAAGACGAGTAAGATGTGATTCCTGCTCACAAGGACTTTAGCCAGAGCTCGGCCTGTTTTCAAGTACATGAAGCTGTGAGCTCTGGTTGAGTTTTAGAAGGTGGAGGCATTGGTGGGATAAGAAGTTAGAAAGGTGGGACGGGGCTGAGTTATGGTGGCTGAGAGTCCAGGTTTTATTCCGTGGGCACTGTGGAGCCCCTGAAGGGTTTTGAGTCAGGTGATAAGATGTTTGGGAAGATTGATCTGCAGGGTGGAGATGACACTGATATTCCAGAACATGGACCCTGGGCACCGTCCTGCTCCTTGTGAGAGATTCGGGCTGGGTCCACTCTGCTATGAGGTGAGGCACTGGCTCTACTCTTCGGAATTTCTTTGGGGAAGTCTTAGCGGAGACCAAAGCAGTCATCCTGTACTTTTCCTTTTACTAGAGGCTGCCTTTTATTTGTTGTTGTTGTTGTTTGTTTTGTGGTACGCAGGCCTCTCGCTGCCGTGGCCTCTCCCGCTGCGGAGCACAGGCTCCGGACGCGCAGGCTCAGCGGCCATGGCTCACGGGCCCAGGCGCTCCGCGGCATGTGGGATCCTCCCGGACCAGGGCATGAACCCGTGTCCCCTGCATCGGCAGGCGGACCCTCAACCACTGCGCCACCAGGGAAACCCTAGAAGCTGCCTTTTTATCTATTTCTTCCTCACAGCAGCTCTGCCAAGTTGCTATTAAGGTCTCTGTGTGTAGATGAAGAAACTAAGATTCGGAGAGGTTACAGGTTGTGAGTGGTGAGGTTCCAGTCAGGTGTGCTTGACACCAAACCTGAGCTCTCTGCAAGCACCTTCTGCTTCTGCAAGGAGGGGGAAGGAAACCAGTGTGGTCCTGGGAGGGGTTGGCAGAGAGGGAGAAATGCTAACAATACAGTGGATGCCAAATCCAATTTTCAGGTACCGTTGGGAACTTGGTTAGTGGCAGTAAGTATCTTTTAAAAATATTTGAAGATGTTTATGCAGCTTGTAGAGGAGAGATGTGTTCTTGATTCAGAGGTCTTATTGTATTTAGGGTGGCTAGCAATGCTGGCTCTCATTTCCAGGTGGAATTCATTGGTAATCAGGATGCCTTATTGTAGGAATAGAATCATTAGTGTATACGGTTATAGTTTGTGTGTTGGATCTCAACCTGATTTGAACAAAAAGAGCTGAATTGAATGGCTCTATAATATTATATAATAATAAGTAGTAGAATAGGAAGAAAAAGAAGAAGAGGGAGAAGAAGGAGAACAAGAGGAGGAGAAAAAGAAGAAGCAACAGTAGAAACCTTACCGAGAGTTTACTGGCTGAGGGGACAACTCAAAGGAAATCCCCAGAGGAAACATGGCAGCAAGAAGGAAGTTGTCAGGGACCCTGTGGATGTGGCGTGAGGGAGGGAGTCATTTATTCTTATCCAGGGAAAGAGATAGACATTGCCCTTCAGTGCCAACCCTTTTCAGAGCAAATTATTTTCAGGCAACCATCTTAGGGGAAGCATTGGTTTTCAACATCATCGGCCAGTAATGGATTTGAAATCAGATGGTAGCAAATAATTTTGCCATTTTATGCAAATAGGTTTTCTTAGAAGTTTCCAGTATGCTGACCTTTCTAAGAATCCCTGATATATGACTTTTCAAACTTAAGTAATGAAAGCATTGCCATCTCCTTTTTCCTCACATCCCTTTGTCTTTCCTGTGTTCCCTGTGAGACAAAATATACCCATCGTATATATATCTTAGAGTTTCATAATTTAGTTGTATCTGGAAAGTAATTTATCTGTGTGACTTCACACAGATTTCTCATCTTTTTTTTTACAAGAAAGAATATTACGTTTGTATATGTAACATACATATAGATTTAGATCATTGTAGTGGGTTTTTTGTTTATTTATTTATTTATTTTTAAATTTTTTTTTTTTTTTTGCGGGGGATATAAACAGCTCAGAGAATTTAGGTCCTGCCCATTTCCTGCCATGTTCCTCCTTCCCAAGCTACTTTGTGTGTCTCAGTGATCCACTCTGTGGTCCATAGTTTTCTCACATGCACCATCTTATTTAACTTTTCGTGTACTTTCCCCATGTACTTGAGGACCAAGATGTCTTTTCTGGGCTTTTGTATTGCTGACTTAGCTGGATGGCTCCAGGGACACCCATCTATTCATGGAAGGAGGGACAGTCTGAAATGAAGTCCCCACTTAACTGCCAAAAGGAGAAGTCGTGCCTTTCACTTTGCTTTACAGCAAAGGCAGTGCTCAGAGGACATGCTGATTAAGGGAAAACTAGGGTCGCTTCTTTTCCCATTTTCCATATGGAAAGAAGGTTTGAACATGCAGTATGAGCCTGAGTCCATATGCTTTGAAATCTGTCCATGATTCTTGCTTTGCTGAATTGCAGAATCTGATGCCATCTAGGTACTTGGGTCTGGGGCCAAACACACCCAGTGGTCCCACCATGATTTCCAATTTATGACATATTTTTTAAAAGTCAGTCTACGCTTTTAGGTCCTCACTGCCTTCCATGAGTTCTTCTAGAAAATACTCTTTTAGAAGGTGATGGATTTAAAAAAAATGCTCTTAGAGTTTCATAATTCAGTTGTATCTGGAAAGTAATTTATCTGTGTGACTTCACACAGCTTTCTCATCTTATTTTGTTTATAAGAAAGAATATTACATTTGTATATGTAACATACATATAGATTTAGATCATTGTAGTGTTTTTTTGTTTGTTTATTTATTTATTTTATTTGTTTTGCGATACGCGGGCCTCTCACCGTTGTGGCCTCTCCCGTTGCGGAGCACAGGCTCCGGACGCGCAGGCTCAGCGGCCATGGCTCACGGGCCCAGCCGCTCCGCGGCATGTGGGGTCTTCCCGGACCGGGGCACGAACCCGCGTCTCCTGCATCGGCAGGCGGACTCTCAACCGCTGCGCCACCAGGGAAGCCCTGTTTATTTTTTTAGAAAACATGTTTCACACGTGGTTAAATCGTCTAGGAAACATTTGACCCACGGCTGGGTCAAAAGGTATCCTTTAAAATTTTTGATACCCATGGCCAAGCTACTGTCTGGAAAATTTGTACCTATTTGTACTCCAGCCCGTAGTACATATGAGACGTAAAGCACTATTCTAGATGTGTTACAGGGTTCCTTATCTAATCCTTGCAAAGCCCTTTGGGAACAGATAGGGTTGATAACCTGCCTAAGGTCACACAGCTAATAAGTGATAGAGCTGAGATTTAGAACCAGGCTGGAGTTCACACTGTTGCCTTTTCTGCTCTGTTACTGCCATGGCAGGCCTTGTGAGGAAATTAACCAAGGGGTGCTGTGATGAGACTCTTTCTTCCTTCTGTGAGTCCTTGGGTGTGGATAGAAGCTCTTCTTTAACCCTTATAGTGGATGCATCAGATAAGAGAGGTGCAGAATGATTTTCCTGAGGCAAAAACTTTGGTCTTCACATTCTTTCAGAAACTGTACACAGACAGTGTTCTCAAAGAGAGATCTTTTGAAATCCAGCCCCTTTCCTCAGCTCTTCCTTGCCCCCTTGTTCTGCTGGCTGCAGGCTTAGACAGTCAGGAGACTGTTAAAATCTTACCCTTATGACCCTTTTTCCTGCCTCCTTCTCCCTCACGGAGGTGTTGGTAGGACCCACCATGGATGCCTATTGGGAGGCTCAAGTGGTTGCCAGCCTCCCCCGGGGGGCGTGTCGAATAGAGGTGGGAAGGTTTTGCAGAGTTTTGCTCGGGGACTTCAGCTTTTACACCCTTGCTTCTCTTTGCTGCTGGATCTGGTGAGACGGATCATGCACGCATGCGCACACACACACACACACACACACACACACACAATTTTCACCAGTGCAGCCCTGGAGTCATACAAGGTCAAAAGACTTCCTCTTTTAGGAAAAGCCCCAGACAGCTCACTGTCTTCTTGTTCCATCCTTGTTTGTGGATGATTTGTATTCTTAGTTGCTCCGCCCTCAGAACAGAGACCCAGCAAAACAGAAAGTGTAGGGAAAAGCCACCACGACTCGGCTCTGCGTTTTCTTTCTGGATCTGTAGGCCCGCAGGACTTAAACGTTCATGTTCCTGAAATGTTCCTGACGTGAGGAAGCAACTGTCAGAACTAGCATGGTGTCCACACACCGGTTTTCTAATGTGTATGTTTGAGAACCCAAAGGTCACGCGTAGAGGAATCCTGTCCACTCAAGGTTGAAGCCTGTCTTGGATGCTGGGGTCTCATGATAAAGGAGCTCAGCGATGGAGAATCAGCTTTGGCAGGGGTTAAGCCACAGCTTCCTTCTCTGACAATGGAAATAATAATAATAGTACCTACCTCATAGGGTTGTTGTGAGGGTTAAAGGAGATAATATAGAAAGAGCGTAGAGTTTAATACCAGGTACATACCATAGTCGTTGCCATCATCATGCCACCACCATCTTTACCTGCTGAGGAATCAGGAGAGCATTTTTTTGGAGGCAAGTTCAACTTTTTCAATGCATATATTTATAAGCAATGCAATTCAGTGCATGTAAATTAATCTCTGGTGTGAGTGCCTTGGCCCTTTTGGTAGGAGGTCTCTGGGGCTCCTTCACCTTGACCATCGTTAGCCTTGCTATGTTTTCTTTCTTCACACTGCCTGGAGGAAGTGTGTGTGCAAGGATCTCTGAATTGAATCTCTACCCAAGTCCTGCAGAACCGAAACAGTTCAATGTGCGTTAGACATCTCACGTGGCAATGATATACCTGTGCTTTCATTCAAAATTATTTTAATTGTAAGAGTTAAACTTTCCAGACAATTCCTTGAGTGAATTTACATTTGTGCCACTTGGAGTATTTAGTCTTCTTGTTTCACATGATGGTTTCCACAGAGCAGTAGGGCTTATAAGAAGTGGGAGAGTGGTGCATGTACCCGTCTCAACAGATGACGCAGTTCTCACGCTGCATAAACTATAGTGAACAGCAACAAATAAAAGTGATTTAACTTGATACCCGTGAAAGTATTCTTTGTAATACATCTAATTTTTGAAATCAAATATTTAAAATGTAGGAAGAGGAATGATGTCATTACCAATGTTATTGTAAGGGAAGCTTAGGGAGGATATTTTAAAGAAATTTTCAATCTTATTTAAAACTTTCTTATATTATAAATGTCTTTTTTTTATTAGATTGGTAAAGAAAAATGTATATATATTGCTAGGTAGAACTACTGTAAAGGCAGTAATAATTTTTAAATGGCTACCTCAGATGTCAAATTAAAAAAAATATTCAGCAAAAGTACTTCCTCACTTTTTAATATTGCAAAAGCAGTTTGCATCAAAGTTCTCCATTTCAGGACTAAAAATGTGCCATTATTCACTAACTCAAGCACAGTGCATGCCAGATTAATTTATAATGTAAGTACAATTTAAGGAAGAAGATGCTGATTTTCTTGTATAACATGGGAACAATAATATATTCCAAGGATAGAAATAACTTGAAATTAATTACAGATCCCAAATCCCTTCTTTGCGATCCAAACAGCTCTGAAAACTGAAAGTTTTTATCATGACTCACTTGTCAGTAGAGTCTGCCTCGAATTGGCATGAAGCTATTTATAGCTTTTACTAATCCCAATCAGTGTGAATGCTCACGTTTTACTGCAGAAATATTACTGTATTAGATTAAGGGGTTCTGCTCTGGAGGTTGCTGGGGATGTTATGTTCTATATGGTATAGCCACCATATTATCTCTCGAAAATCCCCAGGCTGCTGAATTCTGAGATGTATCTGGTCCAAGGATTTTGAATAAAAGCAGTTATCTCCCATGACTTGAACATCCCCTCATCCTGGTTTTTCCAGGGACAGTTTCTCTTTACATCTGTTTAGAGGAAAGGTATAATTATTAATAAGGCCCCATTCACGCTCAAAAGTGTTCCAGTTTGGACGATAGATGATTGGTCACCATGCTGACCATCTGTGCATTCTGGGTAACGGAATGCTGGTGGGCTTCAGTAAGTTTCTTGTGAATTTCCATATGTACAACTTTGAAATAAGCTTCCAGATTATATCTTGAAAGCCTAAAATACTGTAAAGCAGTGTTTATAAGAAATAATCTTTTAAATGTAAAAATACATATCCACTGCTTTCTTCGACGAATTCTCCATAGTATTTAAATATCCACTTTTTTTTTTCTTAAGGGCAAATCATCATTTTCCTTATCGTAATTGCTTGTGCACCAGCCTTCTTTTACTAGGCTGCAAGCCCCCTCTCTGTTCCCCTTCACCTTATCTTTGATGCCTGGCCTCCACAGTCAGGTCCTAGTTTATTAACTTAGCATCAGTCTTTGCCATACCCTTGGGCCCTGGGAACAGAGTGGTGAGCAGGCAGATTTGGTCTTGGGCCTTGTGGAGATTCTTGTCTAGGAAGGCAGACGGATTTGAGGCCTGGCCTGGCCTGCCGATGACGTGCTTTTGAAGCTAAGAGTTGAACAGTGTGAGTCAGCCAGTGAAAGGCGATGCCCTTGAGGACGGCAGGTACAGAGGCCTTGGGCTGCCCTGCTGGCCGGAGGGTCAGGGAGTAAGGCCAGCAGAGGGAGGGGAAGCTGGAGCCAGCGTGGGCGACAACAGTGGGCTCTAAGCAGATCATGTTTATGCTTTTACGAGAGCGTTCTGGCTGCCTGGCAGAGAGCAGGCCGGGGTTGGGAGGTGGTGGGGAGACGTCAGAATGGCTGCTTGGTGCCGGCCTCGCTGAAGGAAGGAATTGTTCTGGAGCCGCTGGTTTCACTCTCTATTCTTACAGTGTTATAGTGACTCTCTTGGGAAACAGTAAATACGTGCTCTGCTTGTTACTTGGAGGCCAAAGTGGTTACTGAAATGATCAGCCAAGTGGGAGCAGGTTATTCAGGCTTCCGTTTTCTCCAAGTTGAGGAAGAGTTGTAAATAAGAAACAAAAAGCAGTAAAATAAAATTCAAAAATTAAGAAAAAAAAAAGAGGAATGTACCACAATGCTCACTGCAGCACTATTTACAATAGCCAGGACATGGAAGCAACCTAAGTGTCCATCGACAGATGATTAGATAAAGATGTGGTACATATGTACAATGGAGTATTACTCAGCCGTAAAAAGAAACGAAATTGAGTTATTTGTAGTGAGGCGGATGGACCCAGAGTCTGTCATACAGAGTGAAGTAAGTCAGAAAGAGAAAAACCAATACTGTATGCTAATGTGTATATATATGGAATCTAAAACAATAATAAAAATGGTACTGATGAACCTAGTTGCAGGGCAGGAATAAAGACGTAGACATTGAGAATGGACTTGAGGACATGGGGTGGGAGGGGGAAGCTGGGGCGAAGTAAGAGTAGCATCGACATATACACACTACCGAATGTAAAATAGCTAGCTAGCGGGAAGCAGCCGCATAGCACAGGGAGATCAGCTCGGTGCTTTGCAATGACCTAGAGGGTGGGGTAGGGAGGGTGGGAGGGAGGGGATATGGGGGCATATGTATGCATATGGCTCATTCACTTTGTTGTACAACAGAAACTAACACAGTATTGTGAAGCAATTATACTCCAATAAAGATCTGTTAAAAAAAAAAGAAAGAAAAAAGAAACAAAAAGCAAAACCCTTATTCATGGTGGGCTTTTCTTGAGCCAAGTGGTGGAAAAGCTGTGGGATCCGGAACTATTGTCATGAAAGAAAATGAAACTATGCCAGGAATGCCAGCTTTGGGGGCTCTGGTGACAACTCAGACTGGCCTGAAATGCCCTACAGAGAATCCTGTGGCGTGGGGCCTCTGAAGACTGAATATCTAAACCCTGCGTCACTGGCAGCCCAGGGACCCGTGCTTATGACTTCTTTCTTCCGCTGCTGACTTAACCTACGAGGTGAAGCAGTGTCACTTGGAAGCCAACCTCATGTTTTAGAATCTAAATAACTTCATGTAAATATTACTTCAGAAGTTTAACTGGAGGTAAATCTTTGATGCTGAAATCTGAGAGCCTTCTCTAAAATATGCAGGCGGAGGACTTCCCTGGTCGCGCGGGTGGTTAAGAATCCGCCTGCCAATGCAGGAGACCCGGGTTCGAGCCCTGGTCCGGGAAGATCCCACACGCCGCGGAGCAACTAAGCCCGCGAGCCACAAGTACTGAGCCTGCGCTCTAGAGCCCGCGAGCCACTACTACTGAAGCCCGCGCGCCTAGAGCCCGTGCTCTGCAACAAGAGAAGCCCACGCACCGCAACGAAGAGTAGCCCCCGCTCACCACAACTAGAGAAAGCCCGCACCCAGCAACAAAGACCCAATGCAGCCAAAAATAAATAAGTTTATTTTAAAAAGTAAAATAAAATATGCAGGTGGGCTTTTGGGTCATCTCACTTTTTGTTTTCTACACACCCAACACTTTAAATGACTTGTGGACCATCTTCCCCAGGAAATGAAGCTGCGAGGTTCCTGGTTCAGTTCATTGTCACTTGATCGCGCGGCCCCTTATGGATGGACGGATAAAGTGATTGACGCGTGTACTTAATACAGTCGCCGTGCCTGGATTAAGAAAAAACTATCAACAGTTTAATTTCAGCACCACAGGGGGAATTTGCTAGAGTTTGTCATATTTGCAGAAGTGCTGTCGTTTCTCCCTCTGGACTGTAAATCACTTGCTTCACTGTTGTCTTTCGTGCCAAGTCTTTTTCTTTGCAACTAGTTTAAGACTGCGAAAGTTGCAAAAATATTTGTAAAGAATTTTTTTTTTTTCTGAAACTCTGGAGAGTAACTTGCCAACCTGAAGTCCCATCACTCCTGAATCCTTGAGCGTGTCTGTCCTGCAGACAAGGGTACACTCCACGTGACCGTCAGAATCAGGCAATTGACATGAGGACCATCCAACCCACAGACCCCATTCAGGTTTGCCAGTTGTCTCGATAATGTCCCTCGTAGCAAAAAAAATCCCATCCAGGCTGAGGTGTCATGCCGTTGTCACCTTTCCATAACGTCCATGAATTTAACATTTTTGATGATTATAAGCCAGTTATCTCATAGAATGTCTTTCAGTTTGAGTTTGTTGGTGGTTTCCTCATGGTTAGATTCAGATTATGCATTTTCTGCAAGGATATTTCAGACGTGATGCTCTGTTCTTTTTGTTGCCTCCTCTCAGGTGGTGTATGTCTTTGACTTGTTCCTTTATTGGTGATGTTCATTTGATTGTTTGAGTACGGAGGTATCTGTCAGGCTTCTCCATTGTAAAGTTACTCTTTTCCCCTTTGTAATAAAAAATATTTTGTGGGAGGTGCTTTGAGTCTATGTAGGTGTCCTCTTCTCATCAACCTTTCACCCACTGGTTTTAACATCCGTGATGTTTCTTAACTGAATAATTACTACTTGGATCGCTGCCAGAGGCGATCTTCTAGTTCCAGCGTCTTTCTGTGGCAGGCACTGCACCTTGTGGAAAAGCTTCCTCTTCTCCCTATTTAGTTTTTCCGTAGATCCGTATTTCGTTCAGTGGGCTATAACACAATTTTATCATTATTTCGATGCTCAGATTGTCTCAGATTTGGCCAGTGGGAGCCCCTTTAGGTTGACTGCTATGTTCTTTTGATGTGTTCCCGGCATTCTTTGATCAGTTCCTTACGTTCTGGCTCCCAAGATGGCTCAGGCTCATCTTTTGCTTTCCCTGCTCTAGCCCTGGAATCAGCCATTTTCCCAAGAAGCCCTGATTCCTTTCAGTGGAGACTGGTATTTAGAAACTAAGACTTGGGCATTACATGTGCTCATCACCATTGGTGTATTGCTGTCCCCAGACCCTCTTAGTGGACAGGGTTAGGGAATATCTGTACTGTTTATATGTATACTTACACATACACTCACTATTTATATCTGTGTTTATTTCTGTATTTATGGAGATATATGAAAAACCGTGAATTCAGTCCTATTCTAATGCAACACCCAGGGTTAGTCTCGTTTTCTTTCTGTATTTGAACTTCCTTCTCCCATAGTGAGCAACCTGGGTCCCATTATCCTTAATGTATCAGTTAATCTACTCAACTGCCTGAATGTTTCTGATCTCATGTTCCCACGGCTGCCCCACCTCACTTCACTCTGTGGGTTCCTGTACTTTGGACTAGACAGCTGCCACCCTCCTGTACAGGAGACCCTTCCTTCTGCTTGGGCCCTGAACCCCGCTCTGGGCTGTCCCTCCCTCCTGCGCCCATCCTCACTGCCACACGTGGGCTGCAGCACTCCAGGCCTCCTCCCACCCACCTCTTTATGCCAGTACTCCACACTGGGATGCTTCTGCCCTGCTTCCCTAATGTCTGCCATATTAAGTATGTTAGGGCAGCCATAAGTACCAACAGACTGGGTGGCTTGAACAACAGGAGTTTATTATCTCACAGTTCTGTGGACCAGAAGTCCTAAGTCAAGGTGTCAGCCGGGTTGGTTCTTTCTGGGGCTCTAAGCACAAGTCTCCATGGGGAGAAGTTTCTCCTTGACTCTGGTGGTTGCTGGCAATCCTGGACTTGTAGACGCATCACTCCAATCTTCAATCAGTCCAGTCTCTATCTCTGTCTTCGTTTCACTTCTCCTCTGTCTGTGGGCCTTTGTCCAGATTTCCCTCTTCTTGTAAGGACATCGGTCGTATTGGATTTAGGGCCTGTCCTATGGCAGAATGACCTCATTGTAACTTGATTGCATCTACAGAGACCCTATTTCCAAATAAGGTCACATTCACAGTTTCCAGGTGGACATAAATTTGGGGGAACACTGTTCAATCCATTGCCTCTGCTTTGCTCAGTTCCACCTAATGTGCTTTTGGACTAAATCGTTCATAAAGGGAGGGAGGGAGGAAAGAAGGGTAGAAGGAACTCTCTTAGTAGTTTTGAGAAGAATGTTCTCTGTTGCCATATTCTTATTTTCTAAGCTAAAATTAGGGCATTCTGCTGACATCAGGACTCTTGGAAAACACAGGACTTGGAGAGAGCACAGGATGGCACTCACTGTCATGTCGTGGGACTTTACAAGTCCCCACGGGGACTGCACCCCTCACGATACCTTTTCTGGAAAGCATTGCAGCCCGTTACTCTAACTGTTCAGGAAGAGCTTGATATGGTGCTGCCTGGGGTTGGGATGCCCCCTCCCTGACCCCCCGTCCCCTAGCTGCCCAGTTCCAAGCAACAGTGTCTTGGTGCCCCTTGTCAGTCCCGTACTAGGCGGTGCTGCCGGCTGTCTCTGAAGAATCGCTGGAGCAGTTGGGAAGTGTGAGCCCTGACTGTCATCAGCACCATCCGAGAAGGGAGCATTGTCAGTGCTGGGACCCAGCAGCCTGGGGCAGCCACCCCCGCCCAGCTTGCCCTGGAAGTTTACTGCCCCGATGCTTGAAAACCGACCCCACTCCCTGCTTCTTTTCACTTATTACCTTGTATTATATTCTGAGCTGTCTTAACTTATATATTACTTATATAGAATATATAAAAACACATACACAGAGTATATAATTATGATTATTAACTATATCAACATATATATTCGGAGCATTTTCCCATGCCAATGAAATATTCTTCCATAGTTACAGTATTCCATGATTTGAGCCTACCACATTTTATTTAACCATCTTCCTACTGTCTGATATTTGGGTCAACTTAAAATTTTTGCTACTGTAAATAATGTTCCATCAAACATCCTTGACCTTAAATTTGTGTCTGCAGAAACTATTATTAAATAGCCACTATTTTTTTTTAAACATCTTTATTGGAGTAGAATTGCTTTACAGTGGTGTGTTCGTTTCTGCTTTATAATAAAGTGAATCAGCTATACATATACATATATCCCCATATCTCCTCCCTCTTGCGTCTCCCTCCCACCCTCCCTATCCCACCCCTCTAGGTGGACACGACGCATGGAGCTGATCTCCCTGTGCTATGCGGCTGCTTCCCACTAGCTATCTATTTTACATTTGGTAGTGTATATATGTCCATGCCACTCTCTCACTTTGTCCCAGCTTACCTATCCCCCTCCCCGTGTCCTCAAGTCCATTCTCTACGTCTGCGTCATTATTCCTGTCCTGCCCCTAGGACATAACCATTTTTTTAGATTCCATATGTATGTGTTAGCATACGGTATTTGTTTTCCTCTTTCTGACTTACTTCACTCTGTATGACAGACTCTAGTCCATCCACCTCACTACAAATAACTCAATTTCGTTTCTGTTTATGGCTGAGTAATATTCCATTGTATATATGTGCCACATCTTCTTTATCCATTCATCTGTTGATGGACACTTAGGTTGCTTCCATGTCCTGGCTATTGTAAATAGAGCTGCAATGAACATTGTGGTACATGACTCTTTTTGAATTACGGTTTTCTCAGGATATATGCCCAGTAGTGGGATTGCTGGGTCATATGGTAGTTCTATTTTTAGTTTTTTAAGGAACCTCCATACTGTTCTCCGTAGTGGCTGTATTAATTTACATTCCCACCAACAGTGCAAGAGGGTTGCCTTTTCTCCACACCCTCTCCAGCATTTATTGTTTATAGATTTTTTGATGATGGCCATTCTGACTGGTGTGAGGTGATACCTCATTGTAGTTTCGGTTTGCATTTCTCTAATGATTAGTGATGTTGAGCATCCTTTCATGTGTTTGTTGGCAATCTGTATATCTTCTTTGGAGAAATGTCTATTTAGGTCTTCTGCCCATTTTTGGATTGGGTTGTTTGTTGTTTTGATAATGAGCTGCATGAGCTGCTTGTAAATTTTGGAGATTAGTCCTTTGTCAGTTGCTTCATTTGCAAATATTTTCTCCCATTCTGAGGGCGAAATAGTAGACTGGCACTTTGCATGTCTTATTTAAGCATTGCCACAAACCCTAAGGAAATTATCCCCATTTTACAGATGAGAAAACCGAGGCATAAGGATCTTGGGTCCTGCTACCCTCTGCATTTGGTTCCTGAAGCATTGGCCTGGGGAGCGGCCTTAGGTACTGATGGAAATACTCCCAGACCTGGACGACTCCTACAGGAGTGGAGATAGTGGCAGAGACTAAGGAATTTCTGAAGTTTTAGGGGAATAGCACATCGATTTCTCATTTAAGGGCACAACTACCCAGTCCTTGTCTCACATAAGGTATGGTGATAAAGAGGTGGCAGTAGCCACAGCTGTGGTGGACACAGGAGCTGCCGAGGCCATCCCTAGTCTCCACCTACCTGTGGATGGCCACGCTGTCCCAGAGTCACAGTGGCAGTCGTACCTCCAATAATGTCCTGCATCTTGGCCACCAAGTTAAATAAGGACAGTGCTAGGCCCTGTGGAGATCTAATCACGTATTCAGAAGTTCCAGGTCAAATTAATTAGCTGAGTCAGACAAGATCGATTATCATTAATATCTAGATATTTCTTGGGGCTGTCATATCAGTGTGAACAAAATGATCCTTGTGGTAATAGTTGAATCTGCGTTGGTCAGGGAAAGCTTTTTTGGAAGGGTAGATTTAAAACTGGCCCCCGAATTCCAAGAGAGAAGTGAGCTGGTGTAGAGCGTGTAGGGCACAATGGCGCTGAGAGATTGAAGCTGGTTGGAGTGGAATTTGTGGACTGGGGGTTTGGCACTTTTCAGAGGTCCTGAAACTAAAAATGAGGGAGGAGAAAAAAGGCCTCATAGGCAAGCGATTGCTCTTCATACACACGGAAGGGTGTGGAAATTGACAAATACCCATAATGCCTAGCACTTTATTGGTTTTCAGTACCTTACAAAAGTATTCCTGTGAAATTAACTCTGAGATGGTGGACCATGGCTTCCATGGGATTTAATTGTGTTCCTGAAATAGTTCTCCAGGTGAATCAGTAATAGGCAGAGACAGGCAGGGTGCACTTTCCTCCTTGCCTGGTTTTATAAGACCCCTCTAGGACCCAGGTGGCCAGTGCTGGGGCCAGGTGACCCTGTTTTATGGCAGAGGCAGAGACTAAAATGAAACAACTGGAGAACACACCCAGTGACTCAAGTTAAAAAAAAACCTCTAATTCTTTCCTGTTGCTTCCTAAAGAGGGGATGGAGGTAAAGGGGTAGAGAGTGGAAAAATATTTTTATTTTGGAGTATGGGAATAGAGAAATACTGTTTTCCTAGTACCAATTACAAAAATAAAGCTCCAGCTGGACAGGATATGCAGTGCGTCTTGCTGATTTCCACCAGCCAGGAAGGTAGTAAAAGGGGCAGGAAGTGTGCATTGAAGGGGGTGGACTGGGTAACCAGGTTGGGACGCTGCTTTCTATTCATTAGGCCTGGTGAGTGCAGCCTGAGCGGTGCTCCCGCTGGCAGGGCTCCTAGGGCGGGTGCCGGGAGAGACTGGGAGGCACTGGGCTCTCAATGCCTCTTTATGTGGTCCCCAGTTTGGCCTCATGGTCCAAAGGCTAAGTAAGGGCCTAGGACTTCTGTTTAAATCTGAGCTCTACCACCTGCTGTGAGCTTGGACAAGTTACTTATTAACCTTGTGTGCCTCAGTTTCTTCATCTATCAAATGGGGATTTTAGTAGTACCTACCTTACAAGGTTGCTGTGAATCAAGTGAAGTAATACCCCTGGCCAGCTTAGAACTTTCCTAACCCTTCATCCTTGTTATCTAGTGTTAGTGTCATGGTGGTGTGGCATGGGATACTCTGGGCAATCCCTGTTTTCCAGGGCTCGCAGGTCTAGGCGGGATAGGATGGCTCACAACAGAAGCTCCCCCACTTAACATCAGGCTGGCTTCCCAAAGTTAATTCAGCTTGCCGAGGGTGAGTCAGGCCTTATTCAAACTGGCCTGACTAAAAACTCAGAATAGCGCAGTTTCAGGTGGGTAACTTGCCTTTTCAGGAACCCCACAGGGGTGTCTTCTGAAGATACTTTGTTTTTACCTGGCACTGGACAACTCACTGTGATTTGGAAAGACTAGAACCGGCCTTGAAACTGTGTGTCTATCTTTGGGAACAAATGGTTCCCCATTCACGCCAGCCACATCTCGGGTGTTCGGTAGCAGTGTGTGGCCAGTGGCTACCTTGCTGAGCTGTGTGCATATAGAACATGTCCAGTATTGCTGGATAGGGCTGGTCTGCATTTATTGGCTACCTGCTGGGTGCAGAGTGCAAGGCTGGCTAGTTCTACATGTTAACATATGTAGCAGTGTTAACAGAGGTTTGTTTCAGTGGACAAAGGCACATAAAATTGCAGCAAAGAATGTAAGGCAGCATAAGATGCGTGTTAGAGGCAGTGTGGTTTTTTTGTTTTTTTTGCGGTACGCGGGCCTCTCACTGTTGTGGCCTCTCCCGTTGCAGAGGCACAGGCTCCGGACGCGCAGGCTCAGCAGCCATGGCTCACGGGCCCAGCCGCTCCGCGGCATGTGGAATCTTCCCGGCCCGGGGCACGAACCCGCGTCCCCTGCATCGGGAGGCGGACGCTCAACCACTGCGCCACCAGGGAAGCCCAGAGGCAGTGTGTTTCATGGATTCAAGGGCAGTTGTGAATTGGCCAGGGTGGGCTTTGTGGAGGAGATGGCATGTGAACAGTCTATAAAGGGGTGCCTGACTACTGCCAGGCAAGACCTTTCTCCTGAGCTCTGGCCTCAGATATCTAATTGCCCATCCAACGTCTCTTGGGCTATCCCAAAGATATCTCAAATTCAGAAGACCTGAAACCAATCTCAGTATTTCTCCTCTCGTTTTTTGAAAATTGAAGTATAGTTGGTTTACAATATCATGTTAGTTTCAGGTGTACAGCAAAGTGATTCAGCTTACATATATATATATATATATATATACTTTAAAAAAATTCTTTTCTATTATAGGTTATTACAAGATATTGAATATAGTTCCTTGTGCTATACAGGAAATCCTTGTTGTTTATCTGTTTTATATACAGTGGTGTGTATATGTTAATCCCAAACTCCCAATTTATCTCCCCTCACCCCACTATCCCTTTGGTAACCATAAGTTTCTTTTCTGTGTCTGTGAGTCTATTTCTGATTTGTAAATAAGTTCATTTGTATCATTTTTTTAGATCCCAAGTAAGTGATATCATATGATATGTGTCTTTCTCTGTCTGACTTACTTCTCTCAGTATGACCATCTCCGGGCCACTTGCAGCAACATGGATGGGCCCAAAGATGATCATACAAAGTATTTCTCCTCTTAAACCTTCCACGTTCCCTGTTGCAGAGTGGTCTACAGAAGGACAAAAGGCGGTCACAGATAAGTTTGAAGAAGGAAGGGAGTCAGACATTCAGAAAGAAGAGTGGTGGCCTCTGTTTTTTTCTCTGGAGCTGGAGACAAGATCATTTGCTGGGATTGATGAGTGTGGAAGTGAGGTTGGAAAAATCTGAAAGTGCTCCCATGGGGAACAGGAAGCACTGATGAGGGAGAAGAAGAAGAAGAAAAAAAAAAGACCTGCAGAGACTTTTTGAAAGCTCTGGTGAGGTGATAAACCATAAATCTATAATGGCATTATTATTATTATTATGACAGGGTACTATTCAGCCCAGTCCTGAATTTTTGCCACCGGAGCAAACAAGAGGGAGAGACCCATATGTAGTAAAGTGGTTGGGCAGCTGTGTTTGGGAAGAGTGGGACCAGAGAGTGGACATACTAGGGAGAGGAAGCGGGGAAGTGGAGCCTGAAGGGCAAGGATGGACCCTCTCTTGGAAAAGTGCAGATGCACAGATGCAACGTGTGCCATATGTTTCTAAGGCTGACTCCCTGGGTAGAGAACTTCTGTTCTCTTTAGGCTGCGTTGAGAACTGTTTTCTAGAATGACCGTTGGCTCACCTGCAGTACTGAAAGCCAGAGATATTTTGGTGTCTTTCTAGCACACGTGTGGAGGCCATAAGTCAATTTCTCTGTCAGCTTATGGTTGTGATTCAGAGGCTAAATCGTACTGTTTCAGGTACCAGGGTAGACTGTGGTCAGAGGCAGGGAAATTTTTGTAAAGGAGCTATGGTAATGTCTTCTAAAAGGGTATAGAAAACACGCCTAATAAGAAAATTGTGGGTAGAATGGCAAATATGCAAAAACTATAGTCTGGGTGATTCTCAGTATGGGAAACTGTTTCTGTGGTATTTAGAAGTATTTAGACTTTTAATTTCATATGCATTTATATTCCATTCATGGTGAAATCTATTCCCCATCGGCCTCCCTGTTTTCCCATGACTCAACTGGAGATATTCATGAAACATACGAGACCTGGAAGGCCATTGGCTAATGGTACTAAATGGCAGTGATACCTACACTTAGCTGCATAACAGTTATCCTAGGATAATAAAAAATAACTGATTCTTAAACCCTGGAGATTCTTATTCAGTAGTTCTAGGATGGGGCCAGGGAACCTTTTTTTTTTTTTGATTCCCCAGGTAATAATGCTGCACAGGCAGTTTTGGGATGCTGGTATAGGTGAAAAGAAAATATAGCAAAGTATGCTTATGATATACTGAGCAATACTGGGTTATGATATATTGAGCTATTTATAGCAATCCTGCCACATCATTCAAGGTTGGGTTCCTGAAAAATCCATATAATAAGGGAATTCATGGTTGAATTGCTTAAAACCTGAGAAACACGGGGCTAGAGACTACAATACTTAAATGAATCTATGACGTGTCTTTTTAACGTTCAATAAAGTAAAACAGTAAGTGCATGAAATTACATCCGTGATACAATGGATAGCATACAATTGATTTCCATTACCTACTAACTCTCCTGAAGTTTAACAAAACTTTAAAATTGGTTTTGCATTGGTGTGGATAATATTATGCCGAGAGGCAAGCTTTTTTCTGCGTCGAGCGCTCCATCCAAATGCTGAATGTCTTTCTGATTTCCTGACTGCTAATTGTTGACTTGGCCCTACGGTCCCACCAGAGTATGTAGCGTGATTTGAATATTGTAGGCAGAGAAGTATTAAGTATAGCCAAATGGGTAAGTCTCAGGCCCCCTCCATAATGCAGAGTCCTTTCATCTTAGCTCTGAACATGGTATTTTCATGCCAAGCACATGCTGTTGAACTTCGCTCGTACATTTCACTTGTCTCCTGGGAGTCAGTTACCGCTGTAAGGGTTTGCCACTTCTTCTCTGCTATTTCCTTCTCTTCCGTTTTCTACTTTCCACCATGACCTCTGCCTCCCCCACCATCCACATGCTCACACACATCTGTACACACAGCTGGGAACCAGTCTAGCACAGTACGATGCTTTTTATACTTTTTTGGCCACAGTACCAATATAATAATATAAAGTTGAAACAAAAGTTTAATGAAACAATGCTTACTGTTATTTGGGGAACTCTCATAGTTTCTGTTCTGTAGTCTCATACATTAAAGTGCTTATCTTCATCCTGTAATTCAGATCTTAATCCAATAAACTGATTTCCTGACCCTCTAATGGGTTGCTACTGGATGTTTGGAATAAAAACTGTTTTAGAGGTTTCAGGCATATTCTTCCAGTCAGGAAGATCTGGGTTTGAATCTTAGCTTTTACCACTTGACAGCTCTGCATCTTGGGAAGTAGCTTCATTTCCTCATCTGTAGAGATGGAGATAAGATACTGTACCTCGTATAGATTGTTTGAAGATGGAATGAAATAATGCATGAAAAGCATTGGTATCCCATTCTTAATAAGGGCCTGAGCCAATGTGACGGGGTTAAAGAGAATGATGATGAGAATGGTGGTGGTGGTGATATTCAGTTTTCAACTACAGCTTCCTCTCAATTCACATAATTTTAAACTGAAATTCTTATTTTTTCAAAAAGGTACACAAAAGTCAGTGTGGGATGTTATGTAAGAGGAACTTATATTTTGGGAAGGATTACTGCATATTCAGGAAAAATCACCACTAAAAATTGCTATTATATTCCTACAAATGTATTGCCACTTGTGCGTGCGTTTTTCTTTTCCTGCGTGTTCCCATAGCCACCATCCTGGACAGAGCTCTGGCTACTGGCTTCCTTGCCTCCACGTGTTCCTGCATAGAGTGCTGCTTGGTTCATGATGAAACGAGGCCATTCAGAGCTTTTAGTAGCCCCTGTAAACAAGCTGAGTATCTAGCTGGGCATTGGAGACCCTCCAGAAAGACCTGGGCTCAAATCTTGGTTCCCCATCTGGGGGCTTGTGTGACTTGGACACTTTTTTCTATTTTTAAAGTTACCTTTTCAGGCTATCCTTGTTCTCATCTCTAGAATGGGGATAATAATATTTAACTGAGTAGGGCTGCTGTGAGGGTTAGTGATGATATTTGTACACTATCCAGTCTGTGCTTCTCACACGCTGGCTGGCTCGTATGAAGCTTCCCCCATGTTGGTACATGCATCAGTTGCTCTGCCCACATCAGCAGAGACATCTTCCTCAGTTCTGCTTTGGCCATTAGTACCAGCCTTTACCTTGCCTAACTTGACCTGCAGCCTTTTCTCTGCCGAAGTGATCCCTCCCTACCTTATAAGCTCTTCCTTTACCATAAAGCTTTCGCTTACGAACCCATCTAATAATGATTTATGAACGAGTTCACCTAGTTGGCAATTAATCATATACTGCCTTCGGATCTCTATTGCAGTCTTTTATTATTATAATTATAGTATTATCAGTTAGCTTTATATAATTTATGTCTCATGCCCCCAGGTAATTTATTAATTCCTTGAGGGTAGCGATCCTGTCTTACACGTCTTTGAATCCTCCACAGCACTTAGCACAGTTCCTTGTAATAACGTGTATTTAATAAATATTTGTCGGTACACTGGATGACTGGATACTGCAGACAGCACATCCACAGGAGGATAGGGTCCAGTGCTTAGAGTTGTGAGAGAAGGTTTAATGGATGAAAATAGACTTGAGCTGGCTTTTGCTGGGAGGGTAACATTGATGTAGGTTGATACGAGGGGTGGCGCATGGCTATGTGGGGAGAACTATTAGGTGACAGGAGCCTGCACAGGCATGTTTAAAACAAATGATGCAGCTGCAGAAGGGATGACACTGAGCACTGCTGTGATTGGCTTCTGTGACACAGCCTCAAAGTTAGGCCCTGTGCTTAGCAACTCAGCTCCCATCCCTTTGCTTTCCCTGTTGCCCGGTTGCGGCTTATCTCCTGTGACGCTGTTAACCGGGAACTGATGCGCTGCGGGGCTTCCGGTAGAAATTCTCTACGTTTTCCTCTGAGTGAAGATGCCTTTATTTCCTTTTCGTTCCCGAAGGAAATTTTCACACTGTATGTAACATTTTAAAATAGCAATTATTTTCTTTGGGTGCTTTAAAGGCATCTTTCCATTGTCTTCTGTTCTCCATTGTTTCTGTTGAGGAGTCACTGTAAGCCTTCTGGGTTTTGTGTTTTTTGGTTTCTGAAGGTCATGAGCCTGTTTTTCCTCTGGCTGTTTTTAAGATTTTTCTCTATACTTTTGGTTTTCATCAAGTGTGCTACAGTATGCCCAGGTGTGGTTTTATTTATAGTTGCCAGTTTGGGGTCTGTAGTGAGTATTAAACCTGTGGTTAGGTGGTCATTGATCACTGTCTCTTCAAATTTTGCTCCTGCTTCATTCTTTCTCTTATCTTTGTGGAACTTCCAACTACCCATGTTTAGACCTTTTTAGGTCTAAAATACAGTCTTTTATGGATTTTAGGTCTGTTTTTACATGTTCCACTTTTTTGTCTCAGTGCTTCATTCTGTCTGTTTCATTGTGACCTCTCTTCTGGTTCACTATTTTTTCCCCTGGTGATGTCTAATCTATTGGTGAACCCATCCATCGAGTTCTTAATTTTAATTATTTATACTTTAGTTGTAGAATTTCTATTGTTTTATAGTCTCCAGTTCTCTGAAAAAATCTCCCATCTTGCCTTTTATTTCCTTGAATGTATTATGCATAGCTGTTTTAAAGATTACGTCTGGAAACATTTGGTATGTGTATATTCATTATATCTGTATAAAATCTGTGTATGTATCCCTATTGGTCCATTTCTATTGTTCATTACTTCCCTTGGTTTTCTATTTTCTTGTCTTTTAGCCTTGTATTCCTAGCTGTATTGATTGAATGCTGGCCATTGTATCTGAAAAACAGCAGAGAGAATATGAGTCTTAGGATAATGTCATCTTTCCCCAAGATATGATTTAACTTAACTTCTGGTAGTTCCAGATCATTTTAATTGGGTCAAGGATTGAGCTTAATCAAAGCTGGGCTTCAGTCTTTGAGGTTAGTCTATTTCCATTTAGTTTTATCCCTTACAAAGCTTGCATGTTTGGAAAGAGGGAGGTTTCCAGGACTCCCTTTTCTTTAGCTTCAGGTCTTATCCCCCTAGTCACGAATGTGTCAACAGCTCTGCTCAGCTTTGATGCCCTAAAGCCTCCTCTTCTGGATTCGGCAGATGCCCCAAACATCAGGCTTACCATCCTGGGTTTCTTTCTTCTCCCAGATCTTGCCCTTCTAATTCTTTACTACCATCTTAGTTCTCTGATGTTTCTCAACATATTTTTAAAAACAAGCTTTGTGGGACTTCCCTGGTGGCGCAGTGGTTAAGCATTCGTCTGCCAATGCAGGGGACACGAGTTCGATCCCTGGTCCGGGAAGATCCCACATGCCGCGGAGCAGCTAAGCCCATGTGCCACAACTACTGAGCCTGCGCTCTAGAGCCCACGAGCCGCAAGTACTGAGCCCATGTGCCACAACTATTGAGGCCCGCACGCCTAGAGCCCGTGCTCCGCAACAAGAGAAGCCACTGTGACGAGAAGGCCGCACACCACAGTGAAGAGTAGCCACCGCTCGCCTCAACTAGACAAAGCCCACGCACAGCAGCAAAGACCCAATGCTGCTAAACAAAACAAAACGAAACAAAACACACACACTTTGTCTAGGTTTCTTAGGTATTCACCAGGAGAGTTAGGTCTGAATTACCTACCATGCCGTTACCAGAAGCAGCATCCCGTCAGCCAAGGATTTTATTATCTAAAATCTAGCAGAGATGTTTAGAAGTCTGTAATACAGAACACTAACATGATTTAAGTGGTATTTTAGGATGACTGATACGTCAGTGGTATGCAAAACAGAGAGGGCTTGGGAATACCTCCATAAGTAGAACAGTTGAAAGACCATCATAACTGAATACTTTCTGAAGTGAGAGTAAGGCAGGCATTACGGTTTCTGAGTCTGGGGATTTGCAGACAGACCTGAACGAGAGTCTGGGCTCTCCTACTGACCAGCAGGTTGCCTTTGGGCAGTTCCCCAACCTATCCCCTCATCTGAAATAGGGGGTAATAAAGTCCCTACCTCCTAGGGTTAAAAGAGAAGTGAGAAGCTCCCAGAAAACCCTGGTTTTCATGCGTGGCATATAGGAAGTGCTCAGTAGTAGTAGCCATTGCTGTTACTATTCCAAGACCCGAACCTCAGTTATTTAAGTTAGAATTCAAGATCACTGTTAATGACACTACTCAGGACCACAGTTAGCATGGTCAGCTTCATGGAGGATGCGATTTATGTCCTGTGTATCACAGTGAACAGCTCACGTGCCTTTATGGAGCAGCCCTGGTGCCAGTAATATTCTGAATACTTGCCACGTACTGAATTGATTTGTAGCCAATGCCATGGTTTTGAAGATGATCCCAGCCCGAAATCTCCAAGATGTAAGGATAGCTGATTTTCCAAAGTCAGGCTTGAGGGTAGAAGCTTCATATTTTAGGTTTATAGAACCATAAATTTAAGCATTTCACTTTTAAAAACAGCACAGTGTACAAGAAATGAAGCTTACAGAAAAGATAAATCAGATTATGAGCCTTCATGTTACCAACGGATTCCTAGAATCACAGATAACCTCAGAAATTATCTTTGTGAAACCTCTCCTTTTTCTAGATGATCAAAGTATCCACCAGAGAGATTGAGTGACTGGCCCGAGGACACACAGTGGTAATGACAAAGCCAGGACTGGAACACGAGCGTCCCGATTTCTGGTGTATTTTGGTCCTCTTGGCAAAAATAGCACCTCTTTGTCTTCTCTACCGAGCTCCATGCCTTCTTCAGCTCTGTTCAAGCAACGCTGGCCTAGGTGTTGCTGCCCATGGGAAACTGGCCTTAAAGAAGGAAGACCAGTCTATCATCTTGAATTTCACTGATAGAAGCTAGAAAACACATGCCACGTAGGCATGAGTTTCTGGTGCTGGCTGCGTGTAGAATTCTACCTTTCCTTTCTTTCACCGGAGGATGCATACTTGAGAGTCATGAGAAATCTATGTCAAACGGCAACCTTTTTATTCTGGGTTGTGTGGCGAGACCACTGGTAATTCATTACCTGTTCAGTGTGTTTGTCGCAGGGGGCGGGGGAGCAGGCTGTAAAATCAAGTAAGACAGAGGACGTGCCTCCAGGTAAAAGGGTTACCTTTCATTGTGTATCATCAGGCATGTCCTAGCCGTTAAAAACAGCGATACCATAGAACCTGAAATAAGTGAAGCCCTTGATAATAGAGTTTTCCCTACTCGGATCAGAAAGCTTTTTGAACTATTTCAGGTGACCGTTTTTTCCAAATGGGTTGTCTGTGAAAAAAAATAGGGGAGGGGGCTTCCCTGGTGGCGCAGTGGTTGAGAGTTCGCCTGCCGATGCAGGGGACATGGGTTCGTGCCCCGGTCCGGGAAGATCCCACATGCCGCGGAGCGGCTGGGCCCGTGAGCCATGGCTGCTGAGCCTGCGCCTCTGCAACGGGAGAGGCCACAACAGTGAGAGGCCCGCATACCGCAAAAAAAAAAAAAAAAAAATAGGGGAGGAATATGTTATTATAATGACGGATTGGAAGCAGGGGCATGTTTCCGTGTTGCTGAGCTTGTCATCTTGTCCCCTCGGAAGCGCGTGTCACTACGTAGCTCCTCTTCCTACTGCCCTGACTTAGCTGCGCCCTTTCTGTGTCTTAAGATCTTCTCAAGAAGGAGGATCTGATCGGATTGACTGGGCAGAGCCCTTACAGTGCACACTCACCCAGTGCATCTAATGTGGACAGCTTTTCCTGATGCTCCCAGAACTCTCCATAACTCCTCTTATCATCCTGGACACAGGATGCTCCGTGGGCTGTGGGAATTATCTTCTCTCCTGTCTCCCGCTAGACTGGGAGTCCCTAGATGGCAGGGACTGTCTTCTTTCTTCCTACTCCTGGAACATCACTCTTGATATATGATCTTTGAGTGGGTGGGTGAAAGAGTGAGTGAGTGGAACAACTTGAGACCCACTCAGAGCAGCTGTGTTGGGGGCTCCCTGTGGCCGTTCCATGTCCTTTTGGACTGTCCCTGCAGTTCCCGTCACTCCTGAAGCCACCAGATGAGTGGGCGGGGCCAGCCTGCCATGGTGACGGCACCTTGCCTGATCTTCAGAACTGGCTTGGTCCTTGTATTGCACATCTCGGAGGGGGCGGGGTGGGGGGACGGCCGCATTTAGGCTTAGTAGGATTAGCCAAAGACCTAGAAGAGGTAGAGCTCCTACTCCCAGCGAATTTACACTTTGGTTAGGAAGAGAGGCTGAGCACAGCTGAAAAGTTTGCATTTAAGATAAGAGTTAGATAAGAAGAAAGACAACATTGGAATAGCTGCCCTGACGCAATGTTCGATTTTCAAATGAGCAGTACAGGATCCCTTGGTATTGTGGGGCCTGGAGGGGGACAGCTTCCTTCCGCTGGAGCGTCCGGGGGGGCCTCGTGGTGGAGGAGGGCGGAGGCTGCGTCTTGGAGGACTGCTGGGGGTTGGCAAGGCCAAGAAGGAGGAACAGAGAGGCAGCGGCAGGCGGCGTCTGAGACAGCGAGTAGGTCAGAAGTGGGGCAGAGGGCCAAGGGAAAGGCAGGGGCTAGGATTTAGTTCCAGAATTGAATTAGGCTCTACAGGCAGAGGGCGGGGCCCCAGGTGGCGGAGCAGCTGCACGTAGGGGAGACGGGAAGGCCTTTGTGAGCTGGACGAGGAGATTACTGAGACTTTGACCATCTCAGCCTGAAGTCATCTGAATAGAATATTCAGAGCTCGTTTTTGGAGGAGAAAATGAATAAAGGAAAGATGAGGCAGCCCAGGGTTGAAAAGAGGATGATGTCCCGCTGTGCACGAAGTCCTGTGGAAGGGATGCTTGCTCGCCATTGTCTCAGCTTTTGAATCCTGCATCGAATTTAAACTTCCGTGTAAACAGGCTGAAGATGAGTGATAGACGGCACTGTGTTAGTGACCCCGCTCTGGGTGTATTTAGGTGGACAAGGGAAAGACTGTCTAGAAATGCATCTGGAAGGAGGGGAGAGAAGTGTTATGTGGGCTGGTGGAGGACAGGTGACCCCAGGCCAGAGGAGGCAGATGGCAGTGAGGAAAGACCCTTGAGGGAACATTCCAAATAAGAGATGCTTTCGGGCTTCCCCGGTGGCGCAGTGGTTGAGAGTCCGCCTGCCGATGCAGGGGACACGGGTTCGAGCCCTGGTCCAGGAAGATCCCACAGGCTGCGGAGCAATTAAGCCCGTGTGCCACAACTACTGAGCCTGCGCTCTTGAGCCCACGTGCCACAACTAATGAAGCCCGTGTGCCACAACCACTGAAGCCTGCGTGCCTAGAGCCTGTGCTCCACAACAAGAGAAGCCACTGCAATGAAAAGCCCTCGCACCGCAACGAAGAGTAGCCCCCGCTCGCTGCAACTAGAGAAAGCCAGCGCACAGCAACGGAAGACCCAACGCAGCCAATAAAATTAATTAATTAATTAATTAATCTTTTTAAAAAAGTACTAAAAAAAGAAAGAGATGCTTCCAGGTCAAAGCGATGCTGAAGCCAGAGCTAGAGGCTGGTGCACTCTGCAGGGAGACAGACGACATCAGGAGGGGTGGCCAGTGGGTGAAAGGCCTTGGAACCGCGTGAATTGATTCCGTAAGCGCTTGCAAGTGCCCATGCCGGGGCTTCGACGCGTGTCTGTTACCCAGATACCCTCGAGGAATGACTTGGTTACTCTGTCCACCCTCGGCTCTTGGAAGGATAATACCCAAAGATATTTGTCAGGCCCTGGTCCTCTGAGTACCTGATACACTGAAGGTACCTGCCGTAAACACAGCCCAGCGTTAGGCGTCCGGGCCCTGTGACTGGCCGAGTTTCTGCGTCATGGGACCCTCTCAGCTGAGAGCAGGGGTGGCCTGCACCACCACCCCACCGAGACGGCCTCTGGGGAATGAGCACCGCACTCAAGCAGGGGCGGGGGGCTCTAGGGCAAATCCCCTGATAAGCTCTCAGGGCCCCCCAGCCCCCATAAGCTGTGCGGTTTTGAGGAAGAGGAAAATAGAAGAGGGTCAGGCAGGGGTGTCAGACTTCACGGTGCAGACATGACAGTGGGTAGCAGAAATGCCTGATGTGTTGCTTCTCTTCTGCAGAAGGGCACCATGCCGGTGGAGAGGATGCGCATGCGCCCGTGGCTGGAAGAACAGATCAACTCAAACACGATACCAGGGCTGAAGTGGCTTAACAAGGTAAGTGCGCGTGTGTGTGCGCGTCTGCTTGTATGCGCATGGGTGTGTGCATCTGTGTGAGAGAGACCCTGACTAAGCCGGTGCCTGTGGATCACCGCAAGTGAAACTGTTCTTCGTGTCCAAAATATTATGCTTATTATTTACAAAAAACAACCAAGCAAAAAGGATCGTGAAAATATGAAATTATCGTACAAGGAAGACTTATCATCCTCTCAGACTGTAGCCTCGACCCCGAGGTAAGGCTCTGGTCTCGTGGATGACTGTTGATGGGAAGCTTCTTGCTGTATTTCTGTTCAGTAATTCTTACCTTTTTCCTTCTCTAAATTCCGTTCTTCCTTCTGGTTTTCGAGGATTAGAGGACATGGAACCTGTAGGGCTTTCTGCTGGGAATGGAGCATACTGATTTTCTTTTCACTATCTCTTTATGTAAAGAAAACTTTTGTTTTTGTCTTAAAAAATGGTTTTATTTTTATCATGAAATCCTGTTTGTGTGCCTCCCTGTCCTAAAAAAGCAGTATTGCATCATTTACACCCCCTATCTATACATAAATACTTCCTTACTTTTATCAACCTGAGAACGCTCAGTGTAGTTGATCCTGCCTCTCATGGGCGGAATCAGGAAGACATGGGATGTAAAAGTAAAGACCACCTGAAAACATTTAGTTAAAATCTAGAAAAGCAACGAATACATCATGCTTTCTCTAAGATGGCCCGAGAGAGATTGCTCTCGCACTACCAGGAATTGCAGTTCTTCGGAGCAAATGTCTTTTTCCTCTTCTGCCTCCCCCCTGCGTTTTTAATCTTAAGGACACGATGAATAATTTAGCAGGTCAGCCTTTACCTTTGTATCACGTGCTCCAGAGCTTCGAGCCAGATTGTGGCCGCTCCTAACAAGTGTACAAAATATTGCAGCATATTTTTTTTTTTTTACTAATGTTACTCCTTGCTTCATTTTATTTTTTCAGTTATCTCTCAAATCTTATTTCTTTTTGTTCTTTTCCCCTCATTTACCTATTTTTTCACTTATTTTAAGTGTAACAGTGTATGTATTTGAATGGATCTGAGTCCCTTCTGAAACAAGATGGGGTAGAAGTAAACAGACATACTTTAAGTAAAGCGTATGCTCACTTCACGTGACCTGTCATGTATTTTAAGGTCTAATGGCAAACAATATATTTTTCCAGGCTTGCAATGTCTATAGTGTTTTAGGTTTATATCCTGGAGGGGCTTTGTAATTAGCCTGTTGCAAAGAAACAGACGAGAAGTCAGGTTGCCCCTCGTCCTGCTGGGTTAGCAGGGGCGCATGCAGAGGTGTCAGTAAAGGGGAGATGATAGTCAAAGGAGAGTTGAAGAGACATAGGGTCCTCAAGGACAAGAATAACGATAGTGATAATGATAAAGCTAATTTATGGAGTGCAGGCCCTTCTCTGCGCAAGATCGTGCATTCACTCCCATAATCCCCACTGTGGGGTAGATGCTGTTATTTTTTCCATTTTGCAGACAAGGAAACCAAGGCTTGTAGGTTTAGTAGGATTCTATTGTGAAGAACAAAGTAACATTGCCTATTATTGATTTAGGGTGTGAAATTAAAGCAGATGTTGCTGATTTCCGAAGAGAAGTAAGTTTGCTCTTGCTTTTTCTTTTTTTAAAACCCACCCACCCGTTCTGGCTGGCTCAATGCAGTGGCGCACTTACAGTGTCACTGCGTCTCCTGCACCAGGTGGGTGCTTGACGTGCTACAGTTTTTTCTCTGTAGTAGGTTGAATGGCGGCCCCCTCAAAAGATAGGTCCGCATCCCGAGCCCCAGAACTTGTGGATGTGAACTTATTTGGAAAAAAGAGTCTTGGCGGGTGTAATTAACATAAGGATTTGCGGATGAGATCATCCTGGATTATCCCGCTGGGCCAATCCAACGACAAGGGTCCTTACAAGACACAGAAGAGGAGACACACATCCAGGGAAGAGGGGGCGGAGACTGGAGTGATGCAGCCACAAGCCAAGAACAACTGGAACCGCCAGAAGCCGGAAGACGCAAGGGAGGATTGTCCTCAGAGCGTCTGAAGGGAACGCAGCCCTGCTGCCCTCTTGCTTTTGGATTGCTGGCCTCCAGAACTGTGGTCGAATCCGTTTCTGTGGTGGTAAAGCCGCCCAGCGGGTGGCAGTTTGTTACGACGGCTGTAGGGAACTTACACATCCTCGCAGGGTAGCTTCCTCACCGGTACTCTGCACTGAGACACCTTTTCCTCCGGCCACTGTGCCCGTGTTTTTCGGATAGAGGACCAGAAAGTGCATGGATGCCTCTTGGTGCAAGTGAGCACTTGACCCCTCTCCGGCTCTTGGCTCGTGAGTTCCCTTCCCTGGTCCAGAGGGACAGGAGACTGTCCCCTTGTCCTCTGCTGGGCTGGGTGTGGGCCAGGCTGAAGCAAGGAGGGTGTGCTGTGACTACAGCACACGGCACCACTCAGGACGGCGCTGTCCCAGGAGCTTGTGGGCTGCCTGAGCGCCCAATGTGGACAGAGCCGTGCCTGTCCATGTAGACCTCAGGTGGCCTCAGGGCATTTCCTCTCCGTACCCACACCTTCCCAGGGCATCTATTTATAGGTTTCTGCCAACTCAGGCTGGCTGGCGTTCGTCTGTCCACAGAAATATTTCACTCAGACCCTACTGTTATTTCCTGCCCATTCATAAGCCTAAGAATCCCTGTTCGTGGGCTTCCCTGGTGGCGCAGTGGTTGAGAGTCCGCCTGCCGATGCAGGGGACACGGGTTCGTGCCCCGGTCCAGGAAGATCCCATATGCCGCGGAACGTCTGGGCCTGTGAGCCATGGCCGCTGAGCCTGCACGTCCGGAGCCTGTGCTCCACAACGGGAGAGGCCACAACAGTGAGAGGCCCGCGTACCGCAAAGAAAAAAAAAAAGAATCCCTGTTCGTGTTTTGAGTGGTTTGAGGCCATTCCAAATTCTCCTCTCCCGCTGGAGCCTGTTGTGACTCCTGGAACACCTGTGCTGTCTGCGGCGCTTTGTCATTCACTTGTGCCTTAGCTGTGTTCCAAGTGTCGGTCCTCACGGTGAGGCACTCCAGGCTGGCCGTGCCAGAGGGCAGGTACCAGGGCTGTCTTGATTGTTGCTGCGAGCTCAGTGCCAGGCCTCGTGCCCGACACCCAGGAGGTAACATCGTGCTGAGAATGAATGGATGAATGATGGGCGCTTGAAGGGGAGGAACATCAGTGACTCTGTTTTTGTTCTGTTAAGATAATTAGACTTAAGAACACGGGGTTGGCAGCTGTCACGTGCCTCTCAAATGGGGACACCGTCAAACCCAGTGCATTCTTAGTAAGAGACACATAGGTGGTTAATTAATGCCTTAAATTTGTTTCCACCTCCTCCTTTCAATACATGAGGGGTGGAGGGTGATGGAACGGGTCCTCTGGGTTCTTCTGGAGGAGCGGTGAGGAAGTTTGGCAAAGCAATATTAGAACTAGTTCTTGAAAGGGGTCGTGGCTTGGGCCAGTTACTTTTTATTATGAATATTTGCAAATAGACATAGTGTGCTTGAATGATCTAATGACTAGGAAGAATAGCGCAATAAATTCCCATCTAGATTTAAAACTCACATCTAGATTGAACAATCATTAACATTTAAAAAGGATCTGTGGGGTGTGTGGTAAAGCAGCTCCCTGACACCGTACATCTGTAAGATCCAGGAAGGCTTCTTATAGAGCCACAATACCACTATAGGTAATCGTAAATTAATCGTAAGTAATCGTCACTTAAAATGTCATTACTGCCCTGTTCATATTCAGAATGCCTTGAGTATTCCCCAGATATCTTTTTACAATTGATTTGTTCAGTCAGAAGCCAAAGAATGTGTGCAGGTTGTGTTTGGTTCCTGACTATGAATGGTGCGCTCTCCCTTTTTCCGTCTCTCCATTGGCTTGTTGAAGAGACCAGCTCAGTTCTGGATTTGTCCTCATTTTTGCTTGTGGTTTCCCTGGGCTGTTTCTTGAGGAAGGAAGGAGGTGGTCGCATTCAGGTTCACCGTTTTTCTTGTCGCTCCGATTGATTCCCACCCTGGTTTTTTTTTGTTTTGTTTTGTTTTGTTTAATTAATTTATTTCTGACTGCGTTGGGTCATCGTTGCTGCGCACGGGCTTTCTCTAGTCGCGGCGAGCAGGGACTACTCTTCGTTGTGGTGCACGGGCTTCTCATTACGGTGGCTTCTGTTGTTGTGGAGCACAGGCTCTAGGTGCACGGGCTTCAGTAGTTGTGGCGCGCGGGCTTCAGTAGTTGTGGCTTGTGGGCTCAGTAGTTGCGGCTCACAGGCTTAGTTGCTCCGCAGCACGTGGGATCTTCCCGGACCAGGTCTGCACGTCCCCTGCATTGACAGGTGGATTCTTAACCACTGCGCCACCAGGGAAGCCCCCCAACCCTGGTTATTGACGTTCTTATTTCTTACCGGAGATCTGCCTGGACCAGGCACCAAGGCCCCTCCCCAAGCCTGGGAGATCATCAGGTAGCTCCCTACCTTTTCCTGCTCTGCACTTTGAGAGCAGGCTTGTGCTTGTGTAAATATCAGGTCATCTCGGAACAAAGTAAGAAGTCCAAACAAAAATAGCAAACGACATCGGAACATCTTGTAAATATTGGGGGAGTGAAGAGGCACAGGGAGATAAGAGGACTAGTTTCCATTTGGGGCCAAGCTGTGTTTGCTCTGCTTTGCTCAAGATCATCTCGTCTTCTCAACTCGAGCCGGGCTTCTCTCTCCTGCCTGCAGGTGGGCAGAGGTCTCTATGTATCTAAACTTGAGTAGCTCCGCTACTGCATTTAGTCCTTCCGTGCACGCTGTGTGTAGACACCAGGTGTGGGGACCCGGCGCTTGGGATTCTGATGGCACAGCCTGATGTCACAGAGTCTACGCAGAGCAACGCCCTCCCTGTCCCATACAACCAGAATGTTTACTGGTCAGAATCTCTTTCAGGTTTAAAATGAGTTTTGCCATCTTTATCTTTCAACGTAGTTTTGCAATTTGAAAAACTAGTTAAAAGTTACATGTAGTTTTTTAAAAAATTTACCATTTTAAAATGTGCAATTCAGTGACATTCAGTACATTCACAATATTATGTAGCCGTCACGACCAGAACTTTTTCATCACCTCAGAGGGAAGCACTGTACCATGAAGTAGTCACTTACCATTCTCCTTTCCCTGGTTCATGGCAACCACTGATCTGCTGTCTGTCTCTTTGGATTTGCCTCTTCTGGATATTTCATATAAATGGACTCTTTCAACATGTGGCCTTTGGTGGAAGGTGTCTTTCCCTTAGCACAGTGCTTTAAAGGTTCATCCCTGATGTAGCACGTATCATACTGCGTTCCTTTTTGTGGCTGAATAATATTCCATTTTATGCATGTGTAACATGTTCTTTTTCTGTTCCATCAGTGGGTGGACATGTGGGTTGTTTCAGTCTTTTGACTATTGTTGAGTAGTGCTGCTATGAACATTCATGTATAAATGTTTGCATGGACAGCTGTTTGTAATTCTTTGAGTGAAATTACTGGATCATGTGGTAATTTGTGTTTTGTTTTTTTTGGTGTGTTTTGTTTTTTTGTTTTTTTTGCAGTACGCGGGCCTCTCACTGCTGTGGCCTCTCCCGTTGCGGAGCACAGGCTCCGGACGCACAGGCTCAGCGGCCATGGCTCACGGGCCCAGCCGCTCCACGGCATGTGGGATCTTCCCGGACCGGGGCACGAACCCGTGTCCCCTGCATCGGCAGGCGGACTCCCAACCACTGCGCCACCAGGGAAGCCCTGTGTTTAATTTTTTGAGGAACAGCCAAGCTGATTTCCAGAATGGCTGCGCCATTTTCCATCCCCACCAGCGATGTGTGAGGGTTCCAGTTTCTCCACGTCCTCACCAGCACTTACTATTTTCTGTTTATTTTTTTAAAAATTCTAGCCAGCCTAGAGGATATGAAATGGTATCTTAGTGCTGTTTTGACTTGCATCTGCCTGATGATTAGTGACGTTGAGCCCCTTTTCATGTGCTCATTGGCCATTTATTTATCTTCTTTGGAAAAAGGTCTATTCACATCCTTTGCCCATTTAAAGAGGATCCATGGTGGATAATTGCTAGGTTCAGTCATTACTTTTGTGGTTTCATGGTTTGAGCATGGTTTCTGGGAAACTAGTTTCGGGAGGTGTGTGTGTGTGTGTGTGTGTGTGTGCCTGCAGACACGCAAATGCTTGAAAAGATCTACTTATAAAATCAACTTTGTGTCTTAGGAGATAGATTTCAGATTGTGTCACCCCAGATCTCCTTTGTCCTAGAAGAAAGTACAACAGCGGATCCTTTAAGGATCTGTACCTTTAAGCATAAACCTTTAGATTCTGGTTGTGTAGTTCAGGAAAAGTTCTTTCACTGAGATAAATTCATTTGCACGTTTTTCCCTTTCATGTGAACGTCAGAAACTGCATTAAGTGATTTTGCCCTCTTATTTTCATCTACAGTAAGAAATAAAGTTTCACTCAGCCCTCTTCTGATCACTGCCCTTTTGAATCTGGCCAACCTGAAACCCTGCCCTCTCTCAGTGGATGATACAGCATGAACAAGGAGGGATTTATGAAAAATCTCTCGCTTTCAGTTCTTCTTTACTGACCAAGTTTTAAATACATAGAATTTTCCCTTTTAACAGTTCTAGGGAGATCTCAAATGTTCTGACATATTTTTAGTTCAGGCTTTGCAATATGTACGGTGGGGAGGGGCAAGTCCCTTTTGGGTCGGTGGGGACCGTTTGTATCTTGCATTGTGTGAGACCAAAGTGGTGGAAAATCCCTACTGACATTTTCCTTCCTGCTCCAGTGTATTGTGCAGAGATCCGCATACCTAGAAATTATCAGACCTACCTTAAGAGCTTAAAAAAATATGGTTTTCCTGGGTTTTAATCTCCATGGAGTCCAAGTCAACAGATCTGTTGTAGGACAGGAAATCTTCTATATCTAAACCCCGGGAGACAACGGGTGATATGAATAAGTGACTGAATATGGGATTACACGGCCTCGGTTTTGAATTTAGATACTTACTACTATAAGGTCCTTGGCTAGAAAATTTAATTCTGTTTCTCAGTTTCCTCAACTGTAAAGTGGAAAAAAATAACATACGTGCAGCTCGTTAGGGTGTTGCAAAAACCAAAACTGAGACCACGTGAACATGCCAAGTGAACCAAGTTTCACATAAGTAGTTTTACTACAAGTGTGACTTTGTTTCCAAAGCACTGGTTTCTAATCCTATGTTTGCCAGGATTGATTTTAAGCAATTTTGAGTTACCTCTTGGGATATGAGAGAGATGGAGAGGGTCTGCTATAAGAAGAACAGTACTCGAGGGACTTCTCTCCAGAAAAGGAGTATCATCTTCGTATCATTGGTACATCTTTGTTTGTATTTATTGCTATTTCATGCAGGGTAGCAGACACATAGGGATTAGAACAAAATCTTCTATTTCTGTTGGCTGCGTGAGCAGATTGAGATAATTAGTCTCTGTGACAATGGCCTCAGACACCCCCAACTTCCCTTTAGCGGCAAAGTGAGTGTTCATTTGGAGAGTCGCCTAATTTTTAATTTACCTAAGGCAGAAGGAGTTCCTCTTTACCAAGTGATGGGAGTAGATCATAAGACTAAGCATTAGAAATTTCAGTAAATGGCCAGTTACCTGTGTTCCTATAAAGGAAAGGAGGCACATTGGCATTTCCCAAATCATCACCGTTGACCTTGAAATTTATTTTTATCCTACCAGACTCCACTTGCCTCTCAGTCTCACCTGGTAGACTCTCAAGGTTTGGGGCCCAGTGGGGAAGTGGGTTTGGTTCACAGTAGATACTCAGCACACCCAGTGATACTTAGCAGGGAATCTTACTAGCTGGAACTAGCTATAAACTTCTGCAATGGTGGCCTGAAACCCAGGGCTGCAGTGCTTATTGATTTTTTTTTTTCAGGAAAAGAAGATTTTTCAGATCCCTTGGATGCATGCAGCTAGACACGGGTGGGATGTGGAAAAAGATGCACCGCTCTTTAGAAACTGGGCCATCCATACAGGTATTAACCCCGCATTGTTTATAGAGCCCGGCGTTGTTGCTTTTTTGTGGTTGTTTTCATGCCTTTAGGTATAAGTGACAAATTAAATTGCAAAATATTTAAAGTGTACATTGTTTTTTGGTGACAATGTTTAAGTTCTACTCTCTTGGCAAATTTCAGTTATACTGTAGACTGTTAGCTATCGTTTATTTTTACTACATATATAAAATCTCCTGGTTTATGACTTCATGAAAATAGCTCTGATAAACCTGGGACTTGTTCCCAGGCACATCTAGGACACGTGGGGTACAGCCTGCATCACTCAGAAGTGATACTCGGGCTTCCCTGGTGGCGCAGTGGTTAAGATTCCGCCTGCTAATGCAGGGGACACGGGTTTGAGCCCTGGTCTGGGAAGATCCCAGATGCCGCGGAGCAGCTAAGCCCGTGCGCCACAACTACTGAGGCCCGCACGCCTAGAGCCCGTGCTCCGCAACAAGAGAAGACAGTGCAATGAGAAGCCTGCGCACCACAACGAAGAGTAGCCCCCGCTCGCTGCAACTAGAGAAAGCCTATGTGCAGCAACAAAGACCCAACACAGCCACAGACAAACAAACAAACAAATAAATAAATAAATTTATTTTTTAAAAAAAGAAGTGATGCTCAACCCATTCCATAGAAAACTTAGTCCTTAAATTTCCTGTAAATGTGGTTTTCTGATGAAGTTCCCCAGGTGTGTACCAGGGGAATATAGAACTTATTTGTTTTGCGTCGTATAAACTTGGGTCAAATTTATCTCCCGCAAAGGTAGTCAAGATTATATTTATTTATAACAAAATTTAACTAGCCAGCTATTTGCAGGAACGGACTTTTACTTAATGTTTGAGAGTCAGATGAAAAAGAGACCTTCCAGTTGCCTGTGCTTGTCGGTCTACTGGCCTCCTAGCTTTGTCTTTTCCTTACCCTGATTCTCCGTTCTTCTACCATTATAATTTTCTCTCAAGCTATTTCGTAGAGCCAGGGTGACCAGTTTGTCCCAGTTTGCCTGGAACCTTCGGGTTTTAAAACAAAAATTCCTGCATCCCAAGAACCTGCTCAGCCCCAAATAAACCAGGAGGTTTGCTCACTGTAGGTGTGGCCTAGAATTAAAAGGGTTCTCTGTACTACCTGCCAGCAATCCTGTCTCCAGACATTTTTACTCTAGAAATAATTTTTCCCCTCTTTTTCTTAACTTTGATTCTTTCAACTATTTTGTTAGGAAAGCATCAACCAGGAGTAGATAAACCTGATCCAAAAACATGGAAGGCGAATTTTCGATGTGCCATGAACTCTCTGCCTGACATTGAAGAAGTCAAAGATAAAAGCATAAAGAAAGGAAACAACGCCTTCCGAGTCTACCGAATGTTGCCTTTATCTGAACGACCTTCTAAGAAAGGTAGATAACGATATTTAGTGACTGAAACAATGATGGCTTGATATATCTTATAGTGCCTTTGTGATTTCTTTATTTCCACATCTGTAGTCACAGCAAGGATACAACCCTCGTTCCCGTTGTGGATGATAATTCTGCTCTTACCTGGCTGGGGAAAATGACTCTCAGGGCCCCCCAGGAGCAGTCAAAGAAGCATTTGGGATCTTGGCCATGTACAGATTAAAGCAATAAGTTCATTGAGAGTTTCAGAAAGAATTTAACTTAGGGAAAATGCCTCTCTGTTCTTCATGAATTAATCCAGAACTATTTTTGTTGCCACAGGAAAGAAACCAAAGACAGAAAAAGAAGACAGAGTGAAGCACATCAAGGTAATCTTTGTTCAGAGAGGAGGCCAGAGCTGTGATCATACTAATGATTCATATTCTGTCTCATAAAAATAAGTGATGTGATCTCTGTGAAGTATTTAATCTTGCTTCTTTTGCTGTTGCGTTTCATGTGCTTTACACGTCTCCTCTTTGGCATGTACCCACTTGTAGACTCAAGTACACACATCCCCTGCTTCATCCAACTTCCCTGAGCAATTTATGAATGAACTCACAAATCCAGGCTGAGCTTGACAGTCTCAAGCCTCCATCTGGTCCCTGCAACTGTTGCCAGCATGTCACTTAGTTCCAGCTAAGCTCCAGCCACCAGCTACTATCTGATGATATTAAGTAGATTTTCAGGCCATTAAATATTTTTAAAAGTATATTAAATAGTATATACTTACATTAGAATGTATTACCTATATTTATATATATGTATTGTGTTGGCCAACCCAGTATGTATGTATGAATGTATGTATGTATGTATGCATGCATGCATGTATGTATGTATGCATATATTCCATGACAAGCCATTAGTTTGGGGACACAGAGGTCTGTTCAAGCTCTCTGTTCGTGTGGATCTCAATAGTTTTTTTCCTGCTCCACTATAGAACCAGCTTTCATAACTTCCAAAAGTTTTCCGTAGGGATGCGTTTGTGTGTGTGAGCTTTTCAGTGGGCTGTGTAGTCAAATCCACTGCAGTGTGAGGGTCTTTGTGTGTAGATTAGGTGGCCCTTGTCAGATAGCCAGAGAACTGCCCAATATCCCATGCAAAATCGAGGGTGAGCTCAAGTTGCTAAGCAAAGAGCAGACACTGCAGTCCAGACTCATAGACCATCAGAGAGAAGATTGTTTCACCGTGCCCTGTTTGCAGATGAAGAAACAGAGGCTCGAGAGAGTTGAGTGACATGGACCCAAGGGCAGTGGAACATGTGGCCAAGTTCGCACGGTTATTTAGAACTGAACTTAAAAGAGATGCCAAGCATTCCGGTTTCTACTCTAGAATAACTCTTGAAGGAAAAACCAAATTGCCCAGACGGCACAATGTTTAAAAGCAAGCCACTTAGTCAAAATAATCGGAAAAAAATACCCAAAAAATGTACTTCAGTTTGAATTGTGAAGGTAGAGGGAAAACTTAGGTAAATTGTTAAAGTTTCAGACACATTTACTCCTGCAACGGAAAATCAATTTTTTAGCTAGAGTGTTTTAGCAGTAAGACCTCCAGTTTCCACTTCCAGTATTTTTAGTTGGTGACTTATTTTAAATATAGCATAGTATAGGCCTCATTTTATTATAAGTTTTTATTATGGAAAAACTTTATACACAGGAAGGAGGCAAGTGAGTCAAACGTACTTCATAGACCGTCACCCCGATTTCAGCATTAATCAGCTCGTGGCCATTTTGTCTCATTAGTACCTCCCTCCACTTCCATACATCCAATATGAAACTGCAGATGTTCAACCATTTTTGACTTACAAAAACAATTTCATATGGTTCAGCCCAATATTTTAAAGCAGATTCCAAACATCTTATTTCTTTCATGACTACGTCAGTATATATCTTTAAAAGATAGACACTCTTTAAAAATAATACAGTATCATTATTGCATCCGAAAAAATTAACAGTAGTTCCTCAAAAACATCAAATATCCAGTCAGTGTTCAAATTTCCAATTTGTCTCGTAAGTGTCATAATTTTGATACAGTCTGTTTATTTGAATCAGGATCTGTATAAGGTCCACATGTTGTGATTTTTGGATATGTCTCTTAAGTTTTTTTAACCTATAGGTTTCCCCTAGATTACTTTAAAAAAATTTATTTTTTCTTGGAATGAAAAAACCCTGTTATTTGTTGTATCAAGTTCCCCACAGTTTGGATCTTTTTAGGGCCTACGTTCTGATTATTGTTGTTTAGTCAGAAAAGTGTAACTTCCACAAATATGTGATTTTGAAGAATCTGCTATAATCTTAAGTACAACTATATCATATTTGCTACTAGTTTCACAGCATCTAGCTCAGTGCCTGGTACAGAACAGATAATTAATACATATATGATCACTGAATAGATGAAGATTTGTTGACTAAATAGATGCATAAATAAATGTAATATATGGGGAGGAGGGAGTGGGGGGTTTAGAATGCAGATTAATTTTGCAATCTCAGTTAATGGAGAAATGAAAATGGAGTAACAGATGTTCACTTTTCAACCAGCTTTGCTCAAACATAACCACCAGACTTCACTGGACATCAGATGCCATCGATTGGAAGATGTACCATTATTTTATGTATCTGTAAGCAAGAAAAAACTGCTTGCAGTGAAATCATGACACAGAATTGATTAGAAGGCACGTCCCATTTCAGGGGTGTGGAAATGTGAGGAATGTGCACCTTAGAATTGATGACACATGGTGTTCTTGTAAGTAAAGGACATCTGCAGTCACATCACCGATGGCAGTGTGTTCCACATGGCCAGACACCGCACTGACCCAGGGAAGCAAGTGAGAGATTTCCTCTTAGGTGCAGCCATGTGGGGCCCAGCAGAGAGTACAGTGAGAAATCCTCCTGTGATGTAGACATGGTCAGTGTCCGAAACATGGCCCTCATAGAGACATTGTTCCTTCAGCAGAAGACAGGTGATTTTCATCGGAAAACTTTTGAATTTAAATCTGCTCGCATCTGTCCTATGACGAAGCCTCAGAACGTGGATAAGGCGAGCGGGCTCCCCAGGTTCTGTGGTTCATGACTGCATAGTGTTAATGTTTCTGTAGAGTGGTTCAAAGTTAGTTCTCTAGGTTGTCTGGAATTATATATATAAAGGACCTTATCCTTACTGAGCTGTTAATACATTACTTTTTATTGTTTGTCAAACACCTAAGCTCTGAGTTTTCTGTTCCGTGCATATATATATATATGTGCAACTGGATAGACTAGGTTGGTTTCTTCCGCAGAGAAAATTTGTCTTGTATGTAGTAACTAGGTATGAAAATTTGCTATTAAAACAAGCTCTTCCCAATCTTCCTTTAATTCAAGTTGAATTTTTTTAACATACCTGAAGAAGTCCTAATCTTTTTTTAATTAATTTTTTTTATTGGAGTAGAGTTGATCAAGTTGAAGTTTTAACTAGCAAAGGACGTTTAGAGCACGCAGGCCCACTGTCAGAATATTTCTTGGGCTATTCAGGCAGTTTATCTCCGTGCTCTTTGTGTCCTCCCTAAATAGCTTCCCTGAAACTGGGAGACCCAAGGCTCCTTGACCATGTAATATGTGCAGAAATGCTGCCCCTATATCCCCTGATGTTCTCTTTGGGAGTATATGCTGTGCACTCAGTGAGCCATCTTTTAGTTGAACTAAGCCCTGCCTGCGTGGAGGTAACTGGCTGTCTAAGGAAATAAGAGTAAGAAACACAGTAGTGAGCTGTATGAGATGGGACATCATCATCAGAGCATATTGGTGTTTCAGAAAATGTCACAAGGCCAAGATCAGTAAGGACAGAGGTGGATAAAGCAGCGAGGTGGTAGCTGACGTTTTGGAGCCCCTACCCGGTTCTCAGCTCTGATTATTATCTCATTTAGTTCTTCCTGTGATGGGCAGGGTTTCTCTCTTTCGCATACGTGGGAATGGAGGCACAAAGATGTTGAGTAATTTTCCCAGAGTTGCTCCACTTTATGGAATTGAGATTTGATTCCGGGTTAGTCCAACCTCAGAACCTGTGCTCTTTCACTGCCCTCAGTGCCTCTCAGCCTCTCGGAAGCTGTGGGCTCTGATCCAGGCCTCGGGGGACTCTCCAGTATATCGGTGGACATTCCCCAGCACCAGATCATACGTAAAGCCCTGGAGATCAGAGCTGCTGTTTGGTCTTCGCTGGATGAGTCAGGACACCGGCTTCATTAGAGCCAGAGCCTGAGTGAGGGTACAAGGGGAAACAGAGGCATGTAGGTAGGGAGGATTCGGAATTAATACTTCCTGCCTCAGAGGATTGTTTGCAGAGGACATATGCGTGCTTCGAAGCTGTGAAGTGCTTCCAGATTAAAACATCGGTGTGATGATGGAAAACATGATCCGGGACTGTCTCTAATGTCACTTGGTAAAGACTAGGACTGATCTGTATTAGTTCTGAGTGCAGGCCTCTGGGTGGAGGTTACAGAAAAGCAGGTATTGGCTGAGCAGAACTTTCTAATAGAGCTCTCACCGCCCACAGTGACTTGAGCTGGAATATGCAACAATATGCTCCCTGTCACTGTCCAAAGACAGGCTGAATGACCGACCACCTGTCAGGGCTGATACTGGAGTGATCTGTCCATGGGTTGCAAGGGGTCTTCACTTTTTAAGCCTCACGCCGGCAACCCACCTGAACTTTCAAGAGATGAAATCAGAGCTGCCCTGGAGGGAGCAGGTGGGGGGCCTGTCCTGCCCACTCTGGTGCCTCGCTTTCCTCCTGGTAGCTCTTGGGAGGACTGCTCAGAGCGCAGTCTGCAAACTGGTTGGCAGAGTAACCTCCGTGGATGCTTTTGTGAGACAAGGCACAGCTGAACTCCTTGGGAAGGCTCTGGAGCACAGAGGGGTCGATATTTAAGGGAGGTTTTTCTCACCGTGATGGGAAGCAGCAGATGGGGGCAGAGACTGCAGTAGAGAGTTCAGGTGAAGATGTTGGCAGTTGGAATGGAGAGGAGACATTTCCCTGGAAGAAGAGGTGGGAGGAGGAAGCCAGGTGTGGATCTAAGAGGTGGCCCTGACTTCTCAAGCTTCCTGGAGGGGTTGTTGGGAGCGGAGCATGTTTTGTGGAGAAGAGGGTGAGTTTAACTGTGGACGTGGTGGGCTAGAAAGGGCAGAGGGCCCTCCAAAGCAGACACCAGGTGGACAGTTGGATCTGACAGGCACCGAGCTCGGGTGAGTGTTGGATGCCAGGTGTGTGGTCATTTGCCCAAGAACGATGTTGGAGGCCGTGGGAACAGATGCCTTCCCCAAGAGGGAAGCTACATGAAATGAACACGGAGACCCAAGGAGAAGACGAGGAGAAAAGCCAGCCAAAGAAAGAAGTCTAAGGGGAAGTTGCAGTGGGAGCAGCGAGGAAGAGAATGAAGACGGCCTAGTTCCAAGGGAGGAAGGTGTCCTAGGGCTGGGCAGGAGGCCGCAGCCTGTTTCAGCTGCACTCCTGTTCTTAGTGGCCTCGGGGCCTCCGAGGTATAGAGTGTGCAGTTCCCCAGGCCGACTTTGACTTTCATGAAGCCCAGCTGTCAGCCTGAGATTTTGTTGGTAGAGAGACCTAGAGATGCCTTTAAATTTGGCTTTCAGGAGACTGGCTTTGCACAGATGAATTAGGGCCTTTCTGGAGGTTGGGGATGGGAAATGGTCTTACAGCCATTATATTTGGCCTCTAAGGAGGGGACATGTAGACAAGGGCTGTGGCAACAGAATGAGTGGCCTTGGTTGTCCTCTATTCGGCCCACCCACAAGCCCCTCCAGCAAGCATGGCTTTGAGACCAACCAAAGGAATATTATTTTAGAGGTCTAAGGAAGGCTGCCCCTGCCCCTGCCCCTGCACGCTCTCTTGAGCTGGTTTGCTTTTGCCTAAAGTCCCTTAAACTGTAGAACAAACCTTGGATTCTATAATGAGAAGAAAGGTTCTTGGGCATAAATATTTGGCAGAGTTAATAGATCATGGAGCGGTCTGAACCCAAGTACAATCTGTTTTTTGGTTTTCTTTGGGGCAAGGTGATTTACAGGAGAGCCTACAGCTAAAGTAAGAAAGGGAACAGAAAGAGGAGGCTAGTTCAGGATTCACCAGGACAGGTCATGGTACAGCCAGGCGGGGGACAGGGCAGGAGTGGGTATCACAGAGAAGTAGAAGATGCTGTGGGCAAAGGCCGTTAGTGACCTGCAGGATCTCTCTGTACATGTTCCGTAGAGAAATATTCACCCATTTTCTTAATTTGTGTTCCTTGCTTTTAAAAAAAAAAAAAACATAGTTTAGGTTTCGATCTTCCTATTCTAGTCATTTCAAAAATTTCAACTGAGTGTAGTGATGATCCCTGTTTTTCCGCACCCTGGATGGAGCCCTTTCAGGGAGGTGCTGGCTACACTTCACTGTACAATCTGCTATATTGTCCTTCTAAAACCAGTGAGAAGGTTTGCGCTGAAGACTTGGAGATCGGCAGGTTATTTTGGAAGTGGGGATGGGAGGAGGTAAAACAATGTTCGGAGCAGTCCAGCTCAGTCTCCATTGGTAGAGTATTCTGTTTCGTTACAGGAGTGCAAGAGGCAAGGTGGGGATCTGGGGAGTAGAACAATGTTGAAAATAGTTCAGTCTCAATCTCCATTGGCATTAGTACAGGATCCAAGGGTTTATTAAGACAGAAGCTACTGGAATTGGACCATGTTGCCTGACCAAAGATGTGAGTTCAGTTCCTGTATCTCCTCAGAGTAAAAGCAGTGTGGTCTTGGAAAACTAATTTCATCTGTGAGTCATAGTTTTCTCAAGTGTAGTGTGATAGAAGTATCACTTGCCACTAATTACACTGTAGATCATGTGAACCTCTTTTGAAGTCTCCAACTGAGAAATCAGAATAATTTAGGTTTTTAAATGTACGCAAGTCTGACTGCCTCATTACCTTTATAAGAAGCCTAGAAGCAGAATGAGTGAATAATAACTTGGCAACGAAAGAAACCCACGAAAACGAGCAGTTCTTTCCATAATTCCTTAAAACGTTCTTAGTTCCTTTTGGGGAATTGAAGAGGTGGAAGGGAGAGAAGATGACACGTGGGGCATGATGGGGGGTGGGGTGGGAAGGGGGCCATTGAGGAAGCCAGGGAGAAGGATGCCATCAGAAAGGTGGAGAAACAGATAGATTTTCTTACCAAGGATGGAGAGTACAGGCCTTCCTGTTGGATGTCAGAGTGTGGGGCTGAGGGAAAGAGACTTGCGCAAAGGTCACTGGATTTGGGATAGTAGCGTTTTATTGGTGACCTTAGATAATAGTGAGTCCTTATTTAATAATAGGTGCCAGGTGCATATTTATCTCATTTAATCTTCCCATTATCCCTATGACATGGGTCCTATTACTGTCCTCAGTTTACAGCTGTCCGCAGCATCCTAAGAGATCACTAAAGAGGCTAAAGTTCTATAACTAGAGGAAGACTTGGACCCCAGGCTCACGCGACTCCAAAGCCAGGCTGTCTCACCACCCCGACCCCAGGAGCTGGGAGCTTGATTCCACAAGTGGAGTGGCAGCCAGACTGCAGGCTTCATGGTGGTGCAGTGAGGAGGTGATGCTGGGAAGGCAGGTGCACTGTCAGGAGTTTGCCTCTAAAGAAAGAGAAAAGTGGTGACTCAAGTCACAGGCGAGGGAGTTTCTTCCCAGAAAGGATAAACTCTTCGGAATTTGTCAGAGAGATGCTGCAGGAGAAAGGGATAAACATTCTGCCCAGTGGGGCTGTCCTGGGTTCTTCCTGGATTCAACCTTTGGTACATCTGGTCAACCCTGCCATGTGTGATTTTTGTTTGTTTATTTTTTTGAGAACTGAGCTGTACAGTGAGGTGATGTCTTTGAAGCCGTGGTTATCATGGCGGGAATTTGCCAGATGGGATTGGGAGGGAGGGGATAATTTCCCCCTCCTTCCCTAAGATTTGGGGGGGTTCATCATTGGTTCCAAGCAGCACATAAATTGATAAGAACACCCTGCATGTCTTGCAGCATCCTCTCTAAATTTTTCAGAGCACAGTCATATCCACCTCACATGATCTTCTGCTCCTGTCTTCTATTCTTGCCACCCCTCCACCCTCCTCTCCAGTTTGGTCTCCCCAGGAGTTGTCACGTGTGGCTTTTTTTGTCTGATTGTGTTGCTGTCATAGACGCCAGTGTAACCTCCCCTTGAGGAGAAGCTCTCTCATCAAAACGCTGAAAGTCAGTCTGTACTCCAGCGCTGGCTCTCCCAGAGCCGTTGGCGCGTTCAGAGGTTGGAGGGCTCTGGTGCACTTGAATAAAGCAGAATTGAGAGCCAAGCTTAGGAAGGGGAGTTTGCTCTCCTAGTTTCATTAATATGAATGTGTAGCCTCTTGGGCTGCATGGGCATTCGGAAGGCAAGCCTGCGGAGCCATGGGTGTGGGCTGTCTCACTGGACTCCACGGGGTGGCGGAGGCTTTGGCTATGAGTCTGGCCCGTGTGACCGGCCACCTGCCCCCGACCCTGGGGCAGGATGCTCAAGTGGCCAGAATCCGGAGCAAACCCTATCCAAGAAGAATTCATCCACCACGTCCTCTGGATTTCGTCCTTGGGCTGATAGTTGAGGCAGAGCTTTTCCTCCGAATTTATAAAAGAGGTGGCAAGATTCCTCCCTTAGAGAGAAAGCCAGGAGCTGAGTCTTACACGCACCCCCTCCCTCAGAGACGGATGAGTTGGGATCTCAGCAGCAAGGTGCTTTACCTAGGCAGTAACCCAGCTCCGCTTAACCCCAGGGCTACCTTGCGCAGGGATAAGCATTTCAGGAGGGCAAGCCAGGTGCATGGACACCGTCTCCTCCAAGGAAAAGGAAAGAAAGGGAACCCTTGGCGAGACACTCTACGCAGAAATGTGCTTCTTAAGCTCCAGGCTGATTTAAAACACGTAGGGAATGCGTTTGGGAGACGAACGTGACCTTGGCATTAAAGAAGGTGGACGGAGGGTAGAATTTAAGCTAAGCACAGGGAGGGAAAAGGAAGTGTTCTCAATTCTTTTTTCTTTTCTTCTTCCTAGCAAGAACCAGTTGAGTCATCTTTGGGGCTTAGTAATGGAGTAAGTGATCTTTCTCCTGAGTATGCGGCCCTGACTTCAGCTATAAAAAATGAAGTGGATAGTACGGTGAACATCATAGGTAAACTGTTTTGACATCTCATTTTTTTATACGCACGAGTAGCTCCCTGGGGTCGAGAATTTGTAAAACGTGATTTGAAATAACATAGTCAGCGGGAGGAGGTCTTGGAACGATCTCAAAATGCAAGTTCAGGCCCCCAGATTTCAGGGCTGAAGAATAAAGGCCTTTGAGGATCAGGTAAAGGAACTGAGGCAGATCCGCCTCAAAAAAATAGGCAGATGAGATGGGGATGCTCCCCCCAGCGGCTAAGGATTAGCGGTTCTCAGTCTTTCAATAATTGGTCACGTGGACAAAAGTGTTATTTCTTTAACTTGGGAACAAGGAGGGGGGAGACTGTCCCTGTGGGTCCTCTCAGCATCTGCTCCAAGACGGGCCTGCCACAGAGGTGGTGCTCATCTCACAGATGGGGAAACAGAGGCACGTGGACAGAGGGCACCCTGTGATCCCACAAAGAGTGTTGAGTACCTTCTGTATACCAGACGTAGCGCTGTGAGCCAGAAACAGGTTGGGGAGCAAGGCGGGCCCAATCCCTAGTTTCATGGAAGAAGACACATAATAAACAAATAAAAACTGCACGTAACAACAGCGTTACCGTGTGTGATAAATGTGCCAGAGGAGAAGAGTGGAGAGATGAGATGACACCAGTGGCTGAGGACCTGCAGTGTGGGTCCCGATGCAGGAACACGCTTAAAGGACTAGAGGGAAGGCCGGTGCTCGTGGGGAGGGCGTGTGAGGTCCCTCAGAAGGGAGGCGGGGCGGGCTTATGGGGACCTTCGAAGATCCTGGGAAGGAGGTTGGGTTTTATCCCCAGACTGCTGGAGGGTGTGGGTTTTTTGGTTTTCTTTTTTTTTTTTTTTAAGTTTTAAAAACTTGAAGTATAGCAGATAGTAAAGTGCCCAAATGTTTTCCATACACACACCATGGAAACACCACCCCTGGAGGCTTTTAGGCAGGTGGGTGACAAGTGTGAATTATATCTCAATAAAGTCCCGCTGGGATGCTGCCAAGCACGGAGGGTAGGGACTCTTTGCAAGCGTGGAAGAGGCCCAGGCTTGACCTTGTATTCTGACCCCAGCCCTGGAATCCAGAACCTCGGTTTCTTTGCCCTCAATACCTTTTGGTTCATTACCTTTTGTTCCATTTTGTAAACAATTAGGGCTTCTGATGCTGGTAAGAACAGGAAAAATCCTGTTCCAAGAGCAGGCCTCATATCCGAGGACCTTCATTTGTGGGTTCTCAGCTGAGTAGGGACAGGAGGCCGCAGCCTCCTCTCCTTCCCCTGGGCTTTGGAGTTTGGAAGTAGAATCACATGTGCAGGGTCTCCCTTGCACGCTGAGGTCTCCAGCAGCGTGAAGAAAGAATGAAGCCTGGGTTGAGACTCAGCACGTGCTGTATCTCATGTGAGGATGGCCATGGCTTCCTCGCAGGGCTCACGTCTGAATGGGGTGCTTTTGCATAGAGACAGATGGCCCTACAGTCATTTTCAGCCCAGCGGACTCTCCGAGAGTATCTTTCTCACTTCCCCTCTGGAGTGAGGCCACTTGCCTGACCGGAAGCCCAGCTCTCCTCCCTCCTGGGCCCTTTTTTCCACGGCTGAGAGCTGCTTCCCCAGCACCTGGGCTTTTATCATCCCTTTCTCAGCAGGCTGTCCTCAGAAAGCCTCTGCCCACTGAGCCCTTTTTAAAAAGGAAGATAGTTGCCGATCTCCCAGGCACGCTTTCTTAAGATTCAGCTTATTTCGAGGCAGCTGGTTGGCTCTTGGAGCTCCCCTTCACTGAGGAGGTGACCTCAGCCTCAGATAAAATGCCAAACAAAAGCCAGAATTGGACCAGTTTTCTTTACTTTTTTTTTTAACATTTTGGTTGAGCCTTCAGTAGGTAAATTCTCTGCCAGGTCGATTGTTCATTGCCCTTATGGTATGATTGGGGCTACATGGTGTTGGTACTAATTTAATGAGTCATTATCCTGGGGCAAAGACAAAGGCCAGGTTTGGTTAGAGAATCACCTACTGGATTAAATGATTCTCTTCCTGACAATAAAATCATAATGGATGGCAGTAAAATGAGTTTGAATGTCTCTTTCTCATTAGTCAGTGACCCTTGTGAAGGTATGTAATGATAGAGGAAGTGGATCCATGCACGTATTTTAAAGGAGTGGGTCATTTGTGATTATTGCTAACAGTAGCACTCGCTCGGATTTTAAACCCTTCGCAGAGCTTTGTCTCCACTCTCCCAAGTGACCAGTCATTAGCCATCCCAGCCTCTGCGATGTGTGGACCGAGATGAGAAGCACAGGGGTTCTGATTCCAAGGCCACTGTGGCATTTGAGAGATTCTCTTTCGGGCTCTTTTTACTTTTTTAAAAAATGCTTTATTTAAAAACGAAACCATTTCTTGCTTTCCATTCATTTGTCTCTAAACCCAGAGTTCCGGCCAGTTTTGTATCCAGGCACCAAGATGAAAACCTCAAGATGTTTTCATTCTACTCTTATAAGCCCATGATTATAAGATTAAAAATGGGAGCTGAAACGAGTCCTTACTATGAGAGCATTTTTCTCGTTGTCAGTAGGCTCTGTCACTAGGGAAATAGATTGAAAATCAATATCTTAATCCCTTGGAGGCCAGCCACCCAGTACACTTTTATTCTGGAGGAGGGGTGCTGTTTGGTAAGTGAATCCAGTAAGGGTGTAAAGCACGAAATGTCCTGTTACCCTGACAGATGAACTCCTGCTGGATTGCTGCTGTGTTTTACTTTTATTTCTGCGGCAAATCACGGCAGGAAAACACACACACACACACACACACACACGCACGCACGAGTGTGCACACGCCCATGGTCAATGGGCAGTGTCCTGGTCTTGCCTTCTTGTCCAGAACAGCTGAATGTACGTCCAGATGTAGCAGGCTGTGCGCTCCAAGCAGGAGGGCAGCATCTCTCTGCTTAAACCAGGTCTTTTCACGTTTCATCTCTCCCTCCTGTTTAAATGCACAGGTCAGCACCTCCAAAGATCTTCCCTGCTATCCCTTTAAGGGGAGGGAGAAAAAGACTCATTTTTATTTTTACTTTTCTTTCACATTGAATTATTTTGTGTGTGCGGCAACTTCTGTTTTTAGGAAGCGGAAGAAGCCAGCAACATGTTGGATTGTTCTGATAATACCCTGCTGGCCTCTTGCCCAGGTCAGCAGGGCCTCTGCTGAGCAGTATTGAAATCACCTCCAGGCCAGTGTGAGAAGTTAGCAGGTGCGGACATTCTTTCTCCCTGGCCTAGGCGGGGCTTCATAACCCCATTGTGTTTCTTGATAAAAGGTAACCCCACCCTTCAAGAAAGCAAAGATTGCTGTGAAATGAGGGAGGCTATTCATGACCCTGAAGTAAATCAAGCTGGCCTTAGGGGACTAGACAGAGACAATTAGGAAATAATGTAATTTGAATTCTGTCGATTTGGGTGGCCCAAAATGCACCTTCTAGGATGTACCTTTTTCTGGTAGTTAGTTCCAAATTTGACCAACTTTATCTAAAGTAAACCTTGAGTAGCTGTTTTTCAGCCAAGCTTAGAAACTTGAATATCGACAGGAGCAGAACAACAACAAAAAAGTTAAAAAAAAAAAAAAAAAAAGGAGGAAAACAGATTCACAACTAAGAGACCAAACTTAGGGCACCCCCAGGGCCTCACGGTCATAACTCAAGCCTGGCAGCCTCTGGTACCAGAATTCATAGTGACTTGAGGATGGCCAAAGGTGATGCCAGGCTGTAGAACTGTCTTCAACTTTTCCAGATCCTTTGTTCCCTGTTTTGTGTGTTTGCTTTTGTTTTTTGCCATTTTCTCTGGTGCTTAAGATATGAAAAATTCCATCTACAAGATAAAAAGTAGATTTGGGGTGGTTGTTTAGATGGAAGGCACCCCTCTTGAGAAGGAGCGAGTGAAGGCTTTCCATGCTGGTTCATCCCTCAGGAGCGGGGTCCAGCGACAAGGCATCCAGTTTTCTCAGGACCCCTAGAAAACTCTTAGCAATAGGAGAGTCCATGTGAGGTGTGAACCCAGATCTCACAGTAAACCCAGACACAACCAATAATACATCTTGTTTTTCTTAGGTGAACTGGACCTTGGAGAAGCCAAGGTCACAGAGGTGAGGCTGCATGGGATGTGCCCTCGGTCACCACATGCACCGGCAACCCTGGGCAGTGGACATGGAGGTTCTTTCAACCTTTAAGGGGTTTTTATTTACCCGAGAAAGCTGCCAACTTTTTACGAGGCTGTATATATTTTTCTGCCTTGACATCTCCACCTTATTTATAATTAACTATCGAATCCTGTCTTCCCCCGTCCTATTCCTCAAATCCGTCCCCTTCTTTCTATTTCAGATGCGACTCCCAGTCACCTTCGTGCTTGCCTCAGCTCTGCTTCCATGCTGCCCCTTCTCCAGACACAGTCATTTGTTAAAAAATGCCAGTCTTACCATGTCACCTTTGCCCCCAACCCCCAGGACAAAGACCCGCATGTCCCCAGTGTCCTGGTGACCTGGCCCCTGTCCACTTCTTTTATACCTGTTTTTGAAGTCGAATTACTCTGAACAGTTGGACTTCCAGGTGCCTATCCAGCGAGAAAGAGAGGTTTGGGTTGTGGGTTTTGTTACTGTGGGGTGGACGCTATAACTCTGTCAACCCAGCAGAGTAAGGAAGGGGCGTTCGGCGGGTCCGTCGGGAGGGGTATGCTGCCAACCCGTGAGGTCTTAGGCAGGTATCTGCTGCCGGACCATTGACCCTTGAGACACGGTGATGAACTCAACTGAGTTTTTACTAGAACATATTATTTGCCCCCCTTTATAGCAGAACAGCATGTGATGATGTTTACTCGTGGAAGTGCAGTGTGTGTACCACACCCTGCACCCACGTCAACTTGTCACTGTTGAGGCAGGCTGGCCCCTTCTCTGAAAGTACTAACCCCGTAGAGACTTGTGTCTCCCACCGTCGCCCTTGGATGCCTAAAGTGAATCATGGCCAGAGTTTATTTTAAAAAAGAAAACAGAGCACCAGATTAGAAGTTAAAAGACTGGGGTTCTAGAACTAGTTCTGCAGGGTTTTATTTATCACATGATCCTAGGCAAACTCCCTCACCTCTCTGAGACTCAATTTCCTCGTTATCTAAAGTGGAAACGAGGGGACTTCCCTGGCGGTCCAGTGGTTGAGACTTCGCCTTCCAATGCAGGGGATGCAGTTTCAGTCCCTGGTCAGGGAGCTAGGATCCCGCGTGCCTCGCGGCCAAGGGACCAAGGCGTAGAGCAGAAGCAGTGTGGTCACAAATTCATTAAAGACTTTGCAAATGGTCCACATCAAAACAAAATCTTTTAAAAAAAATTAAATACAGTGGAAATGATAAAAACTGATCCCACCTACCTCACAGGAGTGTTGTGAGGACCAAATGGGTGGAACAGAAAACTCACTGTGTGGTTAGAAGGTAGTAAAATTAATATTATGATTGTGGTATTATCAAATCATATTAAAATACATTTGATTAAGAGACATTGCCTCCATCTGTGCTGCGTCATCGGGCTGGTATTCACAGTTTAAATTCTCGAAGTTTCAGATCAGGGCGAGAAGAAATTTCTCTCCATGGCAGCATGCAGATGGCCGGCTTTTATAGGCTTTTATCTTGACCCTGCAGCTGCCTGAGTGACCTTGGCAATTTACCCAACCTCCCTGGGTTTCAGCTGCAAAGTGATAGGACCAACCCACCTTCACAGAACTTTCCGGTTCCTAATAGTCTACTTTTAAGAGCTTTCTCTGAGGCTTGGGGGCAAGTACTTTCGCAGGTGGAGCCCCGCGTTGTCAACAATTGTTAATAAGGTAAGAATGACCTTTTAAGGAATCAAACCAGTTCATCAGTAACCAGCCATGAATAATATTGTTGTAAGTCTCAGCACCGAGGTCCAGATAAAATTACATGCCTGCGGGGGACTCTTCCTGATGCGCTGACCTTCATAATCTGGAGAAGCTTAGTGGATTTCTAGTTCCCTAACCGTTCAGGAATTTCCTTGGCACCCAATACAGAACTGTTGAAAAGCAATTTCACTATTGGTTATGAGCCCAGAGTCTTATTAAGGTGAGATTTGAAAGGTTTTATCCTAAGAGGGGCTTAGAAAGCCCAGGGAAACTCAGTTTGAACTTCCTTAACTCTTTCTTTCAGGGAGACGGTGCTGTTGAGAGGGGAAAGCTGAATTTGCCTCCTGAGGCTGCCACCTTCCGGCTGTCTGACCTTGAATTAGTCATTGAACTCTTCGTTAGTTATTTAACTCTCCACGATGCTTTTCCTCCTGTCTAAAATGGAGTGATAACTGTGTCTTCCCCGTGGAATTGTGAGGTCTGGCAGGTGATAGGTCAAGGTGGGAAAGACAAAGTTCAGGGCCCAGGAAATGCTAGGTTTTGTTATTATGGGTTATCAGTCATGAGACTCTAGCACCTAGAGGGCTCCCACTTCTGACCTTATGTGCTGTAGCAGTTTGCTAAGCTTGCTATTCTTGTGACTTTCCATTTGTTAGGAGTCAGTGGCACTGTCTGTGTTGTCCCTTAGGGCGAAATTTGGTGGTTCAGGGGAAATCAGCTCTCATCTATCTCCATAGATGGATAAAGAGAGAGAGATGGATTAGGGCTGGTGCGTAAAGCCCTTCCAGAGAGCATCTCACATGCTGGGATTTCCCAGCTTCTCTCTTGGACTTGCGACTTACGAGTTCAGAAGTTTCTAAAGTGCCCTCAGTCGTGTTCAGATGGAGAGCAGCGGTCGTCCCTGTCCCAGGCACAAAGCCACATACTCCTAGGGCAATGTCTGGCCCTAGAGATCATGTAATATTAACTGGGTGTCCAGATGTAGCCCAGAAAACGAAAACTTATTTTTCTATCCTGGTCACCAGCATTTGGGATACACTTAAAATTTGAATAGAGATGCTCATCTACTTTTTGTCTTAAGGCATGTATGTTAAGTGAAATACCGTAAAACTAACCCCCTTTAGGTGTACAGGTCTATGATTTTTGACAGACATCCTCAGTGGTGTGACTACCACTACATTTAAGACATAGGACATTTTCCTCACCCGTAAATGTTTCCTCTCCCTCCTTCCAGCCGCTGGCAGCTATGGCCTACTATGTCTTTATCCCTTCACCTAGGTTTTAAAAAGCCCGCTTGCCAGGAGTCTGGAAATTTTCTAGAAAACGTTCATCGTTCCATTTGGTATTCACTAGCGGTCCTGAACTCCTGCAGGCCTCTGGCTGCAGTCTGGGAGCCCTGCTCTGTTTATTCATCTCTTTCCTCAGCAAAGCTTCACTGAGCTGCTCTCCGGTACAAGCCGTGAACGTGTGCTGTGACTTGAGACAAAAAGTTCTAACGCAGGGTCTCAACTCTCGGGAGCCACAGTGTGGCTGGGAGACAACACGTACGAATAAAGGGTTAAATAAAGGGCCGCTGCCTTAACTGGGCACGCGAGGCTGAAAGTGAAGGCACGGCACAAGGTCGCGTCATGCTGTCGTTTTGGCCAAGCCATGGGGACAGCAAGCGAGGGGCCCGCAGGAAAGAGAGGGCAGTCTGTTCTGGGGGGTCAGGAAAAGGCCCCCCGAAAGCAGAGGCATCTGACTCCTGCCTGCCACTCACTCTCCCCTTCCACCCACCGCGCTGCCGCCTCACCGAAGCCTTTGATTTCCTGTAACTGGAAAAAAAATATCCCACTTCCTGAACTTTCATCACGGGCCCTCCGCCCTCCCTGCTTTTCCTTTTCACTACTGTCCTCAGTTTATTCTCTAGATCATTGTGTGCTGGCCTCCAGCCCTACTGGACTTCTTACAAGCCAGATCCTGGACTAGATTACACTTCCTCTACCCTTCCTACCTGACAACAGTGCCTTGTACAAAGAGGATGCTCAGGAAATCTCTGTTAGTTGAATGACTGAGTTGGGACTTATGGGGGAAAACACTGAGGGAGAGAATTCCTGGTCAGAACAAAGGGACATAATTAGGAAGATGCTTGAATGGCTGCCATAGTTTATACTCCCAGGAATGACAGTGCAAGGGAGAAATGAATTTTGGAGGATTGGAAGTTAAAGGGGCCTTGATTTAAATCAAATCTATATAAGATCTTAATTTTCTTAGTATGTAAGGTATCAGTTTTATCCACCCCCTCATCAAACACACACACACACACACACACACACACACACACACACACACGTCCTGTTTGGTTTCTATCTCCACCCACCAATTTGGGAAAGGACAGGACCCATCTTGTTTTCCTGCTGTCTTATTTTACTTGGGAGAGGAGGCAGAAGAAACTTGAGAGAGGTCAGTGTCAGCGCTCAGTCTGTGTCTGGTGAGCTGCATAATTGATGCTCTCAGGCTCAAGTAGTATAGTCCAAAGGATAAAATAAGAATTTGGGAGTCTGCCTGCCATATTTAGCCTGCCTTCCTTTTCTTTAATTTTATCCCCTCCAGGAAAACCCACACGGCATCCAGTTTCCCTTCCATTCTGTATGCTGTGGCTTTGTGGAGTCTTTTATCACATCCCCAAATCTCCTTTCCCAGCCTCTTCGGTGCTTGTTTTTTCTTTGCTAGAAAATCCATGAATTCTCACTGCCTTCTAAAACCTTACCTGAGTAGAAATCAGGTAATGTTCTCCCTACCTTACTGCTAGTCACTTCATCACCCCCCTTCAAGCAGTTAAAACAGAAACCCACGTATAAACAGAAATACTTGAGTAATCAAAATATTATACTTTGAGCAGTGAAAACAGGAACTGGCCCATGATGCTAACTTCTCAAGGAGACTGGAATGTGGCCACCTTCCCGCCTAATCTGAACATTTTACAGGTGGCCCGGGACGTAGAGCACAGCCCATAATCCACGCTGTGTGACTTTGGACGAGCTACTGTACTTCTCTGTGCCTGACACTCTTCATTTATAACAGGATAATGATGCTTTCCCTGTCATTCCCATGTGTTGAAATGTTAAAATAACTTATACAGGCATGAGTAAAACATTGATTATGAGGGCAAAGTGCTTTGAGAGAGGCCCTTGGGAAAAACATTATTGGTCCCATTTGTTTATGGGTGCCAGTTTTCAGGGATATTCCATCCAATCAATTGTCAACAGAAGTATAAGGTCAGCTCTGTTTGAAAGTAAGACAGGGCATTAGGGGCATTCAAATTAAAACCACGATGAGGTATTACCACACATCTATCAGAATGACTAAAGTCAAAAAGTAGTGACAGGGCTTCCCTGGTGGCGCAGTGGTTGGGAGTCCGCTTGCCGATGCAGGGGACGCGGGTTCGTGCCCCGGTCCGGGAGGATCCCGCATGCCGCGGAGCGGCTGGGCCCGTGACCCATGGCCACTGAGCCTACGCGTCCAGAGCCTGTGCTCCGCAACGGGAGAGGCCACAACGGTGAGAGGCCCGCGTACAGCAAAAAAAAAAAAAAAAAGTAGTGACAACACCAAAAGCTGGCTAAAATGTGCATAAATTAGCTTGTCCATACATTGCCAGTAGGAATGTAATATGGTATAGCCACTCTGGACACTAGTTTAGCAGTTTCTTGTAAAACTAAACATATAATTACCATGTGTTCCAGCAATTGTACACTTGGGCATTTGTCCCAGAGAAATGGAAACTTATGTTCAGATAAAACCTGTGCATGAATGTTCATAGCAGCCTTATTCGTGATAGCCGAAGAATGGACAGGAACCTACAATTCCTTCAGTGGGTGAATTGAGTTGGGTTCCTCCAATTGAAGGAACCTACAGTTCCTACTGATACACCCCAAAACTTGGATGAATCTCCAGGGAATTCTGCTGAGTGAAAACAGCCCATCTCAAAAGGTTACTGTGTGAGTCCATTTGTGAAGCATCCTTAAAATGACAAAAATTATAGAAATGGGAAACAGATGAGTGGTTGTCAGGGGTTAGAGACAAGGGGAGGAGGCTGAAGGAAGGTGGATACAGTTACAGAAGGTGCTTGTGATGATGAGACTGTTTGGTGTTTTGACTGCGGAGGTGGGTACGTGAAACCACGTATGTGATGAAATTGCACAGAACTAGGTACACACACACGAAGGGGTACAAGTGAAACGGAGGAAACCTGAACAAGATGCATCGATTGTCAAATGTCAATATCCTGATACTGTATGATAGTTTTGCACATGGGTAAAGGGCACGTGGGATCTGTGTATTATTTCTTACAACTGCACGTGATCTCAGACTGAAAAGTTTAATTAAAAAACAGTTGAGTCAGGATTTCAGAGGCAGGGTGGTCAGAATTCATATTATCAGTGTTTTGAGGAGTTGATGCTCCGAAGGTGTGTCAGAAAATTGGGAAAGCATTCTTTTCCATTGTTTTGATATGACATCCATTGTCTGCAGAGGAGGAGGCAGGCTGGGAGTATGAACGGAGCGTCCCACAGCTAGAAATGACACAATAGGGTGGATTTTGGTGGTCCTCCCTCTTTTTTTTTCTTTTCTTTTTTTTTTTTTTTGCTGTACGCGGGCCTCTCACTGCTGTGGCCTCTCCCGTTGCGGAGCACAGGCTCCGGACGCGCAGGCTCAGCGGCCATGGCTCACGGGCCCAGCTGCTTCGCGGCACGTGGGATCCTCCCGGACCGGGGCACGGATCCGTGTCCCCTGCATTGGCAGGCGGACTCTCAACCACTGCGCCACCAGGGAAGCCCCTTCCCTCATTATTAAGGTTTGATGATGTCTCTCTGGACCCCAGGACCCAGAAACTAGCACAGCAGCTTCCTTTAGAGCGAGAGCAGAGAACAGAAATGGGTCAGGTTCAAAGCACTGTTTATCTCTCTGGCCCTGGGGCTAGGTCTGGATGCAGCTCTCATCCTGCAGCCTTGGCTGTGGCCGGGTTGAGTTTGGGATGTTGCCACGCGTAAGCCCCATTGACAGGCACACTGGAAACAGCCCTGGCGAGCCAGGTTATTGGCAAGTTGCTTCTCCAGGGACGTTAACCCAAAGCTAAGACTTGTTCTTGTTTCATGGCAGATGACATTTGGTGACCAGGAATCTGACTCTTGGCCTCTCTGGGGGGAGGTTTCCTTTCTCGAGAGTGTGTGCTAGGATTGTGAAGGCAGGTGATGTTGGTGCATGATGGCTGTCTTTTCTTTGAAGTCGTAGGACAGTCACATCTGGACAGCAACATTGAGGATCAAGAGATTGTCACTAATCCACCAGACATCTGCCAAGTTGTGGAAGTGACCACTGAGAGTGATGAACAGGCGGTCAGCATGAGCGAGCTCTACCCCCTGCAGATCTCCCCCGTGTCTTCCTACGCAGGTAAGGCGGGGGCGGGGCGGGGGTCGGAAACTCTGGAACTGAGCAAGGAACCAGGGAGGGCGGTCCTTTAGTCTAGGGTCACTCACTGATTTCACCAACATAGCAGAGAACCTCTCCTGTTTCCTAAGGATTATTCTGTCTGGAACTAGTCTTGCTTTAATGTCCTCAACCAACATCTTCTAGGATATTTTTGTTCTCAATTCGAAGACCCAGTCACAGCATTTCACTTGATCACCCGTAACATGTTCACGCATGACTAACGAATAAGAAGATTTCTCTGGGGAAGTAGTTCATCTGAGTCCATTTTATTTGCGCAAGTTATCAGAAATTCGGAAGGATGTTTTTAATGGAATCTGAGTTTGACCCAGCTGGATAGGACCTTAGGGATCACCTCTTCCGGTTCCTGTGTTGGAATAGAAGGGATTCCTCCAGGCCACACGGCCAGTAGGTGTTTGCGTCAGGACTCAAACTAAACCTTCAGACCCCAAGTTCCATTCTGTCGTTCAGCAAGTTTACTTGTCACTTCCACGTATTTTCCTCTTCTTTTTCAATTTCATACAGCTTCTAGCTGGGCCAGGGACTGAGCCCACTGCAGATTCCCCAGGGAATGGCCACAGAATGGCAGGAATTGGCCCCGACAGTCACAGAATTAGCACCGGGTTCAGTGGGTTCTTCCATCCTTACGGGATATAGTGGCGGCTCCTTTTCCCACCAACATTGCATCACCTTATGCACTCCTTCTCATGGTCTCCACTTAACTTTTGGTGACTCAGTTACAATTCTGACATATAAGTTCTGAGGCAGGGTTATTGCTTGCAGATATTACAAATAAAAAGCAGAGGCCCTATCATGGGTAACCAGAGTCGCTCTAATAAATAGTTCAGGAATTCTTCCCAGTGTCCTTTATGTGTTGCCAAATAGCGTGTCCTTCAGTCAGGACGCCACCCCAGTGAGCGGCACAGAGTCCGCGTTAGAATTAGGTTGATTCAAAGGACAAGTTGTTTGTGAATTATCCGCCCCTAAATTAACCTCATATTTCCTGAACCCCAACTTTCTTTCATTTTAACTTATTTTTTTCCACTGTGGTAAAATACCCACAGCATAACATTTACCACTTTTAGCCATTTTTCGGTGCACATCGCAGCAGCATTAAGTGACCTACATCATTGTGCAACTAGCACCACCCTCCGTCTCCAGAACTTTCTCATCTCACACAACTGAAGCTCTGTGCCCATTATACAATAACTCCCCCTCCCCCTCCCCCAGCCCCTTGGCCAGCCCCCTTTTACTTTCTGTCTCTCTGAATTTGGCTACTCTAGGTACCTCGTATAAGCGGAATCCTACAACATTAGTTCGTTTGTGATGGGCATATTTCACTTCGCAGGATGTCCTCAAGGTCCTGACTTTCTTTTGTGCTGGGAACATAAAAGGAAAGTGAGAACGAACCTTGGCTACAAGAAGCCTATAATCTTGTCAGACAGGATAAGCTTGTCATCAGTTATTTATTCATGAAACATATTTTGAACTCCTGCGTGTGCCAGTCCCTCTTGCATATCTGCCAGTCCTCGTAATAATTACTATTTGTTGCGTGTTTTTTGTACCCAGGGTACTGTGCTAAGTGCTTGAAATCGATTGGCTTATTTAATTATCATGAGAATAACCCCGTCAGCCTGGGTACTGTCATTATTCTCTCTGTAAAAGTTAGGTATTGGGGGCTTCCCTGGTGGTGCAGTGGTTGAGAGTCCGCCTGCCGATGCAGGGGACACGGGTTCGTGCCCCGGTCCGGGAGGATCCCACGTGCTGCGGAGCGGCTGGGCCCGTGAGCCATGGCCGCTGAGCCTGCGCGTCCGTAGCCTGTGCTCCGCAACGGGAGAGGCCACAACAGTGAGAGGCCCGCGTACCGCAAAAAAAAAAAAAAAAAAAAAAAAAAAGTTAGGTATCGGGCTTCCCTGGTGGTGCAGTGGTTAAGAATCCGCCTGCCCAAGCAGGGGACACGGGTTCGAGCCCTGGTCCAGGAAGATCCCACATGCCACGGAGCAACTAAGCCTGTGCGCCACAACTACTGAGCCTGCGCTCTAGAGCCCGCGAGCCACAACTACTGAAGCCCGTGTGCCACAACTACTGAAGCTTGCGCGCCTAGAGCCTGTGCTCTGCAACAAGAGAAGCCACCGCAATGAGAAGCCTGTGCCCCACAACAAAGAGTAGCCCCCGCTCACTGCAACTAGAGCAGCAAAGACCCAATGCAGCCAAAAATTAAATAAATGAATAAATAAATAAATTTATTTGAAAAAAAAATGTTAGGTATCTGAGGTCAGTGGGGTGAAGCAGCATGTCCAGAAACAGACAACCCGTAGCACAGTCAGACCCATACGTGGCTGATGCCAAAGGCCTGCTCTTAGCCCCTTGACTGCACTGCTGCCCTGCAGGACCGTGTGGGGCTCTGCCATTCAGAACAGTCCACCTCCCAGAATCTCAAGGACCAGCCAAAGGAGGCAGAGCAGAATGTTTATGCCCTAATTTTACAGTTGAGATAACTGAAACTTGAAACACTAAGCCACTGTGCTTACATTTCACTGACGAGGGCTGGAAATGTGTGACTTTCCTCTATATCATGCTGCTGCAGGCATTATTACACCCCAAGTGTTTTGTTTTTTTTTTTTTTAAGGGCTTGGAGCTTTAAAATAGACTTTTCTATTTAACTATTGAGTTAGACTTTTCTGAAGTCTTCTTGGGGATTCTGGAAAGGCGTCTTCTTGCTGTTCTGCCAGCACTGGCATTTTGCTTTAGCAGAAGAGTCCCAAGAACAGCTGATTCATGCAGAGAGAAATGAAAATCTCATTACCCTTTTCAGGACATTTGCAAGATTCGAAAAGAAGGATTTTGGTGCCAGGCTGGCGGGCAGTGCGGGTTTGGTTGGAGCCTGGTGTCTCAGCCTGGCCTTTAGTTCTTTCGATTGTTTTCACTGTCTGAATTTTCTAGAACCCTGTGGAGGGAAGCTTCCTGGATAGAGTCAAGACAAGTCATCGCTGCTACTTTTCTAGAGCCTATGACACATAAGAAACTTATCTGTTACTGACCATGGGTAGCTAAAATCTTTCAGTCAGGGATTCCATAGCTTGCTACTAGGAAAGGCAACTCTTTGGTGGTATTCACTTTCTAACTTTACGTTCCCCACGAGAATAGGCTGTTTGCCTGTTTCTCATGACAGGGTCCCTTTGTGTGGACTACTGAACTGAATTGCAGCCTCCTCAAACCACTTCATTCACTTAGAAACCAGTATTTGGAAGCGGTTGTTGGCTATTTTCCCCCGCTACTGATCATTGAAATATAACCCCAGTAGTATTACAAAAACCACATTCATTTCTGCAAGTCTGTCTTCTCCATGGTCTAAATATTACGGTGAAGCAAGAAAAGGGACAGTTCCTTTGAGTGCACGTACTTGCATTGGATTGTTTTAAGACAACATGAAATTCTAGTTGGATTCATAAAACTATGTCCTGGGGAGGGATGTCCCAAAGCCCAACCTTGGGAAACTCTAGAGACAAGTCATTTTTATTTTTAAAGATCTACCGCAAAGTGGCCTCTTGCCTGCTGTGTGGCACCAGGATTTTATTAGGTTGTGGGTGGTTTAGTGAAAGAAAGCCACAGTAGTATTTTGGGGAAGGCTGGACAAGAGTATGGAGAAGAAAGTATAAGACGAAGGATTGATTGGTGATAACTGAGAGAAGGGAGATTTCCTCCTGACCAGTGACCAGTGGGAAAGACTTTGGGTCCTTCTGGAAACCGTAGCAGGCTTGCATTTTGTTGGGTGCGGCAAAGATAGAAGTGCTGTCAGAGGACTCTGATTTGAACCTCTTAATTGAGCCTTCTAGGGAAAGTAATTAAGGAAATGATTGAGGGAAAGGAATCCTTGTCAATCTTATTAATAAAACTTGTTGAACAAGAGCCTTCAGAAAATGTACCAAGATGTCGTAGTGCAAAAAGGCTGTGACAGAAGACATCTCCCTCCCCATCATGTTCCTGAGATGGTCTGACGATAAAAAACTGGGCTAAGTGGAGTGTGAGCCTGAGACTAGCATCATTGTAAAACTGCAACTCTGGAAGAAGCATCTTTGGGGTCATCTAATCCAAGCCTCTTCCTTCCCTCTCACCCCAGTCGCTTTCTGGGAAACGGAGACCAGAAAGATGAAACAAACTGCTTAGGTACCTGTTATTACTCTGTAAACACTTGCAACTTACTCAGACCGTGCTCGGGAAGCAACTCCAAAATTTTTTTTTAAATTCCATTCTACTCAAAGCAAATACGAAACCAAGTCCAAAGTAATCAGAAGGAAAAATGAAACAACTGATGTTGCTGTGTCGGTGGTAACATTGATCTGGAAGCAGGAGCTGCCATGAATTCATTTGTTCTATAAGAACCGATCTTGAAAATGGCAATGATGGAGTAAAACCAAGAAAACAGAGGAAAATGGGCATGAGTGTCCCCAACAGAGCACCCTGAGCCAGTGACCCAGGGGTGGCCGCGAGCACCACTGTTATTCTAGAGAGAAGGGTTTGGGGTCCTCAGGCTAGAGCTTGAAGCATTTCCTGCTCCTAGGCTCAAGGCGCTCAAGGCCATTCTTTTTTTTTTTTTTTTTGCGGTACGGGGGCCTCTCACTGTTGTGGCCTCTCCTGTTGCGGAGCACAGGCTCCAGACGCGCAGGCTCAGCGGCCATGGCTCACGGGCCCAGCCGCTCCGCGGCATGTGGGATCCTCCCAGACTGGAGCACGAACCCCTGTCCCCTGCATCGGCAGGCGGACTCTCAACCATTGCGCCACCAGGGAAGCCCCTCAAGGCCATTCTTTTAAACGATGAAAATGAGAACTCCCAGTTTGCTTATATGGAGAGTTTTCAAAACTACTTCAGAGGCAGTTGATCTTCCTTTAGAAACGGTGCTCTTCAGCCACCGTTTGTGTCAGCTGGAAACAGAAGTTCAGAGCATGTGAACTTGTCTTGTCTCCGACTATCTCCCTGAAGTTGAAAACTGGGTGCTCACAGGCGATTAACATTCTGATTCTGTTCATGGTTCGTGCCAGGCCTTACCAAGGAGTCTTCCCCAGGGTCTGCCTTCCCACCCCTCCCACAACTGTGAATTGGGCTGTGGAATCCCAGAACCTTGGTCTAACCTGCCCATTTTTGCCTATTTCCAGCGCCCAGAGCAAGCCTGATGGCATCTTGTTTTTATGTGAAGGGGAGAGGAACAGAAGATGATGGTGTTTATGGAGGGTGATTAGGCGTGAGGGGGCCTAGACCTACAGGAAGGGAAGAGAAACCTTGGCTCCGGAGCTCTAAGAAAGCTAACCATAAAAATGGAAAGGGGATCTTGAAGTTTCACCAGAGGCTGGAGCAGCAGGAGAGCTTCAGCGCCCGGGGCCCTGGAATCAGAAGCTTGCTTTGTTTTCCCTCCTCTGTGCTGACTCAGTCCACGACGACTTTGGCTGGTTTCTCAATATCTCTGTTCCGCATTTTTCTTGGAAGTGGCAGCGCTGACTGCTGCCTCCTCAGGGTCCTGGGCTAGCCTGAAGGTTGAGTGGAGGGGCCTTTTCCCTTGCTCTTGTGTATAATTTGCTTTTGTGTGGAAACCTCTCTTGTGCCCGGCCTTGCCAGTTTGCCCTGACAACTAGGGTTGGGCCTTCGCCGGGCTTCTGCTGCCCCTGCTGGGGATGCTTAGGGAAGTCGGCTCAGTCCGAGGAGTGGACGGGCCCGTCTTCTAGCTGCTGGGGGTTAGGTTTTTCGGCAATCGCTTGTGCCCAGGTGAAGCCACTGGAGAACAGTGGCCGAGAAACGTGCATAGAGACCCCAGGGTGGGCCCCGTGTAGTAACTTTCAGTTTCTTTGTTCGAGGAAGGAATCTGTGCCCCAGTTTGTCCGTTTGTTCCTTAGCCTTTAATTCATGGAGGGCCTGATCTGGTCCTGGTGCCCCGGGTCGTCAGAAGGACTCTATCTGGGCTGGGAGCCACCTGGTCACAGCTGTACCACCAGCAAGACGTGAGGCTGGAGGCCAGTCCCTCTGTAGGTTTGGGATGGAAGGGGTAGAAGGCACAAGAACACATAAGGCCTTCTGCACAATCAAGGGGTGACAGGACCTGCTCCCTGACTTAGAGACTGAACAAGACCTGCATGCAGAGCACCAGCCCACGGGCCCCCAAAACGTTCACTAATACAGCTTCCCTTCAGGCCATGTCTGCGAAGTGAATGACCCAGACTCAGGGCTCTCTAAGGGTCCGTGTATTTTGGAAGTTCTACCCACTGTGTTTCATTTTCTCAATGCTGTGAACCCTGAAAAACTGCACACCATCAATTCTGTACTTAAAACAATTAACATTTTTCTACTTAAAAAAAAAATTAGTTTGCTTTAAAAAAAAGTCAAAATTTTTTTTTACTTAAAAGAATCTTATATTCTATGTACAGGTGATGTGTAATCGCTAGCTGTTGAGTGTGACCCTGTCACCCTAGCATGGGGTGCAGATCCCCTGTTGAATGAGGCTCAGGACAAAGGCGCACCAACATTTACTGGGTGTGGGCTGTGTTCCAGGCGCCGTACTAGGCCTTTCCCTCACTCATCACGTAATCCTCTTTCGAAGGTGTTTATACTCCCATTTTACAGATGGGGAAAGTGTGCCTCAGTGAAGTTAAGTAACTTGCTTTGTGTCTCACAGGTGGCAGGATGGATCAGGATGGTAAGTGAGTGAGTTATCTATTGCTGCGTGACCCTGTAACCACAAACTTAGTGCCTTAAAACAACACACATTTATTATCCCACAGTTTCTGAGGGTCGGGGGAGCAGACATGGCTTGGCTGGGTCCTCTGCTCAGGGCATTCTCTGCACAGACCAGCAGCTGAGGTCTGGTCCAGGGCTGCTGTCTCATTTGAGGATGGGATCGGGGAGGATCTGCTCCCAGGCTCACAGGGTTTGGGGCAGAATGTAGTTCCTGGCAGGTTGTCAAACTGAGGGCCTCAGTTTCTTGCTGGCTGTTGGCTGGAAGCGGTCCTTAGTTGTCTGTCATGTGAGCCTCCCCGCCATGGCTGCTGGCTTCCTCAAAGCCAGCAAGGGAGATGGTCTCCTCATTAGACAGGTTGCAGGGTTACATAACGTCATCACGTGCATCCCATCGCCTCCACTGTGTTCTGTTGGTTCAAAGCAAGTCACAGGCCCCGCCTGCCCTCCAGAGCAGGGAACCCCACAAGAGGGTAAACACTCAGCAGCTGAGCCACCCTAGAATCTGTGCACCCACAGTAACCCAGGGGGAAGGTGCCACTTTATTAACCCAGGATATAAGTACTGAAGGGCCGTGAGGGAAAGGAGGGATCTGAGGAGAATGGGGCTCATCTGGGGAGGCTGGGCTGGGACTTAAATGAACCAAATGCCATGAATGGGAACAGACCAGTTAGCGGCTTGTGGTGGAGCAGCTGTGAGGAAAGGGCCTGACGTGGAGCCAGCAGAGGGCCGGGGGGCAGGGCGGGCAGAACCCGGATGGGCAGCCCGGGGGCCCGGCACCCCATCCCGGGAAGAGAGGCCATGAATAAGCATAGCCTGGCCCTGGGAAAACGAGCCACCCTTCATCTCTAAATTCCTCCCTAGCATCTCCCAGGCACACACGTCTGACCTGACACAAGGGGACGGAGGTTATGAGTTTAGTGATGCATTTCTCTTTTGAAGAAAGACGTGCTGATGTATTGTTTTAAACACTGCCTGGGCCTCGAAACAGTTTGAGTGGCAGGAATGATGGGCCTGTGTTTTTCTCTCTGTGAACAGAAAGCGAAACTACGGACAGTGTGCCCAGTGATGAAGAGAGCTCGGAGGTAAGCCTGGTGGCGCCGGCGCAAAGCCTTCCCAACTGGCACGTTGGTTTCCCCGCTGCTGGTGAAGTTTCTTTTCTTTTGAGCATGAGTTTCACTTTTGGATTTTTTTTTTTTTTTTGGTGACGGTGGTAAAATATACATAAAATTTACAGTGCTTTTGACTTACAAAATGAAGCTTTGGGAAGTAGATGGGAGGGAAGGGGGTAAGATGTTACTGTGAGAAAGGAGGCTATGACGGCAGGAAAAGGCCAAGAAACGCTGATATGCTTACCACCGTAAACATCCTAATTCACAAGCAGAAATAGAAGGTCCAAGTGGCCCAAGGCAATGACGAGAAGTCAGTGTCGGAAAGTGCTAAGCAAAAGTAGCTCCCCAGATACCGGGAGTGTCCCCTCCCCCCAGCCCGCCCTGTGATCCCTGCCCACGGGCCAGGTATGTGTTCAGTCCGGATTCCAAGTGGCTTTGCTTCTGATCTCTCTCCTCTTGGCTAGGCTCAGACAATGGCAGGAAATGGCTGGAACTGTGAGGGGAAGCATTCCTGCGAAGCCTGCTTTGTGTCTGTGTTTGAGTGAGTTAGTGAGTGAGAGACAGACAGACAGACAGAGACTGACTACTGATTGTCTGAATTAGTAATTTCCCAATGTACTGAATACTTTAAAGTATAGTCCAGGAATTCTGAAAGACAGTGGGTGGAGATGCGCACATACGTTCGGAACCTGTTTCTTCAAGGTCAGAATTCCAGCTCCTTCTCTGAATGACGCCACCCTTGAAGCCAGCTATGTGCATGCACTCTGGAGCGCACTCTGGAGCGCTAAGCTGTACCCGTTTGAAAGCAATCCAGGGGCGTTCCCTGTCTTTTATTGGGTTCCTCGCTTCCGGCACTCTGAAAATGCAGCTTGACTCAAAGATCAGATCGGGCCATCTGTGAGGACTTAGTCGCCGTGACACATCAGCCATCCTGGCTCAAAGCTACCTAACCATGAGGCCGGGCAGCCGGAGTAGAGGGGAACCAGAAACCAAGCTGCTGCCTTGTTTTCCTGCCTTCATAGAACAGCCTTGGCTAGATTTCTGGGAGGTAGCCAATGGGCATGGATTAGAAAGGGAAGAGAAACTGTGCTTGGGGCATGCATGGCTGGGAATGGATTTCAGTTCAGGGGTGTGGAGTCGCTAAGGTTCTCGTTTATTCCATGCCTCTTAAGAAACTCAGACACCAACACATGGGAAGGGTGGCACATTGTTTAAAAAGCCATTCAAGAGAAGGCAAAGGAAATGTATATCATGATTATTTTCTTTGAAAGGGCCGACCACACTGGCGGAAGAGGAACATTGAAGGCAAACAGTACCTCAGCAACATGGGGACACGAAGCACGTACCTGCTACCCAGCATGGCGACCTTCGTCACTTCCAACAAGCCCGACCTCCAGGTCACCATCAAAGAGGAGAGCTGTCCCGTGCCTTACAACAGCTCCTGGCCCCCGTTCCCAGACCTCCCCCTCGCCCCCTCCGTGACCCCAGCGCCCAGCAGCAGCCGGCCAGACCGGGAGACCCGGGCCAGCGTCATCAAGAAGACCTCCGACATCACCCAGGCCCGCGTCAAGAGCTGTTAAGCCTTCCACTTCCCCTGGTGGTTGTTGGGATTTCTTGGCTTTGTTTTATTGTTTGTTTGTATTATATTTTTCTTTCTGACACCTATTTTAGACGAATCTTAAGGGAAAAAGCCTTGACAATAGAACTTTGATTGCTGTGTCCAACTCCAGTACTGGAGCTTCTTTTTAACTCAGGACTCCAGCCCCTTGGTAGACGCATATCTCTAGAGCCTGCTGGATCTCCCAGGGCTGCTCCCTCAAGTTCAAGGACGTCATAGGACCAACACCCACACGGGCAGTGAGGTGCTGCATTGCCTGCGGTCAAGGCCAGCATGGTGGAACGGATGCCTCTGAATGGAGGAGAAAATGTGAACTAGCTGGAATTTTTTATTCTTGTGAATATGTACATAGGGCAGTACTAGCGACGTTGCAGTCTGCTTCTGCACCTTATCTTAAAGCACTTACAGATAGACCTTCTCGTGACCCTGCTCTGTTTCATAGCACAGTCAGCACCCCTCTTCCCTCCTCCCCTCCCTTCCCCCTTCCCATCTCCTCCTCTTGCTTTGCAGCCCCTCCCCTCCCAGCCCCTCCCCTCGTTTGCCTCCCCTTCATCCCACCCCCTCCCCTCCCTCCCCTCCCCGGCCCTCCTATCCCCTTCATTTTCTTTCCTCCTTTTCCTGCCCTCAAAGGCTGTGTTCCACATCCCTGAGGAGGAGAAGAAAATGAACTTCTCCACAGATGTCCCATTTTAAAAGACTGCTTTAAAAAACAAAACAAAAAAAAAAAAGAAAAGAAAAAAAGAAAATCTTTCTAATCTGCTATGCTTGAATGCCACGCGGTACAAAGGAAAACTATCATGGAGAGATTATGCAAATTCCCAGATTTGAAGAGAAAAATACTCTAATTCTAACCAGAGCAAGCTTTTTTATTTTTTATACCGGGGAATATTTTATTCAAGGTAAAATTCTAAAGAAAATATAATTGTTTTTTATCTTTTCTACAGCAAATTTATAATTTTAAGATTCCTTTTCTTGTTTATCGGCAGTTGTTATTACATCCTTGTGGCACATTTTTTTTTTTTAATTTTGTAAAGGTGAAAAAGCTTTTATGAGCTCATGTAGCAATCAAATTATCCTGTGGATTGATAATAAATGAATATGATATATAGTTAAATTTTTAATGGGCATCACGCCTGGCTTTGTGTGTGTGTCCCTTAGAGCACAGTCATGGGATTGGACTGGTGGACCAGAACTTTCCCCCTTTCGACCCTGGAGGTTTCTGTTGTGAGATGGCTTCCTCTGTTAGGCGCTCGCCCGGAGCTGGACGTTGTGCTGCGTGTCTTACATGATGATTCCACTTGTTCACTCATCCAGGTTGTGCACAGGATAGAGATTTATCTCCGTTTCACAGGGAGGAGATGGAGACTAAAAGGAAAATGCCTTTACTCAAGGTCACATAGGTAGTCATAATCCAAGGCTGGTGTGACTCTGGAGGAGTGTTTTTTCCCCTTTCCACTACTCTCTACAGTCAGCAAATTCCACCCACATCTGTGTTTTTCTTGTTCTTAAACATAGGACTAAAATTCTGTGTTTATGTCACATACCGGGCTCACAGATAAAATGTTTTTGAGAACAGGAAACATTTGTTGGGTTCCTCGTCAAAGTCAGTCTTCTTTCTGAGACCTAGGCCCTGCCCTCAGAACTTAAGGCATGTCTTTCCTAGTGACAAATGGGAATTCCACACCCCAGACTCCCCCCACCACCCAGTCTCTGACCTTGGGAAAGAAGGCCGCGGCGCTCACCCCTCATGCTTCCACGATGTCCAAAAAATCAGCCTACGAAAACTTAGCTGCCCCCCTACTACCTCTGGGGGCTTATGGAGGAGATTGCTAGGTTAATATTTGAAAAGGTTCCTTCAGTGAAAGGACAAAGGGCTAATTTTAATGCCTCTCTCTGTGGGTGGCTGCAGATACAATTAGCGGCCATAAAATTATCCAGCCCTGAACAAAAATTAACTGAAGCATTTTACTAGTTGCTGTGCTGTGGTTGAAATGCCAGGGTTGATGGTTGGCTGCTTCCGCGAGGAACACCCTGGTGACTCTGGGTTTACCTGCGCTTCACGGAAAGCCTTGCTTTCTGTGCTCTTCACTGGAGACCTACCCTTCTCCCAGATCCTGAATAAACAGGTCCAGTTCTTTGCGACTTGTATCTAAATCCTTCTACTTAGTCATCCTGTTTTAGGATAAATTAGAAACCAATAATGGAAGGTGGCTCTCCATCACATGGCCTGGAGATCAAAGGGTTAAGGCCAGCTCCTGATTCCTGCCCCCCTTCCCTCTTCCAAATACAGAGGGAACCCCCAGCTCACTTCCTGACCCCTGTCAGCAGCTCTGCAGGGCCCAGACGCCGCCTCACGTGCTTCCTCCTACACGGTTATGACCGGAAGTACAGCATCTTACCAGGTGAGAGAAGATGGGGGATCTGGAAATGCACCACTGAGAGACTGAAGGTGACCGTCCATTGCCAAGCAGGCCACGGAAAACAGAATCATGTTTAAATTATTTCTGAGAAAGGCTGTCATGTTTCTCAGTGTTACTTGCGAGGAGTGTAGGAAAAGAAGCTAGTCAGCCCATGCCTAGGGTTGGCCTGAGGAAGAAAAACAAATGAGATGGGGCGACTCGGGGACTGCAGCCTCAGACCTCATTATCTGTTACAGGAAGTGCTGGGGACACGTGCTGCTTTCGTCTGGCGTCTGTGTGAGCTGATATGCTCTTATGATGGGCTTGTGTGTGTGTGTGTGTGTGTGTGTGTGTATAACTAGCAGGTTCAGCGTCTTGTTCTCTGCAGACAGCACCTAGGTCACCCCTTGGTAAGAAGGACCCGGTACAGATGTGAACTGTGAATCCAGTGACAGGAACTTACGCCCACTCAGAAGGTTGAGAGAACCCAGCACATCCTGAACCACAAAGGGCTTCCAGAACGCCGTTTGCAAGTCTCTAAATAAATCCATACTCAACCATAACATTTTTTCCATGTTTTGATGAAGTAACTGCCAAAGGAGGTGTTTAGTCTATTTAAATGTATTTATAGAGAACAAGAAATACACATGGAAAAGAAATGCACACAAATCCATTGGCCATCAGAACCCCAAAATAGTGTCCTTTTTCTCCCCCCCTCCCAAATCTAAAGTGTACTAAACTATCAGGTAACCACTACTGAGATCAAAATTTTAGGAATGAGGAAGGTACGTGATTGGGTTTCAGGGTTCTGAGTTTTCAAATTTGAGCTTTTGGAAGTATTTTGCATGTGAATGAAAACGATGTTAAGTCCCAAATGGCCTCCTGCCCTAATGGAACATTAGACATTCCATTTGCTTGAGGCCATTCTTTGAACATTGAATTCATTAGGTTTTAAAAGCCCCCCTGTTATTCTAGCTATGGACAAACAGACCCAGATAAAAGGTGAGAATAAGAAGCCCGCTATTTTGCGGAATCTCTACTGAGGCAAGACAAAAAAAGCACACTAGGAAGAAGTTTGCACGCAGGTAGCTAAAATGGGTCCTGGCATGCAGTGTCAGGTACCCTGTGTCTCAGCAGCCGTTTTGGTTTACAAAGAGAAAGGAGGCAGAAACTGGTTTTTACCTGATGGTGTTCAGCCATCTCATCTTGAAATGCCACACCCTGGCGCCTCCAGGGCCAGGATGGTCAGAGCCAGTGGGACCTGAACCTGACCAGCCAAGGGGGCTGGGAACCAGCTCTCCATCTTGTTCCCAGGCTGCAGTAGACCCCTCCCTGAGGGGATCCCAGTCCCTGGGACTGGAAGCTTCTCAAGGTTGTGTGTCAGTCACATTTGCATCCCACATGTGGAAGTTAGGCAGTCGCCCCCAGGATCTCCTCCCCTTCCCCTGGGATCCACATACCAGTGTCAAAAGAACAGGGCCGGGCCCCTGGGCTGTCCCCCTTTGGAGCGTGGCCAGCCACAGACCTGGAGAGGAGCGCCCCAGGTTGTGCAAAACTTTGGGTCAGGGGACACAAGAAGATGGTGGGTGAGATGTTCCCTCCTGAGGCTGCCTGGCCTCTGGGCCCCTGCCGGCCCTCTGGGCCCTGGCACCATCCCCTGCCTTGGCTTGGGCAGTGCTGGCCATGCTGGGTGGACAGACGAGGGTTTCTGAGGTTTCCTTCTGTGGCCACACTGACAACAGGTGCAGGGGCTCTGCTACCGAAAATAGTGCCTGGAAGGAAGGAAGTGGCCCGCCTAATAGCCGGTGTGAGCAAAAATGTGAAATCTGTCCAAGAACTTGAGTCATACCGTGGAAGGATTGGAAGGATCGAGAGGTAGGACATGTCAGAGTTCACACAGTCAGAAAAGAGCATTTTCTGGAGTCCTTTAGGCAATGTCTTAAGAAGAAACGCAGCATGGGTGCTTCTACTTTCTCTAAGCAGCTGCCCTTGGGAGGCTTGGTCAGTTTCTCTGTATCTGCTTTGTAAACACGTTCAGACAGAGCTTGCTGGCTCTGAGGAATGCATTGTGCTGGATTGTGCAACTCTGCCTCCGTTAACCCCTCACACACACACGGCCAGAGAAAAGCCACCGTCACGTGCAACAGTTGATTTTAGTAACACAACTGTTTTTGCATGTGCAAAACAAACTCCAGGGTGATTGCATCACTAAGTTTTGGTTTTGGTTGAGAAGAATATTTTAAAATCTAAACATTCAACACCGTGAATCATCAGGGAAAAAGAATCTCCAAGATGATCCATCTACCGGAAGCTTGGGTCGTAGATCTGAAAATGCTCATATTCTCCAACTCTCTCTAATGCACCAGATCAAAGACATTGTTTTCAATCCACAAATTATACTTGAATGGGCTGTCTGAAGTTTCAGGATAATGTTAGCGCTAGAGAGTGTGAGTTCTTTATGGTTCGTGATAGCTAAGCCTTTATTCATCCCTAGAATTAACGAGATTATAAACAGATTTCTCTTGCCTTCCCTGAAGGATCTAGTGCTATAGCTTTTCTCTGGGAAGCTCCTGTATCATGTTTTTTCATTTAATTATGAAATATGCTATTAATTATATTTCACATGCTGAGCTGTAGCATATTCAACATATAGCCAAACAGGAGTATTAGTAAAAGTGTAGAATGCAGGCCAAGGCCATTGCTCAGATTTCACCCTGAGGGCTTCAGGGATCATTTGCGAGACAGCTGTGACATGGGAAGGAAACCACAGGCTGGTTTAAAAGATTTGTGTCTGCAAACTTCTATTTGCGAGATTGATTTAAAATAATATAATTCCAAATGCCTTTCTTTAGCACCTCATGAAGTTAACTAGGGAAACTAATTGTCTTCGTCTGCCCAGGACTGCTGGGGTTCCCAGGATGTGGGATTTTAGTGCTAAAACTGGGAGAGTGTCCGGCAAACCAGAAGGAGTTGGTCACCCTCAATTTAATGCTGAGATCCAAAGAACACGTATCATTTTGTGTTCGTTGAGGATTTTCTGAACCCAGGTGAAAGCTTCATGAGGAGGCGTTATTGAGGGTATACTGTTGATGACTCTACTACTAACATATTAATTTGGTAGTAGTGTTCTGTTAAGAAAAGTAGACTCATTCATTCAACACTATTTATTTATTCCCACTGTTTGTTAATAATGTTCTAAGTGTTAGAGGGCTGTAGAGAAGTGAATAAAACAAAGTCTTTGTTTGAATAGAGATTAAATTCTAGTAGGGGTGGGCATCCAACCAATAAATAATCTTTCAGAGGCAATAAATAGTCTGGAGAAAAATAAACCTGGGTAAGGGAGACAGGGAGTGATGGAGATATTCAAAGCTCTTATTTTAGAGGTTAAAGGATCCATTGAAGGGTTGACAGTTGCAAAGTCCAGCAGTTAGTGGGAAAGATGGGGAACGGTGTGTATCCGCAGGGTTCAGTTGCAGGAAATAGAACCCACTCTGGCTCTTTTCCGCAGAGAGGCATTGACCAGGGAGAAGCAGGTGTCTGCATGGTTGGAAAGGCTGGAGGGGCCGACCGCAGGGCTGCCTCCCCCTCTGCCAACCGTGAAGGTCGGAAATTGGGAGGCTGGCACTGGAGGCATTGATCGTGAGGACGTGCTGCCTTAGCTGAGGTCCGAGAGCCAGGAAGTCCCTGTCAGCCCCACCCTAACTATCTCTCAACACCCGCTAAATTAGTGACTGAGCCTCGAGGATGCAGCTTTAGAAAGTCCCAGTGTCACACAGTGACTTTGGCCAGTGGTTACAGGTGAGTCCGCGGGAAGGTGGCTTCTGCTTCCATCCTGACTCCTAGTCTCACGCAAGCGCAGATAACTAGGGAAACCTAATTCCCAGTTAGAAGCCCCGGGCAAGAAAGACCAGGAAATATGGCTCTTTATTTAGAGGAAGCCAGATGAGCAAAAGATGGGCGTGGGGCCTGCTGAGTGCCTATTTGGGACATGCATGCATCTCAAGGAATCCGCTCTGCCAATAACAACAAAGGAAGTAAAAACTCCAAAGTAAGAACACCCAGAGAACAGAATCTTCATCCTATACTCCCTAGTGTATGTGGGAAGGCAACATGGTAGACTGGAAAGAGATGAGATTTTTGAAACCAGATGAACCTGGGTTCAGTTCTCACTTGCTGATGACTTTTGGGAAATCTCTTAATATCTATAAGAAGCAGGGTTTTTGTATATAAAATAGGGTATTAACATCTTATTTGCAAGAATGCTGTAAGAAATAAGATCATGCTATTAGAGTCTGGGCTGTGTTGTACGCACTCAGTTTTATCAAGCATGTAATCTGGATATAAAATAGCTAGGATCCATATTATGGAGCGCTGCTTCCAAATTACCCAGCGCTCCCAGACTTACGTCAATTCAAGAATTGATCACTAAGGATCTCAGAGCTCAGACATGTGACCCCAATTTCTTTCTTTTTTTTTAATGTTTTATTTTAATAAATTTATTTTATTTATTTACTTTTGGCTGTGTTGGGTCTTCATTGCTGCACGTGGGCTTTCTCTAGTTTCGGCGAGCGGGGGCTACTCTTCATTGCGGTGCGCGGGCTTCTCATTGCGGCGGCTTCTCTTGTTGCGGAGCACGGGCTCTAGGTGCACGGGCTTCAGTAGTTGTGGCTCATGGGCTCAGTAGTTGTGGCTCGCGGGCTCTAGAGTGCAGGCTCAGTAGTTGTGGCGCACGGGCTTGGTTACTCTGTGCCATGTGGGATCTTCCCGGACCAAGGCTCGAGCCCGTGTCCCCTGCATTGGCAGGCGGATTCTTAACCATTGCGCCACCAGGGAAGCCCGACCCCAATTCCTATGTAGCTAAAATTAGTGGGTCTTGGGCTTCCCTGGTGGCGCAGTGGTTGAGAGTCCGCCTGCCCATGCAGGGGACACGGGTTCGTGTCCCGGTCCAGGAGGATCCCACATGCCACGGAGTGGCTGGGCCCGTGAGCCATGGCCGCTGAGCCTGCGCATCTGGAGCCTGTGCTCCGCAACGGGAGAGGCCACAACAGTGAGTAGGCCCACATACCGAAAAAAATTAGTGGGTCTTTTTTTCACCCCTAGATCCTGGGCCATTCTTTATTGGAAAAAGCTAATTTTATTATTGAGTGGGCTTAGAAGGAGCTAAGAAAATATTCCTTCCTGTAGAAGTTGAAGGGGATCAGAATCTGCTGGTAGTGACTTTTATTTTTAACAACATGGACTCAAACACATTTTTAAAATGCCTTCTAAAACCACCAGGTGGAATTTAATTAACTTTTGATTATTGAGGTGATCCTAATTTGCTCCGTTCTGGGTCAGCAATATAATTTTCATCATAGGCCAGTTGGCACGGTCATTCCCACCAGATTCACAGGATGCATGACATTTTGACTCAGCAATTTTGAAATTAGGTGCATTTCAACATACTTATGAATCAGACAAACAAACTATTAGGCTTTTGTGTTTTTTGTTGTACTCCTGTCCTGTCCTAGAATGTTATTTTAGGTCAGGCACAGGATGGGGGAGCTTGTGTGGCAGATGCTTTGATAGAGGCTAGACACAGACCAGATGTGAGGGCAGGAGAACTCCCTTCCAGGGCATGTTTGCCGCAATTGATTAACACTGGAGCTGAGAAGCCTCCTGGGAAAAGAGCAAGCAGAGTGTGTCAGACACTAGATTCAGGGAAGACAATCTAGCCTGAGGATGTGATCAGTAAGATGCTGAAGATGGTGGGTGCTGTTCTCAGTAGTGTTCTGACTGCTGCTTGAGCCCATCACCCTTGGAGTGTAAAGACACTCCATCACCCTTGAGGGGTGGGTAGCCTGAGGAGAGAATGGCTGAGGGTACGTAAGCTGTCATCTCAGGACCCACACCCCTTTCTACGCAGAGGTTTATTTCCTACTTCCCTAGCTCTTTCTTAGTGGTTGGATGAGGAGTGGCCTGAGCCTGGGGAGCAGATCCAGTAGAATGGTGGGAACTACCCTGGAGAGGGCAGAGGCAGGTCATCTGAAAAGATAAAGATATAAGAAATAGCACACACTGCTGTATTTAAAATGGATAACCAACAAGGACCTTCTGTATAGCACAGGGAAACTCTGCTCAATATTATGTAACAACCTAAATGGGAAAATAATTTGAAAAAGGATAGATACACGTATGTGTATAACTGAATCACTTTGCTGTACACCTGAAATTAACAGCATTGTTAATCAACTATACTCCAATATAAAATAAAAAGTTAAAAAATTTTTTAAAAAAGAAATAGCAAAGAAAATGTGCCAAATAAAGAAGGAAATACAGTAAACATAACATGCAGTGATTATAACATAAAATAATATGACAGCCTTGAGACTGCACATGTCATATTAATAAATGGAACAGGCTTTACTGGTTTCTTCTCTTTTCTTGTTGTAGTGACAAATGAGCCAATTATCAAATTAGCTTACAAGGCAATGTTATATTTAAGAGGCACACCTCAATCACAGTGATTCAAAAGACCAAAAATAAAGAAACAGGCAAAGTTATACCAGAAAAATAAAAACAATAAGAAAGAAGGGTGATGATTCTTATATTAGACAAAGTGAATTCAGGCCAAAAAGCTTCAAATGAGAGAAAAAAGGATGCTATTAATATATAAGCCTGAAAATCACAGTTCACAATGGAGATAAATTATAAACATCTATGCACCAAATAATACAGCAACCACCAATATAAAGCAGAAATGACGTGAAATGAGAATAGCAATAGATGAAAACACGTTAGTAAAAGGAGACTTCAACACACCACACTCAGCATGGCAGTTCTAGTGGAAAGAGAAAAGATATAAGGGTTTCAAACCATTTGATAAATAATAAGGTAGATCTTATGCATGTATATTCAACACTATGCCCTAATAATAAAGATTGTCTTGTTTTCAAATGCAGTGAACATGGATCATTTTGAAAAATTGATGTGTATTCCTTTTGTGGTCTCAGTAAATTAACCCTCTGGGTGAGGGGGGCACCAAGCCCTCACAAGGTGACCCTTTCTCCCAGAGCTTTGTGTAAATTCGTTCCAGGCACCTGCATCTTGGCCTGGTTTGGCTCTGTCCTCCTGTATGTTCTTGTCACCTATTTCCAGATTGGGGGACTTATTCTTTCTTTTAAAGCTAAGAAGTTTTTCAGAGGCAGTAAAGCAAAGCCCTTAATTGCTAAGCAGGAAGGGAGGGGCTTTGCTGTGTGAGCGGTTGTAACCACCATGAAAAGTTTGTCTGCTTTATAACTTTATTAAAAAAGAAAGAAGCAAAGAACACCCAAAGCAAAAATAACCACACACATGGGCACGCAAAACTGCAAAATACTTTTATAGGAATCATTCTTAATTTCTATATCAGATAGGAGTTGGTCTTTCACAATAGCCATGTGTTCATACTCATTCAAATGATGCTCCAGGCGCTGGGAAAAGGAGGCTTCATGTCTTAGCACAGCCATGAAAAGACACATTTGCTCATGAGCCCTCAGGAAATGAAGTCTGATATAGAAGAAATTAGCCTAATGGTAGTTCAGGCAGGAAGCTTGAAATAAGCATATCCATTGTCTTCTTCCTTTTTTAGATTGGTTTTCCCTCCACGCTGTGATTTGAACTCTATGATCTCCAGGGTTGAAGCTGGAGGGGGAGTTGGGATGACAGAAAGGGCAGAGGTAGACACAACTTTTGAGCTGGTGGACACAGCTCCAGCTCTGCAGAATTCTCAAGGCCTTGTAATTTTTGGACACCGCCCTATTTTCTCTAGTTGAACACTCACTTTATTTTCCCATATGTTAACATTTATGAACTTGGGAACTGTAACGCATGCCCTGTCAAAATGGTTTGCCTGCTGCTGGGCAGAGGAGTGAGGTGCCAATACCGTTGGCACTGCCTATGGCCACAAGCTTTGCCAGTGTAGAAGTACCTCTCCCTCCACGTTGCCACTTCTGTTTCATTATTGGCACCACACACTGTTAAATTCGATTTGTGTCCCTAATGGTCACAGAAAATGTCTTCACAAAGCTTACACTGCTTTACTGTATTGAAGCAAAAGCATTACAAATTGCCCCATCACACAGGGTAAATTATGAAAATTTTCAAAACCAGGGAAAATTGGTGTGACCACTTCATGCATCATGAAAAAACTATTATTTAGGCTTCAAAATCTTTCAAAAGTTTCTAGTGACTTTCAATAGAAGCTGCATAACATTTAACTTTAAAAAAGGAAACACAGAATTATGTTTAAACAAAGAGGAAATGCCAACAAACCCCTAGGGTTCTCTGTGATGCCTTCAAATTACATTGTCAACCTTAAGTGTGCCAAGCTCTTTAGCATGACTCAGGGCAGCATCTCCTAAGGCTGTGAAAAACTGTAGGTGTCCAGAATGACTTGGAAAACTATTTAGTCTCTGATTATGAAATAAACTACAGCTAAACTCTGGTAATAAAATCAGCATATAATTGTGAAGGGTGGAAGGTATGTATCTAGAATTTTTTTTTTTTTTTTTTGCGTGTGGATGTTCAGTTGTCCCAGTACCATTTGTTGAAAAGACCATCTTTTCTCCATTGTGTTTCCTTTGCTCCTTTGTCAAAGATCAGTTTGTTATATTTATTGGGGTGTGTTTCTGCGTTCTCTATTCTGTTCCATTGATCCATTTGTCTATTTTTTTGCCAATACCACACTGTTCTGATTATCATATCTTTGTAGTTAGTCTTGAAACGAGGTAGTGTCAGTCCTCCAACTTTTTTCTTCTTTTTCAATATTGTGTTGGCTATTCTGGATCGTTTGCCTGTCCATATAAACTTCAGAATAAGTTTATCAATATCCACAAAATAGCATGCTGGAATTTTTATTGGGATAGCACTGAATCTACAGATCAAGTTAGGAAGAACTGACATCTTGACAATATTGAGTCTTCCTATCCATGTATTGTACATGGAATAATCTCTCCATTTATTTAGTTCTTCTCTGACATCTTTCATTGGAGTTTTGTAGTTTTCTTTGTATAAATCTTTACATACTTGGTTAGACTTACATCTAAGTAGTTCATTTTGGGGGATGCTAATGTAAACAATATTGTGTTTTTAATTCCAAATTCCACGGTTCATTGCTGGTGTATAAGAAAGCAAAGGCAGCATATAATTGCATGGGTAAATGAATACTAAAGTTATTTAAGACTGTGCATAGTAAATTCAGCCACTCTCTCTCTCTTTTCCCCCTCCTTCTTTCTTTCTAACTTCTCTTATTTCTTTCTCCCACTGAAAAGCTTCTATTCATTGATAGAGCATCTTAACATCAGTGGCATCTTAGAATTGGGGAAATATGATGTTTTTTAGGCTGCTCAAGTGAACCATTAAGGGATGAAGGGCTAGGGATGATTTCAAACAAATGAGATTACTGGGTGTTCTAAGAGAAGATGCTGAAAAACTGGAATCACCGTAGAGAGTCAAGGGCAGATAAATATAAGCAAAGACTGGGTTCTTCCAATGTATTTGGAGTAGAAAGAGTGGGTTTGTGAGCACGGCAAGTCAGTCAGATGGGAAGATCAGCAAGTTGCAGTCTCAAAAGAAGGGAAGTCAGTGAAGTTTGACATTTCGAATCCAAGACTTGAGTGGAAGAGATCTTGGTCACATCCTTGACGGATGCTTTCATTTAACAGATAAGGAAAATGGGCTCATGTGGCAGAAAAAATCTGCAGAGCTGAGACTAGCTCTTAGGTGACCAAGACCCTGTTCCAGGGATTTTCTGTGGGATGAATAAATAAATGATGGATTCTGGTGTGATTGTCTGAATGCTTCATCTATGATCTCAACCTAACACAAACCATGTTCCAAGTAAAAACAGTTCCATGGGATGTGAATAGGCATTTATTTATTCCTTGTTTGGCATTCATTTTGTGCCATATTTTTTCTCTTGTCCTCACTTTAAAAAATGGTTGTGATATAACTTATATGCAGTAGATGTATTCAGTTCTGTGAGTTTTGACAAGTGCACAGCCACGTAGCCATCACTACAATTAATATATTTCCTTCATTTCCAAAACTTCCCCCTTGCCCTTTTGTAGTCATTCCCTCTCCTACTCCTAGACTTTGGCAGCCATCTATCAGCTTTCTGTTCTAGAAGTTTTACCTATTTCAGGATGTCATATGAATGATATGATACAACACGTAGCCTTCTGAGTCTGGCTTCTTTCCTTCACGTAATGTATTTGCTATTCAGCCATGTCCTTGCATGTTTCAGTAGTTCAGTCTTCTTTGTTACAGAGTAGTATTCCATTGTACACATCACAGTGTGTTCATCTATTTGTGATGTAGGGGAGGAAAAAACTTTTTCCTCAACCCTCTTAGGTTCATTGAGCGCAGCACTGAAAATTAAACACACAAAAAAGATTAACAGGAAAAAAAAAGGAGGGGAGGAAGTTGTATCCCTTCATCTCACCCCAGGATCCTTATTTCCTGCCCCAGAAATGATCTCTTGCCAGAATGGTTGGCAGCTGGAATGTTACAACCTTCAGGAGAACCACACCTCCACCTGCAGGAGGATGGTCCGGCTACAACAAGATAATCATATAAAAAGTGATATCAATCTATTTCCCCAAGTTTGGTTTCAAAAAGGCTAAGGATACAGGTTCACTCATGGGCTTTTGATGGCAAATACTTAACAGAGATTTTAGTGAAACAGTGCTTTAAATGATTAATGTACCATCATTGTTGTCTCTCTTGACAGAACCACGTGGGCTGGGCTAGAGGAAGGCAAGATGACTGTATGAGTTCTTAGACCTTACGGGAGCCTGTTAAAACAAGTTATCTTGGGTGTTGGAACAAGGGAGGTACCACTTCCTTCCTGTTTTAAAACCATTCCATGCATCCATGCTATGGGCAGCATTTCAAGTCATGCTTGGAGGATGGCCCTGCCTCTGTTAGCTGGGTCTCCACAGGACTGTGCAGAGTAGAGCTTTGCCTTTCTTTGCCAGTGTCAATTGGACACTACATGAGTGAGAAATAAATTTCATAAATACAATTTTATATTTCATATAAATAAATAATAGTATTTTGCCACTGAGGTTTGGGGGTTTATGTGTGACAGCCACGAGCACGATCTTCACTAATACCAGATGCTTTATGACTGACTTTCCCTAGAATGTCAGCCCAAGTTTGCTGGAGATTCGGCTATGCGGTGACCAGGTACTTGAGGGTGTCTGGTAGGTGATTACCCTGAGACCAATGTACCTTAAACCAATATTCAGTGCGTGTGTACACCTTTCTGAACAACCAGAAGGAAGGCTGATGTTTAAAATATAAGTCTGGATCCTTGAATGTTGAGTAGATTTCCAATACACAGTAAGGACCAGCTTATATAGAAGGAAACATCCATTTACTGCAGATTTTTAAAAGTTCTTTCTTGGATTTCTATATCCAAATGAACAGTTTTAGAATTACCTGCTCAGTAATTATTTATTGATGAATTAATTTAATTGGAGAAGAAAATACAAGAACTTTATATGCCCATCCTGGTTTGCGCAAAATTGTTCAGATATCTTAAACAAACAAATAGTCCAAATAATAATCACTTGAGTTCTTAAATGTCTTAACAATATCTATATAGAGGGGTGGGATAGGGAGGGTGGGAGGGAAGGAGACGCAAGAGGGAAGAGATATGGGAACATATGTATAACTGATTCATTTTGTTATAAAGCAGAAACTAACACACCATTGTAAAGCAATTATACTCCAATAAAGATGTAAAAAACAAAACAAAACAAAACAATATCTATAGACGACTGCTTAACCTCCAAGATAATATTATAAAATCTACTGTGTTTTGTTTTTCATTTCAAGCCTTCCCCCTATAAGGAAGGATCCCATGTTAGGACAGCTCACTTTCACTTCAGTAACTTTGGTGGGGCTTAGTCTCCTTCCTTTATCAGTCTGTCACAGGGGCTTCTTGGACTGGGAAGTTTGCCAAGCTCCTCACATTTCAGCCGCAGAAAGCAAAACTCACTGGAAGAATACACTTCCCTTCTCTTCCCAGCAATAACTGCTTTATCCAATCACCAGGAAGTCCTGTCCCCTGTCAGCAGTACAGTGTGTTTATGTGTGTCTTACCCACAATGTGGCATTAAAAAGACATAAATACTGGGACTTCCCTGGTGGTGCAGTGGTTAAGAGTCCGCCTGCCAATTCAGGGGACACGGGTTCAAGCTCCCACATGCCGTGCAGCAACTAAGCCCGTGCACCACAACTACTGAGCCTGCGCTCTAGAACCCTCGAGCCACAACTCTGAGCCCACGTGCCACAACTACTGAAGCCTATGTGCCTGGAGCCCGTGCTCCGCAACAAGAGAAGCCACCGCAATGAGAAGCTCGCGCACCGCAGCGAAGAGTAGCCCCCGCTTGCCTCAACTAGAGAAAGCCCTCGTGCAGCAACGAAGACCCAACACAGCCAAAAATAAAATTTAAAAAAAGATATAATATGTAAAAAAAGACATAAATATTAAGATGCAACAGAAAAGCGCTTTTCCCATGACTCCCTGGAAATCCCTAATCTGTCTGATAAGCTTCGTTTGCTGCTTTCCTCCTGCAGGGAACATTCCTGCCTATGTTGGGTGGTGATCTTTCCTATACCTGCCGGGCAGTTCACCCTGGGGGATCCTGGGGGGGGGGGGGCGGGCAGTTGTGCCTATTTGCATTGGTCTCTAGGCACCCAAATTGTGCTCACTTTTCTCTTCTAGAAAAGTGATTTACTCCCCCCCAAATGTTTCTTCTTTCTGATAACGTATGGCTATAATGATAACTCTGATTCAGGAACATTCCTGGACAGTAAATTTAGTGAAAATATGTATACTGCTCATACCTGGTGCCCCAGTTACTGTTGCTGCATAAGAAATTATGCCTAAAACTCAGCAGCTTCAAACAACCAGCTCATGGATTCCATGGGTTTGGAATTTAGACAGCAGGGATGGCTTGCCTCTGTTCCATGATATCTGGGGCTTAGACAGCTGGGGGTGTCACAGCCTTTGGGGGATAAAATCATCTGAAGACTCCTTCATTTGCACGTCTGGCACCTGGCCTGGGAGCATTTGAAGATGAGCACCGTGGACTGGAGAACCTATCCAGGGCCTCTCCACGTGAAGGCTTCCTCACAGCATGGCGGCCCCAGGGTAGCTGCACTTCTGGTGTGGAAGCTCAGGGCTCCAAGTGCAAGTGCCTCAGCAAGCAAGACAGAAGCTCCAGGCCTCTTATGACCTGGAGGTCATAGAGCATTATTTCCACTGGCTTCTACTGGTTACAGTCGAGTCACAGCCTTCCCAGATTCAAAGGAATGGGAATTTGACCCTACCTCTGGATGGTTAGTGGTAAGGTTCTAGAAGAGCCTGGATACTCTTGTAATCTTTCCATCTCTGGAAAATACAATCAGCCGCACCAGATTCTGCTTTAGAGGTTGCAAGGGGATTTGTGTTGCAGAATTTGAAACCACACATGGTCGGTGCTTGTGCTTTGCAAACAAAGCGCTCTGGGGGTCCAGGAGGGGCAAAGTCTTTCCTCATTGAGATGAATCTGGTTGCATTTGAGCTAAACCTGGCAAGATGGGGGAGGCAAGAGGGAACACTAGGAAGGAGGAGACTGCACTTTTAAATACAGGGAGGTAGGGAAGTATGGGGTAATGTGACTACATCATTGTACCTACAGAGTTGGAGGGTGTGCGCCGGGGTGGAGGGAGAGAAGCTTTAAATGTACACGGAGCCCGAATTTGTGTGAGCATTTGACTGACAAAGCAAAAGCCCAGGAAGGCTGTTTATATCTGTCCCTCCTGCCTTCTCCCTCCCCGCCCTTAGTCTATATACATTTAAAATATTTTATCGTGTCGCTTGAAATAAGGTGAGCACTCCTTTGTTCTTCTGATACGTTTAGGCATAAACGTATTTTGCTGCTTTCTGGGCTCTCATTTTTATACTGTTACTTCTTTGCACACCATCTTGGCCCCTCATGACCACTTTGATTTTCTGAGAACTTATTCAAAATGTAGAGAAAATGGACCCACTCAGACTCGCTTGTCCCCAGCTGTCTCCTCCATTCCTTCCAGCTCTCTCCTTGCTCTGCCAAACTGCACCTGATTCGGTCTCACACTTATTTTTATCTTTCGTTGTATGTGTTATTCATGCCTGAAAGAGCCTGCCCCCTGGATGCTGGCCAGTCATCCTGAACATTTTGTAAGGCAAATTTATTGGAAGTTGGGTCCATATTTAATCATCACTGTATCCCCAATGCCTAGCAAGAAGGTAAGGTACCGTGGTTGGCTCAGCACAGCCCATACCTGGATGTTATTCAAAGTAGAATCAGGAAGGAAAGAAAGTTAATTTAAAAATACCCTCTGAGGATCAGTTAGGAGTTTGGGATTAGCATATACGAACAACTATATATAAAATAGATAAACAACGTCCTACTGTATACCACAGGAAACTGTATTCAATATCTTATAATAACTTATTAGGAAAAAGAACGTATGTATAACCGAATCACTTTGCAGTACACCTGAAACTAACACAACATTGTAACTCAACTATACTTCAATTTTTAAAAAGTGGTAAAAATACTCTCTGAGAATTTGAATCGGGCAATTGCTGTGGGGAAAAGAAAGACAAAGAATCAATCCCTCCCTTCAATGAGTTCCCAATCTGTTGGGGGTGCCCAAGCATGAACACATGGAAAGGTAAATGGCAGGGTGGTGGCAGAATAATGGGCCCCTAAAACACCCACGTCCTAATCCTTGAAAACTGTGAATATGTTACTTTACGTGACAGAAAGAACTTTGCAGATGTGATTAAGTCAAAGCTCCGAGACGGGGAGATTATTCTGGATTATCTAGCTCAGCCCAATGTAATCACATGCGTCCTTGTAAGTGAAAGACAGAGGCAAGTCAGTGATACAATATGGGAATGACTTGAGTGGCCATTGTTGGCTATGAGCCAAGACATGAAAACAGACTCTAGAAGCTGGAAAGGACAGAAAGGAGCACAACCCTGCCTACGACCACCTTGATTTTAGTCCATTAAGACCCATTTTGTAATTCTGATCTGCAGACGGTAAGATAACAAATTGGTGTCGTGTTAAGCTATTATGCTCGTGGTAATTTATTACACCAGCTAAAAGGAAACTAATAACAGCAAAGTTAAATGAGGCAAAAATCCAGAAAATAGTGTCATAGGTCAATAAACCAGAAATTGCCACATACTGGGGTTTCTACTGAATGTCATATATGCATCATCCTTCCCCGCCCCCCAAAAAACCTGACTCCTAAACATTCAAGCATGAAAAATAATTGGGCTTATGGGAAAGGTAGGGTTGGGGCAGATCATTTAAACGTATGGAACTTACAACCAGAGCACTGATCAAAGTAATAACTGTGCTAATAAAAATATTAGTACAGTTCATCTCAGCTGGCATTGCACCTACCTCAGTGAGTCCATCCTTGGCAGGTTTATACCCTGGGCTTGTTGCTTTCTCCTTGAGAATGGAATGTTCAGAAGGACATTGGTTTCTGAGAGTGACTTGCTTCCTTCATTAAAATTAAAAATATTGTCCTGAGATAGTCTTCTTGATCAATTACTCCTTTTTAAACACAGGGAGAAATGTCTTTGCAAATCCTTCACCTACACTTACAACTTCCCCAGATGTACCGGGAAGTCCCGTTTCTTGAAGTGATGAAACCAGCTCCTATTTGCATTAATGGAAGACGCTTCTGCAAGAGATTCAGATTTTTTTTCTAAGTTTTCGTAGAGCGCTAAAACTTTCTCTTGAATTCTGAAAACCCTTGCTGCTCATATCTGCAAAATGTTGATCGGCTTGGAAAGACTGGGGAGGAGCAGACTGTAATTAGTAGAAGCAGTGAGTGCTGTGAGTTCAAACAGTGGCAGCGGGTGGGAAAGGCCTCCTGCTGGCCGTGGTCTGGAGCTGAGCCTTGGGGATGACTAAGACTGTGGAGGGTACACGCTACCTTCCAGGCGGAGGGAAGAACCATGGCAGCACCATCAACCTTGGTGTGTCCCTGGTGGGCTGCTTGGCTCGGGTACCACTGGCTGGCTCAGTGGCCAGAGGTAGGAGTCCTCCCATGCACGTGGCTGCTGCTCATGGTATTGGACGGTGGGCATTTAGAAGTTTCTCTCAAAGAGGCAGCGCCAGCCCTATGCTCACTCCTTATGCTACGGTTTCCTCACATATCCTTCAAGCTGCCTCACCGCTGTAATTTCCCCTTCAAAACAACGTCCTGTGATTTTGTGGCATTGGCACTCTTGGAGGAAATAAAAATATAGAAGAGAAATTTCTAGACGGGCATACTTCCCCAACATTTCCAGCCAAGGTCCTTCAAATGATTGTAATGCCTCTGCCTATCACAGAACGCTTAGAGAAAAGCCTCACCAACAAAGCAACTATAGGATAGGTGGGCCTTCAAGAGCTCATGCTGCCTCATGGATGTCAGCACCGCCTGTGTATTGATGATGTGTACTATGAACTTCTCGGCCGCGGAGCCACTCTTTTTTTTCGGTACGCGGGCCTCTCACTGTTGTGGCCTCTCCCGTTGTGGAACACAGGCTCCGGATGCACAGGCTCAGCGGCCATGGCTCACAGGCCCAGGCGCTCTGCGGCATGTGGGATCTTCCCAGACCGGGGCACGAACCCGTGTCTCCTGCATCAGCAGGCGGATTCTCAACCACTGCGCCACCAGGGAAGTCCGCGGAGCCACTCTTAACCCGAAACAATTCCTCCTCCTCCAAGGCCCGTGCGTCTATTCTTCTCCCTCCCCTTCCCTCCTCCCTCCCCTCCCCCTGCTTCTCTCTCCGCGTCTCTATCGTAAATCAACTATACTCCAGTGAAAAAACTAATAATGAAAAATGAGTTACACACAATGGATTAGTAAATGCCGATAAGGCACAGATTGGATAGCTAAGTGAAGTGGACTTAAATTACACAATAAGGAGCTCTATCCGGGGCAGTTATGAACCCAGCGCTGGAAGACTTTAAAAAGAGGATCCATTAAACTTGGTTTAAACTGGGACTTATTAAAGGTAAGAGGAGGAAAGAGTTAGGGAGGTAACTTTCACTGTGCAGCCCCTGCCCAGGAAGCTGCACCTGCAAGTGTAAATATTTGTTCACCAGTTGGTTCAGCAAATCACCGTGCTGCCACACTCATTGGCTCCCAAGTTCTCTGATTTGAAGCTGGTACAGTGAGAAGGTGAGAGTCCTGTTGGCCTTTGTGTTCTAAAGCAGGGACACGAAGTACTGTGGACCTTGACCTTCCGTTAACACCGCAGAGAAATGATCTCCATAATCCCCTGAATTCCCATCATCCCACTGCATTAGCAAAGATATCAGGTGGTATTTTTCCATGGACCATATTCCAGTGCAATGCCCTGGAGAAAAGCTTGGGAAGTTGGCACTAGTACAATGTAGTACAGGATGGTGGGGATGGGAGGTGGAGAGGAAAGAAAAGGACTTATATGTTTTCGAAAATTGCTGCCACAAGATAAGGTTGTTTCTGCAAACCTCCGACATGGATGGGGGCAGCGAGGACTGTGTGAGACCAGGGCAGAAAGAACTATAGTCAGCAAATAAATACACGATTCACACTAGCTGGTGGCTGGGGAAAAGGGTTGGGAAAGGACTGAGTCTGCAAGTAGTCAGAGACTAATAATTTTTGAAGGCATATCTAGGGCTAGGTGTCTGATTTAATTTCATTGGTATGGAGTGATGATTTGGAGTTAACATTCAGAAAAACAATTTATCTCATGCAGCACCAGACTACAAATAGAGGTCTCTTAATAGACCTTGATCGCTGGATTCAAATGATGTCCCATGTCCTGGGGGCCAGGTGGCTCTGCCACTGGCCTCACAGTGACCTCTGGGTAACAGAGCCTTGCCGTGAGGGAAGAGGTGTTGGGCAGGCGCTGGGAGATTATGAAAGGAGTCAGTCACCTATAAGAGTCCTGGCTGTTACCAGGAAGTGATCTAAAAAAAAACAAAAGAAAATAAAAGAAATATGCATATCAGAAGTTGGCACCGATCTTTTACTGACAGGCTGTTTGGAGAAGTGCATTCATTTCAAGGTATTAAACCCCACGTTCTCTCTGGGTGGAAACACTGAAAGCTCCTCCTGGCTGCTTTGGGCTCTGAGTGTGACCAGATCATTCCTGGGGACCTCTTTCAGGTGGGGCAGGCTCCAGGGGAGGAATAAAAGCAGAGACTTTGATGAAAGTTTCTCAGTGACAAGCTCTTTCATCCATCATTTGTGTCCAGGAGGCAAGTTCCAAAATCCTCCTTAAGCAAAACTTGAAGAGATCCAAGGATGCTGTCTTAAAGCCTGGGGAATTTATCACAAGGCAGACGGACACGGCAGCAGCATAGGGGGTGTGGGCGTGGGACTCAAATCCAGCCACGGGCCGGGTTTTCTCAGCAGGGGGGAATAAACTGACTCTGCTGGGGTACCTCTCTCAGGAAGACCCCAGCCCAGAGGAGACAGTCTGAGGTGTCTGAATACCCACGTGACTGTTCATGACATTGGGTAAAGCTCAGGGTGGGACACCATGAGACCTCAGATTAAGATTGAAATGTCGGCTGAATGCTTATGTGCGAATTTTATTTTTGAGTTGTGACTTCCTTCCTGTATCGGGTGGCCAATGCATGAGCTGGAGGAGGGAGAGTTGTTATCACTCTGCAAAAGATGTTTCCCCAATTTTCTGGGTGGATTCTTGAGTCAATAGAAACCTGACACTGCTGAGAAGTAATGTAGCCCCCTAATCACAGGCTCATGGGCCCAGAGACAGAATATCATGCATGTCCTTCCATCCATTTCTATTTGGAGACCCCAGAAGGGTGGGAGAAGGTAATTTCTGCAGCAGCCTTTGCTGTTCCACAGCTGAAAGAGGAACTAAAATTGAAGGCAGGAAAGTGACATTTTGAAAATGCCTATGGAATTCACTGAGCATTATAAAGCAATCTGTCTTTAAAACGTCCTAAGAAATCACCACTGGGGATATACGTTTTTCAGACCCTTGGGATGATCTGTCTTGTAGTTGTTGTAAAATTGAAGAATTACCATTATTGCTTTTCTGACCGCCTGCTGAAAATATGATGGACGTGAAATTCCAAAAGCAACACCAAATTATTCACCAAGAGGAAACCCCTTGTTAGTTGCTTCCCAGTAATGGGTTTTCATAAAATGGTGTTTAAAACCATTTTTCTATAGATGATATTCACCTAGAATGGAAAATTAAGCTAAAATATTTTATGACCTCAGAACATCTCATTTTCTCTCTCTCTCTCTCTCCTCTCTGAGTTCTGTTTGGCTTAAATGTATAAAGCTTTGGACCATGGAGATATTCCACAGAACTAGGTTAGGAGGACAAAGTGTTGAGATAGAAGGAATTTTTAGCCAGCAATTCCCCAGTAGCACACGATTTCCTTTTATTTTTCTCCTTGCTTCTTGTTCTCCTCCAGCGGAGAGCAGGGTGTGTGAGGTGAGGACCCGATTACAAGGCTGCCCAGGCAGGAAATACTGTCTTGTATCATCAGATTTTAAAAGGGAGAGATTTTAGAAAGTAGTATACATTTATGGTTTACTTCTTTCATTTTGTTCAACGCCACGGACTTCTTCATGCTTTGTAGTAGCTCAAAACGTTGCAAATCCCAAAGCGAGCCTGTGAAATTAAGTTTAGTGGCCACTCTTTTCCTAAAATGCTGGGGAATTTTTTTTTTTAAAAAAGCTTAGTGTGTTTTTTCAGTTGGTCAGAAGATATTTATAGACCTCCCCTGGGTACAGAGTGATGTAATGGGTCCTTAGGGATAGCAATTAAAGAGCAGGCTTGGGCCCTGCCCAGCTGTATTTACCACCTTTTGAAAGAGGAGGCCTTGTGTGTAATGTAAGAAGCTTGCCCCGTGGAGCCCAGCAGATTGGGGTGCAGACAGAGGGAGGGGCAGCACGGGGGCCCACCATGGTGGAGAAGAACAGAAACATTTGGCTGGGACCCCAAATTCAAACTTATACTGGGTTCTGGAAAAATATAAAAGTAAGTGGCCCAGGCCTCTCTCAACCTCTGAGAGACACTGGCAGGGAAAAGGAGACACAAGGAGAAAGACAACTGTGACAAGTGGTGGCCGTCCCAGCCCCTCCACTGTTTCTACTCACTTCTGTCTGAACCCGTCATCTGGCTCTTGCCCTTTGCTGCCCAGCCCTTCTCCTGCTCTTTCAATGCTTACATCTTAACTCCCAAAGTAGATTGGGAGGCTGCTGGTGTCATGGAAATAATATGATTCTGGAGTAAGCTGGACCTGGGTTCAAATCCTCTATCTGTACACATTTATAATGTTAGACTTTATGTTCCCGTCTGAAAAATGGGAGCGCCAATACCTAGCATTCGGGGTACTTGGGAAGACTAAGGTGGTAACATGCGCAAGCGCACAGCGTGGTGCCTAGCACAGGACAGAGGTTCAGTGACGGTTACTCGTCCTCGGCCCCCTTAGGGGGAGCCAGTCATCAGGCTTCGCCCATATTGATGTGTGAGTGGACTAGATAGGGCACGGAAACTGGTTGTGTTGCCGACCCGAAGTGAGGTCCCCCAGTTCCCCTGTTTCTAAAGAGGCTGGAATGATTCCACTGGTGTTTTGCAAAGTGGAGTGTGACATGCAACTTTTCACCAGCATGTACGTAGTCCCTGCTCACCCTAAGGAAGAAAGGAATAAACGGCCAGGAGGAAGAGCGGTTTGATCATCAGATGGTTAAATGTGGTGAGATAATGTTCTATTAGAGGTTTTGAAACATTCAACGTATGTTCTCTTTGCTTCCGATCAACCTGAGTAGAAAACATTTGGAGATACACACACATCTGTGTGAAATATCTGCGTATAAGTCGAGCCTGGGGCTGGTTCTTCGTCTGTAGCCTCTCAGCTCCATTCCCACGCTCTCCGCCCTTCTCCATGGAGGGCTGGAAGGCTGCAAACTACATTTCCCAGACTCCCCTGCCGGCTGGCTTCCAACTGGGCTCTACCAATGGGAGACACGGCTGGGAGACTGGAAGGTAAGTGGAAAGGAGGAGCCAATTTAAAAAAAATTCTGCTGAAGTCTTTGGCAGCGGCAGCAGCAGTGGGTGATGCGGGTTTGTGCTCAGGTAGTGGAATTTCAGCAGGAGAGGCAGAGATGCCCCCGGAGCCTCCACAGCACAGGATTCCTGCGCACTGGCTCTGGCAGCAGCAGGGTGAGTGATAGACACCTGTGGGTGGGAGTTCAGCCTCCTGGGTTCCAGAAAGATGTTCCAACAATAGCAGTGGAGTAGTGGATGTCCTAGCAACCTCAGCAGCAGAGCAATCGTGGATTCTGGATAACACCATTTTTTCTTTCCCTCAACACTATTTTTTCTCTGTTTGGTCAGCCCTAGGATGGTAGTAGCTTTCTGCAGTTACTAATCTCTGAGTGATCTCAGCTTCTCTTTCTCTCTTTTTTATTTCCCTCCAGCCCTTCAACACATTTGTAGCTGATTTCCTGTGTTAACGCTCTTCCATTTGAAAGTCCTACAGTGGTTTCTGTTTTGCTGACTGGACACTGACCCATACGTACACATTGAAACTAAACACAACAACTGAAGACAAATCAAATTAAAATTTCAATGTGCTTCATCTGCTACTCCACTTGCATTTTGGAGCTTACAATCAGGAAGGGATAAGCAAGACTTTATCCCCAAAATTTGACAACAAAACTCAGTTCCTTGTCATTGTCTTGCAGGGTCTACCAAGAAAAAGAGACAAGTTAACAAGACAAGTGTTTTAGAACAGGAGACTTCCCTTTGAGAGATGCCTGTCTATAACCTTAGTCCATAACGACCTTAATAATAGATGCCCTTTCAGCAGGTGTTTTTTATATGTTAGGCCTTTCAAAGATATTATTTCACTTAATTACCATAATAACCCTAGAAATTAGGTATTGTTCTTATTTCACATACGAGGAAAATAAAATATTTTTAACGGCACTGGTTGATTGTTTAATGGCTACATACCCCTCCTTTGCTAGAATGCATACTTTTTGCAATGTGGCCCAGCCACGCCTCTTATTCCAGCGGCACAGTCTGTTTCTTCACTCCCTAGAACTTGAGATGACTTTGTGACTTATTCTGGCCTGTAGAATGTGCCAGAAGAGACCTGCGAGTCCCAGAGCCCAGGCTCAAGAGGTCCGGCAGCTTCTGCCTTCCTTCGCTTGGAACATCGCCCTGTAATATCCCTGAAGGCCTCAGGCTTTGCCTATTGGAGGATGAGAGACCCTGTGGTGAAGAAACATCAGAGCATTTAGAGTTATAGAAAGAAAACGTTAGGGACTTCCCTGGTGGTCCCGTGGTAAAGAATCCACCTTACAATGCAGGGGACTCAGGTTCGATCCCTGGTCCGGGAACTAAGATCCCACATGCATGCCGCAACTAAGCCTGCGCTCTACAGCTAGAGAGGAGAAAACCTGCATGCCACAACTAGAGAGAAGCCCACGTGCTGCAACTAAGACCTGACACAGCCAAAAAAAAAAAAAAAAAAAGAAAATGTTAGAGTTCAAACTGGTTACTCGAGGCCAAAACATCATTTCCTCAGGCTAATTCCACTGGTGACCCTGGGAAGGAATTGAGCTCTAACCTGGTTACCACCACCTGGTAAATAGGGTTGGTCCAAGGCACAGGCAAGAGAAGAGAGGCATCACTATTGGATACAGGCAGATTCTGACCAAGACTCCAGGCCAGGGGAAAGAAAAGAGAGAGTGCTCTCTTCATCCCAGAGCCCAGCTGAAGGCTGGATCTCTTGTCTGAGTTCCGACTAGAAACAATAAAATGTCATAACAAAAGTGCTGTAAAGTCTTCAATTGACATAGGCAGTGTGATATCTGTCTCTATTTAACTGACACCTCAGGAGCAGGTAGTTAATAGTGAAGGACCCTCCTCAGGAATGAATACACCCTCCAGGGGAGGTTTGTGGGAGGGTTATTAGAAAGGTCCTACTCTAGGGACAGCTATAAGCACTTCCCCTATCTTCATTCCCAATAAACACCAGCAGCTTGGATATTTAACACAATGGATCTTGGCAATAGTTTTCCCTGGTGAAATAAGGTGTTTCAAATATGTGAGTTGGTTGAAAGTACTGCATCAGACATTCCTGCCCTTGCTTAAAAAGGGTATTGTGATCTAGAAAGCCTAATTGATAGTTTATGCCCTTCCCAGTGCAGTCTGTCTCTGGCTTAGGATTTGAAACGGGACCTGTATCCACAGCTTGTAGGAACATGGTCGCACCGGACTGTGACTAGATGTGTAGCTAAATGTGGTGTTAGAATATTGTCACATCTGCCTTAAGTGAATCTGTTATACAAGGAATCTGTCAGAGCGCCAGGAGGATGGAGAACTGATTCCTCACTGAGTTTGCAGAACTGGTTATGCAACTTTTTCGTGACTGCTGGCTTCCAAATGTTTATTTTATGGCAGAATTCAGTCTGAGACTTGCTTTCATGGTAATGTACCACCTGGTAATGAAACTGAGGACAGGAGACCATAGCCCTCCCCTCCCGCTATTGCAGGCACACGGGCCCACCTGGTGCCCACATATGAAGGTTTATGTCCCTTAGTTTGCGAAAGTTCTCAGAAGCTCGAAGCCTGGAATGGAGCATGAATCCCTTGTTAAGGACCTTGGTTGCAGCAGCAGAAGCGTTCTTTATTTCTAGGACCCTTTATATTTCTACATATTGGCTTTTCCACCATTAAACCCTTTGCAGTAGGCTGCCTCAGTTCTTTTATTAGAAAGGCTTATAAGATGAACGAAATGGTATTGAGCTAGGAGAATATTAACGAGAGCACCCTGCTGCTCCAGGAACCATTTTTTTTAATGTGTGTGTTTGTGTTTATAGGGTCAAAAGTTTCAGCTTTTGAAAGATACTTCAGGCAGGGCTGACATCCCTGTAGCCAACAAACCCCCCTGAGGCTACAATTTCTACCCCTTGGCTTGAGCCAAGTGCTCTTCTTAATTTCAAAGCCTCAGAAAACCTGTCCCACTCCAACTTATTTTTGCCCTGAGCCAGTTACTTTGCTTTTAGTATCTTTCAGTACCACCACCGGAGGTGGTGTCCTTCTTTTTTCTGTGCCCAATCGCCCATCTCTGCACCGCGAATACACCATTGAGTGACTCTTTACTTCTGTGTCAGCCGACTTTGGTTTTGGTAAGTGAGAAAATGCTTACTTTTTGCTACCTATGGTGTGAAATTCCTTTTGGAAGCCCCACCAATAAAATAAATAAGACCATCAGGAGTCCTTAGACTCGCTAAAATTCCAGACTCTATAAAAACAATATTTCCTGTCTAATCTTAATGTTAACAAAATGATCAGTTGGGAGCCGAAGCATGGTCGTGGGATGCGCTATTTTGGACATTAACTGCCTGATGTTTCGAGTAGCCAAGTCACGGTCCACGTTAACTTGCCAACGTGAAACATTCATTTCTCTGAAATGCATTTATAAATACCTCATAGTTGTGTATGTGTGTGATGTGTAAGTGTGCACCCCAAATCAGTAGAGAAAGCAGATAGTGTCATCACTACCATAAACATTCATGTTGAAAATCTATCATCGATTTAACTTTTTTTCACTCTTGGCCTTGAACTAAGCTTTGTGACCACTCTGTGAAAACAAAAGCATCGTAAATGCAAAATCGTCATGGGTTAAATGATTCCACAGAGGTGAGACTGGAGAGCAAGCAACGTTTTCGGAAAGGGCCTTTGCTCTTTGTTAGTGGCAAAAAAATATGTTTCCTTAGGAGGACGGTTACCTCTTCTTTAAAGGCCAGAGGATGGGAACAGGGGAGAGTGGGATGATCGTCTGATCGGAATTTACGCCAGTGGAATGCAGGCGAGTTGTACTTCTAAGGCTTTATGTTCACCCAGCTGGGCGCAGTCCTAGTCAGGAAAGCCATGAGATTTTTTGGACGCATCAAACTACAGTGATCATTCTTTCATAAAAGCTTGGGCTATTTATCATTAGGTTTGATGTAGTAGAATGGTTCCTGGACGTTTAACCAGAATGGCTAAGGAACTAGGCAGGGGGCTTCTCAGCTCTTTTCCAGAATCCGCCTCCTTTCTCCATTTACCCTGTCATCCCATGAAAACAATTCTCTGTCAACCCTGGACCCACTAAACCTGGGTTTAGCAAACAAGTTTTGATTCAATGACTGTCAACCCCTTACCTATCCACATATTCAATGACTCCAGCATTTGCTGTGTTCCTACTGTGTGCTACTGACTGAATTTTATAGGTGAGCGAATCGAAGCTCAGAGGATATATAACTTCCCTAAGGGCAATAGCTGCTAAGAAGCAGAGCTGGGATTTGAAAGCACTTTTAAAGTTCCTTAGACTTTAAGCCCTATGCTTTGTATTCATCTAATTTCAACATCTAGCCAAAATTTAAAAACTAGTGAGAATTCACCTGTACTTATGGATCACTTCACTCTTAAATGGACTCTTCCAGCTATTCTACCCACTGGCTCTGGGTATCTTTAGTGTTACCTTCCTAAATGTCTTTGGCTTTATCTTCTCTAGGTCAATATACAAGCAATTCAGGAGGAGAAAAATAGGCTTGAGGTTGGTGATTGGGAATATTGGTTCAGAGTGGGCACAGCCTTAATTGCAGGATCTTATTTTTTTATTTATTTTATTATTTTTTTTTGCGGTATGCAGGCCTCTCACTGTTGTGGCCTCTCCCGTTGCGGAGCACAGGCTCCGGACGCGCAGGCTCAGCGGCCATGGCTCACGGGCCCAGCCGCTCCGCAGCATGTGGGATCTTCCCGGACCGGGGCACGAACCCGCGTCCCCTGCATCGGCAGGCGGACTCTCAACCACTGCGCCACCAGGGAAGCCCAGGATCTTATATTTTTAATAACACTGTGGGGTAGGAAAAACTTTTTCTCTACCTTTCGACATTCAGTAGCTGAGGGTGCTGTGAATTATATTGACAAAAGACAGAGTAACAAGAGAAAAAAACAGATGTAATTGATTCATTTTTGCCATATTTATTCATGATTCTCTAAAAGGCCTCCCACCAGATAGTGCTGATTTGTCAACTGGGCTGATTCTCTTGGCATCCGAAGAAATCAACCTTTTAATCCTGGAAACGTTGATTGGACTTGATAGCCATGCTGCAGAGGATCGATCGGAATGAGTGCCTCAGGAGGATGTATATGCCCAATTCACGTGGAAGAAATCACTGTTAAGTCAGCTCACAGAAACTCCCGTGCATCCTCTGTGCTAGTTAATAACTGACTTTACATGGTAATTTATAATAGGGTTTTTCACCGCCATTGTGTCGTTTGATCCTCACGTGGGCTAAGTAGAGCAGACAGGCAAGGGAAGTGAGCTGGAAGGAATTTCAGTTGCAGAGAAGGAGCTGAAACTCACATCTTCACCCATAAGCCCTGCCTCTTTCCTTCTTCTCTGATGAGTCCTGTTTATCTTACACTGGGGAGTATGGCTTGAGGAGGAAGAGGACACAGGGCTTTGAATGCTTAGCTGAATTAGCTGATGAAAGTTCTTCTGAGGTAAGAAGCCAGTAGCCGATGCTGCCCTCCACTGATGTGAAAGCTCGGATACCCACCCAGTGTGGGCAGAATTGACTCTTCTAAGGGAACAGCAAGGGTCAACTATCAGGCACGTGCATCTCTAGGTCAAACAGCCAGGCACCCTCACTGGTAATGACCTTGCTGTGGGCTGGATATTAACGTTGTGGTCCACCTGGGCACGCTTGGTCTTCTTTGACATGCGTGGACTTTCCCACTGTGAATTATCGAGAAGTGGCAGGTCCTCGGACAGGAAACCAGAACTCAGAAGGTGGGCCTTCGTCAGGAAAGAGAATGAATCCTGAGGTTTCTCTGAGTCTCACTTCTTGGGTCTGAAATTTAAGGAACTGAGAAATGCTTTAAAGGATTCTAAGCGTTAGGAGTTAAGTCTGACCCCAGGGTCTGGAAGGCAGTTTGGGAATCCTACACTGAAGACCAGAATGCTGTATTTTCTAAGTCAGGATATTCAGCATTCTCTGCGTGTTCATGGAGAGTTGCTACCCCATACCTGTAGAGGAGGCCATTAGAGGAAGGGCCATACGCCCACCCTCGGGCCATACGCCCACCCTCGGGCCATATTGGCAAATAAGGGAGCGGCGCTTCTCTCTACAGCCCACTCTGAATGTCAGTAGACCTCAGGGAGCAGGACCTATGACAGAGACCACCTGCCCTTTTCAGTCAGAGTTGGAGGGGACATGGGATTTCCCAAAGCTGGTATCTTTTGGGAGTTCCTTTAATATTTCCAAGTCAAGCAAGAGAGACACGCTGTGCATCTATGCAAAGAGAAGTTAAAGCGTTGCTTCTTCTTTCATGGTTTCTTGCGCGCTCCAAGTTCACCAGATGTTCCAGTGCTTTGGGGACCACTCTCTGCCCTGCCACCTTTAGCTATCTGGGTTTGAAGTTTTAGTGTTTAGCTGTTATCATCCTGCACCTTGCAGTCTGTCCAAACACCAGAATAGATGATGTGATGTTAATTAGGTGCCCAAATCTTAAGTGTTTTTTTTTTTAAATAATTTTATGGAAAACATTCTGGAAAACTGACCACCTAAATATCTCAAGCAGGTATTTCCTGAAAGAGATTAAACTTCGGTTTGCCTTGGGGGCAGACTGTTCCCACTTGGCTGGGTCCTCACCGTTAGCCAGATGTAATCGTTTGTACTTGGCTAAGGCTCTGTCTCAGTCACTATTTTGTTGGCACTGAGAGAAGGTGGCACAAAGGGGGCAGAAATGCTTCCTGGCTTCATATGGACTTAGAATGAGTTGTACCAAAGCCTGCTGTCCAGCCTGGACTGAACCCGGCGGGTTCTTCTCATTGTGAGGTTATGTTCTCTGAACGGTTGTTCATACAGGCTGGCAAGTTAAGAGCAGCCTTCTGCAGAAGGACAAGCAGATGGCTCCTCAGCCTGTACCAGCGGAACGAACGTCACCAGGATGGGCTTTGGCCCAGCTCTCCCCAGATCTGACCTCGGGGTCCAGCGAGTGAGCACGATTCCACCAACTCAAGTGCCCGCAGGGGCCAGGCAAGTAAGATCACGACAAAAAGAGACTGGGTGGGATTCAGGCGAACGGGAGAATAAGGCCCCACTTAGAAGAGCTGCTCCTCAGCTTGAGCTCCTTGCTGGCAGGCAGATGCATGGGTGGAGGTTGCTATGTCTTCCTACTGCTCAAGGGAAGATGGAAACCTTGATTTTTTTACAAATGTGGATATCTCAATTGGAATATTGATTAATAATTCATAGTTTTGTTTTTGTTATTTTTAGTACGCGGGCCTCTCACTGTTGTGGCCTCTCCCGTTGCGGAGCACAGGCTCCGGCCGCGCAGGCTCAGCGGCCATGGCTCATGGGCCCAGCCGCTCCGCGGCATGTGGGATCCTCCCGGACCGGGGCACGAACCTGTGTCCCCTGCATCGGCAGGCAGACTGTCAACCACTGCGCCACCAGGGAAGCCCCATAGTTTTTTTTTTTTTTTTTTTTTTAAACTGCACTGCAAGTGTATTGCACAGAAGTTGAAAGTCTTGTCTCAACACACTGTTCTCTTACACTGTCTACAAATTTGTCCTTGACAACAGTAATAAAATTGACCTATACAGCCGTGATTCTCTTTCTCCCTTCCTTTTACATCTCTCGGGGCTTAGAATACATGACTTTTGAATACATGACTTAGAATGAATTCTTTCAAATGTCCTGATAGGTGGGCGGGGTGAGACTTCAGCAGTTTCTACAGCAGAGAAGACTCCCAGGGCCCAGTGGGCTGCTTCTCTTCGCTCCTACTCTGCGCCCCTCTGGGTGTGGGGTAAACACCTTCCGTTGCTGAAATGCAACCCCTACTAGACTGAAGCAGGACACTGGGTTTCTCTTGCATCAGTAATAACGCTGTTCAAAAGCCTAAGAGAGGAAGTAAGAGAAAAGCCCATTAACCCCCGTCCAGACCAGCAGGAAAATTCCATGTCATAGGTTCTGCCCATACAGGTGGCAGCCCTGCTCGATGGTGACCCTCCGGCTCCGTGTCCCGCAGTGCCTCTGAAGCGCTGACAGAAGGATGGACCATGGAGGTAGGCGCTGGGCTGGCTGCACGTGCTGATGCAAATGTCAACACCAGCCCCATCAAAATGTCATAATCTGAAGGTCAGCAGATGGGTCCCCTGGCATTTGGGGTCTTCAGGGGCAAATGGACACCATAACTCCCGCAGTGCCCAGACCATGTCCATCCTATTGGCTTCCATGGGGCCTGGGGCCAGGCTGGGTCCTGGAGGCAGTTGGGGGACAGTGTTTGAGGACGCAGAAGCCCCACAGTTGGGTGCGGTGGCGGCCGGGCCTTCAGCGAGGTCTGCCTGGGTACTGTCCTCCCGTCCCCCAGAATGAGTTCTGTTCCCCCAGAATGAGTTCTCTGAGCCTGCTTTCCTTCTGATCTTGAGCAAAGCGTTCAGGGCAACTACACGTCCTCTGAGAGGTGGTAAAAATAAGACCAAGACGACAGGACCAAGGTAGGTGTTTTGACTTTGAACAGAGCCCCTGTGGGTATCCTGCAGCAGGGGGCTGCCTCGGATCTGGGAGCCCCTCCTCTGCTCCTGTTTCCTTTGGGGAAGGTGTGTCTGGGGCAGCCTCATTCCTTCAGGATCCTCTGATTCTCCCTGTGGTCTTTATAGCTTTGCACGATTTTGCTTTCCTTTACCGGAGAAATATGAATGGAAACAGAAACATCACACAGATGTCCACAGGCTCCTCCCCAGTGTCACAGAACAACGTGCTCAGAGCCAGCGGTTTTGAGGAATGATGAAAAACATGTGGTTTTACCCCAACTTCCAAGAACTAGAGGCAGATTCTAGGAGAGTGGGGATTGTCTGGACTTAGAAATAGTAGACCAACACATCCAGTGAGGCGCTATTGCTGCCCTTTAAAAGGACAAATTAGGAGTTGGTCTGGGGGGCAGGGCATGCACCTTACAGGCCGTCCCCAGCCAGGCCCAGCCCTAGGGATGCTGCCTGCCCTCGAGGTGGAGGGGTGATAACAATTCCCTCACACCCTTTCTACTGTCCACAAAGAGCAGTGAGCATCCTGGTGGTGAGTCACACTCCCCTGTAATCGACCCCCACTTCGCCAGAGAGAAATTTCTAGAACTCAAGCCTGCCCAGGCGTGTCACTCCCCTATGTATATTGACTTCCTTTGGTTCCCAGACTCTGCAGGTTATACAAACCCCCTCATGATCAGGCTCCAGCTTATCTTTATACCAGATGACTCGCAGGTAATAGTCCATGTTCTCACTTGCTGCTGGGTTTTGTTTCTCCGTTTGTTCCAATTCTCTTTCTCTGCTTGACTAACTCATACTTCAGCGTTCAGGCATCAGGACATTTCCGGGGTGGCTGCCCAGCTCTGCCTACCCCATCCATGTCTCTGACCTGGCCTTACACCTACACTTTGAATGTCTTTTTCCTTCTCTGTGTTTTCCATCACATTATCAGATCTCCAAGGGCAGGAACCACATCTCCCCTTTGTTCTCGGGAGTACAAATGTCTCCTTCAGTAAATACGCATTGAGCTCTTCTGCTAAGCTCTGTGAACACAATGGCAAAAAACACAAAAAGAAAGCCATGATCGCGGCCTGTATTAGTTTGCTAGGGCTGCCCTAACAGAACACCACAAATTGGGCAGCTTAAACAACAGAAGTTTATTGTCTCACAGGTATTGGCAACATTGATTCCTTCTGAGGGCTTTGGGGAAGAATCTGTTCCAGGCCCTTCCCCTGGCCTGTCCTGGTTTGCCGGCCACCTTTGGTGCTCCTTGTTTTGTAGAGGCATCACCCCAATCTCTGCCTTCACGTGGCCTTCTCCCTGACTGTGTGTGTCTGTGTCTCCAAATTTCCCTTCTTTTTTTTTTTAACTTTAAAAAAAATATTTTTATTGGAGTATAGTTGATTTACAATGTTGTGTTAGTTTCAGAAGTACAGCAAAGTCAAACAGTTATACATATATGTATATCCACTCTTTTTTAGATTCTTTTCCCATATAGGCCATTACAGAGTATTGAGTAGAGTTCCCTGTGCTACAGTAGGTCCTAATTAGTTACCTATATTATATATAGTAGTGTGTATATGTCAATCCCAACCTTCCAATTTATCCCTCCCCCCCACCCCCTGGTAACCACGTTTGTTTTCTACATCTGTAACTCTGTTTCTGTTTGGCTGATAAGTTCATTTGTACCCTTTTTTTAGATTCCATATATAAGCAATATCATATGATATTTGTCTTTCTCTGACTTACTTCACTCAGTATGACAATCTCTAGATCCATCCATGTTGCTGCAGATGGCATTATTCCGTTCTTTTTTATGGCTGAGTAATATTCCATTATATATATATATGTACCACATCTTCTTTATCCATTCCTCTGCTGATGGGCATTTAGGTTGCTTCCATGTCCTGGCTATTGTAAATAGTGCTGCAATGAACACTGGGGTGCATGTGTCTTTTTAAATTATGGTTTTCTCTGGATATATGCCCAGGAATGGGATTGCTGGATCATATGGTAGCTCTATTTTTAGTTTTTGAAGGAAACTCCCAAATTTCCCCTTTTCATAAAGACATAGTTATGTTGGATTAGAGTCTACCTTAATGACCTCATTTCAACTTGGTTAGCTCCGTAAAGACTCTGTCTCCAAATGAGGTCACATTTTGAGGTAACGGAGGGTAGGTCTGCCACATATGAGTTTGAGGAGGGACACAATTTGATGCGTACACCCACCCTCATGAAGGCTGTGATTTCACTGGGGCTGGAAGCAATGTTGTGTGACCAGGACAGGCCCACACATGACGTGTGCTCATCCAGGAAGCCAGCCTAATTTTGACATGGTCCCTGGGAACAGGGACTGGCTCTGGAGGCCTGAGGGACCGTCGGAATTCATCAAATGAGGGGAAGAAGAAGAGGAGTTAGAATAGCTGTTGGCAGCAGAGGGAACATCATGGGGGAAAGTTCTGAGGCAACAGGGACTATGGCTCTTTGCAGAAATGCAAAGAGCATGGAGCCAGAGGAGGGACTGGGGAGGTGAGGCTGAAATAGGAGTAAGGCCAAGTTGCCATTCTAAGGAAACCGGGCCTTTGTCCCAAGGGCAGGGCAGGGTCCTGGAGGGGTGTTAAGCAGTGGGCTGAGGTGACTAGGTCAGCCCTCCAGAACCCCTCGGCCTCATGGGAGAAACAGACCTGCTAAGCAATCAGTCCCACCCCGATAATAACGGCCACGCTGGAAACACGCGGGTGCAGAGGAAGCAGCAAAGCCAGAGGAATTCCTGCCCTAGGCAGAGGGCTTAGGAAGGAGGGGCACGGATGGCCGGGGGGCCCGTCAGGAAAAGCTGTGGAGTGGATTTGGTTAAAGAACTTCTGCCCGAGCAGAGAGGCCCGAGGAAGCCGCCCCTGAAGGTCTTTGCACGAAGGAGTTGGGGGCTGTGTCTGCACCCTGGGCGCACTCTTCAGCGGGTTTTGGTTGAAACAGAGTCCATGGTGTAGCTGTTGTTGTCATGGGGGTGTGGATGGGGACTGAGCAAAGTTGTGTAATATCATAATCATACAAGCCAGCCAGTGTTCTCTATCACGGGGTCCAGGAGCGTCACCCTGGGGGTGGGGGAGGGGTGTGACCAGGTGGGGCCAGAGAGATGCCGAGGACATAGCATCCTTGCATTGACTGCACAGCCCTGAGAGTGAGGGCTCCCTCCCTGCTGGGGGATGGGCACTTTTGCTTTTCTCATCACCAGGTTGGGCTCAAGCGGGCGCCAGCTAGAGAAGGGAAGGATTCACCCCTGTGTGGTTAGGAACACCATTCAAAGCTCATTTTCTTACTTCATTTAACCTTCACAACTATCGTCTGAGGAAGGTGCCTCTATTTGCCCATTTTTACAGACAGAAAAGTGAAGCTTACGTTAAGTAGCTTACTCAAGGTCACGCAGTGATGAAGGGATTTGAGCCCAAGTATTTCAAGTCAAAAGTATTCTTTTTTCTAATCCCCTGTTTAGCAAACTTTTTCAATGAAGAGCCAGATAGTAAATATTTTAGGTTTCATGAGCCACACAGTCTCTCTCTTTTTTTTTTAATTGACATTACATTGACATCAGTTGACGTACATATAATGTTAGTTTCCGGCATTCTACATAGTGACGTGACATTTGCACACAGTACGAAATAATCACCACGACAAGTCTAGTAACCATCTGTCCCCACGCAAAGGTATTACAGTATTATTGACCATATTCCTTACGCTGTATATTACACCCTTGTGGCTTATTTATTTGATAACTGGAGGTTGTACCACGGTGTCCAGACTACTCAGCCCTGCCCTTGTACTGTGAAAGCAGCCATAGACAGTAGGTACACAAACAGGGGTGACTCTGCACCAGGTTAACTGTATTCCCTTTCTCCAGCCTTGTGTGGTTTCCTCATAGGCAGGCTGTGATCAGTGTTCAGCCGAAGTCTCGAGAGTGAGCCTCTGCAGATCTCTGGTGCTCTGCCCTGCAGACGCTAACTGCCTGCTCCCAGGATGCCATCCCTGTCTGTGCCACGCACGGTGACCACTGGGTTCAGCCAGGGCTCTGCTCCGTGGGCTGTGCCTCAGAAACTCTCTCCGGGCAGTGAGCTGGGTCGATCACATGACTCCCCTTCCCTCAGGTAGCACTAGCCTGTGATGCTTGATGGTCAGTGTATGAAAACCGTTGTATAAATTTTGTGCAGTTGGGCTTCCCTGGTGGCGCAGTGGTTGAGAGTCCGCCTGCTGATGCGGGGGACATGTGTTCGTACCCCGGTCCGGGAAGATCCCACATGCCGCGGAGCGGCTGGGCCCGTGAGCCATGGCCGCTGAGCCTGCGCGTCCGGAGCCTGTGCTCCGCGGCGGGAGAGGCCGTAGCGGTGAGAGGCCCGCGTACCGCAAAAAAAAAAAAAATTTGTGCAGTTTTTTAGTTGTTTCAGGCAGAAGGGCAAATCCGATTCCTGTTACTTCATCCTGTTCACAAGAGGATATCTTGGTACATTGATTTTTCAGGCATTTTCCAGTTCCATCTCTAAGCTCCGTATCTACGTGCTATAGTCTCTGAGTGTTTGCATATCTGCATATCTCTCTTTCACTGTAACAGGGAATGATACCTTGGCTGCATCATTTCTTGGGTTGCAGTTCTTTCTTTTTGGCATTCTGTGATATTTCCCAGTATTCCTTCCGACCCCTAGCGTTGCAGAAAAGAAGTCAGATGTCAGCTCATTTTTCCTTTTGTATGTAACTTGCTCTAAATGTCAAGAACTTTGTAATATATATTTTTTGTCCTTGGAACTCAGAATTTTTTAAAACTAGGATATCCCTCTTTTGATCAATCCAGCCTGGAACATATTAAACTCTAACTATAGACTCAGCCTTTCTTCAAGCCAGGGACAATTTTTCTCTACTTCTGTAGTCATTACCTTTCCTTCACATACACCCTTTTCCTGCTATTGGAAATCTTAATATAGGGTCACAATCCCTTATCTAAAGTTTTAAATTTTTGTTAATTTTTTTTCTAAAAAAATAAATTTCCAGCAAACACCTTTGGTGGAAAAACATAACCTAAACTAATGTGAGGCTATTTTTGGTCATTAAAAAATATTAGTATGAAGATTCATGTGTTTTGCTGCTGAAAATGTTTGATTTCAGAGTACTTCCCATATCTCCCTGGAGATATTATCAATATATAGTATATACTATAAATATGTAGATATGAATAATGTAAAAATATGATATACATAAAATGAATGCATACATAAATATATAATGCATACATATATACATATATATAATATACAGTGTTATCTCTAAAAGCTGAAACAATCTAAAGTTCACAATTCTTCTGGCTTCAGTGGTTTCAGATAAGAGATTGTAGATGTGTCATCACATCTTGCTCTCCTGGATCTATCTTCAGTGCTAACCTTTTCCTCATCCTTTGAGTTTTTCTCTAAATTTTCATCTCCTTCACCACTTGACCTTCCAAGCTATCCATCAGGCCTCCATACTTACCACGATCGACTTAAATTACGTTAAGACAAGCACAGATAAATTAATCTGTGCTTGTCTTAACGACAGAAAATCATGACTTATTTATGGTACAATTAAATCTCTTTTATGCTTTCTCTCTCCCTGCTTTTGATAAAGATGCATGCTTTCTCCAGGAGTTCTATTTTACTGGGAAGCTGTAATAGTAACAGTCCTGTAAAACAAGTTTGGAATAAACACTGTAGGAGTAGGGTTTGGTTTGACTGCAGGTGACGGCTTCCTTCCCTTCCCAAATAAATAAAAACAGCTACTCAAACAAGATAGATGTTGATTTTCATATGTTGACTCCACAGTTATCAAGGAAACAAGTCTTTCTATTTTGTTGCTTCACCATCCTTAACACTTGGCTTCTGTCTTGTGTTTGGAAGTGGCCATCACGTCTGTAATCCAGCCAACAGAATTGAGGTACAAAAAGGAGCCAGGCAGAGAGCTTCCCGCTAAGGACATTTCATTGAGGTTGTATATGTCAATTCTCTTTCCGTTCCATTGGCCAGAACTTAGTCAATGACCACACCTACCTTCCAGGCTGTCTGAGAAACGTGGTCCATATTTGCGTGGTCATGCGTCCAGGTAAAAACCTTTATAGAATACGGGGAGTATGGACATTTGGGAGACTCCTGGTGGTCTCTGCCTCTGTCTACTTGAGTCCGTTATTGGCTTTTCCCTACTCATTATCTCCATTCACCTTTTGTGTTCAGATCAAGTTGTTGGCACAAGTTATATGACACTGTACTTGGCTGTCTCTTAAGACATACCTCTTCTTGGAAAATGGTAAAAAGAATGGAAGTGTAGTTCTGCCATCCATGGATACAACAATAGGAAAATATTTAAATACAAAGTTTAGGGACTTCCCTGGTGGTGCAGTGGTTAAGACTCTGCGCTCACAATGCAGGGGGCCTGGGTTCGATCCTTGGTCGGGGAACTAGATCCCACAGGCGTGCCACAACTAAGAGTTTGCATGCCACAACTCAGGAGACTGCCTGCCACAACTAAGACCCAACGCAACCAACCAAATAAGTAAATATTTTTAAAAAAATACAACCCCCCCGCCCCAAAGTTCAGAAGCAACAGACTTGATTTAAATGAAAGCAGAATAAAATAGGAACTCTGATGATAATAATCTTCACTTGGCACTTTACAATTTTCATACATTTTTCCACGTTTTTAAAAAAATATTTATTTATTTGGCTGTGCTGGATCTTAGTTGCAACACATGGGTTCTTTAGTTGTGGCATGTGGACTCTTAGTTGTGGCATGCATGAGGGATCTAGTTCCCTGACCAGGGTTCAAACCTGGGCCCCCTGCACTGGGAGTGCAGAGTCTTAGCCACTGGACCACCAGGGAAGTCCCAAACATTTTTCCACATTTTGAATAAACACTACTGTGCTTGATAATGAAAATGACCACCAGTTTTAGAAATCTGTCTTAGTTTCCTATTGCTGCTGTGACAAATTGCCACAAACTTAGTAGCTTAAGACAACACAAATTTATTAACTTACAGTTCTGGAGGTCAAAGCCAGAAATAAGTCTCATGGGACTAAAATCAAGGTGTTGGCAGGGTTGGTTCCTTCTGGAGACTCCAGGGGAGAATCCATTCCTTGCCTCTTTCAGCATCTAGAGGACACATCATTCAATCCTTGCTTCTGTGGTTGCATTGCTTCTACTACTTGCTCTCTCATATAAGTGTCCTTGTAATTACACCAGGCCCACCTGGATGATCTCCTCATTTTAAGATTCTTGAGGCGATTACACCTGCAGGTCCCTTTTGCCATACAAGGTAACACTCACAGGTTCCAGACATGAGGATGTGGACATTTTGAGCGGTCATTATTCAGCCTGCCACAGAAGGCAACTGTATTCCACATACCACACTCATTGCTTTCCATATACCACCTCGAATCCTCGCAAGATCCTGCAAGTGTGATATTCAATATAGGTGTTGTATTCAGTTTGCCGATGAGAAATTTGAAGCTCACAGATCCTAAATAACTAATAGGTGTCACACAATCTCTAAGGGCTAGAGACAGAATTCAAAGCCAAAACAGCCCAACTAAAGCTCGTTCTGCCTTAATAACTACCAATAGTCCCATTTCACAGATCATGACCATCTATCATTGAAAACAGCCTTAAATAGGTCAGGGAGCATCAGTGACTTCATGAATCCTCCCCCCGCCCCCCACAACCTATTCCCAAAATTCTTGAAATTAATCCAGAAATCTGGGCCAGTATGAATCATCCACGTTCACTTCGTGAGTAAAAGTGTCCCTCAGATGCTAAGAACGTAAACACGATGGTAGAACATAGTGAAACTTATGGCAGAGAATCAGCTACAATGTTGAAGACGGGACCTTTGGGCATATTTCTCTGTGTGGGGAGATATTGATGGAGTTGGGGATGGCTCCTCTCAGGGAGCAGAGATGCTGTCTTGTGATTTCCTTGGAAAGGGCAGGGCTGTGTTTTTCTGCACGTTCTGCAGTCATTCCTGTCTTACAGTCTCAAGGACAAAGCACAGTCATTGGTTAACTACTGGAGCTACTGACTCCCTTTTCTTTAGTAAACACTGCTGGGAGGTTCCTTCTGCTTCCTCCTCGCAACCATAGTAACCGTTGTTGAGTAATCTGTAGTTGCCAGACTCCTCAACTGAAGTGAGGGTTTTTAAAAAACCTAATGTCATATCCAGGACAAACAAGAAAAGTCCTTTTACTCATATCAGACTCCTTTTATAGCTACGGTGTTTCCGAAGCATTTATACGTCCCCGTGTGCCCCTTCCTACTACTTTGGAAAGTGTAGTTTACATCCAGAGATCTGTCTCTATTCTGAGAATAGATGGAGAAACTGTGATTAGAGATATTGCACAACAAATTCTTGTAGAGCCAGAATCCATAGGTGAACTAATTCAGTTAATCCTCACAACTGCCTTTAAAGCAGGCGCTCATATGATTCCCATTTCACAGATGAGAAAGTTGAGCCCTGTGTCAAAGCTGTATTTCAGTCAGGGTGGAGCTGGGCTTTGAACCTGCCATGAATGAATCCAGGCTAGAGTTTGTGTCGTAAAACAATCTTGTTAGTCTGCCTTCAGTTTAGTTTACATACTATCCGTTATGCATGTTTATTTCATTACCAACTAGCTTTCTAGTTCTAGAACCTATTCTTCTCCTTCGTATAGAAAATACAGACTTTCAAGAAACACGTAAAACCAAGGCAAACTTTAACTGGGAGAAAGGGAGGATTCCCTGCAAACGAGGGAAGTAAGGAGCTGCCACTGTCGCTCCAGCTTTGATGTGGCAGCTGCAGGCTCCAGCCAGTGTGACGGCAGGGGCCGCCCTGGGGCCTGCAGCTCTGCCCGCTTCCTGTAGGCGGGGGTGGGGGGAGGAGGGGGGGAGGGGGTAGTCCTGGCTCCTGTGAAGAGTGGCCAGGCATTGGGGACCTGCAATGACCTGGCATAAGTCACTGACTGAACCTTTAGCAGTGAACGGCTGGCATCTAATCACGTTCAAGCATTCAAAATCCGCTGCTTTATCATGACACACTGTCAGGACACTTTATAAATTAGGAGGCAATATGGAAACCAAAGGAAGACAGTTCTTATAAAATTTTTATTTGAGGGGCTGTAGTTCCCAAAGTGGATTTTCCCAGGGACCCTTTCCATGGCAGCATGTTACTACCCTGTAAGGAATTTCTATTATTATTAGGAATATTATTATATATTATATAATAATATATTTATGTATTATATATTAATATACTAGGAATAATATTTTTATTGAACTATCTGGACTTTATTGAACCCTCAGATGTAGGTTAACATTCTTAATGCATATAAAGAGGTCTTATAGCCTCATACAGAAATAAAGACAAAAAACCCCACACAAAAATGGGAGAAATAAAGAAATAAGCCATTCACAACAAGGAAATATAAACTGCCCTAAATTATAAGAAAGTAGACAATCTTATTCTTAATGAAAACAATTTAAAATAAATGAGATGCTATATAATAAGTTATCCACCAAATTGTCGAAGCTGTAGAGAGTATGAAAAAATAGAGTTTATATAGTGAGAGTATATGTTTGGTTCAATTATTGCAGAAGAGCATTTTGGAAAAAATATAACCTTGAAAGAGATAGATAATAGACAGATACACACATACATATATACATACAGAAATATAGATGTGCACATACACACACACACTGCATATCTTTTGACCCAGTAATTAAATTTTCAGGAATGTGACCTAAGAAGGCCAATAAACTCGAAAAGATACTTAGTATTTTAGAAATCAGGGAAACGCAAATAAAATACCATGAGATCCATTTTTAATCAGAGAGTCAACAATCCAAAATTTGATCATGTAAAGCGTGGATGAGTTGGCAGTGACACACATACCCTCATTTGTTCGCTGGTGGGAGCCTTCTTGTGTAGCCACTTTGGTGGGCAATTTATCTCTTGAAATAAAAAATGTGCCTTCTCTATGACCCAGCAATTCTACTTCTCTGAATCTCACCAGAGAAACATTTGCACATGTGCACAAGGAAAAGATCTAATCCAGCATCGTCTGTCTTAGCAAAAAACTAAAAAGAGCCCAAATACGCAGAAGTAGGGAACTAACTCAATAAACAGTGATTTGTCCTTATTATGGAATCCTACGCAACAGTTACAGAGAAGGTTCCAGATCTTCATGTCTCCAAGACATGGTACCTAGTGAATATATATAGCATGTGAGCATCTGTGCACCATTCCCAGACTCACAAATAAAAACTATCCAGCACTATATACTTTATTTAGATACATGAACATATACGTAAACACATTAAAAAAGAGAAGATATGCATTAACCAATAACAATAGTTATTTCTATTTGAATGACAGTGACTAGATTGAAGTTAGTCACTAATGGGGACTTTAGTCATATCTGTAATGTTTTAAGTTTTTACCAAGTGCATGTGTTCATTTATTACATATGTATTTTAAAAATATTTGAAAGAATGATTGCAAAGCTTTTGCTACAGTAATATTTATGGAGGCATTATTTAGAGTAGTGAAAATCTGGAAATAACCTGAATGTCCAACAGCAAGAAATACTTTATGGGATATCACATGATGGATTACAACACAACCATCAAAATAACATTTACATGTCTACTAAATAACAGAGGGGAAATGTTCACAGTAATTGTCAAGGGGAGAAAGCAGATGAGCAAACAATGTGTACATTATTAAATACCTGTTAACTGATGGGTCCAAAGCAGAGATGTCAGATGACAAAATGTGAGAGTGCTAGCCAAAAGGATTTTTAAAAGCTTCACTAATACCAAAGTCAACAATATTGATGATTGAAATGATGATCCCCACTAAGATGATAGCGTAACCAAGGGCTAGAGAAATTGAGGAGGAAAAAAGCTTGGCCAGGCAGCCAAGTGGAGGATGGAAGTGAAGCGCTAATGACGCCACCGAGGATGAATCCTTCGCGACCTCTCCTTGTTCAGGACCCTTCTGGAGTCCAGGATCAAACTGGAGTCGGCCCAGCTCTACCTGGAAGATCTGCTTCTTCACTGGATATGATCATCCTGGAGGTGGTCTGGTCCCCTCCCTCCACCTGCTTCAGCAGGAACCTGTTCAGACCAAGGACATGTGTCTCCTCCTGCTGCAAGATCTTTTCAGAGTAGAGACTGTGACACCCGCCCCCCGTCCCGCTTTGCTGGATAGTAACATGCATTCTACGTGCAACTCCATGGAGCACAGAGCCCCATGCCACTTTCTGAGGACAAAGCTAGGTGGTTAACACCTACAAGCCCCTTTTCTGTGGCTCAATAAGAAACCACTCATATTAATCAAATCATGAAAAATGTCACACAAGATGGTGAGGGCCCCCTTGAAAGTCAAAAATGAATGTTAGAAAATTCCATAGTAGAATTAGTCAGAGAGAAACCTTTCAATGGCATAGATTTTACATTATGGAAAAGGAACAGAAAGAAAGAAGAGAGAACAGAAAAAAGGGGTGGATGGGAAAGAGGAGAGAGTGAGAGAGAGACTATGAATCTGGAGGAGAAAAAGACCAGAGAGGTTTCCACATTCACAAATGATGATGCTCTTTATTTCTAACTGCCTGCCTCCAGCAGCACCAGAACTTGAGTGAACTCATGCCCTCCCATTTGGTGGAGGGTGGGAAGAGCCGCAAGATAAGACAAGGGGAGGGGATAATGAGTCCCATTTGAAAATGCAGGTGGAAAATAATCTGGGTCCTAAGTGCTAGGCAACTGTGGTTAAAACGATTAAAATAAGCCACCAACCAAACAAACTAATCAAAATCTCAACATGGGGCTTCCCTGGTGGCGCAGTGGTTGAGAGTCTGCCTGCCGATGCAGGGGACGCGGGTTCGTGCCCCGATCCGGGAAGATCCCACATGCCGCGGAGCGGCTGGGCCCGTGAGCCATGGCCGCTGAGCCTGCGCGTCTGGAGCCTGTGCTCCGCAACGGGAGAGGCCACAACGGTGAGAGGCCCGCGTACCGAAAAAAAAAAAAAATCTCAACATGAGTGTGGGAATAGAGAAGAGGAATAATAAATGTGGGCATGGGGAAAACAAGGAAGAAGCATTTCTGATGCAGGAGGTGAATTGCAGGTGCTAGGAATGATTCCAGAAACTGTGAGCTTGTAAGTTCAACTCACTCCTCTCATCGTTCAATTTTCCTCTGCTGTTTTTAAATCTCTTTTCCCCCCTCTCCTACTTTTATACCTGCATGAAGCAGTTACCCTCCGTGAAGGGGACAAACAGTTCAAAGTCCCTCCTTGGTTTTATAACAAGTGGTCCCTTGCATGGAAAGGAAGCTCCCAGAAGGGGCAGATGTGGTGGGAAAGTAGCTGTTCGCCCATGGTCTGCAGACTTGCAGAACTGCAGACTTGCCTTGGTCAGGTGGGAGAACTGGTGAAACCTGCACTCCAGCTTCAGAGATCTGAATAACAATTTGCTTTGTTTCTGTGGTCAAGCTTACAAACATATTTAAAAGCTTTTCTGGGTGATTTGTCAATGGATTTACTTAAACAGTTTACATCCTGACTCTAAGAATAGGTCTGTGCTTTTGAGCAATACTGACACCCAGTGTTTGAATTTTTAGGACTGAAAAGGAGGAAGAAGAAGAAATCCTAAATATAACATCTCTCGTTCATTGAAGTTCATTGCACCAACTGAAGTTCAGAAGCGTGAAGTGATGATGCGCTAGTTTGTTTTCTTGCTCTGCACAAGGCTGACTCCACTCAAAAACCAATGTGTGTGTCAGGGTAAATTTTGGGGGCTTAGGGTCCTTTTTTGCAGAAAAGATTACTCAGGGACCATTAGGTTTTAAAAATTAGTATTCAACTTATTGAAGGTTACAAAACTTTTAAAATAACCTGTTTCTTCCTTAAGTGTTTAAGTTCAACTTCCAAATCCTATTATTTTATTTATTAGTAAAGTACATTCTCAACAATCATATTGTCAAAGATTGAAAGAACAACACCCAGCATAAGACTTGTGAATTTCAGTTTTTATTCAGGGAACTTACTGAGGGCTATAGCCCGGGAAACAACCTCTCAGTAGCTCAGAGAAACTGATCTGAAGAGGTAGGGGAGGAGTCAATACATATATAAATTTTTGGGGGCTGGGAAATACACGTAGCCAAGCATGCATCTTGGTAAAAGATGACTGCTCATCACAAAGAACAGATATCTCAGGTTAATGATTTTAGTGCTTTTCTATGTTTGGGAAGATGCAAGAATCTGGAGTCATTAGCATTCTCCCTGAGATACGCATCTTAATTATCGGGTGGATCCCTTTATCCAAAGCACAGAGTGCCTCATCCTGTTTTTTTCCATCCTGAATTCCCTCCAGGGAGCATTGTCCGTGGGCCACTGCAGTGAGTTGTGACTTAACCTTTTATATAACTGGATACGAATGGCACTGTTCTTCTTTTTGCTGTTGTTGTTCATAACATCTGCTGTTTGGGAAAGTCTGTCAACAAGCAATTGAAATACTTAAAAAGAAATCTGAATATAAAAAAGTGGGACAGTGCACTTAACATATTTAAGGGGGCCAACGATGTTTGTCATGGGATTCCCTCAAACACTGTCATTTCATTTGCAAATTTATCATATTTACATATCTTTTGGAGCACATCTGACAGAAAAGCCTTTCCAAATATCTTATAATAACTTTTAAACATCAGATAAAGCAAAAACACGAATAAGACAGTTTGTTAAGTTAACGAAATGACTCAATATTGGTTTCAAACTGAAAATAATTATCTTGTTCCTTTCCACTTAAAATTATAAGTGTGAACAACTGGTAGGGCAACTTTTATCACAGTGTTCTTGGAGTTGTCAATAATGCTTCTACTGACACAGTCACCCTTCACAAAATCTCATTTGCTGTGAAATAGTGCTCCAGGGGTGCTTCCCAACGTTTCTTTCGTGTCCTGGTGCACATGGAGAATGCTAACATTTACCCAACCACTGGGGCCCATGGAGAGGCTTCTCCAGACTGGAAGTGACTGTCCAGCCAGCCCTGCCTGACCTTCCGAAAGCTGAGGGCCCCGTGACTGTCCCCTGTAGCCCATCAGCAGCCCAGTGATGGGATCTAGCACTGGTTCTGGGCCTGAGTGTGGACCAAAAGCAAAATCTTAAAATGAGAAATATCACAGGCCATGCTCTCACCAAGGGATAGTATAATTTCTGTCAATTAGAAGAAATGAGTAACCGGTCTTTCAAAACTAGTAGTCAGATTCAACTCCAACATGGTCACAGAAAGTACTCACCCTGTGCTCAGATAGGCACAGAAAAAGTGCTTCTCTCTGGCTTATCTGATTTTTCTTATGAGCCCACCCCCACTGGGTAACAGGAAAAACAAACTATACTCTGCTTAGAATGAGCTGGCGCACCTAGTCTGTTTGCAATTATATAAACTGTCCCAGTTTGAGAAAACTGCTCAGTCCCTTTAGCAGAAATGCTCAGACTTCTCAGTTTCTATTGTCTTGCCTGGTTCTTCCTCAAGACGATGGCTGTATCCTGGGTGGAGTAACCATTATAACTCATCCTCCAAAGGGGCCACTTTAAAACACACACACACACACACACACACACACACACAACTGGTACAACAAGCCATGCATATAAAATAGCAAAACACTTTCCATATCCCCCCCCCACTGCCCAGGTAACCATTGTTAGCAGTACCTTTCCAAACACGTTCTCTGCAGATGTGCAAACACAAAGAAACCTGAGACATACAGATGATTTTTTTTTTCTGATTAATAAATGGAATCACAATATGTACCTTATTCTATATTATTTATTCTACAACCACATATGCCAGATCAATTTGGGACATGTTTGAGATAGAAAGAGAGCACCGTTAATAATTATTTCAGGACGACAGGTGGAATGAACCGGTGAAGTTGGTGTACCTGGTAATGGAGGAGAGGCGTGGCTCTTGCAGCCTCATGGAAGAGGGGATGATTAGGTCCATTTCGTGTCCACTGTTTACATGCCAGTTTGTGCAATGAAGTGGCTGGGTTGGGCTTTCTCTTGCACAGGTCCTTCTGTGTGGGCTGCTGGCCTCATCTGGCCCGTTGGGGTGCTATACTGCAGCCCCCAGTGGAGTCTGGAGCCCTGGCCATTTCCTCTGATCTTGATGTCTGGAATTACCAAGGCCTTTCTGAAGTGATCCGAGATCTCTGTTGGCGGATGGCATTCTTAGCATGGCTCTGCTCCCTTCCTGTGGCACCTAGGCCTGTTGGACTCCAGCTACTCACAGGCCCAGGGCATCCAGAAGCCCCGCCTTGGGTTTATCTGTCACCCACTTGCCATTACCTTGTGCCATTTTGGATATGGCGTTGAGCTGAAGGCTGGTGTTCCCCATGGACCTGAAACTTCCCCTTCCTCTGCCCAGAGACGTGCATTTCCAATCCTGAGGTTCCAGCCTTCCTTAGCGATCTGGGTGTTCCTACAGCTCTCTTCCTAAGACCTGGTCCTGAGAAAACAGGTAAACCAAAGCCCCAGAGTTTGTCCTCCTTTATCTCCTTCCCTTTCTCCTGTAACTCCTCAGTTCTAGAAGGGACAGGTTCTGGGCTTCCTGTTTCCTCCATGTGACAACATCCTTCTGCCTACGGATTATAGCCTAACCAGCTTAGCTGTCACTGAAGGATGGGGGGATTTTCTCTATCTGTGTGGAAAATGATCTGGGTCATCTAATTGGGTTTTTGACCTACTTAAAAAATTGAAAAAAAATCTCTCTCCCAATAGGAATCTGCTTTCAAGCTGACTACCTCACTGCAGACACAAACAAAACCCCAGCTTGATGGTCAAGGTGGAGCAAAGATGTCATCATTATGGTAGAGACCTGCCTTTCCCCCCCAACCCGGCACTCAGCCCATGCTATTGAAGGGCAGGAAGACTTGAGTAGTCACTACGCAGGAATGGTAGCACCAGCCCAGGTGTTACCCTGACCTGACACACTCTTGGGGTGTATATGGGTGACTTACTGCCTCTGGGGTCAGGACAGGAAAGAAGGAAAGAAAAGTGAGAAAGGGGGCTCCCACCACCCACAGAATTGCTATTGTTCCAGCTCATCAAAACAAGAGTCTCAGACAGTTGCTGGAAAGTACCTTGAACGATCCCTTCATAGAAACAAGAGCAGAGAGGAAAAACTGTACAGTAAATTTTGGGCACTAAGCAAACATTCTCCACTAACTGTCCTGCTTTGTCCTCCCTTTATCTTGCTTCTGCCAGCAGCTGGGTTATGGGTCTCATTTCCCCTGGATTCTACTCCTCCCAATGTTTGAGAAGACCAAGTCCTGTTCCCAGAGGCTCCGGACAATGCTCCTGGCAAGTCAAGGAGGGCACAGCAGGGCAAGGGGCCAGGCAGAGGGTAGAAGAAGGGCAGGATTTGGGAGAAGGCAGACCCAGGTCTGAGTCCCAGGTCAGCGGATGTATGACCTACAGCCATTTACTTAATCTGTAAAATGGGATTAATATTATCCACTTAATGGGCTGTTGTGGGAATTAACTATGCTCCCGGGTGTGGTAAAATCAGCTCTCTGTTGGAGAGACATGTTGTGTGAACAATCTAAGCCTTCCTCAAACCATGCAGTTGCCTGCAGGTGTCACAGCTGGGCTCTGGGGGACATGGTGATGGCCTCTGTTGCTGATTTCTTTCCTGGCCACTGCTTGTAGAATTTCAGAAATAGAGTTTACATTCATTCTTGGGAAGAACTGTTTTTACACTTAATTTCATGTGTGAGAGTTGATTAACATGTTCAAGTGCAAAAAGAGCTCAGGACCATGAGTTCAAAAGTCAGCTAAGATCCCCAACTAATATTATGACTTTGAGAAAATCACCCAACTTCCTGGAGGTGAGTTTCTTTATCTGCAAATGGAGGCTTAGGGCCAGATGATCCCTGAGGTCCCTTCAGCTATGACATGTTTTGATTTCACATAATGTTGAAGAACGCAGCTGGCTGGCGTTTTTCCCTCCCGAATGTTCTCTGGCCAGCAGTCTGATCACTGACTCCTTCTTTACTGACATCAGACTCAGCTCCCAGTCCCATAGTCCCCTCCATATGCCGACTCCTCCAACTTCCCTTTTCAGTTCAGGCCTGTAAGGGAAGTTATGCTAATGAGAGCCGGCAGATTCAGCTGAAAGGGGAGCCCAGGGGCTCCCCATTATCTCAAGGTCCTTCCTCGCCTTTTCTCTTCGGCAGAAAACAATCTTTCACACCTGCCTGATGCTCCAGTGACATTTGAGAACTGTCCTAAACAGAGGCTCCTTGGATCTTCCAAGAAACCAGTTCAAGACACTCTTTCAAACAGTAGCCAGATTCTCAATTCATTAACGATTCATACAGAGACATCCCAACATGTCTCTGTCTTAGAAAAGCCTCCACGTGGCACCATCTCCAACAGACTATCCATTGGCCAGAGAGCTCCAACTCTGGCTTCAAAGCTAAGAGGAGATGAAATCACAGACCAACCAGGATTCCTTAGGTTTCCTGATTGTAAAATGACAAATGCAGTAATGAAAATAACTGTAATAACTCCGCTTCAATGTTTCCAGGGGCATTATAGAAAAAATGAGGTAACCTAAACCATGCTATTCAAACTGAGGTCTAAGGATCAGCGGTGTCCCTGGCTATCATCTGGGAGGTTATTAGAAATGCAGCATACCGGGCCCCACCCCAGAACGACTGAATCCAAATCTGCATTTAATAGGATCTGCAGATTTCCGATGCACATAAATGTTTGAAAAGCACTGATCTAAACTGCCTTGAGAAATTAGAGGAACTCTGTGTTGAAAGGTCAAGGATTTACATTGCTAGCTCTTTAAGGAAAAGAGTATCTCCCGGGAAGATATTGTTACACGTGTGTTTAGATTCATATATGACAGAAACAAGTATAGGAAGATCTTCTCCTCCTTCTCCTCCCTTTCAGTGGCAATACATAAAGCTGGAAGAATTGAAAAACTTAGTGCAGGCAAAGACAGAAACAGGAGGTTCCCTCAGGTGGAAAAGAATAGCTCACAAACTTGGGAAGAGATAAGGGTGAGAGAAAGATGAGAAATTCTGGCTGAGAAGCTTCTGGGATTAGTGAAATTTAATGAAATTTTGCTAAGGTGGGTGATGACTTTGCTCTCACTGCTTTTGGAGTTAGATTTATATTTCTTTTGGATGTAATACAGCAGGAAGATGGATCATAAAGTGATAGAAAGAGTCCCAGAATTTTCCAGGACTCACATGTAATCTCCCCATAATTCTACTTCTTATGCTACCACTGTTTGCCCAGAATAGTGTTGGGAAAATATAAAAATATGAGATGTTCAAATACTATTTTAAAGTTTAAAGATACCTTGAATGTCATAACTCCAATAATCTCACATTACAGATGAACATCCTTGAGTCTAGACATTCCAAGTACACGCCCAAAATTCACAAGGAAGAGCCTGGCTCAGATGCTGGGCTACACGCCCTTGACATTCATCACAAACTAAAGTAATGCCACATCAAAACTTCAGGTCCGGGCTTCCCTGGTGGCGCAGTGGTTGAGAGTCCCCCTGCCGATGCCGCGGAGCGGCTGGGTCCGTGAGCCATGGCCACTGAGCCTGCACGTCCGGAGCCTGTGCTCCGCAACGGGAGAGGCCACAACAATGAGAGGCCCGCGTACCGCAAAAAAGCAAAAACAAAACAAAACAAAAAAACCCTCAGGTCCCCAACTCTTCTTTTGAAAACTTGAAAGCAGTAGATACATCTGGTCTTGTGCACGACTGGGGAGAAAACACTAAGCTATCTGGAAATTACCCAACTCCCATGGAAACTCCCAGCTGACACCCCATCTGCAGATAACTGAAGTGGTTTGAAGGGCAGGCAGCTAAGAGTGAAGATGCCAGCCTTGAGGAGTCCTCCCCCGCAAGGTGGCCGAGAGCCCTCTTCCTTCCCCACCAGCGTCCTCCTGTTCCCCAGCGCGGGGCGCTGAGCCCTGCAGGGGCCGCTCCGACAGCACCACCGCGTGGCGGACAGAGCTCCCAGCAACACCTCCCTTTTCTGCAGCACCCGGTTCTTGGGCCCTCGGAAGTAAGCTGCTTCCTCCCAATCCCCTTAACAGCTGCTTTGTAGAGTTTGAACGAGTAGTGCTCAGATGGGCTATTTCAGCGACCTGAACATCCATCTGGCCCAAACACTCTTCTATTTCATGCCAGAACCCGACTCAGGCGACTCCTGCTTTTCCTCCCAGCAATGAGAAGTGGAAACCCTGGAGGAGGTGTGGGAGAGGCAGGAGGCTGCGGGAAGCGGAGGCCAGGGAGAGTGGCTGCTAGGACCAGTGTCAGGGTAGGGGCCGAGGGGGCACCGGGAGGGGGCTGTGGAGTAGTAAGAGTGACAGTCACAGAGGGGCGGCTCTGCCTGCCCCGGCTGACTGGTGTCAAAGACAGACAAAGCTGGACACTAGTTAAAGTGGGAAGGATGGATTTTAATCAGTAATATACCACTGGCACAGGGGAAAGAGCCCAGTGTGAACTGAACTCAACTTCGATCTTACAGAAGTCACCGAGCGTTTTAAAGGGAGAATGAGGGAATATGCGAGGCGGTGAGCAGGGCTCAGTAGACTCAGGGAAGTGAGAACTCACAGAAAGTGAGGGCAGGGGCGACTGGTCCACGTGAAACCCCCTTGGGTTTGTCAAGTGGAACTTCGTGAAGTTAGCTTCCCCTGCTCCCACAGAGGCTGGGAGCAGGGGCCCTGCACTCAGGTGTTGGCTGGAACAGTCAGTTCTTTGTCAGCCTTGACTTTTCTCAAGCTGGCAGTTTAAGGGGGACTTCGGGTCACCTAGGGATGCGGCTTTGAGCTGTGAGAAACTAGGTTAGTGTTTGTTCAAGTCTATATAGGACAAAGTTGAGATATAGTTGAGAAGAGGGCTCAGAGGAGCCTGGCTGGAGTTTGGTCCAGGAGAGACTCTTCGTCACCGGCCTGAATGGGTCCCCCTCATGTTGAGAATCTTCAACGGTGGTTTTTCAAGCGGCGCTCCCTCCGATTCTCAGGGCAGACCCACTGAACACAGACAGCTGATATTCGGGCTTGCGCCGTGCTGGGCACCCTGACCGCGTGATTCCTGCTCGCTGAGAGAGCATTTGGGAGCGTGGTGGCCTGCTTTCCAGCCTGCCCCAGATGCTCAGTGTGGGGAGGATGCCAGCCAGCTCAGAGGAACCATGGAAACAGGCTGGCTTTGCCATTGGAACTTGGTCTGGATCCTGATTCTGCCACTCATTGTGTCTAAGCTTCCATTTCCTCACCTATAAACTGAGGGGAGGGCCTCTCTCCTTGGGCTACTGGAATAGATGGACTCGTTCTGTACAATGGTGGCATATAAGGAACATTCAGTAAAAGGTCATTCCTTTTCTCCTCTTGTAGAAGAAAGTTCAGAAAGTGCCTGATTTAATAAACAGGCTAAAGACCAAAATTCCCCTTGTAAGTTAGTTGTTTGTAACTTAGAAACAAAATACATTATATTTAGATTCCCGGGACCACTCACAAACACTCATTTATGCTAAATATAGACGGTTTGCTACATGCTTACAACAAAACATGCAGAAGCAAAAACCGTGGTTTTTTTTGGCCAGCAGTTTCAGCGTGCAAGATATTTACAAGGGAGGCATCTGTTCTCTGAAGTGAAGACTCTTCCTGAGAGCGCAGAGCCCAAGCACCTGTAACTCTTGTCACCTCACACCTGGAACTTTCTGTAAAAGTTAAGAGCACAAATTTTAGTGCAAAGCAGACTTGAGTGCACGTCCGGACTCCTCTACTTAGTTAATTGTGGTGTGGGGCGAGCCATTTAACCCACCTAAGCCTCAGTTCCCTCATCTGGGAAACGGGCTAATAATGGAGGGTTCTTACAAGGATCGAATGAGAAAACGCATTAAAAGTGCTTGGTGGATTGTCAGGTCAGCGCCCCCTCGGGATATTCATTTCTCAGCTGCCTCGTGCGCATCCACTGCTCAGGGAAGATCTGGAAAACTGATCTAAATAAAGGGAGAGGTTAAGGAGGAGGACTCATCCCCGCCTTTACGACAGCAACACTTTTCAGGGACTGCGCTTCACGACAGCCATACTTTACAGCAGCCGCACTTTACGACAGCCGCTGATCGCGGCAGGTCGTGGTATCCCTGCTGGGCCATTTTTACAGACTGAATAGGCGTGGAGCTGGAGGAACAGAACGCTAGACAACTTAATGGTCTTCCAGGCGTGTGTGCAATTTTCCAATTCTCTATAGAAACCCGTGCAGGAAGTCACATGAGCTCCAAGGGCTCCTTCAAGCTCTGAAGCATCCGAAGAGTCAAAGCTCTGGTCTTGGCTTGACTGAGAACTGGACGGTACCCAAAAACACAGATTCGGAAAGGGAATTTTTGTTTCATCTCACTGAAGACTTGTTGGAGGAGGGGTGAGCTTCTAGAAAACATTTACCGATTGTTGATGCCCCTATGAGGCATCAAGAAAGCAATAGGCTTTGCAGCCCTGGTGGGCGTTAGAAATGCGATGACGGTGACAACGTCCCCGGGTCCCTTAGCTACCCCATTCATTCATTCATTCATTCATTCACCAAACAGTGCTCCCATTGTGTGCTTGGCACAGTTCTTGGTACTATGGGCACAGCTGGGAACAAAGCAGAAAACCCCCTCCCGGCCCGCATGGGGCTGACATGCCGGCATGCACCTGTCTTCCAGGAATAATTCCAGAGTATGGGGGGCAGGAAGGAATCAAGCAAAAGCAGGGAAAAGGAAAATTGAAGAAGTAGAAAAGCAGGAGGGCGGAAGCAGAGAATGAAGAAGCTCATGTCAGGGCCTGGAAGAATCCAGCGCCTTCTGTAGGGTGCCTCTGGTTGTTACCATGGTTATTGGTCTCTGGTGGTCATCCTTGAAGCTGAGAGCACGTTTCTGTTATTTTTGTGATATTCGTATGTGACAGTCACAAAGCCTCTGTGTGGGCTGACTAAAACCCACTAGTGAAATCCAATACTGAGGAAATGACCCAGAAATTCTCAGCATTCGGTTTTCTTCTCAAGACTGGGCATATCTACAAAAATTTCAAATATCTTACGCAAAGGTGGCAGGGACTTCATTTGACCTTGTGGTGAATTTATCAGAATATGGTCACAAATCTAGAAAGCAGGACCTGTGTCCATAGAAAGCATGCAATCCAGAGGTGGAGGGTTGAGGGTCTAGGAAGCTCTGAAACGTGGGCCTTGTTAGGACAGGCCTAGGTGGGGTGCCACAGTACGATGCTCAGGCTGGCATGAAGCTTTGAGACTGTGGCCACTGGATGCCTGAAGTTTCTGGGCAGGGCCTGGCTGCATGGGACAATGTTTAACTTTCTCACTTTACCATTTTCCCAGGGGGTATCTCTACCCACTTGACTTCCCAGAGGAAAGTCACTTCTCCACGCCCTGCACAGAGCACCAAGTGGACTCCCATCTCATCTCTCCCAACATGTAACTTGACTCCTGGAATTCTGTTGGAAGGAGAGGCCCTCCCTGTTGTAGCATGGGAGAGCCAATCCTGTGGGAAGGAGCTCAACCCTGGCCCTTCCTGCCCACTGCCCTGCCCCAGGTATGTTTTCTCCAGCTCCCCACCTGGGTGTGCCCCTTGTTCTCCCAGATCCTGCAGCCACCACGTGTGGCCTCATTGAGCGCTTGGATCATCTGAGCTATCCCAGTGCAAATATTGGAAAAGAAAAGAATCCTTTTCCACTGATATCAGTCAAGATGATCAAGAGTTTTTTTTATAAAGATTGTTCAATGGCACAAGAAGGAAAAAGGTAACAGAATTCACAAGCTTAGAAGGGAGCGAGCATGGGTCTCTCTGACAAGCATCTGAATTCTCTTCCCAGACTGACTTGGGCTCAGGTCACAGGCCCCAGCTGTTGGAAACTACACTAAACTCTTCACCTTTTCAGGTAATTTTAGCTGGCTCTAATTGGACGTCTTCTTCTTTTAGAATCTGCCTGGAAAGTTGGAGGAATGTGGTGGGGCAGTCTTAGGGCTACACTGGAGTTTTGATCTTCCTCTGCTTTGGTTCTGCCCATTGGATGAGGACAGTCTTACCTTACCTGACCTGTCTTTCCTCCTCCTACCCCACCCAGAATGACTGGTAAATAGATAGATGGATGATAGGAGAAATATTTGTTGTAGAACATTGCTTGTTCATTTAAAGTTATAAAAATGGTGAATTTAATATACACTTGGATCAGGGGTGGGCAAACTTTTTCTGTAAAAAGCGTGATAATAAATAGTTTTGGTTTTCAGTGTAGTTTCCTATAATAAATATTCATGGGTAATGGTTATAAGCCAGTTGCCCTTGAAACTGTGAAAACAAACTTTTCAATATTACAGAAAAGCTCTTTGCCCTTCTTTATAAACAGCTATCTGTTCAGCTTTGTGATGACAAGATACAGAAATGAGTATCGATTTACCTTGATTGATATGCTAAAAGTTTTGTACATATTCACCAAACATTACCCTATTGTAATTATAAGATGAAGGATAAGCTGCCTGATCTATCTTCTTAAACCACCTATATATATCAGCTAAGGCTGAATTAAGAAATAAGTTGCCTTTAATTCCCATTTCTCTATTGGTTATGAGTTCCAGTTGTGTCATATTATTCCAACTGGGTCAGTTCTGGACCTAATTAAATACTAAGGGATCAACATATAAATATCCTGTCCTTCTGGAACCTCAGTTTCACCTACTGAAGAGTCAGGGAACTGTAGCTCTTTGGAGAGACTCTCCCTGGCTATTTCATCTAAGTAGTTCTACCTATTAATCTCTAAACCATCACCCTGTTCATTTTCTTCACAGCAATTATGCAATCATGTAAAACAAATCAGAGTATTTTCACTCACTGTCAAAATTTTCACTCACTTTTCCCAATTTTTGTAGATATTCAGGATTTTAGATAGAATTTTATTAGTAGTATACTACATTTTTCATTGTATAATTTTTCTTTCAAATATAATGGAGCATTTTATTTGCTTTCTATTTTGAAAATATATTTAACACAACTTTATAGACTTATTTCTATGATTAAATTAAAACATTCCCATTCACTTTTTCTGTATCATAACTTCTCCATTCTAACAAGTCACCCCTTGTTAGAGAGGAGTCGAGTAATTTTTTTGTGGGTATAAACATGTGGATAGTGTATTTTCTTAGCCCTTGTGGATGTGTTCATATCTTTTTATTGTTTTCTCACATGAGTAACAGGGAGGGCTTTCTGTAGAATTGCTGAGTCGAACTTGTTATGTTTCAGACCTCTAGAGGTAGCTCCATTGCCTCTGGTAGTCACTGTTATGGAGTAGAAGTCCAAGGCCGTGCTGATTTTGCATTTTTCTCTCCAGATAACTTAAAAAAAAAATCTGATTACTTATTTTGTAAATTGAAGCATTTCTCAAGGAAATATCCAGATGTTGGACTGTAATTTCCCTTGGTAAAGAATGAGTTTTTACATTTTTAGACTTAGGTATTTTTCATTTCAGGACACTATTCTTTTTTCTTCGCTCATTGTTTTTACTCAGTTGCTTTGGTTCCTTCTTTAGAAATACCAAGTATTCAGAAAAGAGTTCTGTATTCTTTGTCATCTTTCTCATCTCTGTAATCTCTGCTCTCTTTTGCTCTGCGTTTTGGGAGAGTCTCTCAGGTTTGCCCCTCACAGCCTACCTTCTATTTTCTGCCATTTCAGTTCTGTTCTTCAGTACCTGCAATGTGGTTTTAGTTTTGCTGTTGCATTTTTAGTCTTTCCTACTGTTCTTTCGTATTCTATTCATGTACGTTGTCAAGCCAGACACCTGAATCCTGCTTAGTGCCTTGCTGTCCTTCCTGACTTCCTCTAGTCCATCAGTAGTTACAGTTGTTTCAACCTCCAGATATTTTTTTCAACTGTCGGTTCGTCTCCATCTTTACTGCCATCACCTCAGTTCAAGGCACCATCATCTCATCCCTGAATTAAGATCGTCTTTTTGCTTCCTTTTTTGTCTCTTCTCGTTTGTTCTCTATACCGTAGCAATGAATAATGTATGCATATATTTAAATATATGTATATGCACAAATAGATACATAGAAATACACCCACATGCACAGACATACACATACACATTTGCAGTCAATTTCCTTTTGTACCTAAAATTTAAAGTGCTTTTCCTGGCTGTAAAGGTCCTAGATGATCTGACCACTGCTTATGTTTCCAAGTTCATCTTGGACCATTCGCCAGGCACATTGGTGTTTTGTCAGTTCCTCAAGCACGCAGAACACGTTTTTCACCCTAAGACCTACTGCTTTCTCTGCCAGTAATGCCCTTTACTTGCTCTTTCATAGCTGACTCAGATGAAATACCACCCCTTTCCAGAAGCCTTCCCTGATGACTTTATCTAAGTAGGTACCCCCTGTTATTCCCTAAATAAGCACCCTGTTCATTTTCTTAATAGAAATTGTCAGATTTTATTTATTTATTTATTTTTGCCTGCAGCTCATGGGATCTTGTTGAGGCATCTCGTGAGATCAGTAGTTGTGGCACACGGGCTTAGTTGCCCCACGGCATGTGGGATCTTAGTTCCCTGACCAGGGATCGAACCCGCGTCCCCTGCACTGTAAGGCAGATTCTTTACCACTGGACCACAAGGGAAGTCCCTCACATTTTAAATTATTTGGTTATTATTGTATTGTCCATAAACCCCACCTAAGTATAACCTACATCCAAAGTGGTATTATGTCTGTGTCACTCATCTCTGTATTCTCCACCCCTAGCACAGTGCTTGACTCAAAATGGGTTCTTAATAAATATTTGTTGAAAGCATTAGTTTATCTCATATCACTCAGTTTTCATCTTCACTTCTTTCTTTATGGTTTCTTGCCCTTGCTTAATAGAGGCTATATCTTCTTATATCCTGTAGAAATTGCCAGTTTGTTGAATCTTCTGGATCCTGCTGTAGACTATTTTAAGAGAAACCATTCTTGTGGATCATCAAGATAAAATCCCTTTCCTATTTTTTGTAACTTTTTAGAATTAGCTCTCTCCATAGGGTTTCCGCCTTTATTTGTTCTCCTTAAATGAAGTGACATCTGTGTAGAGCTAGTATTTGTAAAGAGATAGGGCAAGCTGATTATCCGTGGTCACGTCCCCTGTGTGGAATCTCATTCTTGGACCAATAGCCAGAGGGTAGGTGGACAATACAAGTTCCTGTTCTCACTTTCTGGCAAACTTTGACCTGTAGAAGCTCTGTTTTACCAGACTGCCAACTTCTCCTACCGTGTCTAATTGGTTCTCTGATACTGTATTCTGAGTCCAAGAAGTGCATGGAAAACTTAGGTTTCTAATATAACGTTAGCCAGTATATTTCGTCCTCTTCTATTACTTAGAGAACTTGTGGGCACTGTTTTTCCTAAAATGTGATGAGCTAACCCCAGTTCCTTCTACTTTCTGCACAGGATTTTTGTTTTTTAAAGTTCTTCCTATCTCTGGATGAATATAGATTAAAAGGGGAATGAGATGGAAGTGGAATCACAATGAGAACTAGATATCACAAAGAGGAACTTCTGTGTGATTTTCTGGTTGTTTCAGGGTTCAGATCCTGGGTCCCGGAAGGAGAGGGCAGACTGCAGGGTTGTACGACATACCTTCCAACTTCTTTTATGTGGTCTCAGTTTCCTGAAGTGAAACCTGGATGTGCTTGAGGAGAAGACTGTGGGTAGGTGTTCCTTCCACCCAGTTCTGTCTGCTGTGCCATTAATAGAGTTTGTCTACATTTTCCATTAGATTATCTGTTAAGCCTAGATTTGGTGATGGTGTAAATTTTTGTTTTTGTTTTTCCTCGGGCAGCTGAGAGAAATTGCATTTTAGGGTTGCTGATCAGATCTCATTAAAAAACAAAAATGTATTATTTTTTTATGTGAGACACTGACATGATTTTCCTCAAAGCAGCATAAATAATTATAAAATATTAAACACTTTTTCTCAATCAGCTGTATGTTAGGAACTGTCACTAAAGGAAGTTAGAAGTTTCATATTTTCATATTTGGTTGAGACTATTTAAAGCCTTTCTTCCTCATAGGTACAGTAGGTTCTCTTATTTTCCTCTGTGCTTTCTGTCCTGATTAAGGGAAGATCAACAGCAAATGCCTCTTTCTCTTTGAATGAATCTCTCCCCCTTGTCTTTTCTATTTTCAACTATATCTGAACAAATACGGGCTGGAGAAACATAGATTTTAAAAATCTCGAACAGGTCAATAAAAAGGCTATTCTGTTTTCCCAGGGTTTTTGGTGATTATTATGGGGAAAACAAAACCACTGGAGCCAGAAAGCATGTATTTATCACTCAACCACAGAGAGAACTTTAAATATACATTTTAAAATATTATATATATATATATATATATATATTTTTTTTTTTTGGCGGTACGCAGGCCTCTCACTGTTGTGGCCTCTCCCGTTGTGGAGCACAGGCTCCGGACATGCAGGCTCAGCGGCCATGGCTCACGGGCCCAGCCGCTCCGCGGCATGTGGGATCTTCCCAGACCGGGGCACGAACCTGTGTCTCCTGCATTGGCAGGTGGACTCTCAACCACTGCGCCACCAGGGAAGCCCTAAAATGTATATTTTATATATATAATATAGAATATATTCAACAGGTGTTTTATATATAATTGGAGTTACAAACTATGTATTTAACACTCAACAGAAGAAAGAGATTTAAATATATAATATGTACAATTATATATAAAATGCAGTAGATAAATATACATTTAAATATATATTCTATACATTTATACATAAAATAAATATATAAGTGTATTTTAAATTTTACTTATATAATATATATTAAATATATATTTTATGTTAGAATATATTTTAAATATATATTTTAAATTCTCTTTGTTGAGATAAACACATTTTGTATCTCCCCTGGTTCTGTTTTCAATATATATGTGTATCTCCATTGTATTTACTTTTAAGACAATAATCTAGGGACCGAAATGGAAAAAGTTCAGCTCATGGCGGCCTTACAGACTGTAGACTGCAGGTTGGCCAAAAAAATCTGGTTGGGAGCCAGTGGGCTTGGTGAGCAAATCCTTGCAATAAGCCTTTGACATTGTCAGGCTAAGGCCATTTGAGTTGAAAGCCAGTTCAGAGCCAAAGGATTAAGATCTTATTTTGAAAATAGAGCTCCACCTAGTGGCCATTTGAAGGCTGACTTCTAAAGTTGAGTTCTAAGAACCCACCAGTTTGGGAAGCACCTCTCTGAACTTGTTTTCTTTCTGCTGTTATTTTCTACCCCTGTACTTGCGCTAGATTTCGGCTTCCACTCGCCCCCTGGATCGCGAACCCTTCCAGGTTCCTGTTCTCAATTTCTTATGTCTGGACGATGAGCACAGACCCTTCCCAGAGTGTCATCAGATGGAAGGATGAAGGGTCAGGGCTCACTTTGGCCACTACTTGATGGTTATTAGATGCCTCTAATATTGGAGGCTGGTGGTGGGAAGAACGCTGGGCCGAGACTCCCAGAACACCCAGGTCTCTTCCTGGCTGTACCATTGACTGTATACTTGTTTCCCTCTTCAGGGCTCAGGGCCGTCATCTATGTAACTAGAGGCCTGAAGGATGAGTCTCTGAAGGGCACCATCCGGTTCTGAGATTCTGTGGTTCTAGAGAGTGTTCGGGAAGGAAGAGGGACTTTAGACCTTGGCATCTGCCGTTTCTCAGGGGCACCTTGTTCTACAAGCTCAGTCGCTCTGAGGTCGGGTCATGGGGCTCGCCTGGGACCCAGTGAGAAAATGTCCAAGCACAAGCCTCCGTTACTCTAGGGCGGGGGTGGGTGCCCGTGTCCTCTTCACAGGGACCGTGGGCAGCAGATTTTGCTGACGGAAGGGTTCTCGGAAGAGGTACCTAAGGGGGAGGAAAGCCAGTCTTTAAAACGGGCAAGCACGATGAGGGACTTATTTTAAATCTATCAAATTAACAAAGTGTTTTTTTTTTTTTTTTTTTTTTTTAAATTATGCTTAGGCAAGGGTGTGGGGAGATGGGCAGATCGATGGGATTATAAACAGGTTGACCTTTTGGGGGCAACTTGGTAACATCAGGAGCTTTACCCTTTTCTTGGGTAAACGATCATTATCCTTTTCTTGGAATTTCAATTATAGAGGCAGAAATACAGGCAAAGATTACTGTATAAAGCTATTCATGCAATTTTCCATTATGTTAGAGAAAACTGGAAGCAACCTAAACGTTTAGCTTTAGGGAAGAGGTTTAACATGGAGGTATCCAAATGTCATTTTTGTAGTTTTCCATGGAGCCTTTCTTCAAGTGGAATATTAGGTGAAAGTCTAATGTGCAAATGGATTGACCGAAATGGGGAAGGGGTTCTGTTCCGGCGCCCCATTGGATGAGGACCTGGTCAGTCCGCACTCTCCACTGTGACACCTCCTGAGGCATTTGCATGGAGAATTCAGGACTCCATGGCACAACTCAGAGCCACTAACTTGGTCAAGCTCCAGATACTGATAACAGCATTTCACTCTGACTGGTGGAATTCTGGATGATTCTTTCCTTGATTCTTTTACTTTTCTGTACTTGCCAAATTTTTCATCATGATCATATTTTTTTTTCTGCCACTGAATATTTATTTTAAGAAATTAAAAATAATGTTAGTTTATTATTTTAGAATTGGATGTATCATCGTCACACATGTCTACATCCAGTTTGTGTCGGCTGGCCACCATATTCTTTTCTTCTTGGCAGATCTCCAGTCTTGTGTGAGAACCTGAATCAACAGAAAAGCAATATGAAGAAAAAAACCCACTCAGAATCCCACCACCTAGAGAAAACGATTGATAGCATTTTAGTGTATCTTTACAGCTGTTTTTCCTAAGTGATATATATGTGTGTATACATAATATGTATGTATTATTAAATATATAAAATAAATTTATTATGTATCTTAAATACGTCATTTTATTTATTATGAAGTTTTCATCCTGTTTACTTTTGTAAGCATTATATTGTATAGTCCCAAAATGTTTTGAAAACATGATGTTTAATGGTTTTTCAGTATTCAATGCTATTGATAAAATGTAATTTTATAACCAGTATTTTTGCTATAATAGACAGCACTAATGTGAATATATCTATACATAAATCTTTTCTCCATTTCTAATTATTTCCTTAGATTGGATTCCTAGAGAGAAAATGGCTGGGCCAAAGATTATGAATGTTTTCCAGGCTCAGGAAGCCTGTGGCTCAATTTCCCTCCCGTCAGTGATTATAACACTTAAAAAAAAAGTCCTCCCAAAAGTAAGTGACCAAGTGACTTTACTGTGGTAATCATTGATTGATTTAAGATTAGAAATGTATGTAAAATGTGGCCTGTTCATTAGGAAACAAGTCTATTTGTTTAGACAGTAATTATAAACCTACTAAATTAATTTACATTTAAATGTTTTTTTGTTTCAAATGGAGCTATAATCTGTTGACTGTTAAAGAGTCTTTGCTTTTATCAGCATATAATCTATTAATATTGTAGAGTTAGTTAAAGAAAGTAACTGCTTTTCTGTTTCCTGTTACGAGCTGCAGTCAAGCCAAGACTGACAGCATTGTTTTTCACAGAGAATTACGGCAGAGTGAGTAAGCGAGCAACCCCACCACACTTACTGAGTGCAGTCTTTTGCTGCACAAAACTTTGTGTTCCGAACTCTGTTTTCTGCGCGCTCATTCTCAGAAGCTCGCCTCTGCTGTTGCTCCGTATTATGAGTGTAGATCATACAGAAGGAAGCTGTCTTCAGTGGACATGATGCTTCTCCCTCTCAGGTCTCTGTGTGTCTCCTTATGGCTGGAGCGTTTCCCTTCACCAACTAGATTGTCTTAGAACCTGTGCAGAACATTGTTCTGTTCGAGCACTCAGATCAGATGCTGACAGTGAGCAGTGGTTTACATAAAAATCCACATACTCATAGTTTTTAAAAGTGACTTTCTTGGAACTTTTCAAGGACAGCAGTCCCCCGAGCCTAGCACAGTGTCTGACACAGGATGTACTCAATAAAGAATCATTGAATTGAAAACTGTCTGAGCATGTAAAGGTGGATAACGGTATGGAAATATTTTGAACATTATTCATCTTTCTAAAATAATTCTAAAATAATTGGAAAAAATAGATTAGAGGAAATTAAGCTTTTTTCTTGAATTTTAGAGAGGTTTTATTTTTTAAACGTCATCAAGTGTTCACATCTCTGTTCTGCCCGAATCATTAACAGGAAATTTCAAAACATAACAAAGACCCTGTTCTTGCTGCTCCCGTATGGCTTCGTGTGACTTTCAGCCGCAGCTCTGCTGGCTGTCCTTACTGAGGCCACTGCTTCTAAACATTAGTCAATTTAAATAGTGTAACAGCGATGGTGCCTTACGTTTGTAGTTTGCAAAGATTCCTCATGTATATTATCTCACTTAATTCCTTAGTAATTAATTAAAACAATTAATACTTAATGCAGTCATGTGCATTAAGTATTAGTGTCTTTGTTAGTAGCTCTGAGGCTGCAGGAGAGTCTCTTAATGTCTGTGAATCTTAATTTCCTTACTGCAGAATGGAACTAATAGCACCCACCTTACAGGACTGTAAAGGATTAGAAATAGTGCATGCAAAGTGCTTCTTATATGTTTGGTAGAAAATAGTTGCTCAATGAATAATATTATTATTTTTCTTACTACCACTACTACTACTACTACTACTACTACTATTATTATTACTTCTATTATGATTATTGCGCCTCCTTTGTTGATGCTCTCTGTCTCACACTCCATGTTTTGGACACATTTCCATTACCTAAGGCTCTGGGGCTTTGATGACTTTGACCTCTGTAATCTACCCTATAAGCTGAGGGCTGTTCCCCCACTTCCCATGCCCAGTCTTGGCTGGTGGGGTGGTGACTGCAGTGAGGGGTCACCAGTGGTCACTCTGCTCATTTTCCAAGAGGGACCCTGATAAGTAGTCAGGGTCCCAACAGAGTGATTAGACCCAAGAGATTGTGGGAGAGACCTGCTAGGATGGTTGTCCCTGGACCCAGTTGCATCTGTCCCCTCTTGGGGTACACTGAGCTCTCCACGCTCCCCAAGGATAGTCTCGCACTTCACCTAAGTGAACTCAGGCCAGCTCTCCTCTTGCAGCAGCAATGACAAAATTCCTGGTTAAGACTCCTGGAGTCTCCAATTCCAGGAAGGGGAAATCAGATACTCCCTGCCCCTGCTTTATGCAGAATAGGCCCCCGTCTAAGGACAGGCCTAGGGACTTCCCTGGTGGCACAGTGGTTAAGAATCTCCTGCCAGTGCAGGGGACATGGGTTCAAGCCCTAGTCCGGGAAGATCCCACGTGCTGCGGAGCAACTAAGCCCATGCGCCACAACTACTGAGCCTGCGCTCTAGAGCCCACGAGCCACAACTACGGAAGCCCATGCGCCTAGAGCCTGTGCTCCGCAATGAGAGAAGCCACCGCAACGAGAAGCCCACGCACTGCAACGAAGAGTAGCCCCTGCTCACCACAACCAGAGAAAGCCCGTGCGCAGCAACAGAGACCCAACGCAGCCAAAAATAAAAATAAATAAATACATAAATTTAAACGAAAAGAAAAAAAAAGAAAAGGACAGGCCTAACTTTTTTTTTTTTTTTTTTTTTTTGCGGTACGCGGGCCTCTCACTTTTGTGGCCTCGCCCATTGCGGAACACAGGCTCCGGACGCACAGGCTCAGTGGCCATGGCTCACGGGCCCAGCCGCTCCATGGCATGTGGGATCCTCCTGGACCGGGGCACAAACCCGTGTCTCCTGCATCGGCAGGCGGACTCTCAACCACTACGCCACCAGGGAAGCCCAGGTCTAACTCTTAATGGTTTATATCATATGCTCAAGACAAGCATATAGCTTGACCCATCAGCGCCCGTGCCCCAAGGAACCTGACTCTAGAAGCCTTTTGTGCTCTGGAGGATCAGAAATGACTCTGGCAACCTTCTTGCTTGACCCCTGAACTTCTGGATCTGAACTTCTAGAGGCCCATGTGAATAACATACTGAATACGCTGTTTTGCTCTGAAGTGGACATACAGTGTTTGATTCAGGGAGAACACGTGCCCCCCCACGGCCTCCCCCAAGCCTGTGGCAGACATTGCTAATCAATCACAGCACTCTGCAGTCGAGCATCCTTCTCCTCACAGCTGTACTTGATCTTCTTGGAGAATTCACCAGGTTTGTCTTCACAGTTGAGTGGGCTTCCATGTCTGAAGACCACACAGTATAAAATGGCTATCTTGGATTCAGCTCTTTGTGAGTTCTTTGCACATGGAGAGTAGACATTCCACAAAGCTACTTCAGCTTCTGAAAGTCAAAGGTTAATACCCAGGGAAGGTGAAAATCTAAAGTTGCCGGTGAAAGGTGGGCTGGGCAGTAGGAATAGAGAATTGGGCTTATGGGGCAGCCTGGGTTTCCATAGAAACAAGATGCAGCTGAATCAAACCCATGAGTAAACTTATCCACACTGGTTTTGAGCCTGGAATGAAGCCGGAAAAGGGTATTTACTGACCACGCAGGCAGAGTGAGAATTTCGACAGTAAAATCCTCCAAAAAGACTCAGCCAAAGTAAATGGCAGCGGCTCCCCACAGAAGTCACGTGGGAGGCCCAGCTACAGCTTTATGTGCACTGGCTTGTCGTGTGCACGAAATTGTCCAGCTTGGAGAATGAAAGGTATTGTAACTCATTCTGGAAATGTATCACCCTTAAGAAACACTTAGCACAGGGTAGTGATTTGGGGTCTGTGGGGTTTAGTGAAATACAGTATCATGCTTGGCAGGTCCAAAACCTCCAGTTTATTGCAGACAGTTAAGAAAGCTGAAGATGTGATGCTGCTGCTGTGAGCAGCTCAGCCTGAAGCCCCTGTGAGTGGCAACTCGAGCCTGTTTTCTGGCAGCCTGGCAGTGGCGGGGGCACTTCTGTTCAAGCCTTTCCTCAGGCAGCATGTGTGAACTTGTGAGACTGTGGTGGCTGCCTTCCAGCCGGAGCAGGAGAAGCTGAAAGTACAGCCTTGCGCAGAGTAGGGCTTGTCTGGAACAACACCCGTTCTCTCCCTTTTTTCTCCTGGGCAGGAAGGATTGGGCTCCCAGGTAAATGGCCAGAAAAGCCTTCCTTGTCTCACTTTGATGGAACCCATCATGGAACAGATGGAGTTGCAGAAGCAGAAGTATCGCTGTTGTTACTTTGCTTGAAAGGCTAAGGACTTGTTGATCCATAGAATCTGTAGAGCTCTGGGGGACCAATGAGGTTCTTTAATCCAACCCTCTCATTCTACAAGAGAAGAAATAGATTTCACACGTGAACGTGCTTGCTGCCTGGCCAGGCTTAGGGAGAATGCCAAGACGAAGCCCTCTCAAGATGGGGAAGATCCCTGAGTAACTGCGCTGTGGGGTCCATGTTGTTATACCTGAACTTGGTCAGATTTGAGTCTTCTGAGTCCATGGTGAGGCTTACTGGCAGGTCATTTCTGAATAGAGTAAATTCAAGGTCTGACAGTATTCTCTCTTTCCTCCGGGATAGCAATTAGGGCATGTATTAGTTTCCTATTACTGCTGTAACAAATTACTACAAATTTAGTGGCTTAAAACAATACAAACTTATTATCTTACAGTTCTGGATATCAGCAATCCAAAATGGGTCTCACAAGGCTGAAATCAAGACGCTGGCAGGGCTGCGTTTGTTTCCAGAGACTCTTGGGGGGAGTCCGTTTCCTTGACCTTCCCAGCCTCTAGAGGCTGCCCACATTCCTCGTGGCCCTCTTCCTTCCTCTTCAAAGCCAGCAGCAGTGGTTCAAGGTCTAGTCCGCACAACACATCCTGACCGCCTCTTCTACTTCCCTCTTCCCTTCTGATCTCAGTGGATGTACTCCAACAATCCAGGATAATCTCGTTAGCAATTTTATTTTATTTTTAAAAATTTTTTATTGGGGCTTCCCTGGTGGCGCAGTGGTTGAGAGTCCACCTGCCGATGCAGGGGACACGGGTTCGTGCCCCAGTCCGGGAAGATCCCACATGCCGCGGAGCGGCTGGGCCCGTGAGCCATGGCCGCTGGGCCTGCGCGTCCGGAGCCTGTGCTCCGCAACGGGAGAGGCCACAGCAGTGAGAGGCCTGCGTACCGCAAAAAAAAAAAAAAAAAAAAAAAAATTTATTGGAGCATAATTGATTTACAATATTGTGTTAGTTTCAGGTGTACAGCACAGTGAATCAGTTATACATATATCCACTTTTTTTTCTCGATTCTTTTCCCGTATAGACCATTACAGAGTATTGAATAGAGTTCCCTGTGCTGTCTCTAGCAATTTTAATTGCCTCTTCGCCATGTAACCTATACACAGGTTCCAGGGCTTAGGCCATGGGCATCTATGGGGGGCATTATTCTGCCTACCACAGAGCATCCCCAGTTTGTCAGGAGCAGTCTCTACAGCCAACCTTGACGTCCACAGTCTTGACTTCTGAAGATCTGAAGGTTCTTGGTTCCCGCTATTTGGAAGTGACAGGCGGGGTTCATGACACATAACCGTTTGCTCTTCGACCTCTATGCTTCAGTGCCAAAGCCAGCGCCTCGCCAGTGAGTGCGCCTCGCCGGCCTCCCAGCTGCGACCCTGTGGCGCTCCTCCGTCGATCTCATTTGATGATGCTCAGGCATTTTCTCACAATAACCCTTTGAAACTGGCATTATTCCTGATTTATAGCGAGGAAACTTACAAAGTTACATGCTATAACGATGTTTCCAAATTCAAGGATTGTTTACATACTCCCCACCAAGATGAGTGGTTTTATGTTCTTAGGGGACACAGGCTCCTTTGTAGGCTTCTGAGGCTTTCTAAAAAAAAATCTTTGGCCACTAGAGGGAGACAGCTCTTTGAAGAACTGAGGCCATTTCTCATGTTTCTCATAGACAGATGAAATCCTGTGTGTGTTTTAAAATGGTATCCAGGGCAGACGTAGCAGGACAATGAAGGGGGCAAATCCCGTGCTCATCCTCAATGCAGGCCTCAGCGAACAACTTCTCCATCACCCACGGCTCCCTCTTTCATAGTCACTCCTGCCACTCGCAGCAAAGGTCCTTCCTTAGCCACTGGCAGCTTATCATTAAAAAAAAAAAGAAAAATATCTTCTCTTTCTCCCTGATGGTAAACTTTGTAGAGATAAAGCCCAATAAGTTGTTAGAACTGATTCTGTATAAAAACATAGAATCCCAAAGATTTCAAGTGCTGTCATGTAGGGTCTAAAACAGAGGCCACTGCTCCCCCAGACAAGCCCTGTGGCAACCACGTGTCCTCCGACAATATTGTTCTGAAATGGGAACCAGGGCGTGTTTTCTCTGTTAGAGAGTTCTGGGTTTCCCGACATAAGATTTGCTCCCGACATCTCTTGGTTTAAAAAATGCAACTTCTGTGTTAAAGAGATTGCTTTCCGTGAGGTAAAACGTCTAGTGTGGAGAATGTGAGCCTGGTCGCAGCAATGTGGAGACACGTCAGCCACAGGAGTCCAGTGGCTGCAGACTGGGCCCAGTAGGAATGAAGTCGAGTGACTTTATTTAGCCTGCTGCCCTGTGTGGCGTATCTCAGAGGTGCAATGGTTTATTGGATAATAACACGCGCCCACCTCACCTCTGTCTCTTATACTCACTCAGAGATTCTGATTCAAACCTGGAAGAATAAGCACAAAAACCATGGTTACTAACAGGGACGTGCCATATTGCTCATGTGTTTTGAGGAGGCAAAAGGGTCTCCGCTATGAAATCACTTGGCATTTTAGTTGTTTTCAGCAGGTAGGTCAGTCTTGGTATTAGTTCATCATATTTCTAGAAATGACATCCCTGTCAGGCTCTTTAAAGGTTTTGTTGACTGTACTTCCTTTTTTTTTTTTTTAAAGTAGACACATTTGCTTTATTGGCAAATGGTGTCATCTTGATCAGGAGGCTACTCCAATTAACTGATAAGTTGGCTGAGCTCCTCTATATAGATTAATGCTATAACCAGATTTCAAATTAAACTTCGGTTGCAGGCAGCAAACACTGGCTTGGAATATACATTCTCTGTGATGTGTACATTTAGCCCTTTTACAGCATAAGGTTACAGTGCTGCACATATTGTGCATAATAACAGCATCTGGTGTTCAAAATTAGTCACTGTTTTCAATAAGATAAACTGTCTCTGTAATGAATTCATATTTGCAAATTGCTTCAATCCGTGGATCTCTTCATTGAATAGACTCCAAGTAACTGGACATTTGGGGTCAGCCCCTTGCAGTCATGGGAGAGCTTGGGTCAAACCAGGACCAAACTCTTCTGCCTGGATAAACATAGGTCTAGAAGGTATCTTCCTAGGTGACCTGGGCCGCTTCTGCTTCCACCTGAACCAGTTAAGGCAGATGCATCGTTAACATTCGTTTCAGTTTCTCAAGGAGGGGGACTGGAGACTTCTTTCTGAACCCACCAGTGAGGCCCTGGGTAGAAAAGAAGTACTTTATGTGACTTGACAGCTACTAGTCTTACTGTTGGTTGTTGGTGCCAAGATCCATGTCCCTCAGACCCCCTTATGAAAAAGGGGTTCACTGAAAGGGTACCATGGACTAGAAATGGAGCTGGCAAGGACCCCAGGCAGCCGTGGGACTGGCTCCACCCGTCCCTTTCTATCTTTCTAACCACACTCTGCACAGACGTGGCCTCACCACGCCCTGTAGACTAAGAGCAAAGTATATATCTTTACCTAATACATTTAGAGTTTTCTCCCAAACATAAAGCTTATGCCATTATCCACAATTCTAGAATTCAAAAGACTCTGAAAATGTAAAGATTTTGATAACTTACTTGAGGAAAATCCTGATCTTATCTGAACTCACTGGGTGGCATGCACTCACCTTGATGTAATGGTCTTTATTTATCCCACTTAGTGTGAACGTGTATACATTTTTTTCTGTGGAAATATTAACAGATTTGATTATCGGGTGATGCTTCTAAAGCTGCAGGTGTTTATATGGTATATATTACACGCACCATATGTTACCTTTTCAAATCAGAAAAACGCTCAACTCCCAAACATAGCTGGCCCCATATAGGGTTTCAAATAAGGGATTGTGGACCATTACAAGCAGGAAATAAATATATTTCAGGCAAATAAACAGTGAAAGGGAGTGGGGTGGGAAGAGAGGCAGAATAAATAAAGTTGAAATTTTAAAAAGCTTTAATATGGGAGATTATACCTACTCTGGACTCTGCCTTTATTTACCTTTGTGATCCTTCAGGCAAGTTCTTATACTTATTTGACATGCAGGTTTCTCTTCTTCGAAATTAACAGATTACCACTAGATTATTTCTCCAATCACAACTCTGTAATTCTGTGATTCTAGTTACGTTTTTCAAAGCAGTTCTTCCCATCTGGCAGCAACCAAGATGTGCCAGTTCTTTATCAAGGTTTACATGCTACTGTATTTTCCCTTCATATTTCATGTATTTAATGTAAACTCAAACATAGTCCTTTGACTAACCATTTTTTCAGTTTTCTTGAAAAGCATTGAGGAGTTTCTATTGGTTTTACATGAGTTTTTACATTCGACTTTTATGTAATTATTAAATAATCCATTTTACTTTCCTCAGCATACATGATGATTTCTATTTATCCAGCAAAGATGTAAAGAGAGAACATTAGGTCATTTGTACAAGAGTATTTGAGCCAGGACTCAGAATTGCTCACTCTTGACGGCTCTGCTGAGATCACTTCCCTAGTCCTGTTTTGAAGATAAAGTCCCTTTGTTACCTTGGATCATGGTTTGAATTAGGTTAACTTCCCTCTTTTTTCTGATTTATATGATGAGGTGATTGCTTAAAGATGGCGATTCTCCTACAGCACCGATCTTGACAAATGTACTACTGCGTCATTGAAGGCAGAACCTTGGGAATCATCTAAGACCCTTTTCTCCCCCCAACCACCCACATGTTCAGTTCATCACCAGGGCCTGCTGATTTTTTTAAAGTTATATTATGTTTCTGGCCTGCATAAAATCCAAGAGCATAATCTAAACAACATCCTTGTACCAACCCTCACGTTTGTGAAATTGTAGCCTTTTGTCATATGTATACACTTCATGTTCTTGTTTTGTTTTGTTTTGGCCACGCTGAGGCTTGTGGAATCTTAGTTCCCCGACCAGGGATTGAACCCCGGGCCCTCTGGGCAGTAAAATTGCAGAGTCCTAACCACTGGACCTCCAGGGAATTCCTTGTTTTGTTTTTTAAATGAATAGAACATTACAAACAAAGTTGAAACCCCCAGTGTACCTCTCTCTGATTTCATTCTCCTCTCTCCTTTCCAGAGGAAACCTCAATCCTGAGTTTGGTGTTTGTCATTTCTGTAGTCTTGGTACTATTATTATATAGAATATCGTGCTGCATTTTTTTTTTTTTTTTGCGGTACGCGGGCCTCTCACTCTTGTGGCCTCTCCCATTGCGGAGCACAGGCTCCGGACGCGCAGGCTCAGCGGCCGTGGCTCACGGGCCCAGCCTCTCCGCGGCATGTGGGATCTTCCCGGACCGGGGCACGAACCCGTGTCCCCTGCATCGGCAGGCGGACTCTCAACTACTGCGCCACCAGGGAAGCCCCTGCTGCATGTTTTTATGTTAATATTCTATACTGTGTGTATCCATCTGCAACTTGTTTTTCTCACTCACCATTATTTTTGAGATCTTCAGGAACTAGACATTTATGTCTAGTTCATTCTTTTGGATGGCTGTATAGTGTTTTATTCTATGAATATTGATATCACTTATTCATACTCTTGTTCATGAACCTTTAGATTATTTCTATTTTTTTGCCATTACTGACACTGCAACAATAAATATCCGTGTATATATCTCCTTGTACAATATGACAGCTTCTGTCATATCTGACAGCTTCTCTAGGGCACAGTGGAGTAGTAGCACAGCATCCATGATTTCCTTTAACAAACTGTTTTTTTTTTTTTTTTTTTTTTGCGGTACGCGGGCCTCTCACTGTTGTGGCCTCTCCCGTTGTGGAGCACAGGCTCCGGACGCGCAGGCTCAGCGGCCATGGCTCACGGGCCCAGCCGCTCCGCGGCATGTGGGATCTTCCCGGACCGGGGCACGAACCCGTGTCCCCTGCATCGGCAGGCGGACTCTCAACCACTGCGCCACCAGGGAAGCCCCAACAAACTGTTTTTTAATGGTCACAGTGTTATAAGCTTTCTGTCATTGGAACCACTAGAACAAATATTTCGATATACAGAAAATCTTTTGCCTCTTTCAGTCAGAAGGCTTAGAAACTTAGCATGACAAGATGCAGAATAACTCAGTCTTCATTCTTGTGGTAGTAGTATGTACAGTCCTCCCCTGGTATCCACAGGGGATTGTTTCCAGGACCCTCCCCTGTCCCTATGCCGAAATCCGTGAATGCTCAAGTACTTTATATAAAATGGTGTAGTACTTGCATATAACCTATGCACATCCTCCCGTATACTTTAAATCATCTCTAGTTTACTTGTATGTCTAATACAATGCCAATGTTATGTAAGTAGTCGTAAATACAATGTAAATATTACATACATATTTGCCAGTGAGTGGTAAAGTCAAGTTGTTTTCCCCTGTACTTATTTATTTATTTGGCCATGCCACGTGGCTTGCAGGATCTTAGTTGCCTGACCAGGGATCGAACCGGGCTCCCAGTAGTGGAAGCTCGGAGCCCTAACCACTAGACCTCCAGGGAATTCCCTTTTCTTTCTTATTTTTTTTAAATTGAAGTATAGTTGATTTACAATGTTAGGTTAATTTCTGCTGTACAGCAAAGTGATTCAGTTATAAATATATATATATTCTTTTTAATATTCTTTTCCATTACGGTTTATCTCAGGATATTGAATATAATTCCCTGTGCTATACAGTAGGACCTTGTTGTTTATCTATTTTGCATGTAATAGTTTGCATCTACTAACCCCAAGTCAAGTTTTTCTTTTTGGAACTTTCTGGAATTTTTTTCTGAATATTTTCAATCCACAGTTGGTTGAATCCAGGGCCGCAGAACCTGCGGATACGGAGGGCTGACTGTGTATATTCGAGATAACCTTCTCTCCTAGCTTCTAAACAAGGGCAATTGTTTCTCCATTGTTTTGTATTCTCAAAAACACTTTTGTCTTATTGATGCCAGGCTTCTGATTTCAATTTAAATTTTTAAACTTTATTTTGAAAAAGTTTTGCACTCACTGAAAAATTGCAGAAATAAGGCAGAGTGTTCCCATAGCTCTTCACCCAGCTTCCCCTAAGGTTAGCATCACACATAAGCAGACTACGATTATCAAAACTAAGGCATTAACATTGGTGCAATACTAATAGCTAAGCAACTTTATTTGGATTTACTGACTTTTGCTTAATGTTTCTTTCTGTTCCAGGATCCCAGGCCACATTGCATATAGTTGTCATGTCTCCTCAGCTGCCTCTGGTTTGTGACAGTTTCTTGATCTTCTATTGTTTTTCACGACCTTGACATTCTTAAGGAGTCCTTGCCAGTTATCCTGTAGAATACCCCCCAGTCTGGGCTTGTTTGGTGTTTTCCTCACGATTAGACTGGCGTTTTGGAGTTTTGGAAGGAACACCACAGAGAGAAGCGCCAGTCTCATCTTGCTATATGGGGGGTTACATCAGGTCTGCATGACATCACTGGTGATATTAACCTCCATCACTTGGGTGATGTGTTTGCCAGATTTCTCCACTGCACAGTCACTGCTTTTCCCTTGTCCCTACTCTCTTCTTTGGAAGTGGGTCACTAGGTCTAGCTTACCCTTGATGGCAAGTAGGTAGGGGTTAAGTACTACCTCTTGCCATGAGGGCATCGGCATCTATTATCTAGAATTCTTTTGTAAGGAAGATTTGTCACTTCTTCCCTGTTTATTTGCTTGTTCAGTTATTTGTTTATACTAGTATGAGCTTGTGTATTTATTTTATACTTTGGGTTAATATTCCAGTACTGCATCCTTTATTTTATTCTGGTTTTGGCAATTGGGAGCTCTTTCAGGTTGGCTCCCATGTCCCTTTGGGGTGCCCCATCCTTTTGCTTTTTGTACACTTCCTCACTTTCTGGTTCTCTCACTAATTTTAGCATCCGTCGGAGGATGTTGCCTGTGACAGTTATTTCTGCAGTGTCCTAATGGTGGTTTTCTATTCCCCCCTCTCATGTTAATCAAGATAAGCTAAATATACTTAGGGTTTATTATTTTTTTCTTTTACACAGCCTTTGATTTTTCTTCCTAATTTTGCAACTTGAATGTATTCTCCTAAAATATAAAGCTATAAAAGAGACCTGGGCTTGAATTTCAGTTCTGACACTTCAGGCTGTTTGACATTAGGCTTCCCTGAACCTTGATTTTCTTTGCATTTTTGGGGTATAGATACTTACCTTACAAAATGATCAGAAGATCTAAGTGAAGTTTTGCATGTAAAGTTCTTAATATCAAGGAAGATGGATGTTATTATTCTTGCTTCCGCCGGCACTGATGTTGCCTCCCCATGGCTTCCAGAGCCTGCTTTCTAAAATGCAGATCTGATGATGACATGACCATGTTCAGGCTTGTCCATTGCTGCCTGTCATCGTCAGCAGTGGTTCCCAAGCCTAGCTTTTGATCAAAATTATATGAGGGGGCTTCCCTGGTGGCACGGTGGTTGGGAGTCCGCCTGCCGATGCAGGGGACGCAGGTTCGTGCCCCGGTCCGGGGGGATCCCACGTGCCGCGGAGCGGCTGGGCCCTTGAGCCATGGCCTCTGGGCCTGTTCACCCGGAGCCTGTGCTCCGCAACGGGAGAGGCCGCAGCGGTGAGGGGCCCACGTACCGCAAAAAATAAAAAATTATATGAGGAGCCTCAAAAGATATATAATAGCCCAGTCCTGCAGACTAGAATTTTGGTGGGGTGAGTTCAGCCCTAGTCTGTACTCCGGAGGCATGAGACCTGAGTCGGAGGCTCCCTCTGAAGGCTGATCGTGGGTTCTCCCTCAGTGAGTGCTGACAGTGATCAAGAGAGGGGCCCTTCTCCCCACCATGAAATGGCCAGGTAGGACCAGAGCATGAGATTAGGAGTCAGGCTAACAGTTCTTAGATAGTCCGCGTAGTATCTGTGTAACTAATCTGTATGATTAGTTAGCTGCCTTTTATGTACGGAGTATGTTCTTGAAGACGTTTAAAGTGTGCAGATAAAACTACTTTGCTAGTAGGGACAAGTGGAATGATTGTTGTACGAATTTTCTTCGGTGCTGCCTTTTACTCTTTTTTACCTTTAATTCTAATACTTTGCGGAGTGTTCTTTCTCTCTTTTGTTTTGATTAATTACAGAAATATATTATGAAAAGATTATCACAATAAGGTTAGTTAACACCTCCATCACCTCACATAATTACCTTTTTTTGTGGGGATAACATTTAAGATCTACTCTCTTAACAACCTCCAAAAATATAATAGAGAATTGTTAATTACAGTCACCATACTGTACATTAGATCCCCGGAACTTATTTATCTTATAACTGGGAGTCTGTACCCTTAAACCAGCATCTCCTTAATTCCCCCACCCCCAGCCCCTGGCAACCATCACGCTACTCTGTTTCTATGATTTTGGTTTTTTAGATTCCACATATAAGTGAGAACATACAGTATTTGTCTTTCTGTGACTTACTTCGCTTAATGTGATGCCCTCAAGGTCTTTGTATGTCGTTGCAAATGGCACGATTTCCTTCTTTTTATGGGTAACATTCTATTGTATATACGTACCACATTTTCTTTATACTTTCACTCTTTAATAGACATTTAGGTTGTTTCCATGTCTTGGCTATTGTGAATAATGCTGCAGTGAACATGGGGGTGCAGATATCTCTTTGAGACAGTGATTTGATTTCGTTCAGATATATACCCAGAATGGGATTGCTGGGCCATATGGTAGTTCTATTTTTCATTTTTTGAGGAACCACCATACTGTTTTCCATAATATTTGTACCAATTTAACATTCCCACCAACAGTGCACAAGGGTCCCCTTTTCTCCACATCCTTGCCAACACGTGTTATCGCTTGTCTTTTTTGGTAATAGCCATTTGAACAGGTCTGAGGTGACATGTCGTGGTTTTGAGTTTCATTTCCTTGATGGTTAGTGACATCGAACATCTTTTCATGTACCTGTTGGCCATTTGTATGTCATCTTTGGAAAAATGACTGTTCAGGCCCTTTGCCCATTTTTAAATTGGATTGTTTGTTTTTTGCTATTGAAATGTTGAGCTCCTTATATATTGTGGATATTAACCCCTTATCAGATTGATGGTTTGTGAATATTTTCTCTCATTCTATGGGTTGCCTTTTTTTTTTTTTTTTTCGGTACGCGGGCCTCTCACTGTTGTGGCCTCTCCCGTTGCGGAGCACAGGCTCCAGACGCGCAGGCTCAGCGCCCATGGCTCACGGGCGCAGCCGCTCTGCGGCATGTGGGATCTTCCCGAACCGGGCCACGAACCCACGTCCCCTGCATCGGCAGGCGGACTCTCAACCACTGCGCCACCAGGGAAGCCCTATAGGTTGCCTTTTCATTTGGTTGATTGTTTCTTTTGCTGTGCAGAAGCTTTTTAGTTTGATGTAGTCCACTTGTTTATTTTTGCTTTTGTTGTTTGTGCTTTCAGTGTCGTATCCAAGAAATTATCACCAACACCAATGTCAAGAAGCTTTTCCCCTATATTTTCTTCTAGGAGTTTTATGGGTTTGAGTCTTACATTTAAGTCTTCAATCCATTTCAAGTGAATTATTGTGAGTGGTGTAAGACAGGGGTGCAGTTTTATTCTTTTGTATAGGAAGACACAGTTTTCCTATCATAAATTGAAGAGGCTATTCTTTCCTCATTGAGTATTCTTGGCTCACTTGTCAAATGTCAGTTGATTACATAGTGTGGGTTAATTTCTGGACTCTCAACTTTATTCCATTGGTCTGTGTGTCTGTTTTTATGCCACTACCATACTGTTTAGTTTACTATAGCTTTCAAATAAAATTTGAAATCAGGAAGTGTGATGCCTCTAGCTTTGTTCTACTTTCTCACGATTGCTTTGGCTATTCAGGATCTTTTATGGTTCCATATGAATGTTTTTCTTATTTCTGTGAAAAACGCCATTGAAATTTTGTTAGGGGTTTCATTGAATCTATAGCTAGCTTTGGATAGTATGGACTTGTTTTTTGTTTGTTTGTTTGTTTTTTTGCGGTACACGGGCCTCTCACTGTTGTGGCCTCTACTGTTGCGCTCCGGACTCACAGGCCCAGCGGCCATGGCTCACAGGCCCAGCCGCTCCGCGGCATGTGGGATCTTCCCGGACCGGGGCACGAATCGTGTCCCCTGCATCGGCAGGCGGACTCTCAACCATTGTGCCACCAGGGAAGCCCGATAGTATGGACATTTTAACAATATTAATTATTCTGATGTATGCACATAGTATATCATTCCATTTATTTGTGTCTTCAGTTTTTTCATCAATGTGTTGTGATTTTCAGTGTACAGATTTTTCACCTCCTTAGTTAAATTTATTCCTAAATTATTATTTTTGATGCTATTATTGTATAAATGGATTGTTTTCTTTATTTCTTTCTCATATAATTCATTGCTAGTGTATAGAAAAGCAATTGGTTTTTGTACATTAATTTTGTATTCTGCAATTTTACTGAATTCATTTACTAGTTCTTGTTTTAAACTTTTTTTGGGGGGTTTAGGATTTTAGATATATGGTATCGTATCATCCGCACACAATTTTACTTTTCCTTTCCAACTTGGATGCCTTTTACTTCTTTTTCTTGCCTAATTGCTCTGGCTGGGAGTTCTAGCATTATGTTAAATAGGAGTAGTGAGAGTGGCATCCTTGTCTTGTTCCTGATCTTAGTGGAAAAGCGTTCCCATTTCGCTGTTGAGTATGATGTTAGCTGTGGGTTTGTCATGTGCAGCCTTTATTATGTTGAGGTAGTTTACTTCTCTATTAGCTATGCCTCTTTGTAGTAATTTTTAGTGGTTGCTCTTGGCATTACAATATGTATCCTTGTTACAATCTACTTAGAGTTACTATTTGATCACTTTAGATTTTATTCTTCACATCTGAGTTTTCCCGTTTCATAAATGAATAAAAAAGTCACAACAATTTAATTCCATTTAAACATTCTACTACTGTCTTTAAGCTACTGTTTTTTATATCTTTTAATTCTTCATAAGTTATAAATTTATACATCCTATCAGAGTGTTATTTTTTACTTTAAACAATTTTTTTTTTTTACTTTAAACAATTTTTTAGGACATTAAGAAAAGAAAAATATATACTTTTTTATGTTTACCCATATATTCACCAATTCTAATACTCTTTATTCCCTTCCTGTAAATCTTAATTTTTATCTTGTATTATTTCCCTTCAACCTGAAGGACATTCTTTAGTATTTCTTTTTCTTTTTTTTTTTTTTAAAACTAAAAATGCCATTGGCTTCTTTAATTGGTTAAGAGCACAAAATGTAACAGGGAGAAAGTCTCTTTTAAACAAATTAAAAAACTGTGGGTTTTTTTTCCCAAATTCTCCCCAAGTTAGATATATACACACCCACAAAAATGGTGTGTGAAGGAAAACTGTCATACACAAGAAGTTGTATCCTGAATTAAGGGAAACAGCTGTTGAAATGGGAATTAACACAATGAAGTCATCAACAGGTTAACAATTTAAAAAATTGAGTCTTCAAATGCTGCATGGCACAAAGCTATACTATATAAAGTACTGCTAGGTATGAAGGAGGAAGTCTGTACGGTTTTTAGCAAAAATGCTTTTCCAGAAAAGCAAATCAAAACAATGCCATCAGCAGACCAAAGAGGCTACAGCTAGATAGCAGAGCTACAACTTCTCATATCTGAGCTAGAAAATTCTGTTTATACAGAATGGACTAAAATTTCAGACAAAATGGACATGTTTTACATTTCTTACTTTATCCATATTAAGTTCTCTGTTTCTTTCTCCCTCACCCCTCAATTCAGCATGATCCAGCCAAAAGATGGCTGCTTTTAGAAGTAGCTATTTTATTTTTCTTTCTGTGGCAAGACTGTCATGAAGCCTGGATATCTCAGGCTCATATGCATCCATGACCAGGGTCCTGTTGTGGTCAAAAAACTTAGCAGTGGACTTGGTGAACTCGGCTTTCCGTTGCTGCTTTGTTCTTCCGCTGATGAAGGTCAGCTTCAGAGTGTGTTTGTCATCGAACCTTTTGAGACTGGACGACAGCTGCCAAATATCATCAGGACCCACCCCTGTGGGATCTTTCCTGTGGGCCACGAGAAAGATGCTCTTCTCCTTATATGAGGTATAAATGGTCAGGATCCCCATCATCACAAAATAGGATATAACGCGCAAAGCCAAAACAGGTTTGGACTCTGGAAAGGGGTGCGTATAATCCCAAATCAAAGCCACTACGGCGAAGAAACAGGAGCTGGTACAGATGGTGAGGCGACCGTCAGTTAGACCAAAATTCTGCACATACATGTACTTTTCCAGAAGTACCTTTTTGGCAGAATCATCCAAAGAATTTTTCACAGCTGATCCATCCCATTTGTCAGTTTTTACAGGCTTATCATCAATCTTCCACTTGTCCAGCAAGCCGCTGCGGCTACTGCCTGTCCCACAGCTGGAACCACTGCCAGCCCCACTACTGCCTCCGCCACCACCGGTTCTCCCTCCCTGAGCAGCCGCCGCCGCCACCGCCATCTTGCTTGCTTCTGCCTACTATTCCTTGTAGTACAGGTATGTTGGGGACTAATTGTCTCAGCTTTCATTTATCTGAAAATGTCTTTATTTAATCTTAATTTTAGATGAATATTATCCTGAATCTAGAACACATTCTGTAGGATTTCAATTTTTTAAAATCTGTTAAGATTCTAATTCCAAGGCCTGACCAGAGAGAAGGCAGGTGGGACACTTGCCATGGTCAGGCTTTAGGGCAAGAACTTTGAGGATCTAAGACTGCTGATTTCTAGGGAAGGTAAGGGTTGACGTGGGCCCACATGGGCTGCCAAAAATGTATGGATTAACAGGGTCAGTGAAGGCTGATGTTGGCTAACATGGACTGACTTGGGTCACAACTTTTGAATTCTAATTGATTCTGGGAAGGATCTTAACGCCTCTGTCACTTTCAGAGGGGAAAATTAAAGCATGGAAAGGCAGCAGCTGTCTCAGAATCTCACAGTTGCAGAATGCCAGAACCCAGGCTCTAGAATCGTGTCTTCTTTCTCTAAGCCCAGGACTCCCTCCTTCCATCTCATCTGCCTCTCCATGGAGGCGAGGCAGCAGAGTGCCGACCCATCTGGACAGCACATTCCTGAGAGCTCATGCCTGTCCCTAGCAAGACCTGGAACAGCTTTCAGGACAAAGCTCGTTCCAAGTTCTGGAGGAAATTTTTCATGTTTCTGCATTATCTGGGTTAAACTCCTGTGGGCAGTGACCTTTATAGCATTGTCAACCCTTGAAAAACAAGTGGCAAAAGGAGCACTTTTACATATTAGATGCTGATGACCACCCCCCACTGAGGACATCCAGATAACAGGCATACAAGGTCTCGGACCACAAGGCTTTGGGCACTTAATAATAACCACATTTTCTAATCTGTTGTCTTTCCTTGTTGACTCTTAGCTTTTCTTTCCAACCTTTTCTAGGCCACAAGGCAGTATAAGACCAGGAGTCTGACTGTAGGCAGTGCTGGGATTTCCTTGGTTTGAATTCTATCCCATGTGTTTCTTTCTTTCTTCATATATTGGTATGTATATTAAAGATGCTTATTTACAGTAATTTATTGATCCAAAACTTTAGAGAAACTCTCTAAACATTATCATAAAACATGATATGTTCATCATAAAACAATATAGTGCACAGCAGCAATGCCCACACCCAGACGCACCACAGTGCTATCCATGGGGCCTTGGGGTCCTCTGGGGATCTGGGGACACTCTAATTTGGAGCTTGTTAGTTAAGGATTCCCCACCTCAACAACTGGGTAAGGCACTCAGGGAGCCGTATTTGGGGTTGGACCTCCCGCTAGAGGCGGAGGAAAGTGGATGCCCCTTTTACATTCATCTTTAACATTTGGAGTCCTTAACCTCTCCCCAAGGGAGCTCAGGGGCCACCCCCAAGGCAGTTCATGTGGGTTTGCGTTATTATGCCATCTCCACAGTCCCCTACCCTGGACATACTCAGGAACTGACAGCGCATCTAGCTTTATCTGCTGCCTCGTCAGGCCCTCCCTACCGGAGGAAATTCTTCCAGTGTGTGTGTGATGGTTACGGCCAGGGCAGCCCATCGGCTCGTCAGCATCAGCACCTTTCCCTTTGCTTTACTCCTTCCTTCCGTTTAGAATAACAGTACAACGTAACTCAAAGAGATAAGAATAACATTGTGTTTTCAAATTAAAAAAATATTAAGAATAAGCTGTCCTCTTTCTCTTATTTTTTTAATTGTAAAAAGCATTACTTTTATTGGGAAAATGAAGTCTGATCCTTGTCTCAGCCAGCTGAGATGGGAATGGTAATTTGGCCAAGGTGCTTTTTTTTTTTTTTTCCCAGCACAATGTAGAAAGTGACCAGTGGTCTCATGTGAGGGCTTGACTCTAAATGCAATAGGACAGGATAAGAAGACAAGGCACAGGCAGAGGGCGGAGGTAGGGTGACAGCCACTGTAGAATTGATTAAGATCAGAGCGGCTGGTGTCTGACCGCCCTCAGTCCCTGTGAAGCTTTGCCCAGGGCCTTGCAAATTTCACCAGGATCCAAGCAACGTTACAATGCTAATAATAGTTAGCATTTGTTAAGGACTTGCTATGGGCCATACACATTTTATAAGCCTTTATACTTAATTTTCTGCCAAATGAAAGACCCAGCCTAGGGAACCGCGGCCATCTGGACTTAGTGCTTTGTCTCCTGACCCCCCGTGTTTGCTGCCCTCACCGACCTCCCGGTCGGCCTCCCAGTCCCTCCTCTGCCTGGTCCTTCCTGGCATGAAGCCTCCTGGTTATCTCTAGCTGTGCTTGTCCATCTCAAACTCTCGTCCTCCAGCTCTCTGTCTGATTGCTGCCCTCTTGGGCAGTGCTACCTCAGACCAATCTGCCATGATGACCCCCAAGTCTGTTGTTCAATTGTGGAACTTTCTGGCTCTATGGCTCTGCTGAGAGGCATCGCCTCCTACAGCTGGGTTTGGACATGGGCAGCTTGAAAAGTAAAACAATAAGCGCTGTATAGAGATGCATACGAAAAGAAGAAGTGGCTGAGACATAGACAAATAATTTGTTTTTAAATGCTATGAAGATGGAGACCCTGCTGAAAAGTCCACAGATATGCCCAAGATGAATTTTATGGTCTCTTGTTTACATCCCGAGTTAAGAGGTTTGCGTTACTAAATTGTAAGCGAAAAAGTCAGCGAGAGAGTTTAAATTGGGCAGAGGTGTGGGATGGCAGCAAACCAAGAGATCACCCTTTTCCTTGCCTCCTCGTTTGGTTAGCCCAACTGCAAAGTTAGTGCTAACTTCTGTCATCTTCTCAAATTCCACCTCTCTGTGGGCGCTTGTATTTCTGGAATATTCGGCCCACATAATAAGGTTGCACTCTCTCCCCTGGTGTTAATTCTGGGTTGTTTGGGAACCTGGCTTCTCCGAAGGGGTCGATCTCCGGACTTTCTAGTAAAGGGTGAGCATAGATGTTTTTAAAAGGGGGTGCTGTACCTTTAAATTCTGAAAGTGAACTTGGCTCAGGAAGGCCAGCAGTCAAGGTCCAGCCCCTAGAAGAGAGAATAGCTACAGATTCTCCATCCTCAGTCTCTGCAAAGGGACGGCTGTGCCAGCCGTGCTCGGGCAGGCTCCTGGCAGCATGGCAGAGAAGCTCGGGGCGCTCCTGCTGGCCCTTGTTCTCAGCCTGGCACAGCCAGCCCCGGCCTGCCGGAAGCTCCTGGTGTTTCTGCTGGATGGTTTTCGCTCTGACTACATCAGTGATGAGGTCCTGGAGTCCTTGCCTGGTTTCAGGGAGATTGTGAGCAGGGGGGTGAAAGCGGATTACTTGACCCCAGACTTTCCCAGTCTCTCGTACCCCAATTACTACAGCCTAATGACTGGTGAGTACCGTGTCCTCCTCCGGGTGGGGAGGGGCGGGCTGGAGTCCAACAGTAGCAGTGAGCTCCTGGCATTAGAGTCTCATGGAAATGCTCAGGTTTCCCTCATCCTTTGGGACCCCAGAGATAGACAGGAAGTGTGTGTTCTTGGCTGAGATTTTTTTTTTCATGGGTGTGTTGTTTTCCAAAAGTTATTCCCAGGACCTGTTTTGGATTCTCAGTGTGGAGAACAGAGAACTACATGAATAGATGATTGTTAAAGTGGTTATTTGTTTTACAAATAAAAAATTCTGGCCTAGTCCGTATTTTCTAAGTTCAAATTTAAAAAGTCAACGGGTCTTCATTTGTATCAGATTCCTTCTGTCCCCTTTGCCCTGCAGTCATCTGTCATCCTGGAGCTGTTTTGGCTTGTTTGTCAATGTGCTAGATTATGAAGGTTACATGTGGGATTCCTGGATGACTCGGAGGGAGTTTTCAGGTCATATCCTGAAGTATTACTTAGCAATGCTACTTGGGGCCAGGTAAAATGACACGGAGAAGAAAAAATTGATGTGTAGTTCAGATTCCCATTTTTAACTTCTAGCATCTGTTAACAAAACAAAACCCAACCCCCCAGCTAACCCAGACTGTGCCTGGGTTTGGAAAAGCAGACTTTTGCCTAAAAATGACCTCCATCTGGGATTGCTAGCACGCCAAATGTGATTCCACGAATTTGATCCTCTGTCTGTGCTCACACAGTGAGATTCCTAGCTTCCGGTTTGTTTATCAGCTAACCTCTGTAAGGGCCAGCGAGGCGCTCAGAAAGAATTTAGCAAGCTGTCCAGGGAGGCTGGTAAGAATGCACTGCTATTAATGCTCATGTAGGACTTAGCTATGTGCTCTGAGCGCAGGGAAAACTGTAAATTCTGTTAACAGGAAGGGGATGAGAACTCTTGTATCTCATTATGGATCTTCACAGGACAGCAAAGCCCAAGGATCCTGGAAAGACAAATTGCTATCTCTGACTTCATACGTGGATACTGTATGCATGTGTACATAAAAATGCCATAAAATTAATGGGGAAAGAGATTTTGGAGAATCAGAAATAAAGGCATGGAGAGCAAAAAAAAAAAAGGCCAGACGGCACACAGCAAGGAATTTATCTGCTCATTTTCAAAAATCTCCCCCAACAGACAAACAATCAGCATCTCTCAGATAAAGAAGATGAACAAAAGTCTCCTCGTCCTCCCTTGGCACGGATCTGCCCTTGCAGGGAAGCCGTTTGCGGGCCGCACATAGAGGTTATTGTGTGTCACAGGCCGACTTCAGCACTGTCCGGGGAGTTTCACACCTGCAGCCACCCCGGCACCAGTTGTCTCTCAGAGCCCTGCTGCGAGGCTCGATTCACAGACTGCCACGTGCACTTTTCTCAGTCTCAGTGGAAGAGGAACAAAATCCGTTTTAGCAAGTCAGACTCCAGCGAGCAAAAAGGGACCATTACGGTCTCCACGGAGAAACGCAGCCAGTGACTCGGCCCTTTGTCTGTCAGATCCATGTTCCTGATATCAGCACAAGGACTAATTTGCACAAAGCCTTAGTCACGCAGACACTGTCTTGTCAGGCTGTGGGTATTTTCTCTGGTCTAGGCACGACAGAAGGGCCCTTCTCGTGGTGGGGCAGTGCAGGCCCCGTGAATGTTTGACAAAGATCTTACCTTTACTTTCAAACTGAGTCTAGCCCGAGAAAGCCACAGGCTCTGCATACGGCTTACGCCCTTAGAGGTTTTGATGGTAAAATGTAGGATCTGACTTGAAAGCTCGCTTGGTGCTTAAGTTGGCTTTTTCGCTTCGATAGAAGCAATATTGTATATAGGATGTGTCCAGCAAGACTCATGTTCATGTGCCAGTGTCTTTGGGTGTGACTTGTATCTACTGAGTGGACGTAAAGGCTTGGAGTGGGATTGTGGGCTGGGGTGGCCTGGCCATCAGGTTGCTGCCACCTCCACTGCCCTGGAACTGACTCAGCATGAAATCTAGACTATTTCCCCTAATATCTATGCTTCTTTTTCCACCTGATGTTGAAAAATTCCTCTTTTTTTCATATAAGGAAGGATCTATCCATTGGGAATAGTAGTTAAACATATGGTTTGAGCATATGAACATTTTGTGAACCAACGAAAGAATCATGCTAGATCCTTTCGGTACTAAAAGGTATGCTGTCTTAAGGTTCCTCAGAATTTATAAGACAGACTGTGATCTCAATTCCTTACATGAATTATTGCCCATAAGCCATAAAGCCCTTGGTGTTCTTCTCTTTTCATAATGAGGAATGATGGGTTATTGGAAAGAACTTGGCCTGGGAGCTGGGAGAACTTGGTTGGAGTCCTTGCAGGGTCGGGATGGGCAAGCCATCGCACTGCCCTGAACCTCAGTTTCCTCAGCTTCTGGGTCCTAATCCGGCCAGAATCTCAGGTGTTGCCAGAAGCAGACATGAAATTAGAAAAAGTTAGGACTGGCACCTCTTGGGAGGCCTACGTATTAGAAATTAAGCACATGACTGATCTTTAGAGAGGAGAATTCCATGGGAAGCCACGTGGATGGTGATGGGCAATGAACAGTCACAGGATTTGTGAGGAACCTTGGAAATCATCTAGCCCAATCATTGACATGAAGCCACTGTGACTGATTTTTTTTTCCTTCAAAATGTGTTTGCATCAGGACAGATGTGAACACAATTCCAATAGTGATCAAGAAGATCCATCAGGGGAATTCCCTGGCGGTCCAGTGGTTAGGACTCCACGCTTTCACTGACCAGGGCCTGGGTTCAGTCCCTGGTCGGGGAACTAAGATCCCACAAGCTGTGCGGCCTGGCACCCCGCCCCCCTGCAAAAAAGAAAATCCATCAGACAATTGATTACTGGGAACACATAGAATCTTAAAACAGGGCCATTCACCCAGGGAGCCTACATTCAAGTTGAGCAGGAAAGACACATCATATACCTACTAATATCCCAAATGAGTAGCAAGGGCCGAATGGTGTCCCTCCAAAATTCATGTGTTGAAATCCCAACCCCCAGTACATCAGAATGTAACCATATTTAAGGACATGGTGTTTAAAGAGGTGATTAAGTTAAATGATGCTGTTAGAGTGGGGCCCTACTCCGCTATGGCTGATGCTCTTTTAAGAAGAGGAAGAGACATCGGGGATCAACGTTCACAGAGAAGAGACCTCATGAGGACAGTGTGAAGGCTGCCACCTGCAAGCCAAGGAGAGAGGTCTCACCAGAAACCAGACCTGCCGACTCCTTGATCTCAGATTTCCAGCCTCCAGAACTGCAAGAGACCAGTTTCTGTTGTTGGGCCACTCAGTTGGTGGTAATTTGTTAGGGCAGCCCTAGCAGACTGCTACACAAAGGACCAATGGGTAGTTTCCTAATACGCTGTGCAAGACCAGAAGAGAGGAGGATTTTCTTCCAGTCAGAGTAGCGTGTGAGAGCATTCTGAAGGCTGGAATAAACAGCCCCAGGCGTGGCGTTTATCATAATATCTTACTTGATGCATAAGCTCTTTGTCTGAAGAGCTGTCTGTAGATCAACTTAATTTTAGTTAAAATATAACCACAGTGTAACTTCTATGGGGAAGCTTTCTGTTTTAATCTTATTAATTAATTTGTTTATTTTTCGCTGTGTTGGGTCTTCGTTTCTGTGCGAGGGCTTTCTCTAGTTGCGGCGAGCGGGGGCCACCCTTCATCGCGGTGCGCGGGCCTCTCACTGTCGCGGGCTCTCTTGTTGCGGAGCACAGGCTCCAGAAGCGCAGGCTCAGTAGTTGTGGCTCACAGGCCTAGTTGCTCCGCGGCATGTGGGATCTTCCCAGACCAGGGCTCGAACCCGTGTCCCCTGCATTGGCAGGCAGATTCTTAACCACCTCGCCACCAAGGAAGCCCTGTTTTAATCTTTTTTTTTTTTTTTTTTTTTTTTTTGCTGTATGCGGGCCTCTCACTGTTGTGGCCTCTCCTGTTGCAGAGCACAGGCTCCGGACGCGCAGGCTCAGTGGCCATGGCTCACGGGCCCAGCCGCTCCGTGGCATGTGGGATCTTCCCAGACCGGGGCACGAACCCGTGTCCCCTACATCGGCAGGCAGACTCTGAACCACTGCGCCACCAAGGAAGCCCTGTTTTAATCTTTAACTGTGGATCTTTTTGTAAAATTATTCTCTTTGAGGTAAATCCCCATTTGATTTAAGTAAAGTTTAACATAACATCCACGGACAAAAAGCAGTGATTTGTTCAATGCAGATCACGCATAAGAGAAAACATTGGGTGTGTTTTGAGGCAGCATGAGGTAGCATCATTTTGCCAAAGCCAATGGCAACAGTTGTTTGTAACTCTTGAGCACTTCTGATTAAGTGTTTGTGGAAGGTGGCCCAGAAATGTCCTGAGTAGCAGGGAAGCTGGTCTAGAATTTAATCTTCCTGAACATAATCTGCCAGGAGATGAACATATCCTGAGTTGTTTGCTATACAGTGTGTTATTATCATGTTAACATTTAGAAGCTGGTAAATGAAGTGCAGGGAGACTGCGTGCTTCACTGCAGACACCTAAGAACCTCAGTAGCAGGGCTGAGGTTGGAGGGCAGGCCTCGGAGGCCAGTTCTCACACAGCAACCAGCAGGGCCCCGACCCGAGTCCTGGCGTGCCCAGAAGGTTTTGTGTATGACCTGGGACCCAGGACAGAGGTCTCCTTATGACCAGTCCGGGAAGCAGCCAGAGCCTGGATGAAGACACTTGATTAATCCTCTGGTGGAATCAAAGCAAAACCAAGGGCGTTAACTGCTTAGAATTAGTATCTGTGCCGATGGCAGTCCTGACCGCCCTCCTAGAAATGACACGTGAAGCAAATTCTTCCCAGATATCAAGGCCTCACATTCTGGAGTGAGGGATTGCCGGGTAAGGCAAGCTTTCCCTTGCCTTTAAGAAAATAGCCGATTTAAATTAAAACCGGCTGTCACTTGGACCAAAGGAAATCAACGCAGAAAGTACTTGAGAAATCATGTTTTGAAAAAAAGCCCACATCGTCAGCCTTCTGGAGAGTTCAGTTTCACTTGTGGCGGCCTCTGCACGCCCACAGCACAAGCAGCATGGACACGGCCCCTCTCCAGGGCACCCTGGCCTCTCCTCCCCCTGGATCAGCATCTGCTCGGGGCTGTTCAGCCCAGGGCTTGGCTTCCTTGGATTTAGATGCCTCTGTCTGGGGTGCCCACTGCTCCCCGCTTACTCTCTCTCCTGCAAAACCCCGTCATGCTTTGGTTTTCAGCAGCGGCCTCCTGGTCATCAAGGGTCAGTCCTCTGCTTTGATGGCCTCCTTCCTGATAGCGCCCTCAGTTCCAGGACGCCCTCCTCTCTCTGTTTCCTCCTATCTCACTGATTCCTCCTGTCCCTTCTGTCGGCCCCTCCCCATCTTCCTCACCACCTTTTCTCCCGCAGCTGAGTCGGCTCTGCTTTCAGGATGGATCGCAGAGCCTCTGCTTCTCCTGCCTCCATCCCTGGGGCCCTGACCAGAGGGCGCACCCTCGGGAGCCTAGAGTTTCCCAGCAGCTCCTGGTGCCCCACCCTCTCTGCCCTACAGTTTGTCTCATATGCGTACCAGACTAGTCCTCTTAAAACACATGCCCGATGGTGTCACTCCTCTGTTCAGACGCTCCAGTAGATTCAGGCTCTTACAGAACTGGCCCCAGGTCACCCAGCCCTTTCCAGCCTCATTCCCCACCATTTCTTCCCTTTTTTCCTCACCTGTTCCAGGCAGGTGGCCATCCCAGGACACCTGAACTTGCTGTTCCTTCTGTCTGGAATGCTTTTCCCCAGAAAGACCCAAAGTTTGAGGGATCTTAGTTCCCTGACCAGGGATTGAACCGCGCCCTCGGCAGTAGAAGCACCAAGTCCTAACCACTGGACCGCCAGGGAATTCTTGCTCCGTTGCTTTTTTTAGATCTCTTCCCCAAAGTCACTGCAGTGGATACTCCTTCCCTGGCCACCCTCCCTTCACTTGTCATGCTCTGTCTTCAAACAAAATTTATCCTAGTGAAGAAGCATTATAATAATGATCAAAGCGTTCAGAGTTTCAGGGAACTTGATTATTATTTTGATTTTAGATACTACTAAACTAGCAGGCAGAGGAAAAGACTGAAATTATGCTTTGCCTTGTGAAAGCAATGAACAGATATTTAGGTGAACCGATTACCATTTATGCCTAATAATCTTATATAACCTCAAAGCATGTCTATCAGTTTTGTTTTACATTTTGACTATAAGGTCAGGGGCTGCAAGAGGGCTGAAAGGAGAGTCACCCATGAGGAGGGTGCTGGGCCTCAAGGGCCTGGGGTGTAGGGGGTGCAGCAATACACTAGTCATCAGCATAGCCCTAAACAGAGCCTAACTCCAGCCAAGACTGCCGAAGCCAAGGAGGCGGAGGCATCAGTGAAGCACGAATGAGGCGAATGGTTCAGAACCGTGAGAACAACTGTGAGAGGGCAGCGAAGGCCACGTTTTGTGTGGTCTTGGCTGTGAGGCCCAGGGATGGGTCTGGCGACTTAAAGGGTCAGGCCGTCTTGTGCTCTCGGTCTCCACTCCACATTGCTTAAGGCTCATGAGAGGCTCCTTAGATATTTGAAAACAGGAAATGGTTTATGGGCTGAATCGTGTCTTCCTTGTCCAACACACAAATGTGTATCTTGAAGTCCTCTCCCCCAGTGCCTCAGAAAGTGACTGCATTTGGAGAGAGGGTCTCTAAAATGGCAATTAAGTTAAATGGAGCTGTTAGGGTGGGCTCTAATGCAACATAGCTGATGTCCTGATAAGAAGAGGAGATTAGGACACAGATGGGCACCAAAGGAAAACCATATGCAGACACAGGGAGAAGGTGGCCATCTACAAAGCCAACGAGAGAGGGCTGTAGAAAAGACCAACCCTGATGACGCCTTGATTTTGGACTTCTAGCCTCCAGAATTGTGAAAAATAAAGTTCTGTTGTTCAAGTCACCTGGTCCGTGGTACTTTGTTACGACAGCTCTTGGAAACTAACACAGGCAGGATGGGGGCCACGGGGCAGCCGATGGAAGAATGAAGGCTTCTTTAGCCACACCACTTCCACCCCCAGACCTACTTCCTGAGAATTCCTGATGGTTTATGCCCTGAAATTGAGGTGGTCACGGTGTTTGGTTTCCTAGGGCTGCTGTAACAAATTACCACAAATGCGGTGACCTAAAATAATAGAAATTATTCCTTCATAGTTCTGGAAGCCAGTCGTCTGAAATCAAGGTGCCAGCAGGGCCACGCTCCCTCTGAAGGCTCTAGGGCAGCATCTGTTCCATGCCTTTCTCTCAGCTTTCTTGCATTGCCAGCAGTCCTTGGTATTTTTGGTTTGTAGATTGCATCGAAGTGTCACTCCAATCTCTGCCTTCACTGTCATGGCGTTCTCCCTGTGTGTCCCTTCTTATAAGGACACCAGTCATATGGGATTAGGGATTAGGGCCCGTCCTCGTGACCTCATCTTAACTTGATTACATCTGCAAAGACCTTGTGTCTAAATAAGGTCTCACTCACAGGTGCTGAGGGATAGAACTTCAACATAACTCTTTAGAGAACACGGTTCAACCCACAGTACATGGTATAGTGGAAAGAGCTATGGATTTGCTGCCAAAGATCTAATTTCATCCATCCTCTCACTTTCTGACTTGCAGGATTTGAAGTGCTTTTGAGTTTTAATATTATTTAGCAGTAGAATGGAGAAAGTAAAGCTTACCCAATAGGCTTGTTGTGAGGACAGAATGAGAAACTTTGTGTAAAACCACCGTTATAAAAATTGTACCTATTACCCACTTGACCAATAAGATTAGGCTAAATCATGTCGCAGTAGCAAGCTCTGTCAGAGGCTTGCCACAACTAAGATTTTTTTTTTTCACTCATGTGCATGGACTTTAAGGATTAACTGCCCCATTTCCTCTTCATTTTGAGACACAGGCTGAAAAAGCCACTTCTAAATGAGACGTGCTTCTCGCATGGCAGAGGGAAAAGGGAAAATGGCGAACAGTGTAATGATGTTTAAAAGTTCTGCTCAGAGGTGGCACAAGTCACATCTACTCCCGTTTCATTGGCCAAAGCAAATCATATCACCAAGCTTGATGCCAATGGTTCAGGATATATAATCCTCACATAGAGGTGGCGGGAATATATTTTTAACTTTTATGCGCTGAATGGATATTAGGTGCATTTTATAAGAAACTCGTAGGTATTAATTTAAACAAATGGCATAGAGATTAAGTGTCTGCAACTCAGGGAGACAGGTCTTATTGGGAGTTATAATGGTCTTGAACAGTTCCATGGAAAAGGTGGATCTAGGAATAAACACTGAAAGATGACTGGAAAGATTTTTAGTGGAGATAAATTTAGGGCCAGATCTTAAAAAAAAAAATCTATAAAGACTCTGATGAGGGACTTGGCACAAGTACAGTCAGAGAAATAGTCAGAGACACATTAACAAGACAGAGGGAAGGGTGCTAAACCCATTCACCATCCCGGGTACAGGGTAGAGGGTTAGAGAGAGAGAGGTGAATTTGTTTTATAAAAAGAGAAAAAAGGCATGCAATTGATAGAAGGCTTTGAAGGCTAAATTGAAGATAATTCAGTAGGCTCCGCCTTTCCTTTTTTTCTACTTCAAACGTTGGAGCATCTATTCTTTCTGATGGGCTATAAGTGAAGAGTTGAATTTGAGGAGCGCCCTCGACGCAGAACTTGCTGATGGGGTAGTGAGTGAACATGGAAGAGCTGAAAAGAAGGGAACCTGAATCAATTCCAAGCCTACAAGAAATTCAGAAGTCTGGGGCTCCTATGAGCAAAGATAGGAAAGTTTGGACGGCTGTTTATTTGACAAAGTAAATTTTCATCAGAATAGATTTCAGGTTGGATTAGGATATTCACCTGGAGTTGGCCCTTTAGGGGGTCAGAGACAACCTCTTAAAGGAGAGTTCCAGAAACATGTAGAATAATCATGGGGGTCAAGGAGAGAAATTTCTCCTGTGGGTTCCAGTGGACCCCAGTATATGGACTTCTCTTCTCTCTGCTTGCCCCACGGCTGGTAGAGGACATTTCTCACAAACACAATGAAATCTGTCTCCTCATCTGCATGAACTCTTGCCTCAATTTTGTCACTTACTTCCCAGAGATTTCACGTTTCCACTTAAAGCTATGGTGCGTGTCATGGGTCCTGAGTAAGCCGCCTGCAGAAAGCGGCTGGGTGTGTGAGGTGTCGGGCGACAGAAGCCGTGAGGGCCGCTCACCGGCTCAAGCCCGGAGAAAAAAGCGCGTTCCAAGAATTTACGAAAATAATCTCTCCCGGCATGTCATTATTTCAGCTCTCGCCATCAGACCTCTCGACACTGAAGGGCCACTTTTCAAAAAGTATGTTTCTCTTGGCTTCCACGGTGATGGCAGGGTGTTCATTCGGCTGCTGGAAATGAAACGCACTCCCTGCAGGAGGGGACGGAGAGGCTGGCGGGCAGAGCTGTGGTGAAAGTCTTTGATTATAAGCACAGCAGACCCTCTTTTAGGAGGTTCCCTTCCTGGAGCCAGGTGGTCTCCATACCAGGCTGGTCTCCTGTCTCACTCCCTCTCCCCTCTCCCCACTGCTGATTGGTGGGACCACAGGCTTCCTGCCAAGGCTGCTCTCAGGACCTGCTTCATCATCAGTGCTACGCCACAAACGGGTTAAAGAACATTTAGAATGGATTCAGAGGGAGCCTGAGTCAGCATGTTAACATTTATTTCAGAGACACTTTAGACAGCACCTACTGGGGTTTCAGAGTCCCCGTCCGTGAATAAGGCCATTGTGTCCACGGTCTCCTGGGCGAGGACCCCGGGCAGGCCCGGGACTCCGCTGCGTCCTGTGTGCAGCATTCGGCTTGCGTCACATCTTGTGCTCGATCGGAACCTACTCCTGCCTTTGGCGCTTTCCGGAGCGAGGAGAGGGTCAAGGGCTTGATAGGCAGGTCACAGAGCCACGAGGGGCAGACGCATCTGGGCGAAGGGCTGCCCAGGCTGCAATCACAGACGGGCCTGTGGTGAGGGGAATGCCGAGCCTTCACCCCCCTGCTGAAGCAGCTTCCCCTGGGCGCCCGCCTTTAAGAGTGAGCGCTCCTGTGGTGCCAGGTCTGAGTCAGGAGGACAGACGCGGTCATTGGGAGAACTCACGTAAGCGTCTGCAGCAGAGCATCCTCACCTGTGTGCTGTGGGCCGTGAGAGGGTTACAGGTGTGCTCGGGGACCCGGTCCCCCGTCCCATCCCCTTGGGGAGAGCAGCCTTGTCTGTTCACCCCAGGTTGCCCAACACAAATGTCTGATGGGCAGCAGGTTGGCAAGCCCTGCTCGAGCAGAAAGAGCGTGGGCAGGGAGTCAGGGGCTTCCCTCCGGGGACTGGAGACAGTCGACCAGAGCCCACCTTGGGTCCAGCCTCTGAAGGCCTTCCGCCGACTGTAGGCCAGGCCATCCGCATGGCAATCTACCCTGCTGCTGGTCTACACTCACTCACAGCGAGTGTAGTGGAACGCGGGCAGTCAGAGCATCTGGGCCCAGAGCTTGCTCAGAAGAGACAGTTGATTCTTGTCTGTTGCACTTCTTTGATTCGGTGCCAGGAACTAGGCTTGCATTCGATCCCATGGTGGAAGCCTTATAGTATTTATCTGTCTTCTAAATCTCTGGAGTTTTGGCGCTGAACCTCATCAGCTGAGGTCCCACTATTTTCTAACAAACTGCTGTGTCGACACTGGATTCTGGATTCCTCCGGCCATACTCTGTAGGCTTCTGAGTCCCCTCCTTCATCCTCATGTGGGCTGTGCTTCTCCTTCCCAGGTCCAAACGAGCACCCCTGCCACATTCAGCCTGTTGTCCTGGACCTCCTAGCACCCAAGGCTCTCCGGTTTTGCTGGGCTCTGTGGGTGGATCTAATTCCAGGTTCTGGTTACTCCCAGTCTGGCCCATTTCCCCACAGCTTAGCCAGCTGGCCTCACACCAAAACATGACACCCCTCCCTGTACGTTTCTGTGTGTGACTTTCATAGTCCATTTTAGTGTGCATTTGTCGGTGTAAAACAGAACGCTAAAACTGTATGAATGAGCTTGGAACTATGTAACAAAACCCACTACATCCCAATCCAAAGTTTCCCCCAGAGACATTCAGAATTACAAAATGCGAAAAGCAGAAGATGCTTTAGGAATGCTAGTGCATTCATTTGTCTCACTATGCAGAACAGAGACTGGGGCGTAAGATTCAGCTCCAGCGTCTATATAAGGGCAGAACCTCACCAAACACAGGCCTGTGAGTCAGGCCAGAGTCTGGCCTCTCTCGAATGTGCAGGGATGGAAGCCGAGGAATCCTTCCCAACCCTTCCTGCCTGTTTATCCACGCCGGCCACTTTGCCTGTGCTCTCTGAGCACTCCACTCTTTCCCGGCCGGGCTTCCCTGCTTGGTTTGCTTTTGCTATTTTCTCACCCTCCTTGATGCCTCCCGAGATGTGTAAGCTGAAGTGGAGATGGGATTCGAAGAAGCTTTGTGTGTAGATTTCATCAAAGATCCAGTCAGGAAGGTAGTGGAAGCGCCTAGAAGAGTGTGTGTGTTGGGGGTGGAGGGTGCTTAGACTCAGCTCAGCCATTCCGCCCCCCCCCCCCCACTTCCCAGGCCTTGGCTGGTCATCGGGGGCTGGCTGCTGTCCTTCACAAGCCTTAAATGACCTCACCAAGTTCTGATGGAACAGATAAGAGAGTCACAGTCCAAAGACTTCACTCTCAGACTGTGTTAACAGCTGCTAAAAGCTAAAATAATCAAATGGAAACAAAAATGCCTTTATTTACTCAATTCTCAGCCACCTGTTTGACTAGCCTTTTGAACTGACTAGCCAGCTGTGTGGTGAATCTCACCTCAGGAGCTTCCATCAGTGGAAACAGACTGATTCCTCCCCTTCAAACACAGGGATCATCAGGGTTCTGTTGGCCAGTTGTGGAACCCCTGCGGGAATGGAATTTTGCAGAATGACCTCTTTACCTCCCTGTTTTGGTTGGAGGCCTCTCTGAGAACGCCCAGTCCTTCCCTCTGCTTATACTACTTATTACTTCTGGAAGCGCTCTACTCCCATCCTCCTTGGAACCCCCAAGCCTCCACCCCAGCCCGGACCCTGCTTCCCTCCACCCATCTTGTTCGTTGAAGCCAAAATAAGATGTCCCCCCTCTACAAGGCCTTGACCCACAGATAGTAGCATCTCAGAGCTGGATGGCGCTCTGAGATCTCATTTTCATCCATTTGCTGGCTCCTTTACCCCTTACTGTCTGAACCACAGAATTTGGTAATTACAACAGCATGTAATGTTGACGTATGTTCATAAAGTACATTTGTGTATGATCGTTCCCTATGCGGGGATATATGATCATTTCCTAGGTGAGAGGTGCTGTTCTGAAGGGACATGGCCTCTGTCTTGGATGAGCTTGCAGTTAAGCTGAGCAGCTCAGTATGTGCAGAAAGAAATAGTCATAGGCCAGGACAGAATAAGGACAGAATAGGCACAGGGTATGCGGGGACCATTTCTAAGGGTGTGCGGTGAAGAGGGAAGGTTTGCTGAGGTGACGCTGTTTGAGCGAAGCCTGAAGGATTTGGGCAGGTTGAAACCTGGCAGAAGGGCCGAGAGGGTGAATGGCGTTGCTCAAGTCGAGGGGCAGAGGCGGGAATAACGGGGAGCGTTTGGAGAGCAGAAGTGGGCTTTGAGATGATTACTCTGACATTTCTGAGTAGTGTGGGTTTGGGAGAGGCCATCCAAATCCAAGGTGAGAATGAAGGAGCCTGGGAGTCAAGTCCCCAGAATTATGTAGCCCATCCTGTTTTCCTGTCTTCCTTGCTTCCCTCAAGGCATATATGCCTTCCTTCCTTCCTTCCCCTTTAAAGTCATGTTCACCGTGTGTTTAAATGAGGTCAGTTTGAGATGATAAAAAGTCCCAAAGGAAGGAGTGTGTCCAGCAGGTAATATCAGCTCTCCAGAGACAAAAGGGACTGGACACCTACTTGAAACATGATGGAAGGGAATATACTGGCTAATGTTTCAATAAAATATATCAATACAGTATCTAAGTCTCATACTTTGGGCACTTGCAAGACACCTGGTGGTGATTTCTTTACTAGCCATGAAGGCTGCAGATACAGATTTCAGAGTTGTCCTCATAGAGGTGGGAATTATGTGAGTAGATGAGGCTCCTTGGGAGGATTGTGTCAAGAGAAGGGAAAGAGAGCAAGATGAAACCTTGGGGGACCTTCTTACGTTTAGGGAGCACGACATAGAAGAAGAGACAGGAAAGGAGACAAGGAAGAAGTAAAGACCTATCACAGAACATTCTAGCAAAGACCTCAAATGGAAATCAGGAGTCAAATAAGGTCAGAGTAATCAAGGAAAGAAGAAGTTTCTATAGGAGATGGACAGTATTATCAAACAGAAAAATTAAAAAGAAACAAAAAAGGGGCTTTGCATGTAGCAGCAGGGTTTGGAGACCAGTAGGGAGATGGAAAGTCTGGACAAGACTGTAGGTAAAGCCTGCATTTGGAGGACTTGGGGGCTGGTATTCGACTGTGTAGCTGGGAATCTGAGGGATGTAACTTAGTGTTGATATGCTAATGAGGTCCTATATGTGGATCTCTATAGCTGTGCTCTCAAGTGATCTTTTAAAATTATTAATAGATTTATTGAGGTATAACTTACATACCATAAAATCTATCCATTGTAAGTGTACAACTCAATGACTTTTAGTATGTTTACAGAGGTGTGCAACTATCACCACAATATAATTTTAGAATATTTCCATCATCCCAAAAGGAAAACTTGGGCCGGGTAGTTGCTCTCCATTTTCACCTCCAGCCCTAGGTAACCACTAATCTTCTTTCTTTCTCTAAAGATTTGCCCTTTCTGGACATTTCATATAAATGGAACCATGTGTTCTTTTGTATTTGGCTTCTTTCACGCAGCACAATGCTTCTGAGGTTCATCCGTGTTGTATTAGTACATCATTCCCTTTCACTGGCAGAAAACGTTCCATTGTATGGATAGGCCACACTTTGTTTATTCATTCACCAGCTGATGAACATTTGGGCCATTTCCACTTTTCAGCTATCATGAATAAGGCTGCTATGAGCATTCGTGTACAAGCCTTTGTGTGGACATACGTCGTCATTCCTCCTGGGTAGATACCTAGGCATGAACTTGCTGGGTCATATGGTAATGCTACCTTTAACATGGAAAATTGCCAAACTGTTTTCCAAAGTGGCTGCACCATTTTATATTCCCACTGTATGACGGTTCCCATTTTTCTACATCCTCAATAACACTTGTCATTGTCTTTCCTTTTTTACTATAGCCATTCGAGTGGGAGTGACAGGGTATTTCATTGTGGTTTTGATTTACATTTCCCTAAGAACTAAGATGCTTAACATCATGTGCTTATTGGCTATTTGATAACTTCTTTGGAAAAATGTCTACTCAAATTCTATTATCCATTTTTAAAAATTGGGTTGTCTTTTTATTATCAGTTTTGGGAGTTCTTTATATATTTTGGATATATATTTCTTATCGAGTATATGATTTGAAAGCATTTTTCTCGCAGGCGGAGGGTTGTCATCACTTTCCCGAAGTGTCTTGAAGTACAAAAGCATTTAATGTTGATGTAGTCCAATATCTCAGTCTTTTCTTTGTGTATTTTTTGTGTCATATCTAAGAAATAATTGACTGATCCAACATCATGAAGATTTACTCCTGTGTTTTCTTCTGCGAGTTTTATACTTTTAGTTCTTACATCTAGTTCTGCAATACATTTTGAGCTAATTTTTGTGTATGGTGTGAGGTAGTTGCTCTGGCACCATTTGTTGAAAAAACTATTCCTTTCTTGATATTTTTGTAGGAAATCAACTGACCATGAATGTTAGAGTTTATTCCTGGGCTCTCAGTTTTACTTCCTATGTCCATCCTTATGCCAGGACCACACTATCACAATTGCTGTAGCTTTGCAGTGAGTTTTGAAATAGGGGTGTGTAAGTCTTCCCACTTCTTACTTCTTTTTGAAGATGGTTTTGGCTATTCTGAGTCACTTGTATTTCCAAATAAGTTTTAGGATGAGCTTTTCAACTTCTGGAAAAAAAATCCAGGTAGGATTTTGTTAGGTGCTGTGTTGAATCTATAGAACAATTTAGGAAATATTGCTAACTTAACAATATTAAGTCTTTTGATCCATAAACATGAGACGTCCACTTATTCAGGTTCCAAATTCTTTCCACACTGCTTTATAATTTTCAGTGCACAAGTCTTGCACTTCTTTTAAAATACTTCTAGGCATTTTATTTTTTGATGTTATTTGTGGTGTATGAAAACTCAACTGATTTCTGGGTGTTGATCTTGCATCTTGCTTTGCTGAATTTCTTTATTAGTTCTCATAGAATTATGTGGATTCTCTGCATCACAAGAATCTACAAGATCATGTTTCCTGCAAATAAAAACAGTTACTTCTTCCTTTCTAATGTTGATAACTTCAGACGATCTTTATAATCACCTTGGGAGTTATGTAAGGGCAAATCTGCAGATGAGAGAGCTCAAGTCTGGGGAGGGTATGCAGTTTGTGTGAGGTCACCTAGCCAGGAAGTGGATAAACCAGGACCAGAACGAGGACCTCTGCATTCCCCCAGCCCAGTCCATCACTCAGCATCTTCACCATGCAGCCTCTGGTTGGTGGAGTCAGAGTCTGCGAGGACGATGGAGGCCTCTGTCTCTGCAGCACTCCTATTGTCCTCCTTTGTTACAGCCACCAGATTTAGTCAAGAGGGAACAGGATGTACATTTCCCAAACGTCTGCAGGATTCCTACATCCATGTGTCTAAAGCACCTAGTCCCAGGTGCTTTCAGATAGTGTTTCAGTCAGTCCTCAGGAAACCATGTAAGGTGGGCATAGTTATCCTGGTTTTTGTTTTTTCTTTTTGCGGTACGTGGGCCTCTCACTGCTGTGGCCTTTCCCGTTGCAAAGCACAGGCTCTAGACGCGCAGGCCCAGTGACCATGGCTCATGGGCCCAGCCGCTCCGCGGCATGTGGGATCCTCCCGGACTGGGGCACGAACCCGTGTCCCCTGCATCAGCAGGCAGACTCTCAACCACTGCGCCACCAGGGAAGCCCTATACTGGTTTTATAGATGAGGAAACCGAGGTTGTGAGCTCTTTTTAAAAATTTCTTTTAATTTTAATTTTGATTATTTATTTTTGGATGTCCTTATTTTTATTTATTTTAACATCTTTATTGGAGTATAATTGCTTTACATTGTTGTGTTAGTTTCTGCTTTATAACAAAGTGAATCAGCTATACATATACATATATCCCCATATCCCCTCCCTCTTGCATCTCCCTCCCTCCCTCCCTATCCCACCCCTCTAGGTGGTCACAAAGCACCGAGTTGATCTCCCTGTGCTATGTGGCTGCTTCCCACTAGCTATCTATTTTACGTTTGGTAGTGTATATATGTCCATGCCACTCTCTCACTTCGTCCCAGCTTACCCTTTCCCGTCCCCATATCCTCAAGTCCATTCTCTAGTAGGTCTGTGTCTTTAGTGCTGTCCTACCCCTAGGTTCTTCATGACATGTTTTTTTTTCTCTTGGATTCCATATATATGTGTTAGCATACGGTATTTGTTTTTCTCTTTCTGACTTACTTCACTCTGTAGGACAGACTCTAGGTCCATCCACCTCACTACAAATAACTCAATTTCGTTTCTTTTTATGTGTGAGCTCTTAACTTACTCATTCAAGCTCACAGAGCCCCAGGATGGCAGGACTGTGAGTACAAAATCCTGTGCTCTTGTTAGGACTTCCCGCCTTCAAAGAAGTGGCTCTCAGCGCAGCACTGTCCTGTGTGGCCATCTAAGTGTCCGTCCCTCAGACAGTGACCTTGTAGCTGCATTACGCACATGACACTCGCCTGTACACACAGACTCCACAGTGCATGTGTCACGGCCCTTCCAAGCTTCTTCCAGACTAGGCAACCTCACGGACAACCCTGTTTTTAAACCCTCCTTTGTGTGTCTCAATGGACAATATGAACAATAAGCGCTTCTGGGGTTGAGTACAAAAGAGAGGATTCAACCTCAGACACTTAGCTACTTATCTCAAATGGCCATGGCTGAACAGTTGTGAGGAATGGTTTAAACAGGCTTCTTTTGATAAGCCCCATCTGGGACACTGACCCAGGCCACCGAGGCGCTGCTTCGGACTAGCTGCACGTAAGTACACTTGATTCTGGGGGCCTGGGAGGGCATGGTGGTCCCGGTGAGGGCAGGACCCTCCCACTCAAGTGTCTCATCTACCCTCACACTTAGCAGGAGCTCCGTTAAGTGTCTCTTTGTGTTTGTTTTAAAATTAGTTGGAAGCTGCTTTATCCTAAATACTCAGCCAGTTTCCTTTTAAGCTATTCTCTGCCCCATTCCACCCCTCACTCCTTACAGAAAGGCAGTCCCTGCTGCTAGGCCATCAAGGGGGACCTTTTTAGTTTCACAGCAGATGGAAGATCCAAATGGACGTGGCAAAGATTGCATCAGACATTGCCTTACGACTCTCCTCAGCCCCAATCCATACCCGACCCAGGACAGGTTTTAGGAATGCAAAGCAGAAATGGGTATAATTAAGTATTTTGCAAACTCTGTCAAATATTTTAAGAGGCAAGTAGAGACCCAATTTAAAACTCCTATGGTTTACCTCTTCACTAAATTCCAAATTGGTGAGTAATCCAGAGCTCTGGTGGCTTAAAACAACTTCAATCTCATTCCCAAGAGATTTTAGGTTTGGGAGTTTAAGCCATTTATAACTGAGAGTCTGGGACAGTTCTCAGAAACAGCAGTCCCCTCGGGCGACATGGTGTGAGGTAGAAGGTATCCTGTTTGCCCAGCTTCCACCTCCAGGTGGTTTTGTGGTCAGCAGGAGAATATGAATTTCTTAATAACGTGACATAAAAAGGCAGTGCTTCTGCCCAAACAAGATTACCTTGTATTTGACTTCGCCATAGTTTATAGTTTTTCAGGTCACGGCCAGACTCTGACCACTTCTCCCCTCACGTGAGCCCCCTTCCTCTCTGTGTTCGTGTGCCGATCTGGGCTTGGCCTCATCACTTCCTCCCTGTCTCTTGATGGTGTCTGCGTGAGAAGGGCCATGGATTAGAAGCAAGAGATGTTGGTTCAAGTCCGGCTATGGTGATTTCTAAACCCGCTGGCCTCAAAGTTTTTCTGGTTTCGAGTTGCTCTTCTGAAAAAAATGAAGGGGTTTAGGGCTCCGAGGAGTGAGTTCAAATGCTGTGGCAAGGTCCTCTTTCTTTATTTTATTTTATTTTTTTGCGGTACGCGGGCCTCCCACTGTTGTGGCCTCTCCCGTTGCGGAGCACAGGTTCCGGATGCGCAGGCTCAGCGGCCACAGCTCATGGGCCCAGCCGCTCCGCGACATGTGGGATCTTCCCGGACCGAGGCACGGACCCGCGTCCCCTGCATCGGCAGGCGGACTCCCAACCACTGCGCCACCAGGGAAGCCCAAGGTCCTCTTTCTTATCTGTTGTCGTGACCACTTCTGCTCTGCTTCCCCCGAACCTTCTGACCTTGGCTCATGTCACGGGGAGGGCAGTGTGTTGTTAGCTGATCCATGCCCCTCTTCACTGCGTCGCTACTGAACCGAAAGGGCACTGCGGCTGCGGTTAGCATTTGAAGCAAGACGACCATACATTTATTTTTCAAAGCAGGAATGTAGTTTTTGCCCCCCACGCCTCGCCCTGTTAAGTTTCAGAGTTATGATTTTTAAAAGGGGGAAAATGGCCTGGCTTGAGGTAGGATTTGGGGGATTAGAAGCCTAGGCCAGAAATTTCTACTTAAAATCACATCCTTCACTACCAGTTTATCTGAGGAACAAAGTTTAATTCTTTTTTGGGAAAAACCTAATGGACTCCATCCCCCTCTGTTTCACTGGAATAACCCCCATGTAGAGCCGTGGCAGGGAAAGGAGGACGGCGAGGGAAGAATTCTCTGGTGTAGCCAGGTGGAACTGTTTACCGTACCAACTCCAATCCACTTTCCCTGCGCAGGGCCTGCTGGCCCCCAGGCACACAGAGCTGCTAGGTTCCAAACCTCTGAAACAGCCTGACAGGCCGAGTGGCCGCCCTGGTGGGTCACAGATGGAAAATCCAGGAAATGAAGTGTTTTAAAAGAATGGCAAATACATTCGCTTGCTTAAGCACCTTACCTGTCATTTCGATTCCTATCAGTCTTTCTAGGTGGATTCAGTTTCAAGTCAAGTGTTAATAAGACCAGATGTTGACTTCTACATGGTATCAGTACCTACTCTGTCACATAAGGAAACAAATAAAATGCAAAAATGGCCCTGTCAGTGGGCCCAGTGGATTACTAATGAATCTCACAATTGCGGTTTGATGTCTTTCTTTTGAAATGTCTCCACCATTTAATTGGTAATACATTCTCCTGAATCTTTTCTCATCAGAATTGCTTCTCCCTGAAGCTAAATTGTTCCTAAATTTTCCAACCTCTGGAGCTACTCGACATCACTTTTCACAGGTGGCTTCTCTTGAATTCCCTTTACATCTTACAAGAGATGCCCGCCTGTGCTCCCACGGAGGGGACTCCTAGCGACCACCAGCAAACATAGAGTGGTCAGGCCAAGGTGTGGCTTCAGGATGGAAGCTTCTCATCACGTGCCCACGATGACACAAATCGAACATAGGTTTTCAGATCTTCAGATAATATTGGGAGGAGTAGAAACGGCAGTTGGTGAAGAAATGACCTTCTTTACTTGGAGCAAAAATCTTGAATGATGTTTGATTTTGTTAACTAGAATAGGGTTGGTATTTTAAGAAAATGTTCACTTTGCGCAATCTCCCCACTGCAGCTGGGCTCAGTTAACGTTTTCACAAGGAGACACCACGAGGAAATGCTTCAGGCACAGTGAAAACCAATGCTTGACTTCTGGAATTGAAATGTAAACATGAGAATGAAAGCAAAGACCACTGGGCTTGTTCAACCCATGGCCATGTTACATTCTTTCCTGGGGTAGGCTCCTATGAGAGCATGTGCCTTTAATGTTAGCTCAGAGAGACTTATGACAAGATACCTCTGCTCCCATAAATGATCTATTACATTCTAGCATCCAATAATCAGTCTTTTATTTTTATTAAAGAATGTATACTCTGTGATAGTGGGGAGTCTTGTTCACTGCTGTATCCCCAGCTCCTGGAACAGTGCCTGACTCATTCATCCATTACATAAATATTCCCAGAGTGCTTGCTATGTGGACATGAGAGGTGTTCATCTTTCATTTATTTTTTACTCAAAAAGCATCCAGTGGGCTTCCCTGGTGGCACAGTGGTTGAGAGTCCGCCTGCCGATGCAGGGGACACGGGTTCGTGCCCCGGTCCAGGAGGATCCTACATGCCGCAGAGCGGCTGGGCCCGTGAGCCATGGCCGCTGAGCCAGCGCGTCCGGAGCCTGTGCTCCGCAACGGGAGAGGCCACAATAGTGAGAGGCCCGCGAACCCAAAAAAAAAAAAAAAAAAGCATCCAGTGCCTTTCGTGAGCCCAGAGGTACACTGTTCTAGGTACTGGAGATACACATGCACAAAACAGGCCAGAGTTTCCACCCTCATGGAACTGATATTCCTGTGAAGTGCCACAGACAAATAAACAAATAATGTCATGTAGTAAAAAATTCTATGGAAAAAGTGAAAAAGGTTAAGGGCTCCGAGAACGCGGAGAATGCCATTTTATATAGAGTGGTCTGCAAACGCCTCTCTGATAAGATAGAATTCAAGCAAAGACCTGAAGCGAGTAAGGGGGCTGGCCACATAGATATGTGACAGCAAAGAGTTCCAGATGAGGGGACAGCAGGGAGGAAAGCTCAGAGGCAGGCACATGCTCGGGATCTTGGAGGGACAGCAAAGAGCCAGGGTAGCCACAACAAAAGTGAGTGATGGGGAGAGTGGCAGACGAGGCCTGGGACCTAACAAGTGGTGGGGCTGCCGCAGAAATGCTCGGCTCCGACGTCCAGCTGCGGGGAGCCTGGTTAACCCATGGTTCCCCTGCTGCCTGCTGGGCCCACCACTGTGCTGGTGCCGAAGCCCCACTTCTCCCAGGCTGATCCTAGCCAATGACCGAGCAAGGCCGGGGCCCTACCTTTGCGCATTCCTCTGATGGGTGACTTTGGTTGAAGGACCACCATCAATCTGGCCAAACTTTCTTACATTTGCAGAGGCCCTTTCTTCCCAGCCCCTTCCTTCTCCACCTCCTTTCGCAAATGTCAGACCTTCACAGGTGGAGGATTCTCCCGCCTGCTCCTGCTTCTTCCTCTTCATCTGTAACAGCTGCTTCCCTCAGTAAACTTCATGCATGTCTAATCTTCTCTCAGTGTCTCCTTCCCGAAGGGCCTGAGCTAACACAGGGCCACATCAGGTCCCTGGAGGTCTTGCAGACTCTGGACCTTATCTGAGTGCAGAGAAAGGCACTGGAGGGTTTTGAGTAGAGGGGTGGTGTGATATAACTCTCATCTTAGAAAATCCCTCTGGCTACTGGGGCAGAGAACAGGGACCAGCGAGGGTGAGGGTGGAAGCAGGGTCACGCAGATGTGTGAAGGGCAGTCTAACTTTTGATGTCATCCTTCTACCACCACTGCTCTTCCTAAGTTCACCCAAGACCTTCTAATAGCAACATCCAATGCCATCTTTCAACCTCTCTCTGTGGAATTTTACCTTTTGACCATCCCTGCCTTCTACAGACTGTCTCTTTATTGGGTCCCAAGTTTCCATCCTCCTCTCAGTCTCCCCTTCTAGTAACTTCCACTGACTTCTCTTTTGCAAGCCCTTCACGCTGAGGCTCCAAGAGGAGCTTGGTTCTTGTCCTCTGGTCTTTGCTTGTTCTCTCTTCTCATCTTGGTGGTCTCATCCCTCGTGAGGTGTTACCCCTCATGCACATTTATTGGTAGTTCCCATTTGTCACCACTTGTGCCCCAGGGAACCACTAATCTACTTTATGTGTTTTTAACTTTGCCTTTCATGGATATTTCACATAAATGGAGTCATTCAACATGTGGTCCCTTGGGTCTTGCTTCTTTTACTGAGCGTAGTATTTTTGAGGCTCATTCACCTGTTGGCGTGTCCGTAGTGTGTTCCTTTTTATTGCTGAGTAGTATTCCATCATATGGATATCTCCCAAGCTTTTATAATAATAATAAAAAAAATCTTAAAGCTACAAAAACGCTGAAATAGTGTTATGAGTATCCGTGTGCTGTGATTCTCTAATTGTTAACATTTGGCATGTTTGCTTTTATTCTCACTTGAGAAATGCAGGTTTCTGTTTTATTTTGTTTCAACTGAACCAGTTGAAAGTCAATTGCTAACATCATGACACTTCATCTCCCCCACTCCGCAAATAATGCGGCATGTCTAGAATATTCTCACATATGACGACAGTTATTTTCAGATTTTCTCAATTGCCAACAAAATATCTTTTATAACCTTTTCTGAAATAAAAATCTAATCAAGTGTCAAGCAGTCCATTCAGTTGCCATGTTTCTTTGCTCTCCATTAAGAGTGGCATCCTTGCCTTTTTGTTTCATTTGGACTTCCACCATGTTGACATACTTGAAAAGCCCAGACAGTTATGTGGTAAACTGGCTGCATTTTAGATTTGTCTGATTTTTCTTCATGGTTAGATTCATTAAACTTTTTTTGGCAAGAATACTACATTTTTCAAAATCCAAATTAGGACAAGGGGTCATGCAAGTTAGGACAGGGGGACAAGTGTAAAAATGTCTAAGGTGTCCGTACAGTTCCAGAAGAGGGTCCCCGCAGCTCTCCCTCTGCTGCCCTGCATGGATGCTGACATCAGGTGGCTCTTGGTAGCCTTGGGTGGGTTGTTCCCACAGGCTTTTACCTAAAGCTTCACAGGGAGAATTTGTCACTTAGTTTTGTCATAGATGTTGTCCATGGGATGTTTGTGTTGCTCTGTTTGTCTCTATGGGGGGATTTGGTGACATTCAAAATCTGTGCAAATCAGGACACTTTTGAAAATGAAAAAGGGGCTAAGAATCAGGAACAACAGGTGTAAACCAGAACTGTCCTGGGAAAATACTACCCGCGACCCAGTAATTCTACTCCCAGGTATGTACCGTGAAGAAGCGGGTGTTCAGCATTCTCACTGCGTTTGTTTTGGTATGAATTTTGGTATTACAATTTAACCTGCTTTTTTTTTTTTTTTTTTTTGCGGTACGCGGACCTCTCACTGTTGTGGCCCTCCCCCGTTGCGGAGCACAGGCTCCGGATGTGCAGGCTCAGTGGCCATGGCTCACGGGCCCAGCCGCTCCGCGGCATGGGGGATCTTCCCGGACCAGGGCACGAACCCGTGTCCCCTGCATCGGCAGGCAGACTCCCAACCACTACGCCACCAGGGAAGCCCTAACCTGCTTTTTGATGTGTTGGATTACTTATCTAAGGATTTGTGTATTTCATCAGTTTGGGAAAGTATCAGTTGTTATGTCTTATAATGTTGCCCTTCCTCCACTCTCCCTCTTCTTCCTTCTGAGTCTCTTATTAGATGTAACATAGAACCTCTCATTCTAATCCTCCTTATGTCTTAGCCTTTGTCTTAGTTTCCCAGGGCTGCTATAACAAATTGCCACAAACTAGGTGGCTTAAAACAACAGAACTTTTTTCTCTCACAGTTCGAGAGGCCAAAAGTCCAAAATCTAGACGTTGACAGGGTTGGTTCCTTCTAGAGCCTCTGAGGGAGAATGTTCCGTGCTTCTCCCCCAGCTTCTGGTGCTGCCAGAATTCCTCAGTGTTCTTGACTTGTAGATTCATCACTCTGATCTCTGCCTCTGTCTCCACACGGCCTTCTCCATTTTGTGTGTCTGGGTCTCCTCTTCTTATGACACTTGGATAATCTAGGATGATCTCATCTCAAGATCCTTAGTTTCACTTGTAAAGAAGCTTTCCCCAAATACAGTCACATCCACAGGCTCTGAGTGGACGTATCTTTTGAGGAGACACCATTCAGCCCACCACAGTCTTTCTTTCATATTTTAATCTCTTTCTCTTTACTCTCTTTCCTCTGGGTCATTCATTTATGTCTTCCATTTCACTATCTTTTCAGCTGTGTTTATTCTGCTATTTAGCTTACCACCAAATTTTAATTCAAATGATTATATTTTTAATGTCCAAAGTGCTGTTTGATTCCTTCTTAATCCTGCCTGTTTATTTTTGATAGTCTTTTGCTCTTCGATAATTTTGAGTCTCTTTTGTTTCCTTAAACATGTCATAAGGCTTATTTCATATTCTAAATATGATAATTCCAAACTCTAAAGCCCTTGGTGCTCAATTTGTGGTTTCTTGTTTCTGCTGACTCTCACAGGGATGGATTAGTTAAGGCAGATTCAGCTCCTGCACACTTAAACTCCAAACTCGCAGTGCCTTGACACTCTGGATCTTTTTTTCTTATTCCCAGAACATCAAGCTGGTGGATTGAGGTGGGACTTTGCTCTGTGCTGTCATTCCTGAAAGGTCCCTGGACCCTGGCTGAGGAAGCCTCTGCCATGTTCAACACGTGGCCTCCAAGATCACCCTGAGCACCACCACCATTCTGCTCTGGACAGGGGCGCCCGGAGAGCATCCCAGAGGTGGTCTCTGTGGGCTGGGCCTGGAAGTGGAACCTGCCACTTCTGCCTTCTTTCTGTTGAACAAAGCACGGGTCGTGCCTCCACCTAGACGCAAGGGTGGCTGGAAGCTAGCATCGCTGGCTGGGCTGTTGTGTCCCAGCAATGATTTTTCGCTGTGGAAGGAAGGCAAGGGACACTGGCTGAGAACTACTTGCCTGAGCCACACGATTTATTTCTCTGTGTGTTTGGCCTTTTTTTAAAAAAAATTCGTATTTGATTGAGCTTAGTCTATGGGAAATCTGAGGGCTTAAATTGGAACTTTGCTTGAAGGAAGATATTCGTTTGCATTTCTAGGAAAGAAGGGACACTACTGACCTGGGACCAATTGTGAGCTTAGCAATATTTCCAACTCACGCACACACAAGTGTGTGTGTGTGTGTGTGTGTGTGTGTGTGTGTGTGTGTGTATTTTATCCAGGATCTAGTTATATTGTGTATTGTACTGATATTGTAGAGGGAGAGTCCTCCAGGGCATTCACGTCAGTGTTACTCACCTGCCTGTCAATGGTGGAAAGTATCTATGCTCAGAATATTCGAGTTTAATCTATTTCGTTGGCTGTGCAACAGCTGGAATTCTAAAATTAAAAGCTGTTCAGTTATTTCTACATGCTCAGTATCTGCCTAACAGAATCAGATATTCTTGTTATGTCCCATTAGTCTGACAATCTGGTTTAATACTAATAGGAAGCAAAAAGTCCCTCGGTGCAATAACACATACAAGCAGGGCGTGCGCACAGTACACCCAGACACCACGCCACGTGGATGTAGCATCTTTCTTCCAAAAGGTTCTCAAACATTTTCATATTTATTGACGCTTGTGTCCTTAAGTTTAAGGATTAAGGATATTAAGTTTTTCTTAATCTTGTCCAAAGAGGTGAGATTCTTTTAGTCCCACTTTAGAAATGAGAAAACTGAGCCTCAGAAGGTAGCTGAAGGCGGAGTCTCTCAAGGCCAAGGCCCAGATCCCTTCCTCTGGCCCACACGCTCCCCCGCAGTGGCCACCTTCAGGGCCCGGGCAGCAAAGGTGGTACGCAGATATCTCTGGCCCACACGCTCCCCCGCAGTGACCACCTTCAGGGCCCGGGCAGCAAAGGTGGTACGCAGATATCTCTGGCCCACACGCTCCCTGCAGTGGCCACCTTCAGGGCCCGGGCAGCAAAGGTGGTATGCAGATATCTCTGGCCCACACTCTCCCCGCAGTGGCCACCTTCAGGGCCTGGGCAGCAAAGGTGGTATGCAGATATGTGTTGTTCATGCTTCGATGCTCTCACAATCCTCTGCTAACTCTCATGATGACATTTCCCACTGAGTCACTTTGAAAAAGGTTCAGTCAACTCTAACAGGGTTTTCCTTAGGCCCCTCACCCCCAGCCTGAGAACATTCATTACTCACAGCTCATGCCCCCACCCAGGGGTACCCAGAGCTCTGGTCCTCAGCACAGTCCTTCCTTCCTGCAGTTCAGGGCAGAGGGAGGTGTGCTCCCTGTGGCCCGGTGGACAGGCAGCGTGGCACGGCACTCAGGAGCTACACCCCAGGTCAGATACCTGCACACACCTTCTCTCACGGCCCCTCGTCACCTTGAATAAGCCACTTGACTCCTCTGGGCTTCCATCTGCTCCCCCATGTGAAAAGAGGATGATGGTAGTATCTTCTTCCTAGGGTCGGTGTGAGGATTAAAAAGAATTCTGGTGATGCCCCTAGTATCCTACTTGACATAGACTCAGTATTTGGTACCTGCTGGCTGTGATGGTGAAGATGATGCTTGGCGAGGCCTTGGTCTATAGCCAAGGGCGCTGGTCCTGGGGTCGGATTCCTGGTTCTACCCCTTACCAACTACATGAACTTGGGATACTCAGCCTCTCCTAGTCTCTGTTCAGTGGAGGTAACAATGGTGCACGGCTCATAAGATGGTTTTGTACTGGCTTTTGTGGCCTGATACCTGTCCTCTCCTCCATCCCACCCACACACAACCTGCCACTTTTGTGGACACCTGACCTTGTGCCACTGGAGGGACAGTGATGCTAGTGTGGCATGATGGTTTATGGCAGACCTGGCCCAGGTCTTCTAGTTCTGTTCTCATACACACACTGCCCCACTGGGGGTGGGAATGCAGACCAGATTTGATGTAAGTGGGCTCCTACTTCTCAGTACTCCAGAATGAGAATTCAACTCTAGCTTTGCAGTTGGTGGAGCTTCCATTTAGAGAGAGTGCCTAATTTTTGGCCCACAAGTTAACAACTTATAGATTCCCATTCCAGCACTGGCTTTGCTTTCTCCCAGTGGTGTGATAAAGTGCCCTCTTCTGCAGAGGTAGCCCCAAGCCTAGGGCTTTTCTGTCACTTACCCTTGGCATCAACTCAGTAGTGCTGTAGAAGGGAGAAAACAGGGCTGCTATGAAAATCACAGCTGCCTTTAACTCAGGAGTTATTTTTTAAATTTTTATTTGATATTGGAGTAGAGTTGATTAACAATGTTGGGTCAGTTTCTGGTTTACAGCAGAGTGATTCAGTTATACATAGAGATGTATCTATTCTTTTTCAAATTCTTTTTCTATTTACATTATTACAGAGTATGGAGCAGAGTGCCCTGTGCTATACAGTAGGTCCTTGTTGGTTATCTGTTTTAAAAATAGCAGCGTGTACACGTCAATCCCAAACTCAACTCAGGGATTACCATGCGATTCTTTTACATGAATTCTCTCTCTGTCATCCCTGTGAGAGGAAGAAAGGAACAGGTTGTTTATAGTCCTCGCTGATTGGGAAGGGGGGTGGATTTTAGTTTGCTGAAGCAGGGAGATGGGTGTGGGTCTGCAGGTTTGGAAACTGGGACTGGAATGAGCTGAAGACCTTTTTGCCAAAGACAAAGGAGAGGGACTGAGAGGCCGAGGGGACGAGGGGACAGATCTGGGTGGGAGGGAGTCAGGAACCAAAACTGAGCAGGGTGAGGGATGAGAGAGAGTGGGGTCCTGGGAGCTGCAAGGCCGAGAAGAGAGACTTGGAAATTGTATCTCTCAGGGGTTTCGGAGTAAGCGCTGCGCACAGTGTATTGTTAGGAAACCCTCAGTAAAGGGTACGTTGTTCACTGATGCTTTCATGGGAGTGGATTATTTCCAGTGTGTGCATAGACGTGACGATTTCTGCCTCAAAGTTGCTGTGGGGTGAAAACAAGAGACGAGGGCAAGCAGAGTTAGCAGGTGCGTGGGTTACGTTTCCTTCATCTTAAAGAGGAGGAAATTGGGAGGCCCCCGAGTCGACCAGCCAGGTGATTAATGGAACTGGGGTTCTACATGGACTCTGTGGACCCCAAGGCCTGGGTACTTGTGCAGTACGCTGAGTGTCTGAAGTCACCACCTCTCCCTTTCCATGTCCCCTGGGAATCTCCCAGTGTATCTCAGATTGGGAGCAGTAAACTCAAGTGCATGTACCACAGTTAAAAATCATATTTTAAAATACTGTTGGGGTGCAAATTAAATACAGATTAGTTCCAATCCTGGCAGGGGAAACTTAGGTAACTTACTTCACCTGTAAACCTTTACAGAACCTTTACAGGTTCTCCCACCTGTAAAATATCTGCCACATAAGGCTAATGTGAAGATATGATGAGATTGTTCTGGAAACCTCTCAGCACAGTGCTTGGCACATAGTAAAAGCTTCTGTTCTCATATGGTCCTGGTTATTACTAAGCATGTTGCAGGCACATCGTATTTTGTATATTTCAGTAGCTTAGCCTAGGATTAAAGCAAAGCCACTGAAGGTTTGAGGTTGTTTGTTACACAGCAGTAGATAACTGATACATCCACCCGCTTCCATGCAAGGGACATTCAGGCAAAGAGAGATTCAAAAAAGAATGTGTTTTCAGAAAATAGTTTCACTTGGGAACCCTTATAAAAGGGATGGATGTGGGTGAGGATCATCAGTGGTTGCTAAAACCATTAGGTGAAGGTTGATGGGAAACTTTATAGTAAATGGATTAGCTTGACACCATCCAAACCCACAGATCAAGCTTAACAAACAACGAGACAGCCAGATGTTCTGAGCACATGACGTGGTGCAGGAGCAAGTACACAGCACCATCTGTAATGGATTCTTGTGTTAAAAAATTGAACCTGAATCTAAGCAGACCTCTAGATCAGACTAGTAGTTGGCAAGAAATACAAGAGCTGAAGGAACATGTCAGTAACACCACGATGCTCTAATTGGCCAAATCCAGAATATGAGACGTTTTCAGGACAAAAGACTCAGTTTCATCAGTAAATAAATGGTGAATAAATAATAAATAAACAGAATAGAGGTGAATCCTTACAGATTAGAGGAGACCAAGGGTCATAACCAAATACACTATGCGTTTTGTTAGAACCCTGATTCAAAGAAACCAACTGCATGGAGGCATTTTTGAGATAATCAGGGAAAATTGACCATGGACTGGGTACTAGATGATGGCGAAGAATTATCGTTCATTTTGTTGGGTATGAAACAAAAGTGTCATTTTTTTAAAAAAGTTCTTCAGTATGAGAGATAGGCACAGAAGTATTTAAGATTTAAGATACTATGTCTGGCATTTGCTTTAAAAATATTCCAGTAGGGGAAGGAAAACATACAAAACCAGGGCAGAATGTTCTCTGTTGTTGTTTAGCATACTGTTTTTGGACGTGTGAAAGTTTCCATAATAGAGAACTTTTAAATTGTATCTAAGCTCTTCAGCAGGGGCGAACCTAGACTTAGACCATGAGCACTTTTAAAGCAAACCGATGTGTGAGATTTGCCACGGGTGAGTAAGCGTTGGAGGAAGGGGCCCAGCCAGACTGCTGAGGCCTGGTGTTCAGAAGCCACGCACCACCCAGGTCCAGGGCCTCCACCTAAAGTGGCTCTGAGTCAGCAGCCTCTGCAGCCGTGTCCGCGCGAGGCACTGTGAGTTCAGAGGGAAGAGGGCAGAGTGCCCAGAAATGCCCACAGAGCCCGTGTGCCAGCTCCAGGGAGCTGAGTCCCGGAAAAGGTGAAGGATGCACGGGGTGGAAATCCAAGCCTGTGACTCTCGGCAGAGAGAAGGTTCTGGAGCCCCTGCACCCAGCGGCACAGGGGGAGCTGGGAGCAGAGCTAAGGGCACAACCCTGCCGGGACCGTACCGCCACCTCAGCCTTCGCTGCTCCTTTCCTACAGCCCACATGGTCCACATTCGCCCCTACCGCAGCCTGGATTTCTCCCCCAGGGAGCACGTATTCACGCTGGGGACACTTCTTCCCAGCTGGATCTCCCAGCATGAGTGCGGGGGGCGGGGGCACAGCTCTGACCCGCCCAGCCTGGATCCTAGAGCACCTGTCACTGTGGCCAGGGGTGGGCACTCTAACTGGCACAGCTTGGGATGGATGCCCACTAACCTACAGCTGGAGAGGTCGGGTCTCGTAAGCTCCTGAAAGGACCACGTGTAGGGGGTGGAGGGAAGGAATTTCCCAAGGGGCAGTGGTAGCTGCTCCTAAAAGAACAAAGGGTGCTGGAGAAGTTAAATGTCCACTGCAGTGACCATTACAGATTGGGGTAGAAAAAGATCACCGACCTTAACCGAAAGAGGAAAGAAGAGAAGCAGGGGGATAAAGGGCTGGGGTCAAGGATAATAAAATACCAAATAGAAGCAACAATCTTAAAAAGAAAAGTGAAATGAAACGAGGATTAGGGTGGGGTGGAGCATGTGGAAACACAACAGAGACCTAGAAGGAATCAAGTCCAGACCAGGGGATACCGCCTCCTTCCGCAGGGTGCACCGTTCACGTTTGCTGCGCTGACTTAAGGGGGCTGCCCTGGGGGTGTGGCCACCTGGCCCCGCTGGCCACGCTGTCTGCCTCGGCCTGAATTCTTGGCATATTTAGTATCTTCACAAGCAGCTCTAGAAATTCTGGGGTGCCTTTACATCGTGAGATGCAAGGACAAAACGCGAGGCTCCTAGAGGTGCGTGGCGCCCGGCAAGACCGTGGGTGAGGCTGCGGGTGGTGGAGATTATTGTGACGGCCAGTAGAGGGCAGTGTCAGGCCAGGCATTTCCCAGCCGTCCAGAGCCCCGTGGTTAGTTTCTGAATTTGGGATTCACTCCTTGCAAACCTTCCTGAGCGATGGTAATGAGCGGTAGTGCTTTTTTTTTTTTTTTCCCTCAAGGGGATTTGAGAGTCTGCTTCAGGAGTTGGTATGTAAATACGAGACAGGGTTGCCCTCTAACGGGGGATTTAGGTGGTGGTGTGCGTTTACCAAATGCCTGTTACGTACCAGACACTGTGCTAAAGTTTTGCCTACCCCAAATTATTTAACTCTAGACAAAGGTATGATTATCTCCGTTTTTCAGAGGAGAAAGCTGAGGATCACTGCAGTTCAGTGACTTGTATGAGATCCCAGGCAGGGACAGACTTTGGTCTGTTGGGCCCCCAAATGCTTTCCACTAGGCCACATGCTTCTCATAGGTCCTCAGTTCCTGCCAGTTTTCATCCTTCCTGATGCTTCTATTTTTAACTCAAGAAGCTCCTCTATTCCAAAGGTGTCAGTAGGTTGTACTGGGAAGCTATCAATACATCAAAAAGATACTTCTCACACCTAGCCAAGTGATGAATTGCTCATTTGAGTTACTCTTTCATCCCTAAGGCAAATTATCTTTCAACACATTTTATATATGTTAAGAGCACCCAAGGAGGATTATATACACAGATCATTAGGCCAGGTGCAGTGTCAACTCCAAACACTGTGTGTTTATATGCTGATCGCTGGTGCTTGTTGATCAGGGCAGATAAGCTGTGGCTACAACCGTGACCTAAACTGTTTTTTCCTCTTGTGACTTGCGAGACTGGTCTCACCATTCTGTGGTCACACCTGACCCAAGGCAGTGAACTTGATGGGCCAGCATCATACTTCACACATAGGTTTTTGTTTGTTTGTTTATTGTAGATTGGTTGGTTCACACTAGATTGAGCCAATAAAGTTGTAGATTACCTCACACACCTGAATAGTTGAATTTGATCATTCTTTATCAATTCCTGACATTAATGATTGATCCAATAATGTTTTGGTACCTGTCTTTGGAGCTCACCCGTCAGCCATTCCAGGTTCTACACCAATTGAAAAGATGGATTGGGGAACGTGGCTTGGATCCAAGACCTAAATGTGACCCCCCCTTTTTTTTTTACAGCATTGAACTCTCCATCCTTATCCCACCCCTGCCCCAGTCACAGGTGGGGCAGCTGGAGAACTAAAGAAACCCCCTGCCCTGGTGCAGGGAGGACTCCTGTCCTGGGTGAATTTACGGGGAGGGAACGAAAAAGGGGCCTTCCACCACCTGAAGGCAGACAGGATGGGAAGGGGCTGGAGCCTGTTTTATGCCAAAATAACCACTCCCAGTAGCGTGAGGAATGTGGCCGGCCTGATGTCACTGGGGAAGGGGAGGGTGGCTGAAAGGGCGGGGAGGAGATGAATGCTTTATGACTAGGGAGAGAGTGGAGAAGCTTGTGGATAGAGGTATTGGCTGCGTCTCTCTCATGTATGGAAGAATAAGGGCTAGGAATAAGGACTTTCCCCCTCCAAGCACCTGCCATCTTTAGAAGTCCCTAGAAATACTTAGTAAAATGGGAGTGTGTTTCAAAAGGGATTCCATCTTAAATGCAGTAATTAATTTTCCAACTCTGCACAGAGGTAAGGATAGATTAAATTGTCTGGAAATTTCTTTGAACTTTGATAAAAATTAGCTTTCCCCAAATAAAGAGTGTTTAAAACAAAAAGTCCCAAACTTACATTTTTGTCCTTATTCAGGAAAATAATTTTTGTTTCTGTCCCTGTATTCTAGTTGTTAAATAATTGCACCAAGCTAGTACACTCCAGAAAAATAAAACAATACATTCTTTTGAGTCCAGTGACCTCAAAACTATGAGCATGAATATCTCTAATCAAAAAATATCTCCCCTTTTAACATTTTGGGGTTATTTTTGTTGCAGTCCATATACTTCACACTATAATCAAAGCCTGTTATCTTGGTCTTGCAATATTTGTGACTCAGACTTGATCAGGACTGTGTCTGGCACATACATCAGTAGTTGCGTTTAAAAATGTGCAAATTGTGAACTTTTCTTTCAACTTGATCTTGCATATTTCACTTGAAACCACTTCTTTAACATACCAAATTCTGTCTTTGAACAAGTTAAGAAAATCAGATCTATTTCCTAGCAGAGCTGATCGTAAAGCAAATTCCGATTTGTAAGTTAGGTAGTTAACTTTGCGCAATGTACTGTTAATTCAAGTCTCTTGGGCATCAAGTAGTTATTTGAAAATTCACTAGTGTAAACAGGGTCTGAACTCATCTTTAGACCCTCCAGATGCTCAAGGAAAAGCTCAGAGAGGAGTCTAGTGGTGGGAAAGTCTGGCTTATATAACGTGCTCAGGCTGCCCGGCTCTGGATCCGGTGTGTAGTTACCTCTTGGCGTCACGTCAATTTGAGGTGAGGTATATACATACGTTCACTCTCTAAAATGCACCCATTAACTTGAGATCTCCAGATTTCAGACCTTTGGGAGCCTCTCGTTCCACAGCTGGACCCCTTCCAGAGGGAGAGAGAGGGTAAGCTTCCTGTCCGCTTTGTTCGTATCCCTCGTCTGGCAGCCTTCCCTCCTTCAGAGATATTTATGGTAAAGTCTGTGCATGATAATCCATTGCAAGAGGCAGGAGCATCTGGCTTTCTGGAGATCTGAGCACCTCACTGTGGTTACCTTGGTGAAAGTCTTAGAGGCAGTCCTGGATTGTGGGGCAATTTCTATTAAAATGACCAAGCCCTATGGGGCTGGTGAGCCACCCAGTGGCCAGAAGGGAGTAGCTGCTGGGAAGAGCGTGGGCACTGTCACTGAGACCTGGCTTTGAACTGGGGCTCTGTTCTTTTATTAGCTGCGTGGCGCTAGCCTCGCCACACAGCCACTTTGAGCCTTAGTTCTCCCACCTGCAACATGAGGACAGTATTATCTACGTCTTAGAGTTGTGTTGAAGACTAAATGAGATGGAAGCACAAAGCACCAAGTTTCAGGTACATGGAAGGCGGCCAAGAGCTGGTAACTAGTCCTGTTACTAGGCTGATCAGCAGACACCCGTCAAGTTGGCTCAGGGCTTTGGCCTTCAGGTTATGACCCCTCCTCAGTCTAACCTGGCCTCTAGCCCATCCATGCGGTGCCCCAGGTAAAGTGCTTCCTGAGTGGACTGATCCCCGGAACCTGACACCTGGACTGAGTGGTCCCCTGAAGTCCACCTGTCCTTGAGGGCAGAAGCTCTACAGATGGCGTGAAAGCAAGCACAGAGTGGCAGCAGCTCCCTCTCCGTGGGCTTCTTAAGGCTGAGGATTGTATCAAGTGCCGGGTCATACATTGGTGAACTAGTGTTAGTGGGTCGTAGTGGTTAAGGGCGAGGACTCTGTGTCCAGCCTCCCTCAGTCGAATCCTGGCTCCACTCTACCCACTGGTGTGAGAATTTAGGCAAGCTACCTCTCTGGGCCTCAGTTACTTTACCTGTAAGGTAGGGCTACCAGTAGTACTTATCCCTTAGGGTAGTCGTGAAGATTAAGTGTGTCAGTTTCCTGAGGCTGCTTTAAATTCCACAAATTGGGTGCCTCAGAACAGCACAGCTCTGGAGGGCAGAAGTCAGAAATCAAGGTGCTGGCAGGTTGTGGTCCCTCTGAAGGCTCTAGCGGAGGGTCCTTCCCTGCCTCTTGCCGCTTCTGGTGGCTCCTGCTGTCCCTTGGCTTGTACATGGCCATCTTCTCCCTGTGGCTTCACATCATCCTCCCTCTGTGCATGTCTGTCTCTGTGTCCAACTTTCCCCTTTTATAAGGGCATCAGGGTCCACCCTATGACCTCATTTTGTTCAATAACTTGATTATCTCTGTAAAGGGCCAATTTCCAAATAAGGTCACATTTTGAGCTACTAGGGGTTAAGGACTCCAACATGTCTTTTTTGGGAGGGTGCAATTCAACCTGTAACAGATGAACTTAGAACAGTCCTTGGAACATAGTAAGCATTACACACATTTTAACTATTTTTATCTTTAATACTCACCCCAATCCAGCCAGGGAAGTAATGTTATTCCCTTTTTAGAGATGGAAAAATGAGGCTCTGAGAGGTTAAAGATTAGCCTCAATCCGCACGACTAGAAAGGGGGAAGACCCCTTAACCCCAACTCTGATCTGTCTGACCACATGTCCGTCCTCTCTCCATCGTACCCATCACCTCCCAGAGATGGACAGGTTGCCCACAGCCTGTTCCGTGTGCCCGTCACACATGATTGTAACCCAGACTTCCAGCGGGTGGCCCCAGAGGCCCGCCTGCAGCCGTGGACTCGGAACTCACCTGAGTGCTGCCTCTGGGTGAAAATGTATATGTTCTAAGGAAAGAATCATTTCCAAGGTCTGTATTAATCTTTTGTAACCTGTATTTATATCTCTATGTTTTGGCTAAATTGATGTGCCTAAAATATAACTTAATTTTTCACTTTTCACCCGGCTGTTTTGATATCTAGTAGACACAGCCATATTCATCTAGTGGAAACACATGGATGTCAGAAGAACGCAACGAATGGCTTTAATATGGCTTTGCAAAGGTGATCGTACACCAAGAATTAAGAAAGCCTTTTGTATGATAGAGAAATTCCTCACTGGCTGTGGAACCTGAGTGTTTAGTGATACCCTTCGCTATGTAGTTGTTTTTCTGCGTGTGTGTTTAGAGACATAAGTAAATGGTTTTAAAAAAGAGCCAAGAGGTCTCATCTTGAAAGCAGCATAGTTTTATGTCCCAGAATACAAATGTAGCCACTAATCTACTGCAGCCGCGAAAGGTGAAAGAGTGGTGGTTCAAGGCCAGGTCGTTCGTGTTCTCTTTGCCCCTGCACCCCACCTGCCATTTATAAGCACTGGGACAGTGAACGAAATGTTCAGCCCTTTTGCAGCTAATGTATATAAAATGCAGAGAGTCATTCCTCACTTCTGAATTTACAGGTGGAGGGTTAGACCAGGAGGCCAGCTGAGGTCCCTTCCATTTCTGAGATGTGTGTGGGATCATACACACTCCTAAGACCCTCTGCCGGGGACCTCAGGCTCAGGTGGTCTCCCATGTTTAATTAAGGACTCCTGCCCAAGAGGTCAACATGATTTTCTTGAGAAATCCGCGTCTTATGATTCTCTTTGGCGGTTGTGCTGGATATTGTCTGTTTGCCTCTGTACCCTACTCACCCTTCCCTGGCCTGCCTGGAGCCCCAGGAGGTGCAGCGCCTCAGCTGGACAGCGGGAGGACAGAAGCGTAGGAGTATCCATCTCCGCCAGGCTACCTGCTGGCCACCCCCGCTGCCCTAGCTCTTCAAGCCTGGGGGGCAGGTGCAGGGTGGGTGGAAGTGGCTCCCTGCGACTGCTAAGCCTGGGTTGCTTCACCATGTCTTCTGGGCTCCCCAGGACCCTGGCCACCCCTTTGCAAATCACCCCTTTAATGAGCAGTGATGTATTGTGCCAGGACCTTGGCTGAATGAAGCCCTGGCTGTCTTGAATTATATTAGCTCAGCATATCATTAAGAGCATCTCACCTTTCAAGGAAAGGGAACCCTGAGTGATGGAGAGCAAGATTCTACATTTTACCTGAATAAGAAATCTCCACACCCCCAATCCCATCGTAATCTTGCCCATGCCATCATCTCTGTCCGCAGTGCTGTTTGTGCCCGGAAACGTCTTACTTAGCTCTCAACTCCCAGCTCCTCTAGAAGCTTCCTCTGATTCTTGCAGGCAGTCTCCGCCACTCCTCATTCTACGTTCCTTTTGGGCTCCGCCCACACCTGCTGATTCCACTTCTTATCCTTTACTGTTACTGTGAAATAGGGACAAATAAAGGATGCTTTCTCTAGAGTTGCCAGATAAAGTACAGGATATTCAGTTAGAATTTTAGGTTAACAACAAATAATTGTTTCGCAGAGGCATGTTCCATGGACTACTTGGGACATACTTACAGTAAAAAATTTTGTCTGAAACTCAGATTTAACTGGGAAGCTTCCAGCGTTTTGTTGTTTTGTTTTTTTTTTTTTTGCTAAAATAAACGTGGCAGCTCTGACTAGAATGGCCTTATAAAGTCGGCGATTCCTGATCAAAGAAACACTTTCTTTTGGTTTCTTCCTTCCTTATGTTCTTCCTGCCCCCCCACCGCCCCCATATTTTTTCAGTATTCTATCAGCTAACGAGCTATGCAAATTTAGGAGCTCAGCAGGAGCTCTGGGGGGCTGAACTGCTTCTGAGAAAACTTTGACCTCCCGAGAGAAGTTTCGGAGGTGGGTGCTGTGGAGCAGAGAATGGAGCAGACATGAGTCAGTCAGTAAGATGCGCAAGGCTACGATCTTTCCAGTGACGGGCCAAGGAGGAGGCCCTGGAGGGGGAGGCTGCAAAGACTTTGCAGAACTTGGATGTCTGGCGCTCAATTTGAAGTTCTTTGCACTGTTCTCAGTCTTCCCCTGCGCACCCCACTGGATCCCCAGTAAAGTTCACCCCACTCATGACTATGTCATGTGAGTGGCCGTAAAGCACTGAGCCTCACCTCTGGGGAGCCATATGTTATGGGAGCAGGAGGCTAGAAGTAGAGATGCCTGCAAGTTAGTGAGTGTCACAGGGAAGTGCAAGAGTCTGGTGGAAACAGGGTTGGGACAAATCATGTGGAGAGCTCGAAAGAAAGGAGGCTCCAGCTGCTCTCTAGATTACATTTGTTTGTGTGACTCTCTACCCTAATAATAATAAGTTAATCAGAACAGTTTTTACTATGTGCTGTGTATTCATATATGTATTTACATGTGTCTGTGTACACAAACACTCTCCTCCCTTTGCACTGTTTGGATAAGCACAAAATCCAGTTACTGCAGTTTAGCTAAATAATACCAGCTCTGCAACATGATTCAAATTTCAGTTACCATGGTATATTAACTAAAATAAATCTGGCAACCTTAATTGTAACTATTGCAGCATAAAATATAAACTTCATTCCTAGCTCATCAGTCCACAAATCACTGTGTAAATAACAAATGTGCATCATAATCAGTGACCAATCACATCACTTCTTTCAAGGTCTGTTGCTGGTTGGTTGCTGCCCATGTGTTATTTAGTTCATGCACAGACAGCAAAGCATATAATTGTGTTCCCTCTTTGTCTTCCAGTGGTAAATGCAGATAATTTAATTTTTAATAAACTACTACTGTTGGATAATGCCCCCGGTCACCCTGATTCTCTTGGACACCTGAAGATTTGAACATTTTCTTTTTATGACAAAAGCAATTTCAATAATCCAGCAAATAGACCATAGAGTTATTTCAATTTTTAAAGCCTATTATCTTAGATGGACTTTTGGACAGGCTATTGAGGCTACAGTGGGAGATCATGCAATTTCTTTAGCTGAATTTTGGAGGAAATATGACATAGAACATGCAACTGAAAACATTCAAGCATCATGGCAGAAAGTGACAGCAAGTAATATGTGTGTGGTGTGACAGAAATTTTTGCATTTACTGTGCACATAACTTTGCAGTATTTGAATCAAAAGGAATTGGAATCATAGAGGAAATAGTTGACTGTGGGAAAGTTGACACTGACACTATTGGAGACTCACTATGCAGCCGGAGGAGCTTAGTGAAGGCGAACTTATCGACGAAGAAAGGGGTGGTGATGAAAAGGAGGAAGATGTCCTAGAGGAAGTGACACCAGCAAAACTACTTCACATTAAAACAAGTCTCAGACATATTTCATGACATTGAAAACACAAAGGATAAAATGTTTGAAGATGATCCACACTTAGAAAGGGTCTGAAAATTTGCCTCAGTATAGAAAAGATGCTCCCGCGTATTGATTTATATCTTGGGAGGAAGTCAAGCACTGTTCACTCCATTCTTTTCTTTCTTTTTTTTTTTTTTTTGCGGTACGCGGGCCTCTCACTGTTGTGGCCTCTCCCGTTGCGGAGCACAGGCTCCGGACGCACAGGCTCAGCAGCCATGGCTCATGGGCCCAGCCACTCCGTAGCATGTGGGATCTTCCCGGACCAGGGCACGAGCCCGCGTCCCCTGCATCAGCAGGTGGACTCTCAACCACTGCGCCACCAGGGAAGCACCAGGACCACATCTTTTGATCTTTGTATACCTGGCATGTAAACATTATTTGATAAATACGTGTTGAGTGAATGAAAAAAAAAGAATAAATGAAGTAAGAAACCATAAAAGGAATTAACGTTCAGTGCTTGGAAGTAATGAGAAAAGATTAAGACTGACTGAAGACTAAGTAGCAGCAACCTTACTGATTCCCAGTTCCAGGTGAAATGGGCAGATCCTCACGCATCTCATTTGATGTGAATGCCAGCCATTTTTGAGATGTTTGGAAACATTTAATATGGTGCAGAGGATTATGGGTACTTGCTAAGAAACTTCTGGTGATGGTCATTACATCAGAACACACCTGTCTAAGGCTTTGAGGAATAGAAAATGAAGGTGTCATATCCTGCTGCTTTCTTACAGCAGTTCTAGGTATGGACGCTATTGCATCAGCTCCCACCGAGAGAGACAAACAGCGGCCCCACCCTGGCCCCCAACGCGCGAGAGCCACTAGCAGCTCCCAGTCAAATGCAGCAGCTCTTGAGCTGAGGTGGGGTCTGCAGATGGGTTAAGAGTCCACAGCTCCGTCAAGTATCGGGCTGACTGCCACTTTTTATATTAATAAGTCTGTAAACTCTTCGGTCTTAGGGATAAGGGGGGAAAAGGGAGAAAAATGTTCATCTGTGTTTGGGAATGTTTGTGCCAGGAGCTGCCTGCATTTTCACAGTGAACGCTGAGCCTGCTGGCACAAAGTTTAAAGACCCACAGAGCTGCGTTTGGAGGAGGGAGAGGCGGGTAGGAGCAGAAGTGGACCTTCCTTACATCATACCCAAAAGCCACTTGAGGTCTGTGGTTTGTGACGGTGTCAGGAAGGGTTCTCCTGACGCCCTGAGCAAAGGGTCCAAATAATCAAACTACAGCAAGATCTGCTTAGAAATCCCAAAGCAGAGAAAAATCAAGCAAAGTTGCAGATGCATAAAAATAGATACAGGTCAGGCAGAAATATGGAGACCAGAGCTCGTAGGCTGCAGAAGCCAGTACCTCATGTTGTGTTGTGTTGTGTTCTTTCAGCCAAGCAATAAAAACCAAAGAGCAAGAGAGGGCCTGGGTAGGTAAGGAAACCTGCTTGAGGAAGAGCAGACTCATGCTGTTACAGACACAGACTACCAGCCTTAATATATTCATGGGAAGCAAAATCGGCTCAGCTGGGAGAGGAGATTCGAGCAGATGATGAGATGGAGAGCATACGTCTCCTGCTGGCTTCCGTGAAAGGCAGTACTTCCCAGAACAAAGGGATGCCTCTGGGGGCTAGCACTGCATCTGTGATGAAGCCTTTGAAGAATACACCCTCTCGCTTCAACTCAAGGCCCAGTCCGCTAAAAGAATAAAACCCACTTTCTAAACAGGGGTCTGAGATGACCTTCTTGTTGAAACAGCTCCCTCTACACTTGGAAACCCTTTAATCATATAAGGAAAACCACTGGCCCCAGGATCCTCTTCGGCACCATTCACTCACAGGAAGTGGGCAGGACCCTCCATGCTGGTGCCTCGCGTCCAGCCTTTGGAGAGGGGTTGGGTCTCGGGGGAGTGGGAACGGATCACTTACCTCCGTGGGTCTGAGTTCCCCTTAGAATGGATGTGCCTCTCTGGGCCAGCCTAGACCAGCCAGGATGCTAGGTGGGAACAGGAACCAAAGCCGTCTCTGGAGGCCTCGTCTCAAAGACGCTTCCCTGAAGAACGCCATAATTAAAGGCTTTGAAGCTCACCTTAGTCTACGGGCACCACAAGCAATTGGTATGAAAAGAAAATATGAAAGCTAATGCTACGTCCTACCTAATGGTGAGGAGAGAAGACCCATTATGGAAAAAGCTAAGGGGCCCAGAGAACCACAGGAAACAAGACTTCATCATCTGAAATGTACAAATATGGCAGAACTGTGTGTTAACTGCACACATAGATCCTACCTCTCCTCAATGAGGCCTTATGGGTGTTAAAAAAAAATAAGTGTAAGAGGTAGAGAATTTAGTTTAGCAGAAATTCTCTGGGAGAATATTCTTTCTGTCTCTGTCTCTCTGACACGCACACACACACAAACACACACACACACACACACCCCACAGTCCAGTCATACTACAGCTCTACAATCTAAAGGAGGCCATAATATTTTACCCATGAGGAAAAGAGCGAAGGAGGGTGAGAGAGCCTGCACCACCCTTTGGGTCTAGAGTGTTGAACGTGAGTGTTGAAAAGAAGAGGGAAATTTTATCAAAAGATATTGTGGGGGTCTGCGATATACAAGTAAAGGTTATATAAGTACTTAAAAAAATATTTTCATGCTTCTCTGAATGTAGCACGTTTTGAAAACTGAATCACGTGAGGCCCCTGCTTAGATTTGGGTTTCACGCATTCCTTCTAGAATAGTTGAAACAGTTCCAGTTAAAAGTAGAGACTCCTGCACACACACAACCCCACTTGGTACCTTCCCTTACTATTCCCGTATCTGATATCTGTAGCCCTTCTGACGCTCTCCCAGCGATTCACTCAGAGGCTCCGTTTGGTCTGCTGACTTCAGTAACGCTTTTCATACCCCCTTCTAATTTTCACCCTTCCTGTGAGTTTGTACGCACCAGCACCAGGTTAGATGCCCTCCCTGCCCTTGGGAGAGCGCTAGAGAGCATCTACAGAGAAAGACCCAAAAGGACACATTTCCCACGACTATTATCATGATTATCTTGCCTCGTGAAAAGGGTGAGTGAGCGTCATTAGGGTGATAGAAACGTTTAGATAGGGGATGCAGTGTTTTGGGTTAAGGAAATAGATAAGAACTTTTACTCATTAGGCAGGTTCCCTTAATATTGTTAAACTCTGATACACCAGAAAGGATAACAGAACCAATAAGAAGGATGCCTCTCCTTTTAGTAGTAGGAATTATCCTCAGCACCCGAGTTGGTGACAGTCCTTATAATTCTCCAAGTAAGACGACAACCTGGGCTTCCCTGGTGGCGCAGAGGTTAAGAATCTGCCTGCCAATGCGGGGGACACAGGTTCGAGCCCTGGTCCAGGAAGATCCCACGTGCCTCGGAGCAAGTGCGATGACTACTGAGCCTGCGCTCTAGAGCCTGCGAGCCATAACTACTGAAGCTCACACGCCACAACTACTGAAGCTCGCCTGCCACCACTACTGAAGCCCGCGCGCCTAGAGCCCATGCTCCGCAACAAGAGAAGCCACCGCAATGAGAAGCCTGCACACCACAATGAAGAATAGCTCCCGCTCGCCTCAACTAGGGAAAGCCTGTGTGCAGCAACGAAGACCCAATGCAGCCAAAAATAATTAAATAAAATAAATAAATTTATTTAAAAAAAAGATTACAACGTGGTCCCCTTCTTAGCCCCTCCCAGGAGGCCTGTCTCTTTTGTGCAGGGGACACTTTGTTGAGTATTACATAACAATGCACTTGAGGTTGGGGACTACATTTATTCAGATTTGAGTCTCTACACCTATCACAATGTATAGTTCATAGGAGCATTTAATAAATGTTAGTTGAAGGAATAAATAAAACTAAGAAGTTCCTTAATCACTGGATCATTTTCTCAAAGTTTTTATTTTTTAATTTTGTCAGTTTACATGTGAAAGCTTCAGTCAGGGTCAAAAAACTAACTCTACAGCTTTGGGTAAGCATTTTGTTTGGCTCTCTGGGCTTTTAGTTGCAAGCATCATTTGTGGAATGCATGGGTTTCTGTGATGAAATAAAAGGTTTTTCCTTTAAGATATTTTGGGTCTATGAATTTTCAAAATTTTATTTTACGGTTTCTCCTTTTTTTTTGATTAAAAATAAAGTGTGGGTGTTGGGGGGCTTGCTGGCAAGAAGACAGAACAACAGCAAACAAACAAGCAAACGAAAAAAGCCATTTTGATTAAGCACAGTCAGTGAGCTCCGTGAAGCGTGTTTCAGCCCGACGCCAAATGACGCTCACTAAAATTGCAGCAATTTTTGATGCACGTGCCAATGTTTGTGTTATTTTTACTTTAAAGATGTAACAGATTGCTCCAAAATAAATAATTTAAGCCTAATGTTTCAAAAGATTCCAAGCGCTGTGTCTTTCACTTCTGTAACCAACAGAAGCAGCCCTCCTCTCTGTGTAACACTCCTTTGGGAGGGTTGTTTTCTTGCTTTGTTTTTCAAAGTAGAATATTATTAAGTCACGAGAAACAATGACGTACTGATAGATATCACGACATGGATGAACCTTAAACACATTATGCTAAATGCCAGAAGCCAGACATAAAAGGCCACGTATTGTATGATTCCATTTATACAAAATATCCGGAATAGGCAAATGCATGGAGACAGAAAGTAGATGGGTGGTTGCCTGGGACTGGGAGAAGGAGGGAATGGAGAGTGGCTGCTAATTTGCATGAGGTTTCTTTTGGGGGTGATGAAAGTGTTCTGGAATTAGACAGTAGTGATGGTTGCACAACTTTGTGAATACAATAAAAGCACTGAATGTATACTGTTTTTTTTGGTACGCGGGCCTCTCACTGTTGTGGCCTCTCCCGTTGCAGAGCACAGGCTCCGGAAGCGCAGGCCCAGCGGCCATGGCTCACGGGCCCAGCCGCTCCGCGGCATGTGGGATCTTCCCGGACCGGGGCACGAACCCGTGTCCCCTGCATCGGCAGGCGGACTCTCAACCACTGCGCCACCAGGGAAGCCCCTGAATGGCTTTTAAATTCAGAAAATAAAGATGAAAAGTAAAAATACCAGAGCAATAGACTGACAGCCTTGTGTTTTCATTAACGTAGGTCGCCATTGTGAGGTCCATCAGATGATCGGGAACTATATGTGGGACCCCGCCACCAACAAGTCATTTGACATAGGGGTCAACAGAGACAGCCTGATGCCTCTCTGGTGGAATGGATCAGAACCTCTGTGGATCACTCTGACCAAGGCCAAAAGGAAGGTCTACATGTACTACTGGCCAGGTGAGTGTGTTGACATCCATGCCTGTCCAACCTTCCAAATCTCAAAGCACCATTGGAGTCTCTGAGAACAAAGCATGTAGATGTGTTTGAGGACCAAGCCAGGATTTAGAAAATGGGGTCTTTGTTCAAGAAATGTCTTATGGACATGTTTCTTTAAGTTTTGGTTCAAACTCTCTAACATCAGAGCAGACATAATGCCATTTCCTAATTCCCTTGGTTCAGCAATATTTCTGCAGTATATCATGCGTTTTCATGGGTAAAATTTTGGCTACACTGGAGAGATACATTATAGGGTGCTCATTTGCTTTACAAAGAACTTGGAGTACCATTTCTACAGATTTTGAGCTCCCCTGCAATACTGAAAAGAGGATTCAAAGCTCTTACAACTTTTTGGTTGTGCATTAAATGAAGTCCCTTTATATTAATATTCCTCCTGTACATCCTAAATCAATGAGAAACTAAAGTACTTAACTTACTTCAGTGAGGGAGGTAAGCACTCATGCAGACTGCCCTGGCTGCTGTGAGGGGCTTCAGGAGACTCTCATCTTGTCAGCCAAACTCTTTTATTAAGGATGACAGGATTCAGTGACAACAGAATACTCAACTCACCGCTGACTTTGCATTGGTAGGATGTGTTCCTAGCGAGTGGGCAATATAACTTTTCCATGCACATGGCTGTAGACACATTTTTCCTAACTCTTCCCGGTGCAATACTGCTGATTGTCACTGTGGAAGAAGAGATCAGGAGGCCTAGAAGAAATGAAGGGATAAGTGGGGGAAGCATGTGGAGGGATCTTGCTGGCCTGGGCTGGAGACGGCGGCAGCCTGATGGAACTGTGCGAGAGTGGCGGGTTCTGGGGGGCGGGGGAGCGGGGGGAAGGGGGAGTGAGCCCGGGCTGAGTCACAGGTGGCCCACACTGAGGACGTGGGCCTGGAGCAAGAGTTTGGAGGATGCTGGTTGCAGGTGGCCACGTGGAGAGCTGCTCCGGGGGCTCAAGGCTGTGCCAGCTCTCGGAGGAGGGGCGTCAAGCAAGGATGGACGGAGAGCAGGGAAAGCAGGCCCACAGCTGCGCTGTGCTGAGTGCCCAGAAAGCTGCTGCAGAGCAGAGACTGGCATCCACAGGTGAGCCCAGGACGGCCAGGGCAGCCGCGTTACTTCAAACCCGGCGGAAGAACAGACAGACAGGCTGGTTCTGCGGGCAGATGCAGTGTCGGGGCAGTGCTGGGGTTGCTTCAGAAGACACCTGGGGTTCGGTCCATGGCAGCTACCTGGGCTGACATAAGAAGAAGCTTTCAGGCACGGGAAGGGTTGAAGAGACTCTACCTTAAGTGGAGGCTCAGCTTTTCACGGAGCTGGACTTTAAGATTGAGAAAACAAGTCGGTGCATCCGCCAAGCTAATCAGACTTGGTCGGGGAGCCCAGCTCGGGTTCAGCCCCACGCGACGAGATCCAGAGCCGAAAGATGTTGCTGCGCTTTGAGGTCATCCTCAGCAATCATCATCAACAAACACAAGGGCCCGCAGGCATAGGCCTAGGAGGGGCCGGGAGCAAACTCGCGCTCTTAGGGACCACCTCGAAACGAACCCGAGGACCATCAAGACGAATGCTGTCCCGACTCCATAAGGGCCATCTTCCACGGGATCCGGTTAATGTGACTTTCTGTGTCTTGGAACTTGATCTCTTCTTGCTCTGAAGAGCACCTCCCCCGGCACCTCCTCCCGGATCCCCACATGCCTCCTGCACATACACTCTCCTCTGATGGCCTTCTGGGGAGCCACGGATGCCAGTGCTCGTGGAAAGGGGGGGAAGATCTTAAAGGAGACAGTTGCCATGTTTCAGACTTCTCTCAGCTGTATTACAGAGCGTCGCTCTTTATCTCATCCTGGAGAGTCTGGCTCCTTAATCATAATAAGCAATTTGAATTCATGTATCACTGAGTAGCTACAAAGTCTCAGTGCTAACGTGAATGTAAAATATCTTGTCGCTCCTCCAAAATAGCTCTTGAAGGGCAAGAAACGGCCAATCGCTTTCTTTGATTCAGCAGCTCATGTGATGTGACACATACGGCTTGAGATCAGTTTATGGTGTTTCCTATCAGGAGGGCAGAAGCTAAAACAGATAACCTCCCAGAATTTCATCAGTGATCTACATGGATGTTAGCTAACCATCTGGCCGTGTTGAAGTCTTGATAGAAATTGGATGAAAAGTCTCTTGTTTCTTAGACACTGTCCATTCCTTCTAAACTGGATCCACAAATAAAGGCTCCCTGAGCACCAGCTGTCTCTGAAGGCCCTGCCGCCCAGCCCAAGCCAGGCGTGCTCTGGCCCCTCCATTCTTACTGGTTGACAGCCGAGGGATTAAACGATCACTGCTGTCCTTTCTCCCTCCACCTTGGTCCTCTCCGGCCACAGCTCATAGCCCAGTAAGTGTTCATTTGTCTCTGCAAGATTTAGTGAAGTGCAGTGGCATTTCTTCTAAACATGACTTGGTTTTATTTTTCTTCTCAATCCCTCCTCTTCCTTCTCCAGTCCCCACCAGACATTGTACAGACCTCTCGATGAGGCCTGGAAAATCTTTATTGCTCCAGTGAGCTGTGTTATGACACTTTGAGTCTTGCCATTAAGTCAATATTTAGAAGTGCAATTTAGAAATGGCAGTAGTTCAAGTCTTCCTGTCAGGTAGATAAAGCAGCAGACTGAAAAATTGATCACTGGTAAAGAGTCCAAAAGACCCCACCTCAAGCCTTGAGAAATTTAATATCGTAAACAGACCCTTTATTACCCCACCCAGTGGTGCCGTGGAGCTGTGCAGAGGAAAATGTGCCTCAGGGAATGATCCCAGGCCCTAACTCAAATATCTGGGGGGGGAAGGCTCCCCCAAATCAGCCAGGACCAGCGTCACCAGGACCTAGGAGTGCTCTGCAAAGGATGAGAGCTGAGTGTGTGTCGTTCACTAATTTTATTCCCCTATTCCATCCCTCTGGTTTGAGGTCAAAGGAGTTTCATTGAAGTGGGGGGAAAGAAGAGGCTCCAATATTCACTTCATATCAAGAGCAACCCAAAGAGAAGGATGCCTGGCGGGAGGAGGTGAAGTGGGGGAATATAGGAGGATACGTACTGATAAGATATTGCATGGAAGTAGAGTTTGAACTCCTTGGACAGTCGATGCTCCCTTACATAGTGGCAGCGGTTTTTAAGTTTATTATGGCTATCGTGAAATACAAAAAAAGGAACAGAAACCAGCAGCCTTTTAGGAGTCTGTGGTTTAAAAACTCTTTGGAGCAAGGGTCTGAAGACTCTCAGTTCTGCATCTGCAGTCATGATTTTGCAGTATTAACTCCTTATGGCCAAGCAGTCAGGTGGAATTGGGGGCAACCATTCATATGGCTCCAGGAGGGTGCTGGGTGTGGGTCTGGGGTCTTCTGCTGGCCTCTTCCCGTCCTGTGCAGGTGTTGAGACAAATAAGACACCTTTTATGTGGGGAAAGACACATTTCCAGCTGGCTTCTCCTCCCCTACTTCCTAGAGGTGGGCTGGCTGGGGAGTTAACAGATGGGTATCTGACTCAGCTCCAGTCAAGTTTTGGTTGTTAAAATCAAGAGGATTTCCTCTGGATGCGTGAGGAGGCATGTCCTGACTACGGATCAGGAATTGTGGTTGTTCACAGAATCTTCCCCTTCCCTGCCGTGCTGGGTCCCTGACAACCTTCCATTGGGCTGACCTCCTCCTCCTCAGGGGAGGTCCGGGGCCTAGCATCAATCATGCAAATGTGTGGGTTAACGTTACAGCCAAGGTCTTGGACTCTATCTACATGACTCCAAATATCTGCATAAAAACTGAATTTTTTTTTCAGGCAAATATTTAACACTCAGGTACAGGGGGTCCAGATTTTCACTAAATTTTCCAACACTGCCACCAATTTGGCGTTAAGCTTTAAGATGTATGTAATTTTAGGACCAGAAGAGGCTTTATTCTGTATGTAGTTTGCTGGTTCCTACACTTGTAAATCAAGACCTCCTTAGGATACTGATAAGAACTATGGATTTTTTTTGTATTAGAAAAACAAGCGCATACATACTATACACACAGTTTTGTGCTCATGTAACACAGGAGGCTGCAATGATGAGGACTGCTAGGTGGTCTCTGACGCGGAAATACATACATATGTATAATATCTAGTTGATTTGATTCTTTTCAACGTGAGGGAAACGTCTTAGAAACTCACTAAAGTATCAGTGAAGCCCAAACTCCTCTAGTCAATGTTGTCTGCCAAGAGTAGGCTTGGGTTAAAATTCTCTAAGACTCTCTGGGTCAAATTCACCTTGAGTCCTTTCCTTTGTTTGTTGGTAACTTGGGTAAGGTCTGCCTCATTGCCCTTGTCTGTCCGCGTCAGCAACAAGAAGATTACAAATTCACATGGCAAGTTAGAAGCTGTCTCAGAGAAGTGATCTATCTTCAAAAGCGTCCTGCAGGATCTCTAGGCGTCAACCATTTCTGCTGCAGAGATATTGAGGAGGTGGTGCCTTTCCGGACTGCTGCCTGCAGGGGTGACTCCCCCAGCACTCGAAAGTCTTATGAGCTGTCCAGCCACGTCCAGTCTCCTTTTGCAGGATGGTGCCTTGGCCAGAAGAGCCCATAGTTTCTCAGCAGCATCCGTTATGGTAAGTAGGAAGCCTTAAAGAGAAATCCAGGGACAAACTTCCATTCTTCACAAATCATGGCAAATCTGTTTCTTCATAAAACATCTTAAAAGGGTGTGACTCAAGGCCCTGTAATAAACTCTCAGGAGACGACTGTTAGCAACACCAGATACAGGCTCTCCCCACCCTACCCCCAGCCCCCCAGAGAACTTACCATCCATTCAGTCAAGGAGACACGTGATAATCTAATACTCGCCCATAGAAATGAAAAGGCCACTTGTTTAAAGTATAACAGTGAAAAGCATATTGCATTATGACCTCCTCTAATAGGGGATCTGGTTTCACCCAGAGGGTGACGTGAGTTAACACCTGAGGGGATGGGCAGGGTAGCGGGGTGGGAGCACGGGAGCACGGCGTATGTTAAGGGATGGATGTGGCGTGTGGATGGGCTGGAGAGAAGCTGAGGCCAGGCCGGGCTCCATGGGCCAGCTGAAGAATTTGGTCTTACGCTGAGAGGCGTAAGAAGTCACTGGAAGTTCTAAGGAGGAGGGTGACAGTACCATATTTGAATTTGGCAAGATTACTCTGGCAGCACCGTGGAGAAAGGAAAGTAGGCCTCCAGAGGGGCTGGATGAGGGACGGCCAACCCGTCAGGAAGGTACTGCACAGACCTAGCAAAGAGGTGAGAAGAGTGTGGATGAGGTAAAGGAAGTGGGGAGAAATGGGTGGGCTGGGGACATATTTAGGCATTAAAATTGCCAGGGCCTGGTGATGCACTTTGGGATTAAGGGACCGAGCAGTGACGGGCATGACACTTGGTTTCTGGCTTACAGGACTAAGGAGGGAAGGTGTGTCTTTGCCCATCCCGGGAAATTGAAAGAGGAGTGGTTTGGAGGCAGAGGAATGTCTGTGTTGACTCTGAGACATGTCACGTCGTGTGCCTGGAGCTTGAGGACTGAGCTGGAGATACACAGATGTGTGGTTCTCGGGAGGGCCCGGGGCTGGTGAAGCTGTGGGCAGGAAGGTCAGCTGGGGGAGAGCCCACGTGAAGAAAGGAGATGGCCCCAGACACAGCCTGGAGTGGAGGAAGTTCATGCTTAACGATCAGACGGGGCGAGTGAGTCTGCGGAGGAAACAAAGATGGACTTGCTCGGGAAGCAGGAGGAAAGCCAGAAGAGCTGGGAAAAGTATAAGGAGAGTGATGCCATCCTTTGAAGGCGTCTGATGGGGGGCTTGATGTCACCCGAGAGGCAGGGGAGGCACCACTGGAGAGCGACACCAGCTGAAATCTGTTGGCCCCTCTTGTCACAGAGACCAGAGGAACCATAAGGTTTCAAGCGGGGAGTGGCCATCCCCGGGCTCATTGTCGAGCGACACTGCGGGGCGGCAGAGACAGCGTGTGGACTTATTATCTGGGGCATCGCTGGCAAGCTCTGAACTTTGTAGCTGTTAATTTCTTTAACATTTTTCAACTTAGTCTCAAGAAAGGTCCATTATAATAACCCCAGGGTAGCCTTTAATTTCCCTCTATTGCCCGAGAGTCTGCTTGAATAGCGACGATGATCATTGTACCTCATCTAATACTGGTTTTGAAGAAAACAAAGTGCACGAAGAATAAAATTTGCCATGATTTTTTCCGCAAAGACGATTTTCAATTAAACAGGAAAAGTAACATTAAAAAAACAAAACAAAACACCTTTTATTGTTCTGGCTAGTGAACCCTCTGACTCCCGCGGGGAGTTCGTATATTCTAATGATGAACAAGCACATCTCCTCAGGTCGGGAGGCCAGATAAGGACTCAGCAGCCACCACCCACTGTGGATGATGCTGGGACTGTAATAGACACGGTAATGGATGTGCAGGTGGGACAGATTTCTAGGAGCATCTGAGGCAGAGGGAAGGAGCTTGTGCTGAGGTTCCAAGATGAGCAGGCAAGGGCATGTCGTGTTCCTGAAACTACAAAGAACACGACAGGGTTGCAGCTGAGTGACTAAGGCAGGAGTGAAGAGATCGGAAACTGGAAATGGCCATATCTTAAGAACCAGGGACTTGGGCTCTGGTATGTAAAGGGACTTGTGTTTAAGGAACAAAGGTGTTTTAGATCATATCAGTTGCAGAAACAGATAAGCCCCGAAGTCTCAGTGGCTTAACCCAATGGAAGTTTATTTTTTGCTACAGAAAGTCTGAAAAGGGTCATTGTGATCCACAGTTGACTCTCTGAACAAGGATGCAGACACTGGTGGGGACTGAAACGTGTCCCCCAAATCCGTACCTCAGAGCCCTAGCCCCCCATGTGGTGATGTCTGGCAGTGAGACCTTTGGGAAGTAATCAAGTTTGGACGAGGTCATGATCCTTTTTACTCCCGCTGGGTCTTCCTTTCTTGCCGTTTAAGGGGCATCTCTGTCCTTGTTTCTCCCTCCTTAGGAGTGATTCTCCACCCTGGGTATGCTAAGAATACCCTGAGGCCATTATGAAATATCACAGCCCAGGCTGCATCCTCAGAGGTTCCGACGTCACTGGTGTGGGTCGAGGGGCTGAGGACTGCAGCGAGAGACCCTCTGCAGCGGGCCTGGTGCATAGACCTAGCGTGCCTGCCCTGGGTGCCGACAACCCTGGCATGGCTTCTAGCCCCGCACTCCCATCCCTGCCGGTCACACTGTCCCAAGAAGCCTCTTCCCGTCATTCTCTCCCCCCTGCCCCAGTCCCCAGGGTCACTCTGTGTCGTTGGCGCTGGCCTGTCTGAAACCTGACATCAACAGGGAAAGGAAAAGAGATGAGTAGTTTGAGCATCTGAAGTGAACTCAGCACTTCGCAGACATAATTTTACTCAACCCTCAGAACAGTCCTAAGACATGACTGCTGTCATCCCCACTTTACAGACGGGGGCATGGAAGTTCCCAGAACACACAGCCAGGACACAGTAAGCCGGCTGGGCTGCTGCCGGGGCTGCCTGAGTCCACGCCCCGCGCAGGGTCCCTCCCTGAGCTTGGCCGAGGCGGGGGAGGGTCTTCCCACCGGCCATCCCAGGTTTGCCAGTTCAGCTGCCCCCCACAGCCCAGGGTGGGAGCGGAGGGATTCAGGGGGAGGGATCCTGACAGAGTGAAGAAAAGAGCCCAGAGTCGGGACTTCCTGTAGAAACTCAGTCCCCGGTAGAGAATGCTGGAGGCTTGGCTTTTGGTGGCCGAGGCAGGCCTACACCCACCCCCGGGTCTGTTCCACTTTCCCCCTCGGCACCAAACACGCCCTCGTTGCCAGCGGGCAGGGGGCTCAGCTGCCCCTGCAGTGCTTTTCTCAGCTGGTGGGCTGCTGGCTGTGGGATCCAGCATCTGTCAGAGGGATTCCTTAGGGTGGGACAGAGACGTGGCACTTCACCTCACCAGAGCCCTTTGTGTGCAGAGAGCTCTGTCCCTTCCCGGCCTCTCCCCTCCTGTTCTCCCTGCTGTGCTGGCTGGAGCCCTTGAGGAACCTCAGGGGAATGTAAAGAGCTAGAACATGACCGGAAAGAGAACAGCTGAGACCAGTTCAGCCACTTCTTTGCCGTGCGACCCGGGGATAGTCACTTAATCTCTCTGTGCGGCGGGTTCCTTATCGGTCCCACAGGAATGACTACGTGTGCCTCTCAGGCTTGCTGGGCGTGTGAAATGAGATAAGATATAGAGAGTATCCGACTAGAATATATGGTTAGTAGCTATACAGTAACCCCACCCTTGCCCCCCGATTCTTAAAAGGGAGCATCAGCCTGTGTCCTTCTAATGCATCACATTGGGTGCACGGGGGGAGGGGGAAGCTCTGGCCAGGTCACTCTTGGCCCAAAACAATGCTGCAAGGTCACATCAGGGATTCAAATACACACTTGCAGCAAAGGCCACAGAGTGAAACACAAGTCCTGTTTTAAATCGCCATGAGAATTCTGAGACAGGCCATCATGGCCAGTCAGGGGCAGGAAAGGAGTTTCCCAGGAAAGGGGTGGATGGAGGGATCTGGCCACTGGGTCATCAGGGGAGGGAAAGAGGACAGAGTCTGGCTTTTTGCCTCAGGGCTGGGGGGCAGAAGCCAGGGACAGGGCGAGCTGTGCACACAGGACTCTGCAGAGGCGGCGCGGAGTGCTCGAGGTGTGGCCACTGGAGCGGCCCTCAGGCTTTGCCCAGGTGTGCAGAGCGCTGGCTTTGCAGGGCCACATGTAGCACTCACTCCCACTCCCAGCCATTCCTGGAAGTGGTTCAGAACCAGCTCAGAAGCTGAGGAGACCAGGGTTCCCCCAGATACATGGTGGGAGGTAAAGGACAGTTGGTAAGACCTGGAGATCACAGGCTCGAACTGGAGGGCTGGGGGTTGAGGAATCCCTGGGTCAGCGCTAGAGTTCTAGCAAAGCCGCTGGCAAGGTTGAGCCTGCGGTCAAGGGCTTGCCAGCCTCCTGCATCCCGAGGAGGCCCAGGCTTCTTGGATCCAAATACCAGGAAACCACCTGCTCTGGGAGGAGGCTCTGGTGGGGACCACCACGTGTGCAGCAGTCGAGATGCCTTCCCCCTGGGGAGCATGACATCACTTGCAGGATTTAGATGACCTTGAGGCATGTGCCTCTGACCCAGAGATGCTGCTTGTGGCTGATATGAGGGGCACCAGGCGCCCCTCACTCCTCACCTGGGCCTGCTGTGGAAGAGTACGGTCCCTGACCCTGGGACAGAGACTCTCCCATCTAAAGCTGACTCACAGAGGCAGAGATCTTTGGCCTCATGATGCCTTGCTAAGGTTTCACCACTGCCTTCCTAAAGCAGACACCCAGCCTGGGTTAGGCACATGCCCCTCTGCCCTCAGGTTCCCATTATCACCTTTCACGCCCAGTGAGTCCTTTCCCGTTGAGTTTCCAGAACCTGCTCTAATGGATGAGTGCTTCTCATCTCACCAGTCTGCTCCTGTGCACAAGGCCAGTCTGCATGGCATCCTGTGTTCAGGCCAGCCCACCCCGCCGCCCCCCCATCCCCAGATCAGAAGAGACCTCCCAGCCCTGTGGGCCCGGCTGACCTGGGAAAGGGCCTCTGAGATCAAAGGCCACACTTTCCCCAAGGACTTGTCCCCATAAGCTCCTGTGCCTCAGATGTATCTTCCTGGAGAAGGTGACATGTTTCTAAGAGTTAATTGACTTAGCTGTTTTAATAAGCTCTCTTGAGACGCATATTCAACTGTAGTGCACCTGCCTCTTATCCCATAAAATGCAGCTCACAGGGGTTATTGTCACAAGGTGTGTGGAAGTTGGAAGCCGAGCGGCACTTGGAAGGCGGGACCTGTGTTGTAGGAAGTTTAGAGAAATGCGATTTTCATGGGCTCAACTTCCTTGGAGAGAGTTGGCAGGAAGCAAGGATCAGTCAGGAAAGCAGTGGAAAAGTATCAGAGCCAGGAAGCTGATTACTAGGTGGCAAGGAGACCTTGGGACAGTCACTTCTCCCATCGCAGGCGTTTGTTTTCTCAGCTGCAAAATAAAAGACACTGATGTAAGCCTGCTGCGAAGGGCCGCGAAAGCTGTTCGTTGTGCCCGGATGCTGTGTCCGCGGGGGCGTGGCTCACACTATAGTCGTCATAGATTTGCATATTTATTTTGACAATATGTTGGTCTGTGACAGTCATGTTGCTATGACAAAATAGATATATTAAAATAATTGTCTAGCAGATATAAGTTAAGTGTTTTGAAGAAGAAGTGACTTAAAATTTTTTTTTGGCACAGAGATGCATGGGCTTAGTGGCGCTCCTCTTTGGTTGTGCTTTAAGTTCCCTCCAGCTCAGGATATATTTATTAGGTTGCTGAGGTGGGACTGTCCAGCAGGAAGGCAGACTCTAGACAGAGATAAGACGAGGACCTGAACAGTGAGCCCTAATTAAGGGCAATTCCCTTTCAAGTTCCCTGGGAACAATGAGGAAATAAGATGCAGGAAAGCCTAAGCCTGCCCTTGAAGCGCCGGTGAAACCAAAATCTTACTGCCAGCTTCCTGGTTGGCCTTTGAAACTGCAAAAGCCAGGCCACTGCCTTTGTTTCCCCACAGACCCCTATGCAGAGATTCAGGAATCCCTGCTTTCCTCAGGCACCGGTGGGCTGACCTGAAGGACCCCAGTTGCCCAGATCCGCACTCGCTGGGAGGCCATGAAAGTGGCCTGGAGGCGACAGCCCGAGGGGCTGAGCAGTGCGCCTAGGTTCACAGACTGAGCCCAAGGTGGGTCCAGAAAGGGGCCCACAGGCTCCTGATTAAAGAAATAGCTCGTGGGATCCACACAACACACTCCTTCCAGCCTGATGATTTCCATCAAGTAAAGACTAAGGAAAACAAAACGAAGCCCCCAGACGAATTCTTCCAGGAATAACGAGCCTTGCCGTCTCTAAATATACCACTTTCACTAATTCCTTGTTCCATCGTGGCATCTGTCATTGCTTGCTGGCTGTTTCCTTTGCCAGTCATTTTTATTCATTCTGGGTTTTAAGATTAGAGGTCTGGTGACTGTTTTTGCCTTGGGAGATTTCACCTGGGAGAGACCATTCAGGACAGAGAGCGCAGAATGGCTGCACTTGCCTCAGTTTTTGTGAACTTGGGTACCGGTCTCTCCCTTCTCAGGGCCACGTGAAGGTATGTAGCTTCGATCCAAATTAATTGTGTCTGCAGTGTCAGGGCATCTCTGCTGGGCTGAGACACAACCTTTTCACTCCTCTGGCTGGCTGACTGCGTATCTGAAGAGACAGGAAGCACTAATGCTCCGTTGGCTCTGCAGCGAAGGTTTTCCCTCTCTCCGCTCAGCTTATAGAGCCTCAGCTGGGGAACAACCCTGAGAATAAATGACAACTGTCAGTCATATCTTACCTGCAGCTGCCTGCACCACTCTAAGCCCTGCTGCTTTCTGAACTTTACAGTTCCCTTAGAGTAGCAGCACTAATGCCTAGTTTCCTGGTTCAGGGTCTTCAAACTGTAAGGATTTCCAAGAGCAAGATTAATTTTAAGGGAATCTGTTTTAAGATCATCAACGTTCATATATATTGCAAAAATCGTCCTGATTAAAAACATGTCCTTTTCCTACTTTATATAAGAAAGGAGTACCCCTCAGCAGTCAAGAACCTTACTAAGGTGCATTGCCTCCGTATAGAAAAGCCTCCAGGGCCAGACAAAGAAACAGTTTGAAATGTTGGTGTAGGTGTACAGAAAAGAATGCATCTAGTGACAAAATAACAAAACGTAAAAATAGTCAAGTATTTACCCATGCTCTCTTTTAAATTATTTAAGAAAAACCCAATTGAGTTGTCAGCTGAAACACTATTTAAACATTTATGATGATAGATCACTATGTGAATGTTGGCATTCAAAGAAGCCATTCAAAGAATTAAATGACAGACTAGTTCTATTTCCATCTACTTATTTATGTAAACAACTTTCTTATCACTTAGATTTAACAAATAGGAATAGAATGGATTCTGAACTTGTCTCATTCTAGAGATCAATCATATTCATCCATGGATATACAAACTGATTTTTTTTTTTTTTTTTTGCGGCACATGGGCCTTTCACTGTTGTGGCCTCTCCCGCTGCGGAGCACAGGCTCTGGACGCGCAGGCTCAGCAGCCATGGCTCACGGGCCCAGCCGCTCCACGTCATGTGGGATCCTTCCGGACCGGGGCACAAACCCGTGTCCCCCGCATTGGCAGGCGGACTCTCAACAACTGTGCCACCAGGGAAGCCTACCAACTGACTTTTAAAAACATCCTATTCCTTTCATTATGAGACACATTTCCAATAAAATGTAACTTTTTATTTTAAAAGATCATTTATTGAAATTTGGGGTTCCACTGGTACAATGACAGGCAAAGCTACTTTGAAACAACTCTTCTCGCCAGCAACAACTGAAAACGCTGCTGGACTCTGTGTGTGCGTGTGTGTGTGTGTGCGCGCATGCACGCGCACACAGTGTGACGGATCAGAGACAGACTAAGACCTAGAGAACAAGGTGTATCTGGAAATTGGCACCATGTCTCCCCTGCATTTAAACACTGATCGCAGAAACAGCAGCTGGGAGACTAAGAAACTGAACTGAGGTTTTGACAGAATCACAGGATGGGGGAAATGACAAAAATTGGAGTTCATGGGCCACCAAGCAGAAGAGATCTAGTAAACATCCTAGACTTTCAGTTGGGACAATAAAGGACAATGCCTTTGGAGTAAGAAGGAGCTAGAAGTAAACTAGGGGTGAAACCCTCTGGAGGACTGAAGCCTTCATAAAACCCAAGCTGAGCTTTGAGTCATCTTAATCCCTGACTAACTCCACTCTGGGTTAAGATGGTCTGCCTGTAGCCTAGGTGCCCTTCATAAGCAAAAGCCTGCGCTCTCTAGAAAAAGATAACAACATATGGAGTGTCAAATGATATCTACAGTTTTTTGTATACAATATGCAGCATTCCCAGAATATGGGAAAACAAGTCCTGACTGGAAACTCAGGAGAAATAAACAGGCAAGTCTTGACTGAAAAATCAAGAGAAAAACAGTAGACAATAGACTCAAACCCACTGGTCCAGATACCGATATGACTTTAAAGAGAGCTATGATAAAAGAACTAAATGACAAAATGGAGACCTGCAGTAGTAAACTAGAATCTTTTTTAAAAGGTGAACTCTATAACTGAAGACAGCTCTCCGGCTTAAATAGGCAAAAAGATGAAAAAGGCAGAAAAGAATGTTCGAGACACATGGGACATAGTGAAAAGGCCACAGAAGGATTAGAGAGAGAAGATGAGACACAAGTAATATTTGAGAGATAAAGTTTGAGAACTTTCTGAAACAGACAAGAAATAGCAAATCATAGACTCAAGAAGTGCTGTGAAATCCATTAATTTCAGAACTGCTGATACCACAGAAATGAAAAAAACTTAAAAGCAGCAATAGAAAATTGTTCAAAGAAGCAGTGATAAGACTGACAGCTGACTTTCCAACAGAAATACTGGAATCCAGAAAGACAATAGAACGATATCCCCAAATGATAAAAGAAAAATAATGATCAGTTCTATATCCAGTGAAAATATCCCTCAAAAATGAAGGCAAGGGACTTCCCAGGTGGTTCAGTGGTTAAGACTCCGTGCTCCCAATGCAGGGGGCCTGGGTTCAATTCCTGGTCGGGGAAATAGATCCTGTGTGCCACAACTGAGACCCAGCATAGCCAAATAAATAAAAAAAATTTTTTTTAAAGGAAGACAATATAATGACTTTTTCTAGAGACACAACAGTGAGAGAATTTATTGCCAGCACGTTTAGAGTGGAGGAAATGCTAAATTCTTAAGGTGGAAGGAAAATTGTCACAAATGGAAGCACAGAGATGGAGGAAGGGATGAAGAGCTACAGAAAGGGTAAACGTGTAGGAAAAACTAAGCTAATAATAATAGTAGTAATAATAATTTTTAGATTAAAAACCCATATGGAATGGAAATACATGACAACAGAAGCACAGAAGGTAGGAGAAATGTAAAATTCAAAGTTAAAGTGTTTAAATGTCTTTGCATTGCCTGGGAAGTTGTGGGAGTGCAAATTTATATTAGATTTCGATTGACCAATATTTCAATTTTTAAAAATCATCTCTAGGGCACTATTCCAGAAAGAGATTAATTAAAATATACAAATAGCAAGGTGATAGAGGAGAGGAAAAGGAGCAATAATAATCATACATACATAATCCAAAAGGAATTAAGAAAGGAGAGAAAAAGTGTCAAATGTGTAATGAATACAAGACATGTATTTAGGTGGCTGATTTAAACATAAAAATTTCCTTAAGTACATTGCAAGTCAACGTTTATTGTTTTTTACTAATATTTCATTAAATACTCCAATTAATCTGAATGAGTCTATTTATATAAAGTTCAAAAGCAGGTAAAACTAATCTACAGTGTTAGAATAGTGTTTACACTTGGAAGAACAGTGACTAAAAGGGGGCACGAGAAGGTGCCTGTATGTGAAGGTTATGTTCTGTTTCCTGATCTGGGTGCCGGCTACACAGCTGCATTTACTTTGTCAGGATGAACAGTACACTTATCATTTATTCACTTTGTATGTATCTATGTTAAACTTTAATAGAAATTCACATTTAAAACAACTATCAGACTGGATAAGAGCAAAAACTAATATATGCTGCTTATAAAAGGTGTACATTAAATGTAAGTATGCAGAAAAGTTGAAAGTAATAGCATTTTTAAAAGACATAGCACACACTCACCAAAGGAGAGCTGGTGCAGCTATAAGATCAGTCGGTGCAGACTCTAAGCTTAGACTATTTTTAAGGTAAAGAAAGACAGTTCACGTTGATATAAAGTTCAATCTCCCAAGAAGTTGTAATAATTCTAAATTTTCATGCTCCTAATTACACAATCTCAAAATAAATAAAGCAAATATTGATAAAACCAAAAGGAGAAATGGGTAAATTCACAATGATAATAAGTTCTAAGATATCTTTCTCAGTAACTGATAATATAAGAAAATAAAATATAGAAGGATACAGAAAATTTATGAAGCATAATTAACATATTTACCTAATTGATATTACTAGAACACTGTACCCAGCTACCACTAAATATACATTATTCTCAAGTACACATGGAACATTTGTCAAAAATGGCCATATTTTAGCCATAAAGCATTTCTCAACAAATTGGAACTGTATGAAATCATACAGAATGTGTTCTCCGACTACAGTGTAATTAAAGTATAATCAATAATAAAAAGAAAAATTTCAATTCTATATACTTGGAAAATAACCAGGGACTTCTAAATAACTCATGGTTCAAAGAAGAAGTAACTATGGGTATTTGGATTGTGGGATGCAAGTAAAGTCATTCTTAAATGGAAATTAATAGTTATACATCCAAGTGATGACAAGGGTGGAGTAACAAAGTCTCATATCGTGCCAGGAGGAGCAAATTAATATAGCAACTTTGAAAACCTATTTGGCATTATCTGATAAAGGTGAACATATGCATACCCCAAATCTAGCAATTCTACTCCTACACATATTACAACAGAAATGCATACCTAAGTGCATCAAAGAACATGTACAAGAATGTTTATATTAGCATTATTCATAATTTTTAAAAACTAGATATTCATACTATAGAACTTTTGTGTCTTAATGGGTATATTAGAAGGAAGTTGGAAGTTATCACTAAAAATATGTTTTTGGTTTCTTATTACAAAAATAACAGATATTTATTTTAGGAAAGTTAGTTCAATTCAATAAGGAATAATAAGAATATAAAAGTCAGCTATGATCCTTCTGTATCAGTTATGAACTATCTACTGCAAGTTTTAGAAAACCTAGCCAACAGTGACTAAACATATAGGAATTTATTTGTATCACATAAGAAGTATGTACTTTATGTGGTTCAGCTGTTTAACAATGTCATTTTAAAAACCTAGGCTCTTTTGATCCTTCTGCTCTATATTAGCATATTAACTTTTTCCCTTCATGCTTGTTGACTCATGGTTTCAGAATGGTTGCTGCCGGTCCAGGGATCATGTCCTTACAACCTACATTCCAAACTGCAGAAGAAGAAAAGAGGTAGCGCTAGCAACTCATGTTAATTTTTTCATATCAAAGCAAAGCCTCCCACTTGAAGCATCTCAGCAGATCTTAATGCCAGTAGTGAGTCACATGACCATTCCTACCCCCAAGGGACCCTGGGCAGATGAGAAAGCTTTCCTCTTTCTTTAGTAAGGGATGGAAAGGAAGAAAGAAGTTCAGAATGGCTTCAGTTTAGCCGAAAAAAGTCTACCAAGGCAGCCACACAAATCTCACCCTGTCATATTTTGTTATATTCACTTCCACTCTTTCTTAGACATAAATACGCTTTTTAAAAAAAATAAATTTATTTATTTATTTTTGTCTGCATTGGGTCTTCATTGCACACAGGCTTTCTCTAGTTGCAGTGAGCGGGGCCTACTCTTCGTTGCAGTGTGTGGGCTTCTCACTGCAGTGGTTTCTCTTGCTGCGGAGCACCAGCTCTAGGCACGCGGGCTTCAGTAGTTGTGGTGCACGGGCTTAGTTGCTCCATGACATGTGGGATCTTCCCGGACCGGGGCTCGAACCCATGTCCCTTGCATTGGCAGATGGATTCTTAACCACTGCACCACCAGGGAAGCCCTAAATATGCTTTAAGTATTTACAAAAATGAGATCATCCTTCACAAACTATTTACTAGCCTTTTTTCACTTAAAATAGTATGGCAGTAAATACAAATGGCATAATAATTGTATATGCCTGCATGGTATTTCATTATTTGGATGTGCTGTAATTTAACCATACCTTTATTACCAAATGTTTAAATTGCTTCTTAATTTTATATTCTAAATAATATTGTAAAAAAGGTGCTTGTATATACAAATTTATTTTCTTAGAATATGTCCTCTGAAGTGGTTTCCAAGGAAAAGCATGTATACAATAAAAATTATATAAATATTGCCAAACATTGCCACTCTGGAGGAGAGTGACCCAGAAACCCACTCCTAGCTGTGTGCTTCATATTGGTGTTTTTCAAACACTGGTCTTGATTCATAACGGACAGTGACATCAGTTTGTGGATTGTTAACCAGTGTTTTAAAAAACCCACCTAAAACAGAATAGAATAGAATAAAGTATTAGCATGCTTTGCTCATATTTTAGTGAAACTTCTGTTTCCTCTGTGAGAGTGTGTGTCCTGTACTGTGTCATGAAGCAAAATGAGTATTTTGCCAAGGGTTGCAGACAAAATTTTTTTTAAATGTTCCCATAGAGAAACACTCATGCATGCCTCCTGATTTCCCCCACTCATTTAAAATTTCTGTTTGTTGTTAACTGCCTTGATAAGAAGTTCTATAACAGTAACAGATTATAGCGGTGACGGCAGCGCTCCTGATTTGCTTCGGACCTAAATGAAAATGTGTCCCATGAAGTTTTTTTTTTTAAGATTTATTTATTATTTATTTATTTATTTTATTTAGTTTTGGCTGCATATGGTCTTAGTTGCAGCACGCAGGATCTTCGTTGAGGCATGTGGGATCTTTCGTTGTGGTGCCCGGGCTTCTCTCTAGTTGTGGCGTGTGGGTTTTCTCTTCTCTAGTTGTGGCTCACGGGCTCCAGGGTGCGTGGGTTCTGTAGTTGTGGCGCGCGGGTTCTAGTTGAGGCGTGTGAGCTCAGTAGTTGTGGCACGCGGGCTTAGTTGCCCCGCGGCATGCAGGATCTTAGCTCCCTGACCAGGGATTGAACCTGCGTCTCCTGCACTGTAAGGCATATTCCTTACCACTGGACCTCCAGGGAAGTCCCCCCATGAAATTTTGAAATGTAGAATTTTCACTGTTAATAACTAGTCTGTCAGTGAAGTTTTCATTTCCTCTTTACATCGTTTCATAAAGGTTTTCTTTTTTATTTATAAGGAGTTGGATTTATTTTTAGTTAACTGTTATAATTAATTTATAGTTTTATTACCTGTGGTCAGATAATATGCATTGTGCTGTATAATTTCTACTTTTTTGGAAGTTAATGCGATTTTCTTTGTGGATGAGGATATGATCAGTTTCTCCAACTTTTGTGTTTTTATAACAATTCCATTCTTATAAGAATTCTTTAATAATAATTATGTATATTTGTGTATATTTATGGTATATAAATACTCATTTACATTCTAAACTATTAATGTGGATTTGTAGCTGTTTCAGGCTTTTGAGACCATAATCAACTTGAATACTATTGAGAGAGCTGATTTTTTGGTTTACTTTTGGGGGGGTTTATTTGGTCTATTCTTTTATATCTAACCTTGCTGTGTCATTTTACCTAACCTGTAAATTTTTAAAATAGTTTATAGTTACTTCATGTTGACATTCTTGTAGAGTGTAACCCATTCACATTTATTTTGAATATATTTGATTTTCTCTTTTATTATGCTTTCAATATTAGGGCTTCCTAGATATTTCCTTTTTTTTTTCTTTTCGTGTACTTTGATATTTGATTAATTTTGTATGCTTCTTTTTCTTCCTTTAGTGATTTGGAAGTTATGCATACAACTTTCTTCTGTATATTCCAAACTTTTAAATCAATGTCTAGAATGAACACTATATATTGACCATCCCTTCCCTCCAGCAACAATGAAAATGCTTTTCCTTTCCTTTTTGGTTAAATAATTGGGAACTTTAGATCCAGGTTATTACATTAAACATTTTTTTAAAATATGCACCTTATTTTTCAATAAAATATTTTCACATAACTACATTAATATTACTAATACTTAACTATATTTTGTGATTTCATCGTTTACTCCTATTTATTTTAAAACCCTATCTTATTCGTTCTTGGGTTCTTTTATTTTGACTTATTTCTCGATTAGCTTGAGTAAATCTTAATAGTATGGAAAAATGTCTGTCTGTCCTTAATGTCCATAATGTCTGTCCTTGCATGTCTGAATTCGTCAGATACTGTTTTAAAAGAATACCTAACGTTTTGGAGTCAGATAAAACCAGATTCAAATGTCAGCTCTTCCTCTTTATTGCCCTGAGACAATGGGGAAGTCTCTTCACCTTTTTTTTCTTTCTTTTTTTTTTTTTGTGGTACGTGGGTCTCTCACTGTTGTGGCCTCTCCCGTTGCGGAGCACAGGCTCCGGACGCGCAGGCTCAGCGGCCATGGCTCACGGGCCCAGCCGCTCTGCGGCATGTGGGATCTTCCCGGACCGGGGCACGAACCCGTGTCCCCTGCATCGGCAGGTGGACTCCCAACCACTGGGCCACCAGGGAAGCCCCCTCTTCACCTTTTTGACTCAGTTCCTCCTGTATAAAATGAAGGCACCATCAGCTATTTTATAGGATTCGTAAGGATCATACCAAGTGTAAGTGGGAATCATTTTCTCTGGGCTACAAAAAAGCTCACCATCTGGCCTCCAGACCCCCTTGCCTGGGAACGTTACCGTGCTTGCTGTTCTACACACACACCTTATTGTTCCTCACTTTGAACTTTGCTTCCGCTGCTCTCTTTGCTTGGACGTCCCTTTCTTCGCACTTCTAACCCCAACGCATGGGCCAAACACAGTCTGTAAGACTGAGTCCAACACGGGGATTTGAGGAAAGCTTCCAGAAGGAAATAATATCTGCATTAAATGTGCCTCATCTGAGTCCCCTCACCACCCAGTAAATGTGCACTTCACTTTAGACTTCAACTATTACACTGTTTGCACGGAATCCTCCTCCTACTAGGCTAGATTCTGGGATGCCACAGGATGGAGCAAACACAATTAGAATTAAATACACCACTATGTCTGAACGTAGTGACTAGTTCATAGTAGGTACCCAGTAAATACACCCAACTAACAAACTGAGACTGGCACGTTCCTCTCCTGCCCTATTTTCTGATAAGGAGGTTGGATGTCTCTTCCTCGGGGCAACCATTTCAACTTGTTCAGGGGCCTGGGGCAGAAAAGCTGAAGCCACAGCAGCTCCCAACATCTGAATACTTTCATTCTTTTACTTCATTTTGGGAGAGGTAAGGGGACGGCTCAGGGCCCTTGCTTTAACTCAGTGATTTTTAGACTTGCCCATCAGTGCAGTACTTCTGAGTCCAGCTAGACTAGTGAAGTCTTTATTTTCTTATTCCCAGGCTAATCAGATATTAACCTCATACTTGGTTCTAGAATAGGCAAAGGTGCACTAGAAGAATTAGTAGTTATAAAAAATCTATAGAAAAAAGTTTCAATTGAGACATTCTGTGTACTAATTAATTTTTGTTATTGTTGTTTCAAATTGGGAAAGACAACCATTAACCAATTTTTGCCAGTCCCTGTCATGAGACACCAGTGCTGTATAGGAAAGACGTTTAAGAGCCTCTGCTCCAGTTAAACAAAATTAGAATTAAATACACCACTTATCAATAATACATTCTTTTATTTCATGAAAAGGAACAAAAATTTTTGTTTTGACTAATGGTATTTGCTTCCTAAAATAGGCTCATCACCCTACCTTGATTATTGAAGAAAGTAACCATTTACTGTCTTTTTCCTTCTTAGGCTGTGAGGTTGAGATTCTTGGTGTCAGACCTACTTACTGCCTAGAATATAAAAATGTCCCAACGGATATCAATTTTGCCAATGCAGTCAGCGATGCTCTTGACTTCTTCAAGTAAGTGTCCCAAATTCTTAGCCATGCCACTGTTCTTCCTGTTTCCAGGACCAATAATGAATGCTAAAGTGGATTAAGAAGGCTTGGTATAGGTGAAGTATGTCTCAGAGAGGTAGTGAGCCTCTCACATGGTGATTGCTACCCTCTAGTAGAGGATGATTGTGTGTTGAGTAATTTTAGGTAGGGGCACCCTTTGGAAACGTTGAATTGAGAGCAAGGAAGTCCCCAGGGGTTTAGGACTTTCTTCTTTGTGTTGATGGAAAATAGAGAAGCAATGTGAATGTCAGCATTTCTCTAATCATGATATAGTGAATGCCTGACTCTCCAAAGATATAAGTTTTTGACAAAAGAAGGAAGATCTTTGGTGGAATAAGTTTGGAAAAATTGCCTACTCTGCCATCTTCTTGGAAATGTACAAAGCCTATTAGCATATTAGTACATAGAACCTTTTTTTTTTTCTCTTCCACATGGAACTATCACACCCAGTTTGAAAAATGCAGAAATCAGTAATGGTCTGAATAGCACATGAGTGTGTCAGGGAAACTGACTTATTTCTAAGTTTTCAATTTTTTTTAAAAAATGTATGTATTTATTTATTTTTGGCTGGGTTGGGTCTTCGTTGCTGCGTGCGGGCTTTCTCTAGTTGCGGCGAGAGGGGGCTATTCTTTGTTGCGGTGCACAGGCTTCTCATTGCGGTGGCTTCTCTTGTTGTGGAGCATGGGCTCTAGGCACGCAGACTTCAGTAATTGTGGCACACGGGCTCAGTAGTTGTGGCTCGCGGGCTCTAGACTGCAGCCTCAGTAGTTGTGGCGCACAGGCTTAGTTGCTCTGCGGCATGTGGGATCTTCCCGTACCAGGGCTCAAACCCGTGACCCCTGCATTGGCGGGCAGATTCTTAACCCCTGCGCCACCAGGGAAGTCCCTCAATTTTTTTTTTTAACACTCAGCAGCTTCAACCATTCCTTTAACCATTCTCTCTCCCTAATTCTCTCCAACCCACTTCAGTAAGGAAAATTGATGTGACATTGTGAACTCTTTACATTGAAAAGAAATCTGGACAGGATCCTAAGGTGATGGGAGATCTGGGTGTCCCTGAAATCCAGGGTTGGGGGCCCCTTGCAGCTCTCAGGTAATTGGGCCGATGGCCACATGTCCTTCTGGCATGGTTCCTGGGCTGAAAGCTATAAATAGCTAATAACAGATCTGCAGGCGTTTCCACCCGTCACTCCTCACCCAACCGCTCCATTACAAATGAGCTGACCAGTGATGGAGACCAGATCCATGTGGAAAACAGCTGGCCACCAAGAATTTGTCAGCTAAACTCCAACAGGCAAGAGCTCTTAGCCCTTGAAGACTCAGGTCCCTCATGAATCAACGAGCTCCAACATAGAAGTCTTTCACAAAAGGCATATGTATAAATCCCCGAATCTCAACCATCACAACTCCAGTGTTCCTGGCATCTGGGGTTGACAGCTTCCTGACACAAAGCCATCAGGTGAATCTGTGAGACTTACTAGCTTTCTGATCGCACGGAGATTTATGAATATGGCAAATAGCCTTAAAGAAACCAGCCCAGTGGCTGCTGTATTAAGGTGAAGTGTCTAAACTGTAGTGACCTGAAAGCATTTCACTGAGCTTTAGTGCAACCAGTAAACCTTGTGAAATTTTTTCCACATACAAGCCCCACCCTGCAAGTGTACACACCTAAACATAGGATGTTCTGTGTGAGCCAGCGCATCTGGGATGCTACAGGCACAAGTACAAAAGGCAGCTCAGTGCGGAGACATATCCGAGGGCATGATTTTGTGGAAAGTTCCATTATGTTCCAACGTGGTGGAGGAAATGCTATCAGTCCATCAGTGTAATGAACATGGGCCTCAAAGGAGTTTAGGGATATGTATGAAAATGCCGTTCCCAAGTTAGAGCTTTTCCCTACTGCCTACACACGTGTGGAACCGTGAGTGACTTTTTGTTCTCTGCTGTCTGTAGATGCAGGGGGCATTTGTATTAGTCATTCATACACTAGCGAGTATAAATGATGATAATATTATTTGTGAGAAGCAAGCAAATAATAACTTACCCCAATCCCCATTGTGGAGGAGGGGGGACGTGGTATTTGTTAAAGAAGGGCCAGTCTGTTTTGTTCTAAAAAGAGAAAAGCACACTTGACTAGCAATTTCCCTTAACTGGAAACCAGCATATCCTCCAAACTGTGAATGAAGTACACCTCAGGGTACGAGAACATCACAGATCATTAAAAGGTGCGCCCTCTTGGCAAGTATGACCATGGTGAAGGAAGACGCCAGGCTGAACATTCTCTGGAACCGACCCCCGTGTAGTGAATGGAGTCGGTGTGGACATTCAAAAGCCCGGGCTGGTGGAGTCAAGTGTTCTGACCCTGGACGTGGGAAGTTCACATTTCCAGTCCTAGCCATGTCTCAGAGGTCCGTGAGGCCTAGAATCCTTTTTGGCCTATTTCCTCATCTGCAAATGCTTTTCTCTAGGGACACTTTTCATCTCAGATCCAGAATCTGGAGGCACATCCAAGCCACAGACATAGAGCTCATGCCGAGAAATGAAAGGGACTCAGTTTCACGGCTACCTTTGCCTTGTCTCACGCCTCACTTTCTTGGGGTTGGTGGGATTCTTATAGCAGAGTAAGAACCACTTCCACATGGTCATTTGGGTAGCAGAATGTTTCCCCATTGGTGCGGGCTGTTGCATTCTCTCAGAGTATCTGGGTCAGGGTGTTGGAGCTCCACCTGGGTCTCAGTGCTGGCTCCACTTCTCACGAGCTGTGTGACCTGGGCAACAGTACTGAACTCTCTGTTTAACGTATTCCTGCCTGATAGGGTTGCTGTGAGGATGAATTATGATAATGTATGAAAAGCCCTCAACGTAGTGCCTGACCTAGAATAACTATGATTTATTGAGCACTTACTATTATTATACCTTCAACTGACAGTTACAGAGCTCCTACTGTGTGCCAGACCCTAGGCTGAGCTGAGACACAGTGGAGAGTGAATGCATCCCAGGGTGAAAAACCCCGCAGTTTAGAGGGGAGGGAAGGACACATAAATGGGCAATTACAGCACAGTGTGAAAAATCACAACCCAGAGATGAACCAGGAAAGCCGTGGGAGTGCCCAGGAGGGCCACCCAACTGAGCGTGGGCATCAGGGATGCTTCCTGGAAGAAGCACCATCTTCCTGAGACCGGAAGGATGGGCGGGGTTGTGCAAACCACGCTCTGGAACCACTGTGAGGTTCTTTTTCCTCTTCTGTGGATTGCAAGGCCCAAGGCACCACAGGCGCTAAGGATACACGTTCTCTCCTTCCAAGTGTCGGGGGAGACCACACCAGGAGAGACCAGGCCGCCTCACTTGTGTGTTTGTTTAAATAGAGTTTTTCAAGAGAAATAAGGCAGTCCGCCAAGAGGATTAGTTATTAACCCTTGAAGTCCACACAAAGGAGTTAGCCTTCATTCCTTTTCCACTGCTTCCTCTTCTGCCAGTCGCTGTTACTGCTGCCCGCACCATCACCGTCATCAGCATCACTGCTCTGTTCAGGTGCTTTGGGGACGTTGTGGGCAGGGCAGTCACAGCGGGAAGCTGTGCGCTGTGTGGAGGAGGGGGTACATCGCACAGTGTTTTCTCCCCCCACCCGACTCCCTCAGCCTCCTACTCCAGGTTTGTCACTAGTTCCCACTCAGTCTCAGCTTCGCACGGAGGGTTAAATAGTTGGATTTTTACCACCAGTACTCTGGCCGAGGGGGGCGTTTTTCCAGGATGCAGAAAGTGTGGTCAGTGCTAGAATTCACCCTGTGCCCGCCCTGGAGCTGACCCTTCCTGGGTCCCCAGAGATGTCAGGCCCTGAACACAAACACAAACCTATCTGCCTCCTGCCAGGTTGCCTGGTAAAGCTTGTTCTTATTCTTGCGGGTCAGTGAAACCTACAGTCTAGTGTTTTATTTAGAGGCTCCCTCGAAGACCAGCAATAATGGAGGAGACTTTTTTTTTTAACATTTTTATGGGAGAATAATTGTTTTACAACGGTGTGTCAGTTTCTGCTGTATAACAAAGTGAATCAGCTATACATATACATACATCCCCATATCCCCTCCCTCCTGTGTCTCCCTCCCACCCCTGTATCCGAGGAGACGTTTTCTGAATGATGGCTTCTCTTTTCTCTGAGCTTCTGGTGACAGCTCGTGGTGAGGGGAGTTATCAGAACTGTCCCCTGCCTGTCGCGAGTCCTCTTCCAACTCCTGGGTCATGCTGAGCTGAGAGGGGAGGTGACCCATAAGCATGCTCTCTGACTTTTGTCACCAGGGTGCCCGGGACTGGCACCTTCTCCAAGGTTCTCTCTCCCTTGGAGAACCCCCTTGTTCTTTTTAAGGTATCGCTGTGCCTGGACCACAGGGCACGGGCTGGAGGATGCCCATGCCTCCGCCAGGAGTGCCGGGTGGGAGGGGGGAAAGCTGGCAGGGCCTCTCTCAGCTCTCACCCTGCCCGCCCCCTCCCCAGGAGCGGCCAGGCGGACCTGGTGGCCATCTACTACGAGCGCATCGATGTGGAAGGCCACCACTATGGGCCCTCGTCGCCACAGAGGAAAGAAGCCCTGAGGGCCGTGGACACCGTCCTGAAGTACATGACCACGTGGATCCAGGTGACCGAGAACCAGGACCACTGGGCTAACCTTCCCTCTGTCCCTCTTCTTCTGTCTCCTTGACTGTCACACCCCTCGACATCTTCCTTCTTATTGCTGAGAGCTCACTGGGCCAGCTCAAGGGTCTGAGGGGTCTCATTTCTTCACGCAACGCCTCCCCAGGTACCACGACCTCCCTTGTCTTACAGCCAGGCCAGTGGCACTGAAATGACCCAGATCTGCCTTACCGCCTGGCTCAGCTGGCGAGATGGCCTGACGCTTCACCAAACCATTCAGTCTGGTAACCAGATTGGTGTGGGTGCGGAACCCAGGCCTGGGTTCTCTCCCTGATTCTGCCACACCCTTACTGAATGACTTTTAGCAAAGTATTATTTTTAAACTTAAAAAATTTTATTTTTTATTGAAGTATAGTTGATTTACAATGTTGTGTTAGTGTGTTAGTTTCAGGTGTACAGCAAAGTGATTCAGATATATATAGAGAGAGATAGAGAAAGATAGATAAATAGACTATATATGGTTCTTTTCCGTTATAGGCTATTACAAGGTATTGAATACAGTTCCCTGTGCCATACAGTAGGTCCTTGTTGTTTTTTATATAAGTAGTGTGTATATGTTAATCCCAAACTCCTAATTTATCCCTCTCCAGCCACTTTCCCTTCGGTAACCATAAGTTTGTTTTCTGTCTGTGAGTCTATTTCTGTCTTTTAAATAAGTTCATTTGTATCATTTTTTTAAATCCCATGTATAAGTGATATCATATGATATTTGTCTTTGTCTGACTTAAAATATTATGTTTTTAAACTTTTGTGGGGTTAATTTTTCACACGTGTAAAACGGGCGAGTGATATTTGTATTCCCACACAAGTTGGTTGAAAGACCCAAAGAGGATGAAAACAGAAAGGCTATCTTAAAAGGCTGGAGCCTCGTACGTATTATGTTCAGCGCTAATCGGACGGGGACTGGCTCTCTCGTTCCCTCCCTGCAGCACTTCTGCTATGATTTTGAACCGTGTCTTATAGGGCAGACAAGCAGATGATTAAATTCAGAACTGGGGAAGAAGGCTTTCTCCTATAACTTGTAGTTGAAAACACCTCTTTGCCAGACAGCTGGTGTAAGAGGGTCCCCCTCTGGGCGCCGTCCTGACTGCCTGTCTTCCCACAGGAGCGCGAGCTGCAGGACGACCTCAACGTCATCATCTTCTCAGATCACGGGATGACTGACATTTTCTGGATGGACAAAGTGATTGAGCTGGATAAGTACATCAGCCTCCATGACCTGCAGCAGGTGAAGGACCGAGGGCCGGTTGTGAGCCTGTGGCCGGCGCCCGGGAAGCATTCTGAGGCAAGACGGGGGGGAAGGGTGGTGGGGGGACGGGGGGGGAAGGGTGGTGGGGGGACGGGGGCAGAGCGCACTCTCAGAGGCCATGACTCTGCGCTGAGTCTGTGTGTAGCTTTAAGGCGGAGGCACAGGGCAGCCTCGGGAGCCGGGACTCCAGTGGCAGATGACCCACCTGACCCCTTCCTCGCTGAGTGACCTCGGTCCAGTGCTTCATCCTCCCGTGTCTTCTATTCTCTGAAGCGGGCACTGAACGTCAGTGGGCACGAAACGAGACGAGGGTGTGCAGTGCCCAGCACGTGGCGCGGGGCCGGTTCGCTCTTGGCCAAAATGCACCACTTCTCCTGCACAGCTGGGGACAGCGGAAGCCTGCACAGAAGGCCCTTCTCTGGAGAAAGCCGCCAGTCTGACCTGTTCTCAGCAGGGACTGGAGAGAAGAAGGCGACGGACGAGCACAGGTTGAGGCCGCGTGTGCCGTGGGTCGGCCCCTTAGCCCGGAGTCACGCGGCCGGCCGGGGTTCAGACCTCCTCACTCAGCAGCCGAGCAGCTCCCTAAGCGGCCCTCCTGCCGCCTCTCCACTGCGTGTGCTGACTGACGACACTGTAGCTGCCCTCCTGGGCGGCCGTGAAGCACGGGAAGCAGCTGGGCCCGCTGCAGGGACGATGTGTGTGTCGCCTACGGCGATTACCACCATCCGAGGGGGCGTCCCCACAAGGCCGTGGCGGAGTTCCCACGGCGTGCAGATGGCGTGGGGCAGGGCTCCCGGGGACTTGGCACGCTCTATGACAAGGCCCCTGCTTACCCCTCCCTCCAAACTATCTTTCCCTCCGAGTGGCGGGTAAACCACGCTTTGAAGGTGAAGGAGCGAGTGGCCCCGCCAGCTGACTGCTTTGGCCCGTGTGGCCTGGGCGTCTCCCAGCACAGGCTCTGGGCCTCTCTCCCCTGGGGGAGGCCTCCACCGCTGCCAGGGGCGGCGCATCGGCAGGGAGATGGGAATCAGCCTCGGCTGGGCCGGCTGCCTGCCCTGCTTCCCCACGGCAGGTGTAGGCTGGGGTTCGGCCCTTTTGGCCCAGACAGAGATCTTCCTCCCAGCCCTGACCGCTCCCTCCCACATGAGAGTCCGAGATCTGTGTGTCTGGGGTTGAGGAACTCAGTGCCCGCAGTGCGGCTTCTCCCCAGCCTCGTCCCTTTCCCCCGACGGGTGCCCCCTTTTCTCAGGCTCCACGGTCAGCAAGTGGAGGTGCTGAATATGTTTGCACAGGCTTCTCGTGAACTCCTTAAATATGAAACTGGGAAGAATATTTTACACGTTGGCAGGTCCCACAGTAAATGGCTTCTTGCAAAGAAGTTCTGTTTTCCTGGCAAGGAACGTCATCTGTTATCTCCTATCTGGCACCTAGGGACATGCCGTCTCCAGGATGCTAGAGCATCAACAGCTCACGAGCTGGGAAGAGCTTCTTTCTTCCAATGTGGTGTGTACATCAGGCAGTGCAAGCTGCCTAAAGCAGTTGGTAGATTATTCAGAACTGGGGCTATGTTTGGGTGACACTTTGTCATGTGACGGACACAACAGTTTGTGAGGCCCGTTATGTGTCATCAGAGTTTTCACTTATGCAAAATCTTTCTGGTGATGCCCCCTACTTTTCTTAAGAATTATGGATTTTCTTAAGTAGGAAATCATAACTCCTGGGGCCAGTAGAAACTCTCTACTAAACAGCCTAAAGGCTAATTATTTTCCAGAGTTGAATTGATAAACTCAATTTTATATTCAGTTCTACCCAGGAATATATGCCAGCTTTGGCTAAGGGCCAACAAATCAACACCAGCCGGTTGATTTTAATTCTAGCCATAAAGATTTAAGCTGCTGCTAAATATTGGAAAGAGGTACAGGGTTTACATCTTCATCGGAAAATTAGCAGTGTAATTAATGGCAAACAGTCACTAGTATTTTAAAATAAGGCGTAGGGCTTCCCTGGTGGCATAGCGGTTAAGAATCCGCCTGCCAATGCAGGGGATACGGGTTTGAGCCCTGGTCTGGGAAGATCCCACGTGCCGCGGAGCAACTAAGCCTGTGGGCCACAACTACTGAGCCTGCGCTCTGGAACGTGCCAGCCACAACTACTGAAGCCTGCGTGCCACAACTGCTGAAGCCCACGCGCCTAGAGCCCGTGCTCCGCAACAAGAGAAGCCACTGCAACGAAGAATAGCTCCCGCTCGCCGCAACTAGAGAAAAGCCCACGCCCAGCAACAAAGACCCAACGCAGCCAAAAATAAATAAAAATAAAATAAATAAATTTATTTAAAAAAATCAGGTGCAGATAGGACATGCTGTAGGTCTAGTCAAAGAATAAATGCTTTTCTTTGATCTTGGTGGTGTTTAACATCAGGCAGACCAACTTCTCATTCACCTTTTTATTTTACTGTAGTATTTTTGACATAAATAAGTTTTTATAAAGTCCTTCCTCTCCTCCAGGTCCAATAAATATTCACATACATTTAAGAGAGAGAATGCAAAACTGGTCACTCTTGGTTATCTTTGCAGATATATAACAAATTGAGAACAGTGGAGCACATGACTGTCTACAAGAAGGAGGCCATCCCGAGCAGGTTCTACTACAAGAAGGGGAAATTTGTCTCTCCTTTGACCTTAGTGGCCGATGAAGGATGGTTCATAACTGAGGTAAATATAAAACATATGACAAGATATTCATTATACAAATTCTATCAAAAGGCCAAAGGTAAACAATTATTTACCTTTTCCACCTGAAAAATTTCGTTTTTGCTTACGTCTCATTTGTTGTATTATTTCCTTCTTTAGAGAATCCAAAGGCTTGGTCAGGTGACTCTGTAGACGCAAACTGGAGACTCCGACCCAGAGCCATGGTTTAGACTTCATGGCTCCAGACTTGCTGTATTTTAACAAATGGGCCTTAACTCAATTACCCAGGCTTACAGTGTAACCTATTCCGTTTAAAGTGGAACACTTACTGTGAACCAAAGCAATTGCTTTAGGGCAGCGAAAAGCCAGGAGAGGCTCGGCTTTGCTTTCACCTTAAAGGGAAATGATTGGCAGACAAAAGTCCACAGGTCCAGGTCTCTGGTTTGCCAACTTGATTTTACAGAGCTTATCTTGCATTTTGGGCCCAAACCCTAATTGCCTGGTGCCCGGGTGATTTCAGCAGCTTCCTCCTTGCCCACCTGGACTCCAAGCTCACTAGGCCCTTGCATCAGCTTCTGATACCCGGCCAGCTGGTAAGGCACCCCAAAGGGGAATCCGCAGTCACATCCTGTTTAGAGTCAGTTCCCAGACAGGGCCTGGATCACTGTCAGTATGAGTATGAAGCTGGGTTACAAACTGACCAGACTACAGGCTAAAAGAGAGTAGCAGGTGTTGGTACATGAGAGTTGTTGGTTGAGGCCAACAAAGTACAGTCAAATTCGAGGTTGCGCATCTGTAGATTCAACCAACTCTGATCAGAAATATTCAGGGGAAAAAAATCCAGGAATTTCCAAAAAGCAAAACTTGAATATGCTGGATGTTGGCAACCATTTACATCACATTTTCATTGTATTTACAACTATTTACAAAGCATTTCATTGTATTAGGTATCATAAGTAATCCAGAGATGATTTAAAATATACAGGAGGATGTGTGTAGTTATATGCAAATACTGTGCTGTTTTGTATAAGGGACTTGAGCATCTACAGATTTTGGTATCCGAGGGGATCCTGGAAACAATCCCCTGTGGATACCGAGGGACGACTGTATAAGGCCTAAGAGTGGTATTTAATCTGCCAGAGTGAGGGCAGGTGGCGATCGGCAGAAATACCGATCAGGCAAAAGGAGTGGACATCTAGCGACCCAGGTGTGGAAAACGGGGATTCCCTGACGTAAACTTCAGTCGTTCGGGAGGACTGAGCTGTTCCTGTGTGCTCTCAGACCAGAGAAGCAGCTGGTCACTGAGGAAACAAAGCAGAACTGGTCAGAAATGTCAGCTGCGCTGTCCGCGGCCAAGCTGGGTCCTCCTGATCAGCAGACTTCGGCTTCCTACGCCATGTGATTTTGGAAGTTTCCAAGAAGGTCCCTCTGCCCCCTAGCGCTCTCTCCTCTAAGCGCACTAACGCTTCTGGTCACTTTATCACACCGTTTGAAGTTCACCAGGAGTGAGGTTATACAGCATTTTCATCTCCAGTGGTTTTCTTAGGACTTTGCACTGAACACACGTGCAGTCAGGTGGGCCACCTGACTGGGTGCCTCTTCAATTTTATTCCATAAAGCCAACTTCCCAAGCCGTACAAAAGGGCTTACATTTTGCAACTTGTTCCATTTAGAATATTCTGGTAAAATTGTTTTAAGTTTTTAAAAGCAAATCGATGCTGAGGGTTAATCCACAGTTAACTGTCACTCATTTCTCTGTAGGACTATGTGCCTCTATTGTTTACTTTCTCACATTTAGCTGAAATCAACCACACTGAGAGGCTGGTCCATGGCAGGGAGGGAGATTATAAGAGTACAGAGGTGATTTGAGATAATTTATGGAAAAACTGGCTTACATAGGGAGAGTGGCAAAGCCAGAGGGTGTCATGAAGACAGTGGACAACTCACGAGGAGCCATCTCAATTCCTCCAGGAGGGGTGGACAGTCACCAGGGAAGTTGCTCCAGCCGTCAGTGCTGTCAGAGAAGGTTCAGTCTGGAAGTATCTGAACTGTCAATACGGTATCTTGGCATTAGCACATCTAGCAAGACGATGCACGTTTTCCCAATGAGTGATTAAAACACAGTGATGGGGAAACTTGGGGTATCAGTCAAGATGCTCTTGGTTATAAGTCATACACCACTTGAATAAATGGGTTAAATAATAAAGATTCATTATCCCACATAACTAGAAGTTTAGAGGGAAGAAGTTCCAGGTGGTTCATCCAGCAACTCGATATCAAGGCCCTGAGTCAGTTCTCCTGCAGTTCTTTTGGCTTTCCCTTCAGAGCACAAGATAACTGCTGTAGCTCCAAGCATCCCATCCTTCAGTTCATCCCAAAGCAGGAAAGCAGGGATGTGGCTTCTTCTTGTACATCTCATACTTTTATTAGGGAGCAAAATATATATCCCACCTTGAATTAAGTGTCTCCTGCTTACTGTTTCTGCATTGTGGACGTTATCCCAATTTTACTGAGTTAAGCGAGGCTCAGAGTTTTAAATGTCTTGACTAAGGTCCCAGAGCTAGGAGTGACAAAGAATTACAACCCAGATGTAACCGTTAAGCACGAAGTCCATCCAGTTCTCCAAAGAGCCTTCAAATCTTCCACTAAAATGTTCAAGGTATTTCTGATTTCGTGGATTGGAATTATGGACTTACCCTTCTGATTCCTAGTGGGGTCTGGAGATAAGTCTCAGCTCCTTCACAAAAGTTCTAACGTTGGCATTCATTTTTTTCTTGCTTTTGTCACAAGGCAAAAAAACTCTTCCTAACCAGCCCTCTCCTTTCCTCTCACCAACATGGGAGATTTGCACATACTTGAACCAGAATTTTCTTATTTGTGAAAATGATTTTTCTAATGCAAGACTCAAGCGTCGGGTGTCAAGTGGTTGGATCCCAACGTACTTCATGCTCTCCTGACCTGCTCTCCACACCTGTACTCGTGGGTTCTGGTACCATCAATAGCCCAATAAACCATCAGTAGAACCCAGAGTGCCTTCTCCTTCCTGACTCCCGCCTGTTTTTTAAGCCCAACTCAAATACCATCTCTTCCATGAAATACCCAGCTCTTCCCTAATTTCCTCCATCTTGGAATCTCACAAAACCCTGAATCACTCCCCAGGTGCTGCACTTGTCTGTCTGCTTTTGAACTCTTCCTTCCTGGGGTGGAAGCTCCCTGAGGGCAGGTCTGTGGCATCTTGACCTTCGTTTTCCTCTGTGGAGCCTAGTACACGGCAGAAACTCGGTACATGTTTGTGATATATGAATTAAGAGATGAATTCATAAATATTGAGACAGTTGGTTCTTGATTACTCGTTGACAGGTTGTTTATTTTGTAGGTTAGTAAATCAGTGACCAAGTAGACAGAGGGGAAAGCTGAGTCAGGCCTTTAACTTTGGCTAATTATTGGTAGCCCTAGAAGAGATTTCAACAGGTAAAAAGGTGTTGAAACCACTAATGGCAATTGTCCTAGCTTCCGTTAGCCCACAGCTGGAGCCCAAGGGCGGACGGATACATCAGCTCTCCCCAGGCCCTACTCAGCTCCAGGGGCTAATTCCTGCGGCCTCTCCTGAACAGTGTCCACTTCATGCCACTGTGCTCAAAAAGTCAGCCAGTTGCAGCCGGAAGCTGGTGAAAGACTGTGAGACAGGGCGCTTCATCGTTGATCTTCTGGGCTCTCGTCTGAGTGGAGGGAAATGCAGCAAATTCAGGCCCAAGCTTCCAAGGGAGGCCCGAATTTGTCTCCAGAGGAAAGATTTACTTTGAAAATTGGCAAAGGATATGAAATGCCGGGCTCAATTCTAAGGCCTGGGGTTGAATGGCAGTTAGGCCCGAACCCAAAATATTTGGGGAAATCAAGACAAGCTGGAGAATGTGGCTTCTGAGTTTTAGTGGCAGCTGGAGCAGTTTCGTCCAGGCGCAAGTAATGGAGCTTCAGGAAGCTGGTGTTGGGGGCTGGAAGCTGCTTGCTTTCTGGGGGTGACTAGGGTCATTGGTATGCACTGTCGGAGAGCACACGGACGCCCTCCTCACTGTTGGCACGCTTCAGTAAACATGGTCCGGGGGAGAAAAGAATAAAAGAAAGCCCATCGGGCTTCCCTGGTGGCACAGTGGTTGAGAGTCTGCCTGCCAATGCAGGGGACACGGGTTCGTGCCCCGGTCCGGGAGGATCCCACATGCCGCGGAGCGGCTGGGCCCATGAGCTATGGCCGCTGAGCCTGTACTCCGCAACCGGGAGGATACCACAGTGAGAGGCCCGCGTACCGCAAAAAAAAAAAAGGAAAAAAAAAAAAAAGGAAAGCCCATCCGCTCAGTGCTCCCCTCCAACACCTCCCTCCACTCCAAGGGATTCTGCTGCCCTTGGTCCCTGCTGATTTTGCTGTCTGGCATTTTCCATTTCCAGAATTAGGCTGCGTGTGGCAGCAGGCTTGCCAGGGTCAGACCGGGGCCTGAGGCCTGAGCAATTAAATTCCGTTCTAGAAAGAGGCAGCCTTCTAAGACGGAGAAAGAGAAACTGTTGGGGGACAAGTCTTTGCAGTGGTGCATGGCAGACACACATCTGAAGGTTCATGACCACCATTCCTGGGGGGCTCCAAGGAGTCATCCCCACAGGAAGCCTCTCGGGAGGAGGGTTTAAAATGACGATGCCACAAAACCAGAGACACGGTGCTTTGTAATAGACGCCTAGCTCGACCTTAACCCTAGCAGCAAAAGCCCAGAGCCAGGCGGACTGCGTTCCCTTCCGCAAGAGTTCTAATCGAAGCCACTTCTGATACATCCCTGGGTGCCTTTTCCAGGCTAAGATGATGTGCGTTTATTGCAACGTGGAGGGCGTGGGAAGTCGCTATTATAACCCTGTCCTAGGGGAATAACGTAGATTTCATTTGTATTAGGCCCCTCACACACCTTAGACAGGTGTTCACATTTTATTTATTGCTTTTAATCGGACCAGATTTCAACTTTGTTCCCCAGTGCCCTAGAGGTGGGGTGAGAGGCCTCATCAAGAGAGGAGGAGGGGGCCCTCGGGTCCCTGACCCTACTCCTCGACAGGAAGTACTCTTTTAGTGGCTGACACGAGGGGTGATGGTCAAAATGTTTAACCAACTGTGAACCTGGCGCCGGCCAATGAGCCTCGATGGCAGGTGGGAAAAGCCGGTCGGCCGCCCAGGTTCCTCTTTGGAAAGCAGCCTGTGTGAGCGATTCCATGCTGGACTCTGCGCCTGCCGCGGGGAGGCCCTGTGCTGTCTCTGGCAGGGAGGCCCTGCGCTGCTCTGTGGGACCCCACGAAGGGGCCTGAGGCACAGCCTCTGACCTCAGCGTGGTAACCCAGCATAACGCGAAGCGTTCTCAGGAAACGACGGATACTCACTGAACACGGCACGGGACAGACGCCAGGTGAATGACTGCCAGCGGTTTCCAGGCCAGACGATGCATCCCAGTCACCTGGGGGACGATGATTAAATAGACAAGAGTTCCTGCCTTACGGACCTGCTGAATCCAAATACCCAAAGTGGGAGCCGGGATAAGCTCAGGGCACTGTGTGCACAGCCAGGCTTGGGATCCAGCAGTGTAGACGGTGAGTTTCAAGGGGGAAGACTGGAGAGCAGGTCACCCAGATGGAGCAGGGGGACCCAGACAAGACCCCGAACGGCGCCTCTGGCCTGGGAGGGAACCCACGAAGAACGGATTACCACCTCCTTGGCTGCCCCAAGAGAAGTCACTTTGGGTGCAAGGCAAGACCGGGAGTCTAGATGTTTTCCTGGAGCTGGAAAACATTTCCTGCGCCCTCAGGAGTATTCTTCTCTGTGGCTTAGTAACCATTTTCTGATCTACGCCGAGGGGAAATCGGAAGGAGGCGGTGAGAAATATACGTGCTAATATATTCCCCAAATGCAACAGTACAAAGCAAGTAAATGACCAGACATTTTATCGAAGCAAGTGCCTTGGCCACATGCAGACAGACAGTAATGACTACAGACTGTTCAGGCCACCCTCTGCTTCTTCCCAGCCTTCCAACCCCGCTTCCACCCCGATCCTCGTTCCCAGCGCCACCCCCATTTCTGACTGTGCCACTGAGACATTGCAGCTCAGCAGCAGAAAGGAATCCCAGAATGGCAAGTCAAAGAGACAGGTCCAGGCAGTGGTTGAACCAACTTCATTAACTGGTTTGCTGATTTGGGGGTAAACAGTGAATGCTACTTTTTTTTTTTTTTTTAATGCCAAGGATGAATGAGACAAAGATCGAGTCTAGAAACCACAAGTCTTATCTCCTAAGTAATCTGGCTTCCCCAGTTCAGCAGGCTTCTGGTAGACATTTCATGGTGAGCTGGTAGTGGAGTGAGGCATTAAAATACAACGCAGGCACCAAATAAAAGAACCCGAGTCTATAAACGTAATAACAACCATTCCTCACAGTGTTCCTCCTGTGAACTCTTTCTGGGTCCTTCCTGTTGGAAACGACGAACTAGTTTAGGGGCTCATGAAGGGGGGCGTCCCGGCACTGCTGTCCACCCATGTACAGAGGAGAGGTCCCGGAAGGTACTGGAAGGTGCTGAACAAATGGACTTGGTGAGGATTTTATTTGAATTGACAAGAGAGTGTTCATTATAGAGCGACCAACTTGCCCCGGTTCGCCTAGGCCTGTCCTGGTTTTAAAACAGGAAGTTTTGCATCCCTGGACCCCCTCAGTCCCCGACAAACCGGGACAGTCGGTCACCCTGTCGGACTGGCACAGCCTCGGGTAGACACCGCCTCACTCCTCCCGACAGCCTCGCGGTGCTTTCTTCTCACGCTCTCCCCACGTGCGGTCACTACACAAGGTCCCCTGGCCTCGCAGGGCCTCCTCTGTGTCAGCCCTTCCGCCACTCAGAGCTCCCTGGGGGCCGCTACTGCGGAGCCGCAGGGCTGCCTGCGCTCTGCGCTAGAGCCTTCTGGTGGCCTCCTCACTCTCTCTCTCTCATACACACAGACACACACACACACAGACTCACGCTCACACACACAGACACACACACACGCTCACACACACACAGACACACACACACACAGAGACTCACGCTCACACACACAGAGATGCTCACACACACAGACTCACGCTCACACACACGCTCACACACAGACTCACGCTCACACACAGACTCACACTCACACACTCACGCTCACACACACAGACGCTCACACACACAGACGCTCACACACACACTCACGCTCTCACACACAGACGCTCACACATGCTCACACTCAGACTCACGCTCACACACACACAGACTCACGCTCACACAGACTCACGCTCACACACAGAGACTCACGCTCACACACACAGACACACGCTCACACACAGACCCCTCTACCCTTGCTCTCCTGCAGGGTTCGGGCACCTCCCCGGGATGTCACTAGGCAGTGCTGTGTGGCAGCCCCTGGGCCTGGTAGGGTCAGGAGGGGTGAGGCTCAGCCAGTAGCTTGAGGACCCCCTGTCTGGGGACTGAGGTCTGGGGCGCTTCACCCACAGGGCTGCCCCTGTGTGGTATGTGTCGCACGGCTGCACAGGCCTGCGCTGGGATGCTAATGTGGGGATACAGAGCCCAGTGAAATGGTGAAAGCCACTGGGAGAGGACGAGGAAGGAAATCATCCCTGCACCTTCTTGAGGTTAATTACATGATGTCATTTGATTATGTCATGTAATCCGTTCAATCACTTCGCTTCTCACATAACCAGCCAGTTTACTATTACTTTTTAAAATCAGTAAGAATAGTTGTTTCACTGGAGCAACCTGTCGTGTTAATAAGAACTGGTGGATTGACCTGTGATCAGACCGATCCCCAGTTACCTTCAGGGCTGAGATTTTTTGTTGCTGTATGTTTGTGGTTGTAGAATTAAGCTGGAATTTTAAAATCAGGCAATCAGTCCTCATCTCTCTTCCACCTGTCCCTTGGTCATGGGACACATATGTCCCATGGGGTTCATGATTAGTGACATCACCAGTGGTATGTTCTACCTAGTTCTTCAGGAATCACTAAAGACTGGGGCGGGGGGAGCAGCGTGTGATATTAGCAAACGAAGCTAAATTGGGATGTGTTGTGAGCTCACCACAGACAAAGAACAAGAAACAGTATAAGTCAGAAATGCAGTACGTTAATAAATATATTCCCATTGAAAACTACAAGCTACAGCTGGAGAAGGCGGGATAGGGGATGATGGCAATTCAGGAAACAGAGAGTCAATGAAACAGTGTGATTTGGAAAGCGGTAATGCCAGGGAGTGATTTATGGGGTGAGACTGGATGGGTGTGCAATGCGATGTGACAGCTAAATAAGCAAAGGAGGGTTCGACCCTGCCACACAGGACCTGAGCGCCTCGCCCCGCAGCCAGTGGCATCTGCTGACCACCCCCAGCCATTTATCGAGCACCTACTGTGTTTCGGGCTTAGCGCACAGCCGGGTTATCCTCCAGAATCTCTGTGAGGCAGGTAGTATCACATCCAGCAAGGAAGCTGAAGCTTGGAGAAGTTACGCAGCTTGCCCAGGATCACAGAGCTGGAAGGCGGCAAACTGGAATTCAACCCGCATCCTATTCCAAAATCTCATCTCCATACTCTGTAACTGGCCACCACTCAGTGAGTGAAGAGGCAAGGGACAGGGACAGCCCACTGTCCTGTGCTGGCAGGAGCCCTGCAGCGACCTCTGGCTATGGGGTCCTGGAAGGCACATGAAGACCAGGAGACTGTCGACCTGGGTTCCAATCCCAGCCCTGCCTCTCAACAGCTGTGTGACTTTAAGAGTGTCACTTAACCTCTCTGTGCCAAGGTGGGAAAAATAATACCATCCACAGTGGGAGGTGGTGATGATTAAGCGCACGTTGGGGGAGGCTCTTGGTGAACCGAACAGCACACAAAATACTCGTGTTGTTATGAGTCTTGTGAGCCAACCTGTAAATCCCTGGTCCTTGAGCTCCTCTGCTTCCAGGAGGTGGTCAGTTCTACCTCCTGCATTTGGAAAACTTGTCATATTAAACCCTGTGCTGAGCAAGATGATTAGAATATCGGAAATGAAGGCTTAGTCCGCCAAGAAGGGCTCGGGTTGTGTCCAACTGGCTGCAGCCTCCTTAGGATTTGCAAAACCTTCTTTAAGCTTGTTGTCTCTCGAGTAAGCAGCTGCAGTCTAAGAAAATTTAGTTTTGCAGGAAAGAAGGGTGACAGGGCAGTGACAGTTCTGGAAGCCATCCTCAGTGAAGAATGGTCGAAGAAAGTGAAGATACCAAGGCCTGGAGCAGAGGAACACGGGTGCTATCTTCAAATGTTGACTAAATGGGGAGGAGGGGACTAGTATGTTCCGAGTCACCCCCCGGGGTGGAGCTGGAAGAAAGGAGGACGGGTGGTTCCTGCAGTGGGCGCCCCTGGGATTGTGGGAAGCCGGCTGCCTCGGGGCTTCCATGCTGTACTAAAGAAACAAAGTGATTCAATTAGACGCTGTGTTTTCCAGCAATAATTCTCCCATAGCAATTGGGTGTCCTACCATTCGATTCAATTCTGACATCACCCCAAGTTAGAGCAGACACACACTTCAAGGGGTTCCGTCCCACAAGACTGCCTGTACATGTGAATTCTGACCGCACGTCCTGGGTCCTCAGGACGCCCACTCTTGTGTCCGACTTGGCTACAAATTTGAGGGTTCTCACAACCCCCCTTCAGGTTCGATAATTCACTGGGATGAATCACAACACTCAGAAAGGTGCTATACTTATGATTACAATCTTATTACAAAGGATGCTACTCAGGGACAGGCAAATGGAAGAGATGCACAGGGCAAAGTATGTGGGTGAGTGGTGCAGAGAACCCAGGCCCTCTTTGGGTGCATCACCCTCCCATCACGACAATGTGTTCATTAATCCAGAAGCTCCCTGGACTACGCTGTCCCTGGGGTTTTATCTGGGGTTTCATTGCGATGGCATGGGTCATTAAATCATGGCCACATAGCTGAGCTCAATCTTAGAGGTCAGAGGATGTGGCTGAAAGTTCTAACCCTCTCATCCTGTGGTTGGTTCCTCAGGTGACCAGGTGATCCTGGAGCTATGTAGCTCCCTACCCCAGCGAGTCATCTCATTAGCATAAACTCAGGTATCAGAGCAAGGGGCTCATTTCAAATAACAAAACACGCCCATCACTCAGGAAATTCCAAGGGTCTAGGCATTCTGGGCCAGGGAACCCGGGGCAAAGGCCAACTATATTTTTTATTATACCACAGGTAGACTTTCACGTCCCTTCTGTCTCTGACATGCTATACTTAGTGACTGTAAAACTGCTTATGAGGTTCAGTCCAGCCCGACATAAGAAGATACCTTCAGAACTAGAGCTCTTTGGCAATTTAATGGGTGGTCTCCAAAGGTCTGAGCTCCCTGGAGTAGGAAGTGATCCAGCTGAGGTTGGATGACCCTGACTGAGACCGCTGAGCAGGAAGTCCACTGGGTGGCAGTTTGGACCGGATGCTTACTCGTCCGGATGTCTGGACACGGGGCGATGTAAATGTCGTGCTTGATTGCAGAATCGAGAGACGCTTCCATTCTGGATGAACAGCACTGACAAGAGGCAAGGCTGGCAGCGCGGATGGCACGGATACGACAACGAGCTCAGGGACATGCGGGGCATCTTCCTGGCCTTCGGACCCGGTAGGAAGACACGACCGAATTCTCTTAGTCATTCCTTCCTCAGGAAGCGTCAGCCAGCAGGGGCTGATGGCACTAGTAGAGCTGGAGTGATTTCTTTATGGACCCTCTTTATGAGCAAAGCTGAGCAAACCCAGCCGGTCTCCATGAAGTGTCTTCAGCTGGCTGGCTTTCAAATGCTTCTTGGTTTTGGCAAACGTGGCCAAATACTTTTCCTTGTAAGTTTTAAATCTCGAGCGCAGTGAAAAAAATGTTCCACATGTTTATGATTCATTTTTTTACTTAATTCATCAAAATGTTCTCTCACAGCCATCTGATGTCCAGGAAAGCTTATCAGGCACCAGGTTGCTGACAGCTGCGCGTCCTGGAGTTGACGCGATCGCTTCACAGGGTCTGACTCTTCCACAGTTCCTCCCTGGCAAGAGCCCCCACCCCTGTGCAGGTCATTCGGTTTAGGGCCCGCCAGAAGCTAGGATGTGCTCAAGGGCAGGCGAGGAAGTGATTCTGTGGCTGACTTTGAGAATAAGCCAGAATGACTTGGGATGTCTTGGATGAAAGCAAATTTACTGTGCCTTCCTTGACCTACATTCCCAGGGCAGGAAGAGAGGGGAGATGGAGAGAGCCTCTTTGGTTATTTGCTTTAATAAACACAGCACTGTAAATCCACATTTTAGAAAAGTTTATCAAACACTCTAAAGATCATACTACCACCTGAATACCCCCTTAAAAAAACAGAGTAAAAATCAGTCAACAGCCATCAACAATCAGTGGACTGGCTCACGAGCTGCTAACCTTCCTCCTGCTGTCCACACTCCTTATTAAACACAGTAAGCTTACCCCAAGTTCCTTTTTCTGCATGTTGATCAAAATGTTTCAGCCCATGAAAGTCCATGCTTTCCTTTCAAATTATAGGTTAGAGATCACGCCTGGAAGCCCTGCCCTTCTCCTTGATGTAACAGGACAGAGAAATGTGTCAGCCCCCTTCATTCCATCCGCCTCAGGTCACTCTACCTACCACAGGACAGCTGCTGAGAACTGCAAGGTGTCAGCTTCTGCACCCTCCTTGGGCGCCTCTGGGAGCCTGAGCTTAGGGAACATGTCGGTCCAAATCATTGCCCACGTGTCATCCAGGTTCCCGTGTCCTTAAGTAAGTGTCAGCACCAGTGGCAGCAAACATTTATAGAGCACAACTGGGGTCATGACACTGGCCTAAGAGAGAGTTCAGAGGACGCCCCAGCATGACGCCATCACCTGATAACAGTTAACAGGCCCTCCCTGTTAGCCAAGCCCCGGGCTAGAGCTGCGCAGCTCAAAAGCCTCACTTATTCAGGATGGAGCCTCGAGGATGTTAGGGTGACAGCTGCTAGATCAGGTTAGAGACGTTCCAGGGCCATGGCCTTCATGTGGGGGAACATTAGCCAGCAGGGCTTTCATTCAAAGACATCGCCTCCTCTTTCCCCAGAAGAGAGGGATCAGATCATGAATGCGAAACAGTTGTCAGCTGGAGTGTTTACGAGTAAGAGTCTCGGGCAGATTTTAAAGCAGAAGCACGTCTAGCGTCAAACCGAAAACTTTAAACAAAGTACCCAAAGCTGCAATAGCTTAAATTCAGCGGGGAGATTTTGTCCATTAGCGAAGGCCTCCCTCATACGTTCCTTTAAAACTAAAAGCCTGAGTCTTTTACAGACAGAAAGACGACCCCTGATGAAACTGGACTGGGCTAATTGCAAAAATGTTTCCAGGCAGACACAGCCTTGAGAGCCTCCCACAAACCATCACGTTTCTGGCTCTAATTCTCATGAAAGATTGAACAGCTTTACGCACTGACTGTTTACTCAGAAGAAAATTTAAGAGCGAGGCCTTTAATAGCTATCTAGCTGCACTTTGAGATAAAGGTACATCCCTCCTGATTAATTGTAGGTACTTCTCTCTCATGGAAGGACGCTGAGCATCGCTGCGGCTGCCCCGATACAGCTTTAGAAGTCATCTGGTCCAGCTAAGAGAAAGGGAAATAATTCTGGAAGATAGCCTCTCTCTGCTTAATCCCAGTTTCTAATTTGAACAACCTAATCTTGCCGTGGAGAACACATTCGAGATAAGACAGCAGGAGTGTGACTCAGTGAGCTGCCAGCGAGCTAGCAAGCCTCACTTGGAAAGCAGCCCAAGGTGTTCAGGCACAGCGGGAGCCTCCAGAACCTTCTCTCTTTAGGAGAAACAGTTTAAATATCCAAAAAATGTAAACCCATGGAAATAACTTGGATTCCCATTCCAGGTTCACACACCATCTTGAGCTAGCAGGGCTTGTCTGGCCTCTCCCAATTGGATCAGGTATTGTTTTGCTGTTCAGGAATTTTCTAGAAGCTCTCATTCCAGTCTGGATCATCTCTGCACTGGGCGCAAAATCCCAGCCCTGTAGACCGGGAAGCCGTGAACCAGATGGAGTGGGAAAGAAACCCCAATTCTCCTTCCTGCTTACATGTACCGGATTTGATTTTGTACTTTCAACATAAAAAGATGATCTTTTCTAACATTTATTTTTTGTCAGTAGAGCTTGATCTCCAATTTTCTTGCCAAATGTTAAAGAAGGAGATGTCTGAAAGGCTGGGGACGGCTGTCTTGGATATGCTATTGTCTGCCACCCTCCCACGTGACAGGACATGGCCACCAGGTGACGTGGCAGGATGATCTCACATCCAGGTCCACGGCAAGTCAGAGGGAGGGGAGTCGCTCCCACGTCCCTGGGACAGCCTTGCCACTGATTTCTCAGCTGTAGCTGATTCTCCTCTGGGGCAGCGTTACCACCACCCTCTCTAACTGTAGTGTTTTCCTTGATATTGGAAAGGTTGGCATCCAGGGCAGCCTCTACGTTCTCCTTTCCAGGAAGTTCTCGATTTTTTAAAGTGAGTGTTTACCCTGAGGTGATGCTGACTCTTACCCTCCCTGCCCTAAAAGTAAAGTGAACCCTTCAAATAATCTATAGGGTGAATATTCTCAATCCATACTTTCCCTTGCTGGGCGTTTATTCTATTACTAAAAACAGCTCCCATTTATTGAGCACATACAGCGTGGCTGGAACTAGGATTTAGGCGCCATCTCCATGCCTGTCCCCTGAGGTTACCCAGCTAGTAAGTGGCCACAGGCTGGTTATAGAGCCTGTGAACCTCTTTATACTGAATTCAACTTTAATTCTTCAAAATAAGCAAAACCCGTCACTTGGGAAGTTGCCCTGGGTCTAACATACGCTGTGGCAGAGTTTTCAGTGTATAGCTTCCTTCTGTATTTATAATTGCAGGGTTAATACAAGAGTAGAATTTGGTGTGGACACTTCTGGGCTATGTTGCTGTTTGTTTGCTCTTTAAATCAAGTATATGTGATCATTTTAGCAGAGCAATTATAAAGATTATTTTCTAGGATAGAAAACTTGGCTTTACAGCCCCCAAACTACCTGTTTTAAAAAAATTTTTTTTAGAGGGACTAAAATCACACGCATGGGTCTTTATTGATGGATAAAACTCCTTCCTGAATTCAGCTTCTTAGGTTTTGGGTACTTTGTTGGAAGCTCTGGTTGGGAGCTTATGAATATTACTGAAGTCTCATACTCTTTAAACAAACACTTTTCATTCAGCATCTTTTCTGCCTCCTGTGGAGAAAGAGGGGGTCCACTTTGGACTGAAGTCCCTCCTTCAGCACCCTTACTTGCTATGCTGTGAATAGCCAGCCAGGCCCTCGGGGGCCCGTGTCCCCGTGGAGTCTGGCACAGCCTTGGGTAGAGGCACAGCCCTCTCCCTCATGAGCTCCCTTGAGCCTCCACTCAGGTCTCTAACTCCACTACCAGTTTCGTTATTTTCCCCACAGCTAAGTTACTTTATCTGCCAGTGAAAGGCTCCCAAGGAATGTGCAGCTGATCTTCCAGACATATTTAGGAGACCGTTGCTATTGCTTGTGAATTAGGCACACTGAGGAAACTGTATAATTTCAGGTTCCATCCAGTCCTGGGACCTCCATGTGGCAGGAAAATGGGACATATTCTTGAACTGGGGAGCACCCAGGCTAACCAGTCCCTGCCAGATAGGTGGCCTGGAAGACGAGCATGCAGCTGGAGTGGGTTTGGGGAGCCCGGCAGGACAGTCAAACTTCTGTGACCACAGCAGCTCCGCAGGGCTTGCAGAAACGAGCAGCTTCAGATGGCCCTTGGGTCCCCAAGGAAAGCTCTGTTGTCACAAGGGAAGCACAGTTATGCACAGAGAGAGTTTGCTGTCTGATCTGTCTTTCAAAGAAACATCTCCACGAGCCATAGAAAGCAACCTCCTACCATAAGCTAGAACCTTCCAGATCTCCTTCCAGGTCCACAATCCCCTGGCCAGGCCCCGCGGACGAGGCGGATTTTCCAGTCCCAAGCTGCCTGGATGCTGAATGCAACTCCTCCACATCGTGACTCCATGCCTGTCTCTGCCCTGCCCAGGAGTGACCGTGACAACTCGTTTGCTTGCCTTTCCCTTTCAGATTTCAAATCCAACTTCAGAGCCGCTCCCATCAGATCCGTGGATGTCTACAACGTCATGTGCAACGTGGCAGGCGTCGCCCCCCTGCCCAACAACGGGTCCTGGTCCCGGGTGACATGCATGCTGAAGGACCCGGCCAGCTCGGCCCTGGCTGCGCGGCCGGGCGCCTGCACGTTGGCCTTGGCGCTGCTGGCGCTGCTGTCCTGAACTGCTAGCGCGGTGTGTGCCGTGCCCCACGGGGGAGGCCTGGCCGTCTCCTGTTTCACTAATAGCTTCGTCAGTTCAGTCAAGGCCATACAATTGTAAATGTATTAGTCTTGGATGGTTCTATACATAAAAGTCCCTATTTCTTAAAAAAACAAAAACAAAACCACTTTGCTTTTTCTGGAGGTAAGGAAACTCCTAGCTTTTCATTTGTTCAACTATAGGTTATTTTCTCCTTGCGTTCCAGGTACTCAGATGAACTAAGCAGGGCCTCCCCGTGTAGCGACCAGACCTTGGGCGGGTATTCCATAGAATCCCGGCCCCTCTCTGGCCTGCTCTGCACAAAGCAGGCCCTTGTCTGTGCCCTGCCTAAACCCGGGAGCCACCCTCAGGGTCTACGGCCACCATCCCATACTGCTCCTTCCGTCTGGGACAAAGGAGGCCCATGTGAAGCAGTAGCTGCTATTTCTAACTCAGCTCGTGGGGTTTCTTCACCTTATACAAAGTCCCAGAAAGGGCATATCTGAGCTTGGCTCACCCAGCAATAAAAATCAATGGGAACTGCAGAATTCATGGAACAAATTGAAAGACATGCGTTCCTTCCCGAAGTCCGAGTGCACGAAAGTTTCTCCCTGCCTGAAGGAGCAGAAGAGTTTCCAATAGATACGGGCTTCTGTGAGCCTCCTTGTAGCGTATCGTGGTGTGAACATGCACACGGCAGGCGCTGGATTGCCTGTGGGAAGGCTCACTCAGAGGCTGCCTCTCTTTGGAAACCCGTACAGAGTGTAGACACTAGCGACCCCTGACATCATCACGGGCGGGGAAAGGGGTGTCTGGCTGATGATGGTGTGGACATACTTAAAGAAATCTCACGTCATTGCTTGAAATGGTGATGCAATTAAGCGTAAGTTTGATGCACCAGTGTCCTGGAGCACTGCTTATTCAACAACCACAGCAAAGTGGACCCCTGAGTGACCCAGAATTCCAAGGAAAATGGTGGGGCACAGGGAATGGCGGCCACATGATGGAGTCAAATCCCAGTCACTAACCACTTAGCCACTGGATTAGGAAACAGTCTGGTCAAAGCGCCACCTCAGAGACCTTAAGAAACCCCGAAGAAGAGGCACTGAGCCTGAGATGAAATGTTTTTAGTTTAGTCTTCTAAGTTTGCTGTAGGAGCTCTTGTTGCAAAACAAGGGATAACTGCATTTCTATATGATCAGAGTCATATACATATATCATCGCATTAAAAATGAGTTTGCACTAAACGAGGCACATCTGCAAATGAGGCTTTTTGTCAGGAAAGGGCAAAAGATCAGGTCTCGTCAGGACGATGAAGCCCTCATGTGTTGTTTACCTTGAAAAATGAAAATGTATGCTCCCCCTGATTCAACAAGGTTGGGAACCGTTCCTGGGCCTTGAATCACGAGAGCAAAGGATCACTGCTTAAAAATATCAAATTTACCTTCACAGAAGATTTCTAAGGATTTATGTAATGGGTTTTAAAGTGCCAGCAGACCATCGAATCACCTGGGAGGGAAATCAGCCTTTGTGCCCTGGCCGGAAGCCAATTAGTGCTTTCGGAACATTGGCGCTGGTTGTTGCAATAGGCATCTATTGTTCACAGGTTTCTTTCTCCTTAAAGGACTGGGTTCTAATGAGTCCAGTGCAGCCCACTGTGCTCCCTTGTGAAGGAAGGAGACCTAAAAGAAACCCAGTGATCCCACAGGGGTATAAACAGACACACAGCCTCGGGTTTGTCCTTCCTGCCCTGTTCTACCAATTTTTCCCCTCCCTCGTCCTTCACATCTTCAAGTTCCATAATAAAATTTCAGATATTCGTCTGACAAAGTATAGTTGCTCAATAAGTAATCTTGAATAGATAAATGAGAATAAGGTACTTTTGGAATCATGACTATTGGTAAATAATAAAGAAAATTCAGACACTGAATGGAGAAAAAACCTTTTTACCTAAAGCAATGCATATATTTTAGTGGCTTAATTATATGGCTAGAATTTTTTCTTTTGATGTTTTTTTAAAGGTATGTTATTTTCCCAAGGAAAGTTCTACTTCCTCTAAACGCATTTTGTCCCATCGGAACAATACCCGCTAGGACGATACACGCACCTTGTCTCCTGGATTATTTTCCCACTTCATCGCTAATTCCAGGAGGAAGGTAATTGGACTGACCTGCAAATGCTGAAGACAGATGAAAGGAATGATCTTTAAATGAAGGATAAGATGAATGGCTACTTTCCCTGCCCACAGGCCTAATGGCCAGAACCCAATTCACTTAACTTCTGAAGACTTAAACATGAATAAGAGCAGGCCCAGGGAATTCTTTCTAGCCGTCAAGAGCCCAGACTTGGGCTCAAGTCCCAACTCTCTTTACTTTTAAAGGGCTCTTGGAAATCCACAGCAGGTCTGAGTTCAGCCACAGACAGCAGTTTGCAAACTTGCTGGGACTGCAAGCGTCATCTGGCCCTCTTCCAGAGACGCAGGTTCAGAGGATCTGGCGTGGACACGACACTTCTAAGTCACGTGACTCTAAGGTCTGGGTTTGCTCTCAGGAGAGACGGGTTCTGATTTGACCTTGGTAGACCTGAGCCTCCTGACAGCAACTTCGTAATCTGCCAGTTATTTTCAGGAGCCATCAGGCTGGCATTGGCTGCTGGTCCCAGCTGGGTCAGATTTCCACCCTTCTTAAGCCAAAGCGGGTCTGTAAGCCCCAGTGACGGAGAGGCTTCTCCACACCCAAGTCCCTGTGAGTGTAAGATCCCCAACGGTGCTACCAGACAAACTCACTGTTCAAGACACACAGCTCTTTTATGAGTTTTCTGTGAAAGTGTTTTACGTTTCTGTAAATATCGAGAGATTTCCAAATGTGATAGTGTGTTTAATCTTTGTTAGCAATCTGTGATAGACCAAAGTCAGCTCTTGAAAACTACTTACTAGGAGGACGGGAGACGGTAGCCTTGACAGCCTGGTTATAAAACGTGGGAAACTTGGTCTCAGGTCTCTGCTATGGAAGTTATACTTATGTGTTGCTTTGAAATCATAAAATAGCACCTAGTGCGGTGCCTCAAATGTTTCATGAATGTCCCATAAATATGTGTTGAATGAGAAAAAGAATGAATATCACTGAGGAGACTTGCTTACACAGCAGATATTCTCTCTCTTTGTCTGCAGTTCCTCCAATTAAACAAACCTTTCCGTTTTGGGTTGTTATTTTTTCTTATCACCCAACTGACAATATAATTATGCTTCATTTCATGGACTAAGCATATTCCATCTCAAGCTTATAAACTTGACAGATGGATGGAAGGAAGGAAGGAAGGAGATTAGATTTTAAATATACTAAGCATATTTACTTTTTAAAAATAAAACAGTTTTATCGAGATTCAGTTCACATGCAATCCTTCCCTTTACAGTATCAATTTAACGGCATCAGTATAGTCACAGAATTGTGCAACCATCACCATAATCAACTTTAGAACATTTTTATCACCCCAAAAAGAGACTCCAGATCCACGCACATGTTAGCACTCACTCCCCCTTTCCCCCCACCCTGCTCCCAGGCAACCTCTAAGCTGCACTCTCTCTCTACAGATTTGCCTATTTGGAATATTTCATGAAAATGCAGTAACCATGATCCCTGTGGTGGCCTGAGTCCAGTCTATGGCCAATGTTACCACTCAAACGTACTCAGTCTCTCCCAGAGCATCCTCATGGCTTCACCACGGAAACCTGTAACAGCCCACGTGCCCCTTCTCACCAGCATCCCAGCCAGGAGCTCTACGTATCACTGTGCGTTGGCTTCCTGACAGGTCTCCTTGAGATCCTAGGGCTGGCTCCAGCTCGTTCTCCTCTCCTCCATTTGAGGGTCTCTCTCAAATGCAACTCAGACCAGGTCACGTCCCTGCCCAAACCCCGACATTGACTCCCCCCGTCTTAATGTCACACCTGTAGCTTAATCGGGACCGGCACCATGTGCACCCTTCTCTCTACCTGATCTCGTATCACTCTCCCTTTCACTGTGTAAGCTCTTCTTGCCTTAGGGCACTTCCCTCACATCACTTTCTCCTCCTTGATTAGTACCCCCATCCTCATCTAGTAAGTGTCCCCTTGCCTTAGGACTCGGGCTAAATGTTTCCTTACACTCCTCTGGACCAGATTAGGCCTCCCGGCTGTACACTCTACACCAGCTGCATGCAACGCCACCCATCAAAATACTAGTAGCTGGAAGAGGCAAGTAAGGATCCTCCCCTCGAGCCTTTAGAGGGAGCATGGCACTGCTGACACCTTGATTTCAGACTTCTCGCTTCCAGAACCGTGAGAGAATACATCTCTGTTGTTCTAAACCACCCAGTTTCTGGTAATTTGTTACAGGAAACTAACACACCCTTCCGATTGCTTTCGGAGGAGTCAGTCTAGTTCATCAAAGATTTCTTGAGTTCCTCCTTCACAGCAGGTACTGGGCTATGTTTTGGGGATGCATAGAGGAAAAAAGACCATGACTGTCCTCACAGAACTCACAATAGAGTCATTTCCTTCCTTCCATTTTTTTTAAAAAAATTATTTTTTATTGAAGTATAGTTGATTTACAATTTTGTGTTAGTTTCTGGTGTACAGCAAAGTGAGTCATATTCATATGTATTCCTCTTCGTATTCTTTTCCATTGTGGTTTATTACAGGATATTGAATATAGTTCCCTATGTCATTTCTTCCATTTTCCAACACAGTTGAATTCTCATTTCTGTAGGACACCATGTTCCAGTTGCTATGGGCAATGCATGGAGAGAATTTCAGAGAAAACAGGAGTAACACCTGTTACTGAAAGAAGGCGTCAGCTCTAGAGCAGAGGAGCTGGTGTCGGGAGCCTCACCCACTGCCTCCTCTGGGATCTTGCTCTTGGCCATTTGATGTCTCCATGCCTGTCGGCTCTTTGCCTGGCCTGTGGGATTATGTGGCAGCAAAAGCAAGGCTGATCACATTACTCACCTGGTTAAAAAACCACCCTTGTCTCTCTTTCCTGTGTAATTAAATTCCAAATTCTGCTTCCCATCCTTTTCTACAGTTTGACTTCCCCCTACGTCTCTCAATGCTTCATCTCAAATTTCTCAGCTTGGCCCCTGAATGTGCCAGTGTCAACTCTCTTACGTTGGCCCCATGTCTGGGATGGACCTTCCCACTCTCCATCTAGCAAACTTTCATTTATCCTTCAGAGCCTAGACTCTCTGTAAGGCTTTTGTGCTTTCACATTCTTTTCTTGTTTCGTTTATCGCAAAGCAAGTCACATTGCCTTGTAATAATTTGTTGTCAAGTGTTCTCCAACTAGGCTGTAAGTTAAGCAGAATGCCAGGATTGAATCTTCTTTTTTGGAGTCTCCAAACCAAATCTGCAGCACCAACAAAGTCTGCCACAAAATAGTTGATAATTGCCTGATGAAATGAATGAATTATGGAAGGAAGGAAGGAAGGAAGGAAGGAAGGAAGGAAGGAAGGAGAGGAAGAGGTTAGGACACTCTGGTCAGTTCACCTAAATCTGGACAGAGCTTCTCACAGTAACAATGGGTTGGAAAAGCCAGAGCTAGGAAACATTTTGTAGAAAGTAGAAGGATTTGACAGATGACTAATGTGTGACACGGGATCCAGAGGGCAGGGGTTTCTTTTTCAACATTTCAGCGGGCTCCCTCTTTAGCCATGAACACGAGGAAGTGTAGCAGATGAGAAGAAAGGAAGAAAAGATAAATGAGCCCTGTCTTCATCATGCTTAATTCGACTTTTCAACAAGATGCTAACACAAGCCTGTACTGTCATCTCCCTACAGCTTGGAAGAGACAGAAGAAGGGGGTTCAGAGCCTTGGATGCTAAAAACGTAGCATGTGGAGAAGGAGGAAGAGTCCCAGTCACCGGCTCCCTCCCTCCCATGCCTTCTGAGTCTGATCTGCCTTTGCTACTGAGAAGTGAGGAGTGGATGACAGGAGGAAGTGGAGAAAAGCCTTCAAAGGGAGGAAAGTGGTGTTTATGAAATCCCCTTCCTGGAAGAGCTGTGTTTCCACCCCTGCCCTTCTGCTACTCAGGAAAGTCTGGCCTCAGTGTGGTGTCAGCAGGACAGGCAGGAGCTGAATTTCCACCATATTCCAGAACCAGGTGGTGTTCAGAAGGACCCCTCCACTCCCACAGTGGCATCTGGAGGGGATGGGGGCAGTCTGTCCACTAGAAGCCCTTGAAACTGACCAGTCAGGTCGCAATGCTGGGACAAGACCCTAAACTGAGGAGACTCTGCCGAAAGTTAAATCAAAATCCAGCAAGATAGGGACAATAGAGACGAAAGAAAGAGAAGGTCCAGATAAGCATGGCAGAAAAAAAGAGAGCCAGGAATTTCTAGCCAGAAATGTCATATTTTTGAATACTACATGAAAACAACAGAAGAAGATACCGTATAAGATCAGAAAGACTATCCTGCACCACATCTCCTTCTAAAGTTTAGAAAAATTAATTTCAAATAAAAATGTAAAAAGTATTCAAGTCAAATTCCATATTAAGATACTATTTTTAAATGATAATAAGGAGCAGAATAGTAGTCCAACAGTCAGTGAAATCGTGCCAGAAAGACCTGATCACAAAGCGGACTGAAACCATGACTTACTATTTCAAGATGAGCCAAAATACATTAAGAAAACAATATGAAAGAACAACATAAATCAAATTATAAGAAGGCAGAAAGGGTTGAACTCAAGAACGAATAAGATATAAAAATAATTTCAGAAATAAAATCTAAGCTAGATGGACCAGAGAGTTAATAATCACAACAGATAATGCCTTAGGAGGAATATAAGGTAAAAGAGAGGGTTAAAAAATCAAAATTAAGAGATTAAAAAAAAAGACTCAAGAGAAAGTGACAAATACTGAAGACAAGTAAAGAACACTGAATATACAGTAACACGAATCCAAGAAGAAGAAAACCAAAGCAAAGGAATAGAATAAATATTAAAACTGTAATGCAAGGAAACTTTTTTGAAATTAAAAAGAAAAAAGTTAACACTATATACTGAAAGAATACTTCACATATCTGAGACTGTCAACCAGAACCACTAATATCAAACCCACAAATTACTGGATTTTAAGACCAAGAAAAAATCCTTTGGGCATCTAAGCAAAAAGAGGAAGTGATTTATAATAAAAATGCCTTTTTCAACACAATAGGACAGAAGAAAATGGACTAACATATTTGAGATACTAATGAAAAGAAAATGCAAGTCAAGGATTTTTATATCCAGCAAAACTGACTTTCAAGTATGAAAGGTTCAAATTGTTATCAATAGGAAAGAATTTAGGAAATACTGTGCCCACGAGTCTTTTCTGATGAATCTATTAGAGCACAAGCTTCAGACAATCAAACTGACCAGGGACACATGGACATAAGGCCTAGTGATGAACATGAAATAAACAGTTATTACAGAACAAGGGAGAGAGGGCACTGTGCAGTGTCTATGTGCTTTGGCAATGTAGATATGGTATAACTTTTTAAGTGGAGGGAAGATAAATGGGGAGAGACTTTGCAAAAAAAAAAAATTAACTCTTGTCAGTAGTCTTACTGGTGGTGGGAATATCTGTACTCTTGTCCTGAGACTATTGTGTAAGTAATGTAAAGCATGAGAGTTAATATGGGATATTCTAATTATATCATTCCTGTGTCATTGAGAACCAGGATTTGCAGAGTGGAAGAAAAGAGATGCAGATATAAACTGGAAGAGGGTAAAAAAACTCCTATGTCCTGAACTTGAATTAGAAATATCATTGTACAACATGGGGAATATATCCCATTTTTATAATGACTATAAATGCAGTATAACCTTTAAAAATTATGAATCACTATATTGTACACCTGTAACATATAATACTGTACACCAACTATACTTTAATTTAAAAAATTATAATTTTCAAAAAGTGATGTGGAAAGTAAAAAAAAAGAAATGTCAATAAAAACTCTTAGAGATTTTATCTTTAAATATATATTTTCTAGCTCTAACTGCTAAAAAGACTTAGAAACAATTATATATCCAGTAGTATTCCTAGTATCCATGTTGTGATTTTTTTTTTTTTTTTTTTTTTTTTGCGATACGCGGGCCTCTCACGTTGTGGCCTCTCCCGTTGCGGAGCACAGGCTCCGGACACGCAGGCTCAGCGGCCATGGCGCACTGGCCCCGCCGCTCCGCGGCACGTGGGATCCTCCCGGACCGGGGCACGAACCTGTGTCCCCTGCATCGGCAGGGGGACTCTCAACCACTGCGCCACCAGGGAAGCCCCATGTTGTGATTTTTTAAATACCACTTCCCACATGTCCTCTCAAATATGTACCCCCCCCAAAAAAAAACCAAAAGCCAGGGAAAAAAACCTTAAAAAATTACACCAAACTAGTAACAGGTATTTCTTATTTCTGGGGGTGGTAGGATTGTAGGTGATTTTGATTTTCTTCTTTATATTTTCTATATATTACAAATTTTCTATAATGAATTTGTAATTGAAAAAAATAGAGCTTTAAAATAAAAAGACAGAGAACAAAATTATGCTATGAAAACACATAAAAAAATAAATTTATTAAGGTATATGTTTTGAAAGAGGATTATCAGGCAGCCAAAAGAGAGCAATTTAAAAATCTTTTTTAAAGGACACCTTCTCTGAGGTAGTTATACACACACATCTGTCTCTCTTGACAGAAAGATTCCTCAAGTCTACAGACAGAAATGGCCTGGGGGCCACATGCGGAAATGTGCACCCAGAGGTCCCTATGGGGGACTCGGGGCTCCCAGGGAGCCCTGAATTAATCATATTCCGCCAGCTCTGCTGGGGAGCAAGAGGGCGTAAGCACGGCAAGATACCACCCTTCATTTCAAATGCTTACCCCTTGGTTCCTGGGAATTGGGATTTATTTGGAAAGATCATTCCTTTCCAAATAAATACAAAACGGAAGAACATACCTCCCACCTGAAGTCTCCCAACATGGACATAGAAGGGTCCTCTCTTTTCACCCGAGGCAGGAAGTTGGCACACGTCCAGGAAAATGTTTCTATCGGAAGTGTTTCCAAATGGGTTTCCGTGACCACGGCAGAGCTCAGTGGTCAGGTAAGGGAAGGCACACAGTGGCCACCAAAAAGAGAAGTGATTTAACAAACCGTTTAGACCGTAGACCCCAATTTTCTTCACACATCAACTCTCGAACGCCTCAATTTCCCTCCTGCCAGATAAAGAAAATCTCACTAGTTATTTACTTTACAAGGGTGCCATGAAGATTAATGACAAGATGTTTATAAATATTCTGAAAGCCCCTGGGGATGGTGGTTGTATAAGCATAATGTGCTGCACATGCCCAACTATGTTGGCACACACAAAAATAGAGGGTAGAAGTTCAAAAAGGAGAGTTGGAGTCTTAAAAATACATCCCAGAGATGTATCTCAGTTGTCGGGGGTGTTATATAGGTCTCTGGATGCAACTGGCTTAGAGCTGGGCGATGATAACCTGCAGGGTGGAAATTGACCGACAGCCTTCCCAGCAGGCTCCGTGGGCCTGGGACGTGTGTGATGTGAGTTGCTGCGTGAAGCCAAACAAAGGCCTGGATGAGTAGCAACCAGAAGTTCCTAGAGAAACCCTGTCATATGTTGTGTGAGGGTCTATGGTTCTCAAACTTCAGGGAGAATTAAAATCACCTGGTGATTTTGATGAGCGGTGATTTCCAGGCCTTACCTCCAGAAACCATCATCGATTGGCTTGGGGTTCTGCCCAGTCATCTGAATTTAACTAAGCTGATTCTTCTGCAGCCCCAACTTTGAGACTCAGGGGTCTAAATTTTACACCTGCGGGTGAACTAACGCATAATTCTCTGAAGGCAGAGATGGGCTGGGCCGATCTGAATTCTAACCCTTGTTCTAAATTCTGCTTCAGAATGGATAGTGGAGAGAACAGGGGAAGCAGAATGTTCTGGGGCAGACTCCACACCACTACTAAGTCACTTGTGTACCCAGAACAGCAAGTGGTAAGTGACTGAGGTTGTGTAGTTAGTCGGAGCAGATAAATATTGTGTATTCGTGCTGCGTAATCGGGTAGCCACTAGCCACATGTGGCTACTGAGAACTTAAAATGTGGCTCGTCCGAACTGAGATTTAATATAAGTATAAAAGACACACCAGATTTCACAGATTGAATGCAAAAAAGTAGAGAAGATTTAATTAGCATTTTTACATTGGATAAAGGCTAATTTATCCAATAAATGTGGAAATAGTAATGTTTTGGAAATACTTTGTGAGCTAAAATATATTAAAATGAATTTCACTTGTTTTTCTTTTGTAAATAAGGTTACCAGAAAATTTTAATTTTCTTCTGTGACTCACACTGTATTTCTGTTGGACAGTATGGTTCTAGATCAGTATACCATGTGGGTCTTAGTTTATAGAAGTGCTTGATCTTGGTGTAGGCCCCTTCTGGATAATGCCGGTGTGTCAGAGCCCGTTCTTCATTGTGATCTTAACAGGGTGGTTAAATTGTAATGGCTCCTCAAGGGAGAAAAGAGGAGGAAAAAAAGGCCTGACCCAGCTCATTCATTAGTCCAAAAAGCCTGCCAGACATGAGTACCCCTCCAATATAGAGTCAAAGGGTATAAATTAATTAACCGCTGAAAAGATAATAAAAATAGCGGCGATGTCTAAAGCTGGTGACCACTCACGTGCTCTAGAGTGGTTCTACCTTCTGGTGTTCTGCTCCTATCTGCCCCTGTGGGGAAGGGAAGAATGAGAGGGATGCAGAGATGGGGTGAGGGAGTTGGAACGCAGCTCTAGGGGGGACAAGGGCAAATGAGAGCCATCCCACTTTCTCCTGGAGTTCACTGTGTTGAACCTGAAACAAGCCTATCCAGTCCTATCTGCAGTGACTTGAAAATACTTTTTTGAAGAGTATTTCTTTAATTTAAAGTAAGTCATTACACTCTTATTCAGGTTCTCTTATCACTGGCCCAGATGCTAATAAATATACAATAAAGTATGAGCATAATTCTTTTCAAATGACAGAACAAGCAGAAAGGAATCCATAGGTTATTTGGGAGCATGACAGATTTTACACCTAGAGAAAAAGAGATTCTCACCTTGTTAAGTAAACTGGAAGTGAAGATAAAGATTTGACGTGTTCTGACTTCCTGGCTGCTCTGGGAGCGATGGCACCTGACAATTCTAAGAAGATTCTAACACTCTCACTGGCCTCCATCTTCCTGGTGAGCTCATTTGAGCTCCTCTTCCATCCTAGAGGTTTGGGAGGTTTGACAAGCTCTCTGCTTGAATCCCAAGACCCTGGGGAGCATCTATCCTTATGGCTTGAATCATGGCAATTTCACTGAGTGACCCAAATGGTAGCTTCTTCATGTACAGGCAAGAGCTGCGATCTGTGGCCAAAGAAACCCCCCAAAACAAAAAACTCAGCTTTTCAAAATGCAAAGTCCATAGCATCGTGTCAGGCCTTTGCTTCAGGTGTGACCTCATTCATCCAGCAGAAGGAACTGTTTACCAGACTAGAAATTACATTAAACCATAAAGAGGGAAATGGTACTCTCCTTTGTCCTAATCAGCTATGTCGTGGGATAGCATTCAGAGGGATCAGGGCAACTGCGTCTGCTTGTGCTGAGTTACACTACACTGACTGAGTTACACGTCAAGCCGGATGCGGCAGCGGTGCACAAGGGAAGTCACACACGTGTTTCGTTGTCACCTCCTCCGTGTGGCAGTGAGTTTTTCCTCAGCCATACAGGTCGCAGAGGTCAAAGAGTCTCCCGATTCCACCATTTTTGTTTTACTTATTGTGGATTTTCTGACGGGAAATGGAAATTTGGTTGATAATTACCAGGCATAGCGATAAGGTTTCCTCATTAAAGTCTCATAAAACCATGAAAATAAATCATTCCAAGTGGAGAGAGAAAGAAAATCTTCTGTTTAGACTTTTCCATGACCGTTTAGACCAACTCTTTTTCCTCTTCCAGCCTGGTGACTTTATTTCCAGCTAGCGTAGGGCCTGATAATCAGGGGAAAGAATGTAGGGGCCTCGCAGACATTTTCTGATTTCAAGTTAATGGCTTGGTATGTCAAGGATAGGCCGAGCCTGGCAGAATAAATGATGAAAGTGCAGCTGAAGAAACACAGTGTTGGAAACCCACATCATACACGTCTACAGAGAGGATATAGACATAAATAAATCCTACCATTTCAAGGAAATGGAAGGGGTCCATTTGGCCTGTTCTGGAGATCGACGCTAGTAGGAGTCACAGCAGCAGCTGACAGTCCCCAAGGCGACTCCACTAGAAATGGGGTCAGCCCACCCTTTCCTGCTCCCCTCTCCAGGAGCATCCTTCCTGTTCTGAGCATCAGAGCCAGGCCCTTAGGGGCCCTGATGCAACTCAAGTTTCTCCCAGGAACGCCTCTTCAGGAATTCCCCAACTCGGCCACAAGCCTGGCAGCTTTCCAATTTTCCTACCAGAATTTTCTCTGGTCCCAAGTCCCAGCTTTTGGGGCATTTTGCTTTCTGCAGAGTTAGTGTGACCAGCCGATGAGAACAATGGTGTTACTGGATCACTAGATGGTAGCAGTGGCCTTCCAGGTTTCCTGACAAAAACCTGACCTTGGTATGTTGATGGTTCCCAGTGGAGCTGTGCCTACAGCCCGCTCCGTCATTAGAACGCCCTACGGGAACAGGCAGAGAGACCCACTCTAAGGTCAGTTAGTAATTTCAGACTAAAATGAATCCAGATTATTCATAAACTAGGTTATTAAAATGAAGATACCCAGGGCCGATTACTGGGTGGCAGGGTGACCAGCTGTCTGGGTTTGCCAGGGACAGAGGTGGACTCACAGTGATGAAACCTGACAAACCCAGATAAGCCGGTCCCCCTACCGGGTGGACCAGAGACATTAACTGAAACCCACCACAGTGCTCATTTCACCCTTTCCAAGGAGACTGAAACATGTCTTGGCAGTGACTTGCAAAGTACCCCAATATAAGGTTTCGATTTAAGTCTATGAACCTAGTTCCTCACCTCCAGTGGCAAGTACGGTAGAGTCCTGAAGCTCCAGCTGAAAGGCTTCACCTGCCTCTAATGTCTTAGTCTGCTTGGGCTGCCATAACAAAATACCAGGCCGGGTGGCTTAAACAACAGACATCGTCCAGAAGTCCAAGACGAAGTTTCTAGCCAGTTCGGTTTCTGGTGAGGGCTTTCTTCCTGGCTTGTACATGGCCACCTTCCTACTGTGACCTCATGTGGCCTTTCCTCAGTGTGTCTGTACCGGGAGAGAGAGAGAAAGCAAGCTCTCGGATGACTCTTTTTATAAGGACACTAATCCTACTGGATCAGGGCCTCACGTTTATGATCTCATTTGACCTTAGTTCCTTCCTCAGAGGCTACATTTCATTCCAGCCACGTTAGGGGGTTAGGGCTTCAACATATGAATTCGGGGCAGATACCAAACATTCAGTTCGTAACAGTTGCGTCACTCAAAAGAACTGACCAATTTTAAATCCCCATTCTTAAAGATCTATTGAGAAAATGGGTATGACAGCCCTTGGAGACCAGAATGCCCTGTACAAGTTAATCATACTGTGATGATCAGGGTGGTGATAACCAGCCATCAGGTTGGTGTTTTCTGTCTTCCTCTCGACCACCTTTCTAAGTGTGTTTACTATTCAATGGCTTTTGTCTGCTGCTCATCACCTGTCAGCTGTGCCTTCAAATGAGCCCCAGAATGACCTCTCCCAAGACACCCAGCCTAGCTGCCAGACATCCTCTTCCTCCACATCCTCTGCCCTGCCTCCCCTCTCTCCACCCCGCTCCCATGCTCTGGTGCTGTAGCCAAAGCGCGGGTCAGTGGAGTGATGTGCTGTTTGTTCTGCATTTGAAGCTCCTGGCCCAGAAGGTTATTTTCCACATAATTGTGTAAAGTCTCCAATTACCCAGTTAACTTTATTCAATTCCCTCTCAGTCTTATTTGATAAGGAGGGGTGCCTACTGTCCTCTCTTTTCAGAAGTTTTTATGAATTCTTGAATTTATGGTTCAAGTTTTTCACCAAAGAACTCTGGAGGTGTTACCAAGTATAGTGAAGGGGGCCTTGGGCATAATCTCTCCACCATCCAAATCGACCTTGTTACCCTTTATCTCTAACTGAAAACATCCAGGTAAAGGTTTATTCCTAAATCTCAGTGTCGAGAGCCTTGAGTTAGTACCTCATTACTTGAATTTTCATGGAAACAACAGCATGACTATTTTCATAGGTTTTGCAGCTATACTTTTGGGTTTTCCATTATACGCCATGTATTAAATGGCTTCCCTCGCTTTGTTAAGCGTTGTTTGTGACACTGCAGAAGGACAATCCCTGTTTGTCACAGGGAGTTTAATTATCCAGATGAAGTGCCCTTGTTGAATGTCAGGCCCATTGTAAGAATGTTTGTTGAATGACTACATGAACTTTGATTCTGTTATTTGCTCCTGCATTCCTGCTTTTGCTCATACTGGCTGTGATTCCATTACTGATAAAACGGGGAAGAGTTTTAAATAAGAATTCAAGCAGAGAAGAACTGCTGGCTGTTCCCAGAAAGTGTCCAGCATTCCAGCAGAAACTTTGGTTCTCCTGTCAGTGTGGTTCGTTCCCCGTGTTCAGCACCACAGCTGCAGTTTGGGGCACACACAACCTCTAAATATGTTTGCCTCCATTTGGACCATTGCACTACAGAACAGACAGCAAGGCCACGCAAACCTTCAAGGCTGTGCCTACACAAAGCATCCACTTGGTTACATAAGCAGCACAATCTAGTCACGAGAATAAGAGTTTTTGAAATTTAAAAGTCAGGAAGGGATGGACGAAGAGAGTAACTTTACAGTGGAGAAACCTGACAAACACTGCTTTAGCGAGGTGACCAACGTCAAGATCAACAGTCATAAATTATGTTGATCTGTACCTTTAATATGATGTGATGAAAACGGCACTTTACATCTGTGGCCTTCCTTTCAAAAACCTATAACACCAGTCTCAAAGTGAGAAAAACATCAGACAAATCCCAGTAACGGGGTGTCCTGTAATAAACCTGACCAGTCCTCCTTGAAACTGCCAAGGTCCTCAAAAGCGAGGAGAGGCTGAGAAACTGTCCCAGCTACAAGGAGTCTAAGGAGACATGACGTCTCTATGTAATGTGGCATCCTGGATGGGGTCCTAGAACAGAAGGAGAACACTAGGTGAAAACTAAGGAGAGCTGAATAAACTATGGATTTTAATAATGATGTATGGATCCTGGCTCACTAATTGTACTGTACTAACGTAAGATGTTAATGATAAGGGAAGCTGTGTGAAGGGCGTAGTGTAGTATATTCCTATACACTCTCTGTACTAACTCTCTGTACTATCTGCTTAATTGTCCTGTGACTCTAAAACTGTTCTAAAAATAAAGAATATTCATAATAGTAATAGTAATAAAATACATATAAGGCAGTGGTACTAGTTTGCCCAGGCAGAGGGGTGCATCAAGGATAGAGGAAATATTTGTTTAGTTTTTGGACCTCAATAGACCTTGACAGCATTATGTTAAGGGAAATAAGCCAGATAAAGACAAATACTGAATGATCTCACTTACATGTGGCATCTAAAAAAAAACATGAACTCACAGATGTGGAGAAGAGATTGGGGTTGCTAGAGGCAGGGAGTGGGGGATGGGTGAAGGGGTCAAAAGGAACAAACTTCCAGTTATAAGACAAAAAAAAAAAAAAAAAAGAGACTTCCCTGGTGGTGCAGTGGTTGAGAATCCACCTGCCAATGCAGGGGACACGGGTTCGAGCCCTGGTCCGGGAAGATCCCACATGCCGTGGAACAACTTACCCCTGCACCACAAGTACTGAACCTGCGCTCTAGAGCCTGCGAGCCACAACTACTGAGCCCGTGTGCCACAACTACTGAAGCCCATGTGCCTAGAGCCCGTGCTCCACAACAAGAGAAGCCACCGCAATGAGAAGCCCGCGCACCACAACGAAGAGCAGCCCCTGCTTGCTGCAACTAGAGAAAGCCCATGCACAGCAACGAAGACCCAGCGCAGCCACAAATAAATAAACAAATTTATTTTAAAAGAATAAATAAAATACCACCACACCCTTGAATATGAAAGTCTACTAAGGAGTGAACACTTAATAATCCTACTAAGTTTAATGTTTTCCACTTTATCTACTTCTTAAAGTAGAAAACGGTGCTTTAAAATAATTAACGAAAAAGTCAGGCACAAAGATCACATATTGTGTGATTCCATTCGTATGAAATATCGAATACAGGTAAATCCATAGGGACAGAAATCAGGTTAATAGTTGCCAGAGGCCAAGGAGAAGAAGGAAGGGGGGAGGGGGACTGCCAGTGGGTATGGGGGCTCCTTTGGGGCTGATGAAAATGGCTTGGGATTCCATAGAGGTGATGGTCGCACAACATTGCGATTGTACCAAATGCCACTGAGTCGCTTGAGAATGGTTAAATTTATGTTAAGCAAATTTTACACCAATCAAAACTAATTAATGATAATAAAGTAATGTAATAATTTAAAAATAATGTTTAAAGAAATAGTTTAAGTATGATAATAAAATAATTAGTGATAAAAATCATAACATAAATGCTGTGCTTTTGGTTTATCTGCTATTTTTTTTCTTTGTCAGAATTCTGAATGTTAATTTAGCATTATTGTAAAAACTATAAATGACCAAATAAAATAAAAGCCCTTGTCATTTGGAAGAAGAAAGTCAGGGAGCAGTTAGATGACGAAAAGGGGGTGTGGCCAGGGGACCACATTTCGGCTGGTAGATGTGGTCTGTTGATATGATAGCAGGAGGATTGGGCCGCAGTTCCCATCCAGGCTCCGTCCTTCAGGGAATAACTTGAATTCTGTGGTTCTCACTGTCTCTGTAAATCGAGAGGAGAAAGCCAGGGTGAACATTAGAAGACCTTCCCAGGAAGAACGATCCAAGGGTTCTCCTGCAAAGCTTTAGACCATCGGTGTGTGGGGGTGTCAGCAAGGGTGAGGGATGGGGGAAAGGGGCCTTGCGCCAGGGGCCCGCTGACTGACGGCACAGGTGACGGCCTTCCCTGAACTGACCGGTTGTCCTGGCCTTGTGCAAACCCAGTGGCGGAGCCAGCCACGTGCTGTGGGCGGTTTCACCTGCGACAGGGCCTCTGTCTCACCAGTTTCTTGCGGCCCTTCGGCCATGCATCAAGGTCCTGGGATCCGGTGCTTTTCAGAAGGACGAGCTGGGAGCGGTTGAATCTTGCGCCTGGTTTGAGGGCTCCCCTTCCCTTTCCATCAGCCTCTCCGGCAGCCACAGATCAGGGCGTGCACTCTGCCACAGGGGAGAAGCAAGGGGGCCCAGCCCATTTTCCCTGTGTTGGGCACAACCAAGGAAACCCTCCACGGGTGAAGGGCTTAGGGTGCGGACCAGGGGGCTCAAGAGACTGCTACTTACCCTCCCTCTGCAGCACAATGTCCTTTTCTGGATGGGCGATGCCAGTGAGGACAGATTCACCACCACTGGCAAGGGGACCTACCGCCTGGCAGGTGTGGGCGTTACTCTGGAGGAGGGGGCTCTGAGGTCTCTCTCCCCACGCTGGCAGTCGCCTCCTCACACCCAGGACCATCCTCTGGCGAGGTGCTCAACACTGATGGATCCTTGCTCCCTTGCAGATTCGTTTCCATCCTCAAGAGTTACTAAGCCGTCCATCATCCGGGCCTAGAGCAAGGAGAAGCTTCCCCAAAGGTGGGCCACGATTACCTAACTCAGAGCTCCCTCCTCTGTCACTCCAAGTGTCAGAATTAGAACCGGGGGAGAAAGCCATCATTTTCAGATTCAGGTCAAATAGGCCAAGTTTAAAATCTTTAGTGCCTTCAATAACCGTAAAAGATGGCAGAAAGCAGACACCTGTTTAAGACATGGAGCAAGGGGCATTTACAAGTCATTCACCTTCCGAAATGTGCCGTCAGGAAGTTCCCAAACAGGCACAGTGAAAAGCTGCTACGTGCTATTTTAGGCTGAAGTTGTCAATAAGTTATAGCCAGAGGTAACGGAAAGGAGAAAATTTCCACCCTTTGAAGTAACCATGATAAAAAAAAAAAGAATCTCAATCACTTAGCACACCTTTCTTCTAATGCAAGACAGCATAATAACAGGGGGGCATCTTCTAGATGTGGCCATTCGGACACGTGTTCATTCATTCATTGAACAAACATGTGTCAAAGGTTTAGGATGGGCAAATTGAGGAGGCAGTGGGAATACAGGGGTAGGATCTCCACGCTGCCCAGAGTGACTTTATCAGCGAACACAGGAAGTAGATAATTAGCAGACAGGAAGTACTCTACTATGAAACATATCCAGGGTTCTGTGAGAGGAAAAAGATTCATGTCTTCAGTTTCGGGAACATTCCCGGGAGAAGTGACACCCACCGCTGAGCCTAGAAAGACCTAACCAGGCACAAGGTGGTAAGTTGAGGCAAGGGAGTCAGCAACATGGGAACTGAACGAGGGCCCTGGAGACATTCCGGGAAACTTGGGTAGTTCCATGGGCTAGCCCTGCAGACTTGAGTCTTCAGTGTCTCGAGAGCAGTGTGCCTCTCAGATGGTAGAGTGAGACCCGGGTTCAAATCCCACCCCTGCCACTTATTAGCTGTGTAAGAAGCTTTTCCCCACCCCATGCACCCTTGACCCCATACGTGCACACACATCTTGGTCTGCTCAAGAGTGTTCCCACCTGTAGGGACTGCCCTGGCGGTCCAGTAGTTAGGACTTCATGCTTCCAATTCAGGGGACGCGGGTTCGATCCCTGGTCAAGGAGTTCAAGATCCCACAAGCTGTGCAGCGTGGCTGAGAAAAGGACTGGTCCTGCCTCTTAACTTAGAATCAAGAGGTCTACTAACCACCTAAGCCTAAAATCTCAAAGCCTTAACACAAAAGCAAACCTATTTCTTACTCATATTACACGTCCAACCTTGGCTCTACTCCACATGGACACTCGGGGACCCAGGCTGGTGGAGGTGCTACCATATTGCAGCTGAACCTTCTAAATAAGTGGCCTCTGGAGACACCACGAAACCCGAAGAGAGACCTGGAGAGCCAGGTAGGGGCTGCCGAGGCCAAGCCTTGAAACGACAAACCTTATTTCTACCCACATCTCCTCAGGCAGAACTGAGCCACCTGGGCCCAGTCTAACAGCAAGAGAGGCTGAGAAACGCAGGGGAACTTGAGGATTTTCAGTAAAAGCGGATCGTTGCTGCCGTACCTGGATGGTAATGAGAAAGATGAGTCGATCAAGTAAATAAGGTCAAGATTGCAAAGCATCTTGATTTCCAGGGTCAAGTGTTAGCACATTACCCTGGAGGCATCAAAGAGGCACCACAGAGGCACAAGGAAAAGGCCAACGTTCAAAGTGTTGCTTTAGAAAATTAAAACTAATGCCAGGATAAAGGATGGGTTAGAAGAAGGCCCTAGAGTGAGGGAGACCAGTTTAGAGGATGTTGTCACAGTCTTGGCATTTGGTAATAGAGATGTCTTAGCACGAGAGAAGGAGAGAGAAAAGTGAAGTGAACAGTGCATTTTCTATAGGAGATTGATTACATGGACTGTCGAGATTGGAAATCCAGATTTTGGAGTCAAGAGGTGATATTTGAAACCATGAAAGCCTGCAAGGGAGGAAGGAGAGGGGTCCACCCAGAGCTTCGCTTTCCCTTGGCAAATAGGGCCTGGTGCAGGGACAGTGAAAAGTCAGCTCCCTCAAGGGCAGCCAGTGTTGAGAAGGCAAGATCTAGATTTGGGCTTTCTATCTTTTTGGACATTTCTCATGCTTTGCAGGAACAATCAAGGGACCAAGGATGAAAGTCAAGATTTCCCTGGTGGCATAGTGGTTAAGAATCTGCCTGCCAATGCAGGGGACACAGGTTCGAGCCCTGGTCCGGGAAGATCCCACATGCCGCAGAGCAACTAACCCTGTGCGCCACAACTACTGAGCCTGCGCTCTAGAGCCCACGAGCCACAACTGCTGAAGCCTGCACGCCTAGAGCCTGTGCTCTGCAACAAAGAGAAGCCACCGTAATGAGAAGCCCGGGCACCACAACGAAGAGTAGCCCCTGCTCGCCGCAACTAGAGAAAGCCCACACACAGCAACGAAGACCCAACGCAGACAAAAATAAAATATAAATAAATAAATAAATTTATATTAAAAAAAAAAAGACCCAACGCAGCCAAAAGAAACAACGAAATAAAATCATGTTACCTTTGTAATAAGATTATAAAGTAAGGTTTTTAGTATAAAGAAGAAAAGAAAAATGTCGAATTAAAAGCAAATTTCCATCTCCATTAACCAATAATTCTTCCATGAGAATCATATGCATTTTAGTCCTGTGACGCCTGCCCCTAATCCTGACACACATTTCCTGGACCCCAACACCCACGGGAACTGGCTGGGAAGATTTTACCTTGGTGAACACAACATAACACACACACACACAGCCCTGTTATGGGCAACTCAATGGTTCTCTCTTTTCATCTTTATCCAGTCATTCCCTGACCTATCAATTAGTGAACTAGACTTACTGTTTGGAATAGAAAATATCACATTCACTGGATGCGAAGAGAAAATCCCCTTTCTAGTCTTCCCATACTCTCCCCTTAGGCCACCCACCCCCGTTCTTTATTTCAGGAAGCTCCTCTTTAAATGCCGGGTGTTGCAACATGTAAGCTGTTGGGCACAAGACAAGTGAAACCCACTCAGAATACAGGTGAATAAGCAAAATTCTCCTACTGTTTTTAAGAAAAAAAAAAAGAAAGCTCAACGTGTGTGCTGTATGCGCAGAGTCAAGAGCCTTATCTTCATATATGAAGGATGACGTCCTATTAAAAACACAAAGTGTTTTGCTTTCATGTTTGACACTCTCAATCCATGGTGTCTTTAGGAGACTCCTATATCAACACCCGTGATAAGCATAAATGACAAAAATAGACCATAGAATAGCCCAACACAGTGGTTAAAGATACTGGCTTTGTATTTAATCGTATTTGGATGCAGAACCTGGCTCTATCCCTCCCCTCGTGAATGACTCTGGGCGAGTCCCCGGGCCTCCATTCCTGCTTCCTCGCCTGTGGAAGGTCAGCCGTGACTCCGCCGCACAGGGCTGCTGCAGCTACAGGAAGAGACAAGCATGGAAAGTGCTCAACCTCGTGCCTCGTGCACAGGGAGCCCCTACAGATGAGGGGCCCTCTTCAAAAAACTGCCGTATGATGAGAAAGTGAAGCCCCAACGTTTCAGGGCTCAGCATGGGCCAAGCCAACCTCCTAGGACCCTGGTCCCCTGAAGCTCCTGACACTTGCTGGTAAATTCACTCTTTTACTCAGTGAGGAGTGGGACCCACTCAGGTGCCCTCGGTCTCAGACATTTGGGCTGGGGAGGGCACCCGCAGTGGCAGCACAGTCAGACTGCATCCAGTCCTGGCAGGGAAACTGAAGGCAACACACTTCTAGAGATGCCGTCATCAGTCCCTTTGGTGGGATTTGCCCTTGGCTCTCCACGCTACACCTCTGTCATTCTGGAGATCCAGGCTTTCCAAGGCCATGGCTGAATAACCAACTCTTCCTCTTGCTTCTACTCATCCAGGGCTTCCGCTGCCTAGAGGCTCTGCTCACTGCCTTTCTCTGCTCCTCTGAACTCCCGAGAAGGGACTATAGACATGGTAGGCGCCAAAGGCATCTTCTATGTAGCTAAAGCACATTGGATAAATTAAACATAGAACTACCATATGATTTGGCAATTCCACTTCTGGGTAGATAGCCAAAGGAAAGGAAGTCATTATCTCAAAGAGGTATCTGTTCTTCTATGTTCCTAGTGGCATTATTCACAGAGCCAAAGGAAAGGAAGTCATTATCTCAAAGAGGTATCTGTTCTTCTATGTTCCTAGTGACATTATTCACATAGCCAAAAGATGGAAACAACATAAGTGTGTGTCAATAGATGAATGGATAAGTAAATGTGATATATATATATATATATAAATATAATGTATATATAATTGAATTATATATATATATATTCTTAGAAAAAGGAAGGAAATCCTATCATTTGCAATAACGTGGATGAACCTAGAAGGTATTACGCTAAGCGAAATAAGCCAGACAGAGAAAGACAAATACCACATGGTATCACTTATATGTGGAATCTTCAAAAAAAAAAGTTGAACTCATAGAAACAGAGAGTAGAAAAGTGGTTTCCAGGGGCTGGGGGGGGCGGTGGGGAAAATAGGGAACAGACTTTCAGCTATAAGATGAATAATTTCTGAGAACCCAATGTATAGTACAGTGACTACAGTTGATGACACTGTTTTATAATTGAAATTTGCTAAGAGAGTAGAACTTAAATGTTCTCTCACACACAAGAGAAATTTAAATATGGGGGGTGGTGGATGCCTTAACTGACTCATTGGGGAGAATCCTTGCATAACGTATGCACGTGACAAATCAGCACATTGTCCACTTTATCTTACAATTCTATTTGTCAATTATACCTCAGTAAAGCTGGAAAAAAATTCAGATCCTTATGTATTCCTCTATTTGAGAACATTAATTTGGGGTATGCTGAAGTTGGCCACTGATTTCTCTTATCCATGGTCATCAACTCTACATGTGGGTGATCAGAAAAGGAACAGCTCATCTGTTTCAAATTTTGTCCAAAATGCACCATTCACTGATTTTTTTTTTCACAGTGGGAAATGTGATGGACTGGAAATTTTTCCGTAATATAAAATAATCATAATTATCTGATTCCATGAAGTAAGCAATGCCACTTAGGAAATTGGAAACAGTTTTCCATTCTACTCATCTTCACCGGGCTCTGGTTTCCTTTGAATACCTCCGAAAGAGACATTGGATGTTTTCAGTTTCAATGGTATATGCTCAGTAAACTTTCATTCACTAAACTGAGTTTGAAACTATCTCTAATCCGGTTAAACTTAATATGGGGCAATCTCAGAAGGCAGGGATTAGGATATGATTTAATTAAATCAACTGTATGGTGCCTTGATTGGAGAAAGACTGGGAACCAAAGCCTGGCAGGCAAGCGCTCAATAAACTTTTTCATGTGCACAGCTTGGCCAGTGGGTGAATATACATCCAGAACTTGGAAAAAGAGGAAAGGCCAAATAACCAGGGATTGACAAGACTGATGGGGCACAACCCATGCAGACAAGCAGGGAATCAATGGACACAGATGGAGTCAGAAGAGGTAGCCAGGCTGCTGTCTTCAGGCACAAGGAAAAGGTCACTCCCGCGCCTGGATGCAGCCTCTCCTGAAACAGCTCACTTCCCTTGCCTCTGAATCCTTTGCTCACCAAGCAATCTACGGATCGCTTATTTAAATTCTCAGGTGAAATTCAGACTGGGAAAGGGGTAGAGACCTGAGCATTCTGATGCCTGGAAAGGGATAAATATTTGGGAAGCACTGAAAAATGCTGACTGTGAAACAACTTTGGAATCGGTACCCAGAAATCTCTGTTTCCCATGGTTCATTCTTCTCCTACTCCATCCAGAGCTCCGATAGATTTCAAAACCAGCCGTGAGCTTTGGGAAGCAATTTGTAAGAAGATGAACAACAACACATCTGACTCTAAGCTCCAAACTCTTCTCCTTGAAACACCGTGCATCTGATTTCTCCCAGAACACAATTTCTCTTAATCCAATTTAAAAGCATGGTTTCCGTTCACTTTTCAAGAATTATGCAAAATAAACATTGCAGCAGCCAGGACTGTGTATTAGCTTCGGCTTTGCCGCTTCTTGATAGAATTATCTCACTGCCTTCCACGGTATGGCTTTCTAAGCATGGTACCCTCTGTGGTCCCACATTAGATAAATAGCCAGTAGAACGTGCAACACAGTCCAGATACGGAAGTGTCACATTTACAAAGTCACTACTCTAGCCCTGCAACGAGGGGACAATATTGATTACCTTACTCCTGGTGTGGAAAATGACGAAAATGACCCATGCAACGAGGATGTCAAACTGTCTTTTTTAATCTGACACCTGCACTGGAAACGCTAGGAATCTGTGACACTCACAATTAAATACCTGAGATTACCGAGCACAAGTTCGGACAAGGCTAATTCAGAAATTATTGTCAAGACTCACTGAGGAACTGTCATCATCTAGGAGAGAACAAAAGTTTAAAATACCAAAAAGCCCTGCAGAGGGACTTTGCACATGGTTTCCCCATTTAGAAACTGAACTGAAAGTCAAGGACATTTACTTTATTTAGACTAAAAGTCACAAAGATTCAAAGACAGGTGGGATTAAGAACAGTCAGTGGTCTTGAGCTGTTTCCAGAGAAGAGCTCTTTCCAGGAAGAAAAAGGAGAAAAATCCAAATACTGAACCTCCCTTCTCTCCTAGGTTTTGGCAAAGAACAGAGTTCGTCTCTGACTAATTTTTTTTTTTTTTTTTTTTTGCGATACGCGGGCCTCTCACTGTTGTGGCCTCTCCTGTTGCGGAGCACAGGCTCCGGATGCGCAGGCTCAGCGGCCATGGCTCACGGGCCCAGCCGCTCCGCGGCATGTGGGATCTTCCCAGACCAGGGCACGAACCCGTGTCCCCTGCATCGGCAGGCGGACTCTCAACCACTGCGCCACCAGGGAAGCCCTGACTAATGTTTTTGTGTTAAAGTTTTGTGACATTTTTTTCTGCCCTGCACCGAGTAAAATTGAGACAGGAAGTAGTAAAAGATAAAAGTGCCAGATGACGAGAAAACCAAGATCTATCCTAAGACGGACTCAGACCCTCAACAAGTCTCAAGTATAGCCCAAGTCATCCTTTAAAAAAAAACTAAACTAAACTAAAACTCGGAGAAGCACTTTCTATATCTTACATATGACAGGAAGATATTTCTCCTCAACCCCTTACCTGGCCAAATAAAGACTCTCTGACCCATTTCAAAGAGATTGTCCAAGTCTATCTGAAATATTAGTATTCAGAATATGAAGAAATAAAGTATTTTTGAACAAGGCATGACTTAATGTAAACCAAAGCTAAGAGAGTGGGAAGGAAGATTAATCTAAGAATATTACATGCAGCATAATGACAAACTAAAACCTGGCCAAGATCAGCTACATTTCTTAGGAAAAAAAACCACCCTGTACACTAAATCATGCAGTTGAGTTTTCAGTTCAGTAGCTCATGCTTGGACAACGGCAAGGTGGGGCCCATTACAAAGGTGGGTGTCGTGCTGCTGGAAAAGTTGGTGGAGGGGGGATTATAACATGAAAGCATTTGGCATCTGTTAGCCAATGACAGCTCCAGAAAGGCCCAGGAAAACCCACAAACCGGCTGCGGGAATGACAGGTGTGAGAGGCCAGCACTGGTATTTTTTGTTTGTTTTAACGTCTTTATTGGAGTATAATTGCTTTACAATGGTGTGTTAGTTTCTGCTTTATAACAAAGTGAATCAGTTATACATATACATGTACATATATCCCCATATCTCTTCCCTCTTGTGTCTCCCTCCCACCCTCCCTATCCCACCCCTCTAGGTGGTCACAAAGCACGGAGCTGATCTCCCTGTGCTGTGCGGCTGCTTCCCACTAGCTATCTATTTTAGGTTTGGTAGTGTATATATGTCCATGCCACTCTCTCACTTGGTCACAGCCTACCCTTCCCCCTCCCCATATCCTCAAGTCCATTCTCTAGTAGGTCTGTGTCTTTATTCCCGTCTTACCCCTAGGTTCTTCATGACCTTTATTTTTTTCTCAGATTCCATATATATGTGTTAGCATACGGTATTTGTCTTTCTCTTTCTGACTTACTTCACTCTGTATGACAGACTCTAGGTCCATCCACCTCACTACAAATAACTCAATTTCGTTTCATTGTTTTGAGAGCTTTACATCCAAGACCCCAACCAGGAAAGAAAGAAGTGGACCCACCTGCTCTCCGGAGACAGCCTTCTCCTTCCCAGGAAGCGGGACCTGACTCAGGACGCAAGGACACATGCAGGATGTGGTACTGGAGGTCAGGCTGCCTACTCCCTGTGAAAAACCATTAAAACGGAGTTGCTACTTGTTTTTTGACATTCCTGCGACCGCTTTAAAGACACAATCTCTCCGCTTCAATCCTCAGGTTACCAGCTCAAATATCATAAACGCACAGCAGGCCGGGGGTTGAACCATAAAGTAGGCAAAGCCAGTTTCTTGGGTGGCCGCAGCTGTCTGTCACTGAGCTGTTTCCTTTCCTCTCTACCTCCGTATGTGTTGGGGTCCGCGTGTGACATGGAACAGAGCTGGCTGGTCCTCCCTTGGCCGTGGTCGATAGATGCCCTTCGATGCTACTCTGGCTTGTGGTGCTGATGCGGGTGCCTTGTGCTGCACAGGGCCCCCCTCTGCTTCTAAGGATGGAGGGCTCACTGGAGAAAGAGTAACGGGGGCCGCGGGTCAGTCATCAGGGGAGGGAGCCTCAAATTTGAACCTGGAATTTGGAGGGAGAGCCACAGATAGGACAAAGAAAGGGACCCTGGTTTCCGGGGCCACGATCTTGATGGGTGAGTACGTTCTCGGAAGATAAGCCAGGAGCTGGGACTCAACAACGCAGACGGGCTGACCCGGTTTGTGCCAGGTCTTTGGAGGTGGAGAGGAATAAGCTCAGCCTTTGAAAGTAAGCCTGTTTCAATGTTCACATGTACAGTGTTTTCTTTTTCAACTGCTTCACCTTCTAGAACCCTGTTTGAAGGGCCCAGTCTGCTGTAGCTGTATTAATGGGAACACGGAGAAGGCAGTGGTGCCCAGGCTTGGGCAAGAACTTTCAAGTACATACACCCCGGGGCCATGTCGGCAGCAGAGGCCAGTGACATAAGAGAACCCCAGCAGAAGTGAAACCTTCATGAAGAAGGGAGCCCGGGGGTCCCTCTCCACCTAGAGATTCTCCTTCTGGCTCTAACCTTTGATTCTGGACTTTGGATTCTCATTCTAGATTTATTTAATTTTCATTAGGACGTTAGTTTTGCTAGTTTTACTAGGAAAGTGGTGATCTTACATTCTAGGCTCTTTCCCCCTACCTCCTAACAAAGCTCACTCCTAAGAAAAAAATCAGATCGATTTATTTAGCCAACATAGTCAAGACTTTCTGTGTGCTGCGCTCCAGGGAATGTTCTGGAAGCTACTACTGGGTGCTTCACTCCTGGCCCGCAGGGAGCCGAGACTCCCACTGGTGAGTGCTATCTCCACCAGCTGGTTCCATTCTAAGCCTTATCTCTGAGAGGGAATGAGAATGTTTTATTTTATCCTCCCTTCAAGGAATATCCGATGTCACCAGCAGTTCGGGGCCAGTTTTCCGGACCCTCGTATCTTTGCAAGGCCAATTCCGGGCACGGATCCCAGCTGACCATATTCTCTTTCGTGGCTCTACAACACTGATCAGATGAGGATACTTAGCACATTACCGAGTGACTCGATCTGTTTACCTGTGAGTAATGAACAGGCGGAAACATGCTGCACCCCAGCTGCCTGGCTTTTAATCGCACTAAGTTCAATCTCCTAACAACTGTGTTCACAATATCTCGCCCACTAACAAATTTAAATCGACACCCGGATAATAAACTATATTAAATTACAATGACTCTCCTAGCCTTTGGTAAGATACATATGCTAATAAAGCCTTATTCTGAAAGGAGTTAAAAAGTAATTGTTTCCCTCCCTCTCCCTGTGAAAGGCAACACCCAGACAGGAAAAGAGTGAAAAGACAGAACTTGAAAATAAAGAGAACATCAAGGTATCATCCCTACAGATACACATCAAAAACCAGGGAAGTCCATCCTCTTCTGAGGAAAGTCTAAACTTCCAAGCCTTCTCTCAAAGCCTTCCAACCCCCAGTGCCATTTCGGCCTCAGGCTCAACGCCCAGATTCAGCGCTTACAAAATGCTGTGAAATTAAAAACAAGAAAAAACTAACTGCCGTAAAAATACGAAAATGAAACTACAAAATTATTTCAAATTCAATTAGATATCTAGTGTATTATTTTACTAATACCTAATAAAGAACCACAGATTGGGTATTGAACAGAGAAATTTATTTTCTCACCATTCTGGAAGCTAGAAGTCTCAGATCAAGGTGTCGACAGGGTTGGCTTCTTCTGAGGCCTCTCTTCTTGGCTTGTAGATGGCCGTCTTCTCCTTGTGTTTTCATATGTGCTTCCCTGCACATGTGTTTGTGTCCTAATCTCTTCTTAGAAGGATGCCAATCATATTGGATTAAGGCCCACCCCATACCTTCATTTTACCTTAATTACCTCGTTAAAGGCCCATCTCTAAACACAGTCGCATTCTGAGATACTGGGGGTTAGAACTTCAACATATGAACGTTGGGGATATTTATAAAATATTTATAAAACACATTATGTCCATATGATTATTAAACTTAGAATCTACAAATATTTTATTTACTTGAGATATTTTATAGATTTTAAAGGTTATCACTTTATATGAATTCCTAAGTGCTCCCAATATAAAAATTATGCCCAATTGTAAACTAGATGAATTACTTGTAGACAAGTATTCATGGGAGCGATTTATATTTCCAGCCCATACTTCCCTTCCAAACGCCACACCTGTATAATCTAATGGCCTGTTTGACATTCAGATGTCTACCTGACGTGTCAACATCAACAGGTGCAAACCCCCAAACCTGCTCCACCCACAACTTTCCCCTTCATCCTCATGGCAGCCACATCAGTCGCTCAAGTCAAAAACCAGGGGGTCCAATCCTGGGTCCTGAGTTTTCTCTCAACCCAAATCCAATATAAGGAAATCCTTCCAGCTCCAACTTCAAAACACATTCATATCTGAACACTTCTCACCTCCTCCCCTGCAATGGTAGAGTCCCCGTTATCTCCAGCCTGGTTACGGCGCTCGTGTCCTAACAATCTCTTTGACCCAAGTCTTGTCTCTCTCTCTGTAATCTCTTCTCAACACAGCAGCCAGCGCAGTCTTTGTAAATCTGTTAGACTGTGGCGAACCCTGTCATGCTTTTCCAGTTCACTCAGAGTAAAAGCCAAGGCCCCCAAACAACCTACAAAGCCCACAGCATTCTGGTTCCCTGCTCCCTCTTAGAGTTCATCTCTCCCCCTTGCCCAGTCTCGGGGGCCTCCTTGCTGTTTTTCCAATGTGTTGGGGTGCTCTTGCTTTAGCAATTCCCTCCACTGGGAACAGCCTTCCCCTAGATAGAGGAAGGCTAACGCCCTGACCTCCTTCAAGTCTAAGGTCAAATCTAACCTTCTCTAAAAGGCTTATCCCAGCCACCATTAGGAAACCTGTCCACTCTCCGGGGATTCCAAATCTCCCTTACGCTGGGCTGCCCTTCCTTCCTTCCATGGCGCCCTCCGGCACACCATCCGTTTCGGATGTTTATTGCTGCTGCTGCCCCACCTGCCTGCAACCTGCTCGAGGTCAGCTCTGTGTCTGCTCCCAAATGCATCACTGCCACCTAGACTGACATCGGCCACACAGGTGGCGCTTGGTAAATATTTGTGGAATGACTTACTTCACTTAGGATGATAATCTTGAGTTGCATCCATGTTGCTGCAAATGGCATTATTTCATTCTTTTTTTACAGCCGAGTAGTATTCCATTGTATATATGTACCACATCAGCTTTATCCATTCATCTGTCGATGGACATTGAGGTTGTTTCCATGTCTTGGTTATTGTGAATACTGCTGCTATGATAAACCATAATGGAAAAGGGTATTTTAAAAAAAAAGAATGTGTGTGTGTGTATATATATATATATATATATATATATATATATATATGTAAAGCAAAGCTGAATAAAAAATATTTGAATGAGTGAGTAGATAAGTGAATTCAGGTACGAAATCTTTGTAACACTTTTCAATAATACATCAAAAAGTGGTATTGAATGTAGAATATGGAGGACTTTTATGTGAGGGTGTTGCTTCTAAAACTAAGAAGGCTTAGTCTCTTTGGATATTCTGCTCTGGTGGCTCCTCTATCTGTTTTTTTTTTTTTAACAGAACTTTTATAATTCCTAATAAACAAGGGTATCATCTTCTGATTTCTGAGATAATTATTCACCTCTTCCTCCTGTTTCTCCACCAAAATAACTCCAGGATTCACGTCTCTTCCTTAGGACCAGGTATTTTCTGGACAATTTCTAAAAGAAAACAACATCCCCAAAAATGTCCTTCTGGGGCTTCCCTGGTGGCACAGTGGTTGAGAATCTACCTGCCAATGCAGGGGACATGGGTTCGAGCCCTGCTCTGGGAGGATCCCACATGCCGCAGAGCAGCTAGGCCCGTGAGCCACAACTACTGAGCCTGCACGTCTGGAGCCTGTGCTCCGCAACAAGAGAGGCCGCGATAGTGAGATGCCCGCGCACCGTGATGGAGAGTGGCCCCCGCTTGCCACAACTAGAGAAAGCCCTCGCACAGAAACGAAGACCCAACACAGCAAAAATAAATCAATTAATTAATAAACTCCTACCCCCAACATCTTCTAAAAAAAAAAAAATTGTCCTTCTGGAGCCCAACAGCCTGGGTTTGTACCTGGCTTCCCTTTCCTCATCTGTACAACGTAATAATTCGTGGTCGTTTGAAGATTAAAGGAATTAACACAAATTCTCCAGAACAGTACCTGGCATACAACAAGAGCTAAGTGTCAGCTATTTTTCCTGTCAGTGTTACTGCATCATAAAGAAATTTTTCTGTTAGATATACACTTTATTAGTTTAATTTGGTTTTAAATTATATAGATCAACAGAACCAAAAATACAGCAAAGCAAAAATAAAACTTCTGTCTTTCTGTATCACACAAAATATCCAGACAGGTTTTCACCAAATGTGGAATCATGTGACTTCAATACAGTGTCAGTGGTATGGTCAAAATTCACTTTGGGAAAACGCCAAAGGAAATTTCAGAATGATAGGGGGTATTTGTCCAGAAGAGCAGAAACTCGAGTGTAACAAGAGTCTCATAGGACTGAAAATTAGGAGAGACGTGCTACACATATTAAGATGCCATTGACAAAGAAAATCGGAGACATTTTGAACGTAAGCCCTAAACTGCAAATCACAAGGGCAAACACTCCTAAATGCAGATACTGAGTTGCTTTCAAGCTACCTTCATATGAGTAACTCTGTGCAGGCTGACCCAGGTGAGATAGGGGAGTTGTTACATAATGGTTAATGCTTCTCCAAAGCAACTCTAGGGCGATCATGGATCAGGTAAAAATAAATCAGTCCCTTTAGAAAAAAAAACGTGAAATTATTCACTCACTCAACTTTAAGTCTGAGGGAGACGATGAAACGTGGTGAAGCACAGGCTTTTGGGATATAAGGTCAACTCATGAGTAGGGAAGAGATTTATAACAGAATTTAAAAATTATAAGTGACTTTAGAAATGATCATTTTGCAGTTGAGAGAAATTAATAAATGGACAGGTTAAATCCATAGCAAAAAGAAAAGAAAAATCTTCTCTCTTGGGGCTCCCTATAATGTAAGGATAATAAAAGATTAAAACTATGTTAACCTGCAGTGTCAAAGAGACTGGAGAGGGGTCACGTGCAGATGAGGGATTTCCACCGAATTCTGTAAGGCAGAAAGCCCGTGGAAAGTGATGGATGGGCCAGGCAAGGAGGAGGAGGAAGCAGCAAGTGCGTACCTGGGGGAATTTGGATCAACGGGAGGGAGAGATGGTGGGCCCAGCAGGACTCCTCTGGGCCTTAGGAACTGGAGACGTCAGAATGGCAAAAGGGGCCATTTGAGGCCGCAAACATGTGGCTTCTTTAAAGATCAGTAAATTAAGCAATCAACCTCCCAGCCTATTACACAGAATACTATTAACCTAAGCATTCCAAAGCTGAAGAATCATAGTTTCTTTTTTGGAAAACGAAATAGCTACCCTCTTCTCAAAAGACCTCCACATTCTGGTTTTTGATGGGCTCCCAGCATAACAGCTGCCTTCCTGACTGATAAACCTAAAAAATAAAACAAAATAAAACAAAAGCCCAACCTTATCCCAGTATATAAAGTTCTCAACCTACTTTTAGAATCTTACTCTTAAATATGAATGGACAACCTGGGAGCAATAAAAAGCATAAAAAAGAGAGTTCATGATAAACAGATTGAAAATGTGATCCTAGAAGGAAAGGATAATGTGGAAAATAGGGAAAGAACTAAATAAACATACAACTTTGGCATTCCCAAAGACATTGAAGAATTACATTGTATCTATAAAATGAAAGCAGGATGTTTTGATAAAGGAATGGATAAGAAATAAGTTGAAAACTATTACAAATTAAAAGTGTGGAGCCAAGATGAAATAAACCAGTTGTGTAATTGGAGGAAGAGGTCAAGGAAATCTCCTAAAAAATAAAACTGACAAAGACATGGTGTAAGAGAAACTATAAGAAACTAAGAGGAATATGCATGAGGTCTTACATCTAACAAATAGGGATTTGGGGAAGAAAGACTAGAGAAAATGGAGTGAAAATTAGCAAAGATATAATACAGAAAAATTTCTGGTTGAAAAATCAGTCTCCACATTTAAAGAGCCCACTTGAATAAATGGACAAATGGATGTATGAAAAAAGACTTGTATCCAAGCACATCATAAAGAAATTTCAGAATACTACAGATAATAAGAAGAATCTAATAACTTCTTGGGAGAAAAATCAAGTAACATACAAAATATCAGAAAACAGAAGCAACGCTGCAGCCTAGGAAAAAGTAGAGGGAAATGTATACTTGACCCTAGGAAATGTATACTTAACCCTAGGCACATAATTAATCAGTTTTGAGGGTGGATTATAGTCATTTCCAGATGGGACAATCTGCACTTACTTGAAGATATGCTTAAATTAAGCAAAGAACAGGAAAATAAAAGGTGAAGGGAAACAGAGTCTTAGGCAAAGTACAGATGGAGGTAGGTCAAGGGAATTTCCATGTAACGAGTCTGCAGAGAAAGTAACCAAGCTTCCAGCAGGAGAATCAGAGCTGTGAAAGGGGGATTTCCCAGAAAACACTGGGCACAAGAGAAATACCTACTGTTATAGAACATTTCAAAAGCTTGAGGACATAATAAAGAAAAGCAATGCAAAAAATAATAATAACTTAAAGTGCCAGGATAAAAGGCTGTTTACAAGAAGAAATCTCATACGTAATTTTGTGAATTTTTAAAAATTGTGGTAAAATGCACATAATATAAAATCACCTTTTTAACCATTATACAGTGGTGTTTGGTATATTGACAACGTTGTGCAATCATCCCCTCTATCTATTGAATCGTTTCAGTACTTTTTTATCACTCCAAAAGGAAACGCCACGCCCAGGAAGCAGTCATGCCCCCTCCCCACCCCATTCCCACCTTCTCCCAGCTCCAGCAGCCACTTTTCTGCTTTCTGTCCCTATGGACTTGCCTATTCCGGATATTTCATGTAAATGGAATCATACAGTATGTGGTCTCTTGTGTCTGGCTTCTTTCACTTGGCACAGTGCTTTCAAGGTTCATCCACTTTGTAGCATATACTGGTACTTCGTTCTTTTTATGGCTGAATAACATTCCATTGTATGAATATACCATATCCATTCACCAGTTGATGGACAGGACATGTTTGGAGCCTATCTCAAGCTTCAGTGGAGCATCAGGAATAAAGGGCCTTAAGATTTATGATTAAAGCTAGGCTCCAACAAATAACCGTCTCCTTTTGGGAGGTAACAGCTCCTGGCTTGTCATTAGACCTGGTGCTGGGGGGACAACTCCCTATGGTCCACCAGGTGACCAGACACCTGACACTTGCCATTTATGAACTGGTGTTCTCTGGTCCACCTGGCCATAAAATTGGAAATGTCAAGAAGTGCTCAACCATTCCAGAAAGATGATATACACAGGTTGATGCCTACCTGCTCCTGAAGGCACAGATTAGACCCAGGAGCAAAGCCAGTCACAACCCAGCACGCCCGCCCTGGCCACACTGGCAAACCTCGGCCGGAACCCATAGCATCATGGGAAATTCCCAATGACCAACTGATGAAGAAAGACAGCAATTCAAGCCAGATTTAGATGGCCCTGGACCAGATGCCAGCACCAGCCCAAAGAGGGCTATCAGTCATTGTAGCCCCACTTAGGGGCAGCCCTGGACATGGGCGAAAGGAAATCCTCCCATGGGCAGTACTTTGCCTGTAAGGGGAGACGGCCTAGAGTAAGACCCTGAATTGATCCATGGAGTGGCTAATGGCTGGCCATATGGTCAGAGGCAATGTCATGGTTAAAAGAAACCCCAGCCATATATATATATAACACGAATCTAATTTTATTTATATATATATATATATATATATTTTTTGTTTTTTTGCGGTACGCGGGCCTCTCACTGCTGTGGCCTCTCCCGTTGCGGAGCACAGGCTCCGGACGCGCAGGCTCAGCGGCCATGGCTCACGGGCCCAGCCGCTCTGTGGCATGTGGGATCCTCGTGGACCGGGGCACGAACCCGTGTGCCCTGCATTGGCAGGCGGACTCTCAACCACTGCGCCACCAGGGAAGCCCGACACATATTTAAGGTTATGAAGCAAGTCTACTCTCGTGAAGGCATTGCAGGAAGCGCTCTAGCATGCCACTGGCTTTCCTCTCTGCTCTGCTTTACTTTGGGAAACGCCGTAATTGGAGAAAGAAAAAACTGCACTCATCCCGGGTAGATGAAGCTTGAGAGCCATAAAAGAGCTCTGCACTTAGAAAAGCATTTGATAAACTCCGTGGCCACAAGAAAGCCCTACACTTCACCTCGGTCCCGTCCACGATCTTCCCCCACATCAGGAGGAGGAATCCGATGCTGCAGCGGTACCGGCAGCGAGCGCTGAGTTCCAGCCGCGGCCCCCAAGGGCAGAATGAGCACTTCTGCCAACTCCACGGGGTTCGGTGACGTCATGCTGATGATAGCCTGCAATCAGCCGAGCTGGGAGCACTTAATAGCCACAGGCCCCTGCACACATGCTTTAAAGTTAGACAGGTTTCGATTTGTAGCCTGCTTTAACAATCTTATTAGCTTTGGGCCATAAGTCAGGACCACCGTGCTTTCATGAATCCTAGACCCCTCATCTATGAAATCAGGTTGCTGAATGCATCTTGAAAGGCATAATCTCTAATCTAGGAGAAGGGCCGGCATAATACTGGGGAAATAAGGGAGGTTCAATTATTACCTAGTTCACTTTCCTTAAGGCAGCTGGAGACTTAACTGAAATTTTCTAGGAACCTGGCAGTTTTCCCTATGATTTTAAGGCAACAAGGGATAAAGAAAGTAGGAACGACTCAACCACAGCTCTGAGGAAGTAGAAGTGCAGGAGGCACAGCCATGGGGAAGGCTAGAAATGGCCAGCAAGCCACTGCCCTGCGATGCTGTTCATCCCACAGTCCCCTCCGCATTCCTATGTGAGGTCCCAGTTTGCTGCATCTGAACTATCTCCATCTCCAGGGAACCCCGAAGTCCTTTCGCCCTTAGTGCCAGCTGTGATTACTGAAATGTGGGGCAAGTTATCCATCAAGTGAGGTTATTAAGCCTCAAGCCCTCTGAATCCTTTAGAAAAGAAAGAAAAAGATATGTGTGTGTGTGTGTAAGAGAGAGAGGGAGGGAGTGAAGAAGAAGGGGGAGGAGGAGATGAAGGAAGGAAAAAAGAGAGGAAGAGAGAAAAAGCGCACAGCTCTTTCCCTTGATGTCATCTATTATGTCTGGGAATGATGGTCTTGCAGAAACATCTGGGACTCATCATCTGCTTTCTGCTCCACCAGAGAAGAGATGATTTCTGGATATTAATCTAACATGGGGGCACTCTATAAGCCTACCAAAGGGAACAGCAGGCTTTTCTAATTTATTGTGCCAGATGAGAGAATTTAGAGATTTGAGGGAAAGTTTTCATTGCAACGTCAATGTGGGAGTCCTCAGGACTCTCCCTATCCAGATAAGCACAAGCGGCACCTGTTCTAGGGAAGACTCAGACTGAGGAAAAGCAGCTCACATTCTTGGTTTCATGCATGCACTCGAAAGAAAAACTAAAAGTTCAAGGACTTTTGAGACTTTAGTCAGCTAGGGTAAGAACAAAGTCGCGTTTTCTAGACGCAGTCAAGCCGTTTACAGCTGCGATTCTCTTCTGTAGATATTGATGATTACTAATAGCTTGAAAAGGGTAACCTACAGAAAAGCTGGTGTTCAATTCACCTCTAGCGGAAACAAGCGGGTTCAAGCAGAAAATCACCGTCCAGAGCTGACAATGAATTTGCTATCACGGCCGCCCATTTAGAATTCACTTCAACCTCAACAGATCTTGGGACAATTCTGAGATGATTTCTGCGATGCCTTGATTTCCTTTCATAAGGAAGGAAGCTCCAAGTTCAGAGTACATGTAGGAGTATGGTTGATATAACATATAAACAGATGTCTAATAACCAGGAAAGATATCAGCATACTTGCCAGAAACAGGAGTATTTGTTCCCTGGGTATATAGAAAAGATGGTTTTAAGTCAAAAGACAGCTGAAAGAAGTGCTCTTTTCTTTTTGATGACTTAAAAAATGAAATATTTATAGGATTTATAGAATTTTGTAAAAGCAATCATTTGCTGATTGCCAATTTGACTGTTATTTTAAATTAGGGAAAGAAGGTCTCCAGCTTTTGTGTGTTAAAAATTGTAACTGTTTCTCGGGGGCTTGAGACAAAAACTCTCATTTTATTGATGCTTACGACATATACTCAGCTATTAATCTTTAACAGTAAAGGCAGAGCATTCCTTCTAAGTTCTAGCATTCAGTGAGAATCTAAACATTTTCCCCCAATATTTGTTTATTACAGACAATTTCTGGTTCAGTGAAAGTGCATGGCATTACAAGACAACATTTGAAACGCTAGGGAGAAATATTTTTTCACCTATTTATCATCCTACAGTGTTTTCATTTTCTGCTGACTGTTATGACTTGAGAATAGACGGCCTCACTCAGGGCGGGGGTGGGAAGCTATTTATGAATAGTTTGTGATTTGGAGCAGCTGCTCTTCACCACATATCATCCTTTTCTTGATAAGCATGTTTTCACGAAAAGCTACCACTAATAAGCGGGTGCGTGCTAAACAAACCGCAGCAGAGCTGTTACCTTGAAAGAAAGATGTCAGATAAAAAGCTCCTCCAGGTTGAAGTATCCTGGAGTTTCTTCATTATAAGAGAATAATAATTCTGAAAACATGTTGCATCTTGGGAGTTTAATGTTCCGGATAGAGAAGAATACTGTCAAGTAGTTTCCATGCAGCTTTCACTCTGGACTCAAACGAAAAACATAATGAGAGGTGGCATCCTCACGGGAATTAGAAATGCTTTCATTCAACCTGTACAAACAGGCTGAAAATATCTGGGTTGTATTGGAAATGTTTTCCTACCGAGCTGGAGACCTAATCATACTTGCACTGTGCTTCGTACTTGAGAATGACGAAGTGGGAACAATTCTGAATTGGAATATGCTGTTGCTGGCCATCTAGATGAAAAAGATATATAAGCCAAAGAGTTCCTTTTTCTCAAGACGTTTATAAGAAATGACTAACTCAGTTTCCCATGGTGTACTTCTAAAGGTGAAAAAGCCAAGAAATCCGTTATCCTAATACTATTTTATTAAAACTTAATTAGGAGATGTGCGATACCCTGGCCTGCTGAAGGCTCAGTCAATAGGCAGAATAATTCCCCAGATTATACACCAGAACCTAACCCTTGAATACAAATGGTAAAGGAAAGGATACAGTTGCAAAAAATACCAAAATGAAATGACCTTTAAATATGTTAGAAACTAAATTTTATTATAACTTCTGGAGGGAGTGTAATTGGACTCAACAAATTGGGAATGGTAATTTGACAATACATTTTAAAAGCCTTAAACATGCATAGAGCTTTTGACCTAGGAATTCTAATCTCAGGAAACATTCAGATTTCTTCAAGGACGTATATTGCAGCCTAAAAATTCCAACATCAGGAAAACGTTTAAAGAAAAGTCCGACAATGAGAAACAGAAGGAAAATGATTCAAGGAAAGACCCATTATGCAGCCATTTAGAGGAATATGGCGGAAGAAAATTTAAAGTCATGAGAAATGTTCACGACAACTATGGAAAAAAGCACGTTAACAAAAATAGTTTGGACTACGTGGTCCCAATTTTGTTTAAAGATGTTGTAAAAATGTTAAAAAGAAATACATACTGTATAATACTTGCGATCATCTTTGGGTGATATGACGATGCATAATTCTCGTTTGCTTCTTTTCTGCTTTCTTGTAATTTTCAGATTTCCTATAATAAACATATATTTGTTTTTAATTAAAAAAAGAATTAACATCAGTGAGGCATAACGAACAGACCAGACATTCCAAATGTTTATCTGTTCCCCACCTATGAATGGCTGTCCCATTCCTCACACTACTTGTGTGATACTGCACCACTATTGTTTGTACGTGTGAATACATACCTGTGTGCTGGAATCTTTCCGGCCAAGTACAATGCAGTGGTCATGTGGTACAAGGGGGTCAGTGGTTCAACGACAAGGCTAGTGATGGTTCAGGAGAGATTTGTATTATAAGCTTAATTCTAATTTTACTCGTTATTTTTCAAATATATAAATATGTTCTATCTCAAATATTTTTCAAATATCAGTGTTTTTGTTTAAAAAATTACTGTTAATAATGCTTCCCTAAGAATACTGATAAGAATGCCCCCCGCCCCCTGCCCCAAGAATATGTCAGGAACAGAGCCACATGTTTTTGCTTAGAAACTTCTTGAAAGAATGGACCTTCATTTCATAGGCTCTTCATTTAGCTAGCCACTCCTTGAAACAAAACAGAATAAAATGACATATGTTGAGGGGAATTTGGTATAAAGTCAACCTAGAGCAAGGCTTAAAATTTTTTCTTAGCTGATTTTTAGTATTTGGGAGTAATAGGCAAGGATTTTGTTAGAACTCCCTGGTTAGGCTTTTAAAATAGTCACCGCTACAAAATGAGTTAGTCACATCTGGGGACACTCTTGTAGGCAGATATGACAAAGATGGTCAAGAAATCAAAATCAAGGACTTGTTTTAAAAGTGTGTGGTGGGGTGGAGGGCAGAGAAACGAGCATATTAAAAGGTACAGACTGCCAGTTATAAGATGAATAAGTCCTAGGGACGTCATGTGCAGCCTGATAAATAGAATTAACACTGCTGTCAGCTATATAGGAAAGTTGCAAAGAGAGCAAATCCTGAGCTCTCAACACAAGGAAAATTTTTTCCTATTTCTTTAATCTTATATCTATATGAGACAATGGATGTTCACTCACCTTTTTGTGGGAATTACTTCATGAGGTATGTAAGTCAAGTCCTTATTATTTAAGTACACCTTAAACTTATATAGTGCTGTATGTCAACTGTATCTCAATAAAACTGAAAGAAAACAATTTGAACCTCATGTATTTATCTAGCTTTGCAAAACCTAGTCTACAACTAGAGGGCCCTAAATTTTAAAAAGGCATCTGCTTTCATGGACTACATTTTTGGGGTGATATTTTTTTAAAGTCTATAGTTGAGATATATTTATTACAAATAATGGTAAGAATTGATTAAGTGCAACATGAATTGACAAGCACTAGATTTCCAGGTATAGTAGGAAGTATCTGAAGATTCTCACTTAGATTCTGAGGGCAAATGAGTTAGTTGCGACAGATCATTTGGGAAGAATATTCAATTACGAAAGTAATGACTAAGGAAAAAGAATCAAGTACCAGCTTATACTGCGTCCACATGATTCGTTTGTCTTCCCTGTATGATGACTCTTATTCCGCCCTTAAAAGAAGAAACAGTCCTTACCTTTAATCCTGGATTTCCCCCCTCTTAATCCTACCTCTTCTGAAGAAATTCTGGATTGCATTTTATTGAGACCAGGAGATTGTTTTTGCTCTGGAAAGCAGGAAGCACATAGATCTGCAACTTGAAAAATTAAGAAGTCTTTTTATACTCAAGAGAAATGTGAAAGCTTCAGAGTTTAGCCCCATCAGAGGTGAAGTGTCCAGAAAGTGCTGTGGGGAAGGGAAGGACTTAGTTGCCCAGGGAGGATTAAAACACAGGACGCACCTCGCTCACAATTTATGACCTTTCTTTGGTTCACTGTATTCTTAAACATTTTATGTTTTCATAAACAGTGCTCTGACTTTGAAGTAACATACGCTTACTGTAGAAAAATTAGAATATACGGAAAACTAAAATTAAGAGGTGGATTTCATAGAGGCAAGACTTTTAAGAAGAGTGGAATTAGAAGCCTCTGTTCAAGTTACCTGCAAAATCTCCCCGAGGGAACTAGATTGTGTCATCGTTGAAGTCACCTCGACCCACAACCATACCCCAGGGTAGGACCCACATCCCCATTTCTGAACCCTGGTGCCACAGAGAATAACATGGCTCCAGCACGCCTGCCCAACAGGCCAATCTCCAACACCACAGCTGAGCTAGAGCTCGAGGGGAATTTGGTATAAAGTCAACCCAGAGCAAGGCTTAAAATTTTTTCTTAGCTAATTTGAGTATTTGGGAATAATAGCAAGGACTTTGTTAGAAGTCCCTGGTTAGGCTTTTAAAATAAGTCACCGCTACAAAATGAGTTAGTCACATCTGGGGACACTCTTGTAGGCAGATACGACAAAGATGGTCAAGAAATCAAAAGCAAGGACTTGTTTTAAAAGTGTGTGATGGGGTGGAGGGGAGAGCAATGAGCATATTAAAATGAAAAATTAGCTGTAGTCAAGATCTCACAGATACAAAAAGAGAAGTAGCAGGAGGTTCGGGGAAGAAATGACAAGAAACAGAAAGAAAAACATGTGGCTAAGATGGGCGAGAAAACCCCTGGAATCGAGAGTGCAAGTTTTCTGTTATACTTCTGTGGACTGTTTGCATAAACAATAGTCAGCTGTCTTTAGATCTGAGATACGCTTAAAAGGAAACATATTGTGTCCGTGGCCACAAACAGCCCCACCACTTTGGGGAAGAGCCACCCCTCACCAGCAGCCTCTTTTTCCCCCGCAAAAGGACCCCCCACATGCCACTGAGTGAGCTTTGCCCCTTTCCCACGTCAGACAGTGGTTCATTCAATGGCTCCCGAGTCACAGCCCAAGAGCAAAGGATGGGAATGCCCTTGGAAGAAGGGACTAAAGCTTCCCATTAGCTTTAAATCTCTGAACAACTTTCTGACCCTTCAAAAGCCATGCCCTCGTTACTGGTGTTCTTTTGTGAAAGGGAAGACGCGCCGAGGCAAAGCAGCAGTAACAGTAGGAAGCCCAACTCCAGAAGGCAGCTTAGGTCAGACGCAGACACGAGCAGAGCCCCCGAGGTTGTTGAGATCCTGCCTGAAGCCATCTCACCGAGCCCATTCCTTGCACAGCCCAGCCTACCAAAGATTTCCAAGCTCATAAGGGCCACCAAGAAACAGTCACAAGAGAAGGTCCTCCCCCAACCCCAGGAAATCCAATAAGTACTATGACAGTGCCATAAATTGCTTAGCTGAGGTCATGGTTTGGGGTGGGAGTCCGAAGCCTTGACTTTAAGACAAAAATTGGGAACACAGGGTTGGAAATGATAAATTTACTGCAAGAGCGGGAAAGAGGCCATACTCTTGTCAGGACATGGAAGTGGGAAGGGATGTTCAGAGAGGCCTTGTGATAGAGAAGGCGTTTGATCTGGACCTTGAAATATGGTTACAATTCACATATGCAGAGACTGGAAGTGGGGAGAAGGAAGTAGTGTCTTATCAACAAACACATGGGCATCGCTATTAAGTCAACACACCACTCTCTTTCCAAGTACTGACAGTGTGACATAAGGAAAGAGGCACATTAAATAATATTAATCATGACCCTTTCCCCCTCACCCTTAAAATTCTCTAGCGCAAAATCCCATTAGGACCTACTAAACCCATTAATAAGTCTGTGATCTTCCCAGTACTGTCATATTAAGTAAGGATAAGTTGAGGAAACGTTCCATTCTTTCCACTTTCATGTTTATCCATATTTATCTAATCAGTTTCACAAAATGCAATGGATGAACTATTATACACATACACTGCAACTGAACAATTAAATGAATGGATGGTGATGGTGGGAGCCAGGATTCTCACTGCTGGAGTGGAGGATATAGATTAGCGGGGGGTGGGGGTGTGGGGGTGGAGGCAGAACGGTCTATGCAGTAATGGATACGAGCTGGATACAACAGTATGAACTCACATTCAGCTTACTAGAGATACAGATGTTCCATCTGGAAGTATTTATAGACATGTACATGTACACAGGTTAGTATACACGCAGGTGTCTCCTTGTTCTATCAGTTGAGAGGGCTTAGAAATTATGGCTCTCCGATACTGGTGGGCACACCGACCACCTAGATCTTGGTTTCTAATATCATCTTTCAGTAAAAGAAACTAGGGTTCCTTGGAGAAGTGACTGATTCCGAGACTGGAGTGGGATATACAGAATGAGCCTAGAGCATCCTATAGTGCCAGGAAGTTAGGACATGCTCAACAAACGAACAGACAACCACAATGATGGGGGTATGCCCAAGGGATACAGAAGCCCACCAAAGGAGCAAACAATAGCAAAAGCTTGAAAAATTGAGGCATAACATAAATAAAGTAGTAATGGACCACATCTCAAAACATAAAATAAGTATCTGTGAGCATACAGCGATGTGAATAAAGTATTGTATAAATAAGTGGGGAAGAGACAAATTTCCTGTACAGAATTTCACATAATCTGTTTAGATACTCTGCCCTTCAAGAGATGGAGCATAGCTCCTCACTCCTTGAGTGTGAGCTGTGCTTAGTGACTTTCTTCTAAAGAGGACAGTATGAAAACGAAGAAAAAGAGTAACTCTGCAGTGAAGAGACCTCACATTACCTGAAGCCAGGTGATCAACATTCACGTCAACATGGTGAGTCATACTGATAATATGCATTCCTGATACATGATGACGATGACACTTTACCTCTGTGACCCCCTCCCCATAACATGTAACCCCAGCCTAATCTTAAGAAAAGAAAAGCCATCGTACAAAATTCCTGACCAGTACTCCTCAAAACCGTCAAGGTCACCAAAAACAAAGTCTAAGAAACTCCCTCAGACCACAGGAGACTAAGGCAACACAATGACCGAATATAATGTGGCGTCCGAGACAGCCTCCTGGAACAGAAAAATGACGGTAGGGACAAACTGAGGGAATCTGAGTAAAGCATTGCTTTAGCTAATAATGTATCAGTATTGGTTCATTAGTTATGACCAATGTACCATCCTGAAGCAAGATATTAATAATAGGGGAAACTGGTAATGGAGTATACAGGAATTCTCTGTACTGTGGTCGCAATAATTCTGTAATTCTAAAACCGTAATAAAATCTTTGTTGAAAAATGCAATGGAAGGACTTCTCCAGTGGTCCAGTGGTTAAGACTCTGTGCCTCCACTGCAGGGGGCACGGGTTCAATCCCTGGTCAGGTGACTAAGATCCTGCATTCTCCATGGTGTGGCTAAAAATAATAATAAATAAGTAAAGCATTTTTTTTAATATTTAAAAAATGCAGTGGCAGTGCTTTGCTCTCAATAAGCTGTCTACAAAATATTCTGACTGCTGAAGTCTTTAGGGAATTCTCTCCAAGTATTGGTAGTTCTATCAACTGGCTAGAGCAAAAGTCAATTGTAAAAGATAAGCTCTATTGTGCCCGTTTGGCTGACTTCTTAGGCGGCCAGATGGAGCCCCCCCACCATCCATCCAATTAGATCCCTTTTAAAGACAGGAGACACTGAAGGGAAACAACTGGAAATGGCATCTTCTGTTCCCAAGGTCATCTCTCTATCCCTGAGAACCTTGAAACCTTCCCAGTCTGAATATCGATCCTTTGACATTCAACACAGATGTCCCATGAACTACCATCAAAAACATATGAAGGGACGAAAGAGAAAAAAACCCTTGTCTTTTCCAGTCCATTTAGGATTTCTTAATCTGTCACACGTCTTGTCAACAATGACAAGCAATATGAAGCTGGACTATGTAGGGCAGACCAATTGCTACCTCTGCAATCTGATAGGATAGCAAAAGGGGAAATGTCATGATTGTGGAAGATATTCAAGAATGACATTTTAAATGCTAGAACCATTGAGCTGTTATTGATGTTAAAGGAGGTGCCTTTCAGGGGGAATTTTCCCCCGCAATATAAGATAGAGTAAAGAATGGCAGATGCTGGCTTGAAGCACAGATACAAGAGGGTTCAAAAATAATTTCCTGGGCTTCCCTGGTGGCGCAGTGGTTGAGAGTCCGCCTGCCGATGCAGGGGACATGGGTTCGTGCCCCGGTCCGGGAAGATCCCACATGCCGTGGAGCGGCTGGGCCCGTGAGCCATGGCCGCTGAGCCTGCGCGTCCGGAGCCTGTGCTCCGCAACGGGAGAGGCCGCAACAGTGAGAGGCCCGCGTACCACACACACACACACACAAATTTCCCAAGCTAACAAATTCTCAATACATCATTAAAACGGAGTTACACTCTATCTTTCTGCATCACATCTCCTTTTGTTTTGTTGCCATTTACAGACTATAAAAAATACAGAGATCTTTGGTCTAATGCAGTATCTATGTATGTATCTATTTAATCATCTATCTATCATCTATCTATTCATCTATCTAATCGTCTATCTACCCATCCATCTAATCGTCTATCTACTGATCAACTATCTATCCATCCATCCATCCAATCGTCTATCATCTATCTATAGCATATATCTATCTCTCTATCATCTATCTATTTATATCTCTGAAAGTTTCTGGTGATTTCTCAGGCCTTTGATGAATCAGCTGGTAGTAGATTTATATCTAAGTGTTGGAGAACAAAAGACTCTTGGTGCAAAGGTGAGTGGAAATGAGTTTGAGGAAAGATAGTGGCCTTTGGATATGAGGAGTGTAAGGCACTATAAATGTGAAAATATAAGTGCTAGTAATCAATTGTAGTTATATACAAAATTACTATGTATATAACTTTTATATTATTATACCTAATATATACAATTTATATACAATTGTGTGCAAGATATACAATGTTATATTAATTATATTAATATATATGTCATATTAACATAAGATAATAGTTATTATTAATACAATTAGTGTTATAGTCTATATATTCTACTATATTATTATATACTACATTATATAAAAAATTGAGATCAGGAAGGAGTTCAAACATTAATAGACAAGAAAGCATAACAAACAAAAATTCTTAGTTTTATACAGAGAAAAGAGTAATAAGGTGAAATAAACCCAAGGTAATAGAAAAGAACAATGATGTCCAGAACTTTATAACAAGGAAGGAAGAGAAACAAGGGGGACATGAGGTGGCCTTGGAGGCATGTGTTTGAGGACTTTGGGGGCTGCCTAAGTAACCCACGTACACATTCACCTAGACAAGCCCAGGCTGGCACACCCACTCCAGCTGAGCCACAGACACTAGTCCTAGATCCGACGCTGAGGAAGAGAGAATCTGCTCTTCACTGAACATCAGTAGTTCAGTTTTGCCCTTTGAATTCCCAAACTAACACCTCTGGCCTTACTTCTCTTATTTAACACATTGCCCCTCCCTCCCCCTCTTACCATCACACTTCTAATGCAACGCTTCTAAGAAGATCACCCCAAACCCTACCCAGCCTATCTTGCGTGCAGGTGCCTTGGATTTTTCTTGAAATTCCTGCGCGGTGTGTTAGGCTCTGTGAACGCTAATCACACACACTTATTCCATGTGTTCGATGACTAGCTATTTGCTTTACAGGAAAAATCTGGAGCCATGGAACCCAAAGAGGGGGAATATCGCTAAAGCCAAGTATTCCAGTAGTAGGGATAAGATTTCACAGTTAAATACATGATTAAAGTCACCAGGTGAATAACTTTATTATTCAGTGGCTCTCGATTCCACAGCTGTAACAACAGAGATGGCAAATACCAAGGACTCTCTTGGATTTTCTTTACAGAGGAAAAAACCCCCAACCACTCCAAACACTTAAAAATAAATTAAAACCACACCATTTCCTTTGGAAAGAAAAGATTTTTATGAACTGTGACCATTCTTGCAAAGGAGTCAGAATCCTGCCTTCCAGCTTCTTAGTGAGTCACTACATTTCCTTCATGTGTGCAGCTCACTGGAAGGTTCTCAAAGGAACAGACAATTACCTCTCCTCCAGCACAGAGGTTTTTGGTCCTAGCAGAAAACTCACAATGTACTTCCAGCATCCTTGTTTTTCCTAGCTCCATGCTTGAAAAAAAATGAAGCGTCTGTATTGAGACAGTTTAAAATACATATAGACAAACTTAACATAACTAAAATAAGGCTTGTCCTTCAAAGTAGTCACCTTGGGTTTTCCACACTTACCCAAATGACACTGTCATGGTTCAAGACATTTTGGGAAGCCTGCTTTGAGTATTGCCTTTACGAGACAATTAGGCTCAACGTTACAGCTCCATATACTGGTTTTGACTAATAATGTTGTTTCCTAGCTTAACCGTCTGCTTGACAGCAGATAACTTTTGGTTTGCAAAAATCAGGTGCATTCCCCCAGGGCAGTGGTGACTCTCGCCGCCACTGGGGAGAGTCAGAGCAGTGCAGAATAGACTCTGAGGGCAATTAAACATGGAAGCACTCCAAACTGGTGCCAGGGCCTCACTGGAAGACGTGAGTAGCCTCTGAGTACGTTCTGGAGAGGGGATCACATTTGTTTGGGGGTAGCAGTTGTGATATGAGTGATAACAGAACAAAACGAGAAAACCAACCACATTATAATTTCATTTATAAAACTTAATTATATGCATCCATAAGCCTCACTCAGTCTCCAATTCGAATAGCTAGCTAAAAATGGGATTTTTCAACATTCCTCGAAAAATTTTGATCAGAAATTTCCATTTTCAGTTGTTTTAATTCAAAAGCTCTAATAACCAAGATTGTGCAATAAAAATTTGTTATGACATCAAATTAATTGAGGAGAGAAATAAAGTGGTCTCATGTAAGGTATTTTCTCTCAAGTACTAAAAAAAAAAAAAATCCACTTAGACATATAACCAAATGTTATTTAATATCTTAAAAAGTAACACAATCCAAAATGGATATTTCACACAACACTACATAAACATGAACACAATATTACCATATGGAGGGACTTTCAAATATAGACTTACAAAAATCCCTGTGCTTTTTTTTCTTTTAAGTTATTATACTAAGCATGACAAGTAATCATCATTTACAATATGGTACACTGACACGATAAAAACCATGTTACAAATGTGCTGTTATAAATCAGTAACATTAGGGAAGACATTTCATGAACTGTAATTATTTCATATGAAATACTATACAATATAAACAGAACATCCATCTTGGATGACCTTTACAGCAACCAGAGACCAAGTCATTTAAAAATTTTTTTTTCAGTGCAAACACATTTTATTCAAGGCAGTCTTGGCTGCAAAACTCCTTTCTAACATACAGTAAATCCCACTTGCACTTCTTAATTCATTTACCCTAATGCAATAGTCACATTCAGTCACTCAGAGAAAGATACCTGCAGAATTATGATCCCTTTAAACTGAATGTTGAAATTTAATTCTCTTCTAGACAGTTGTATCTATGTCAACTACGCTAAGGACCTTAATTTGTAGCTGTCAGTACTTACATGAAGGTGACCCTAGGGCAGCTCTAGTCCTAACCCATCCTTGTGTGCACAATACCACACACTGCTTTGCCCTTCCAATGTGGAAACCACGGCGGTGTATCGGTATGTAAGTGGGGGGATGGGAAGGAGGCAGGGAGGGTGGACCTCGGAAGCAAGGAGCCGTAAGTGCGTACACCAAGATGAACTTCCTGTAACTGCAGAGGATTCGTGTTGGAGGAGACCTCAGATCTCAGATTTGGTAGCTCTTTTTGGTGGGCGCAAGGGAATAGGCATGCCAAAGCCAGCCTCTGGACAGGGAGGGAGGCAGCCGTACACGGACCAAGCAAGCTCTTAGCCTTACACTGGCTTCCAGAGTCACTGCCGCCTCACCTAGGAAACCCCCTTTCCCTAGTTGGCAGGGCGTGTGTGTGTGCGTGTGTGTGCGTGTGTGTGTGTGTTCACATTTGAAGCCAGCAACGAGCAGACAAAGCCCTGTAACTGATCATAAATACACAATCATCATCAGAAGGTTTAGTTCCCCTTGTGCCTTGTAGAATTCTGAACCTTGCAAATCAGCAACTGTAAGTCCTAGCACAAGTGTAAGAACACAGGATTCTGTGTGAGAGGGGCACTGGCTGGGGAATCCCTCCCTGGGATGTTGCTGTAAAAGATGCAGAGATTAACTCCATCAGGGAGACGCCAATGTCTATTTCCAACACACCGGGAAATTTAATAACGAACTTTCTCATGGATGTAACTTATGAAATGTCTCCCAAATAAAATTCTATGGCAAAACATTGGATGTATCCTTAATACTGTAAGACCTTCCGAGAGAGTTGACAGAGTGATGGCTGATTCTTTTCTTACTTGGCAAAGATCAGACTGATAGTAACCTCTTTCCTGCCCGTATTTTACTAACCCAGAGCAAAGCAATGTCTTCCATGGCTTTTGCATTCATTTTTCCTGTGTTCTAGCTTCCTTAAGCCCTCAACGTGTGCAGAAATTTGCTCAACAGAAGAGTATGGGTGGGAGGGGCCTGGGGAGTCGGGGGGGAAGGAAGGGATCGCTTCTGCGGGGGTCCACTGTCACCTGACAGCGCACTGATAGCTGGTTCTGTGACTGGCCTGTGATACACGGAGAAGGTCCCCGACCAGGATCTTTCATCTCACAATTTGAGAAAAAAACGCTTAGAACTAGATCAGCTTCCCTGGGAAATCCAGATTCTTCAAAGTAGGGCTCAACAGAGTGTACTGAATTTCAGTTGTGCTAACGAGAAGCACTGTGCAGAGTACTTGATAACGTTTTTAATGAAAATTTCTGTCTCAGCACCTTCCACTGCCAGGAGCAGTCGTGTTCCTGAAAGACAGTATTTTAGCACAGGATTTAGAGAAGCCCAATATGAAACTGTAAACGAGGGTGTATGTCCAGATCTACCTTGGACCACAATAGCATTTGGGTGGATTTCTGTAAAATTCCCAACACCCTGAACTTTTTGAATGAAAATGGACAAAAGTATCAAGTTGTATTCGTTTTCTTTGACTTTATTAGCACACATCAGAAAAATAGCATTGTATTTCGTGATTTCTCATGATGGTCTATCAAACAGATAGAAAATAGATCACTGATAGCTGCCACTGTGTTTCTGGGTAATCTTATGTCACTCCTCCTGTTTATTCATTTCAAGTATGGGTATTACAAATAGGACCTGCTTTGTTAATTGTGAATCCGAATGCTTTGGAAGCACTTTGAGATCCCAGCATGAGTTTGCAAAGTCCTCATAGGTTGTTGTTGGTTTTTAATCAAGCTCCAAATACTGCCCGTGTTATAAATTGTTAGACTTTTCAAATCAAGATCACTACTGTACTGTGAGCAATATGCCTTTCATTTAAGTTCAAAACTTTATTTTCAAGTACACTTTGTGGTGATAAGTGGTTTATCCTGGGTAGAATTTTACAAAGCTGTGCAACCTAAAAAACAAACAATGCTTTCGTTACCGCTGAACAGGTTTTTTTTTTTTTTTCTCCCCATGGTGACTGCAATATAATTTAAATTTATATTTTAGAAATGCTGGTTGGGTTATGAAAAAGGGAGACTGGGGAACAGCTGGTGTTCAGATTGTTGTGACTCCAGATTAACTCTCAACGGATGCTTCCTGAACTTGAACTTCACAACACTGGAGAAGCCTTCATTTGTTAATTTTATCCAGCTAAGTCCTTTTTCTGCTCTTCTTGTTTCCTTTTTTTTGATGGACCCCTCCCCCTTTTCATATGCTTATGAAGATCCCCTGAGATGTGCAAAATATATAAAATGAAATACGAGTTATGGAACAGAAGTTGTGGATACAACGCACAGCTCTTTTAATTCAAATGAAGTCTGAGCTCGATATGGTAGCATGCAAGTAGTGAGGCCCAAAGTGCTTCGAAGTTGGCAGTCCAAATTTCTGGTGTGTCTTGTGACCGAAAACCTAGAATTCAGATCAGATTTTATAGGAGTCAATAGCTTGCTAAATTATGTTTATCAAGTGGCTCTTCGCCGGAGAGAACTCGTAGCAGGAATGAGGTCCCGGCTGGTCCCGGGGCAGGGGAGACAAGAAATTTAAACTTCCTTTTTTCATTCACAACAAATTCAAGTGTGCTTTTGTGGGGAAGAAGAGAGACAGGTTTACAGATGAGAGTGAAATAATGCCGTCAGAGAAAAACCATGGCAATGAAACAGTCACAAGTCCACGTAATCACTGACACACACACAGAACGCCATGGCCTAATGGTTAAGAAAGTTTTCAACTTTGCTTTTCCAAACAATACACTTGAACGCACTGCTGCCGCTTCATCAAATTTATGGAGGTAGTTATATGTAAAAATAAAAATTACCATAAAGTAATATGCTGTATCATAATAATACATACGTGTGCAAAATGCCGACAGATGGGTTGACCCTTTAAAGTTGAACACTACACAGAGATTCAACCAGATTCAGTTTTGTAAACCTTTCAGTTGATAAACTCTAAGTGAAGTCTAGATAAGCAGCCATGGGCCACAAAGCTATCGTTTCCTGGAGGAAAAGGATGCTGGCAAAGCTTGGAGTGGGTCACTGAGAACATCACTGCAGACCATCTAGGGTCACATTTGTAATGTGCTTCCCGCCACCGCTTCTCCCCCGTTCAAGAATCCCGATTCGATTCAGACGGGCATATTTCTACGTGGAACGTCTGCTCACATCATATCCTCTTTGAAGTCCATCATTTCTACGCTAATGGCTGCTGGTCTAAGGGAGTTTTTTTTTTTTTTTTTAATCATGTACCTCATAGCATCAGGCAAAGCGTGGTACACATTTTATTCCAATGTCTTCTGTAAACCTATTTCTTGTGAAATATTGATAAATTCATATTTTAAAGCTTCTCTTAAAGGTAATGCTTTCCTTTCCTGTTCACACAGTATTTGATTATTATAATGGCTACTTTAGGAGGATCAACTAGAGGCTGATGTATTGTTTCAATGGTTCTATTATTTATGAACTGATAGTATGACAGACGCTGGAGGGCAGGGTTTGGGGGAAAAAAAAGAATTTAGAAGAATTTAGTAATTGTGTGGCATACAACTCCCCAAGGAAACAGACTCTGTATAGTCTATCTGATACATTATCATTCCTCCCAGACAAATTTAAGCAGTGAGAGAAGAGTGCATTTCTGAGCAATCAAGGCATGCCTTGGAGGAAATAAGGCATGAGACTGAAAGCCAACCGACTTAAGCATCTTAAAGGTGCGGGAGTTTGCCAAGAAACGTGCTCACGTTTCACTATAAGCACAAAAAAAGGAATCTATGCTAAACTTGATGAGTCCAGTTTGACCCAATGCAACTTCCAGATATCTGAAAAAGCATGAGGAAGGACCCAAATGTTTCAAGAAACAGTTCAACTGTGTACATGACTCCACGCTTTAAACAGATGGCTAGTGATTCAACCTAATACCGAAGCAGAAGTGTTTCACAGATTCTATGCCAATTGCTGAAATCTGAGGTGAAAATTTTTGGATATATAGTTTACGGTATATGGCTCCAAACATCACATGCCACTTAACTAAATAAAACTTTCTGTCAGACCATTTACTTGTGTCACATGTAACCCTTTTGTGGATAATTTTCCGTTATCTATAGATTTATTCCGTGGTTCTCATAAAATAAGACACGGGAACTTGGAGGTGCCTCTTTCTTAGAAGGCTGAATCTTGGTTATGTGTAATCCCTTTGCTGCTGAGAACCGTCTTTGTATTCAACATGACATATTGTAAACCAAAGCAAAACGTTAACAAACCATTCTGAAATAAGTTGGGCTAAAAACTATACATCTACCTAAAAATGCCTCCTGGAACGGGTTACGAAGTATCTGTAAACATTACTCTGGCATAGTTCATGTATGCATAATTGTCATTCTAATAAATTTTAGGGGCGTACAAGTTAGGATGACACCGCACTTGCAGAATGATCACATTCTGTTGTTAATTACATGGGCACATGTATATTTCTAATCAAAAAGTATTTTAAAGTTTTCTCTATAGATATCTTCCCAGGAATAAAAGGCCTGAAGTTCAACTCCCCCTAAATTTGCTCTTTCCTATAACCACTAAAAATTATCTCCCACAGCCTAATTTAGGCATTCTATTTAAAACTACATAAAATAGATTTATGTCCTTCCATTAGAAAGAATAACGTCCCCAGGCCGTAGTCTTCATTTGTATCACAAAGAACATTTTGATTTTAAACAAATTATCATATCTATTATAGTAAGATAGCATCACCGTCAAGTATCACAAGGAGGAAATGATCTTCCTTCAGTATCTGATGAACACCTCTACAGGTCCCCGTTACCTCTCCCATCACTTAGTGCTGTGCCCCAGCCAGGCTGGGAGACCCTTCCTTTGTCCATTTCAGATTCCAAGGCCTATATTCCTGTTTGTGATTATGGAAGGTTAAAAAAATCAGACAAGCATCTGTGACACTTAAAATCCTGAAAACAAACACTCCCAGTATTTGGATCACGACCCCTTCTGACACACTTCCACGGGCTCCTGCAAAATCTTGTCACGAAAACTCACAGTGCAAAATGACTGGGGCCTAAACGGTTCACACACGAAGGGCTGGGGTCCCCTTTAGTCAGTTGGCATTGATTTCCCTAAAGGTAGACCCTTGCATTTGACATTTTGTGGAGGCTTAGTGTTTGTTTTGTTTTGTCTTTTGTTTTTGGAAGCGTCAAGGATCAGTGTTCTGTGGTACCACTCGGTCACAGACTGGGAGCAACACCCATCTGTGGCATTTCAGAATGGACTTGGCAACTGCATGACATTGAAAATGCATATTACACTGACAGTGTCTAGACTTTCCTATGTGTGCTCAGTTACAATTAGTGAAGCAAAAGTATACATATCACCCCTACTGCTATTCTTGTTGCTACAGAGCCATACATGTGAAAAGCAATACTCTGAAATAAAGATTTTGTTGTTGTTGTTTTTTGCCCTAGCCTACTTAGCAGCACAGTTTAAGTCAACACAAAAACTGCCGTTGAGATGCTTGTCTTCCCGAAGATGTAAACAACAGTCCCAGTGCCGTAAACTTGGCTGTATCGAATGAGACAGGAGATCTGAGGCAGAATGACTATCACACGCTAGTAACAGAAGCTTGCAAGCAGCTGGAAGGTTTCTGTAATTTCTCAGCTTCATTTGTGGGGCTGTCCGTACTTGTTCGGAAATTGAAGGCCGGGCCAGCTCCACCGTGGGCCGGGCTCCAGGTAGGGTTCTGACGACGGTTACTTTCAACAATGCTTGATGTGTTGGAAGCCAGGCTCTCCCGAGTGCTAAAAGAGTAAAAAGGTTTTGTTTGGTTTTGTTTGGTTTGGTTTGGAACATAAATAATTATATATTGAGCCCTAGAGGAAGAGCAAATGATGCAGTTAATGGATTTCCTCTGTCGGTTCATCATGTCATGTATATACCATCTCACACTGATTATTCACATATGCTCCTCCAACTTGGACTTCGGCAGCGTTCACAAGACATGTTATAATCAGCAGCATGCTGAATAAAGGGTTTTTATACAGCTAAATAAATGTCTTCCCTTGCCTTTCACGCTCAAGGAAACACCTTCAAGATCTGATGTGCTAGATGGCTATCGCGTTCGTTTTTAAAAAAGAATAGTCTTCATAAATATACACAGGTAGTGATTTCATTTCAGGCTTGAAACTCATTGATAGAACTGCTCCTGAATAAACTCCATAATTTTACCCTGATGATTTTGTTTTCATTCTCGAGTAGCAGATTTTTGACTTTGGCGGTGAACTTCAAGTAGGCCACTAGCCAGTATGCCACACTGATGGGAATAAAATTCTTTTTAAACACTTCATACCTCTGTTTCAAACATATAATGTTATAGTAAAAAATATATTCTATTTTCAGATAAGGAATCTTAGATTTTCCCTGTGTACATTGATTTGGTAGAAATATTTTATTTTTTAAAGGATTCTTACAGAACAGAGGTGGTTTAAAGGCTTTAGTATTTCGATTTCTCTTTTAGTTTTTCTAATTTAGAAATACTTGAAGCGATTTTATTGTTCCAAGAGGTTTATAACATTTAACATGTCAGATGTGTAGGGCAACAGCAGAAATAAGATTACTTGGCCTGATTGATCAGAACTGAATGGGTTTCACGTTCAAGGTCCTCAAAATGGTAGTAAGAAACATCAGCTTACAAAGAGGTGGAAGAAACCACAATGATGCTCAAAACATCCACTCTACTGGATAGATTCAAGATGTATAAAATATTCTACAGGTGGGTCCCCATCACTGACTGAAGGTCAAACTACATAGGGGACATCCTCACAGCTCACTTTCATTCCCATCCTAAACTGATAGCAATTTTGTCTGAACATTATACCGTGGCAGCCATTCCTGACAGGCTATTTCATCCTAACCCCCTTGTGGCCTTAAGTTTGCTTCTCATCAAAAAGCCAAGAGTTAATTGTTTAAAAGGAATGTTGTTCACTGGCTACCAAAGAGACAACTGGACCCTTCCTGACTGCAGAGGGCACGTCTGGAAGGTTAATACATTCATAGAAGTGAGGTAAGTTCTCTCATGAGGCTTACCGTAAATCTGGGCGTGCCTAAGGAATACATCATCACTAAAGCAATGGAAAGTGCTAGACTTACCTACTTACCTGCTTTACACCTCCTCTAAGAAAATTCCTCAGAGGTTTTCCAGGACTACAACTGAGGGTCAGGTGGAGGAAGGAAGAAGGGCAATAAACATGTAGAACCTCAAAGAGGTCACGGCGCGTTCCTTCAGTTTCACTCTTAATCACAGCGATAACTTTTTATGGCATTTGACTTCCTCATCTTTAAAACAGGGCGAGTTATGTGTCACACCTACTCACCGAGTGACTCAGAAGAAGAAATAAGCAATAATGAGGAATCCGTGCACCAAAAAGCTAGAGAAACATAAGCTATTTCTGTAGCACATCTGGCATCTGATGAATTCAGCAGCCACTGTGGGTAGGCCTGGGAATCTATACGCTACTAATGCCGTTTTATTTCTATGGGAAAATGCATTTTGAGGTCTCAGGGATCCACTTTTAAACCAGCTTTTGAGGCGGGAGTTTAATTTATCAAGACCCTACTGTCTTCCAGGCACCATCCACACACATCATCGCAACAGATGGTCTAAGGTAGGAGCTCTCTGTACTCAGACCCCCCTTGACCACGGCCAACATATTAATAGTGATAAATACATAGAGCGTTCCAGTGTCTCCAGAGGGTGTATCTCGTTATTGCCGTGACACTGAGTACAATGTGTGACAGTCATATGGAAGGCTGTGGATGTGATGGTGAAACAGTTCATGGAGAGGGACGGTTAGCAGTAACAATAGACCCCCAATTTAAAATTCCTTACTTTTTTAAAGAGAACTAACGAGTACGACATTAAAAATAACATCTCAGGAATTTGTGGGCAGAAAAACTGAACCAAGAGGCCCCGCTGCGCCTCTTGCCGCACATGTCGCCCTCGGACCCACCCTCGGACGGCACAGTGCACTGTGCAGACACACCCCTGGCAGCCTGAATCCCTCTGATTTTCATATTGTGGTTATCAACCGGTTTTTGGCCTCAGATTTGGAATAGCAGGCTTTGCATGTCGGGATTTTTCATTTGCAATATTAGATCTCACAGCACAGTTTAAGTTTCTGCCTTGCTTCCTTCTCTCAGTGCCCTTTGGTTCCCAACAAGAGGGACTGAAGACTTTCGGAAATGTGGCTGGACATGACCTCTGAGCCAACACTGAAGACTGAGAGTATGAAGATCATCCTTTCTGATTTTGATTTTTCTCTTTTTTTTGGCAGCGGGGAGGAGGTTAGATTGTAGCTGCTCTGTCAATTATTTACTGAAAAATCTGAGTAAACGGCCCACTTAAGATTCCTTTATCTTGCGGTGGTGGAGAGGTGTCCGCGTGATAATACTATACGGCTAAAGTACTCCTCACGCTGGAGAATAAAACTCCCTGTAACTCAAATATTCTCCTTCGCAGACCATCTTCATACATCAGAAAGGTAAATTAGGGCATTTATTGAAGTATAGGGAGATACTTCAAATGAGATAAAATAAAATTTTAAAGTAGTTTAAAAATAGATATAGAAAATAAGTTTGTCACCCAGCTTCTAACCAAAGGATATTAATTACGAAAGGGGTAAAATTAGGAATTGTTCTGTAGATTCTCTAACTGCATGAAATTTACGGGTGATCTACCTTTTTCTGTAGAGAAAATTCCACCTCATAACACTGGGCAGATACATAGCTCCTGGGTGAAGACCGTCTCCTTAGGAAGACCTTTTTCTTCTACCAGGACAACGCATTTGACCTTGACTACATTATTAAAGCAATGCAAATAAGCTGAGTTCAAGAAATAATCCCATGCATAAGTTCCATATTCTGTACTCCAAATCTAGAGATAATAAAATATATTCTGTGGAGAGACTGGTTCAATGATTACATGAACGTTTCTTTTTACTTGTTCCCAAACAAAAACTTTCAATATTATGCAGTGGTAAAGTTTTGAGTTAGAACCCACTAGACTACTCTCAAGGTCTCCTTAGCAGCTATCTCTGGAGTATTGCGGTTTTCCCTCCGTGGAGGTCCAGGGGCCAAGAGGGCCAAATGAATTGCTGGAAACTGGTGCAGAGAAGCGTCAGGCAGGGAGAGGCTATATAGTAAGAAACAGTAGAGCATAACGTCCAGGCAAATAACCCACACCTTCCATAAGCGATGGTACTGAGCTTCTACCATCAATAGCAGACTCTCAGTTATGCTTATCTGGTATCCCTACTAGGAAATCAAGAGGAAAAACAAGAGTTGAAGAGGGAAGTAGAGAGAAAAGAATATATAAACTAATTGGTTAAGATTCGATTTGGGATTAACAAATATTTAGCAAAAATTACGTCTTAGAAAAGTCACTTAATAGGCCAGTAGTTTTCAGACTGAGTGCCATGCCCCCCCGTAGTCTCTTAGGGTCCTTGAGGGATGGGCAGAGGAGATCTGGGGCTCCTGGTCTCCACTTTAACCAGAGTGCCATCTCTGTGGTTTGTTTAGACATTAGACTTCCACACATGTGTTAACTTGGAAAAGAAGGTTACACGACAATAATAAAAAAAATTAATAATAATAATAAAAAGAACTAGCCCTTTAAGAAATAACAAAGGCCCAATAAGGGACAAACAGAATAACGCTTCCCAATTCTGATTTTGGGATGCTCTGTCCCCAGATTATCCATAGATAGAGTGAAACGATTACAACATAACTAATTTTAACTCTTAATAATTAAAATAAATGTATGAACTACATAATCATATCTTGGACTTGTTAAAATAATAAATATTGTAAAAAGTTGGGAATCACAACTAATGGGAGATGTCAATCTCTCAATGTTATTTCTGCATCTCAGAGTCACCAATCTGGAGTAGAATTTAGAAGCAGAATCAGGTCCCAAGTTGCTCTTGGAAGAGAAGGAAGAATTAAGGAGAAAAAAGGAAAGTTGCATAGACTCCCTTTTGTTTTCGAAATCCCTGAACCACTTCACTGCATTGGACGTGGCCATCGGGCACTGCACACTCTTAGCTGTCAACCTCTGCTGAATTACCAGTACCTACTGAAAAGAAGACACCACGATCAGCATGCCTAAATGGTGTTAGTTCTGCAGGAGGAGAAAGAAAAGTGCTGGCACATGCTTTGAACTAATGGTGCACAGACCCCTAATCTTTACGTCACAGGAACAGGTTCCATGTGTCTGCAGACTTTTGAGTGGTGAGAGGAAGGTATATGAGAGCAAGGGGCGAGGGTGGCATAAAAAGTCGGGATTAAAATAGTAACAGGCTTCTAGATCCACTGGAAAGGTTTTGAAATTGGCTATTATATTCTCATTAGAAGGACTCCCCATCCTTGAGTCAATCCTGTTATTCCCAACCCCTACCTCCCACCTCCACACTGACTACTCATTCTACTCAAAAAGTTACTATTTTTGAAGGACCTTTAAAAAAACCCTTCCTTTATCAGCATGGTGGCAATATAAACATCGAAGGAAAAATACTGGGACATGTTGGTCTTAGATTGGATGGGAAGGGGCCAACCCACCAGTCCAGATTGGTGATCTCTACAGCTGCAGAAACATTTGTTTCAATTCCTGAAAAAGAAGTCAGAAACAGGCTGTTAACAATACAACTCACACAACTCTTAACCCTCATTCACAGAACTGAGACTGTGAAATCAGAAACCTTCCGAGTTATTTTATAAAGCCCCAGGCCCTGGTAGGTGTATGTGTGTGCAGAGAGATGCCTCTTCCTACCGTGGGGAGTTGAATCCACTGTCCACCGTGATACTGCTGCTGTCCATGCTGTCCAGACGCGCCGAATGGGTGGCCCTCTGGTTGCTGCTGCTGTCGGTCTCCTTTGGGGCAAGGAGGGTGAGGTTCTTCTCAAATTTCCTCTGCAAGTCTCTTTCCTTCTCCCTTTCCAGGAGCCACTGCATGGTTCCCACATCGTCTCTGTTTTTCTCCTCCTCTGTGTTCTTGTTTGCCCCTTCCTCAGACTCATCATCATCAGAGACGTTGTAATAGTCAAAAGAGGCCTCCTGGTTCCCCACTGACTCCTGCTGACGCTGGGAAGCTGGCATGGCTTGTGCAGCCGAGGTCCCTAGGGACGGCTCCAGTTTCTCACATCGGCCTGGCAGTGTGTCCGCAGGTGTCTTCTGGTGAGATTTGAGGACAGACAGGCTTGATTTGTGATAGCTGTTTACAGACAAGGTGCTGTGAAGAGGTTTGAACAGTGTGTCTTTGCTGAATATCTCTTTCCTCTTGTCCAGGCTGCTGGGCTCGGCACTGTGATGCTGGATGAGGCGTCCATTGGCAATCCCTTCGGCCACAGCGCCCGAAGCCGCTGGGCCCCCGCCCGGCCCCTTTGGCGACTCCTCCTTGTGTCCTACAGGCTCCCTGGAGGGATGTGGGGCCTGCCTGTCAGACAGAGGCAGCTTTTTCACCCCTTCCGCCAGGGTCAGAGTGTCATGGTCCTCTTTGTTCTTTCCCAGAGGTGACGGCGCCGTGAGCACCGTCTCGCTGGAGGTGTTACACTGGAAATAGTCATCTGCAGCTGTTTTTGTTGGACAAGAGTTGAGTTCACCAAAGGATGGCAAACTCTCGGGCAGTTTGCCTGGCTCCAAGAGGCTGCAAGCACTGGGAGGTTCCTTGCTGCCACTGACTATTTCTGGAATACACACCTCTTTGTAGCTTGTGGACGAAATGTGAGCCCTTTGATGACTGACAGTCTGTGCAGGCCTTAAAGTACTGTCGTCAATGTAGGATTGGCTGGGGGTCTGGTCGTCTTGGCTACAGCCTTCAGCCAGGTCTTCAGGCATCCCCAGAGAAGAAGCACCCAGAGGACCTTTGGAGTTATCCATGGATCTGGACCTCTCCTTGGCCTTGTTGGATCTCTCATTCCTGGACCTTCGGTCCTGGGTATGGCTGTGGCTTCGGTGCACTTTTGAGTGGGAGCTTCCCCGGGAAGGCTCAGGAAAAGGCATCTCAGTTCTCCTTTTGGCCAGTTCCCCAGACACGTCCCATTCCGGAGTCATGGGGAAATGAGACTCAATCACGTTCGCATTGCTATGCATGATGAAGTTATCACCTTTGTGTTCGATGATGAAGCAGCCTTCCCGGGGAGCCCTGGTAAGAGGATCGCAAAAGTCATACTCTCTTTCACCCGGGATGTCCAGATGGGAGCCATCTGACGGGTCTCCTTTGGACACTCGCGTCTTGCTGTGCGACCGAGACTTTCCGTGGGACTTGCGATGAGTCCGACTCTTTTTACTTCTTCCGCTGTGATGGGCAGAGGACCCGGCTTTACTCCTATGCGCTTTCTCTTCTTCAAGTTTCTTCATTAGTGCAGTGTGCCTCATGACATTTTCCACGGTCAAGTCTGGGTTAATACGCCTAATGATCTCCATTTCCACCTCCCGAGGGATAGTAGTTGGCGTGTCCTCATCTCGCAGGGGCCACTCTTCGGGAGGAAACTGGGCGGAAAAATTGGCTAGCTGTTTGGTCTTGTCTTTTTTAAAACTGAGCCGGAATAACTTGAGTCCGAATTTTTTGGACTGCTTTTCACTATCTTTAGGTTTGGAGAGAGTTTCCGTCTTATACGAAAAGTTGACAGTATTTTTGCTCTTTTCAGTGGGTGGCACCTGGCAGAGGGAAGGAGGGCAGTACGGGTCTTTGCAGTCCTTGGCGGTCTTCCTCTGCAGGGTGGCCGTGTGCACGCCGTGCACATCTTCCCTACAGCAGTGGCAAGAGTCGCAGTGGTTCCTGGGCAACGTTCTTTCCCTGACGCAGCCTGAGGCAGAGGGCGTGATGGTCCCGGGCTGGGGAGAGGTACACTGAGACCTGTCAGGTATCCTCTCATCCAAATGGTACCATTTACTGTTAGTTCTTATGAGGGAAGGAGTTATGAAATAGGTCTGCGGGGTTACGATGAAGTAGCCATCTGGAGTCGGGTAGATCTTCCGCTCCCGGACCAGCGTGTTCAGCGTATGCCGGAGAATTTCTTGGCTTGGGGTGGGAACACCTGAAACCCAAAGGACACACTCGTGAGAATGAAGAGGGGACGTGGTGTTGATTCCGGAGTTTTCCAAGTATGCTGTGGACTGAATGGTCCCCCTGCCGACCCGATCCCCACGTTCAAGCCCCGAACCCCAATGTGACAGTAATAGGACGTGGGGTGTTTGGGAGGTGATGAGGTCATGAGCGTGCAGCCTCTGTGATGTGGCGTTATGAGAAGAGGAGAGACTAAGCCCTCTCTCTCTCTCTGTCTCTCTCTCTGTGACTTGAGGGTACGGCTGCCTGCAAAACAGGAGGAGGGCTCTCACTGGACACCAAGCCTGAAGGCGCCTTGGTCTTGGACTTCCCTGCCCCCAGAGTTGTGAGAAATAAATGTCTGTTATTTCAGCCACCCAGTCCCTGGTATTTTGTTACAGTAGCCCGAACGGACTAACACAGAATCTAACTAATTTTGCAAGCCTCTAAGTAGTATCAGACAGAAACTAAGCAGGATTCACAGGTGTTCATCGAGTTTAGTGTGAATCCTAGTTTTCTCTGATAACTCTTATGGAATATTACTACCAACAGAACAGGAACATATAAAGGCTGGGAAGAGAGACAGGGATGATAGACGGCGTTAGGTGCCTACTGTTGTTAAAAACCTTTACTGAACTGAATCGTTAAAGACAGAATTTTTATTTTGGCCTCCCGGCATGTGGGATCTTAGTTCCCCAACCAGACATCGAACCTGTGGCCCCTGCAGTGGAAGCACTGAGTCCTACCTAACCACTGGATCACCAGGGAGTTCCCAAAGACAGAATATTTTTAAATGAAGAAAAAACGTTTTCGGTATATATAAATTTACAAAAAAGACTTTTTCAATAAAAGCAACTGGGGAAACAGGGTTGAAATAGCCATCTTGGTATTGAAAAACAAATCTAAAATACATAGAGGCTACCACGTACACTTGGAGTTACTCCATGCACTCATTCTAAGATTAAGTTTACTTAATAAACTTAATTTTATAAATTATATCAAAGGGCAACTAGACTTGACCATTGTTTAGGATGTACTCTCCAATTTTGAAATCATCACCTTCAAATTTGAAAATGATTGGTGGAATTCAGGTGAGAAGTTCATCCTTGTTGGCATGAGCCAGCAGGATGAAGGTGGTTTCTCAGATTCATAACCAGAGAGCTCTAATAAATACACCAGTGAAAGCTTAGAGGCTCTACATCTATCTGGTCACTGAGTCCCAAACTGCTGTCTTTGCTAGAATAGAAATTCCAGAAAAAAATCACAGATATTCCTTTGTACAGGGACTGATATCTTTTTCAAAGGGTTTTGTGTGCACATTTAAGCATTGTCTACTTTGAGATAATTAAGAACATACATTCTTAAGAGAGTATAAATTCTCTAGGCTGTAGCGCATTTATTTTATTTCTTTAGTATTCTCCCTGCCTCAGTGCCAGGCAAATCACGGGTGATAATATTTCTAAGACTGACCTGAATGATGTCATTTGGAAATAGGTCAGGTTGAATCATCCTGGCAATATTCAACCGTGTCTGACCCACAAAAATGGCAATTTCAGTGGAGACTGAAAGCGCGCCACCCCCCATTCATATGTTTAAGTCCTAAACCCCAGTACCCCAGAATGTGACCTTATTTAGACATGTGGTCTTTATAGAGATAATCAAGTTAAAATGAGGTCATTAGAGTGAGCCCTAAGCCACTATGACAAGGGGAAATTTGGACACAGAGACATCACAGAGAAGAGACGATGTGAAGAGACCCTGGTAGAAGGCAGCTAACTACTAGCCAAGGGGAGAGGCTGGGACAGATTCTCCCCTCACAGCCCTCAGAAGAAACCAACCAACTCTGATGATACTTTGATTTGGGACTTGTAGCATCCAGAACTGTAAGACGAGCCACCTGTACTTTGTTATGACTGTTTTAGAGAACTACTACAGCTGGTATCACCTTAGGCAACTTGCTTAACCTCTCTGAGCCTCTACTGACTGTCATCAAAATGTGGACAATAACAGTATCTACCTTCAGAGGGTTGTTGTGAGTTTAAATGAGTTTAGTGTATGAAGAACACTGCCTGACGCAGTGAGCACTCATAAATGTTAGCTATCAGTAGTCTCAACTTTGGGTCAGGATCCATGGAAACCCCCGTTACCTTCAAAGAACATTGTGTAACAGCCTAGAACAGCTGGGTAAGCTGAGAAGTTTAGGCTCCCCCAATCCTTCCAAAACTATGAAAGTGAAATACAAAAACACTGGAAACGGCCTGCAGTTCTCAAGGGGAGAGTCCATGTATGAGTAAGTTACATACCCAATTTTGTTACCCTCTTCAGAGGGCACCCATTGTGATCAAGGCAGAAAAGATAACACTGCTTCTGAATGATGTATTGTTTAATATAATTATTTAATTTTTGAGCTGCACGGTTTCCTTTTTGTCTAAGGTTCTACTCTTGAGCAATGTATGTTGGTTTTTATGCAAATGTATGTTGGTTTTTAAGGCTGGTATAATAACAATTTTTTTAAAAAAATTTAAGGTAGTTTCTGTACAAAACAAAAATGAGTGCCAATTGAATTAGTGATACAACCCAAGCTATATATTTGCAATTTGTGAGAGCCAACATAATACAGAAAATGCTTGCACATGAGAGGAGCAACTTAAAAGAAGCTTCTATGCCCCTTCTAGTAACACTACTAATATTCTGCTTCTGCTGAACAACCTCAGGGGGCACTAGTCACACAGAAATTTTTCAAAAAGTGGTAAGGCTCATTTAGAAGAATTAGAAGAATTCATGATTGACTGGTTTACTTCTCTGCTATAAAAAGGGAAAGCTGGGCTTCCCTGGTGGCGCAGTGGTTGAGAGTCCGCCTGCCGATGCAGGGGACACGGGTTCGTGCCCTGGTCCGGGAGGATCCCACATGCCGTGGAGCCGCTGGGCCCGTGAGCCATGGCTGCTGGACCTGCGCGTCTGGAGCCTGTGCTTGGCAACGGGAGAGGCCACAGCAGTGAGAGGCCCGTGTACCACAAAAAAAAAAAAAAAAGGAAAGCTGAAGAGTTATTCATAAAAATAGCTATTACTATAAAACAAAAATTTCACTGTATTATAGAATTTGCTGATTGGAGGCCAACCAAGTGCTGATCTTAGAAAACTCACAAAACTATATGGAATCATGACTACAATGCAATCATGTTTACTTACCGCTTTCTGAGTGTTCCCAAATGAAGGAATAAGAAAGAGTTTCCAGAGAGAATTTACATTTAAAGTTTTGATGTCTTGGATTTTCAAGTGGATCAATCAAATAATGTTTAATTTGAAAAAACAAATTAGAAACATTCCCTGTCCAATCCATTTTCCATACCCCTACCTGTAAGTTTTCAAAGCTTTACCTGAAAGTCACTGATATTTATGATTATTATTTTATTATTAAGCTCCAGTATAATGATTGGTATCTTCAATTGTCTATGAAACCCAGGATTCCACTGGAAATCTGTAGGGCTCAACGGAAAAAGGGGATGTGACTGTGATAGAGATTGTCAAGGTCTGCATATTCCATCACTTCCATATTCTAGTCCCAAAGGTCATCATGAGTTTGGATTTTGATAGCGTAAAGAGCAAAGGTAAGCTTTACACTCAAATAGGGCTGGAATCTGACCTCTCTCCTTTCCTACACTTTACATCTCTCAAAGCAAAAACAGATATTTCAATACACTGCATGCCAATGCGAGGTTATTTAGACTTATATACCACTTCAATCTTGCAAATCTGACAATTGTTGGAACAGAGCACATATGTACATGTTCTGTATGGTAAGCATTGTAGACTGAAAACTTAATGGGCTTCTTCGGATGATTTCTTCGTGTTTGTGAAGGACATTGGCTGAGGGGGAATTCAGTAGGAAGCGATGTAAACGGATGAACTGGAGACAGAACACAGTATAGATAATGTTAGTCTCCAGCAAACTCGAAAGTCAACTTCAAGCCCATAAGCAGACTTATAGGTCTAATTCTATTCCCCTTAGGGTCAGCTTTCCTCCCGGGAAGATCCAGGTGTAATAACTTAACAAGTAGTAGTCCAATTTAAATGATCACTCTGGATGGATGAGGACCTATTTATTTATTTTTAAAATTTATTTACTTTTAATTGAAGTATAGTTGATTTACAATGTTGTGCTGATTTCTGCTGTACATCAAAGTGATTCAGTTATACATATATACATTCTTTTTTATATTCTTTTCCATTATGGTTTATCACAGGATATTGAATACAGTTCCTTGTGCCATATAGTAAAACCTTGTTGTTTATCCATTCCATATATAATAGTATGAGGACCTATTTAGAAAGCTGAGAAGCAGTAATTATTCTTTTCAAACCTTTAAAAAATATTCTTATTTCTATAATGTGAACTGGTATATAAAAGTTGTTTTCAAAAATTTAACCAATATAGGGCTTCCCTGGTGGTGCAGTGGTTGAGAGTCTGCCTGCCGATGCAGGGGACGTGGGTTCGTGTCCCGGTCCGGGAGGATCCCACATGCCGCGGAGCGGCTGGGCCCGTGAACCGTGGCCGCTGAGCCTGCGCGTCCGGAGCCTGTGCTCCGCGGCGGGAGAGGCCACAGCAGTGAGAGGCCTGTGTACCGCAAAAAAAAAAAAAAAAAAAAAAATTAACCAATATAGAAAGATGATAAAAAGGTTTAAGTATCGGCATATCAGGCATTTTTACTAGAAGACTTTTTAATAAAAAGTTTCTTTAGAATATGGATGTCCAAAACAGGAAGAGGCCAAAATCTAGACTATTCTTTCTATTTATAACATATGCATTAAAAATAAGAGCTTGAATGTTTTAATAATATTCAGTTAGACTTCAAAACTTTATTTTCAAGTAGTAAAATAATAAAAAGTAAATAGTGTTACCTTTAAAAAACAAAAAAAATGATATTTGAATCCCTCCAAAGTTTTAGAATTGCACTGAAATACATTTTTCAAACAGAATTTGAACAGTATTAAGTTTTCTAAATTGTTCTGTTCTGAAGTAACTTAAATGATAGCCAAAGAAAAGCAGAAAAATCAAAGGAAAAAAAGAAAAAAAGGAGGAAGAGAGATAAGAAAAGAAGGAAGGCAGGCAGGAAACAAAACTTCATTTCGGGAAATAGTAGTTTAAAATGCAGAGCTACTGCTGAACAAAGTTTTAAATAATTACTACCTTGCCCTAAACCAGTGGTTGGCAAAGTTTTTCTGTAAAGAGCCAGATAGTAATAACTATTTCAGGCTTGATGAGCCATATGATCTCTCAGTTGCCACTATTCAACTCTGTAGCCTAAGGAGCCAAAAACAATATATAAACTAACAGGTGTGGCTCTGTTCCAATAAAACTTTATTTACAAAAACAAGTGGAGGGCCACACACAGCCTGCAGGCCACAGTCTGCCAAGCCCTGCCCTAGACTCAGGTTTGTATGGTGTCCTTGCAAACTTCTAGGGTTGACCAATAAATCATCATATGAAAAAGGTTGTTAGCTCCTCTTGGTCCATCTGAATGCGAGGGCTTGGGATTTAGGGTCACTCACCATAAAAACTAGCAAAGAGTTGTTCTATGGATTTCTCTACAAAATATTCCAACTTAGTGACACTGTTAGCAGCTGTCTGGCAGTGACCCACAATTACCTATTACATACTTGCTCTGTGTTCTTTCTTTTCTCTATTTTTTAAAATTAATTTAATTTATTTTATTTATTTTTGGTTGCGTTGGTTCTTTGTTGCTGCATGTAGGCTTTCTCTAGTTGCGGCGAGCGGGGGCTACTCTTCGTTGTGGTGCGCGGGCTTCTCATTGCGGTGGCTTCTCTTGTTGCAGAGCACAGACTCTAGGTGCGCAGGCTTCAGTAGTTGTGGCTTGCGGGCTTCAGTAGTTGTGGCTCATGGGCTCTAGAGCGCAGGCTCAGTAGTCATGGGGCATGGGCTTTGTTGCTCCACAGCATGTGGGATCTTCACAGACCAGGGCTCAAACCCGCGTCCCCTGCATTGGCAGGTGGATTCTTAACCACTGCACCACCAGGGAAACCCTCTGTTCTCTATTTTATGGCCCTGTAATGGGAGATATGTAACCAAGTTTGGAAAAGCTATGGGATCTCTCATGAACCTACATAAAAACAGAGGGATTTTAAAAGCAGCTGGGATGTTTGATGTCAGAAGAGGCTACCCAGGTAAAAGGCCAAAAAGAACAGCCTTCCTTCACAAGAGCATTAGTTCATGAACACATTTGTCCCCTTAAGTAATCTCACCTGGGATTCTCTTATCTTACTATTGAACGGAAAAGGAGTCGCCTGGAAGTTAACAGAGAAAGACAGACAGTGAAGAATATTCAGAGATAATAAAATGTTAGAAAATTTAAGATAACCAATAGGTTGAAGGGGTGGGCTCATGTCAGAGCTTTTAAAGAGTACATGTAATTTCAAAACATATTACAGTTGACACTTGAACAATGCAGGGGTTAGGGGCACCGCCCCCCCTTCGTGGTCAAAAATCCGGGTACTGCTATCTCTGCCTCAAAAACAGAGGAATTGATAAATGACTCACCCAAGGGCAGGAAGCTGAGATAGTCTGGTTTTGATTCCACATATTGTAATCTCTAATTGAACACAAACATCCCCTTACCCTTAGTTAATTTAAAGATCTATGAAAGGAAAATACAGATACTAGATTTATTGAAAAAAAATTCATGGATAAATGGACTTGCACAGTTCTAACCCGTGTTGTTCAAAGGTGATAATTAGAAAACCCCAAAAGGAGGGGAAAAAATCACTGGGAGAGAAATAGGAAGTTCCTTTGGGGCAACAGGAAAAGTGGGGAGACTCAACACGGTGGGTGACTATTTAAAAGTAGTCCCTCTGCCGTCTCCCCATGGGTGGGCTGCATTTCCCTACACCTTGACTTTGAGTTTGGCCGGGTTTGCTTTGGTCAATGAAATGTTAGTGGGCGTGGCATGACCAGAGGTCTGAAGAGCCCCAGAGCCCCTGGACTTGTTCTCTTGGGCCTCTGCCACCCCAACGAGCAGAATAGGTCCCCTTCTCCAAAGTGGACGGAGTACAGGTGGAACAGTCACCTGGCAAGTTCCAGCCTGGACCAGCTGACTCGTGGAGAACCCACAGACCAACGAGCTAAATAAATGTTCATCGTCATACGTCACTGATGTTCTGTTAACTGTTACCCAGCATTTTGTAGCAAAAGCTAACAAATGCAGCCAACAGCTCATTTTACTGAGGTTTAAGGTCTCTTCTAGGTCGAATGAAAAATATGTCAAGTGTTTGTCGCTCATTTTTAACGTAAGCTCTGTTTCAAGCTAGGTATGGGTTGAGATCAGGCCAAGTTGGCAAACTGGTGGCCCAATAATGTGTTTTATTCGACTTGTATGTCGTCAGCATACACATGTTAAAATACACACACACATGCAAATTGCCATTATTTAAGGAAATTTATAGATTTCACCTAAAACTGTATTTCCAGATTGTCTTAAAAAATTAGAAGATTTGGCAACTCTGGGAGGGTTCTATATTTTTGGGGGGGGCAGATACAATACACTGGAGCTGAGTAGTGGGCTGCTTCTCTTGAGACAGGACATGAGAATTCCTCAGCTTATCACCACTCCTAACATCTTCTAGCACTGGAGGCATCAGATACTATTCATACAGTGGCTGGGCTATTATCTTCTTTTTATAATACTTAAGAGAAAAAGACGATCCTGCAATCCCACTCCTGGGCATATATCTGGAGAAAATTCTAACTTGAAAAGATACATGCACCCCAATGGCCACAGCAGCACTACTTACAATAGCCAAGATGTGAAAACAACCTAAGTGTCCATCAACAGATGAATGGATAAATAAGATGTGGGGTGTGTGTGTGTGTATTTTCTCCCCCCAATAGAATATTACTCAGCTGTTAAAAAGAATGAAATAATGCCATTTGCAGCAACATGGATGGACCTAGAGATTATCATACTAACTGATATAAGTCAGACAGAGAAAGACAGATATATCAATATTACTTATATGTGGAATCGAAGAAAAGGATACAAATGAACTTATTTACAAAACAGAAACAGACTCAAAGACATAGAAAACAAACTTATGGTTACTAAAGGGGATAGCAGCGGTGGGGGGGTGGTGGCAGAGATAAATTGTGAGTTTGGGATTAACATGTACACACTACAATATACAAAATAGCTAAACAACAGCGACCTGCTGTATAGCACAGGGAACTACACTCAATATAGGATAATAACCTATAACGGAAAATAATCTGAAAAAGAATATATATATATATATATATATATATATATAGAATCACTTTGCTGTACACTTGAAACTAACACAACATTGTAAATTAACTATACTCCAATACAAAAATTTAAAAATTAAAAAAATTTTAAAAGGAAAAAGAACCACTTTGTTTAATTTTTTTCTTTTAATATAAGGTCAGTTTAATTTATCAAATAGCATACTCTTAAAACTCATCAGGCCGTGACATGAGCATGCAAGATAATGTTTATTTTTGACATTACTCTCTTTGTAGCTGAATCCCTTAGGACAAATTTTCAGTTGTTTCTGACCCGGTCCCATGAATGAAGATGTTCACGTACTTTAACAAGGTTGTGTTGTAAAGGTTAAATGGAATTGTGGTAGTCTTTCACAGAATTCTTCAAGGATTCTGATTTAATTTCTTTCCCTCAGTGCCAATTAAAAACTATTACAGCTGAAGAAGGCAAATTATTTTTGAAGTGACACTAGTGACTTGGTTTTTAATTACAGAACTAAGAAAAGTTACTGGTCAGTTTTGTCAAAGATTTTTCTTTTCCTATTGAAATTAAACGTGGGATGAACTGTCCATAGGAAGTCCCAGGGCAGCCAGAGCACACATCCATTTGGGAAGTGCCTCATTCTTTTCTTGTTACCTGGGAAACAGGTGGTCAGGTGCTCCATCAGTGCTTCTTGGGTGACAGGTTTTCTTGCCGAGTTCATTGCGGAGATGGCCAAGCAAAGGATTTCCCCGAGTGGGATAAACTGAGATTGACTGATGGGAGACATACTGATTGGTGACACATCACCTGTAGAAAGACAATTTTCAAGTAAGTGGTTCATTAAGACCCAGCCACTTGTCACACACACACCTCCACACACACGCGCCTCTCCTGTGACTCTCACCTGTTCCTTGTGCAATGAATACAATCAACCCTCAACACTGAGGTGCGTTACAGCCACGTCCTCTCAGGTGGAAAGACGTGCACAGAACGGCGGAAGCTTCAGTTGCTTCCGCAAAGAAGACTTGTGTTTAAAACCTGAGATCTCGTTTAAATAGACTTGCTACTGAAAGGCTTGCAACAACGGAGCCTCTTCAAATGATCTCTGCTTTTATTAACTCGGAGCTGATTTGTTTAATAACTGTCATTCACATCTCGACAAATGCACTTGTGGGAACTTGAGGATTCATTCATTCAAACGCTGGGTGCCCTTTGCCCCAGGTATCTGCTGGGGTCTTGGGAGTCACTTGGGAAAGTGAATAAGCCCCCTCCCACCAACATCTCTGCCCTCAAGGAGTTTCCATTTAAGCGGAGGAGACAGACCGACGTTCATCGTGCGCCAGAGAGGCTGAAAAATAAACTCTGGGGCAGAGAGAGTAGAGTGATGTACGCCAGCCGGAGGTGAGGACGGAGCTTAGAACCAGGAAGTGAGAGGAGGTTTTACCAAGGTCGTGCAGCCTGAATCCGGTGCTGAAGTGGGAGTGTTGCCGGGTGGCTGTGGGGCGTAGGGGTATTCTGGGGAGCAGCAGAGAAGGGGGACAGGTATATAGGACTATTAACAGCAAAGAGCTGAGTGCCCAAGGCCTTCATTCTATGAAGGATGGTGCGCCAGAGAAGGAATTTAAGGAATGACAGTGTCAGATATGAATTTCAAGAAGAGGACTCCGGTGGCCACGTGGAGGACGATCTTACCACCCAGGAAGGGCTCTGGCATATCCTGCACACGTTTGCATCTGAAAGAGCCAATGCGGGTGGGGGGAGGCTGCAGACCCAGAAGCCAGGGGCAGACATGGCAACATTTAATGCACATAACTGCCTTCCTTTCTGCAATCTTGGCGTCACAGTGTGGTGATTTTCAAGTCATGTTCCAAGGAAGGATCCCTAGCATTCCCCAGAGAGGCTGCTGGGGGCAGGGAGGGGCGCCCCCAGCAGAGGGAGGGGTGGGAGGGCAGGGAAAGCTGCTCCTGACATCTGCGTGCCACCCGTTTCCTCCTTGGGGCTCTGTAAGGTTTCACTTGAGAAAGGCCATTCAGAAAGGGGGTGACACCATCAGCGGAGTAGAAAACCTGCGAGCTTCTAAGCTTCTTTCCCACATGGATTTACATAATCTCTCCTCTTGTTTCCAAGTATGATTTCACTCTTGTTATAAATCACCGTGACTAACCAGAACTGGACTTGGGCCAACCTGTGGCATTAAGCAACAGCCTCCAGGAAGGTGTCTGGGTGCTCTGGGGTGGACCAGCCTGCTGCACCCAGCCACAACTCCTAGTTTGATGGGGGAATCCTGAGGCCTTTTGGGAAAGAACGTGAACCCTGCTTTGATGGACTGGATGGGAAATGCTTTGATGGATAAAACCAGGCAACAGCACCTGGGAAGGAAAACCAACAGGTGAGGGGGTAAGTCTAACAGGTGCACCAGATGGAGCATCAGGACCCCAGTGTCAAAGGTTGAAGCCTGACCCCCCTCATCCCCAGGCCCAGCTCAGTCCAAAGCTCCCCTCTTTCCTGCAGCCCTTGGGGCTCCAATCAGCTCTGCTGTGGCTCCATTCTCTGTAAGATGTGGGTCTGACAAGAGGGAGACACTTCCTCAACAGCCAGAGAGATGGGGGAAACACACAAATCCAGAGCAGCAGAAACCAGGAACTGACCTAACTTAGAACCCACAGACTGCCGGGGCCTATGGGATGTAAGTCTCATAAATAGATAGACCTCTGAGAGATGCTCGCAAGTATTTGTTGGGGTAGCAGAGAGCAGAAGCTGGAACACGGAATTTTGGGAGGCTGCTGAGGATGTGAGTTTCACTCACTGGCTGGTGAAGCTCAATTCATATTGGTGACTCAAAAATGACAGAACTGGGCTTCCCTGCTGGCGCAGTGGATGAGAGTCCGCCTGCCGATGCAGGGGACACAGGTTCGTGCCCCGGTCTGGGAAGATCCCACATGCCGTGGAGCAGCTGGGCCCGTGAGCCATGGCCGCTGAGCCTGCGCGTCCGGAGCCTGTGCTCCGCAACGGGAGAGGCCACAACAGTGAGAGGCCCGCGTATCGAAAAAAAAAAAAACCAAAAAACAAAAATGACAGAATTATGTGGACTGCGCCCATCTCAGTAGGCAAGCTTGCTACTGCCTAGAAGAGTGTATTTAAATCTTTGAAAAACTGTTGTACCCTTCATTCAAACACAACCGTATTCTAAAGGCTTCTGTGTAAAGGATGAACTAATGGTGGTGGTGAGATGCAGTAGAGGGGTGTGTTTGGAGCTACTCATGTTCAAATCTCCCCTCCCCATGGTGGCTGTGTAGCTCAGCCATAGCCACTCTAAAGATCTCTCCTGTGGATCCTTCTCTGTCCCTCCACCTTCTACAGGACAGGATGAGCCGCAGTGAGGCAGGTTTCTTAAGAGTTGCTAGGTTGGTTACGTGGACTTCAAAGTCATCCGGCATTTTTTTTTTTTTGGCCATGCCACACGGCATGTGGGATCTTAGTTCCCCGACCAGGGATGGAACCCATGCCCTCTGCAGTGGAAGCACGGCATCTTTTTTTTTTTTTTTAATATCTTTATTGGAGTATAATTGCTTTAAAATGGTGTATTAGTTTCTGCTGTATAACAAAGTGTATCAGCTATACATATACATATATCCCCATATCTCCTCCCTCTTGCGTCTCCCTCCCACTCTCCCTATCCCACCCCTCTAGGTGGTCACAAAGCACCGAGCTGATCTCCCTGTGCTCTGAGGCTGGGAAGCAGGGCATCTTAACCACTGGACCTCCAGGGAAGTCCCTGGAATAATTTCATAAGTCAGATGAAAAGGACAATGGGGTCAGCTAACAAGCACGCGGGGGGGGTGGGGTGGGGAGATCAAAGCACATTCCAGTACCTTTGGACCTGTGCATCATTTGGGAGGGTAACACCTTCTAGAATTTGCCTGTCATACTTATGGACTTCTCAGAAGACTAAAGATACAAAAATACTAAATAGGATTTTTTTAAAATAATGCAGGTCTATTTTCTAATTTTGTATATGTTATAGGGAACTTGAGCTTTCTGTAAAGAAGGAATGACTATTAGCAAAATTAACGAGTTTAGGTCATGCTTGTCCTTATGCTGTTAGCTGAAATTCTTGTTTAGTTTAACTAACAAATATCAAACGTTTACTGATCTTCTAAGTTAATTTCTTTTCAGTCACTGCAGCCAACTGTAAGAGGCAAGTAAGCTTTAAGTGTCTCTTGAAACGCATTGGTATTGAAAAAGCTCAGTTTCACTATAATACTGAATACGTGGAATAACATTTAACTCAGGAGAGAGAATCAAATGGAATTTGGATGCTCTAAGTGACCATCTTCACGTCCTCTTGTTTTTATTTTATTTTATTTATTTATTTATTTGCGGGACGCGGGCCTCTCACTGTTGTGGCCTCTCCCGTTGCGGAGCACAGGCTCCGGACGCGCAGGCTCAGTGGCCATGGCTCACGGGCCCAGCCGCTCCGCGGCATGTGGGATCTTCCCAGACCGGGGCACGAACCCGTGTCCCCTGCGTCGGCAGGCGGACTCTCAACCACTGCGCCACCAGAGAAGCCCGTCCTCTTGCTTTTATAGTGCACTAAGATAAATTACTTCTCACTCCCGTCCCACCCCACCGGCCATCCTGTGTCCTCTACACCCACATGCTTCCTGGGTCTCTTCCCTCCACTCCATCTGCCATGCGACTCCTACCCCAGGTCACTGTCCCCCTCACCTGGCCCATGACAATGGCTTGATGCCTCCCAGCACTCTCTCCTACCCAACACTCCGTTCTCCACAGAGCAGTCTTCTTAGAAAAGCGTAAAACACGCTGCTTCCTTGCATGAAATCCTGCAGTGACTGCCGACTGCGCCTAGGAGATCGAACTCCTTGCTGGGTCTACGCTGGCCTGAGCCTGTCCACCCACATCTGGGACCATCCGCCGACCCCTCTTCCGCTCCCCCCTACAACATGCTCACAACTTCCTCTGTTCTTTGAACTCACCAAGCTTTTTCCCCACTCAGAGCCTTCGCCTTTGTTGAGCCCCTGCCTGGGATGTGCTTCACGCAGATCTCTGCAGGACGGGCTGCTTCTCCGCCTCTGGGTCTCCATTTAAACAGGGCCTCCTAGGGAAGCCCTGCCCAGGCACCCGATCTAATGCTGTCCTAAAACCACAGCACACTCTCTCTCATGTTACTGGATACTATGGTTTATAATAAGAAATATATGTTTGGTCTTCATCCCCATGTCTGGCACAGAGCTCCTAAAACCCTTGGAATTTCCTAAGTGGTGAGAGAGATCAAGGTATCTTTGTTACATCAGTGAGGTGATTTTTGGACCCGCACCTAAGGATGGGGGCTCATAGCCAGGAGAACTAACCACGTGGTTACAGGGTTGGAACTTTCAGCCCCGCCCCCTGACCTCCGCCGGGGAGAGGAGAGTGGCTGGAGGTTGAATCAATCTTCAACGGCCAATGATTTAACCAAGCATGCTTATGTAATGAAGCCTCCATAAAAAACCAAAGGATGGGGTTCAGAGAGCTTCCAAGGTTGCTGAACACGTGGAGATTGGGGAGGGTGGTGCACCTCGGGAGGGCATGGAAGCTCCGTGCCATCTCCCTATTCCTTGCCCTATGCATCTCTTCCACCTGGCTCTTCCTGACTTGTATTCTTTTATAATACACTGGCACCCTAGTAAGTAAAGTGTTTCTCCCCGTAAGCTGCTCTAGCAAAGTAACTGAACCCAAGGAGGGGGTGGTGGGAGCCTCCAATCTATCACCAGTCTTTCAGAACACAGGTGACAATCTGGGCTTGCGAGTGACATCAGTGGTCAGGGGTGGGGTGCGGTGAGGGCACTCCTGTGGACTGAGCCCTTAACCCATGGGATCTGATGCTTTCCAGGTAGATGGTGTTGGAATTGGGATGAACTGTGGGACACTCAGCTGGTGTCAGAGAATTGCTGGTGAAGTGGGGACCCCCCCCACTACTGGAATTGGTACCAGGGTCCTTCCAAGTCACTGTCTTCACTCTCTGAATGTGTGTATGCGTGTACTGGTATACTGTCTGTCTCACCCACTAGAATATAAGCTCCAAGACAGAAGGAAACGTGAACCCCACACTCCTACATTCTCAGTGCCTGGAATAACGCAGAGCTCACCCCAGACACCCAGTACTTGTTTGCTGAATGAATGAATATCCATTTACAACATCGGAATCCAAGGGATTGCTCAGGGTATCCAAAGAGTTGTGATTTTATTAATATATGTTGCTAAATAATTGCAAAACGAACACAGAATTTAATGAGACCAAATAACCATGAAATTTCTAAGACTCTCCCTATTAATTTTGCCCCAAACATAGCAGTTACCACAGAAAAATTATACATTAAGTGAGGGCTAAGACATGCATTTAAGATCTATATAAAAGGAATTATAGGTATCGATCAACACAACACAACATCTTATTCAAGTTTACAATGATTTTCTTTGGATCTTATATCAGACCTACTTAAGGAACCAACAAGTCATTCTTAAAATATGCTACTAGAAAATTCTTCCAACAACTGGACCACATTTATGGTCAAAGAAGAAAACAAGGGAATGTAAATACTGCTAAAATATTATTGGTCATCATAATCTATAGAAACGACCACATTTTGCATAAACTATGAATTGTTACTTGTCTATAATTTATAGGATGGATTTTTCTATTGCCAGAATTAGTTCTGAACATATTCATAAAGACAACTCCGGGAAAAGCTCACGGCTACCTTGTGGGCTAGCCAATTCTTTCTAAAATGCTATAATTCTGTCCTATTGTTCTAGAAAGCAGGGGTAAATAGGTTTTATCTCAGCTTTATTTTCTTACGAACATCCATTTAAGTCCAGTCCTCAGGGAACATTTGTCAAATCCAGGATCATTCAGATCAAGCCAAGCACGGTGCCTTGGACAGAGCAGGCATTCAATAAATTTCTGTTAAATGAATTTAAAATGTGAGAAGGCATGACGATATTACAATTCTAAGTAAACCTTGTTGATTTTAAGAGCATTTCACATTAGATTTCAAATACCTCAGGGAATATTTGGACACTTCTTTCGTTTAAGGTACTACAGTCAGGCTAAGATGTATGAGGACAAAGGTAAATGTGTCCGGTGATGACGAGGAGAGTGAAGGATGCAGCTGCCGTAGCAGAGGCGGGAGTGAGCATGTGCGGGGCACGGCGCAGCGCGCTGAGCTGGGGATGCTGACGGCCTATTCTGGCACATCTGGAGCAGGCTGGGGGTGAGACGGAGAGAAATGCAGCCTCCTCATAGACCAGAAGGCTCCACACTCTTACCCTTTATGCTGACAGGAACCCTGTGTGTGTTTATACAGGGGAATTACATGACACGTTTGTGTTAGAAAATCACTCTTGCGCAACTGTAGGGAACAAACTGGTGACTATTACCACCGCCAGGCAACTGAAAGGAGGGTCTGCGACAACAAGCAGACATCACGCATGTGCCGACTTCCTGTCTTTTATCTTCTACAGATGGTGACTTCCACCTCAGAAATATCTTTATCAGGCCCATGCATTTTTACTATTTAACCCCCTCTATCTGCTCTCCCTTCCAACTTCTGGCCAGTTACTTTAGTTAGGATTCTTTCAAAAAATTCTCTCCCACATAATTCATCCTTTCAAGAAATTTATTTGAGTGCCTCTTAGATACCCCAAACCTCTGAAACTTGAGTTCCAAAATTGTTCCTATCTTGGTTCTTTTTGTACGAAAAAAAAAAGAGGAAGAACTATAATAAAGCTCAGTCCTCTATGAATGCCATTTTCCCCAGTCACTAATTTAGGTTCTCTGTGCTCCCCAACCTTTGCATACGCACGGGTGGGGGGGGGCAGGGCGGGGGAGGGACGCAACTAAGAAGATGTGACTTCCATGACAACCTACATCCACCCCTTCCCAGATGATACCCATAGCTTTCCAAAAGATACCTACCAGAAAGACAAACGTAAATCTATTTCCTTTCATCTTAAAGTACCCATCTTCATACCCATCAAATACGAAAAGGAAAGCTGTAATTTTTCCAGGTGGATCACATCACAATAAACTATAATACAACCTTGAAAGTTCCCCAAAGTTCATCTTCTATCTTAGCCTTCTTTAAATAATCTTTTTTTCCCCAAGTACCAGCATTCCGTTCAAATTAGCCTGTTTTCCTCTTTATTTTCACATACTGTTTTCCATCGTAAATGTCAATTCACTCTGTATTCTGGACTGAAGTTACCTTTGACCCTAACGAAGTTCATGAACCAAAGCAACCTACTTACAAAGGTAGTTCTGAAACTGTACTAATTTATCATTGGGAAACTGCCAGTATAAGAAGGCATTCAGGAGATAGTTTGATAAGAGCCCAGTCTCTAATAACAAAATATAATTGCCACTCTGTGTCTGCAGATGAGGGTTGGGATGACATAATTTCAAAGATTCCTTCAGACTCTCAAATTCTTTGATTCTATATCAATGCAGCAGAATTCTGGCATAAAAGCATAATATAGTACTGCTGTCTACCTCTGTTTCCGTCTTGCTGGAGAAAACTAGTTTAATGCTCATCCAACCGGAAAAAGTAGGCTGTAATTTTAAAAACGACAGCAAAATAGATTGATTGGCTATTAACTTTTTCCCGTGTAATAAAGGCTTCATAATTTACTCTTTTCTAACTCAAAGTCTTGCTCCTCAGGACCAAAGTGTGCCTGTTTTTGTTCTCTGGACTGCCAAAATTAACACTAAAGTTAAAATTATAGATGCCAATAAAACTACCACATGCAGTAGATACCGTGACTCATAAAAATGGTCAAACACGCCTGTAAAATGTACAGTGGGCACAGTGATAATACAGGTCTATTCCTTTCAACAAACTATTCATAGAACGACGAATGTGCCGAGTTTTATCTTCAATACCCTTGGGCCTGGGGAAATCATTAGCTCTCTGAGGTTAAGTGAACAGTTTCTCGGAGGCAGAACGAATCAGATGAATCTTGTGTTTTACAATTTAGTTCAATTTATTAACCCCGACTTTATGTATAGGTGTTGTTTTTGGTTCTTTTAACAGACGGTTCTTTTTTAAAAAGCTGTTCTAGAAAAACACACATCCCCTTCCTATACATCCTCTTGCAGACCGAAATACCCTTACAGGAGGGCAGAACACACAACCCCCATCAACTCACACGCTGCTTCATTTTAAGTAGCTTTCCCTTGAAACCGAATTACTATACTTGACTTTCAAATGTTTGTATCTGAAATTTAAAAGGCACCCAGCATTGAAAAAGGCATTTTTACCAGTTTACTGTATGTCTGGCTTAAATGCCACTGATCTCAGAAATTAAAGGCTGAGTCTTCATTGCAATCGTTGATGGCAGTAAAGTTGACAATAAAAAAATTTTTTGGAAAATTTAGAAACTCTCTAACAGCTTTTCTAAAGCTCCCTGGTGCTTTCTTTCAACACTTGATGGAGTTCTCTTAAAGAAGGTCTAATTCCTAAGCTTATTATTTAGATAAACTGTTTTAATTCAAAAGAAAATGTAAATACGAGGCTCTCATTAATAATACTACAGTTAATGGTGTCTATTAGCCATGACTTACTAAGAAACTTCTAATGAGAGTTAAATAAGAGTGGTCATGGTGGCAGATGGCAGATACACACACACACACACACACACACACACACGGGTTAACGTCCACCGTATCACCTGAATCTGCTTAGCAGCCTGTCTAATGCAGAGATGCACTAGGTGCGATGACAAATCAGCCGGCTCATTGGTTTACAGAAGAAACCTATTATGTTCCTGAGGCTACAAGCTTTCATTAGTCCTATTAGCTACTACTCTTGCTACTGAGATTTGACGACTGATGAAAAACTGTCATAGGATAAGCAGAGATGGACAAGCCACAAAGCGTGGAGAATCAGACAGAGGAGGCAATCAGTGGACAGGGAGAAGTGAGAACTCTGTAGTTCGGGAGCTGTCTTCACCATCACCAAGGATGATGACAGACATCTCTCTAATCATAGACCTCGAACACTTCTGGATCGTTCCGCTACTGCGATAGATTTGTAGCTGAAAAGTCACAATGAAAATATGAGCCATCGGGCCAATTATCCGTTTCCATAATTCAAACCTTTGCTAAGAAGTCTCCACGTTATAACCCGAGTGGGGCGTATGTGAGGCACTATGGAGTAAAACACTCGCACATTGGGCACTCAAATGTTGCTGAGTAAATAGGTACCACACATACAGACGAGACAGGGTAAGACCCTGCTCACCGCCGAGATGTTTCCCATCAACAGCAGCTTCCTTGCTCCCTAGTCCCTCATCCAGGGCTAAGTGAAGACCATTTACCACCAGCGATAAAATCATGATGAAATACCAGTCCTAGATGACAACAGGTAATAAGAGCTCTCAGATGTCATGCAATTCTGCAAGGCACCTGGCTAACAAGAGTCCTGTGCAATAGAGTGTCTTCTTTTTCTTCATTATAAGCGCATCATGTAGGACAGAATCCAATGCCCTATGTTAAGCTATCACACACTTCTCTTCCTTCTCCGTTCTGTATCAGAACCTAGCCTAACGCCAGAGACATCAGATGCTCCAAATTCTGCTGCTGATGATCCTCAACTATAGTTCAGTACGTCAGCGTCAAGTATCCAGGGTCACCCGCTTTCACTCTTTCTAAGTTAGAAGCACCACAGCTGATGCTCAACCTTTGTTTTCTTTGCTTCATCTGTTTAGGTCCCAACTATACTGTAACCAATTTCTGTAAAATACAGTTGTAATAGAACCAGAAGGCCTAATTAAGGGCAGTTCAAATATATACGTTGATAGTTCCCAAATTACAACCAAATCATACAGAATGACTGCCACCAACTCCCCAACGAAGGAACACCTACCACCCCTTCAAGCTGTCATTGACAGAACTATAGACAAGTACACAGGGATGAAAGAGTACAAAAGGCCAGACAGACACACACACAGAGAAAACTCCCAACTCACTGTACCGGAAGTACCTTTTCTCTCCAAAGTCTGGCATTACAAGACAGTGGCAGAGGCCATGGACTCTAAGCCACAACTTTAAGTTCAGAGCCCAGTTCTGCTCCTCATTAGCTGTGTGATTTGGAGCAAATTAATTCATTTTCTGAGTCTCACTGTCTTCTTTTGTAAGGTGTACACAGTGATGTTCACCTTGTAGAGTTATTGAGGGGATTAAGTGCTGACATGGTCCCTGACACCTAATAGATATTTAATAAGTAGTTAGTATTAACATGATTGTCCCCAAGCCTATCTAAATTTATTCAACTTACTCTTTTTTTTTTTTTTTTTTTTTTTTTGCGGTATGCGGGCCTCTCACCGTTGCGGCCCCTTCTGCTGCGGAGCACAGGCTCCAGACGCACAGGCTCAGCAGCCATGGCTCACGGGCTCAGCCGCTCCGCGTCATGTGGGATCCTCCCGGACCGGGGCACGAACCTGTGTTCCCTGCATCGGCAGGCGGACTCTCAACCACTGCGCCACCAGGGAAGCCCAAACTGCCTTTCTTCTTAATCAACTATTTGTTGAGTGCTTTCCACGTGCAGAGAACTGCTAGGAGATGGGAATTGTAGAGAAAGGCACAAATCTTGATCCTTGCCTTCAGTGAGCTTATAGTTTAGGTGGGGAAACATGATATAAATGTGTAGAAATGTAAGCAATTATAATATGTTCAAATTACTGTTTAAAATGTCCTTAGAAGAGATGTAAGAAGAAAATCCTTGAATGGCTAGCAAATTAACTCCTATAATTCCTATAATAGGAATCTGGTCTAATTATATCTATGTAGCTGTCTATCTAGAGAAGTTAATTCTATAACAGGACTAAGAAATGACCTCCTGCTGGAGTATCAGAGAAAGCCCTTCTGTGGGAGGGAGATTTTGAATAAGGTATTTAAGGATGAGTAGAACTGATGGGTGTGGGGACATTATATTCTCAGCATGGTATGATGTGATCAAACATCCTTTGAAACTGACTCAACATCCTCAACTTTGCTTTGAAAATGCCAAGTACTAGGCACAAACAAGACACATCTTTACAATGAAGAAAGGAAACAAACATTCTTTCCTTCTGTGAGAGGGCGAGCTATGGGGGTGGATATGAGAGCAAATAGAAAAGAGATGTTTGAGGGTCCTGTCCAGCGTACGGTTTGCATTATTCTAAAATGTTCTAATTATTATTACAAATGCATTTAACATTCTCAGAAATATTTTTTTTAACAGAAAGCGCTAAAACCATAAATTGGATGAAGTGGTAAAACCATGCTTTCAGATTTGCCAAGTTTCGCTTTGGAAAGGTAGCATGTCATGTACATTGGAGGACCAAATGTTACCACCTCACTATTTAAAAAGAAAAAAGAAAAGCTTTTGTGTGAAAAGCCCATGGACGTCGTAAGAAAACAGCTCTGTAATCGTCTGGATCCTACAACAGACTATGATGAAATACGCTTACTTCCCCAGCAGTTAACAGCTACCTCTGTCTGATGTTGGAAGCAGTCCCCGAGCATATAAAGCAGGCTTTCTTGGATTTTAGTGCATTGCGTGTAGGTTAACAGGCCAAATAACACACCAAATTTAGGGACTATACTGAAAAGAAAAAATTTCAAAAAATATTTACTGAATGCCTCCATCCGAGGAGTGAAAGAGATATTACCGCTGATGGAAATCTGGAGCCGTTTAATTATTTCCTATTTGCACATCCTACAGCTGACTCTGGTCTCTGATGTGAGGCTGTGACATGAATCATGCTGGCGAGGCTGCGTCTGGTGGGCACCTCCATGAAGCACTTCTACTGCCTAAGACTGAGGCTGTGGAGGGATTATCACAGCAAGACCATGTTTCAGAGGACAGGGCACCCTTATTGAGGGAGCTGATTACCATACATTTGTATCCATTTCCATACAAAATATGGCTACATTTTACCATATTTCTTTGCACACAACAACTCTTGAAAGAAAAGCAGGGGAGACCTACCTGACCCTTTCTGGACTGGCTCCATCCCCCAGGTAGCTTTGGCACTAAAGCCTGGTGCATGCTAGGGGGTAGTATTCAGGCACAAGGAAGAGCCAGTAACAGAAACGGATGTCCTAGAATCTGGAATAAGAAGAAAGAGTAAACTTTCAAGTCATAATATCCTAAATGAGCATTTCAGGTTGGCTACTGAGGGCACGTGGAACCCAACAGGAATCTGGTACTTTACCTTGATACGTCTACTTGGAAAAAAAAATGAGTCCCCCAACTCTCAGCTCTTCTGACAATTCAGGGCTGGAGATGCTGATACAAGTTCAGTTCAAAAGCTGGCAGAAAGCACCTTTAAAAAGCTTTATGAATGGACTTTGCTGGTATGATTTTAGAGGGAAAAAATCCTCTTTTCCGTTCTTTCCTCCTATTTGCCTGGAACAACTGGCGTCCCGTCCCATACCTATAGTCCCGTCTATCGTGGCCACCGGTCCTGAGCCAATATCCCACTGCAGTGCCTTGGGCATCTGCAGCGTCACTCCTCTACTGCCTTGTTCTCTGCAAAGTGAAGTCATAGGGCCGGGTCAGCTAACCTGACTTCTCATTACCCTGCCCAGAATCCTTTGTGAGCTGAAGTGAGTCATCACTCCAAGAAAAGCTACAGCCTCTGGTTGTTGGCAGGGGCTCCTCTGTCTGTGAAATGCGGAGACTCTGGGCTGGGAATGCACCCCAGGCCCGGGGCTGCCAGGGGCACATCCTCCTCTCCAAGGAGCCCAGGCCCCCTCCCATGCATTGAGCATCAACTCAGATCTTTTCATCATGAAAACAGGGAAAAGGGCAAATACCTCCGGATGTTTGGAGAAAACACACACACACACGTTAACAAGGATTTGGCATCATACACTCACCAGTTCATAATTATAAACCTGACACATGCGCTCTCTTTTTTTTTTCTTTCTTTCTTTTTTTTTTTTTTAAGGCTGGCTTTTCATTGCAGAGAAGGACGTGTCTCCCTCCTGTGTGTAAGAGGCGGTTCGACTGTATCCCGGATCAAAGTTCAGCTGCAGCGAGCTATCTGTCATAAATTCCAGTTGCCGGGCAAGTCCTTGCAAGCCTAGGTCGCATCATTCCCGATGCAGTGCCGGCCGCCTTGCAGCAGAGACAGCCCGGGAGCCAGCACAGCTTCTGCCAGGAGAAGGGCGGCATGGGGAATGAGGTCACTGTGTCAAGAGCTCGTTCTCCCCGTGAGGTGCCCCTGAGCTCCCAACACCACGCAAACCACGGCGGGGAGGGGGGTGGGATGATGCACAGGGTTTCTTTTACATTGCTGCTTCCTCGGCTTTTTCTCTTTTCTTTTTTAGAATTTCTGTGCCTCAGATCGGTAAGGCACAAAAAAGCCATTCCAGATCTGTGCAAAAACATCCTTTTCACTGCACTGTTTGTACTGCACCACACGCTTGGTGAGCCCCACGCTGAATCGCTCAGGCACAGGCACGTGTACACATTGTATTTACACACCCACGGACACACGGACACACAGAGGAACTTATTTCGACAGAACCGTAGAGAAAATGATTCATATCTGTTTACAGTACAAGAAACGACACAGAAATGGCTCGAGACGGAAAAGGGGTGGGAGTTGGGAGAGAGGAAAGGAGGAGAGGAGTATCCACCATCCCGTTAAGACCACAGAAAAATGGAGTCTGAGAGGAAAAGAACAATTAAGAATGACGTGAATGCTGCTGTGTTGGTACTAATTCTGCCCAAACTCCCCCAAACAAAATAATACCCAAACAGGCACCTCTCACTAGCTCCACTCAGGAAACAAAGAGATACCGATCAATTATCCCCCACTCCGAATTGAAGTAGATTTGGGTAGCTGAGGATGTCTGCAGAGCAAATTCTCCCACATCCTCATGAATACGGTAGCTAACCAACAATAAAGATGAAGTCTAGGATGAGACTGGAGCTGGGAGGTACAGCAACGTAATGGATCTCTCAGCAAGGCTATCCCGAATCTCTGAGTTAGGAGGTTGCCGGGCTAAAGCTCCACCAGAATCACAGGGTGTCTTCGCACCTGTGATTTAGCCCGTCTTCAAGGCCCTCTTCCCTCAGAGCTCGGGCCTCGTCCAAGCCAGGCACATCCTCCGGTGAAGGCTTCCCCCGCCAGCTGAGTCCTGGAACCCCACACAGTGGTTCCCATTCTGCCCTCGGAAAGCTAAATGATGGAGAACCCTCTTCTGTCTGCTAACTCAGCTGATGGCTACACATAATAATCCCGTGCCTACACTCTAAGCCGTCTCTTCTCTAGCTGCCCACAGTGTGGGACACCGTAGGTACGTCTATGTGCCTTTATGGATCTGCTGGTATGTTCCATCTCAACATTATTAAATAAAGCTTCTTCAGCTCCTTCGACCACCTGACACTTTTCAAATCCTCTGCCCTCCTGGTTCCTTGCCTTTGCTCCCGCTCGGGCGTATCAAACTCCCTCTAAAAACGTCATATGAAGAATGAGATAGACTCTAACTGTGTCTCCCCACGGCACCATCACCTCCCCCGCTCCGGGCTCTATATTCACCTGATCTAAGACAGTGGTAGGCGTTCGGCTATTGTCACACTTTCAACCCCTAGAGAACTTTTTCACATTATCTGCGATTAAATCAGGTCTCATTTATGCAATTTTAAAAAAAGAAAGAAAACGTCGTCAATTATGCTGTATTTGTCTTATCAGAAACAGTCTGGTTGTGATGTTCCCTTCCAATGTACTAATTCCTCTCCTTGGACATGCCACCTGAGCTCCCATCCGTGACAATGACTCAGTCTGCGGCCCAGCGCCAGGGCCTCCTCCCAAGACAGCTCACCTTTACTCAACACTCTGAGCTTGTTTATGTTGGCAGTCATTATAAATCCACTGAAATCCACCTAACTCAGCCCATTCCTCTTAGGCATAGTCTGATCGCTATAAGGTCCGAAGGCACGCCTAATAAATAAACCCTGCACCTTAAGAAGGCAATGATGTACTATATAAAAGCTAAGATCTATATCGAGGTATCTTGACCTCTGGCACTCTAAGAGCATCTAGGGAAGCAGCTCTAGGTCACTGGACCACCTCTCGACAGCTAAAATCTCAAGTTTCCTCTATGACATAGAAAAGGTTAAGTAAGTGGACAAATATTTTCTAATATCCAAGCGTGTATGCTTCCATCTCTATGTGGGCCTACTATGCCCGCATATAAAAACTCATCCAAGCTTTATAAGGACCCACTAAGGTAAGTACTGTTATTAGCACCGGTTTAAAAAGCAATTAATTGCCCTCCTCAAGCTTCCACAGCTGGTTAAGTGGCAGAGGCAAGATTTGAACCTGGGGCAGGAGGCCTCAGAGGTCTGCCTGTCGACTACAGCCACTGGAAACAAAATTTAAAAAAAAACCATAACTCCATCCCTCAACTTTTACCTTTAAATGGAAGCCAATTCCCTTTGTCAGCACATGAGGCCAGTAAGGTGAGGCTCCCAGGCTGGGGGCAGGTGCCTTTGCTCAGTTCTCTAGCCCCTGATGGAGTGTGTTCCAGCCTCAGCCACTGACTGTCATCGAATGGCCATGCAAAGGGGTGCAACTGACCCGTCAAAGCCATAACCTCCTTTTGCAGTCCTACTAATACGGAGATGAGTTTTACTATGGACACTCATTAGCCTCAACTCAGAAATAAAGGCAAGAAATCAAGGCACTCTGATGTCTTAGATGCCAGTCTCTGATGGAGAGGTGCACACAAGAATCAACTACAGACGTAATTAGCAGGCCTTCTCCTCCGCCTGGTACCTTCTGCTCCTCTGAATAACAGAATCAGTGTTACAGTCAAGACTTGCGAACCTCAGATAGAATATCGCAGAGGTGATCTCCTCAGCTGATGAGGTGTAGGCAGAGGCTGCGCTCGGCATGTGGCTGGTTCCTCAGCAGAGGGTTAAGTAGCAGCACCAGTAGTGACACAGTCACGCAGGATCTTTAAAGAACGCTTTGATGCCTAACGGTAGAGCACGGTCTTAGGGAGACCGTACTTGATAAAACGGAGAGCCACGAAATGCCCTCAAATCAATGAAAGATATTTATTAGGGGCCTAACTGCAAACATTTAAGACAGTGTACACAAGGCAGGGTATATACGTGAGTACACAAACCTTTTCATGAACAAATGACATGGTATCCTCTCTCAAGAAGCTTCTAATGAACTCGAGGAGATAAGATATTCACACATAAAGAGCACCAAGAATACAAGACAATGTCTGTCAAAAGGGAGGAACAGGTAACAGGTGCCTCTAAAAATGCAGGAGAAAGAGCCTGTGCTGAAGCAGTCAGGAACGGCTTCCAGGCAGGACAAGCTCGTCCTAGCATCTGGACAACAGGGAAAGGGCATACCACCAGTTAGAACGTGAGCTCCGTGGAGAGAAGGATTTTTGCATGCTCTATTGTTTACAGATGCATTCTTTTTTTTAATTGAAGTAGAGTTGATTTGCAATGCTGTACCAATCTCTGCTGTGCAGCAAAGTGACTCAGTTATACACATAGAGACATTCTTTTTTATATTCTTTTCCATCATGGTTTATCACAGGATACTGACTATAGTTCGTGTGCTATATAGTAGGACTTTGTTGTTTATCCATCCTATATATAATAGTTTGCATCTGCTGATCCTAAACTCCCCATCCATCCCTCCCTCACCCCCACTCCCCCTTGGCAAGCACAAGTCTGTTCATACAGATACATTCTTGAAGGGTGCTTAGCCACCGGCAGGCAATAAATAAATCTGTGCTGAATGAATGAATGACCTGGAGAGAGGAAGTATGAACCAAGGTATGGAAGTACAGATGGGAGGAGCATGAGGCAGGAGCAGAGTGTTCATAGCAGGGCACACAGGGAGAGGAGGGAAGAGGAGGTGTCCTCAGATCCGATTAAGAAGAGTCTTTGAACGAATAAGAAAATGACCCACCTGATACCTGCAATAAATTTCACTTATTTTTTATAGCCTTAATCAATCTCCCCCCCTAAGAAGCATTACCCTATCTCTAAAAACAAGTATTTATAAGCTGACGGCAGCTCATTAGAGGGAAGCTATGTTGACGGCATGGTCAGACGTTGCCCACCCCCGGGGTCTTCTCCACCTCCCATCACCACGGAGAAAGAAGTCTCTGATGCCAGGACTCTCTTCCCTTTGCAAAACTGTACCAATAGAGAAGAAAAAAAAATCCTAGTCTGTAGCAATATTATATTAAACCTACCCTAATTCAATGTAGTTCAACTCGACCAACATTTACTAAATACAACGTGGAAGACTCTCTGCTTGTCGCTGAGGTCAGTACAAGGATGAAGTTACAGCTCCTGTCCTCACAGTTTGGCATCAACATCTGAGTCATTCAAGGCAAAGAGGGACAGAGTGCCACAAGAACAGCGAAGGATGGTTATTTCTCATACAGGAGAAAGACGGCAAGGAAGCATGGAGAGAACTGGGTGGCGTTTCAGGAACAAGGCAGCAGTTAAGGGACCCCAAAGATGGGTAAGGAAAGGGGGAGGAAGAGAAAAGCTGGAGACGTCTTTCCAGGCAGTGGAGCAGCGTGCACAGTGCTGACGTGGAGCAGAGAGTCCAGGAGGTTCTGGAGCATGGCTGATGGTCTGTCTAGCGTGGCTAGAGTGGACTCACAAAGGAGGTGGGTAGAGATGAAGCCAAAGAGTAAGTCAGGCTAGATAAGATTTTGAAGAGCATGAAATTCTAGGAGAAAAAGGCAGTTTTTACAGGGGAGTGATGCTACCGACGCTGAAAGTTTAGGTTACTCTGGCAATGGGGTATGGGACGCATGGAAAGAGAGAAGATAATTAATTACTGAGACAAGGGAAGGGCCAATGATTGTGAGAGACCAAATGAGATGCAAAGAGGGCTTAAACAAGGAACAGAGAGAGGCACAGAGATATGAGGTACTTTCCTGTTTCACAAAGGGACTGTCCAAAGTTTCCAGCATGAAAATCAGAAATGCATTTCTCGAAGTACCATGTACACCGAACACAACTTGCCTAGAATCTGTCCAACTGTCTGTGCTATGGTGATAGTCTGACATCTGGAGAAGTGCCCAGGGTAGAACATTAGTTCAAACTGACAGATAAAGGGAAGAGACGAAACCCTGTAAACAAAAATCCTTGGGCACCCGTGACAGATCAGACTTTCCTGGTTACACAAAAGCTGGGGAAGGGGTACAAATTAAAACTGCAGTGAAAGTGGTTTCAAAAACAGAAAGCTCCAAAGTTTTCAAGGTCTTTATAGCCCAGGGTTTACTGAGTTATGTGCATTTTTATTATGGTGGAAGAAACAATTTCAATTAAGTTGGATTTGATGCAGCACGGTATAGGCAAGGAAACTCAACATTTAAAGAACACATACACTTGGTACCCAAGTGTTAAAGAGCATCGGTGTGAACACAAACTGAAGAGCGTGGCTCTTCCATGTAACTTCATAAAATTTTCAAACGTCTTTGGATCAGTCAATTCTCATAGGATTAGGAACACAGAATAATGGCATTTTCGAGCTGGAGGAGACAGAAAGTCATCTCGTATGTTATCATTTTTGATTGAAGATAATCCTAGGGGCCAAGTGGGGAAGATGACTTGCCCAAGGTTACACAGAGTTAGTAGCAAAGCTAGAATTAGCATCCAGACCTCCTGATTCTCAGTGCAGACATCTCCCCACTACTCCACAATACCCTGTACAACTGATTCAAAGAAAATTAAACTCTAAGGCTTCTCCGATGCACTCTGGATACAATACAATAAATTAAGGAGGCAGATGCGCAGTTCTCCATACTACACACTGTGGGACAGATTATTTCTCTGTTCTCAGTTCTTCTAATCAATGTCCAAAGAAGGCAAGGAAGGAAAAAGATGAAAGTGAGAAAAACGGAGAGGCTGTGAGTTTTCAGTTTAAAAGACAGAGTTTAAATTGTCATGTTTTGATATTAAGTGGTAAGAAAACTATGGAAAAGTGTGGGGAAATGAGAGGTTACCCTTCTCAATTATGATTTTATTACAACAGCATTTGGATTTGTGGACTATTCACTTCCAACACACCTGAATGTATCTCAGACATTTCTACTTAGTATTTTCCATTGCACAGGATAATGAAGGGATGCCCAGAGAAGTTTGCAATACACAGAAAAAAAAAAAGATTCTGTTTGGAAGTCTCCCTGAAATTCATACAAGCTCTGTATTATACTCTCTAACATATCGCTTTTGTCTTAATAAAATTTTTAAAAATTGTATCCATTGAACAACATTCAACATTACTTTCCAAAACTGACAAGTGAACTGACCCTCTGGGAGGACCTCCACGTTGATCTTGAGGTTGTATAAACCTGCAGTATAGGGCCCCGGTCCCCGGAGGCAAATATGCCCTCAATTTGAGAAGCAACAACTACATCTGAAAATACACCTGAAAGAGGTATTTCCCAATTAGCTTTCAAAGTTATCATCAGTATTTCTGTTGTTTAAAGATATACCATGATTGGGTCCTAGAGCTCTTTTAGCTGGAATTAGTTAGAAGGTCAAAGAGCTGAGAAACTGAATTACTTTATCACTGGCTTATTTAATTATGACCAAGTTATCCTCTCTGTGGGTTGCATTCCTCCTCTGTAAGATGGAATCGGGGAAAAAAATATGAAAGTTGCAAAGGCTGCCATATTTTTTCAAAGGAGACATATCTCCAGAGCTAACCTTTGACCTCAAGGTGCTTCCAATTAACTAAGGAATGAAAAGTAAACACACATGAAAGGAAGGTATCACAATACTTCCCCAAGAAAACTATGAATAAGAGGGGAAAAATGACTGAAACTAAGTCCAGATGGACTGGAAAGTAAAGAAATACCAGCCAAATCTTTCCATCATGAAGCTGAACTCGGCGTACTGGGTTATATTCGTATTTCCTACAGGCTCCCATAGAACCTGTCAAAAGGGGTGAGCCACTAAACCAACACACGCTTCAGAGGAGTTGAGTCTTTCCATGGACTGCTTTCCTGACATTTCAATACACCCTGGTCTGACTGCAACTAATGGCTACTCTATCCCTATTCCCAGAATGAGAACAGGGTTCACTGTATCTTCAGTACCCCAAAGAGTGGTTTCAGCCCCTAAAGTGATCAAATATTTGCTGACTGAAAACAAAACATTATTTGGGTTCATTATCACACACTTCTCCGTATCCACTAACTTCTTTTGCTGACGTCAATCCTCAGGGTTACCTCCACAAATCGTCTTATAGAATTTAGATCATACACCTTTATTAATAAAGTGTTTATAAAGCTAGGGAAAAAAAATCATAAAATCCTGATGTCAAAAACTACAAGCCAGTCATATTTCGCATTTATCTCTCTATAATGAATACATGAAACTAAGAGCATTTCTTTGTTGCCTGGGATCACAGTGTTTATACAATGTATTTGCTCAGTGTAATACAGTAGCTACTGGCCACATGTGGTTACTTAATTTAATTTAAACGAAATTAAGTTTAGTTCCTCTATTTCACGTGTTCAGTAGCTACATGGCGCTAGTAGTCAGCATACTGGACACAACACATAGAGAACATTTCCATCATTTCAGAAAGTTCCACTGATCAGTATGATCTGGTTCACTGAGAAGCGATCACAAGACTATCAGGTATCATTCACTTTGACCATGAAAACCTATCATTTTTAAAACATAATTTAAAAAATTAACATATGCAAAATCAAGGACTTTTTTTTAAATTTATTTTTTATTTATTTTATTTTTGGCTGTGTTGGGTCTCTGTTGCTGCACGCGGGCTTTCTCTAGTTGCGGCTAGCGGGGGGCTACTCTTCGTTGCGGTGCGTGGGCTTCTCATTGCAGTGGCTTCCTTGCTGCAGAGCACGGGCTCTAGGCGCGCAGGCTTCAGTAGCTGTGGCACGTGGGCTCAGTAGTTGTGGCTCCCGGGCTCTAGAGTGCAGGCTCAGTAGTTGTGGCGCACGGGCTTAGTTGCTCCACGGCATGTGGGATCTTCCCAGATCAGGGCTCGAACCCGTGTCCCCTGCATTGGCAGGTGGATTCTTAATCACTGCGCCACCAGGGAAGCCCTCAGACATCTTAGTTTTAAACATAATCAGGAAAAATACTGGTTGGAAATTTGCAAACACAAAAAGTGCTTATCTTTTGGTTGGTGAGATTACAGCTGACCAGATTTGAGATTTTTCCAAATTTCCTAACGCTTCTGTACTGAATATGTGTTACTTCTTTAATTAGAAAAAAAATTTTTTGATGTCATTTAAAATATTTGCCCCTTAAATCAGACATTCTGAGGTCCTTTCCAGTCCTTTTCTTGCTGCAGTGGGGACTGCACACTTGCCTAGAATTTTGTACTCCTCCTCCAGGTAGGTGATATTGATAGAGCGATGTTTGGAATACCAGGGCTACTGCTCAGAGAATTCTTCACTAATTTTTTGGGGTCAATCCACTTCTTTCTCCCAAGGCGGCTCCAGGTAAAATGCTTCGCCCTCTGATTAACTGCAATTTTCTCTTTGTTGTCTTTCAGAAGGCTGACTGGTAACACACACCATCCAGGGAACCCCTATTTTTTTTTCTGAATTTAATTTTATTTTTTTATATAGCAGGTTCTTATTATTCATCAATTTTATACACACCAGTGTATACATGTCAATCCCAATCTCCCAATTCATCCCACCACCCCCACACCCCCGCCACTTTCCTCCTTGGTGTCCATACGTCTGTTCTTTACATCTGTCTCTATTTCTGCCCTACAAACTGGTTCATCTGTACCATCTTTCTAGGTTCCACATATATGCGTTAGTATACGATATTTGTTTTTCTCTTTCTGACTTAATTCATTCTGTATGACAGTTTCTAGATCCATCCACGTCTCTACAAATGACCCAATTTCATTCCTTTTTATGGCTAAGTAATATTCCATTGTATATATGTACCACATCTTCTTTATCCATTAGTCTGTCAATGGGCATTTAGGTTGTTTCCATGACCTGGCTATTGGAAACAGTGCTGCAATGAACATTGGGGTGCATGTTTCTTTCTTTTTTTTTTTTTTTTGCGCTACGCGGGCCTCTCACTGCTGTGGCCTCTCCCGTTGTGGAGTACAGGCTCTGGACACGCAGGTCCAGTGGCCATGGCTCACGGGCCCAGCCGCTCCACGGCATGTGGGATCTTCCCAGACCGGGACACGAACCTGCGTCCCCTACATTGGCAGGCGGACTCTCAACCACTGTGCCACCAGGGAAGCCCGCATGTTTCTTTTTGAATTATGGTTTTCTCTGGGTATATGCCCAGTAGTGGGCTTGCTGGGTCATATGGTAATTCTATTGTTACTTTTTTAAGGAATCTCCATACTGTTCTCCATAGTGGCTGTATCAATTTACAATCCCACCAACAGTGCAAGAGGGTTCCATTTTCTCCACACCCTCTCCAGCATTTGTTGTTTGTAGATTTTCTGATGATGCCCATTCTAACTGGTGAGAGGTGATACCTCGTTGTACTTTTGATTTGCATTTCTCTAATAATTAGTAATGTTGAGCAGCTTTTCATGTGCTTCTTGGCCATCTGTATGTCTTCTTTGGAGAAATGTCTATTTAGGTCTTCTGCCCATTTTTTGATTGGGTTGTTTGCTTTTTTAATATTGAGTTGCATGAGCTGTTTATACATTTTGCAGATTGATCCTTTGTCCGTTGATTCGTTTGCAAATACTTTCTCCCACTCTGAGGGTTGTCTTTTCGTCTTGTTTATGTTTTCCTTTGCTGTGCAAAAGCTTTTAAGTTTCATTATGTTCCATTTGTTTATTTTTATTTCCATTACTCTAGGAGGTGGATCAAAAAAGATTTTGCTGTGATTTACGTCAAAGAGTGTTCTTCCTATGTTTTCCTCTAAGAGTTTTATAGTGTCCAGTCTTACATATAGGTCTCTAATCCATTTTGAGTTTATTTGCATGTATGGTGTAGGGAGTGTTCTAATTTCATTCTTTTACATGTAGCTGTCCAGTTTTCCCAGCACCACTTATTGAAGAGACTGTCTTTTCTCCATTGTATATTCTTGCCTCCTTTGTCATAGATTAGCTGACCATAGGTTTGTGGGTTTACCTCTGGGCTTTCTATCCTGTTCCATTGATCTATAGTTCTGTTTTTGTGCCAGTAGCATATTGTCTTGATTACTTAGCTTTGTAGTATAGTCTGAAGTCAGGGAGTCTGATTCCTCCAGCTCTGTTTTTTTCCCTCAAGACTGCTTTGGCTATTCAGGGTCTTTTGTGTCTCCATACAAATTTTAAGATTTTTTTATTCTAGTTCTGTAAAAAATGCCATTGGTAATTTGATAGGGATTGCATTGAATCTGTAGATTGCTTTGGGTAGTATAGTCATTTTCACAATATTGATTCTTCCAGTCCAAAAACATGGTATATCTGTTTGTATCATCTTTAATTTCTTTCATCACTGTCTTATAGTTTTCTGCATACAGGTCTTTTGTCTCCCTAGGTAGGTTTACTCCTAGGTATTTTATTCTTTTTGTTGCAGTGGTGAATGGGATTGTTTCCTTAATTTCTCTTTCTGATCTTTCCTTGTTAGTATATAGGAATGCAAGAGATTTCCGTGCATTAATTTTGCATCCTGCAACTTTACCAAATTCATTGATTAGCTCTAGTTGTTTTCTGGTGGCATCTTTAGGATTCTCTATGTATAGTATCATGTCATCTTCAAACAGTGACAGTTTTACTTCCTCTTTTCCAATTTGTATTCCTTTTATTTCTTTTTCTTCTCTGATTGCCATGGCTAGGACTTCCAAAACTATGTTGAATAATAGTGGCGAGAGTGGACATCCTTGTCTTGTTCCTGATCTTAGAGGAAATGCTTTCAGTTTTTCAACATTGAGAATGATGTTTGCTGTGGGTTTGTCATATATGGCCCTTATTATGTTGAGGTAGGTTCCCTCTATGCCCACTTTCTGGACAGTTTTTATCATAAATTGGTGTTGAATTTTGTCAAAAGCTTTTTCTGCATCTATTGAGATGATCATATGGTTTTTATTCTTCAGTTTGTTAATATGGTTTATCACATTGATTGGTTTGCCTATATTGAAGAATCCTTGCATCCCTGGAATAAATCCCACTTGATCATGGTGTATGATCCTTTTAATGTGTTGCTGGATTCTGTTTGCTAGTATTTTGTTGAGGATTTTTGCATCTATTTTCATCAGCGATATTGGTCTGTAATTTTCTTTTTTGGTAGTATCTTTGTCTGGTTTTGGTATCAGGGTGATGGTGGCCTCATAGAATGAGTTTGGGAGTGTTTCTTCCTCTGCAATTTTTTGGAAGAGTTTGAGAAGGATGGGTGTTAGCTCTTCTCTAAATGTTTGATAGAATTCACCTGTGAAGCCATCTGGTCCTGGACTTTTGTTTGTTCGAAGATTTTTAATCACAGTTTCAATTTCATTAGTTGTGATTTGTTTGTCATATTTTCTATTTCTTCCTGGTTCAGTCTTGGAAGGTTATACCTTTCTAAGAATTTGTCCATTTCTTCCAGGCTGTCCATTTTATTGGCATAGAGTTGCTTCTAGTAGTCTCTTAGGATGCTTTGTATTTCTACAGTGTCTGTTGTAACTTCTCCTTTTTCATTTCTAACTTTATTGATTTGAGTCCTCTCCCTCTATTTTTTGATGAGTCTGGTTAATGGTTTATCAATTTTGTTTATCTTCTCAAAGAACCAGGTTTTCGTTTTATTGATCTTCGCTATTGTTTTCTTTGTTTCTATTTCATTTATTTCTGCTCTGATCTTTATGACTTCTTTCCTTCTACTAACTTTGGGTTTTGTTTGCTCTTCTTTCTCTAGTTCCTTTAGGTGTAAGGTTAGATTGTTTATTTGAGATTTTTCTTGTTTCTTGAGGTAGGCTTGTATTGCTATAAACTTCCCTCTTAGAACTGCTTTTGCTGCATCCCATAGGTTTTGGATCATCATGTTTTCATTATAATTGGTCTGTAGGTATTTTTTGATTTCCTCTTTGATTTCTTCAGTGATCTCTTGGTTATTTAGTAACGTATTGTTTAGCCTCCATGTGTTTGTGTTTTTTACGTTTTTTTCCCTGTAATTGATTTCTAATCTCATAGCATTGTGGTCAGAAAAGATGTTTGATATGATTTCAATTTTCTTAAATTTACTGAGGCTTGATTTATGACCCAAGATGTAATCTATTCTGGAGAATGTTCCATGTGCACTTGAGAAGAAAGTGTAATCTGATGTTTTTGGATGGAATGTCCTATAAATATCAATTAAATCTATCTGGTCTATTGTGTCATTTAAAGCTGTGTTTCCTTATTAATTTTCTGTTTGGATGATCTGTCCATTGGTGTAAGTGAGGTGTTAAAGTCCCCCACTATTATTGTGTTGCTGTCGATTTCCTCTTTTATAGCTGTTAGCAGTTGCCTTATGTATTAAGGTGTTCCTATGTTGGGTGCATATAAATTTATAACTGTTATATCTTCTTCTTTGATTGATCCCTTGATCATTATGTAGTGTCCTTCCTTGTCTCTTATAACATCCTTTATTTTAAAGTCTATTGTATCTGATATGAGTATTGCTACTCCAGCTTTCTTTTGATTTCCATTTGCATGGAATATCTTTTTCCATCCCCTAACTTTCAGTCTCTATGTGTCCCTAGGTCTGAAGTGGGTCTCTTGTAGACAGCATATATATGGGTCTTGTTTTTGTATCCATTCAGCGAGCCTGTTTCTTTTGGTTGGAGCATTTAATCCATTCACATTTAAGGCAATTATCGATGTGTACGTTCCTATTACCATTTTCTGAATTGTTATGTGTTTGTTTTTGTAGGTCCTTTTCCTCTCTTGTGTTTCCAACTTAGAGAAGTTCCTTTAGCATTTGTTGTAGAGCTGGTTTGGTGGTGCTGAATTCTCTTAGCTTTTGCTTGTCTGTAAAGCTTTTGATTTCTCCATCGAATCTGAATGAGATCCTTGCCTGGTAGAGTAATCTTGGTTGTAGGTTCTTCCCTTTCATCACTTTAAATATATCATGCCACTCCATTCTGGCTTGTAGAGTTTCTGCTGAGAAATCAGCTGTTAACCTTATGGGAGTTCCCTTGTATGTTATTTGTCGTTTTTCCCTTGTTGCTTTCAATAATTTTTCTTTGTCTTTAATTTCTGTCAATTTGATTACTATGTGTCTTGGCATGTTTCTCCTTGGGTTTATCCTGCCTGGGACTCCTCTGCGCTTCCCAGACTTGGGTGGCTATTTCCTTTCCCATGTTAGAGACGTTTTTGACTATAATCTCTTCAAATATTTTCTTGGGTCCTTTCTCTCTCTCTTCTCCTTCTGGGACCCCGATAATGCGAATGTTGTTGCATTTAATGTTGTCCCAGAGGTCCCTTAAGCTTTCTTCATTTCTTTTCATTCTTTTTTCTTTATTCTGTTACGCAGCAGTGAATTCCACCATTCTGTCTTCCATGTCACTTATCCGTTCTTCTGCTTCAGTTATTCTGCTATTGATTCCTTCTAGTGTATTTTTCATTTCAGTTATTGTATTGTTCATCTCTGTTTGTTTGTTCTTTAATTCTTCTAGGTGTTTGTTCTTTAATTCTTCTAGGTCTTTGTTAAACATTTCTTGCATGTTCTTGATCTTTGCCTCCATTCTTTTTCCGAGGTCCTGGATCATCTTCACTATCACTATTCTGAATTCTTTTTCTGGAAGGTTTCCTATCTCCACTTCATTTAGTTGTTTTTCTAGGGTTTTATCTTGTTCCTTCATCTGGTACCTAGCCCTGTGCCTTTTCATCTTGTCTGTCTTTCTGTGAATGTGGTTTTTGTTCCATAGGCTGCAGGACTGTCATTCTTCTTGCTTTTGCTGTCTGCCCTCTGGTGGATGAGGCTATCTAAGAGGCTTGTGCAAGTTCCTGATGGAGGGACTGGTGGTGGGCAGAGCTGAGTGTTGCTCTGGTGGGCAGAGCTCAGTAAAACTTTAATCTGCTTGTCTGCTGATGGGTGGAGCTGGGTTCCCTCCTCGTTGGTTGTTTGGCCTGAGGCGACCCAACGCTGGAGCCTACCCGGCTCTCTGGTGGGGCCAATGGCAGACTCTGGGAGGGCTCACGCCAAGGAGCACATCCCAGTACTTCTGCTGCCAGTGTCTTTGTCCTCACAGTGAGCCACAGTCACTCCCCGCCTCTGTAGGAGACCCTCCAACACTAGCAGGTAGGTCTGCTTCAGTCTCCTATGGGGTCACTGCTCCTTCCCCTGGGTCCCGATGTGCACACTACTTTGTGTGTGCCCTCCAAGAGTGGAGTCTCTGTTTTCCCCAGTCCTATCAAAGTCCTGCAATCAAATCCCACTAGCCTTCAAAGTCTGATTCTCTAGGAATTCCTCCTCCCATTGCCAGACCCCCAGGTTGGAAAGCCTGACGTGAGGCTCAGAACCTTCACTCCAGTGGGTGGACTTCTGTGGTATAAGTGTTCTCCAGCTTGTGAGTCATCCACCCAGTTATAGGATTTGATTTGATTGTGATTGCAGCCCTCCTTCCATCTCATTGCAACTTCTCCTTTGTCTTTGGATGTGGGGTATCTTTTTTGCTGAGTTCCAGTGCCTTCCTATCGATGACTGTTCAGCAGTTAGTTGTGATTCCGGCGCTCTCGCAAGAGGGAGTGAGCGCATGTCCTTCTACTCTGCCATCTTGAACCAATCTCCTCAAGGACTTTCTTAATGTACACATTCTATAAGCTTTAGCACCTATGCAGATTTGTGTAACCATCATCACTATCAGGATAGAGTCAGATATAGAACAGTTTCATCACCCCAAAAAACTCCTTCACACTGCTCCTCACACACCCCTAATCCCTGGAAACAACCAATATGTTCCTCTCATTCTGTCTTTTCCAGAATGCCATATAAATGAAATCACACAGTATGTAACCTTTTGAGACTGGCTTCTTTCACTGAGCATAATGCTACTGAAATTCATCTATGTTGTATGCTGGGTCATACGGTAAGGGTATAAAAACCTTCATAAAAAACCACCAAACTATTTTCCAGATTGGCTATACAATTTTGCAATGCAACCAACAATGTAGTTCTAGGAACTTTTTTTGTGGATTTCTTGGGATTTCCTACATGGTCAATGATGTTGTCTGCAAATTAGAACAGTTTTATTACAACTTTTAAGTGTTTAGTTCTTTTTTTTTTAAGAATTTTTTTTTAAGGAATTCCAAATTGATGCTGAACAGGAATGGTGAAAGTGGCCATCCTTGCCTTGTTCCCAGACTTAAGGGGAAAGTATTCAGTTTCTCTATTAAGAATGATGTTAGTGCAGAGTTTTGTTCTTTATCACGTTAAGGTAGCTGCCTGATACTCCTAGATTAAGAGTTTTTATCGGGAATAGATATTGAATTTCATCAATTGCTTTTTCTGAATTAACTGATAACATCATGTGATTTTTCTTGTTTAGTCTTTCAATATGGTGTATTACACTGATTGATTTTCAAATGCCTTGCATTCCAGGGCTATTCCCCAACTGGTCGTGGTTTATTATTTTTATAAATTGCTGGATTCAATTTGCTAATATTTTGTGGAGGATTTTTCCATCTATGTTTATGAGGGACATTGGTCTGTAGTTTTCTTTTATTATACTATCTTTGTCCAGTTTTGGCATAAAGATAATGCTGGTTTCAAAAAATGAGTTGTGTCACCTCCTCCTCTATTTTTGGGAAAAGACTATGTAGAATTGGTGGTATTTTCCCATAAATTGTTTGGTAGAATTCTTCAGAGTTCTATCTGGACCTGTCTTTGGGTTTTGGTTTGCGGGGGAGGGTAAATTTTAACCATAAATTAAATGTATTTAAAGGATACAGGATCATTCAAGTAATTTATTTCTTCCTGGGTGAGTTCTGATTTGTCCTAAAAGAAACAACATTTCTTGCCATTTCATCTAAATTGTTGAATTTATGTGCATAGAGCTGTTTGTAGTACTTGCTTCTCATACGTTCGATGTCTGGGGGATCTGCAGTGATATATCCTCTTTCACTCCTAATATTGACAATTTGTGGCTTCTAATTTGCTTGTCCATCTGGCTAGAGGTTTATCAGTTTTACTGCTATTTTTAAAGAACCAGCTTTTGACGTCATTGGTTTTCTCCATTTGTTTTGTTTTCAAATTCATTGGTATCTACTCTTTACTACGTCTTTCCTTCTTCTTTAGATTTATTTTGCTCTTCTTTTTCTAGTTCCTTTACGTGAAAGCTTAGATTGTTCATTACAGATCTTCTTTTCTTTTTGAACATGAGCATTTAGCCTTTGTATTTCCTGCTGAGCCCGGCTTTGTCTTCTTCACATGAATTGTGATACGTTGTATTTTCATTTTTATTCACCTCAAAATACCTTCAACTTTCCCTGACACTTCCTCTTTGGTCTACGGATTACTTAGAAGCACATTGTTTAATTTCCTAGTATTTGGAGATTTATTGTTATTGATTTCTGTTAAATCAATAAATTTATTTAAATTTAAAATAAATTTAAATCAATATTGATTTCTGTTATTGATTTCTTGTTAAATTCCACTATGATAAAATAACATACCTTGAATTATTTCAATTCTTGTAATTGCTTTTAGGTTTCCTTTATGTCTCAGGATATCTGCTATCTTTGTGAATGTTCTCTGAGGATTTGAAAGGAACGGATATTTTGCTATTTGGAGGAAGAACTTTTCATAAATGTCAGTTAGATCTAGTTGCTTGATGGTATTGTTCAATTTTTCTATATCCTTACTGCTTTTCTACCTTTTTCTATCAATTACTGACAGAGTGGTTGAATTCCCAACTATAATCATCCATTTCTCCTTTTAGTTCTATCTGAAGCTCTGTTGTTAGGCACATACATGTTTAACATACTCTTTATTTTAAAAAAAAATTATTTTGATAAGAACTGTTTAAAATGAGATCATCCTCTTAACAAATTTTAAAGTGTATGATAGAGTATTATTATCTATAGGCACAAAGATGTACATCAAATCTCTAGAATTTACTCATCTTGCATTACTGAAATTTTGCACACCCATTTCCTCACTCCTCCAGCCCCTGGCAACCACTGTTCTGTTGTTTGCCTCCATAACTTTGACTATTTTAAATTATTCATGTAAGTGAAATCCTGCAGTATTCATCCTTCTGTGACTGGTTCAGTTATTCAGTTACTAGTTTGTTTCTTTGTTTGCTATTAAGTTACAGGAGTTCCTTACATATTTTGGAAATTAACTCCTTATCAGACACGTATGTGGTTTACAAATATTTTCTTCAGTTCTGTGGTTGCCTTTTTACTCTGTTGATTGTTTCTTTCGCTGTGCAGAAGCTTTTTAGTCTGGTGTAGTCCTACTTGTGTAATTTCGCTTCTGTTGCCTGTGCTTTGGGTGTCATTTCCAATGATAATCACTGAAATCATTCAATGACTATCATTGCCAAGACCAATGTCATAAAGCTTTGCCTCTGTTTTCTTCTAAGAGTTTTGTAGTTTCAGGTCTTATATTTAAGCCTTTATTCCAATTTGAGTTGATTTTTCTGTATAGTGTAAGAGATAAATATTGGGGAATTTACCCAGTTACTTTTATGTAATGTTCTTTATCCTCAGTAATTTTCTTTGCTCTAAAGTCTACTTTTTCTGACATTGATATGTCCACTCCAGCTTTCTCTCTTTTTTTCCAGCCCTGATTAATCCCTTCTATGTAATATTAGCTTCCATTTATTTATTTATTTGTTTGTTTTTTATTTGCATGGCATATTTTTTACCTTTTAACCTACTCATATCATTATATTTAAAATGTATTACTTGTAGGCAACATATCCTTTGGTCCTTTTTAAAAAATCCATTCTAATCATCTCTGTTATTCATTTGGTATGTTCATTTATATTTGGTGTAGTTATTTATATGTTGGAATTTAGAGCTACCATTTTATTATTTGTTTCATGTTTCTACTCTCATTCTGTTCCTCTGTTTTCCTTTCCTATTTTCATTTGGACTATCTGAATGTTTTTAGTAATATTTATTTATATAAATGGTATAATTATTCTATTTTATCTATTGAGTTTTTACTATATTTCTTTGTACAGTGCTTTTAGTTATTGTTCTAAGCATTTCAGCATACATATTTAACTTCACAGTCTACTTAGACTTAATATTTTACTGCTCCAAGTGACCAACCTTACCACCACATTGGTTTCTTTACCCTCCTCTCTTTATGCCATATGTATTACATGTATATACACTGAAAACTCCATCAATGCTATATCTGTTTTCCATCATCATACATATTTTAAAGAACTTAAGAGAAGAATGGTTAATTACATTTACCCAGATATTTACCATTATTGCTTTTCTTTCCTTCCTGACGTCCCAAGTTTTCCTCTGGTATTATTTTCTGTCCTTCAACGTTTCTTTTAGAGCAGCCCTTCTGGAAGTGAATATTTTTGTTTTCTTTTATCTGAAAATGTCATTATTTCACCTTCTTATCTGAAGGATATATTCACTGGATATTTTAAAAATACTTCATTCTGGGCTTTGTGGTTTCTAATGACAAATCTGCAGTCTTTTCTACTTGTTGTTCTATTATACGTTGTTTTTCTCTAAATGCTTTTAAGATTTTTCTCTTTTTAGTTTTCAGGAGTTTACAAGGTATCTGAGCATAGATTTCTTTCCATTTATCTTGATTAGGATTTGCTGGGCTTCTTGAATCTGAAAGTTTATGTCTTTTACCAAATTTAGGAACTTTCTGGTCATTATTTCTTCAAACATTTTTTCAAATCACACTAGAACTTTAATGACACAAATGTTAGACATCTTTGTTATTGACCCACACACCGTGAGGCTCTGGGGTTTTATTTTTGTTTTTTTTCAATCTTTTATTCTCTGTTGTTGAGATTGGATAATTTCTATTGATCTATCTCCAAGTCCACTGACTTTTCTATTATCTCCATTCAGTTATTGAGCCCATCCGTCAATGTTTAATTTGGGTTATTACATATTTCAGTTCAAAAATCCTACCTTGGTTCTACATTATACCCTCTATTCCTCTCCCCTCTACTTTCCCATTCTTTTCAAGAGTGTTTATCCACAGTTCTTGGACCATAATTATAGTCGTTGATTTAAAGCCTGTCTAATAAATCCAGCATGTGACACCTCAGCATTGGCAACTGTTGACTACCTGTCCCCATACAAATTGAGGTTGCCCTCCTCGCGACCCGTTTGGTGGTACTTCTAATTCTCATCTCCTTCCCCAAGCGGCCCTGCTACCACGTACTTTTCAGAGTCCTAAGAGCTGCTCCACGTCCTCTGTCCAGGGCTCCTGCTACAGTCAGTGGGAAAGCCAGGGTGGAGGGTACTTATCCCACCCTGCTCAGAAGTGGACTCTTCTTTGTGTTGTAATTACTTTTCATTGTTTAAATAACAATAATAAATAAATGATAAATACGCACTGCTAATAATAGAAGCAAATACGTTAACGTTGGTCTTTTTTTCCTTTTATAGGGACTTTCTTTTATTTTAGGATGTATTTAATTGAGTTCTTTGAAAAAAGTTCAGCCTCAAAGAGGTATCCTTTCAGTTCATCTATTTGCCAACATACCAAACAACTCCCCCTGCCCACCTCTGTGGAAATAGTAGACAGACATGTTAACTAGAATTTACCTCCTTTTTTTGGTCCTGGCCTCTTTGGCATAACATTTGCTTTAGACTCACTAATGAGCAGCTGAAGTGACTGACGTGGGTGCTGTCCTCTCATTCGCCAAGTCCATGCTCTGGCACGAGGACTAATGAGCTTTGTTATCAGTGTCAGAGGGACCAGGAGAAATGAGGCATGCACGCTACCCACACACCAGATCATTAGCAACAGATGTAATTACTGCCTGCCCTGCTTCCCTCTCTGACCCTCCCTCTTTCATCTACGCCTCCCAGAGAGAAGCAATGGGTGCTTCAAAGACTCCCCCCGCAGCCTTGGCTAAGGCCATTACAACTGAGACACACTGAGATTTTTACTCAAGTACGTCCAGTCCTCCTACTTTTACTTCACACTGTTGGCACTTGTGGTCCCCAGGGGCGTGTCCCTCAAAGTGGTTCATATCTGAGCCTGAGTAGCTTCTGTCCTCTATCCACTCACAAAACTGCACCAAAAGCAAAACTCTCAAACGTTACCTCCCAACAATTATACCCCCAGCCATAAATAACGTGACCCCTAAAGTCTAATGGCCTCCTCACCGGGGGATGCCACCCGATGGTTCCATTAAAAAGAGCTCTATGAAGGCAGTGTTCATATCACACGTCAGATTGTGCCTATCACACAGTATGATGTAGCTATGGCAGTTTCGTCATAACGGGACCGCCAAAGGCACCGTTGAACAGGAATTGTTAGTGGATCGCATGATGAGCGGGCAAAGCATATGTACAATCTACTCTATTCCTGAGTGGAAGCTCAAAGTCCCATCTGCAGCATGAGTACATTTGTTGGACAAGGTTTATGTAGAGGGGATAGACTTTCCTGCTCGGCCCAAACGAGGATTTTAATTCTGGCTACTGGCAGCAGCGCGTGGGTGGGGAAAATGAGGAAAGAATGAAGGGCCACTCAGCTCAAACTGCTTTACGTGGAGGCCCCCATGTTGCGAGTGGGGAGTCACCACACCTTCCTTAAGCGTATGCGGTGACTGCCCTTCCTTCTGCGTGATCCCCCCGTGACCCTTGAAGGGCAGACTCAGGTGAGGTGGGGGACGATGATGTGACCTGGGGTGGGGAATGGGGCCCCGGGGTGTCCCCTCAGTGAGTGACATGCTGTGCCTGGCGGGCCCTGAGCAGTGGGACGCCCAGAGGAGCTCCCCCAGCCACCTGAGAAAGCACAGCTCCCACTGTCCACCCTGGGCCTGGAAATCGTCGCAACGGAGTTATCAGTGTGGACACCTCTGAGAGGTATTCAGAGCACGAAGGCCACTGACAACGTCTAAAATGCGACCTTCAACACCATCGTTTACTGAAACAATGAGAAATTATAAAGTGAGTAGAATCTGATTTCTAAGTCAAACTCAGGATAGAAAATTCAACTGGAACCACACACACACACACACACACACACACACACACACACACACACACACACACACAGAGTTATAGAGAGAGAACGAGAGAGCTGGCAAGGATGTATAAAGTATTTTCTCGTATCTGCGCAAAGAGCAGCGTGCATAGTCTATATAGAGATGGGAATGGGTGACTGATGAGCTCTTTCCTAAGGTTTATTTAAATCTGTAGCCCTAGATCAATAGTTTCCATAACACCAGGGATGTACATTTACCATCTAAAAACTGCAAAGCCTGCAAATCATAACACCAGAGTCAATATACCAGGAATAAGTACAAATCAAACTCCTTTTTAAGAGTTAAGTGTTTCTGAACTATTGATATAACATAATTCTAAATTTATAAAATTTATCAGCAAAAGTTATCTGTATGCTCCTTTACAAAAAAGAATCATGGTACATTTTTTTCTTCCACATTTTAACTTTTCTTCTTTTCCTTGCTGATACAATCACTGCCATACCAAGTTTTCAAATTTTTATCGTCCTTTTGTTTTTCTGCTAATGTCTTTTTCAAGTACCACAAACACTGATGAAAGAGACTGTTCTCTTAATAATCTGTTCAGATTAGTAAATGTTTGTTAATTTTTAAAAATCAGCATGTCTACCACATTCATATTTTTAAATAAGGGAGTCAATTCTTATAGGAATAACAAAACTGTCCTCTTTAAAGTTCCACACCCCAGAAAATGCTTGTTTTAAGACCAAACAACTGATGAAGACACCATTCCCACTGTGATACTATATACTATTACTTTATGTTAGAAGCTAACATATTCTTGCTGCTATAGCGTAAAGATGTGTGTACTTTTGCAAGTATTTAAAATTTCACGTTCTTGTATTATATTATTTACCTTTTATCCCTTCCTGCCCCCACCAACCCAAACTAGTCTTAAGAAAGAAAGAAAGAAAAACTCCCTGGCAACAAAGCTCCTTTTGATCGATCAGCTTTGGGGCACAAAGCGGTCCGGAAAAAGTGTTAGTCTTTTCAGCACTGGGCTTGCAGCAGTGGAAGTGCCTGGATTTCTGTCTCCCGAGCTGTCCTGGGTTGGTCACCTGGGAGCTGGGTGGTCCAGACGGCTGGACCAGTACTTTCCAAATTCTGGCCCTACCTCTGTGCTTGACCGGACAATGATGTCACCAGTTCACAATAAAAAGAAGGAAAAATTAGGACGCCGTGGAAAATTGTTCATTGAAAGCTGCCTTTTACCATGCTGTTCTTTCCTCTTGTTTGCGTGTGTGTGTTCGTGTGTATATGTATGTGTGAGATGTCCTCGCTTTTCATGTTAAATGTCCTCTCTTTTATGATGATAATAGATGATATTTTTTTTAAAAAGTACTTTCTTGCCAGAACTAAAAGTTAGTGATCTTAAGTTGGTCTACACAAATCTCACTGAAATGCTTTTGGTCTCTGTGAGAACCGTCAGATTAGATTTCAGATTGACGGGAGGAAGGACATAGATTAAGTTGACAGTCCTAAATTGACAGCCCTAACACACAGCCTGCAGCCATCCCACACCCCATTTGTGAGGCCCGGGACTTTGAAAGCAAAGTGTTACGGATGCTGATATCTTCTTGATTCATAAAAGGCATGATTTTCAGCTACTTAATCAGCAGGTACTAATCAATAGTTTTTTACTAGATCGCCTCATTGTTTTCCCTTAAGCTTTGTCTTCTTCATTTTGTCTTTCTCTGCTTTTAAAAAACTGGACTTTCATCTTTCAGTTTCCAAGATTAACATTTCTAAGTCACCGGTGTGTAAGTTTTAATGTTCTCTACTTTTTTAGCACTCTATATTTCATAATCCAGAGCTGTTGATGTTTTGAATCCAATACAGGACTCTCACTACTTTGCTTCTTAGTATCACCGTTTTCACTACGTCCTAGAAGCCAACTATGTCTGACTTGAGAAAACTGAAACAAAACCAGCAAGACAATTGGAGCATAGGGCAATCAGCAAGTTATCTAAGTGAGGTACACCTTGGGCCCCACATATACAACTGTCAAGCTATGGTCAACCCCCTGGGTGGCCAGTGTATGTTCCAGTGTCTTTCCCACCGTCCTTCATTCATCCTTAAGGACAACCAAATACTATCATGTTCCCCTTTCCTCCTCTTGCACTGTTTACACTTTTCTGATAATGGCACGCACTATAAGCTTTTTCACTTGTGTGCACACACCCCAATCATCTTTAACCACTTTCCTCTCACTTCAAATGCCCACGTAGTACTTCAGAAGTTTTCTCCCTTCCCTCCTCCTATTAATAACAATATCTACACTTTATTGAGTGCCTGTATGTACCAAGCATTATCAAGGGGGCTGTAATATGCCATTTCATTTATTTGTCACAAGAACCTTATGAAATAAATACTATTATCTCCATGTTATACATGAAATCCAGGAGAGTTAGGGTCCCAGTCAATAAACAGGTTTAATAACAGATGATCATAATAACTATGATATTGATAGAGTTATATCAAGGGAAAAGGAAAAGGTTTTAAGCAAAATTTGACAAAGAAACAATATGCTTCCTCTTTTTTTTTTTTTGGTACACGGGCCTCTCACTGTTGTGGCCTCTCCCGTTGCGGAGCACAGGCTCCGGATGCGCAGGCTCAGCGGCCATGGCTCACGGGCCCAGCCGTTCCGCGGCATGTGGGATCTTCCCGGACCGGGGCACGAACCCGCGTCCCCTGCATTGGCAGGCAGACTCTCAACCACTGCGCCACCAGTGAAGCCCAACAATATGCTTCTTTTAATAGGTCTCAAAAGTACTTAGATTAAGCTGCAATTTCCACACCTGTCCTAGGTCAGTCCCTCGAATTATAAACTTATTTATGCATTCACACCGAAGATGGCTAACAACTATTTTTAATTCTATGTTTCTGTTTTAGTGTTTAGTGTCTTCTATTCTCCACAGCCACCTGTAGTCCTTTTATTTCATGAACTGAATTGTGTGGTTTGGCCTGAGTACATAACCACCGCTGAGCCCAGCTTCTGGAGAAAGCGAATTCCTGGAAGGGTGCAGCGTGATGAAATGGCAGGTCTCTGATGGGCTCGGGAGACCCATCAGTCCGTCAGTCAAATGCAGAAGAGCTGACTTACATGACTGTGGCTCATTCCAGCCTTGGCTTTTCAGTTCCAAACAGCTGACTTATCAATTTCTTTAGGGAAATCAGTCATGTGTAAACCATTAAAAGGAAATCTGGATTCTAAATTCACAGCTTGGGTCTGAGTTTCCTTTGGCTGCTTCTAGAAAGGAGTGCTTGCCAGGGCTCCAGCCTTTACCTTCCTCTCTGCCCTGCTAAACCCCCATCAGAGGCACTCCCATCCACCATCCCAGTTGTAACTCTCAGCTCTATAGACATGATGGGGGCCAACTCTCCCTCTCTGGTCCTGAAACTCTCCCTGACCTCCCGACTCATCTCTCTCTCCTCTGTCCTTAACAGACAACTCCATCTGCATGTCCCCAGTGCCTCAAACTCAACATGTCCAAAACAGAATTTGTGATCTTTCCCATAAATCCTGCTACCTCTGGTATCTCCTAGTCTGGATTATAGCACCATCATCGAGGTAGACACACCGTGAATGGAAGATTCCTGTTTTCTCTTCATTGACCATCTGCCCTATTCCGTTGTATAAAGAGTCAATAAAGCCAGTCTACTCACTGTCTGGATGTCTCTAAATCTGTTCCTTCTCTTCTGCTTTGTTGTTAGCCAGATTTCTGCCTTGTTGGACCACCAGAAAACCCTCCTGCTGGTTTCTTCCACCCACTCTAAGCATGACTACCAGAATACTCTTCCTGTCTGATACTCCTGTATTTATCTAATATGCTTGGTTTCATCCACTTGAACATAGGGATGTAATCAATATCAAATACTCTAAATACGTTGATATCAATGACATCCCTAACTTCAAGTAGATAAAACCAAAGATGTTACATAAACACAACCGATAAAATTTTCTTATCATATCAGAAAGATATCCCTCTAGAATAACATACCAGAGTTGAAGAACAAATCGTTTTTCTCTTATCCCAGCAGGAAAAATATCTCAGGAAGGCTAGAAGAATTTGGTCACGGGAGCAATTAAATGCCAACAGGAAATAAAGAGCACTGGCATTTACTGAGCAGTTACTACATGGCAGGTACTATATATCAGGTACTTTATGCAGGTAACCGTAATCAATACAACCCTGAGGGATAATCCTCATTTAAAGAACTAAAATTAAGTAATCTGTTCTATGTCTCCTAGTAAGTAAGTGGTACATCCAGGATTCAAATGGGGTTCTGATCAGTATTCCAAACCTCTACACTCATCACCACCCCACATCCCGTCTTACCAAGAAAATGCTGAAGCTTACAGGAGCAATGAGTGACTAAAAGATTCACATACACGGTATAACTGTTTACATTTAATTCAACCACAATACTTCCTTTCTTGCTGACACTTCAAATTTCAAGAACATAAGATTTGTATGTTGATTGAAGGAGGAACTAGGTAGAGATGAGAAACTATTTGATGATAAGGAAATTCAACTGGCAGAATAGGTAAGATTTCAGAGATCCCTTCCATTTCCTGTGTCTGAGGTCAAGAGTCACTTTTCCACATAAAAACCCACCATTTTTTTTTTAGCAGCCTGATAAGATATATGTATCAGCACCTATTTTATACTTAGCACTAGGTGAGGTGCCATGAGGAACAAAAGGAAAATAAAGACATGGTGCTGCCCACCTCCAAGTAAATGATCAACTCAGGGATGCCAAGATAAACGTGTAGTAACTGATAAAGTCAGCAACTGCTATTCCAGTACATGACGCTATATATTACATACAACTTTACCATGTAGTCAATCTAAACAATAATAGTTCCAAATATAAAAGGATTTGATATATTAAAACCACACAAAGGGGTACATTACACCATAATAAAGGAGATTCTACATCATAAAGACCTGAAAAGTAGTCCTTTCTAAGCATGACATATGAATATTAATTAATCCATCTGAAGAACTGATGTGACTTGAAAAGTTTATTCCCTAAAGCAGATACTCTCCCTTGCGTAATTTCCAGTGCTGTTAACTCAACTAGAAAACCCTCTCTTCTTGAATGGAGGAGAAGTACATTTCATACTAGTTGCTGTTTCAATTATTAACATACTGAATTAGCATGCTGTGAATTGCTAAGGTTTTATTTTTATCATATTAGAAAGAATACAACATTTCTAAATGAAATCAACGTAACACTGAGTTCCCTATTACAAGAAGTTGTGCCTCTTTTAACGATTACTTTAATAGCACTTGATTAATGAAGTTAAGGGTTATACAAATGAAACTTTTTGATGTCATAATAAAGTCCATGAGAACAGAGACAACATTTTTTTTCAATTGGGGATAAGAGTTATTACTCTCCTCATGTTTCCATCTGAAAGAACTTCCTTTAGAATAAAGAGCCGGGTGTGTACATGGGTCCCCTTCACTCCCACCCCTGGGAGGCAGTGACTTTTGTGACTGGGGGGTCAAGGGAGAAGGATCAACTTAGAAAGGATAAGTGACCAAAAGTCACACTAAAGGAATGTAGAACAATTAGGATTTTGTCTAATTCCACAGCCTTAAGACTTCTGACAGTCTACCTTCCAGAGCCCCTAATTTTATTCTCCTTCTTTTAAAGTTTTGCTTTTCCTGCAAAAACTTTTGTTTCCACTGCTCAATAAACCCCATTTTCTAAATATGGTGGGCTTGTGATAAAGGGTGAATTTTTAAAGAAAAGTATTTTTTAATCTCTTAAATCCCTCAAATTATTTCCCCTCTAGATGTGCCCAAAGGGTCATATTTTTGAAAACTTTACAAACCATCAGTAGTATCAATCACATGTCACTTTTGAGCAAAGCCCTTTGCTAAGCAACTAGCTTCATTTGATAATATTAGTGATGCAAGGGAGGCCCTGCAATACTGTATCTGCCATTAATCTCTAAGCATCAGACTTTGCATCCATCAGAAGTCATTTACTGTGGAGCCTGTCACAGGATGTAATGACTCACGCTAGTTGGAACTTGCCATTCCTCCCCTTCAAGAGGGCTTCCAAACTCGTAAAAAGCTTGTGAAATAGTAAATTAAACGGCAACTTTCTTGACTTTTCATTTCATCTTTAAGATGTTAATTTTGCATGTAAAGTACTCTAAAGTGACTTAATAATGAAGATTTTGCAATATCATAATCTGACCCACAGAGACACACTAAATCGCCGAAATAAAAGAGATTCGAATTTTACGACTTGATGAAGGGAAACAAATTAGCATGGAATCGCATGAAAGAAAGATGCCTTCTCATAAGGATGAATAAATATGATTTCCAAGTCTTAAAGTAAGGCTCTCTTACAGCCTGCAAGACAGCAAAGGTAGCAAATCCTGCCAGTAACAAGTGGACTGTATTACAGAGTAGCCAATGCTATGAAAACTCTGCCTCATTAATGAATCTGAAAACTGTTTCAATTAGCAAGGCATGCCTGAGATTTGAAGCTACGTTAGTAACTTATCACCAAAGAAATGAAGGTAACAGAACATCAAATTTCTCTTAGAGAAAAAGTGCCTGTCTTATCAACAGGTGGATTTTTCTCGCATGCTTCACAGGATCACTGCATCCTGCTTTGTTTTAGACAAAGGACTCTGGCCTCCTTCCAAGGCCTCCCCATTTATGGAGTAAATGCAGGCTGTTTGGCTTGGGCATTTGAGCCACTAGACAGTATCAACATGTTGGTGAAAAGTCACAACCCAAGATCCTATTGGTGCCACAAGTCTTTTGAACCAAATTATTTAAAACCTAGATATACTATCACATTTATTTATCCTTGGCTCTGCTTATACGTCTTTGCTTACTTTACTTATAAACAGAAAACATCCAGAGGGGTAAAGTGAAAGCAGGCTTTAAATTCTTTTGAAGAATAAAGAAAGCGTGGTTTGCAACGAGACCAGATTCTGACTCCTGCTGCCTGGCCTCGGATTCTGTGAACTGTGATGGTGTGGCTGGAGAATCATCCGGTTTCAACCACATGCCTGACCTCAAATAAAGCAAGGTAGCTGGCAGAGTTCACTGCATTATGCAGAAGCAGCAGAAACCATTTGTTACCGTTAAGGTTTTTACTCTTTTTAAAAATCCATTTAAAGGCTTATAAATTTTTATGAACTCTTTGTGCGGTAAATACGACAGGGTCGCAATACGACAGCTCGATGAGCTCTGTCCAGAAACCAGTTCCCCTCCTTTGCATCTGTGACAAGACGGACCAGGTCATCCACTCAGCTTCCCCCTGGTTATACCTACAGCATTTGGAGATGCTGCCCTAACCTTTCCAGGGCACTAGGTTACTGTTTACAAATGTGATGAAACAGCCTCTAGCCACCTGAAAAAAACCCTGGAGAGAATCCAAGTCACGGTATTATTGAGGACCAGAGTTGGGGCTTAGAATTTTAGCTCATGTGTCTCTGTCACATCAGCACCTTAATGTATTTGTTTCACAAGCCAGCCATAAACACTTCTAGATCTCTGCATCTGTAAATACAGTTCCCCTTTAGAGCTTTAAGTTTTAACTGTCAAACCATTATTCAGCATGTTACTGTGGAACAGTCAGATACTACGTTCAATTAGTAAAAAAAAACACAAAACAAAACTATATAAGATCAATATTAGGATATAAACCAGCCAATTTCAAGGAATCTAAAACGAACTACACCTCCTGACCAAGCGAAACCAACACTCTTTACAACCCCCTTTATATCTATTAAAAGACTTATAAATAAAAGACTTCCGAAAGTAATCAACGCCAAAATATTCTCTAGAAATGAACAAGTTTGCTTACCCAACATAAATGTACTTTAATACATCATTTATCCATCAATAGATACTGCCACTGATGCCAGCAATCAAAAGAAATGTTGACTCTAAGCAGAATGACTAATATGGAGGGTGATCTCTTTTTTTAGAATACGCTTGAGAGTCTATATGCAACATACACACGTGTTATCTATAATACACACATGCACATACAAAAGAATGAATAAAAGCAGCCGTAAAACTTCTTAACATGTTATAGTCAGTAATTAACGCAAATAAGAATGAAAACACTCGAGACTGCAGTCTTTTGGAGGCAGGAGCTCATAATCCCCAAAGATTCAGAAGCATTACCTCATTGCAGCCTTGAGACAAGCTGAGCATTCACTGTAGGTCTTACCCAGCATCCCCTGGTTCACACAAAGACAACAGAGGCGTGACCAATCACATTGTGGCTAGCAGGCACTGTTTCAAAGCCCTCTCCCAATATTACCCATTGACATGCTGGCAGCCTGCTGAACTTGTCGTCATGGCAACACATCCCAGCTGCTCACCGAGGCTTGTTATATTACTTTCCCTTTTCACCACTCACTTAGCTAATTAAAAATTTAGGACTATGTTTTTGCATGTTGGACGCAAACTGAAACAATGCAAGGTCCTTTTTTCTTCTCTCTCTTTTTTTCTCTCCCCCCAACGGAGCTCTTAAAAATGCTGGGAAAAGCGATTTGAAGGACACTCCCATGAAGTCCCAATATAACCAATCAATAGACAGACTGCATGTAGCTTCTGGCAGATGGAATTTGTCGCTAAACCTAGTCTGCAGCAAAGCAAAACCACACCGTGAACGTCGAGAAGGATGGTCTTCCTGTTTTGAAATAGACAAGCCAATTCGGCAAAGATGATTTATGTTGAGATGTTTGCGCTATTCTTGGTCAAAAATGTTCTTTAAATATTTTTTTAAAATTTTGATTCTGATTTAAAGCAGCCTTTTACCCATAATTCCACAATGCAAGCAGAGTAAATAAATAAATAAAGCACAGAGCAAAAGATCCTGCAAGAACTGCCAATAGGGCAAATGCCAGAAGAGGTTCTCAGCATAAAGCATTGCCTATGAACCTGCCATATGTTCTTTATTTGACCACCAAACTGTACCACTGCTGGAGCAGCTCTGCAGTTGAAAACCCATGGAAAGAAAAACGCCAGCTTTTGTTTACCACAGCTCAGAGAAATAAATTAAACCTTCCAAACTCTTTCAGAGATGATGGCTGCCTCACAGAGATGGCCTTTTAAAAACTCCCCTTCTATGTCTAGTTACACCTCATAACTGGAGTCGATACCAAAGGCATTCTTAGAATTCTAAGGTCAAAATTTCTCTTGCTATTTTAGTGCGCCACTTAACATATAGTAGAAAGGACATTAAAATGTGAACCTCCTTCACTGTCAAGAAGCAGAGATAACGAACATGAAAGTGGTTTTGAAAATCCCAGTGTTATAGTTTATAGGAAAAGTCAGCCCTCATTTCAATTAAATGGGAAAATCAAGATACCAAATCAGGCCTGGGTAGGCAGCTTGGTCTCTGCTTCCTCTCAGGTAGGTCTACTCATTTCTCTGTCTGAAGTCACCCAGGGCTGCCTGACTGGTAACATTCAGCCCACAAGCACAATGCTAATTCAGAATCAGACAGGCAGGGCATCTCCTCTCCAGTATTACCCACATCTCTGAATTTTCAGGTCTGCCAACAATTACCACAGAAAAGAAGTCCCACCCACTGAGATGGTTAAAAATGGAAACATCAAGGAAGCCATAGAGAATTCTAATTTGTCTGGGAGGGCTATGGGAAGCATACCAGCTGTGAAATTGAAGGAGAGGTGATTGGCATGGCCATTTCGGGTATCAAAGGTAAATATTGTTTCCTTTCTCTCTGTCTTCTGACTCCAAGTAACCAACAGATGGAAATATCTATGATGAGGCTCTTGGTTAAACATGGTAGACTGTCAACAGTAGCTCCCAATTCCCTGTGAAATGACAGTAAGAGGAATATAAAAGAAGAGAATGAGAGAGAAGATGAAATCCTCAAATAATTCTGGAAGCGGGACAAGCAGATGGATGAGAGGTAGCTGAGTTAAGAGAGTGAAGAAAGTTTAAATATAATATAAGAGGAAAAGCGAACCACGGATGGTGGTGTGGGTGTCGTGATTCTGAAACAACTTTGTGTGTATGCTGAGACGGAGAAAATTTGTAAATATACTGTGGGAGAAGGAGTACACAAATATACGCTGGGGAAAGGAGAGAAAGAGCTCTGTGATGGATGCGTGTGTGTAATATGTATGCGTGTAGCTTTCCCCCTAGCTCTGTCCGCTGAAAATCCTAGAAGCAAGGTTACCCCAGTAGCAATGAGCACATTTAGTCTTCATGAGCTTTGGTTCTAAATACTGTTCCCCACTAAAAGGAAAAAAGGTTTCCTTAGATAAACGACTGCTTCTGGGTCTGAGGCAGGAAATGCTTAAGTGCATCAGGAACATCTTTTTGTGCCAGGAAGCAATAAAAAGGCTCAAAAACCGACGGAGACACCTCAGGTGACTCGGCGACGAGACGGAAAGGGTTTCCACAGCTAAATGGGGAACAAGTTAAGCATCAAATAGCATGTATGCAAAAGACTACGACACATTGAATAAAAAAAAAAATCCATGAGTTCGTTGTGATAAAAAACAAACAAAAAATTACAGGGTGTGCAGAAGGGGAGAGTGCTTTTTCTGAAACAAGTGAACGCCAATTCATAGCTTTAGAAGAAATCATAGAACCAGAATTCGCATCTGTCACCACCATTGTAATAAAAGTAATACAAGCAAGAATTATTGATGCATGGCAAAACCATAGGGTAAAACATTGTTGGAGATTCACATAGTCTCAGAATATCAACAAATAAATTACTTTTTTTTACAGCTTTATTTGAGTATGATTGCTTTACAATGGTGTGTTAGTTTCTGCTTTATAACAAAGTGAATCACTTAAACATAAACATACGTCCCCATATCTCTTCCCTCTTGCGAGACGTCTCCCTCCCTCCCACCCTCCCTATCCCACCCCTCTAGGTGGTCACAAAGCACCAAGCTGATCTCCCTGTGCTATGCGGCTGCTTCCCACTAGCTATCCATTTTACGTTTGGTAGTGTATATATGTCCATGCCACTCTCTCACTTCGTCCCAGCTTACCCTTCCCCCTCCCCGTGTACTCAAGTCCATTCTCTAGTAGGTCTACGTCTTTATTCTCATCTTGCCCCTAGGTTCTTCAAGACCATTTTTTAAATTTTTAGATTCCATATATATGTGTTAGCATATGGTATTTATTTTTCTCTTTCTGACTTACTTCACTCTGTATGACAGACTCTAGGTCCATCCACCTCACTCCAAATAACTCAATTTCATTTCTTTTTATGGCTAATATTCCATTGTATATATGTGCCACATCTTCTTTATCCATTCATCTGTCAATGGACACTTAGGTTGTTTCCATGTCCTGACTATTGTAAATAGTACTGCAATGAACATTGTGGCACATGACTCTTTTTGAATTATGGTATTCTCAGGGTATATGCCCAGTAGTGGGATTGCTGGGTCGTATGGTAGTCCTATTTTTAGTTTTTTAAGGAACCTCCCTACTGTTCTCCATAGTGGCTGTATCAATTTACATTCCCACCAACAGTGCAAGAGGGTTCCCTTTTCTCCACACCCTCTCCAGCATTTATTGTTTGTAGATTTTTTGATGATGGCCATTCTGACTGGTGTGAGATGATATCTCGTTGTAGTTTTGATTTGCATTTCTCTAATGATTAGTGATGTTGAGCATCCTTTCATGTGTTTGTTGGCAATCTGTATATCTTCTTTGGAGAAATGTCTGTTTAGGTCTTCTGCCCATTTTTGGATTGGGTTGTTTGTTTTATTGATATTGAGCTGCATGAGCTGCTTGTATATTTTGGAAATTAATCCTTTGTCAGTTGCTTCATTTGCAAATATTTTCTCCCATTCTGAGGGAATAAATTACTTTTTAATTACGAAGGGAAGAAAAACAATAGGGAAACTATGCTGACACCACTGCAACCAAATGATCAAATTTGGCATCACCAATGACACAAAGAGCCACCATGCCTCCCAATGCCACACACTGAAAAACACAGCACAACCTATGAAGTATTCTTGCCCCCAAAAGGTGTTTAAATCTAATCATAAAGAAATAATCAGACAAACTTCAAATTGAGGAACACTCAGCAACACCATCAGCCTGTAACATTCAAAAAGGTTAACGTCATAAAAGCCAAGAGGGAACTAGAAAGCTCTTCTAGATTAAGAGACTGGAGACAGGGCTTCCCTGGTGACGCAGTGGTTGAGAATCTGCCTGCCGATGCAGGGGACACGGGTTCGTTACCCGGTGCGAGAAGATCCCGTGAGCCATGGCCGCTGAGCCTGCGCATCCAGAGCCTGTGCTCCGCAACAGGAGAGGCCACAACAGTGAGAGGCCCGCGTACCGCCAAAAAAAAAAAATAGAGCTTTAATAAGTTAATAGCTTATCCAAAGGCTACACGGTCCCTAGGGCAACAGCCCTGGGAACCAACCCCCGAGTCCCTGCCTAGTGATTATTCCCCAAATTATGTGTTAAACTAACAGTGATGTGAATCTAAATTGGAAAACACTCCACCTGCCCATTTTGAAATGCTACATATCAGTTTAAGGACAAATAATATATGCGCAACATAAAAGTCGTCTATCTACTGGCTTTTACTTTTGAAAGAAAATAAGGCTCCTTATACTTGACAAGCATCACCATCTATTTGACTCCTAAATAGAAGCTCGTTACAACAGAGTCTTGTTATAACAACTTAGGAGAGCACAGAATCAAGTGAAAAGCCAACGGATTATAATTCGATGCACCCAGTGCTATAATATTTGTCTGTACAAAACGGTGTTGGGACACACAAGAGGGAACATGGAGCTCTGCTTGGGAGAACCCTAAAACATGCAACAGACACGGTGACCACCAAGGAGGCTTCAGGAAGGACTAGGGAAAAGGCATTTCAAGGAAAGAAAAGAGTATATAACGCCCAAAACAGAACAAACGTATTGAGTGCTAAACAGTAAGTCAACTATTACTTTATTTCATCCTCATGACAACGCGGTCAGGTGGTCCCATTACTGTCACTTTTTACAGATAGGGAAACGGAAGCACAAAGAGAGTAAATAACGTATACAGCTGGTGGAATTCTGTGTACTATAACCAAAGGGCTGAAACAATACGGCACATCTGGGGATGTGCATCATATGAGAAGCAAAAGACAGACCCGCCCCACAAACTACACAATTAATACACCAGGAAATGCTGAGACCAACAGTTAAGTATTACTCACTATTATATTCTTGCTCTGTCCTTGGCACTTTTCACATACATAATCCCACTTAATCGTCACCACAATAATCTCTGAAGTAGTTATTCTTACGACAGTCATTTTACAGACGAGCAAATTCAGGGCAAGGAAAGGTGATTTGCCTAACGTCACACAGCAAATAAATGCTGGACTCAGAACTTGAAATCAAGTCAGTCTGACACCAAGCCTAGGATTTCAACCTCTAGACTATCCTGCTCTTTTATTAAACACTGAGAGGTCATTTGTGGGAGGGAGACGCAAGAGGGAAGAGATATGGGAACATATGGATATGGATAACTGATTCACTTTGTTATAAAGCAGAAACTAACACACCACTGTAAAGCAATTATACTCCAATAAAGATGTTAAAAAAAAAAAGCATTTGTGACCCCGAATTCAGCAAATACCTCTCATTTGTTTTAGAACCAGACCAGTTATACCTAGAAAATATGACTGCATTCTTACCAAAATCACTTTCACCCTAAGTGCCCATTTGCATAGCAAATATTTTAAATTGTCCCATTTAAAAAACTGGAGTCCTAAGGGAGCTATGTGGCTACATTCAAAATGTATTATTCAGGTTTAGAATAGTAAGCATTTCATGAGTGAAGAAGCCTTTTAAAGGGCATAAAGAAATACATTCTAAAAGGAGGATAAGATGACTACGGTTCTTAGCAAGGAGAGAGATGATGCGTCCTAGCAAAACAAACCAAAGATGAAAGAATATGCTGAACAAGGACAAGGGATCATTTCCCAAAGTCTTAGACCCTAAACTACAGAGCCCCTGATTCGCCACTAAAATGGTGTGCTTTGGCTTCAGGGATGTAAAACAACTTCACTGTACATGGTTTTCCTCAACCCTCTGCATCATTTATAATCTTCCAAGAAAATCAAACCTTTTTGTATTCACAAAACTTTTTCTCCCGAGAAATGCCAGGGGTCCCATTTCTAGGTGCACTTCTATAGGCACTCAGAGCACCTTGCCCCCATCAGAACCAAGGTGAGCGCTACTAACTTTTGTTCAAAATACACATGCAACCTGGAAATGACCTATAAAATCTAAAGGACAAAATTACTTTTTGGTCTAAATAAAGAAAGAAATCATGCTACAGTCAATAAATAATAAGTCACTTTGCTTTCTCACCAACGAATGGCTGTCCTATCACAGCTCTGTCCTCTGCTAAAAGGAGCTCTGTCTCTCCCATCTCCATCCCCCAAATTCTGCAACTGGGGTTCTCCTGTGTTTTCCCTTGTTGGAGAAATTTTTAAAATACAAAGAAATTTTTAAAGTAATAAACACCTGCAGAGCCACGACCTCAAATGGGCAATTGTTGAAATTTTGTCATTTTTTTCCCCATTTTTGTCAATTTTTTCTATAGAAGAAATGAAATCTTTCAGGTAAAGATGATGCATTCATTGTCTCCATACCCAGAGGCAAGCACTCTCATGAACTTGATGTCAATCCTCCCAGTACATTTAAAACACTTTTCCATATGTAAATGTACGTACAAACAATATCTGGTACTTCTGGGCGCATAATAAGAGGCTAGTTAAATGGTATCATATTGTACGTTGTTCTGTAACTGTGTCTATCTTCTTTGTTGATGTGTCCAGTATCTACTACAAGGTCTGGACAAGGTAGATATTAGATAAATTATCTGTTGACTGAATGAAAAGTTTATAATAGAGCAGTTCCACAATTTGTGAATAAATAAGTTCTTCTAAACATTTCTTTACTAGTAGACATCCTGGTGCTCAAATGCCAATAGAGAATTTATACTTAAATGACTTTTTCACTCATATTTTATTTATTTATTTATTTATTTATTTATTTATTTATTGTTATTATTTTGCGGTACGTGGGCCTCTCACTGCTGTGGCCTCTCCCGTTGTGGAGCACAGGCTCCGGACGCGCAGGCCCAGCGGCCATGGCTCACGGGCCCAGCCACTCCGCGGCATGAGGGACCCTCCAGGACTGGGGCACGAACCTGCGTTCCCTGCACTGGCAGGCGGACTCTCAACCACTGCGCCACCAGGGAAGCCCTCACTCATATTTTAAATGCATAAGATGCTCAACCTCATTCATCACGAGGGAGATGCAAAGAAAACCACAGGGAGATATCACTTCACACCTGTCAGAATGGCCAGCATCAAAAAGACAAGAAACAAGAAGTGTTGGTGAGGGTGTGGAGAAAAGGGGACCCTGATGCACACACAGTTGGTGGGAATGTAAATTGGTGCAGCCGCTATGGAAAATCGTACAGAGGTTCCTCAAAAAATTAAACTACCATATGACCCAGCAATTCCACTCATGGGAATTTATCCAAAGAATATTAAAAACATTAATTCAAAAAGATATATGCACCCCTATGTTCATTGCAGCATTATTTACAATAGCCAAGATATAGAAACAACCTAAGGGCCTAATGACAGACAAATGGATAAAGACGTTGTGGTATATGTACACAATAGAATATTGCTCAGCTATAAAAAAGAATGAAATCTTTCCATTTGTGACAACATGGATGGATCTTGAGGTCACTAAGCTGCTGAGTGAAGTAAGTCAAATAGCGAGAGACAAACACCATATAATCTCACTTATATACGGAATCTAAAAAAAACCAAAAACCCCGCAAGCTCATAGATGCAGAGGACAGACTGGTGGTTGCCAAAGCCTGGGGGTGCAAAATGGCTGAAAGGGCTCAAAAGGTACAAAAGCTACATCTATAAAATAAATAAGCCATGGGATATAATGTACAGCATGGTGACTAGAGTTAATAATATTGCATATTTGAAAGTTGCTTAAGAGAGTAGATCTTAAAAGTCCTCATCACAAGAAAAAAAATGTGTAACTGTGTGGTGACCAATGTTAACTAGGCTTCTGGTGATCATTTCCCAATATATACAAATATCAAATTGTTATGTTGTGCACCTGAAACTAATATAATGTTATATGCCAATTACACCTCGATAATAAATACATTAAAAAAAAAATAAATGCATGCTCTATAATGAGCATGCATGAGATCACCTTAACGTAGTATTTGAGTCTTCGCTAGAGATTGGAAGGCTCACGTATCAGTACCACGTGAACTATTCCAGTTCAGCACTGATGCTCGTATTTCCAGGATAAGGAGAAGTAGGGGAGCTCCCATCCGCATTATGCACAATCTGGCCAAGACGCTCACATTGCAATAGGGATACACTCATAAATAACTACTATTTTTTCCGGCTTATCATTGTGACCTATTTGATGATGTATGTCCCAGCTTCCTAGGAAGGTTTAGTTCTCTCCTCTCTGTATATATGTACTCTGTTAGAGCATTTATGACACTGTAATGTATTGATAATTTGGGGGGGGGGTTTACACGTCTGTCTTCTGTACACCAAACCATGGGTTCTCAAGAGGGGCACCAATTTGTAGACATCTCTGAATCCAGGGCACTTAGGTCAATGGTCAGTAGTAGCTGCAGTACGGTGGATCTCCTGGGTAGATTTTTAAACTATCATAAAACTCAAGAATGATTGCTGCATTTCCATTTCTCCTCATATGTTTTAAATTCTTGATCACTTTACTTCTTCATATTTTTATTCTAAAAACATTTTTAACACAGAAAATTCCAAACACTCAAAAGTTGACAGATGATTATGCTGAACACTCTATCACCCAGTTTCGCTAATGAACTCATATTCATCCTTCCTTACAGAAACCCAAACTGGAAATCATAGATGGTGTATTGTGGGTATGATTTATTCAAGAAAAACTGTGCAAACTTATATGAAAAGGAGAGTCCTTGGCCCTACATCAAAAAAAGGTATTTTCAGTTAAAATAAAATATTTCAGATTTTTAAAAAATGCCTCCCTGCTTTAGCTAAGTTTATCAACTGAATAACTTAGTTACTGGTCTTGCTCTTGAAGAGTGTGTTCCTGGCTTGTCACCTTTGCAAACACAAGGTCATTGCCTTGTGTTTCTTAGTTTCATAATATCCTATGTGTTTCATAACATCCTATACCAACAATTAATGTAGTTAAATGATTAAATGTGTTTAGTAATGAAGGATCAGTGTTCTCTTCCAGCCTAGACTTCCATCTGGAATACTGAAACTTATTAAATTTGGAATCTCTTGGTTCCTTTTGTATGCCACTCTGAAAGCTGACTGCATCCCAGATTCACGTTTTTCTAGAAAAGTTTTAACTCACTACTGCCAGAATTGTAATTCAAAGCCCCAGCAATTAGATGAACTGACCTGTAATACGAAACAGCAATACAAAGACAGAGGCCTATTTCTTGATGACTAGGATAGTGTTAATAACTAACTTCAGGTCAATAAGAAATGCTTTCAAAATTAAATTCTTAAAAAAAAAAGATGTTTTTTAAAACCCACACGATAGAGAAAATCGTTATAACTGTCACCTATCTCTCCATTTGAACCTGTACTAGCCTTGCAGTTCTACAAAGGTTTTGACTGTCAATCTGTTTTCTCAAGTTGAAACAGTAGTTGGCCCATGTTTTACAAAGAACTTTATTTCTTCTGTTTTCAGAGTTCCTGAAAAGTCATCTTACCAATATATATTATGCAATATGGAATTACTTTTTTAAGAAAAGGAAGAGGGGCTTCTCTGGTGGCGCAGTGGTTAAGCATCCACCTGCCAATGTAGGGGACACGGGTTCGAGCCCTGGTCCAGGATGATCCCACATGCTGTGGAGCAACTAAGCCCGTGCACCACAACTACTGAGCCTGCACTCTAGAGCCTGCGAGCCACAACTACTGAAGCCCGTGCTCCACAATAAGGGAATCCACCATGATGAGAAGCCTGTGCACCACAACGAAGAGGAGCCCCCACTCGCCGCAACTAGAGAAAGCCCACGCGCAGCAACGAAGACCCAACGCAGCCCAAAATAAAATAAATAAATTTATTTTTTTAAAAAAGGAAAACTATAATTGAAGGGGAGCTGGAGAACTAGAGGTTTTTGTATATAGGTTATAAAAATGAAAGAAGGAAGCGTAAGTATCACATAGGTATGAGCTCAGAAGAATCAGAAGCCTCTTAGCGATCCTTCAGTGAATGCTTGAGACCAGATCTAAGACTTGAAGTCTGGTGCAATGGGGTGAGTCATGAGTGTTCTATAATTATCTAAGGGTTTTTTAATTTATGTGTTGCTTTTTTAAGCAAGAAGCTTTGCATATATGTGTATCACGAATGCATGAGAAAAGTGCTTTACAAATGTCTAAACTAAAAGGAAATGAGCTGGTTGATCGACCAACAATAAATTGGACTGTGCTTGTCTACTCTCAATGTCAAAGTTTATTTAACTGTTGGCTGCTGAGCTGTTAACATCAAAATTACACTGATTGAGCCAAAATCAAAGATTCCTCTGCTGTTTACACATTAGGGATGAAGGCTAATTACTTACTAATCCTTGAGGGTTTTAAACACTTTTGATGTACTAAATACCCCTGAGGACCATACATATTTTTTAATGGGTTGAGGACAGATCCTTCAACACATGTGCAATCTAATAACTGACGAGCAACAGTCAGTTGCCAGGCAAGATGATGTGACAAATGTCAACAGGGGGACCATCACGGCTCTTATCACAGAGTAGTCTCCCACTCTCTCTCCAGCCAAGGTTTACAATAAAAAATTCACAATCTATTGATTTGTATGTCATCCCTGTGTTCCCGCTGGTAGAGCTTTTTAATGCATAAGACATAAACTTAATAGTATTAATATGAATTCCATCTACCATTTGCTGAAGACTTCCTATGTGCCAGGCGCTGTGCTAAGTACTTTAAGTATATCGCATGATATCCATCTTGCTTATCACCACATGCTCAGTAGGCTTATTCGGTACAGATCCCCAGTATACAAATACTAGGGTGCTCAAGAAATATTTTTGAATGAATGAAAGAATTGAGGGTAGGAGGAGAACCAGAAGAATGGGTGAGAATGAGTATTATGAACAAAAGCATATTACTCAAAGACTCCATCTGTACACTGAACCCAGAGTTCAGGACGGTCATCTACTGGAGTAACAGGTTTGGTTCACGAAAAGATAAACTAAAGATGACCAATGCTTTTTTACTAACTCACCATCCTTATCTCTGGGCTAAGTAAAAGAAGCTAGATCAGAGTTTACTTCCTAAAAAATGGCTGGTTGGCCATAGTGGATCAAAAATAAAACAAACCAAAATACCAAGCTCTGTGTCTCCTGAATGTTTCATCTTGGTGTTAGCCTGAATGAAAACTCATCTCTTTGACATGGTATTTATCAACATGCATTTACTGAACAATTATTTGATGCAGGAAATAGAAAACAAAATTTTGAAGCATTAAAATAAATGAGGTCGGACATTTAGAAAAGGCAATTTACGTTTAGAATAAAATATAGTATGCCAATTACTTTGGATAATGAAGACTAGGACACTCTATTTTTTTTTTTTGCTGTACGCGGACCTCTCACCGCTGTGGCCTCTCCTGTTGCGGAGCACAGGCTCTGGACGTGCAGGCTCAGCGGCCACGGCTCACGGGCCCAGCCACTCCGCGGCACGTGGGCTCTTCGTGGACCGGGGCACGAACCCGCGTCCCCTGCATCGGCAGGCGGACTCTCAACCACTGCGCCACGAGGGAAGCCCCTAGGACACTCTTAAAGTCTGGCTTTTACATTGCTGATTAGGGAGTAAATTTAGTATCACCAAATTAGAAAACGTGACTTGACCTCTGTCGGACATCATGCCAACAACCAGCTGGGGTTATCTTACGGTTTCAGATTAGGTTGTGCTACAGTCCCGCTGAAAGCAACATCTCCGAGGAGCTGGCTTTTGGGTGGTGGCTCTGACAAAAAGCAGTGCAGTATTGTGCAAAAATCGGTATGGAGTATGAATAAGGGTGACAATGACCAATCTCATTCCCAGGTTTGAGAAGTCGTGCAGTGCCCGGCATGTGCACACGCACCCTTAGGAAGTTACTGGAGCTGCTGTTAGGACATCATTTAAACACTCCTTTAGTCGTTTGGACCTAACTAATTAGTAAACACAACAACGAGGTATTTCTTTGGCCACAGGAGTGCAATAAAAACATTACTGAGGCACGAAAGGCACCATGAATCCACAAAGTCAGGGAACCAGTGGTTGATTTCAAGGGGCCCCTTGATTTTGAAATGATAAAGATGTGCATCTTCAAATAAGGGAACACTGTTAATTATGATCACCCCTGACATATCTATCACACTGTTCAGAATTTTCAGGAATATCGCCATTTTGCAGATGAGGAAGGTGAGGTGCAAAGAAACTAAGAAACATCTCCCCGGGTCACAGAGCTAGAACACTAGAACCCAAACCCAAATCCAGGACTGTCTACCCCAACATCGGCCCCCTTCATTCTACCACAGCTCACAGCCCTCTAGCAAGTACTATGGCACCTTAGATATGACACTCAAGAGATGCTCAGTAATTATTAAAAAAGCTGTTATCGGGCTTCCCTGGTGGCGCAGTGGTTGAGAGTCCGCCTGCCGATGCAGGGGACACGGGTTCGTGCCCCGGTCTGGGAAGATCCCACATACCACGGAGCGGCTGGGCCCGTGAGCCATGGCCGCTGAGCCTGCGCGTCCGGAGCCTGTGCTCCGCGACGGGAGAGGCCACAACAGTGAGAGGCTCGCTTACCACAAAAAATTAAAAAATTAAAAAAATTAAAAAATAAATAAATAAAATTTAAAAAGCTGTTATCATCTGTAGTGGATTGAGTGGTGGCCCCCAAAAGGATATATCTCAATTTCAACCCCCAGAACGAGTGATTGTGTCCTTATTTAGAAAAAGGTCTTTGTAGATCGTACTGGATTAGCTGGGTGGCCCTAAATCCAATGAAAAGTGTCCTTACAAGAGACAGAAGAAAAGATACAGAGAAGAGGAGAGGCTGTGTGAAGACAGAGGCACAGATTGGAGTCACAAGACAAGGACAGCCTGAAACCACCAGAAGCTAGAAAAGGCAAAGAAAGATTCACCTCTTAGAGTCTTAGGAAGGAGTGAGGCCCTGACAACACCTTGGTTTCAGACTTCTGGCCTCCAGAACTGTGAGAGAATACATTTCTATGGTTGTGAGCCACCCAGTTTATGGTACGTTGCTATAGCAACCCTAGGAAACCAATACACCATCCTTAGGCCCAAGGTACCAAATGATTAAGTTTGGTACCTTGGGCCTAAAATCCAAAAGCAGTCTTCTACCCTGTATGTACCAAGGAGCTGACTCTGACCAATTTTATCACATGGCTCTCTTTTGAAAAATTTATGAGTAGCCTATTAAAAGAGCATTTGAAATCAGAGCTAATGTAATGTAACAACTGGTGTTACTGTTCAAGGCTAGAAAAAAATCTAAGATACATTTCAAAACAATCATCCTAAAATTAGGCAGAGTGTGGTCTCCAAGGTCATAATGAGTTTTAGAGACCAAAGTTATCACACAGAAGCCACAGCAGTTGAAAGAGCAAACTTTGGTAATAAAACAAATTCTACTGTAAACAAAGTGATGGGAAATTAAATGGAAAGAAAACACTCTTTCTTTTAAAAGAATAGAAAAAATAATGAGGACCCTGCATGTCACAGGAAAATCCCAATGTACAAGCATTCATCAGAAGCGCCTAGATAAAGGAGTGTTTCTAAGATTGGCAGATAAAGGAGTGTTTCTAAGATGAGCTTACAAACCAAACGTCTGCTTGTTTCTTCAACTTCAGATGGATTCATTATACCAGCACTTCTCAAACTATCTGTGGCAAAGGATATTTTTGCAAAATATAATAAAAATGAATTTCTGGGGAAAAATGAAATGAAAGACAAAAAAAGCAATCCCACATTTTTTCTTTTTTTCCCAAATTTTTATCATTATATGCAGACATAAAATTACATTTCAATAAGTATAGTCAGAACAAATAAATCACAGGAAAAAAAGACTTACAAATATTGCACATTGCTGAAAGTGTGTTCACAGACAATTAATTTAGAGAAATGCTAATATACTTGTAATTCTCTGACTTTCTGTAATTGTGATGAAACAAAATTTATGGAAGAAATAGTATTCCGCATACTAAATGTCTACACACACACCCTGAACAAACTAAGTGTATCTATAAAGTTTTTAATGTGACAAATGAGCTTGCTGTTTGCTTGTTAATTTTCTAATCTAAACTGGATGGATGGCAGTGCTATTTGCGGGAGATAATGCGGCTCTAAAACGATTCTCTAAAATGTTATTAAAACTTTTTGTTTTAATAACAGTCATAGTAGAGAAACCAGTCTCACAAAAGGTACGTTAGTGGGAATGGAAATTTTAAAACAATTCAGCAAGCTTGGGATTTTTAAAAAACTTTTACTCAAAGCCAGAGATGCTGTATTTTCAAAACTCATCCTTAATCCTCCATCAGTAGTCGATGCCAACAATTTATCCAGTGAAGTTAGAGGTAGGTTTAAATCATCTACCAATGAAATAAATGGTTTCCAGATTTTATAGCCTTTTGGGTTAGAGAAGCTAATCTTAAAATGAGGTGTCCCAGTGAGGACACACCATCTGCAGTTCACACCATGCCTGACTCATGAGACAGGTGCTAATAAACGTGCTTGGATGTTGCTGAAACATCAAACGGCTATCAGCTTTTAGATGCTGCTCTCGATTTTTTAAAATATATTTTATTTTTATTTATTTATTTTGCGGTACGCAGGCCTCTCACTGCTGTGGCCTCTCCCATTGCGGAGCACAGGCTCCGGACGCGCAGGCTCAGCAGCCATGGCTCACGGGCCCAGCTGCTCCGCGGCATGTGGGATCTTCCCGGACCGGGGCACAAACCCGTGTCCCCTGCATCGGCAGGCGGACTCTCAACCACTGCGCCACCAGGGAAGCCCTAAAATATATTTTATACCACTTTACTGAGGTATGATTGACATACAAAAGGCTGTACATGTTTAATGTACACAACTTGATAACTCTGGAGATAAGTGTACACCCGTGGAACAGAATAATACCCATAGTATTAACTACACTGTACTGTATGCTTAAAATTTGCCAACAGGGTAGATCCTATGTTGTGTTCTTATCACACACACACACACAATGACAGTAAATAAAAAGGGCAGGAGGAAACTTTTGGGGGTAATGGATATTTTTATATTTTTATCACATAGTCTTCCAGGAGTGTATCTCACAAATTAAGGTATAAAAACTTATGTATATGGCAAGAGGCAAGATTATGTTTCAGATTACCTTGATTAACAAAATTTCTAGCTCTGCCTTCAAAAGAAGAGTATTTCTTTAAAAAAAAATTTAGCTTTATTGAGGTATAACTGACATGCCTACTCTCAGTTTGTGAATGTAAGTCCTCATGGACCTATCTGCCAACCCCACTCTGAGTAGCTCGCAAACCAATGCTGACATCCCCAAGCAAATAAAGGAAGGGGCTTATGGCTTCCCTGTGCACTGGAAGTAAGGCAAGAAGACACAGTTTTCTCTCCACTGTAAATTCTCTCCTTCAAGTCAGATGAAGAATTTATTACAGCCTTTCAAGAAAGCTATGTCTAAATGGGGAACTGAAATTAACTAGGAGAATTCTGGGTTAATAATGTTTTTTTTAATGGCAGGTATTTATCTCAACTGAACCATCATGCACATTAACCAGTTTCAATGTGCTTGGGATTTTCTTTGTATGTTACTAAGATTTCTCTTAGGCAGGGCACGACCCAGGGAAAGAAAAGCCCAGTGAATATCCGTTAAATGGAATGGAAATCACCACAGTCCCCATCAAGGGATGCTTTAACTGTGCATCAGACACCCATGCACTGCTTGGAGTCCATAAAAATATATGCACGTGTAAATTCAAGATAATGTCATGATTATTTCCCTCCTTACTTATGATGCCTATTTCAGAGTTGGTTAAAATTAATAAGATAATGCCTTTGTAAAGACAACTCATCAAACCTAAAAGCATCAATCCTCCGGTCACAAAATTACATTTAAGGATTGTTCATTCTTATAAAACTCTTTTCAATCATTAGTTATAATGGAAATAAGGTGACACAGCATTTACAGGACACAGATAAGTGTTTACAACAGATAATACTGCATGAAGTTTGAAATAAGACCAAAGGTCATATAGCACCAAACGTTTATACGGTACCTCTAGGAATACAGGCTGGAAATTCTAAATATCAAAGAGCTCCATGCACCTGGCATTTCTCCTTTAAATAAACTTATTTATGATTCAATGTACTCAAAAAAAGTTCTTCGTTTCTCACAATCTAGTTTTTTCACTTGTGGTCTTCTGACACAGTTCTGCCGACAGAATATTCCTGTATAATCACAATTTCAATGCTTTGGTCTGTATTTTCCATTTTTGAACAAGTTTCTTATACAAAAACACAACCACCACCACCATAAGGGCTTACAATAAAGTGAAATAACTTAATACACTAGAATAAAACCGTTCACTCAATAAATTCATGATCCACTTTGAAAAGAAAAAAGGGTATGCAAAACCCTTACAGGAGAAATACAAAGAGAAATACATCAATTCCAGCCCTACAGACACAGAAGAGCCGGGCTGAAGCGATCAGAGTGACATTTTATACCAGCATGGCTTCAACAGGACAGGTAAGAAAGTTTCACAAACATGGCACAGAAAGACTCCAGAAGGAAGAGCAGGCTTTGCCCAAACCAGGAGGAATACTGAAGGAGTAACTTACGTTTAAATTCTATTATAGTAGTTGGCCACCCTCAGGAAGTCGCATTGGGGTGATGAGGATTTCAAGTTTCAGTTTATTTGCAAGGGTAATGCTTGAAGTTCCTACAGCAAAGTATTTCTTTTGTGATTTAACAATAACTTTTTTTTTCTCCAAGATATGTTTTGAAGTGTAAAATCCACATCTAAAATGCAGAGGGTCCGTTTCAACCAAAATTCAGGCTGCTTCAGGGTATATAATGTACCATCTATCAGGTTTTCTACCTTAAAAATTAAGAACTTAAAAATTAAGCACCTAGAAAAAATGGCAGCGGAAGATTACTCATACATTCCCTCTGCCCCGCCGCCCGGAAAGGCAAACAGCATTATTATAACTCTCTGGAGGAGAAGGGAGCAGAGGAAGCCAGCAGATCTTAAGTACAAGCTGGGTCCCAGGCACAATGTCAATTACTGTAATATATTATCATCCCATTAATCCCCATATCAACCCTATAAATGAGGCATAAGTGCTTGTGTTACAGGTGAAGAAAGAGGCTAAGAGAGTTTGAAAGGATTTTTCCAGATCGTGCAGCTACCAAGTGCCAGGGATTCGGTTTGGTTTGACTTCCCCGAGCTACCAAATTGTTCTGCCCTTCCTATGCGTTGCCTCTGACTGCTCACCCCACCTTTTGTGCCTCTCACCTCAATATCCCTTCTATTTTTTCTGGAACAGGTAGACGGAGGTATTCACTCCTACGATTCTCTAGGGAGTTGATCCCCAAATGCTACATTCCAGGCCTAAGGGAAAGACAGCCCTAAACACGAACTTGTAATTGCCTTTCTTTGTCTTCCTCTGCTTCTCCTTCAGCAGGGTGAGACCCATGAGAGAAGTCTGGGACATCTGAGAGGGCATTTTGTTTGCCACCAGGCTTGAGAGAGCACCACTGTGTTTCGGTGTTCGAGCTTCCCGGGATGCTGGACGCTCTGACGTGCGCAAGACAGACCCTCAGAACACATGTTCCTGCGTGTACCTCCCAGCGTCCTGTGGGACATCCACTGTGCGAAATATTTATTTGTAATTACTTGCACTTAGAACTCCATTCTACATGTTAACACAAAACTGTTTCACGCAGTTTTAATAAACGCTGAATTTTCCAGGATTATAACTGGACGTGGAACAAACCCTGCTTTGTTTGAAATGTTGCCTTGAGTTAGTCCGCATTTCAGAAAACTGTGTCCACAACGGCCATGGCGATTATGGTTTCAGCTACGCGTGCAGCACAGCTGGATCAGCTGCCTTTGCACTTGTGGTGACTCCCCTGACAGCGCAAGGCATCTGACGACTTCATCATAGTTTCCAGTGTGGCCCTCTCCAAGCATTTACATATTTAAAAAAATGGGGGTTTTTTTGGTAATTAACAAAACATTATTTTATCATAAATTATCTTCTTCTTATCCCTACTTATTTTACAATTAGGTAACAAATCTATTCTTTTGAAATTATGTATGTAGGTAAGATTATATTTCTGGGTAGGAAAAGCAGCATCACCGAAGTATTTATTGTACAAAAAAAAGGAGGTCTGTGGAGGCTAAGAGAGTTGAAAACTACTGCTCTAAATTAAGGAACTGCTGAATAAAAGAATCTGGATAGTTGTTTTAATTAATTCTGTCACTAACTGCTGTATAACTAGGTAAGTCAGTAAAGGAGACAGAAATAAAAGATAGACTATAGGAAAATAAAAGATGATTATACACTTAGATCAAAATGCCGAATAAGTCTGATCCTGATTTAAGAGAATGGGGGGCTTCCCTGGTGGCGCAGTGGTTGAGAGTCCGCCTGCCGATGCAGGGGACATGGGTTTGTGCCCCGGTCCGGGAAGATCCCACATGCCGCGGAGCGGCTGGGCCCGTGAGCCATGGCCGCTGAGCCTGCGGATGGGGCAGGCATTCAGGAAGGAGGGGCAGTGATTGTTCAGTTAAATATCATATTTATTATTATTATTTTTAACATCTTTATTGGAGTATAATTGCTTTACAATGGTGTGTTAGTTTCTGCTTTATAACAAAGTGAATCAGTTATACATATACATATGTTCCCATATCTCTTCCCTCTTGCGTCTCCCTCCCACCCTTCCTATCCCACCCCTCTAGGTGGACACAAAGCACCGAGCTGATCTCCCTGTGCCTTGTGGCTACTTCCCCCTAGCTATCTGTTTTACATTTGGTATAAATACCAAATGTAAAATTTGGTAGATCCCACATGCTGCGGAGCAACTAAGCCCATGCGCCACAACTACTGAGCCTGCGCTCTAGAGCCCGCACGCCTCAACTACTGAAGCCCGCGTGCCAAGAGCCCGTGCTCCACAACAAGAGAAGCCACCGCAATGAGAAGCCTGCGCACCACAACGAAGAGTAGCCCCCACTCGCCACAACTAGAGAAAGCCCGAGTGCGGCAACAAAGACCCCAAACAGCCAAAAATAAATAAAATTAAAAAAAAAAAATACATTGGGGAAAGGTATGATAGCTCTGTCCATAAATTTAAATACATGTTGCATGCAGAACAGATATTCTGCTTCTGAAATCTTCCATGAGCTTAAGGAGAAACCTTTATATTGACGCCCATTAAAAATGTACATATTAGGATAATATAAACATTAACCAAGAAAACATTCAGAAAGCATTGTCATATTTATATTTTTCATTGCCACTTAGAGTGTATATCTGCCTCTTGCCAAACTCACATGTATGTTCTAAGGCTATATGGAAAAATATAGTCAAGCTGTTTAGAACACGTGCTTTGTAAATACTAGGTATTTTTGAAGTAGCATTCTGCAAAAGGCTATACACATTGTTCAAACGAGGAGCTCTCCTGTGGGACGTTACTTTAGGTCTAAAGCTGCAGAAACACCCACATCTTCCACAGTTCCGACAGGCAACTGAGAAACACCGCTGCTGTAGGAAGCTGGGGTCCTCTTTTCATAGTCAACTTTAAGTTGCTTCAAGAGGACCAGCCATACTACTTCTCCCAAGGCTCAAAATGGGGAATAGATTATTGCAGATTGACATGATTCCTTGAGTAAAACAAGGCAAATCTATGGGCTCAAGGTCTTGATGGGGAACCAAAATCATACGTAACAATATTAGTATGCTATGCAGGCTGATTTTCAGGTTAATGCATAAGAGAAAAAATGTCTATCAAACATCTCTACTTGTTCATCTGCATAGAAGTGCCTCAAACACAACACATCCAAAATGGAAATCACCAACGCCCCTACCCCAAACCTGCTTCTCACCACTGCCATCTGAGCAAATGACGTCACTCTCTTCCCCAGAAACCTGGGGGCCACCCTCGACTCCCCACTTCCTGCTCAGCTGCCGCATCCGATCCATCACCAAGGTCTGTCGGTTGGGTCTGCAGAGTACATCTTAGGTCTGGCCACCACTCTGCCTCTCTGCTGTCATCATAAGCTCCCAGGGGTCACCTTCTCAGGCCTGGGTCCCTGGAACAGCCCTTACTTGGTCTCCACGCCTCCCCTTTGGCCTTCCACAAACCCAAGTTTTACTACATCACTTTCTAGATTAAAAGCCTTCCGTGGCTCTTTGTTGACTGCCTCCTGAATAACATGCAAATTCCTTAACTCTATAAGTAGGGTAACCATGTGTCTCATGGGAGAGTGGCAGCTTCTGCCTGCTATTCTGGTGTATTTATTAATAGCGCCCCTTTCCCTGGCCCAAGCATTCCAGTTTGGGTGATAAATTGTATAGTACAATGCCCTTCTGATTTGTCTGACTGTTCAGACTCAGTTCCTGCTTCTCCTTACCTTGGACACTACCTTCCAAGGAATAGTGAATTTCTTTCAGTTCCTTTCTTTCCCAGTACTCTGCGGACGCTATGAGAACAGGAGCCTGTGTCTCTTACCATCCTTAGACTCCTGGCACCTAAAATATTGCTTGTATATAGACACTAGATCATTGAATAAATCAAGAGAAGAGTACCAGGAATAAGGTAGCTTCCTAAGGAATCTATTGTAGTAGATGATAAATGAAGATCTTTTAGGAAATTAGAAGAAAAACTCAACAAGCTAGGGTATGGTTTTGATACAGTCACTTCAACAACAAACTCTAGTTTCTAGATTGAATGTTTTAAAGGCTATTTTGATCCTAATAAAGACACTTTCATTATCCCCCAATAGAAAATTCTATTGTGGCTTTAGCTCAGCGTCTCTGATTTAAAGACACCCATAGAAGCCACACATGTTTCCTGGATTATCATGCAAGCAAGAAAGAGAACATTGTAGATCTGGGTCAATATTTGAACCAGGTTTTCAGAAATACTGATGGATGGCATAAAAGAATATAGCTTCTTCCTCCAAAAAAAGAAAAAGGAAAGAAATATAGCTTCTGTTATTCTATTAAGCTTTAAAAACGAATACTGAAAACCAATTTCCTTCTTAAAAACAAAAGTTATATAGTTAGGATAATTAATTGTAATAGATGTACAAAAATAATCAGCGGCCATAATGCAAACAAGACAGGTGTTGTTATCTCAGAAATGCATTTCACTACAAGCTCATCAATGCCTCGGCCCTCCACCATCCAGTGCTGCTAAATGGCCTTCTTTGGAGTACATGAGGCGGGTGAAGTGAGAGTTATGAATCCTTAGAAAGAGTCTCTTTGTTCATTTGTGTTTTGGGGTTATTTTTTATTTTTTATTTTTTGCGGTACGCGGGCCTCTCACTGTTGTGGCCTCTCCCGTTGCGGAGCACAGGCTCCGGACGTGCAGGCTCAGCGGCCATGGCTCACGGGCGCAGCCGCTCCGCGGCATGGGGATCTTCCCAGACTGGGGCACGAACCTGTGTCCCCTGCATCGGCAGGCGGACTCTCAACCACTGCGCCACCAGGGAAGTCCCTGTTCATTTGGTTTTAATGTTTCCAAAAGACTCAGAAGAACCAGGTGTGACTATGACCGGAGATTCTATCACTTTCTCAGTCTCAGTATACTTGAAATATATGCAACAATCGGTTATTGATAGAAACTCCACCTCAAAGTTACGCTCAGATAGGTAATGACCCAACATATTTGCACTTAATGTTGTATAAGGAGAGAATACGTACTTCTTCTAAACCCACCAGACCAAGCGCCATTCTCTTCCTTGAATTCCTAAAACCTTTGTATCTAAATATGTACTGGGTTTTTCGAGGGACGGCAGATGTCACCACAGAATCAAAACATAGCACAAAGTATTGCATTTAATTATAGCTAGTTACTTGATATACCGGGTACAGTGCTATAGTCTTTTGGTCTCACCCTGTATGCTGTACAAAAGAAACTAATCGTTAGTAATGAATAGGTCCGAAGACTTCAGCAAATCTCTACTACAGTTTTGAATACGACTATACTCCATGTAATTTTTCCAGTAACTAAAAACGTTAAGTTACTTCTTTATGTCTTCAAAGATTGTGTGTATGAAACTGAAGACAGCAATTAAAATATATTCATCTGAGTACACTCTCGAGATGGTTACAGGAGTTATTGTTTCTGGCCTTAAGTTACATCACAGATCCAAACCATCACCAAATTTTGTATTTTACACTTTATCCTAAGCTTGTTTTTCTCTGGATAAAAACTATGGCTTTCTCAGACATCTTCATTGCCTCCTAATTCCTATCACCAAAAGTAGTGGCTGGGGTTCTTTTCAGGACCATTTCCAAAATGAAACCAAGTTTTTAATGCCCTCTTGTCTCAGAAACTTTGAGAATAGAACCAAAGAGCCCCAGGGTGCTGGATGCTGGTGACAGGTCATCACGGTGTTAGTGGTCCACATCCACACTGACAGGACACACGAGTAAAGTCTGTGCTGAGCAAAATTGCACATTTAATCTAGACCTCCTTCCCAATCACCCATTAATAACTGAAATCTCTACTAAGTCTCTGAACACAAGGCTTTCCTCCCCACAGTATTCTCCACCTGAAATACAAATTTCTCAAGGATCTTAAGAGGGCAAAATACAAACTCCTTTAGGCACTGAAGTAACCTTATGCGAATGTGTTTTATTACTGCTGTTTTCCACCCCAAGAAGCTTCTCTTCTGCACATAAAAGCAGGAACTGGGGCTATGAGCGTTTAGTGGCCACCTCTGGGAAGATGCAGTGCTGGACAGGAGGTAACACCAGACACAAAAGTGTCCCATGGTCAGAGCTGCTCTCCTTCCTAACCGAGGTAAAAGAAACAAATGCACTTAAGACAGATGTCCTGAACTGAAAACGAATCTATGAGAAAGAAGCAGCCACAGAGCTCGTCAGCAAACAATGCAGGACAGAAGCACTGAAATAATGCACCGCGGCTCCTTAGGGCCTCTAGCCAACTGGGAGCACACCTGCAACTGCGTCTTCTCTGTGCAGGACTGTGACCACCACGCCGGCCCCATCACAGCCTCTGCCAGACCGTCATCAACAGCAGGGAGGGGCACAGAGGCCAGTGAGATTCTAAGCGACGTGGAGGGAAGCCCGTGGCCTGCTGGGGGGTCTGCTCACTTACCTGCAGAGAGGAGGGAGGGTGTCTCCAAAGGGAGCAGAGAGAACAGACTGATGGCAGCCCCTCACCGTCCTGGATAAGTCCCAGAAAGGGCAAAACAAGGCAATAAATTAGGATGTGGCACCAGTGCACACGCGCCCTCCTGCCTCTTGTCAAAAATGTCAGCTGGCAACCTCATGACTATTAAGTCCTAGTTGCTGCTTCCAGATCAGTAACACATGTACTGGAAAAAGCACCACATCTATCCTGCAAAGCCAATCTATTCTAGACCCACTGTGTTACACTGCTCCCCATGGGTCAGCGGGATTCTAGTAACTGGCAGTGAAGCCTTTCCTACCTCTAAGAAAAAGGGTATAGTTCTAAGAAATAAATGACCCCTTTTTAGAGACCCAAAGCTCCTTATTGCTATACGCAGACCATATATTTATTATTAATAATAATAACTATTAACTATTACTGAGCACAAATTACATGCCAGGTGCTGCTCTCAAGGTTTTACATGTATTAAGGCATTTAATCCTCAGAACAATTCAATGAGTAGGTGCTATTACGACCCCATGTTACACATGGGACACCGAGAGGCCAGGCTGCACAGCTGGCTACGTGCAGAGCCTGTATCCAAAGCCGGGCAGCCTTCTCCCAAACCTGGGCCCGGAGTCAGTACCTGATGTCGACTCTACATTCAGAAAAAATGAAAAGTCCAGTGTGCAAAGAATCGATAACTGGTCAGAAAAATAAAAAGATCAAGGTCAAATGAAGAACACTCCTCACGATGTAGCGTTCTGACCCGCATGCCACGCCGCCATTTTTGCACTAAAGCACTCTTCCCCTTTCTGTTCATAGCACGCTGGTATTTTACTCACTGCCCCGTTTCCATCTCCTAATTCTCTTACGGATCTGGTTAAAAACATCATCTGCTTTATTCTAACTGTAAGGTGGAGGATAACATACTAAAGGTTTTTACCAGGAAAACTTAGATCTGGATTTGAAACTTAGCTTGGGTGCTTATCAGCTGTGAAATGTTCAACCCCAGACTGTTCATCAGCAAATTGATATAATAATAGTACCAACCTCATAGGATGGGTCGTCGTATTAAATGAAAGAATATAATTGCATCTAAGAGGCCCTCAATAAATGAAGGATATTACCATCATGAATTCTAAAGTATTCTTTAGGGAAAACAATACGTTTATTATTTATTTCTTCTGGGATATTTACTTATCATTTTGAATGTTTTACTTATTTTTAACTTTTATTATTTATTTTTATTTGGATATCATTTTTTTTTGTGTGTGGTACGCGGGCCTCTCACTGTTGTGGCCTCTCCCGTTGCGGAGCACAGGCTCCGGACGCGCAGGCTCAGCGGCCATGGCTCACGGGCCCAGCCGCTCCGCGGCATGTGGGATCCTCCCGGACCGGGGCACGAACCTGTGTCCCCTGCATCGGCAGGCAGACTCTCAACCACTGCGCCACCAGGGGAGCCCTGGATATCATTTTTTTAATTTTATGTTTTAAAATTTATCTTGAATAATTAATCTTGAACATCTATTTATGTCATATGTATGTATTATGATGTATTATTTATGAATTTTTAGAACTTCTGTGAGGGAGACATAAAAGGGAGTAGATATATGTTTATGTATAGCTGATTCACTTTGTTATACAGCAGAAACTAACACACCATTGTAAAGCAATTATACTCTAATAAAGATGTTTAAAAAAAAAAGAAATATTTCTTTTTAAAAAGAAAGCAAAAGACCAAAGATGTCTTTAAGGATGCAGAATTATCCTCCCATAAGACAAAATTTCATTTTAATTTGAAATCTACAAATTTGGAATTTGGGGATTATGGAATAGAGTTAGGCTGAAGGTCACCTTTAGTTTGTACAGATAAGTGGCATAAATAAGGTTTCAAGGGACCATACAATTTCTGAAGAAGGGAAAAATAATCTGCTTTCAAGTACTAAAGGAGCAATCTCTTATATGGCAACAATTGATATGCTAATTATAAATAATTTATCCATTCGTTAGATAGCCTAAGGACATGAAAGTAATGACCCCATTTCATTAAACATTCTATAAAATTTAGGTCTTTCACTTATTTAGACAAGTTTTCCTCCTAATTAACCCAAATTAGTGCAATTCTAGTCCTAGTTATGTTTATTACATTGTCTAGTGTGGAACATTACATACATGGCAAGTTCCATCTGACAAAGGCCTAATCAGATGATCAATTTTTCTTGACTAGAGCTAGAAAAGAACACCAACGGTTCTTAAGAAAAAATTCCTAGGGATACCATACTCAGATTTCAGTTATTCTTGAAACAACTTTAAAAGTGAGTTTTGGACAACTTAGCTTGAGAACAAGATTCATATTTTTGCCTATTGTATTTCTGCCTAATTTGAGTTCACCTTTTGAGTATTTAGAATACCATCATCAGACAACTGTCCAGAAGATAAAGCAGCATCCACGGATCACCTTCCTGAACGCCATCAAGACCACACCTCCAAATGACACGTTGGCTCCAGCTTCACCCAAAGGGAGAAAAGGATCAACGTCCTTATCCGTCTTGATCCTTCTGTTTGGCAAAGTGCCAAGCCTAGAAAAATCCGAATATCTGGTTTTTCCACTTCTGCACTCAGATTAAAGAACACTAGTCCTGAAAACACACTCAATCAAATTAAATTAACTTTAAAACTAAATGCCGGGCTTCCATAGTGGCGCAGTGGTTGAGAGTTCGACTGCCGATGCAGGGGACGCGGGTTCGTGCCCCGGTCCGGGAAGATCCCACATGCTGCGGAACGGCTGGGCCCGTGAGCCATGGCCGCTGAGCCTGCGCGTCCGGAGCCTGTGCTCCGCGACGGGAGAGGCCACGACAGTGAGAGGCCCCCGTACCGGAAAAAAAAAAAACAAAAAAACATGACTAAGAATGAGCCTATAGAGTTAAGTATTCTTGTACCTGAGGGGTCATCTCCCCCCAGCAGCAGAGCACACTGAATTTGTGAAAGTTCTAGCTCAGATGAATGTAATTTCCATACATTTAATTTACTGCATAGTGTTAAAACCCTTTTCTTTAAGGAGGCGGTTTACTAATCAAATCTCTCCCAGACGCCCTCTTGGCAACAAGAAGTTAAAACAATCGTTATGCAAATATTAAGAAATTCTAATCTAAGAAATTGAATACAAGTAAATTTGACCTTTTTCGTTCTGTGAGTTTATTTTGGTGCCTTGATTCTAAAGTTAAAAATACAGAGAAACCATAAATTACATTTTTTAATTTAAGACGTGACAACTTTGTGTTATATTTGTTTGGTATTTTAAAGTCTAGTATATAGAGAATTTTAAGCGTTCGCTAGTTAACTAGCCATAAAACGGGGGGGGGGTGGGTTAAGAAGAGATATAATTTTTAACTATTACGTAGTGTCTAACAGCAATTTTTGTTTTATTGAAAATACACAGTATATCATAAAGCTTTGGGACTGTTCTTAAATATTCTGAAGAATGGGAGTTGGCTCCTGTATTTGTATTACTTTAAGTATTACGTACTCCAAGGATTATGCAGGTGCTAACTTCTGCAAGTCCTCCTACTAGCAGAAGTACTAAATGGAGATTCCGCATTCATATTATTCACATTCATTCCGTTGCCATGGGTTACTGAACTCACCCTCCTTGACCACTGAAAAACTAGGAGAAACTGTAAAAGACTTTCTCAGTGGGGAAATCACAAGGACAGATTTTTTCTTTTCCCCCAAATCGAAGATTTTATAAAACACATCTGATGTGTTCTAAACCAGTTAACTGACTCTTATCAAAGTTATAGTTCATTTACTCAATTTTAACCATCGATACTTTTTTTGAGTCATATCCACCAAAATTCCTAGTTTATTATTGTCTTGACTATCTTGGACTTACTCCTATCTTATACCATTCAGACCCATATAACTCCTCCTTTTTTGACCCCTGATAGCATTATTTTAAATTGTCGTGCTGGGTACTGTGAAATTATTCCATTATTTGGACCCTGGCCTATTGCGATGCTCAGAATGACTGCTCAGTGTAAACTCTTACAACAGATGGCAAAAGTTAGACGGCACGAAATCTCATGTTTCTTCAGTTTTTCCTAACAGAAAAAGTACAGAAGAGAATGCGTCAGCAGAAGAAAATGGTTTACGAATGAATGAAATTATGTTTACGTGGGGGGACTTCTTTCCATTTGAAGTTTCCATGTTCTTGTCCGGTGCCTTTTGTGCCTAGGAATTGTGCAAGCCCAGCGATTTCATCTCCTCCAAGAATCAGGGGTGTTCACTGCAGGACAGACACTTCCCGATAACACCGGGCCAATTAAGACAGCGAGGAACTCACAGCGGATGGATGAGACACCCCCTCCAGCGTGATGAGAAGAGGAAGGGTAAGAAACAGCAGCACAGAACTATTCCAGCAATAGCCTCCCACGCCCCCCAACGCCCTGTCAGGTTTTAGGAGACTCTACAGTTCTTTAGGCAAAGCAAGGTAACTCTCAGAACATCAGCTGGCAGAGTAGATTCTTTGCCGATAACATACACAAATATTTGAGGTGAGACTCATTAGAATAGGCAGGGAACTCTGAAATCTTTCCTCTCGGTACAAGCCAGGCCTCTCAAGCGAGCTCCTTAGGGCAAGTGCAAGATGAACCACTGGGGTAGTGAAAGAAAATATTTAACGTTTACATAAAAATAAGAAGGTAATTTTACTAACAGGTGGCATGTAGACTAAGAGTCGAGTACATACAAGATTTAAAGTGTGTGAGCGTGTGAGCGTGTACGCATGTATAAAATCCCAGTGTCGTCTTCTGTGATGTTTCAGATATTCATTAGTGGCTGCCTCCCAGGGTTGTTCTGAGACTACATGAGGTCATTCTCCTGCGCTGGCTGGTACCAAGTACGTGCTCAGTAGACACTGGTTCCCTTCCTTGTGGGGGAAGTGAATTGGGGGTAAAAAGGCTCCCTCTTCATGTCTACATTTCAGGAGCACACAGGAACTCTGTTATCTTGATAGGAAGCATGTCCTCAGACCAACAGAGGAAGGCTGTGCTCATGGCCCAGGACCTTTGACCTCCGGCTTCCCACCGCCAGGCTCAACAGAAACCTCCCAGGGCCTGTCTACACAGCACTGTGGAAGGATTAACCACAGCTCTCCTAGGCCCTCAGCACAGCCCCAGCCCAATGACGCTCTGCACAGCTTCACTGGAGAGAAGGTGCTTTCCCACCTCCGGTGGCACCTGACAGTGCATACCTCCACTTCTGGCCCTTCCGCTCAGGATGGTACACCATCACGTACTCTGCCTTTGGCATCCTGAACAAATGTTCTTTGAAATTCTCCACATGTTGAAACCACCCACACCAAGCAGGGTACAACATACGGGAAAGCAAGATCTGCCACCTCCCCAAACCACGCTTCCACCAGCAAAAGCCAAGGCTCTTGTCATACTGCGGCTCTAGAATTAGAGGAGGCTTTTGAAGTTCAATTAGTTGGCCGCAACCCTGTAAGGCAAGCTGCTTAATATATCAATACTTGAGGTTCTTCTTGAGCTATTTTCACTGGACTTGCAGGCAGGGAGAACTGGGGAGGGGCAACGTGTTGAAGACAGGAAGCTTTGGATTCCCAAATCCCGGCTGGCCAGGGTCGGCGTGTCTGTCTCTACAGTGAAGTGAAGCGGAGGTGCTGGCAGCTCTGAAAGCTTCGGAGGAGGGAAAACCCTCTCTCCTCCCCCAGCTCAGGCTGTCATCCCAGAGCCCCGAGTCCTGCTGCCAAACCATCTGCTAGAAGGAAAGCTGCTGAAATCTTAACACGTGAAAAGCGGATCCCAAAGTGTGGCACTCCCTTTCCGCAACCCAGGGGGACGTGCTGACCTGAGATTCCAGCGGACCATCACTACTATTTAAAGCTCACCAAGGGAGGAACATGCACTTGATTTGGAGGAGAGAAGGCACGGGGCTGCCCTTGAAAGATGTACCTTAGCCTCCCAGCTTTCCCTCCTCACGTTGCGTTTCTGCGATACTCGTTTTATTGCAAACGCAAACGCATACAAACACACAGCTCAACCATAACCTTGGAAGAGGCTTTTTCTCTTTACCTTATTTGGAAAAGTCCAAGTCAATAGCTCTGATTAGACGGGGCACCATTTCCCTGATTTTAGGTGAAGCCAAGTTCTCTTAGATTTCTAACTCACAGGAATACTGAATATACAATGACTCTCCACCATGCTTCCTAAGATGGAAACTCCAGGACAAGTGAGTCCCCTTAGGTAAGTGAATAATTCTGTGGATTTCTTAGAAGACCACATACCCAAATCAATAGGTAATGGAATATTTGATCTGTGATTAAATGAGGACCAAAGTATAAGAATCAGATTGAACTCCGATTTTTTTAACTCTACCCGACCCTGGACAAGTCGCCTGTCATCTCCCTTCTTCTACAGCCTCAGGTGTGAAATATTTAGGAGTGGATCACTCTCTTAGAGTTGTGTCCCCCAAGAAATAATAATACAGTAGCAAAAATGTACTAAGTTCTTACTATGCGTCAGGCACTCTGCTAATTATTTTACATGCATTTGCTCATTTAATCCACATAGCAACTATAAATTAGATACTACTGTATCCTCATTTTATAGATGAGAAACAGAGGATACAGTGCCAAGATTACACAGGCAGCAGGGGGGTGGCGGGACCCCGATGTCCTGTCTGACTTCAAAGCCCTAAATCAAAAAGCTCTGCCACTACATAAAGGCACTTTACGAAACTAAGAAGCCACTATTACAAATGTGGAAAAGTCCACCTGACACTACAACCATCTTCATTGTTTGGCTCTTCCAGGCATGTTCAAGTCCTTGGCTAAGTGGACTTTTCAAAACTTTTTATTTTTTTTAAGATAATCAACAGCTGTCCATTGCCTTCATTATAAATAACCACGTAGCAAGTGTGGGGGGGAAAGATGGTCCAAATACTCCTTTCAATTATTTTAAAACCAATCAAAATGAAAATTCAAATGAGTTCTTTAGGTTCACAGGAAGCCCCCCTATCATGACAAGTGCCAGCATCTAACCTAAAGTGATGTTTTATCTTAGAAGTTCGGTGGATTCCAAAAAGCTATATTGTTTTTTCATGGAACATCCATGCTGGAATTTTTAGAATCCCAAGACAGAAGCTTGTATATGTACAACCCAGTGGATATCTAAAACGCCCCAGCGTTCACTCCTTTGGCCCAGTGTGAATGGATCAGGCTTCCTGATAGGACACAAGGACCCTGGAGGCCGCTTATCATCAGTCCCCAGGGGACTAACTACGAATGTGAATGCGGTTAAAGAAGGAAGCGAAACAAAGAGGTCAGAGATTTCACTGAAACTATCAAAAATGTTCGCAAGACAATGGGTCCCCATAGTTGTACACTTAAATTCCTACTGTATGCCTACTACATTCCTAGCACTTGCTGGAACAAAACCAAGTGAGACTAGAGCCAAGTTCACAAAGAGCTTCACAGTCTAGAGGGAAGATCCGACAAGAAGATGAGGACAGATGCGTAAATGATGTCAGAGGCAGACAAGGGTGCTACGGGAGCACCGGGAAGGGGCAGCTCAATCAACAGTCCACCAGGCCAAAGAGGCTTCCTCGAGAGCTAAGACCGGAGCTGAGTGATTATGTTTTCTTTTTGGCCATGCTGCACGGCTTGCGGGATCTTAGCTCTCCGACCAGGGATTGAACCCCGGCCCTCGGCAGTGAGAGGGCAGAGTCCTAACCACTGGACCGCCAGGGAATTCCCTGGAACTGAGTTTTAAACACTAAGTAGCTAGATGCAAGGAAGAGGGAAACTGGGTGTTATTGGAGAGATGGAAACAAGGACCCCGGAAGCTTTTACAAAATGAAGCCAACGTGGTTGCAAAGTAAAACTCAACTATATTTCTTTGTGTAGCTCATATGCAATTTATTCTTGACAGCATACTTTGAAGTGACAACTTTGAGATCCTGTTGAGAGTCTATTTGCTTCCTTTGGGGTTCTTCCATTCTTATGCATGGAAACCAATGCAGTGCTTTACATATATTAATTCACATAATTCACCCCAAACCTCATAGATACATAAAATTATTATTCCCATTTTGCAGGTAAGGAAACTGAGGCCCTGAATAAATAGGTAATTTATCCAAATTTACCCTTTCAGTACTGGAAAGGCTGGATTATGAAGCCATCTGGACTACATGTCTGCTCTAAATCACTCTGCTACACGGCCTCTCCAAAAAGGAATTTACTGAAAAGTATTGAGTAACTCAGGATTGCGGGGAGGCCTGGAGATCTGGGCTTGGAACTCGGTAGTCACGCCAAGCACAAACCCTGCAGCTGGCATCCACCTCCACTGCCACACACGAGACACTGCCTGCAGAATGCCATCTTGCTGCCACACAACTGCCAGCCAGGGAACGTGCCCCAGAGCCCCCCTACCCTGCCCCACAAGCACCAGATGCAGAGTCTGGAAAGGACTGTGTAATTGGTGAAACCATGACCTTGAGCCAGGCGGGCCAGGACAGCAATTCCATGGCCAAGTTCGGTGTCCACATAGAGAAATGAGGTTCTGCCTCCCCGCAAGGTCCGTAAGGTGAGTGTTTTGGTCTCCTAAGACGCTGAAACAAAGTACCACAAACTGGGTGGCTTAAAACAAGAGAAATTTATTCTCTCACAGCTCTGGAGGCCAAGAGTCAGATGCAGGATTGTTTCCGTCTGGAGGTTCTGGGGGAGAATCCCTTCCATGCCTTTCCACTGGCTTCTAGCAGTTGCCAACAATCCCTGTACTGCCTTGGCTTGTAGACCCATCACTCAAATCTCTACCCCCATCCTCACATGGACGTCTCCCCTGTGTCTGCGTCTCTTTTCTTCTTCTCATAAGGGCATCAGTCACACTGGATTCAGGACCCACCCGACTCTAGTACGACCACGTATTAATTCCATCTACAAAGTCCCTATTTCCAAATAAGGTCATATTCAGGGTTACCAGGGGTTTACGGGGGCACACGTTCAACCCACAACAGTGGGGAGATACAGACAGGGGAAGGGGGTTCAGATGCTGGACAGCCAAAAAAAATGACAAGTATCCACAGAACCTCAATTGCTGCGGCAGCCTTCATTTCACCTAATAACGAAATAAATGACTTCAAAGCAAAAGCTGGATGTGCCGAAAGCAATGAATTGGTCTGTGAGCTCTCTTCGGGGAATCAACTAGACAGGAACTTGCAGTAGGGGTGAGGTGAGGGTGTTAATTACAAAGCTAGAAGGGTCCTCCCTCTGAAACTGTGGCCATGAGAAGGAGACGGCCAGGCTTAAGCCCTGCTACCTCTAATGCCCACAGGCACCTGCCAGATATTTATCTTTCATCTTCAAAAAGAGAAAACTTGGCCTGGAGGGGCCATCATGGATTTAAGTAGGAAGATAAATGGAGATTTTAACTGTGTATATGTGTTACCTAAGCCATAAATTTTCAACTAGATTGGTATATGACAGATGTTTGAAATATACGTTATTTACATAGCTGGTCTAGTCTTTTGTGCTGCTGCTTGCATAGCTCTGAACCCTTTGCAAACCAGAACTAGAGATACCAAAAGCACATCCCTTTTATCAACACTACAATGGCTTCTGAATAAATGCAAACACTAATCAAAAACATCCAAGCATTAAAAAGCTCTTCACTTTTAGGAAAAGAGAGCAGATGATCTCCAAGCAATCCTAACCTTGAGTCTCCAGGTTTTCAGAAACCTAAGTAGGACTCAGTGTTAATGGAATCCAACTGACCCTCCATCTGCTGGAAATAAAAATAAGCAAGTCACCTGTTCCCCTCTAAGAAGCGGAACATAAAGTACAAAAGCTAAACTATTCCCGTGTTCTCACTAACACTGCTAAGTGGTTGACCCCCAAACTATACCTGGAGCCTCTACCAATCACGTGAGTGCCTACCTCTCTGCTTGGACAACCAAAACATTATGTCCAACATAGAACTCATCTTCTGCTCCATTTCCCCCAGCCTCCTGGTCACTTATTGCATTCTTCCAACAAAAATCTCTGATTCACCTTTGATTTTCTCTCCTCTCTTCAATCCAGTCACTTAAAGGAACAGCCTCTTGGTCCTCACAGATGCTCCCTTTGCCCTTCATGCCCATCCCTCCTTCCTTGGATACGGGTTTTCACTATGAGGCATGAGTACCACTCAGGTATGTGAGGGCATTTCAGGTGGTACCTGGTTGAATCATTTTTTACTGAAATAGGAATATATGAACTGTAATGGGGGTTAGAAAAATAATTGTCAAATGAAACCCATAATTTCATATAAAATTAAAAATTTTTCTTTTACATCCATTTAAATATAAAGTGGGTAGAGTTAAAGAAAAGTATTAACTAAATAATAGCACAGATAGTATATGGACATGGTTTACAAATTCTTAAGGGTGGTGTGCTAACGCCTAGCAGTGTTGCAAAACACTGCTCTTGGGTGGTCCCTCATCACCCTACTGCTTGATAACCTCTGTTCCCTCAACCACCTCCCAGCTGGTCCCCTAGCCTCCCAACTCCCATCTCTTCCATCTATCCTGTAAGCCATAGCCAGACACCTCTTCCTAAGATGCTCCTTTCATTATTTCTCTCCCAAACTCACAAATCTGATTCCGACCCCGATAAACTCCACCTACATTTCAAGAGCCCACCTGATCTAGCTACACATTATTTCTAGTTACATCCCAAATTTACAGTATGGCAAATTTCACACTGACGTTTTCCTTGCCAGCTGAATGTCTTGGTTCATACTGCTTCTACAACCTTCCCCCAGTCCTCCGCCTTCTCTGCTCTTCAAATCCTACCAAGTCCTTCGAGAAGCAAGTAAGTCCTCCCTCCAGGCAGCCTTTTTTTATTGACATCTCTCCTCTGAAGTCCTATTCCACTTACACCAACCCTATCAACCAACCTCACTTAACTCTTTTTTTTTTTAGCATCTTTATTGGAGTATAATTGCTTTACAATGGTGTGTTAGTTTCTGCTTTATAACAAAGTGAATCAGTTGTACATATACATATGTCCCCATATCTCTTCCCTCTTGCATCTCCCTCCCTCCCACCCTCCCTGTCCCACCCCTCTAGGTGGTCACAAAGCACGGAGCTGATCTCCCTGTGCTATGCGGCTGCTTCCCACTAGCTATCTACCTTACATTTGGTAGTGTATATATGTCCATGCCTCTCTCTCGCTTTGTCACAGCTTACCCTCCCCCCTCCCCATATCCTCAAGTCCATTCTCTAGTAGGTCTGTGTCTTTATTCCTGTCTTACGAAATTGAGTTATTTGTAATGAGGTGGATAGACCTAGAGTCTGTCATACAGAGTGAAGTAAGTCAGAAAGAGAAAGACAAATACCGTATGCTAGCACATATATGTGGAATTTAAGAAAAAAAAGAATGTCATGAAGAACCCACTTAACTCTTGATTATATTCCAGTATTTCCTGCTTTCTAATGGTCAATCATTGAGAGCTGGTCCTACCAGCCACGATAGGAAGTCCCTGAAGAGTAGAATCTTCTGTTACAAAAGGATGACGCACATTAGGAGTTCAAGACATTTCCTCAACCAAGTTTTTAAGAGAAGCCATGTTTTATTCATTTATCCAATAAATATTTCCTGAGTCCCTGATATGTGTCAAGCTCTGTGGTTGCTGGCAAAATAGAGATGTGAATAAAACACATACTGTAACTGAGGAACTCACTGGCTAGTAAACCCAAGGTACAACACAATGTCACCATGCTGTTGTAACACAAGTACAAAACAACCGTCATACGAGTGATTCGCTCTAGGAAGAGAAGGGGTGTATGAGCTTGTTCTGGAAGGCTAAACTGGATGAGCCTTATATATTTTAGCTAAATATCAGACTTTTAAAGATGGCGAGCACACTCTCAGAGGTGTCACATAAATCACAAAAGGCAACAAGATATTGCAGAAGGCAAAGAGTTTCCAGAGCCTGGAGTGCAGGGTGGTGGGGGAGGGATGGAAGGAGGGGTGGGAAAAGCAGGGGAGGTCACGCCATGAAGAGCCTTGGTCTCAGACTTCACCCATAGGCATGAGAAACGTTGAAAAGAGTTGGAAAGTAACATGACCAGTTTTGCTTTAGGAGGGATTAAAAAAATAAAAAACAAAACCCCTCTGGGGACCCGTAGAGCAAGAATTGGACATGGTCAGTTTGGAAGACACTGTAATAGAACAGAAGGATTTCAACAACAGAGATGAAAAGGGAGGGGGAGATTTTAGAAATATTTAGGTGGTAGAAATCAATGGGATTTTCTGGCCAACTGGTTGTGCATTCCAATGTCAAATAAAAATAGTCTGGGGATTAACTACTTAAGGAAAAGTTCACTATCTACTTAAAAAAAATTACCCATGTCATTTCTCTCCCATGTTACTGTGGTGAAGGTTAAGTTAGCATTGACTATAGTCTATAGTCTTACGAACGACAAGAACCTCTACTCTAAACCTGATAGACTAGGCATCACGCAGTTTCTATGACTGATGTACAAAGCCTGTCCTAGTTGCAAAAGTCGGCATCTGAACCCACCGGCAAGGATCCAACCAGACTCTGCTCCTTGGTTATAGCTGCACTCAGCATAAGCAATCTTGTACCAAAGAACATACAGTTGTCTGAACTGCCCTAACTCTCTGGGGCTATAGAGAATTTAAGCCACAATTGCTCTGGAGGTGTAAAAATGCTAAGGTTTTTATACAATATACTCATATTCCTTTTTTCAAATAAAAACGTTCACAAGAGTGTAAAAGATGTTGAAATACCAAGAGAGGTGACCTTTTGTAAGCACATTCACGTTCTCCTGGGAAATAAAGAATAAAGTCATTCACCACCAAGTGTAATATTCCTCACTTCCACAGGCCTGATGAAAGGAGTCAACACAGGTAGTTTCAAATTAAAGCACAGTTGGAGCAGCGAGGCTGGAAATGTATCTCTGCGAGGAGGTATAAGGAGGCAACAGGATGCTGTTCATGAAAACTTGCACGTGATCGGAACCTGCCAGGGCTTCATCCCTGTCCCCTCACCCCCATTAGTTTGGTCACCAGGACAAGCCCTAATGCAGCCACTTAATGTAACATCTGGGGATGACAGGAAATAAGACTCCATTGCAAAATGAGCGCTATTCCCACACACCCCCCATACGGAAGCACATGACTCCAATAAGCAGAAAGGGCAAAGGTTATTTCTAACGATTTCTGTGTAAGTGCTGAGAAATCCTGGGCTTGCCCATTACAGAGGCGCTGCGGAGCCCAATTCTGTAATGGAAATGCGGGCCAGGAGGGCCCGTTCCAGACGGGGAGAGGTCATGTTACCCGCCAGGGACACAGCTGGTTTGGGGCAGGCCCAGATTAGAACCTCAGGTGCCCATCCTCCACTCCCAGAAAACTCTCAAAATAACAGAACGTAAGGAACTGGGCCCCACAATCCACTGTGCCCCAGAATTAGTTTCTATAAAATGAAAACTAATAACTCATCAAGGTGGCGTCCTGGCCATTCCTCCCCGCTGATTTATATTAGTGAGATCGGCAGACAAAACTGGTTTATATTTTCTCAAGATGTCAGTTTGCGGCTTGTGTTTTCTTTCTTTTCAAATCCTTTAAAATTGTCTGCCTTATTGTTCCTTAACATGACAAACGTCCATCTAAAAGTACTTTGGGGGTGTCTCGTTCACAGGGGACACCTTTTATGCACATGCTCTATAGGACCTTTATAGTGGAAAACAAATCACTTTGCAGTCCTGATCAATGAAATGTCCCCAAACTTGGTGGCATGCCATGTGAAGCAGCCATCCCCAGGGCTTGGGGAGAGGAAAGTGAAGTAGCATCACTTGTATAAAGAGGTCACAGTTCACAAGGTCCTGACAGAGAAGGTTCTAACACCTTCATTAACAAAGGTTTGGTGCCTTGAAAATCATTTCATGAAGGTAGGTGAGCATATTTTCATGTATAAAGCCCTGAGGATTATACAGCTATGTGCCTCTTTATGGGGAGTTTTCTTTTCTCTCTAGTTAATTAATATAATTTCTAGTTTTAGAAACTGTGGGAGAATAATCCCACGTGCATTTGGCCTAACCCCTTTTCTTATTCAGCTCATGGATGCACATTTTATTATTCCTCTTGATTTGAACAAAAGGCAAGATTTTCCCCCCTTCTGCTCAGAAACTACCTTTGGGAAATTAATATTCAAGATGAACAATGAACTCATCTCATGGCCTGTGAACTTGCTGGTTGCCAGGAGGCCTGTGAATTCTTAGGATTATTTTCGATTTGGTAGCATGAATCAGAGGCTTAAATAGTCATATAAGGCATGGTCTTCAAAATTTAAAGTTTCAGAATTCTCTAACTGTCCATTTGTAGGATCTCCTTAAGTTTGATATGTGTCTATTCTAACCTCTTGAGCTTAAGTGTAGTTTATCCCAAAGGTACGTGACAAAGCCAAGGCTAAATGTCAAGCCTGTTGCTATAAATCACATTTCAAACTGGTAGTTACTTACTAGTGAAAAAAGACTGTTTGAAAAGGTTCTGTCTCATTAGAAAGCGATTATGGAATGCCTATAATTTTGGCTTAAGTAAACAGAGTTAAAATTGAAATACCTACTGTGCGATAGTAGGCCAGATCAAAAGGACAGCTATTCAAATTTCCAAGGACCTCTCCTTTCCTAAAGTTAAAAAAAAAAACAGTGATTTTCACCATATTTTTAAGGAATATTTGTTGGAGGGGATTTCTAAAAACAGTCTCCACTGAAGTTATTTCAAGTCATTTAGTATTTCTCTGAAGAAGCTTATCTTGTCCTTTGAACCCAACAAAAAACCTCTTTTTACTGAGAATAAGTATGATAAATACTAGTAGCTATTATGGCAAAATGACTGGACAAACAGAAAGAAGAAGTATGAAGAGCTTCATGTGTTTCTAAGCTGCTTCATTTTCTATTTCATTTTATGTGACAAAGGCTCTGTTTGTATCCAGAGTCACTAACTTGATATAAGTGGACTTTCTTACATTTGTTAAGGGGAAGACAACTTCTCCCAAATGATGTCAAAGTGTCTCAATATACCATCTATTACTATCAACACTGGTATTTGGAAAGGAACCATATTTGAAAAGGAAATTGACAAGCTACTCTCAATCTCCCCCAAAAAGATACGTATGAGAAAGATTCCACCTACTCTCCCAGTGTTCATTGTAGGTGTTTGTCTTAATATTTACTTTATCCTTCCATGAGCCCCAACCCTTTTTATTATACATATTGGCTAATAATTAAAATAAAGAATAAATAACAGCTTCCATCCTTGGACAAAACCATATTATACCCAACCCTGCAGCCCCATGAGAATCTAGCAAGGCACTTTGCTTGAGGTGGGGGGAGACTCCGTAAAATGCTGAATGAATAACACAGCTCTTCTTCCCCCACCTTCTGGTTTTCTTTTCTCAGTAGTAACCTAACATGAAACCTGCACAGACAACCACCAACCTGAAAGAGCTGATCCTTCACTATCCCCATAGGACCAGCTTACTATTTACAAGTCAAGAAATAAGAGAATCAAAGAAAATGAAAAGCTTCTTCCTCAAGCCCTCAAAAATGCCTCGGAAAACTGGCAATAGCAGAGAAGTTCTTTAGCAAAGAATAAAAATGTGATCATAATGATGCTATGACAAGATAGGTGAAAACAGGCTCCACGGGAACGTGCCTGAAATCATCACAGAGTCTTGCAGGTTTGTTGAAGACATTATGGCCACCTGCCCTCCTACAGCCTCACTCTTGGTATCAGTACTGATTCCTGAAGAGGGGCAAAAAAGAGGCGAAACTCTTCAGTGTGGAATGAAGACATTCAAACCCCAAGGATATGAAACCTGAGATTATCTGAACACTCAGTGTAGACATGGGTTTATGGACATAGTGTTTTGAGGTTACACTTGGATTTAGGTGTATTTCAAAATTTACTGCCACCAGCCTGAAGAATAAAGCGACCACAGCAGTGACTGACTTCAATTACTGAAGTATAAACTGTAGTTGTCACTTCCTTTACAAATCTGGCATTTCATGACAGGGAAAATCAAGGGAGCCTTATTGCCAAGACAGTACATCCTTATGTCACCAGATTTTGCAGTAAAAAAGACGGTTATTTTATTTAGGTTTTACACTCACAGAAATGCACTCACAAGACATTTTTAAAGCATGAGATACCGGCCCCAGTTTTTTTTTTTTTTAAACTTGCTGTTTTAGGAGAAAGATAGTAGAGCTAGACTTTGAGTACCAACTGCAAGCTTAAAGCAATCTTCCCAGGATTTAGAGTGATTTGGTATAGATGTGTTTTCAAATATAACCTCGGTTTTCCCAGGACATTCTGTTTAGAAGAAAATGAATTCATTCAGAATGAAAAACAAACCAAAATTGGTGTCTTACACATCATTACATACAAGTGGTCAACAGTAAGTAAGGAGAAAACGACGAGAAGAGTTTCAGGATTTTCCTCCTTCAGCGTTTCAAGTATTTTATCCCTGGGTTTCCAAGTCACACAGCAAAGCCATCCGCTGTATTTCCAAAGGGAACTAACTGGCGCCTTCAGAAATGCTTCTATGCGTTTTAAGATGAAATCCTTCATTCCCGTTTACCGTTTTGTTTGTCCTTCCTGTCTGACATGCAAATACATGACACAGCCTCCATTCTTTCCTTATAACCTGATTCAAAGCAACATATGTTAAATCCACACAAAATCATGTGAGCATTCAATCCGCATACACACCGTTACCCCACCGAATGCATTCAGTGGGCTGCAACACAGTTCCCTGCGTGCAAGCAGACCAGCCTGAGACCTCTTCCCTGACTCAAACCATCCAGAACTGTGCATGGAACCTGTTCCCTTTTGAAAAAGAAAGGCTGTTTAATACCCACTAGGATAATAACTGGCCACAATGCGGGAGCGAGCAAGCCCGATACTGCGGGCAACGGCGGGCGCAGGCTCTTCCACAAGCTCAAGGAGGCTGGGCGCCCGAGCTGGCGGTCATTTATCTGTGCAGCCAAAACGCCCGGCACGTCCCCCTCCCAGATTTCACCTAACTAATAGCTCTCCAACCCCATATTGAGAGGGCCTGCTGTGGATCTTGCGGAGGTACAAAATGGTGGATGAGAGCTAATTTTTTTTTCCTGCTTTCCCCATAACTTATCGCATCCATCACAGCCCGTCCTCCCGGGGAAGCACCCCGGCCGCGGCGCTCGGAGCACGCCCCGTGGCCCCGGGCCGGGGGCAGGGACGCGGTTACCAACCTGATGTCATGTAGCCCCGCGAAGCCTGGGGCGCGAAGGCCGCGGGGAAGCGCTTGTGCAGGCGGTAGTCCTTCTCGCTGCGGGACCTCATGCGGTCCGAGGCCCGGTCCGAGAAATCCGAGCTAGGCCAGGCTCGCCGCAAGGTTGTGCTCCGGGTCTTCTTCATGGTGGGGAGGGCGACCCGCTGCCCCGATCCTCGGGGCCTCAGCGCCGGGGCGCAGCGCGCGGCTTCATCCGTCTACGGCGGGCACGACCCGGGCGGACTCTGCGCGCATTTTCCCAGCCCCTCCTCGTCGGCGTCTACACCGCCAGCGGCGGGTCCGGCCCTCCCCACGCCCCCACACCCCCCCACAGCGAAGGCTCCGATTTTACACACGTCCCACAATGCATTACACTTCATTTGCAATCCGCCCGGCTTATAGCTTCCAGATTCCTGGGGGGAAAGGCACGTTAGGAGGCTCCCCGGCCAGGAGGAGGCGGGGAGGGGGCGGGCGGGGTGAGGGCGCCGAGACTTGCAGCGTGAAAGCAATGGGAGCGCAGACAATGGCCCGATTCAGCGCAGGAGTGCTTAGCCAACTGTGAGCCACGGCACAAAAGACCCAAACAAATGAGGAAGCCCAGGCCTCCGGGGGTGACCCGGGATCGGGCGCCCGGGAAGCCGGAGGGGCGGCGGCAGACCCTCTCCGCACCGAGCGGCTCAGAGCGAGGCGTGGGGATGACAGTGTCCAAGTCGTGTCCCCCTGGGCCTATCAGCCGCGCGGCCCGCAGTCCCGGGCGCGGGCTGGCTCTGCCTCCCCTGCAGTCCTCGGGAGGCAGTCTTCATTACAGAGGCTCGGATGGGGGCGCGTGTACACAGGATCCGAGCAGGCTCTGCAGTCAGCAGCTGCGGCGGCGGGCCCCTGACGAATCCAGGAAGAGTCCTCGCGACTGCAGCGCCTCGTCGATCTTCCTCCTTCCAAGGCTCAGGGTGGTGTGCGTGCGTGTGTGCGTGTACGTGTGTGCGCGCGCGCGCCGACACGCATGTGCCCCCCTACATAGGCATGCTCCTACTTACTGGCCGCGGCGGCGACGGGAGCCATGGCTGCCAAGGATGCGGAGCCTGCCGATCGCCACCCGCACGGCGACACCGCTGCTCAGTCGCGAGCGCGCAGAATGGCTATTGAAGTACAGGAAGCCGGGAAGCCGCTCAGCCTCATGCTAATCACCGAGCTGCCTTAAGTTAGAGCACGGATCCTGTCAAGCTTCTCATTTTCATGTAAAACACCCTGCGGCGGCTCTGGGACTTGGCTGGTTCCCCAGCCAGGAGTCAGCGCTTGGATATTTACATCTTTTTAGGATGGCGCCTCCCGCTTGCAGAAAGGGAGAGAAACCGCTCGGTGGGAACAGGGCAGTCTGCAGTGCCCTGCCTTGCCCACCTGCGCCAATCCCGGAGGCAGCTAGATCCGGGGGAGGGGGCGCCACCCGGAGCTCCGCCGACAGCCACAAACGCCCGGGCACCTGGTCCACGCAGCGAGGGCGTCTCCGGCTCTTCCTCGCTGTCCCTCGAGCCCCCGGTGTCAGTCACTGCCAGCCCGCTAACCTGCATTCAGGTCCACAGCCCCACTACCCGGCTCGGCTCTGCACCGCTGTTTCTGGTCCAACAACCAATCGCTAAAGGACAACAATGCGCGCTGCGCGAGAGGGGAGGAGGGGGCGATGCGCCGCCCCGGCCGAGGCGCCGGGCCCGGGATGCCGGGCCGGGACGCGGAGGTCACTGCGAGTTAAAGGCGCGCGGCCACATTGCGGAGAACCCCCGACCGCGCTGCGCTGCGGCCGTTTTGTCAGCTTGGCTTCTCGTTTGGGTTTCCAACAACGCTTAGGTGTTGTAAACAACAAAAATAAACCTGATTCTTCTTACGTCTTTGCGCTTTTTTCCATTTGTGACGATGCAACGTTCAAAATCATGTTTTATGCTGTTCTACATATTCGCAGGTGCCAAGGTACGGAGACAGGGATATGAAATCTTTATGAACCTATGATCTTTCCAGGTTGATACTGCAACCCCCCCCCCAAAAAAAACCGCACTGGGTTCTAAATGGTTAAGATTCAGGAGTTTTAGCACAATTTGGTGCTTTTCCAAGGCTTTAATTCTTTGCGGGGCGGGGGCGCAGGTTCTCGAAGAACGACACAGAGGGGGGCGAGGTTTCAGCAACAAACATTATAGAACCTAGAACTTCCATTCAATATCTAAGGGCTGCCCTCTGTAACCTGGGGCCAGTGTAACTGATCTATCTCCCGGGAACCCGGGGGTAAACAAACAAAAATCACTAAGCAACTTGTATTTACACTAATCAAAATTCATTACTTATTAATACAAAATTTATTACCGTAAACCAGTTAGCTAATATTCAATGATATTTTTTAAAAGTTAGAAAAGGACAGTCTCCCAAAAGGCACATTTTGCTAAATTGTCTTCTTTACTGTAAGAGGACTGCTAAGAACAGAAAGCCTCCAGCTTTAGAAGCTAAAGAAGACTAAATGTGTAAAGAACCATACAGGTAATAAAAAATAATTGTATTAATGAATGCATGAGATATTGACATTTAGATATCTCAATCCAATTCAACAACTACCCTACATCCCATGAGCCAAAAGTGGTTATATGAATGATTATAACGGTTACGACTGAAGGCTAATGGTGATTGCTGTGACAACTGTGATACTTATTCATTTAGCAAATGATTTTTGACTGTCTAGTATATGCTGTGATGGATGCTGGGCAAACAGAACAACACACATGGCCCCACGTAACTTATGGTCTAGGTAGTAAGCAAATAAATGCATGGATTGTGTTAAGGTCTACAAAGAAGAATCACCTCCATGAAAAAATGACAGTTAATCTGAGACCTACAGTATGTGGAGTCATCCAAGCAAAGAGTAGGGAGAGTGATGTTTCAGAAACTGGGAACAGTGCATGCCAAGGCCCTGAGGTGGGAAAGAAACTTGGCTTCTGTTGGAAGAAGTGAAAGAAGGCCAGTGTGGCTGGAATTGGAGCATAAGAGGAAGGCGTGTGATGAGATCACGGATGAAGCCAAGAGCTGGATCACGAAAGGACTTGCAGGCCATGTTAAGGGTTTTGTATTCTATTGTATTATGTGAGCCACTGAAGGGTTTTAAGCAAAGAAGCAATGATAGTTTCAGAATTTCTATATAAAAGGGGCTTAGAAGAGGGATTCTGTTTAGGGGAGGGGTCATCCAGGACTTTTCCGGACTGTAAATTTGAATCGCACTTGACTTAAAACTGAGAAAATATTCATTGTTCATCTGAAGGAATGGGGGTGGGTTGATGGATATTCTGGGAGGAGAGCTACAGCTCCACTCAGCTGCCTCTGAATGCTGGCCTTTGCAGAGCAGAGATATCACCCACTGTCCATACACAACAGAATGTTCTTGGAGCCAAAGCCAAATAGCCAGACACAGAAGAACCAGGCGGTAAAAACAGGCTGGGTTGGCTTAATCGAATCAGATAGGAAAGCAGGAGAGGTAGAGACAGTTAAGTAATTTATCCATCCAAATTAAGTGGCAACATCAAAAGAAGTTATGCAGGTAAGACTTGAATCTAGCAAACAACATACTGTGAAACCAACGCTATGTAAAGAAAGTGGAATCCCGTTAATACAGCCACTGTTAAAATCAGACTCAGTGTGTCCATCTGTCCTATGAAAAGATTCACTCTGGTCATACTCAACCCCTAGGTCCCTAGTCCTAGTTTCAAATCGCTCAACCTACTTGAGACAATCAAGTATCTGAGTCTTGAACTGTCCATCAAGTAAGCTCAGTTGTATAATCCCAGTTTTTCCTAGTAGGAACGTTTAGAATTAAATAGCGAAATGATACAGCAAATCACTTTCACAGTAGTCGTAATTTTTAAATCAGGCTTAATAATTTGTACATTTGGTATTTACACATCAGATAGAGACACTAATTAGACACACATTTGCTTTGTGATTCTAATTCAGATGTGTACAGTTGGCCCTTGAACAACCAGGTTAATTCAAGTATAATTTATAGCAGCCATTCCATCCACGGTTCCTCAGATTCAATCAACCACGGATGGACCATGTGGTATTTACTATTGAAAAATACCCACGTATAAATGGAAATGGGTAGTTCAAACCTGTGTCATTCAAGGGTCAACTGTAATTGATTTTAGACTTGTAATTTTAAGTTGAAAGGTAGAAGAATTTTGACTTTGACGCGCTCCTCATTTAAAACCTTGGTTTATTAGATTTACAAGAGTTGAATGAATTTAATAGTTACAAGTATGTAAGCTCCATGAAGGCAAGGGATGTTTTCTGTTTTACTCATTGCAGTTCATTGTTCTGCTTTGTTCATAGCTGTGTCCAGTGGCTCACAGTAACTGGCCCAGATGTGATGACTAGTGAAGCCTGATTAAGTACTCTGAAGAATCTGGTTTGAAATTTTCCATAACTGGGTTTCTAAATGGGGCTAATTATTGAGTAAAAGGACTTTAGTCTTCAATGTGAGTTGATCAAATGCTTTTCAAAGGCCCCTGAGAGTTACAGTTTTAATTTTATTATTTTTAAAATACCACATTTACAAACTGAATGCATTGAACCTAAAAACTGAAGGAAATTTGATTTTCCCATTTGTATCTCTAATCAAGGAAAATTGGATATTTTGAACTCGTATCTCTGGTATACTGAACATTCATTAAAGACCTAAATATAAGTGATCTTTGCTGTGCACAGAAAGCCCCACTTTGGTATGGTAAGAGAGCTAAGTCCGCAGAAAGGAAATAGGTGTTTATGTATTTACGTACGTCTGTGATATATGCATCAAACTTTGTGATTAAAATATTTGTTAAATCAAAATCAAAATTCTGAGTCTGATAGTCATTTATCTTGCTGCTGCGTCCTGAAACATAATTTGAAAAAGATATTAACAGTTTCATTTGACAAATGTGCTTTTAGTCAAAAAAAATACATATACACACCTTAAAATTGGGCGGTTGCGTGGCCCGGGTTAAGAAGCTAAATGGAATCTGGAAATGAATGTGTCCCAAAAGGACGAGGGCTTTTTCAGAGGCTTTCGAGCTGGAAGATTGGGAGTATTTCTTATGCGACGCATATATACACTCATATATTTGCATGTATGTACATATGCATGTTCATATGACCTGGGCCTTCAAAAGCAGCTAATAAGGTAGCTGACCATGTATTTGGTAGATACATCTTTGTCCTCCTTTGCCCAGGCTCCAAACTGCTAGCTATAATTTTATCAGAAAGCTTGAGCATTTATTGTCTTAGAAGATGCTCTCTTCGTATGTGGACCACCAGCGTGGTTGCCAAGGCAGTGGTCACGCTGCTGGCATGAAGGTCTGCAGCTCCCAATAAATAATGTGTTCTGGGGAACCCCTGTCCTGAGATACATTAACAAATGTGACTTGGAAAGAGGGTTCCATTATAAATTCAGAAGATGTGCTAAAGTTACAACAGGCCTGCTGGACTTCTCAGAGCCTTTCATGTGCAAACGCACCTGTAAATCCACCAAGAAAACAACAACAACAACAACAACCGCTCTTCAAGCTCTAATCATAGGACCACCTGTTGCTGGAACACATTTAGGTAAACAGATCTAGACAGGTGGTGGGAGGTGATAAATCCATGGCGTAAAACATGTTTCGGAGAAGTCGTAAGTATGATGAGACAGTGTATATATTGGTCTTTGCATCCCTATCAAAATCTAAGCTGAATTTCCCTTAGTCTCTCCACTCAGGTACATCATCACCTATAACCCACTGCCGACAGGGCTATAATGAATAATGGTGGTCAATGAATTCTACTCCCAAAGAAAGCAATTATTTGGGGATGGAGGAACTCACCAAGGAGAAGTAACTCAAGAGGGGCCTCGAGCGTTTGGGAGGCTGGAGAGGCTGGAGTAGGCTGCCAGGATGATGACATCCATCTCCAGGCCAGACTAAGCGAAGTCAGAGTAATAGAGGGCAGGTCGGTGTGGTGACGCCAAGGAGAGCAGGCATTCACGTCATTGCTGGGGGCCTGGGAAAAGTTCATCTTTGAGTTCCACTGTTTCAACTGTCATGGTGATAAGCTCTCAAAGTGAAGATCAGAGGTAAATATATAAATGTTCCATTTCACTGCTGGCAAGCAGAAGGCATCAAGGAAATAATAGCCAAGTTTATTGTTACGCTTGATCACTAAGCGGGGGGCACTTAAAAAACCTGAATCCTTTCTAGATCCTTTTGTTCACCTATGCATCCTGCTTTGCACCAAATAACAAAACAAGCTGAATTCCAGTGGGGGCCAGCAAGTAACAGTGATACCATACCGTGGATGCTACTGGGTTAAATAGCTGAAATACACAGCATCCACAAACTGGGTTTAGGAAAAAGAAAGAAGAAAACACCCAGGCACAGCTAGCGTGTTTCCAAGAGCTGCAGCATTCAGTGGTGCCCAGCACACCCTGCTCAAGCTGGAGCAGTTACCCAGGGTCGAGAACAGAGTCCAGAGAAGGTAGAAACAACCTGTGTCCGTCAACAAATGGAAAGAGCAAGTGTGAGGAAATTCTGACACACGCTACAACATGGATGAATCTTGAAGGTATTATGCTAAATCGGCTAGACACAAAAGAACAAATACTGTATGATGCCTCTTAGACGAGGTGCTTAGAGTAGTCAAATTCAGAGACAGTACAATCACGGTTGTCAGGGCCTGGGGGAAGGGGAGGGGGGAGTTAGGGTTTAATGGGGATCGCGTTTCAGTTTGGGACGGTGATAAAGTTCTGGAGTTGGATGGTGGTGACAGTTGCACAACAACGTTAAGGCCACTGAACTGTACAGAAAGAATTAAAGTAGTAAATGTTATGTATATTTTATGCAATTTAAAAGATAAAAAAGAATAGAGTCCAAGACGCAAAGGCACAGTCAGTAAGTGGCTTTGTGTGGACAGCGTGGAAGACAAGCTGCTGTGAGCTGGTCCTTTCACCTGCACACACGGGGGGCACATAAAAAAAGGGCTGATATCAGGTAGACCGAGAATATAAAACAAGCTCAAAAGTAAACTGGCAGCGTCAGGTTCCACCCAAATATAACTGGAAGATGATTCTTTCAAGGGTGCATTTGAATTTGTCAAGATCTAGAGAAATTTTTTAAAAGACTTTTTTAAGTTTAGAGACACCAAAATTTTTGCTCTTTAAAATTTATATTAACAAACACTCCATTTTAATACTCCATTTCTACCAGCTGGAGAAAGGAGCCTGAGCAAAGTCACAATGGTCAGAAATCGATGGAGGGAACCCTAAATAGTCTTGTTTGTCTGAAAGGCACGAAAATGTCAGGGACTCGTGAGCCACTAAGCTGGAAGGGTATATTGGGACAGTTGGTGGAGTGTTTGGGATTTCAGGCCAATTAGTCTGTGCATAAGTAAAAAGGGAAAGGGGCGCGTTGAATCCTGAGCAAAGGAGAGACATAGCTGGGTTTGGACTTGACATTTGAATCCAGTGGGAATTGGCTGCAAGCTTGAGGGAACTTTCCAAGGTGACGAGAATGTTGTCAAAACTGAATTGTGGTGATGGCTACACAATTGTATAAATTTATAAAAACACATAGCACACTTAAAAATGGTTGGATTTTGTGATATACAATTATACCTCAATGATACTGTTTAAAAAAAATTAACCCAGCCGTAGAGTGGAGGATAACCTGGAAAACTTAAAGACTTGAGCTAGAAAACCAGTTAGGAGGAGACTGCCATAGCACAATTGAGAGGATGCTAGTCAGAATCTGATTTCTAACAGAAGGAATGGAGAACAGTGAACAGGGAACATTGCCAGGTTCAAACCTGCCGACCTACACAGTTGATCTGTGAGAGGCTGGGGAGTGTAGGACAGACAGGGCAGTGGAGGGCAAACAGAGGAGACAGCGTCACGGGTATCTCCAATGTTTATGGACTGATTCCACACATAGACGCTGGGAAATCATTTTAATTCTGGATCCTCCCCTTTCTTGAGATTTGAAGTATTTATGATTTATGCTACTGATTTTTGTCCTTATTCTCATACTTTCTTTCCACTGTTAAATAGTTCCAAAATATTATACATACACACATTTTTCTTCTTGCTAATATAACTGGCAATCTCTCCATTACCCAATCCATTGACAAATTTTGCCCTTATCTGGCTTCTTGCTTGGCGCTATTGTCTACTCTCTCCTCTTAAAATGTTTCTCTCCTTTGTCTTACTGTCTCTCTCCATTGGCTCTCCTCTCACCTCTCAAGTCCACCTCCACCCATTAAACACGGGTGTTCCCTGGATTCCGTCCCCAATCACCCTTCTCTACCTTCAGTCTCACCAGCTGAGCTCAACAACATCCACTGCTCTGTTTTAACCCCTAGAAGTGATTGATTTCCAAAAACTTTCCATCAGACCTCCCTCCTGATCTCCGAATCCTTATTTCCTACTGCCAAGTGAATATCTTCCCCAGATACTCCATGGACAATCAAACTCAAGCTTCTCATTACACACAATTAACCATCTTCATCCGCATGCTCCCAACCTCTGGCTTCTTGGAATACATTTCTGGATGTGGCGAACGGCACTCCCAGCCATTCGGTCTCCCAAAGCGAGGACCTGGGATGCATCCTCAACTGCTTCCTGTCTCTCACTGCTCTCCTCCCATCCACCCCATGCCTATCACTACACTCAATCCGTCCCCAAATTCTTGTGTTTCTACTGCCTTCCTATATCCTGAAGGCCTGAGTCAAGGCACTGGGGAAGGAGAGGGAGGCCAGACACAGAAAGCCAGTGTCATGTGCCTAAGATACAGAAAGGGTAACCTAAAAAATTCAGTGAAGTTAAGACTGTTGTAAAATTTGAATATTAAAAATATGTAATCAAATATCTAATTTATTTGCTTAAATACATACTTCAAAATAAGTTTATCCGTTCAAAACTGAAACTTGATAATAAGCAATTTGTAATCAGTCATCAATATTAAATAGTTTAAGGCAAAAATCAGACTGCACAATAATAAGACAATTATGCGTTTCAGCCTTATGTTAACTTGCACGGAGAAGCCTCCGTTCACATGTGAATGCAGCTGGAAATCATACAAATATTTAACCATCTTTTCTGATACAAGATTTCGACACTGATGATGAAGCCCCTGACTTCTGTTCAACAAACTTTGTTACCTGAGGTAAACCTCGGGATCTGTTTTTTTCTGCATATGCCACATATATAGGAATATCCACTGCCCTCTTCTTTGAGAAAATACCCATGAGGCTCTTCTGTCAGGGTTTCGCGTCTCTCTTCAGAATGGTTAAAGTATTCTCAGTAAAAGGATAAGAGTTTTAAACAAGTTGTTCAGTCAACTAAAGGAGCCCATTTCACCACGCCCTCCCTATGCAGCCTCGACATCCAGTGGCCTCTTTCAATCTACCTCATACTAGAAACCTGTCTTGGCAAATTAGCACGTGTTGCAGCTATATTTGTTCATTTGACGGACCTGCAGTTACACTCATAAGCTTCAGGGAATTAAAGGGAGCACCGGAATGTCAGCATTTACAAAGCCAGGAGTCACTAGGCACACTCTCACAGAGAGCAAGCTTCCTCTAGAAAGACCTCATATTTTTCTCAAACCCTAAGAGATGAATAGTGGACTTTCTCACTGAAAGCCAACAAGCTTCAGAATGACACAAGGGTCCATTGGAATCACCGCACCTCTTCACAGGTTGAGGGGAAAAAAGGAGAAATTTACTTGCCTGACTGACATGACTGACAGTTGCGACGATTCATTAAGTAAATCTTTCCATTCTCCGACTTGCCCTGCGTAGACGACAGTGAGCGACTTTGCTTCTCCTGCCAACCTTCAGAGGCAACACAGGTTCTCCTGGACCACCGAGATTTCAGCACAACTGAACGTGGTGTCTCCGTGAACTTCGTCCAGCTCATAATTGACTAACCACAGAAGACCAGCTAAAATCACAGTATCAGTGGGTTCCTCCGATTGTACTGACTGGTCTCAGCCTCGGCGTGATCAGAAAAGGTCAGCAAAATTGTAACTCTCATCATTTTATGAAGAAGAATACCTTATCTTCACACTGAACAATTCCTTGAAGTATTTTGCCATGAGAGAACCAGTAGACTTTTGTGAGGTAGAAGATATTTCACGATTCTTCCTCATCTCATGACAAAATCATGAAGATCATGTGATCTGTAAATCCACTCACTGAGCACAGATAAACAGTTATGAGGAGTAACACCTAACAGTAAAACACGGCACACACAGGGCCACACAGAAATGGCCTCCACCTCGCGGACCCTCACACGTCCCCGAGTGACACGCGGCATCAACCTGTAAGCCTTCGTTTCTTTTGTACTTTTTCCTTAAAAGATCAATATAAATACGAGTTCTCACTGTTCCTCAGCAATGTCAATTTCCATCTCCAGACCTTCTTGGAAGCTGCCCTGTTTGCCTAAGATGTCTATCACCACCTTGTCCTCCTGGAAAACTCTCATTCATCCTTCAAGATTCAAATTGCAGTCAGTGCTCTGACAAACTTTCCATCTTCTCCCTCTCTTTGCCTCCCACCCCCTCTCCTGCAGAGTTGGGAGTCCTGGTCCCATCTATACAGCAATCTGTGCGCTTCCATGATGGTGCTTACAATGCTGTAATAGAATGCGGTACCGTACAGAGATGTCCCCTGCTTCCCCGGCTTTCCGGTTCCTTGAGACCAAAGACTGTTTTGTTCATTGAACAGATGTTCATTGAGCACTTGCTATGTGCTGAAGACGGCTACAAATTCTGGGATTCAAAGTTTAAAAACAAAATAGCAATAAGAACAAAACCATCTGTGATTAAGGAGTCTCCATGCTCATGGGGGGAGATAACAGTAAACAAATTAGTAAATTATACAGAATATGAAATAGCAATGAGTGGAGTGGAGGAAAATAACGCCGGGGAGGAAGGCTAAGATGAAGGTTTTTGATTTAAGATGGAGAGGCCAGGGAAGACTTCACTTCGTTCATCTTTTGAAGCCTCGTGCCTTTTAAAAGTAGGTTCTCTAGAAGCAGGTGCCAGGATATGTTGATGTTTGGCCCTCTGCAGGGTTGTGTTCCTCGCAGAAGCCCAACAAATGCCCATGGATTTATAAAGTGGTTTCAGGGTCATAAAGGAATATTATACCTACTTTGTTTTCCCTCAGATCCACTAGTAGCTAAGGAATAATAAATAATGCATTATGTTTGCCTAGGACCTTACAGTTTATTGAGTCTCGTAAGGTCTGAGGTCAGCAAGGTAACATTTGTTATCATAATTAAAGATGAAAAAAATGAAGGCTCAAAGGCAGTAAGTGATTTGCCCCAAGTCATACAGAGGTTGAAAAACCAGAATTCCTCTCTTGAGATTCCCAGTCCAGGATTTTTCCTGCCCTACCCTGCTGCCCCCGTAATGATGGATGGGGGTAGTTACTAAATTTAGGGTTATATGTTAATTGCTTTTGGGTACTCCGAATGAAGTTCACAGAAATCTTTATATTGCTAGAATAGTCCCCCAATTTCTAAGTTATTAATAAGTTTTTATGAATATACGTGCATGTGGAAGAGAAGACAGATTTCTTTGGATGACTCACATGACTCCCTCGGTTGGTTTATACTCAGACGGTGCATGAGACTTAGACTTAAATCCACACACCTCCTTCAGACTAATCAATCTTGAAAGTTTTCTTTTCTCAATTCTGTTTGCAGGTCACCACAGAGCTGCTTCCCAAGCCAGTGAAAAACCACACGATAACACAGATGGATTTTAAAGGAGAAATCTTTTTTCAACACGTCACTTCCTGTGCTTCAAAGAAATGTTATACATGAACAATTAAAATCATATATGAAAAAATAAGCAAAGCTCCAGTAGGTTCCTGTTCTATCAAATTACAATAATTTTTAAAAAGATATTTAAATTCCTGACTCTATTTAAGAATAACTACTTTAACTCCCAGCAAATTATAGGACTTTTATGTGATATTTAATAATTACTAATAACATTTTGACTTTAATATAGAATAAAAATACACAGATGAGATTAATAATTACTACTAAGTGCATTGGAGAGATTTTTTTCCAACTTTCCTTCAATATTTCAAAATTTAAGTAATTAGTCTTCTGGGTAATAATCTTTAGTCTTCCTATTATTATTCATTTGATACTTTAAAGGTGCTATGAGACTTCTATTTCAAACAGAGAGGGTTAACTATAACCTAATAACCATTTGCAGTAGCTTTCATTAGTTACCATGTTATTTATTATTCAACGAGGACATTTTTTTCAAGTAAAAAGGATGCTATTAATTACACTAGGACAAAACGCTTGACCAGAACCCTCCTGGTCCAACAGGGACATACGGTCACTCTACTTTTAGTGAAAGAAGGCTGGTCAAAAAGTATAATTTTTGCTTTATAAGAGGAACAAATAAATGTAAGTGGGGAGACAAGAAAAACTGCCAGTATGATCAGATATTTTAAAATGTAAAATACTGGCATTTGGGGGTGTCACCATGTACTCTTCTTTGTCCCCTGACTAATGGGGGTGGAGGCTCAAAGACCTGTGGCCAAAGTTTAATTTTTGGCGAGACATATATTGCATTGGTTCTGCTATGATCCCGTTTACCCAAGCCAAAAATTGGCTGAGGTAATTCCATCTGATGGCAAACGCTTCCTGCAAGGAGAATACACAATACAGCATAACCTGCATTCCCCAGCCTTTCCCCCCACCCCCGCCTTGTTTTCCCAGTTCCCACAGAGAACGAGGGACTACCTTCTTAAGAGGCCAGCGGGGGCTCCCTCCAGGCCACCAAGCTGAGCGCTGGCAGCAGGGGGAAGGGACAAGTGCCAAGTCCTAACATTTTGCACGTGGACTGTGCTTTGTGACACAGACTAGACTAGAGGTGAGCACCCGCCCTCGTTTCAGCCTACAGGTGAGTTTCGTGTGGACACACCTTTGTGTCAGTCAGGAAACTGCTACCTCTCTGTCTTCATGGCTTCTCAGAAGAAAGGAGTAACATCCTAGAAATGGGAAAAGGCCAAACCCAAATAAGAAGCTACAAGAAAGAGACAGAAGGCAATAAAGAAAAGAGAAAGTTGAACCCAGAGATAGGATGGAGACACTGTTTTGCGACACAGTTTTCTTCCAAAATCTTAGAGGGAAGTTGATTTCCAGAGAATATCTGATCTGGCTTCCTGGCTCCAGACACTGCGTTTTAAACATCTCCAAGTTTTTGGAGGTGAGCCTCCTACAGAGTTTTCCAGAGCCAGGACACATTTTTAGACCTAAATTATTTCAGTTGCAGACCTAAAGAAATCCATCCATGTTTGGTGTTGACATAAATGTATTCATGGAGCCAGCACCTATATGCTAGTGAATGGGTGGCATGGCAAATGGGATATTTGAAATTTAGATCCTGTAACAATTGAAATATAACTTGCTTAGAGGAGAGGCTAAATACGTCTTAAGTATGCATCAATTATGAGAACATCCAATTTGCTTTCACGTGTCATGACAGACCATTATAATCAACACCATAACCTCAGCAACTAAAACAGAAAAGCTTAAAAGGAAGTGATTTTATGCCCTTGTCAGAGTTCAAAATGACCAAGTTCAAGAACTGCAGCACTGCGCTGTACCCGTGAAATCAAGGCAAAAGGTTCCTCCAGCTGTGTGCACCTGCACGTTTCCGGGAGGAGGCCCACAGGCCGTAGAACAGGAGAACAGAGGGGAGAGGCCTGGAGCCATCTTGGAGGGGCACAGTTCTCTCCACCACCACCACCACCCCCAGAATCTTGCTAAGGCAAGGATTTCCCTGCAAGGATTTTGCTAAGGCGAAAGAGTCTAGGAGTTAAAAGTGATTACTCTGGAGCACATCTCTCAGTGTCTGAATCCCAGCATCTCTACTTCCCAGCCGGGCAACCTCAGACATGAGCTCTATCCCTGAGTTCTTCCTCTGTAACATGGGCAAGACAAAAGTGCCAATTTAATGGGGCTGTTCTGAGGATGAAATGAAATATGTGCCTGGCAATCAGTTAGTGCTCAGTAAATGTTGCTTTAATCCATTTTAGTTAACACCCTCGACCGGGTCCAGGGCTGAACACACCCTGGCTGCCAGGTCTGGTGGTGCACCCCTTGGGAAGCCCAGAAAGTTCTTTACTGTGCCATGCTAAATCATTTACGTAGTCTCTTTCTCTGTTAATGTCTTCTCTTCTAGTCTTTCAGTGATTACCCAGATATTTCAACAGGCATTCTTGAACTTGAAAACAATCTAAAATAAATCACCATCCCCATGTTCTCCCAAACAACACAAATACCTGGCAATGATTCAACTCTGTACAAACATATACTGGCTCCCAGGTTATTGTCTCATTTCCTTCCTTCCTTCTTCCTTTTCTTTCTTCCTCCATCTCCTGCTTCTTTTCCCTCCCTCTACTCCCTCCCTCCCCCCCTCCCTCCCTCTCCCCCTCTCCTTTCTCTGTCCCCCCCCCCTTTCTTTTACGGTTTTAAGTAGTCTAACCTTACTGCAGTTTACCCTGTTTACCAGTTTCTTTGCTCAGCATGAACAGGCCAGTTCCCTTGGGGCTGAGTTGCTAGCTTAATGGTACAGAAATGTGGATGGAGCTAGATTTGTGTTTTATGAGATCGAAGAGGCAAGAAATGCTATGAAATATTTCACCTGGAAATTTATAGTGGTTTTTGTTTTAATCCGGGGGCTTTTGAGGATATATGGTCTGCTATATTGCTGGAAATGGAATGAAGCAGCTCACTTTTTCTTTTGTCTCTGACAGGAAGAATTTCTTAATAATTATAAAATCTGAGTTTTTCACCAAAAAAAAAAGAAAAAATTAAAAGAAACACACACACATGCATGAAACAAAAGTTCCCAGACATCCTTTATCATTTTCACAATCAGTCATGTATGATATGGTGACGGTCCCCCCTCTCTATTTCTCTCCCCCTCCCTCCTTCCCCTCCCTCCCTTCCTCTAGCATCAGTGGGCTTAAGGCAACGTGGCCATGTGGCCATTCAGAGACCTGCTGAGAGGGCAACCCCTAAGAGGCAGCACAGCACAGCAAGGCTCAGGGAGACGGGGTGGGGGTGATGGAAAGCACACCAGGCTGGTCCCAGGGTTCTTAAGCTCATGTCTTCCTTCCACTACGGACCTCCTCTGGCATTTTGAGCAAGTGTCGCGTAACTTCTCTGCTCCTGTATTGTTTTACCCACCAACCTCAACGAGGTACTGGAAAAGATAAGAGCTCTGTGAAGAACACTTAAGGAAGGATAAAGAACACCAGCACGGAAGTTCTATGCCAGCCTTTAATAATTCCCAGCAGTCAACTCACCAAACCTCTATGACTCTCAACATCTTCATTTAGAAAAGGTGGGAACTGCACTCAACAGCTGCCGTGTCCCTTTCCTGGTTCAAACACCATGACGTGCTATTATAATGCGATAAATATGCAGACATTCTGAAGTCTAGGAAAGCACTACATCTCACTTTTATTGATATTTAGAAGAGCTGATTAGGGCCAGAGTAATAATAAATACATGCTAAGTCATTGTTCTATTTCTTTGTGACTTTGAGATGGTAACAAGTCATGGTAAAATTTTACTTTGTAACAACAGGAAGAATAAAAAGAAATTCTTAGCAACTCAGAATTTGACACTATTGGTTATGCCAGTTCAATGTTAAACACAGAATTTGAAGTCAGGCCCCAGTTTAAGTCCTGGCTCAGCTCCTTACCTCCTCTGTGTCCCTGAACAAATTATTTAACCTCTATAAGCCTGCGTCTTCTCATCTTTAAAATAAGAACAGTAAAAATACATAGTGGTCAATTTAAATAAGATAACATATGTAGAGCTCTTGGCTCAGTCTTATATCCAGGAAGTCCCTGCCATCAAAGATGAGCAAGTGGGGGCTTCCCTGGTGGCGCAGTGGTTGAGAGTCCGCCTGCCGATGCAGGGGATACGGGTTCGTGCCGGTTCGGGAGGATCCCACATGCCGCGGAGCGGCTGGGCCCGTGAGCCATGGCCGCTGAGCCTGCGCGTCCAGAGCCTGTGCTCCGCAACGGGAGGGGCCGCAACAGTGAGAGGCCCGCATACCGCAAAAAACGAAAAAACAAAAAAAAGATGAGCACGTGGGCTAAAACTTAGTAAAGTCAAGGATTTTCACTAAGTATTTACCTGATTAAAACTTAAAGTCTTATTTGGGGGAGAAAAGCTTGTTTTGTTTCCCAAAGCCTAAAGAAAACTAGAAGTAGCAACGCAGCTCTACTTGGTGTTTGCTGGGCAAAAAACAAAGGATTGCGGTCTGGGTAGAAAACACCCACCAAATGAGATGCCCAGGTACTCCCTCATCTTCCACACTGATCCGGGACCCTCCACCCGTGTACAGACCACCAGCAGCTGTGGCTGTTCAACACTGCCTAAGCCAGCACCTCGGACGCTCCAGGGGGCCGGCCCGCCATGCAGGGCACCTCACCCATCCCCTTTGGCACAGCTCGTGGCCATCCTTCAACACAGAGCAGATCTGGAAACCATTAAAGTTCCAAAGAGAAGATGAGTAAAATTTTAGTAAAAATTGGCACCGTTGATGAAGCATTATATTGTAGAAAGCACAACACTCAAAGCCCTCCATAGACTGGGGCCTTAAATCCCAGGAATTTTAACCTCAGATGACACAATGGCATGGTCCCACGGTCTCTGCACCTCCTAAGAGGTAAAGCTTCCACACTTTCTTATCTTACTCAGTCCCCCAATGGCATGCACGCACACATCGGGCGCTGCCAGAGACCGTATACACTGCCCTGAGTTCACCCTGGTTCCCGGGCCCATGTGATCAGTCTGCCTGGTTTTCTATCTCCTCGCCAATCTCTGATTCTTGGCCAGATCTCCCCGTTTCGAAGTCTTCTATGTGTTGACCTGTGTTTTTAACGGTGGTCTATCTCCCCTTCACAGTGTGGGCATCCCACCCAGGCTCTCCTCCCACCAAATGAAGGTACCACCTTCAACTTCAGCCTACCTGTCGTTGGCTTCCCCACCCACGCTGGTCCTACCTCAGCTCCGACCTGACCTAATGGATGGCGGAAGTGGGGCAGACACAAGCCAGGGAGGCATAAAATATGGCATCCAAATATACAGGCAAAGGGTAAGGGCACTGGAGGGGTGGAAGATAGGGATGAATCGAAAATTAGCGGGGTCCTTCTTCTGCAAGACGGCATTGGGGATTTCACTTCCGGATCGAGAGAGCTGAAAGGAAGCAGTTGGCATATTTTTATCAAACTAGGAAGACTTAAAGGAAGAGGTAGGAAGGGAGAGAGAAATTAACATGCCGAGAGGAGACTATCCTGGGACATGGAGCTTGTGCGGGGGACCGGAAGTCAAGAATGAACAGAGAGGAAGTGTCGGTGGAGAGAAGCAGAAGTGAGCCAGTGACCCTGGACTCAGGCTGAGCCTGGCAGGTGCCCCTGCAGACCTCGAGCCAGTCCCCAGCCAGGGCCCTCCAGTGCCAAGGTCCTCTGATTCTAAGTTGCTGCAATGCTGGAAAAAAGAAAGTTTTTACTTTGCTCAAAGGCTCAGGCCCATCAAACTTTACTAACTTAATGTTTTCATTTTTATTGTTTGTTTGTTTAAGGTAAGAATTTGTTCGCATTAGTTTGCTAGGGCTGCCAGAACAAAAGACCACAAACTGGGCAGCTTCAACAACAGAAACCGTCTCACAGTTCTGGAGAAATCCAAGATCAAGGTGTGCGCAGGGTGGGTTCCTTCTGAGAGCTGGGAGGTAGAATCTGCTCCAGGCCTCACTCCGAGCTTCTGGCGCTTCTGTGGCCATCTTGGCATTGCTTGGCTTCTGCTGCATCACCCCTGTCTTCACATGGCATTTCACTGTGTGCATATCTGTGTCCAAATTTCACTGTTTTATAAGGACACCAATCACACTGGATTAGGGACCACGCTACTTGAGTATGACCTCATCCTAACTAACTGCATCAGTAACAACCCTATTTCCAAATAAGGCCAGATTCTGAGGTCCCGGGGATTAGGACTTCAACATAGGAATTTAGGGGGCACACAATTCAACCTGGAACAGTGTTGTTGATGACAATCCTTGGACTCCTTCAAACTCCTAAACCAAAGCTGGATTCATTCAGAAAAATAAACAAGTAAACCAAGCGAGATGGCCCAATAATGCTTCAGGAACTTTTTCGGTAGCTTATAAAAGCAAAACTTCCCTTTTGGGAAAACCTGTGCACATCACTTACACAGGAAAGAAGCCAGCTTGTTTTCTGTGCTCGAGAGAAAGGGAGCATTTGCCCCTTTCCCTCGTCCAAAGCCAAATTAGCCCAAGAAATAAGGGGTAAATCGGCTCTGCACTATGGTCACCTGCATAATTGCGGGGTTTGAACACTTTCCCAAAGAATGAAGTGGTTGAAAGGGGTGGGGGAAAAGCAACACTTGAGATGTTTAACTCTCATTAACAGGAACAAGAATCTGTCTCGTTCCTGGGCAGACTGTGTGAACCTCTAGCTTCTTCCTTGACAAGCCCCAGGGCCCATAAATAAGCAAGTCAGAATAAGAAGTAACCACGGGATTGGCAAAGAGCAGGCAGGAGCGCACATCCAGATCCCAGTTACGCACTGCTGTCTCCGCCAGACCTCACAGGGGCTTCCTCCTCCGCGCTCCTTCAAGGCCAGGAGGAAACAAGCAGGACGGGGCCTTGATATAGCTGGGATCTGGGTGGCACAACAGAGAGGTGGGGCATACAGGGTCTAGAGGCCGCCTGCCCAGGTAAATGCACTGGGCCACTGACCATCCCCGTATGAGCACCCCGAGTCTCAATTTCCTCAACTGGAAAATGGGGATGATAATAGAACTCAGGGCTGCTGTAAGATTCAAATCAACTAATCCACATGAACTGCTTAGACAACGCCTGGTACAGAGATGGCACTGCAAACGTTAGCCACTGTTAGTACTGCTTGGGGGGCATAGGCTGGGGGGGGTCTTGCTTGGAGCCTTGAATCCCCATCCTTTGAAAAATGAACTTGTCTCATAAATAAAAAGAAAATGGAGATCTCCACCACCCTCCAACACCCAACAGATGCGTCTAAGATACTTGCCTCCATCCTCAGGTATTAAAAAGATCCTGGATCTAACACTTATCAGATGCATAACCTTGAGCAAAGTCCAAAAATCTCTGCTAGGCCATCGTTTCCTCCAAGGTAAAATGGGAAAAGTGGCTTCCTCTCAATGTGTGTGAAGAATAAATATGAAAATGTATGTAGTGCACTCAGCAGAGTAACTGCTAATGACTGGTGAAGGGTTTGGTCATGAGCGGCAACACATCTGATTATAAAGGGGGAAAGGAAGGTCGATTCTGGGCCTCTAGAAGCCTTTACACTGCCTTAGTGACAGCTGTGGTGGTAGAGGGGGGAGTTTCCTTTCTAAGGACATATTACTTTATCTCTCTCACTGTATAAACCCCTGATGTGAATGATGTCCTCCAGCTAAGACATCCTCGTGCAGGGCAGGGCTGCACAACCCTGCATCAGGACCATCGCAGAATGGTCCTGAGCTGATGTGCCACAGAAAAGCCTCACAACATGGACAGGAAAGTGTTGTTCAAGGACCTCGCATGATTCTTCATGCGTAGAAGGCTTTCAACGAGCATTTGTAGGAAGGAGGGAGGCGGAGAAGAAAGGAGGTGATGGGAGTTGTCATCAAGGATTGTTTGCTCTATGTTCAAGCAGAGGGATGTCAGTGTTTGGGGCAGTGCTTTTCAGAGGGTAAACAGGTAGTTGAGAGAAAGATGGTTAGAAGAAAAAGACATAGTTGTTGCCCCTCCTTTGCTATGTATCTTGCCCTACTAATACCTGCCTAATTCCAGCCTGGTTCTCTCTTCATTCACACCTGGGAAGCCCTGTGACAGCGTGCCAGGAGCTGCAGACACGGAGCAGCTGCCCAAATGCCAGCTCTCTCCCCACTTCTTTTGTGTCCCCAAGTATCCTCAATGGGCTCACAGACACGCAGGCAGGATTTATTCTCAACGTTTGTGCTGTTGAAACATCCAGGGAGTCCCACAGTTAGAGACATCCCATTTACAAAGCATCTCTTGGGTACAAGACCCATCTCCAAGGACGCCTTCCCAATGCCCATCCTTTCTGCTTTTCAAGAACCAACCTGAACGAGCCTTATCTTGCCTCTGTCTACACCTTCTGGCAACCATCCGAAACCCTGCCATGGCCTCTGGCTTTCATACCCTGTAGGGCCCCCTCCTTCTGCCCCCTGCTCTTTATTCCCTTCCACAATCCTCTGTGTCCACCCTGTCACTTGGGCCCTTATCTCTGGGGCCAGAGAAGTTCACTCCCTCTGGCCAGCAGCCTCAGAGGACACTGGACTCAAAGTCCTTTTCCATGCAAACACTGGCCTAGAGGGGGCTACAGTGCCCCTGTGTAGGGGACTTTCTATTGGTTGGGGCCTCGAGCTATAGGCCAAATGTAATAAATGAACTTTAAAGACATATGCATTTTTAAAGGAGGGTTTCCTACAAATCCCACCGTCAGAGAGTTACACAGCAAAAGGATGAAAGAGCAGGACCTCGGGAAGACGGCCTGTCGGTGAGGGAGACACAGAGGTGCTACTCAGCCACCGGGCTGGATGTCCACATCTTCAGCTTCCAGAAGCTGGGGCATCTCCTCTTCCTTCCTTGGCACCACTAACACAGCAAAGAAGAAGCAGCCAGCCCCGGCACAGGCCCACAGATGCAGGAGAATCACCGTAACTCAAGCCTGGCGAGGAGGCCGCAGACAGGAGGGGAGGGTCGCACAAGGCAGGCCTTCGGAGACCCCAGTGGTCCCAAAACAGCTGCCCCAACTGTAGGATTTATCAGTGATGTAATCCCTCTCTCTTTTTTTTTCTGAAACACTTGTCCTTCTTAGACCAGCCGAAACCAATGGCAGAGAGAAAAGGTAAAACAAACAACAACAAACACTACAAAAGATGAAGAGGGAGGACTTTGTTCAGATTTGGAAAGGTGGTGCGAGGTCAACTGATGACTGTGATGGGGGTGGGAGGAAAAATTTTCAGCAAATCTCCAGGCTGGCTGTGGCCCCAGTAACCACATGACACAGGTGTATCATGTCCTGGAAGTGACTTTGACCTAGATGGAGCGAGTCTCCAGAGCGTTTCAGATCACACTTCTCTCCACTGTTAGTTTCGGGTGTGTGATGACAGGAACACAGCACCAAGCACGCAGCTGTACTTCCAGGGCTAATTGTTTTCTTTTCTACCAGCTGGTTTACACACTGGGGTGTTTACTTTCATGACTGTGGCCTTCAGGAAGATCTGGCTTCCTGCTTCTCACCCCCAGGATCCAACTTTTCCTAATTTTTCTCTAAGGAAGAAAAAGCCTCCTGTAAACATTTCTGGAGTTAGCCAGCTTGCCAACATTCCTAACTTTCTCATTACTGCAGACAAGCATTGAGGAGATTTTTTTGTTTCGGACTTTATATCCTGCAGCTCAGATTCCACGCCCATCTGAATGTGTTAATGAGATGGGGTCGTCATTCAAAACCTGCTCTTGGCTTCCATCACTGAAGACATTTAACAGAAGGAGTTGAAGTAATAAGAAATGCACCATCAACCGTGTCTCCCAAAAGAATCAACATGTCTCCCCTAACTTGTAGTGAAGAGAATGTGTCCCCAACCATAAAATATTTTATATCCCATGCTAGGAAACTAGAACTCTAGGAGCTGAAGGTATTCACATGTGCTGACACAAAGGAAAAATCTGTCATGAACCTGCCACCAAAAATAGCCACGACTTTCTCCTTTTCCGTGGTAACAAGTTTCTTTCATACATTGATACTTGACTTGAAGGGATACAAAGACAACAGCTGCAACGTCTTTGGAAAACATCACATTAAAATTTACTAGTTTAGGTAGAAAGGAGAATTAAAACACTGCAAAATCAAGTGAATATCTAGTAAATTCCTTGGTGATTGTAAACTCGTGGCATGTTTTTTATCAGTGATTTTGACAGTCCTTTATAGCCCCTCTCTCTTTTCATTGACCTAAAATGCCCACCATTCTTAACTGCATGTGTGTCGCCTTTGAAAGGAAAAATATATTTGAAATAAAATGGTCATACAATATTTATAACAGATTTTTTAAAGCCAACTATAGGATATTTGATAACGTTATGGAATTACCGCTAATTTATTTCAGTTAATAGTAGTATTGTGGTTGTGCTTTTTAAGTGCTGATCTTTTGGAGACGCATACTGATATATTTATGGGTGACATAACACGATGTCTGGATTGCTTCAAAATAATCTGGGGTGGGAGAGTAGGTAGGGATATAGATGAAACAAGATGAATCATGAATTGAACATTGTCGAAGCTGGCTGTTGGGCTTGTGCTTCTATTCTCTCTATTTTTCCGCACATTAGAAACTGTGCAAAATAAAAGGAAAAAATGTAACAGCTACATAAAGTGGTCTAAGTTTTTAAAATCTCCAACAATAACATGGATTCCTTGGAAAATTTTCCTCCTGAGTCTGGAGAGAGGTGAAAAATATCACTACATCCTATTCTGAAATCAGTGACCAAGACACTGGAACAGGAGTTAGGCAACTGGGGTTCTAGCCTGGGTTTTGCCACTTTCTGGCTTTGTGACCTTAAAACAAGTCCTTTGACTTCTGCGGGCTTCGTTGCTTCATTTCTAAAGCAAATGGGTCAGACCAGAAGTTTCCCAAGGCCTCTTCCAGCTACAAGATACTATGAAATATGAAGCCCACTTCAGAATAAGCAGCGAAGTATCCAGACAAGCAGTTTAAAGGGCAACTCAGGCATAGTAAATCCTAACAGCTGCTAAAACTCTACAACGCATTTGTCCGACTACAAGAACCAAGCATTCAACCTAAATGTCGGGAGAAGATATTTTTCTGACATTGGCTAAAGTCTTGGCTTTGTTTCCTCTTTATGCAGCCAAAGGTAAACTCCAGAACTGGGATGGAATGGAGCGATAGAATTTAACTGAATTAAGTTTCACTGAACTCTTGCAATGGCCCAGGATTAACTGACCTACTGGGAAAGGAGAAAGAGTTCTATGTCTGGGAAATGCCCTGTTTTCGCTTTTGTAATTGCTAAAAAAAAAAGTGGGAACCCAGAGCTCAAGGACCCATAAAGATCGATATAAATGGAGAGTAAAGGGTCAAAGAAAAGAAAAGTCCATATACAGAAAAACAAAGCCAGGTCTAACGTGGATCAAGGGAATGGCGTTTCATCTCAGGGATTCAGTTTCCCAAATTCCATTTGGAAGTCCTCATAAAGAGAGAATAGACTGGAATGTGTTTTAGAACAAACAATTCCACTGTAATTTTTCAGAACAGTGAGTTGGGTATTTATGTACATTAGATCCGAAGCCCTAATATCTGTCACTTACCCATACTTCTCATAAAGCATATTGCAGAATGGTACTTTAGCTGGGGCCCTCATTACCTGTAATTAATTCAGTCCTAGGTTAGTTCAAGTTCAAACCAGTCGAAATCAGTTATTTTAAAGTTGTTGGTTCAAATTAGTTTCCACCTCCCAAACAGAGATGCCTAAAGATATATCTATCTATAATAATTTTGGTCATTATCTGCCGGTATTATGAAGCTACACGGGTGATGGCTCACATGCCAGAGAGAGAATAAAATCAGATGGAAAATTTAAATCGTGGTATGAAATAGGCTTGAGTGAGGATGAGAATAACACAATTAAACGTGGAAAAATTACTCTGTGCATTTCTGACTAAGCAGCATCGTACACAGAGATTGCAATATTTTTATTAGGTTTTTCTATACACCTGGGTAGTAACCCCTGTTGAATTCTGGTGTTCAAAAAACAACACTTTGATTTAGTCATTTAACAAATATTTAAGAGCCTAAAATGTGCCACAGTGATGTCCTTTCGATTCACTGAACAAGCCCTTTTCTTGTTCTCCATGATTTGGCTTAAGATTTCCTCTCCCTCCTGGTGCCTGAGGTTGTACTTCTTTCCTGGACAATCTCTGAGCTTATAAGTAACTTCAGCAACCCTTGGAGCTCAGATAAGGTAATTTTACTTCAATCTCATTGAAGGTGAAAAGGATCTTTAAGAGGTTGGCACCGCCCTACTGTACTGTTTGTCATATTTAAGGAAATTTTCACCCTCATTCTTTCACTTGGTACTTGAAACCAGAAAACCCAACCAATGAGACAAAACTAACTGCTATCTACACAGTGGTCTAAATTTTAAACATCCAACAGTAATATGTATTTCTTGGAAAAATTTCCTCCTGAGAGTGTACACAGATGGGAAAAAAATCACTAAATCCTATTCAGAAATAAATTACCAAACAGTCAAATCTACTACCCTACCATGTTCTTCATGTGTCAGAGGTAAGATGCTAAAATTTCACACTTTGGTTGTTCAAATTTTAAAATGAGAGGAAAATAATAAAATAATGTCTAATCTTTCTGCTGTCTCTTTCACTACCTTTTCTGGGTCTATCTCTCTCCATTCCTCATCTTTACGGGCACAAATCCCACGTTGGTCCCAACCTAAACATTTCAGTCTTATCTTTTCCATCTTCCCGGCATCCAAACACACTTTTTCTGGTATAGTTCATGTAGATGACAAAAATTACCTTTGTCTCTGATCTGGCCATGACATTGTCTTTTTAAACTTCTAACAGTATCTTTCAATTCCTCGGCAAAATTAGCACAATGCTTTATCCTCCACATCATGTCTTTTGGTTTGTTTGGTCGGTTGGCTGGTAGACTGGTTTATGCCTGGATATGTTAGATTGGAATCAAATGGTCTGATAGCTGGCCAAGAAGACTTTTAAAGCCATCTGCTCCTACACTTGCACTGTATGGTCAAGAAAATGAGGCACAGAATGAGTTTACCAAGGCCATGCAGCAAGGCGGCAGCCCAAAGTGGAGGAAGTCCCAGGCCCCTGACTCTGATTCAGTACTCTTTGTACCATTACACGCTCTCACCTTTTCATATTCCTCATTTCCATTCTTCCCAAGTACAACTGATCCCTCTTCTATTTATCATCTATTTATTTTCTCACTCCCTAAGCCTCCTGTGAAGCCAGCCACACACCTAAAACAGTTCCCACTCACCTCTCCCTACACTCAGCAGCAGCAAACCAACTATGCCACTTGTAACTCCTAAAACTGCTCCATTAGGAGTTTGGGATTAACAGATAACACTACTAAATGTAAAAGAGATAAACAACAAGGACCTACTGTATAGCACAGGGAACTGTATTCAGTATCTTGTAATAACCTATAATAGAAAAGAATCTGAAAAAGAAAAAAAAATATATATATGTGTGTGTGTAACTGCATCACTTTGCTGTACACCTGAAACTAACACAACATTGTAAATCATCTATACTTCAACAAAATAAAATAAAATAAAAAAATAACACTCTGCTCCGGATTTCTCCAAGAAGCTAATATACACAGCTGTCCATTGCAAAATGGGGAAATGTGCAACACAAATGCTAGGGATCCAACATTGCTGATGATAAACGATGTCGTTGAGATGTGCCTTACTTTAACTTACGGCTACACAAGCCTTACTGACAGAGCCACCATCGGAAAAGAAAATTACTAACCGTATCCCACGGGCCTGTCGCATTCTCAACCCACGTAAGATGTTCAGTTGCTGGTGAAACCACCCACTGAGGGAGTTCTGTGGCTGCCTTCCTAGTACGCTTCTGGGAATTTTTATTCTCTGGGAACACTGTACATATACCTGCATTTGATGTATTGGCTAAGAGTAGCAAGGTGTGTGAATGGTGCATGCAGGGTCCAGGGAGGTGGGGAAGGACGGGATGATGAGAGGGAGTGGGGACAGCAGCTATACTAGAGGGGGCAGGGTCCCATGGGCAATGGGTCAGTGGGGGCTGGGATGAGGCTGGCTGAGGTCACTGCAGCTAATTTATCCCAACTTCCCCATACACACATACGCCCTTCAAACACTAAACTAATGACACATACAAGTTAATTTGAGAGAGATCTGCGGCTCTTTATCTTTTGTGGAAACAGGCTGTGAGCACTTGAAATTGACTGTTGTTATGTGCCAAGTCCTTTCATTACTCCAGCTACGTTTTACATGACAGACACCATTGTGCAGATTTCAGCACAGCTTACAACTTCAAAAAAAACTAGCAATGAGTAAAGAACAATTCCAGAGAGCGGGGCTTTCACTGTAATTCTTCGGGTAAAGGAAAAACAAAGCAAAGCCAAAAAAAAAAAAAAATTAGGTTTACCCCTTACAGGCTATGCTTTATGTTCCTAATCTCAATACAAAGGTTAGGATTAAAAGCAGTGGCATTAAAATCGCCTGCAGTCCCCGCTTTGAAGTCTAATGATGACAACAGCTGAAATCTTTGGCAACTTTTGAGAAGGCAGAGTCCTTCAAAATCCTTTGAAATGTTAAATACTAAATTGAAGAAGTCGTTATAGAGGAAGATTTTTCATAAAAGGTACACAATGAACATGGTTTTTAAATTCACACTCATTCACTTTTCTTTCAACACCAAAACTGCATGCATGTTCCCGATCTGCTATTGTCTGCAATTGGAATTCAAAATCAAAATCAGGAACCAACTTCCAGGATTAAGAGCTGGAAACAATTGTTAAAACAGAATAGTCAGTCCTTAAGGAGTGACAAATATTTCTTACTTTGGAACTGCTCTCACTTTTTATGGGGCAAACCCTCCACTGAAGACCTAAGAGAAAATCTTTCCCAAAAGCAATCAAAAATTGTTTAATGTCTCCAGCAAGGCCCAGCCTTGGCAAAGTTATAGAAAAGGAGCTTGAGCTGGACAGCTCTCTGGGTGGGGATCCAGCTCTCCTGGGTGCAAATCACAGCTCTTTCTGCAGCTAGCAGGTGGCCTCGGATGACTTCCTAAGCTGCCTGGAGCTCAGTTTCCTAGTCTAAAATATTCCAACGATCATTCTTACCGCAAAATACTGTTGTCAGGATTTAATGGGATAAATTATGTGAAAGAGTTAAGCGCAGTGTGGCATCAGGTAGGTGTTTAGAATTCTTAACAGAGTTCAAAAAAAAAAAACAAAAACCCCTTTATCCTCAGCCAGAAGCTCAAAGCTTCCATGAATTCCACCCCGGTGCCCATAGGATGCAAAACAATATTCCAACCAAAGTTACAGGTCTGTCTCCTTCTTTCACCCACGCTAACCTTCATATATTTGGACCCATTCATTCTTTCCATCAGTGAATTAATCTAAAGGCTGGATTCGTTCTCACATACTGTTCATGTTTTCCCTCCACTCCAAAATAATTGAGCAGAACTTTTCCTGAAATGATATTCTAGTTCAGTGCTTCTCAAACTGTAATCTTTGGGATTGTATTACAATGCAGATCCCGTAGGTCTGGGATGGGGTCTGAGATTCTCCATTTCTCTCGAGCTCCCAGGAGAGGCTGATGTGTTGGACCACAGACCACACTTGGAACAGCAGGGTCCTAGTTCAGGGAGAACAGGATTCCAAGACCCATAAAATTCTGAGCTAAAAGAGAACTTAGGGACTGGTTTTTATCCCAAAGATGATAAATTGGTCAAATTCAACTCGCACATTTTTTTATTTTCATTTTTAATCCGTATAGTGTTTTTAGCAATTGGGGGAGGGACTTCCCCGGTGGCGCAGTGGTTAAGAATCCGCCTGCCAATGCAGGGGACACGGGTTGGAGCCCTGGTCCAGGAAGATCCCACATGCCGCGGAGCAACTAAGTCCATGCAACGCAACTAATTGAGCCTGCGCTCTACAGCTCATGCTCTGCAATAGGAGAAGCCACCGCAACGAGAAGCCCACTCACCGCAATGAAGAGTAGCCCCCGCGTGCCCCAACTAGAGAAAGCCGGCAAGCAGAAGGAGACCCAACGCAGCCAAAAATAAATAAAAATAAATAAATAAATCTAAAAGAAACAAATTGGGGGAATTTTCACATATTTACAGCATCCAAAAAAAAAAATCTGAAGATACTGTAAAAAATTAATAAACAGAAACCTCAATTAAATAGAGTTGGGAGACCAGAAGGGGGAGCTCTCACACCCTGTGATGAGCCCAACAGCAAGAAGGAAGACTCCCCTTCTTTTCTGGCCAGGACTCGGCCAATGAAAAGCCAGGGACTGTTTCCCGTGGCCTTTCAAACTTCCTTTTCCCCTCTATAGAAGTTTTCTCCTTCCCTTGCTGTGTGGGGATTTGCCCGTGGCTCCCCATGGCTGCAGACCCTGAACTGCGATTCTCTGCTGATCCCAAATAAACCCATCTTTGCTGGAGAAACATCTGGCCATCTGTTTGTTTCAGGCTGACACTAGCATAGCCCAGGGCCTTTACTCCTGAATGGAGCTGAGTTGTGACCCTATGTACGGACCACACGCTCTCCAGGGCTCCACAACTCCAGGGTCCTTCCTCCACACGAAGGGAAAAAATATCAGTGGCTGTGTATCACGGTGCATGCACTGTTGGAAACCTTTCTCACACTGAGATCTAATTCTCAATTCCCAAGTCACGGTGGTACTCAGAGGGCCACGTGTGTCAAGCCGCAATGGACAAGAATGTGCCCTCGGCCCACTTCACCCGTTTACATCACCTACCTGACAACCCCTGATCGGCCCTGCTCACTCTGCAGACAGGAGAGGGAGGACACAGCAGCTAAGCAACATGGCTCAGGCCGTAGCCAGGCGTTAGAGAGAAGGGCAGGGCCCAGGTCCTCCCCGGGCAGGAGGCCCGAAGGGTGGCCTCTGCACAGCTGGGGCCCTTTAGCACCTCTCAAATCATTTCAGTTGGCAGCCTCTCCTCTGGCCCCGCCTAACTCGACTGAATACTCTCATTTGTAAAATCCTCCTTCCTGGTGGAGCTCCCTTTCTGGTTATAAACAAGGAATGCCAAGGAGCCTGTTGGTCACATCCCCTCACTGATCAGAGCCAAACAGGTAAGTAGCTGAGCCAGGGCTGGAGCTGGCCCCGGAGGAAACGAAGCCCGGCCCGTTTGGGAGGCTGCCAAGAGCCTGGAGCCTGGCCAAGTCGGGGGTAAGGGCTCAGACTGCTTGGAGTCTCCCCTTCAAGTTCAGATGATAGACATGGTCGCCGTCAAAAAAGCCTGTGTGTCAGGGCCAGGGTTCAGGTGTCCCCAAGAAACAGAACCTGGGTCAACAGGAGATCTGGTCCTCTGGAGGAGCACATGGGGGTTCGGGCATCAGCAAAATGCTCCTGTAAACGTGCTGGCTAACTTGGGGCCTATGGGGCAACAGCATCCAAGGTGCTGGAGTAAGATTAAAATAAGCAAAACGACGTCCCTCTCAAGAGCCAGGTTTCAAAGTTGACCCTCCTCTTCCTCCCTCTTTTTTTTTTTTTTTTTTTGCGGTACGCGGACCTCTCACTGCTGTGGCCTCTCCCGTTGCGGAGCACAGGCTCCGGACGCGCAGGCTCAGCGGCCATGGCTCACGGGCCTAGCTGCTCTGCAGCATGTGGGATCTTCCCGGACCAGGGCACGAACCCATGTCCCCTGCATCGGCAGGCGGACTCTCAACCACTGCGCCACCAGGGAAGCCCCTTCATCCCTCTTTTGACAAGACACATACTGTCACTCAAGTTTCTCAGAGGGCTTTGCAAAGAGGCACAAACTAACACTGCGTGAAAGGCAAGGGAAGAGCCAACGGATGCGGAGGCTGGAAGCCAGGCTCCCAGGGCATGTGAGGGCAGACACCCCAGGTCACGCGGCCCTGTGGTACCCAGTCCCCCGCTCTTCTCATCAAAAGAAGACCTGGTCTGGGGCACACGCGCAGACTCCCTAGAATAGCGATTCGGCCTTGGGAAGTGCTATCGACAAGGAGGAGAAAACAGAACCCAATGCGTCTTCCTTCTGCCCCATCTTCTAAGGCCCTGACCGTGGCATCCACCATCACCTGTCTAAGATCAAAGCCTGTAAGAAGAGGAGGGGGGAAAGAGAGAGAAGGGAAGAACCTCCGTTTTGAAGAGAGTAATAACGAAAAGAATTGGAGTTTAGTTTCTCCACAATCCCCATCACCTCAGGCCCCCAATGACAGGCTTTGCTGAAGACCACTTGGGGAAGAATCTTGACCAGTGAACGAGGCAGCAGAGAACCACTCAGCGCCCGAGAAATGGGAGCTTTTGACACGTATGTGGCTCTATTCCTGAGTGTGCACAGAAACCAAAGGTTTCCCACAATACGCAAATTTAATTCTAGTGGAAAACTATACTATATTTGTAGAGTCTCTGTGTATATTTGTGCACAGTTCTATAAATCGAGAGAAAGTACTGGTAAAAAGAGTTCTGTACAATTACTTTAAACGATAAGTACGTTTTAAAACACTCAAAAAAGTGATACAAGCTTATTAATAATCTCAGTCCTCCTGAGACTCTGAGCTTTCCAGGAGTCAATCTGAGACTACAGCTGCTTCAGGAGAATTCTGTAAATCCAAGCTCTGGCCACATGGCTCTCATACAAGACTTTCTTCTTCAGTTCTGACTGCAGGGAGGGCTGAGGTTGCAGAGAAAAGCAGGCACCCCTAAAGAAAAATGACTTCCAAAAGGCTCACTTTTCCCAGGGGATGAAGACTTTCCCACAATGTCATCGATAAGACAATATCCCAACTGAAGTTGCAGCTACAAACGTGGGTGGCATGCACCCAGGCCTTTTTTTTTTTTTTTCTCCAAGTCTCTGCAATCTGTTTCTTGCCATCTGCTAGGATGCTGGTAGAACCGCATCTGAGTCAGAGCACCCCTTCTCGAAGGAAGATGGAATGATGGTCCACTCACCACGTACTTACACAAGCCACAAGCCATTCCAAGGAGGGCAGCCTTGGAAGCTTTGAGCTGATACAACCACAACACCGCATTACCATGGAGCTTCCTGCGCAATTTTTAGAAGCACAATAACAATGGGGATGAATCTAATTATACGCCTGATTGAAATAGCTCTCTTCCAAAGAGCTCAAAGCCTGTGCGCATACATTGCCCCACTTAGCCTTTCAACGTACCTGCGAGACAGTAAAGGGTGGTATTATTACACCCACAGTATCTATGAAAACAATCCCAAATCACTGTGTTTCAGAAGCAAGGTTACATGTCGCGTGCTGCTGGCACAGCCCTTTCATAGTTGACAAGGCAGTCTTCAACACCCTCCTAAAATCAAGAACACTCCGAGAAACAAACCAGACCTCCCCATTTTTACATGGGTGCAATACAAAAACACTTACGGAAAGATCTAAATGCGCCAACAGGATGTGACATGTAGGGAAAAGACTTAAGACATCCTTCATATTCAAAATAAAGAGACAGCGTCTGAAAAATAAGTAACACTCTAAAAATCTGAGCAGTAACATTCACAGCTTACGCACAAGTCTCGGAACGAGCTGTTCTGAAATTTTTAGGTCTTAGGGTTGATTCCAGGGTTTTCAGCGTTCTTCAAACTTTCACTGAAGAAGCAAACAGCAGAACCACAAAGATGACTGACTAATCTCATGAGAGCAGATCTGAATTCCAAAGTGTCAGATACATAGATATTGGAGGGGGAGAAAACACAGAATTAAAAAAAAATAAGCAGATGATCATTGAGTTGTCAGGACCAGAGCCATCGATTTACGTGGGTTTATCTTGTTTGTTTACCCAGCTTTTGGCAAAAGCAGGCCCCGCACCCTAGCAACAGCTATATCATATGCTTCTTAGGTTACAGCGTACCCAGCTTCTAATTTTAAAAACCGCCACTTCAGAATCTGCAAGAGGCCCCTTTTGTTATTAATGTTAAATATGCCTTTCAGGTCTCTGACGCATAGCTTTTGTATTTCTTCCTTATATTTAAATTTTTAAAATGCACTTGTGTTTTTTTTTTTAAGTACATATAATGTTTATACATATTCTGGAACCTGACAATTACTCTGCCTTTAGGGTGTATGCTTCAGTATGAGCCTAAACTGAAGATATTTCCAGTAAATAAGTGATCTTAAGCAAGACCCAAATGGCTCCCCTTGATGCCCTGCTGTCTTGGTGTAAGTTCTAGTTTATCCATATGATAGGGTTTTTTAAGCTGCAACCCTTCGTATGACATTATTGCATTCAGATACGAGGTACAAATTTTTATCCTCACGAAAGTAACTAACTTGGATACGTAAGATCCACTATAAACCCCTATTCCTGTAGTGAATTACAGCTGCGCTTTCTTTTTTCTTTTTTCTTTTTTTGTATCGAATGTTTCATAAGAAGAGCTCATGGTCTGTCAGAGAAATTTTCCAAATGATAACTTATTACATAAGGAATTCATTTTTTTTCCCCCTAAAAAGGACTGGGCCTGAGGTGGTAGTTACAAGGCAGAATAATCACAAGCAGATGTAAAAATACTTACACAAAGTAAAAGAATAATAATAATAAAATAAACTTCATATGTTTCACTCCTTTAAAAAAATGTCAGCTACGGCAGGCAGTAAGTTGGCCCCTGATTGTCATTAATTGCCACCATTACGTGCTGCTGATGGCTCCTAATGGCGCTATTTTTCCGAGCAAGGGTTTTCGATTATTTTTCTGGCACAAAAACCTGTTCACACATACCACAATGTTCTCACACCAAAACTGAAGTGACTAGGAGATTAAAAGCAATTAGCGTAATTTTACTCCCTGGCATGGGTCCTGAAAGTAGATCAGGATACACAGTTTTCAAGGTTCAAAAACTTTTTCCAGTTTAGCAATTTGAAAAAAGAGCAGGAAACGCCTATCAGAAGTACTGAAAAAAAGACATGCCCTCTGAAGGGCAGCCAAGAAGGCGGCAAAGAATTCGTATGCCCTGAAGGGATGTCATAGTCCTTAAAGGGAAAAAGAGAGTTGAAAAAGAAAATAAAAACAAAACCCGAGCACACCTGGAGCACCAGATCTGACCCCGAGGACTAGAGGCCATGGTTCCCGTGTAAGGGTGGCATCTCCTCTTAAATCCGGGCAGAAATGGTGCCCACTCACCAGAATGATAATCACTGCGGCCCCGCATCAGATAAAACAGATAAGGAATCAAAGAAATACAAAACTCATAAATAACTTTAGGCAAGCATTAAACACGCCACATAAAACCAGCATCTGCCTTGTTTCTAGGTCTGAAGTTTAACCTTCAGGATATAGTCACGTAAGCTTTCAAGCAAGAACATTTTTGCATTCAACAAACTCCATGAATGTGGGCTTGCCAGGGGAAGACTAGCTGGAATTAATAAAAACTGTGAAATAAAGGATACTCTTATATAACACTGTAAATCAACTATACCTCAGTTTAAAAAAAAAGAAAAGAAACAAGTATGGTGCTATTAAAATTTTTTTTAAAAGAATCCTTAGAAAGTACACTTTTATATTTTTAAGGATAAAGTTCTATCAACAAACAAGGTCCTGTTAACCAGCAATTCCACTCTTCATGTGGTAATAACTGAAACCCTCCCTGCTCAGTGAAACAACTGGAATTCATAATTATTATGTTAAAGTCTTAGCACGATGGAAATGCCATGAGGATCATAATTGTGTGATACATGACTATTCAAAGAAAGAGTCTTAAGTCTCTAAAGATTCTTATTATTAAACAGTTTACTCTCATTCTTATAAATCAGATATGTACACAGGTGTTCTTTGACTTCAAATTTATAAACCACAATCTGCTGTAGAACGCACTGTCCCAAGAAACAAGGTTGTCAATGGTGATGCACGTCAAGTCCAGAGTACAAAAAGCCAACATTACCCCTCATATAGGTAAAGAAATGACTAATATTATGAGAGTGTTAATGTACTACTTTGGTGAGCCAGCCCACCACAGGCATTTTAATCATACTATGGCTCTAGCGCTCGAGTTCTAGTAAGTTATATAATAGCATTATGGTTTGAAGGTACTAGTACTATAGTATCACAGCTGCAAGAAGAGTGAAATAGGTGTGGGTAGTTTCGTCTAAAAATTTATTCACTATTTTAAATGATTTTTTCCTTTGGAAATATGAGTTCTGAGCTGCCCCAGATCAACTCATAAACAAATGTTGGTAAAGATTCCCGTGTCACATTATGGATTGTCTGTTTAAAGCTGTCCTCTGTTCATTAGAAACCCATTCCTTGGTCCTGACATAATAACGCCTGGAATTAATACATCACAGAAAAAGAAGCAAGGAAAAGCAAACCGTCTCCAGGATTCCTTTAGACGGCGGAGAGGAATGATTTTTAAATAGCTTATCAATGTTTTTCAAGGGCAGGAAAACGTCCAAAGAATGGTCTCTTAAGTAGCTTTAAGCAGTCACTGATTGTTTCTATTTATACAATTATATAACCTAATAAGCCGTTCACAAATCCGAAAAATAACCCTAGTCCAACTTTTATCCAACTAATCACAAAATGTAAAATTAGTAAAGCCAAAATTAATAAAGATTGATTCTGAGTTAGCAAATTAACAGCATGGTAAATTACTCTTCTAAGTATTCTGACTGATTCATTCCGAATTTCTCCTCTACTGATTTAATCTAAGGAATGAAAACATTTCCTATTTTCAAACTGTGGAATCAGGTGGTATATAGATACAGTAATACAAATGACCTCCAGCGATGAAAATATAACTTAGCAAGTTGAAAAGGTGATACATTATAGTTTTTAACCTTTCATGGGATTCCTATGGCTACAGTAAAAAAGAGCTTAGAAATACCTACCTTAGGACCATCTGTTTCTACCCATCAATCTATATGCGCCATGGGTAACACACATGGATTAGGAATAGCTTTCACTGATAGTCAGTTTCTAGCCACTTTTAATAACTTGGACAGTATTTTTAAGTAGTGGGTTCTGTCTTCTTTATTGTTTACTTTCTTTCTTTTCGGTGGCAAAACTGTTGTAAGACAGCAGAAGCTCTTGCTTTCTTGTATTTGTCACCGATATTGAAAACAGCCTGCATCACACTGTACTGGTAAACTTTAATTTCACTAATCAGAGCCTTCACATAGCAAATAAATACATCATCAGTGTTTATTTAGTTGTTTAAAGTTATAGAAAATCATCTGAATTTCATCTGTTACCATGAGGAATAATACCAACATCAAATGAACCTGGGGAAATCCCTCAAACCCCAAACAAACCCCAAAAGATTCAAGGGTAGTCCCTGCCTTGTATTAAAGACATTTTCATGGACAAGAGCAGAGAAGGGGGGAAAATGGCTTACTTTTAATAAATGGGTTTACTCTTAACAGAAGGGTTTACTCTTAATAAACCAGAAAATTCAGTTAAGCCAGGCACCTTATTTCCGCTCTTTTGAGGTTTTGCTACATTCCATAAGGTCTTGAATTGGAGGAAAAGACTAGCATTGCTGCATCCAGGAGAGAAACTGAGCATGTGAGTCCTTCTCAGCCATCAGGACCACAGCACTGCTGTGACAAGCCTCCCCCTAGTTTAATTATCAGTTCCTATTTCCCTAAGCTTTTCATGGGCACCTGGGCCACCTTCACCTCAGGGAGGACATTCATCTTTGGAGAAGGTTCTGCCACCTCACCAGCACACCAGGACACCCTAGTAAGGCTCAGATCTGTCTTTTGTTAACCAACCCGTAGGTATAGGAATGACTTAAAGAAGTGACTGTCCACGGCTATCTGGGAGTCTAGCGTCTTCCCTAAAAATGTCACTACACTTGACTAGCAAAATAGTCTCTGTGATTTATTGGCCTGATGTCCAAATGTTTTCTTTTTTTTCTTTTTGCGGTATTTGGGCCTCTCACCGCCGCGGAGCACAGTTTCCGGACGCGCAGGCACAGCGGCCATGGCTCACAGGACCAGCTGCTCCGCGGCATGCGGGATCTTCCCGGACAGAGGCACGAACCCGCGTCCCCTGCATTGGCAGGCGGACTCCCAACCACTGCGCCACCAGGGAAGCCCCGAAATGTTTTCTTAACATTTCACCCCAGATGCCACTGAGAGGCTGCAGTCGCGGAGATAATGCTAAAGAGACGCATTTAGGGTAAATACAGACTGGCCGAAAAAGTACCCAAATCCCAGACATCGGATATACTCCAGTGTTTGAGAGGCATATTCATTTCACTCCCTATCCTACAAATTTCCAACGACACGAATGAAAAGCTGAAGGAGCTCTGATCCCTCCTTCTGCATCCCTACCTCTCCGTGGGTGCTCTAGTGACACGTGGCACTTTGTAACAAATTGCTCATTTACCCCACAGAGAGTAACAGATAAATCCCTACCTATTACCCTCTGTGGGGCTGTGAGATATCCAGAGGAGAAGCTATTTCCCTCTATCTCCTGAGCTCAGCACAGAACCTGGACCAGCAAAGGGGCTCAGTGAACATCAATGGACTAAAAGTAATGGCACAGGCCAAGCATTAACTATATGGGACAAGAGCCTGGATGGGAAACATACCCCAAGTTCCTAAAGGGAAATCTGTTCTTGGGATGACAAAGGACAAGTAATGGCCAGTCCCACTGTAGTGCAGGATCATGGTTGGATGGGCCACTGTTCTGAGAGACTATGACCTTTTTCTATGCTTTCAATGATGATCTGATCAAGAAGGAATTAGACTTATTCTCTGAAAGCTCACTTGGTGCCACTGCCCTCAGTCCCCCAGCCCAGGAAGAGGCATGTCCACCCTTCACCATGCTGCCCTTTGCTCCTTGGGCTCTTGGGCTTAATAAGTTCTATTCTTTCACCCTCTCTTCCTATGTCATATTGTTGAAATCACTCTTTAAAGCCTCGGTAAACAGTCTCTGTAAGTTTTAAAGGCAATCTGGGAGTTTTCAAAATCAATCAGAATTTTGGCGGAATTTCCTAAAAAAGTGCTATCTGGAAATTAAAACGGGAGGTTTAGAGAAAAACTGTTTTCTAAACACTTGAGGGACTGACCCTTGGAATATGTACGGAGTGAACACATTCGTACCTTGATTTACTCTAAAATGGATAAAGCTGTTTACAGGCAGCTGTAGAACTGAAACACAGTGATAGAGAGTTTAGCCACTGATTCCTTGACACATAAAATAGCCCCCGCTCATGGAAAAAAAGAACTAGAAGCAAAAGATAGCTTTTCGTTCTCTCCTCTAGTTTGTACCACAGATAGCAAACTTGAGGACGAATTGCTTCAACTCTAGACATCATGATTTACAAAATAAAATACACTGATCATTTCATATACTTTATGTAGACTTATATTACCTGCCCCTAACTATCCATGAGCTAATATTTTATACCCTTTAAAGTGAGTGCAGAGTCTCAGTTGATCAAGACTGCAATAAAGTCTAATTTACAACCAAATCAGCAGTCCAAATACACGAGTTATAAGAAAACAAACTTCAAAGATTTCTACTACTGACAACCAGAAGACCCAGGTGATTAAATGTCTACATGTGCCTAAATTTTGCTCTATTCCTAGATTTCTCAAGTACAATAATATTAAAGAAAAGTTAAATGTAAAACTTAGAAAGAGCAATAAGAAGGGGATCCCAAAGAAGGTGCAAAATGCCGTACAATGAAATAATGTCTTTCTTGGTGCGAATAATCTGTTAGATTCTCAACCCCCTTTTGAACAGGAAAATGTTTCATTCAACAATACAAAAAGAGAAAAACAAATACCGTATGCTAACACATATATATGGAATCTAAAAAAAAAAAAAAAGGTACTGATGAACCTAGTGGCAGGGCAGGAATAAAGACGTAGACATAGAGAATGGACTTGAGGACACAGGCGGGGAGGGGAAAGCTGGGGCGAAGTAAGAGTAGCATCGACATATATACACTACTGAATGTAAAATAGATAGCTAGTGGGAAGCAGCGCGTAGCACAGGGAGATCAGCTCGTGCTTTGCGACGACCTAGAGGGGTGGGATAGGGAGCGTGGGAGGGAGACGCAAGAGGGAGGGGATATGGGGACATATGTATGCATATGGCTGATTCACTTTGTTGTACAACAGAAACTAACACAGTATTGTGAAGCAATTATACTCCAGTAACGATTTATTTTTAAAAAACACTACGAGAAACCAAAGAGAAATCTTAGAAATCAGATATTAAATTCAGAATGAGAATAACAATCTGATTCAAAACTCGCAGCTGCTCTAACGTTATCACCATTGAGCACGAAGGCCACTAGTCACACTTGAAGTGTCGTCAAGATGTTGGGCTCAGGTTCAATCTGATTCACAGACAAAACTAACAACAGGGGGAAGAAATATAAGCTCCTTTATCCTTGTTCCTCTGCTAGCGATGCTTATGCTTGTGCTAACAGGAAACAGTGACAAAGTTCCAAGTGGTAGTAGCTTATAATCTGGAAAAAACCCATCATTCTACGAAAATGACAAATAGCACACCGGAAAAAATAATACAAAGGTGAATCTAATCTAAAGGTAACATCTCTTTGGGAGATCGGCCTGTCCCTGCTCTTCGTGACTCCACAACTTCCAGCAAAGTTCTGTGAGGTCGGGTCATCCTGAAAGGAACCAGCCCTGGTCCTGAATCTCTCTCAAGAGTTTGATCCTGCAGCCAAAACCCTTTCTCTTACTGTCCTGTGTGATGGCTTCCTGGAAACTTAAAGCTGAAATCCTTGTCCTCGTAAGAAACAGCGTCAAAAAAGTCAAGTAACATGTACAAGGCCCCAGAGCTCATCTGAGTCAATGCCGAAACTGAAACTCACTTCTCCCAGTTTCCAAGTCACTCCACTTACTGTACCACATCCTACAGACCAAGTCCACCTGGCAACCTTTGATGTCATTTGTATTTTCCACAAGGATTTTGGGGAAGGAAAGAGATAAACTTAGTGGGAAATGCATCATCGCTATCTGGAATATTAGTTAAAATACACATATATATTTCTTTTAGAAAAAGATGGCGCTAGCAGCATCTTTCTACACTGTAGTAAAGTGAAAATTATCTGCGGAAAGGTAATATGATGGCGTGTCTACGTGCACAGACCGCAGACCTTGGGTGCCTGGGTTCACATCTCAGCTGTTCCATTCCTATCACCGTGTCTCTCTCTTTCGATTCCCTCATCTACGCTTCGGGGATAAGAACACCAGGGTCTACTTCAGGGCTTTACTAGGAGAATTAGATGAGTTTGTATTGATATATGTCTGGCATATAGAACATTAGTAAGAGTTATGAAACTGTTAACTATTTTTATCTCGAAGGGAGGTGGTATAGGCATAAAATAAATACTGTAAGGACGACCCAGTAGTTTTTATGTAAAAAAAGCAAAAGCCTGAGAGTTCCCAAAATACAGATTGTTGCCGTTTTAGAAACACTAGCAAGGGGCTTTGAAACTTTAAGCGAACGAGCAGTTAAACGAAAAGCAACAATGCCGGTCCAGTGGGTAAGACTCTGCGCTCCCAATGCAGGGAGCCCGGGTTCGATCCCTGGTCGGGGAACTAGATCCCACACACATGCCGCGACTAAGACCCGGTGCAGCCAAAATAAATAAACAACAAATAAATAAATAAATCTTTTTAAAAAATACAAACACATCATTGCCTGGGCCCCTGCACTTGGACAATAACTCGGGTCTAATTACGAGGGTATCATATATACCAGCTCCCTCCCCCGACATCATCTTTCTCTCCATAAATCATACAACATGCCTGATTAAAACAGATGGCTCTTAAACCACGCCTGGAAGCTCTGAAGTCTGAACCGTCCCACTCAGAACACCAGGGGGAACAGGACCTTAAGAGTGTCAGAGCAGGTTCACCATGGAGAACATTCTTTCCTCGCTCGGTGTAATATGATATCTTGGAGGCTGCCAGTTAGAGACACTGGAGAGAGAGACAGCGAGGGGAATCGGCAATCAGGTGTTCAAGTTCAGGGCCAGCTCATCTTCTTGAAGGGGCTGAGCTCTTGTTATCGGAGAGCCCCTGGAAGGTGGGTGGGGAGCTGAAATGGTCCCCTGCACGCACATCGTTCTCTCCCCACAACTAGGCTGCAAGTTTTCTCCACTCCTGATACAGCACCCAGGTCTGCTGGGAATAACAAAGAAAACTGGACCCGTGGCAACCTCATTTTTCTCATCCGCAGCCAGCTTCCACCTCCATTTTTCCCAAAGTGATCGCATCACTCCCCAGTTTAAACTTTGTTCCAATGGCCGTTCCGTGCCCACGTGGTTCAAAGCCTTCACAACGGGACTCCCCCAAACCCCACCTTGGTCTCCACAACGTCTCCCCATGCAGCCTACACGCCAAGGTTTCTTGTTTCTAGGCGTCAGTTACACGATTGTTTCCCTCTGCTTGGAATTTCCTTTCCAAGGAAAGGAAATTTCCTCCTCTCTGCCTTCCGAATTCATAATTCGTCTTTCTTCTTAGCCTAAGTCACTGTTTCTTCTTCGGTGACTCTTGTTCTTCGCATCCCCTACGTGCCTTATATCTGCCTTCCTAGAGCCCCCCATGCCACCCTACATTAACCATCCTCAATTCTATATTCCTATCATGATTTTGCGTACAACTAGCATGGCTTTTTTATTAAATCGTGTATCTCTCCCCAACAGACTGTAAGCTCATTTAGGGAGAATAACAGTGCTTTGTATTCACCCTTCTATGTGCTTAGTATGTTTGCTTGTTGTCATTTCCACAGCCATTGTTCGTTCCTTTTCTAAAGCCTCTGCCCACCTCATTGACCAAGCGGTAGGTAACCCAACAATCCTGCCCCATCCTACTCCTAGTATCCAGGAAGAGAGATGAACAGCCAATCTTCTAAACAAAATACAAACTATCCTTTTGGATATATGTGCACTGTCCACTGTGTGCAAAGCTCAGCGAGAGATTTTACACACACACACACACACACACACACACACACACACACAGGTTTTAGCCCTAAGGAGCAGAGACAGCATATATGTGATAAACCACAAGTCAGTAAGCACTCATAATACAGGAAGGCCTCGTTTTCTTGCCCTTCACAGATACTGCGTGTTTTACAAGTTGAACGTTTGTGGCAGCCCTGTGTCGAGCAAGTCTATCAGTGCCATTTTTCCAACAGGATTTGCTCACCTCGTCTCTGTGTCACATTTTGGTCATTCTCGCAATATTTCAAACTCTTTCATTGTTAATATTTGTGATCAGTGATCTTTGATGCTACTATTGCAAAATGATTACGACTCGCTGAAGGCTCAGACGATGCATTCTTTAACAATAAAGTATTTTTCAATGAAGGTATGGACATTGTTTTTTAGACACAATGCTATTGCACACAATAGACTACAGTATAGTGTAAATATTACTTTCACATGCACTGGGAAACCAAAAAATTCCTGTGACTCGCTTTATCGCAATATTTGGAACCGAACTCGCAATATCTCCGAGGTAAGCCTGTACTGGCTAAAGGTGAGGTACGGATCATAATAGCTCCAAGAGAGATTCTTAGTGGACTGTTTGGTCAGTAAAGTCTTCCCAGAGGAGCTGGGATTTGAAGAACTGTGATCTTTGATATAGGTGCAGAAGAAAGAAAATAAAGCATTCCACATTTGCTAGGAAAGATCATTGGATCCACGGGGAAGACCGAGGGAATATCATGAGAAGAGATTAAACCCAGGGAAATGCAACGTTTTTCAGGAGGATTATAAAACAATTGGTTTTACTGGGGCAGATAATCAAAGGGGTAATGGGACATAATGCTGGAGAAATGGTTAAGGAAAATATAGGTCGAGAGGTTTGGATTTGATGCAAAGAGGGATTTTCAGAATAACATTCTTACAAGATGCTATTAAAGGGGTTGCGGTAGAGGTTCAGTAGGTAAATAAATTAGGAAAATACTGTTCTATCTCCCTTCTGGAGATTAACAATGTGTATTAGAATATTAAAGGCACTGAGAAGTCCTGCAGTAAAAAGCCCCATTTACCTCTGTGTTTCTTCATATTTCAAAATTTTTTGTTTTGAGAACCTAATTTAAGAAGTGCTGAACTCCAGGCAGAGTATTAAAATAAAGTAACATTTTTAAAAAATGTGGACCACAGAGTTAAGAAAATGAAGACAACACAGATGGAGCCCGAGCTAGGAAACGGGGAGAAACACAAGCGTTAGGAGACATGAAAATCTGTGAGGAATTATAAAGTTGAAGCTAGAAGTGAATCAGGCACTTTCCCACAAACCCTGCCAGAATTCAGGCAGGTCTCTGTGAACATCTATCAAAAACGTCTCCTGCAACTTCAGATACAGTTGTGTAAATCCCTAGGTAAGAGCAAGAAAAAGATTAAAAGAAGAGGAATTTGTGTGGCAACAGGTACAGAAGATTGCAAGGGATCTATAAATGGACTCTCTTCTATGTACATATACATCCTCGTAGATAATAATCCAAAATCAAAGCCATGCGTGGTTCAGAACATTTATCTCTTAAACCAGGTAAGACTGGTTCCGGCTTTGACATTCTAGTATCCAGAAATACAAGCGCATCACGGTACCATAGTAATGGAAACGCTGTGAGTTCAAAGGACAAAGGAATTAACAGGAGTGCTCAAAACAGGAGTGGATTTATGATTTTCAACACTTTGGATCTCCGTTTGTCCAGGTTCTTCACGCTAAGCATATGGAAGTGCTTTACGAATGTGGTTTCTAATCCTTTCACATAAGAGAGGAGTTTTAGGTTCATGAAATAATTGAACTCTTTCAAGAGATCATTGAGTAAACACTAAATAGCAACTCTTCGGGCTGGTATTTTCCAAAAGGCGTTCCGAGAACTGACCCAGATGTCAATGGAGGCTGCGTATAAAAAGCGGTTCTGTGGCCAGGGGTGGGAAATGGCTGGGTTAAAGTATTTCATTACTGCAGAACTTCTCAGAGCCTTTACAACATTTTACATGGGGACTCTCCAGGGGGAGGGGGCACTGTGCCCCATGTCCACATTTACTCGACAGGGACCCCTTCTTTCATGAGCACTGTCTGTGACTGATGCTCCACAGATAACCTTTTGGGAGACACAAGAGCACCTGGCCCCTGCAGGAGTTAACTGGATTCTTAGGCAGGAAGATTCTGAGCCATTACAACATCACCAATGCAAATAGGAGGATGGCTGTGCTCCTTGTGTGGTAAGGAGTTCTGCAACAAGGCTTAAGCCCTCACAGTTTCGATCACAGGACATGATCAGACCTTTTGGTGGACGTTACACGGTGGTCATGAGGATCAAAAAGGTACAGATGAACTGGTTTGCAGGGCAGAAATTGAGACACAGATGTAGAGAAGAAACGTATGGACACCAAGGGGGGGAAAGCGGCGGGGGGCGGGTGGGGGTGGTGGGATGAACTGGGAGATTGGGATTGACATGTATACACTGATGTGTATAAAATGGATGACTAATAAGAACCTTCTGTATAAAAAAAATAAATAAAATAAAATACAAAAAAAAAAGAAAAAAAAAAGGAGACCCTACATGTGAACGTGCTTTACAAAAGGAGAACGCGTTACGCAGCGTTCAGCAAGACGGTGCTGGGGGGACGGCGTGGAAGCAATCCACGCTTCCTTTCACGGCACTGACAACAGATGGCCTTATGACCCATTTCAGTTAGAACAAAACCCAATTTCCTCCCATAGTCTATGAGGCCCTCACGATGTGGACTCTGCCTCTTCAAGGACCGATTTCTCGCTGGCTTTCTTCCCGCTCTTCAGACATCCTCCAGACCCCAGGCTTCTCCCTCCGCGGGGGCTGCCCCTCCCCAGGTCTTCCCAAACGTCACTTCTCAGGAAGGGCTTTCCCTGACCCCCCTTTCGGAAGGATCCTCTGGTGGCCATTCTCCAGCCCCTTAACCTGTCTTATTTTCTTCACAACACTTTGCAGCATCAGAAAACATCAGATTAATTTATTCACGTATCTTTTTGCTGTCTGGCTCCTGCCTCTAGAATGGAAGCTCCCTGAGGACAAGAACACTGTCTACCTTGTCCACCGTGGTTTAGTGCCCGGAATCTAGGAGACTCTCCCTAAATATCTGTTGAGTGTTAGAAGCTTAGGGAAGTGGCTACTTGGCGAGAAGGGAAGGGGGAGTCAGGCAGATGGGGAGGGATGAAGAGGCCTCTGGGAGACTGCTAACATTCTCGTTTTCACCTGGTTGGTCGTTCCCTGAGTACGTCTCCACTTTGTGATAATTCCTCGAGCTGCCAGTTTATATTTTGGCTCTCTTTGGGGTCTTGATTTAGACTGTTTTTTGACGTATTGGTGTTTATATCATCATGATAATTGTCCCTATTTTTGAGGGCCCACAAGGAGCCCTACAATCTGCTAGGCGCTTCATCTATGTCATCGCATCAAAGCCTCAAAAAAACCCTCAAGTAATCACCACGACTCACTTCAGATGAAGAAACTGAGGTGCAGAGAGAGACTGAGTAACTTGTTCATGGTCACACAGGCAGCGAGAAAAACTGGGATCCCAAACCAGTTTGTTCTAATTGTAAAATTCACATGTGTTCTGCTAAACCCTGCTTGGAAGACACTTCTAAAATCAGGACTGGTATCCTGAGGTGTCCTTATCTTTCCCCAGGACCTTTTCTACCTGGAGGCTGTCGCAGGCCAAGAGTAGCTGAGTACGCTCCTTCCCCCTCACCTTCCCGGGTACCTATGAACTTCACAGCCAGGGCAACTTCACCTTTGCATCAAACACACCAGAAATGGTCTAGTCGGGTGCAACGGCAGACAGTGGGCAGGAGGGGCACTGTTTGCCCCAGAGCAGCAGGGTGAGGCCTTACCAAGGTGACAGGATGACCCGCTCTCATCGGGGAGGTTCTCTGGACTCCCCAGGGTTGGGGGGCATCTTCTTCTCTCATCCTGGAGCTCAGGTCTACCCTTGAACTTGAAATCTGACCAAGTTCTGGTGTTTCTCCTCATGGCACTTAGAACTTCTTCGGAAGAAACAGTGCTTCTAGTTAGGAGAGACCTGGGGAAATTAGCGGCCTGGGGAGAAAATACACTTTGATCGTTTTTCCCCCAAATAACGACTCGCATCATTGGATCCGTGTTCCGTAAGAACGGAGAAGGATCTGTTTCTCCAACTAGTGGGTCACCTTGGAGTGATTAGCGTGGCTGCCAAAATATAATCCCTCGGCCAATGACTAATGGTAGCACAGACAAGTTTCTACAGGAAGAAGCCTGGCAGGTGAGCCCTGTGGGAAAGGCCCTCACTCACATCTGAGGAAACTCAGATGGAAATGAAATTGTTTACTTTTCCTTCCATGTGTCTGACAGATCCCCCCAGTTTCTGTGGGGCTTATTATAAAGGTGTCAGACTCTATCAGAAATGTGATGGCAGCCACACATTATCAAATAAATAAAAAGAACACTCTTTTGTCCTACCTTTGAAGTTTTCTTAAGTTACTCTGAAAAGCATCTCCCTCTGCCAAGTTTCCTGTTTCCTGCATAATGAGATACGTTCTAATTAGCATATCACAAATATTCCTGATCTTCTTCACAAGTCCGGATACATTTTTAAATGTTTCTTTTAAAGTACATCAGGATTTTTCACACTCTGTAAAGAAGCAGGAGAATTAAAGCAATGTGTCAGCTCAATTCTCCGTTTCTTTTTTTTTACCTTCTTTCTTTTTTTTTTTTTTTAAGTAGGATGGAGGCATTGGGCAATGGAAAGGTCATGGGACTTGGAAGCCAGAAATCATGGATTCTGATTCTGGCTGAGACGCTGATTAGCTGCATCACATTGGGCAAATTGCTTCACCTATGACGGCCTCAATTTCCTTTTCTGTAAAATGAAGAGGTTGGACTAAATGGAAAATCCCTCACAATTTAAAACGCTGTGATTCTATTTGTGAAGCTTGAATAATTCCTTGTCTCCTTATTCAAAAGCTGGAGTGAGTTATTTTCTTTGAGTTAAAAATTCACAGTGAACTAAATACAAAATGGGTACAGACATCAGCAAAAAGGGATGTGATTTTAAAAACACAGATATCTAATTGTAGAATTATGTATTACCTTTGAACAGCAAAAAGGGTTTTCGCTTCTTCCCCAGAGAGGTATAGTTATAGTTTTGCCTAGCTTTAATGTGTTGACAAATATGTAAACACACACACACACACACACACACACACACACTAAACTGCCTTTATATGAGTGAATAAAACTGACATGAACTAATCCTAATAAAAGAAATATTGAGATGAAGAAAATGAAGTCTTAGGCATCATAAAGGCTTTCTAGTCTTTTGCTAGCCTAGAAAAAAACAAATCCAGTCAGTTCAATAAAATAAGCTGGATTGCCCAGTAACATCTGGGTTTCCAGATTTGACTTATAATATCAAAATCATAAAAACACAGAACTCGATCTTGGTTTCTATCATGACTTCCTGGGGAGCAAGGGCCAGGCTGCTTCTCTGTGCTTCACCATTTAACTGGCCTGATGAAGACTATCTGGGTGGATTGAGAGCTCCCTGCAGAGGTCCTTGCCCGCCTGGACCTGCCATCTCTTTTTCACCACGGCCTTACCCACACCCGCACTCTGGCTCGCCGCCTTCCTTCCAAGGACTGCCCATGGCACCCCATTTTGCAGACTTCTCTCCTCCATCCTCTTTGATCACCAGCTTAACTTGGTAAGTTCCTGGCACACTTCAAGACTAGCTCCAAGGTCACCCCATCAGAGCCCTTTGCCGCCATGGCACCATGGTCCTGCCCTATTGCATCTGTGTGTTGACACAGCTGTCCCCCACTCTCACTGCACAGGAGCCGGGGCTCGGAGGGCCTTGGTCACATCGGTAGCCCCAGGACACTGGACAGCAGTGAAGGAAAAGAGAGAATGGACGGTGGGAGAAGCAAGGTGCTGAGCGAGGTGCTGGGACATGCCAATGACTGTCCCTCCATCATTCTGGAGGTCCCTCCGTCCTGCAAGATGTACCATATAAGGGGTTCTTGTATGATAACCACCAAAATGTGGTTTAAGCTTATTCCTGATGAGGGAAGGAATACTGAAGACGAAGAAAGTCAGAAAAACCGCCCTATATAAAGAGGAAGGTGTGTGTGTGGGTTTGTGTGTGTGTGTGCAGGCAATAGGAAGCCACTGATGGTTTTCTGCACGGAAGAATAGCAAGAATGAAAAATGCTTCAAGAAGGTGACCTAGCAGTGGTGTACCAATGATTGAAATGGTGTACGGATTAAAGTACAAATTATTTCAGCCGTGAAAAATTATTACAAATAATTATATTTACAGACGTCGGAGAACGAACATATATAGACTAAATACAAAAAAAAAAGTAGGCTCCAAAACCGTACAGAGAATAGAATCACAGTTTGTAAGATATTTTTCACACTTTTACATATGAGAATATTTTCATATGTGGATACCGTGGAGAAAAGTTTAGGAGGTTAAATGTCAGAGCTTCAACAGGAATGTTATCTGAGTGGTGAAACGTGACTTTTCCCTTCCTTCTTTCTTTCCTTCGTTCTCTGTGTTTATCTGCATTTTCTAAAACGTTTCCACCATGAACATGAGCTACTTGGGCAATTTTGGTAAACCTCCTCTGAATCAGTAAATAGCCTATTCATAAATATTAAAGAGGGCGGGAAGGCAGTCGTGAGGATTGGGCCGCTGGCAGCGGCAATGGGAATAGCAAGTAGGGAGCAGAATTGAGAGCGATTACGGAGGAGCTGCTGACACAAGCGGGTGAGTGACTGGGTGAGGAACTGAAGGGCAATCAGAAATCTGCGTGACACCCAGGTGTCCAGCCTAAGTAGGTGGGGGACAAGCTGGTTCCGTTGCCAGAAACAGAACAGCATGGGGGGCACATAACTTGGAGGAAAAGATCATTTCCTGTTAGACACGGTGTGTTTGAGGTGGCGACAGGTCACCCAGGAGAGCCTGCAGTTCAAGAGAGAGGTCAGGACTCCGGGTCAGGTGCCCCCAGGGGTTCTCATAGGACCAGTATGCCTCCCCACGGGGCGGCTTCCCGACTGTACTGACGTAAGCTAGGTACCTGTCTGTCCTCCTCCCTGGACCACAGGCTCCAGGAGGCGGGCACCCACCTGTCGTGTCACTGTGCCACCCTCAGTGCCTAGGTGGACGCCTGGTGCCGAGGCACCTAATACATGTTGGAGAAGTGGACGAGCGAGTCCTCTACGGTGACAGCTCAAGGAGGTGAGTGGGCATATCCGACGGCGAAAACAGGGAGACTGGCGGGCCTGAAACTTGGGAAATTCTCACCTAAGTGTGGGCGGAGCAGTACTGCCAATAGAACGGAAGCAGAATGGATGCCAAACAGAAACAAAGCAACTTTCCAGAAACCAAGGACGAGCAAAACAGAAAAGCAGACCGACAACCACCGCCGTGGCTGAGAGCCAGTGGAACAGGGCTGGAGAAAAGTTCATCCATCCCTAGGTCACTGGTGATTCGGGGGAGAATAATTTCACAGAGAACGAAAGCACCACAGTCTTTTAAGTAGCGTGGCGCAGAGGTAGAAGAACAGAGCTCGAGGAGAAGCTGAGTCAGGGCAGGACTTCAAAATCACAGAGGTGGGATCCTGACATGTTAGTACACGGGACGCGAAGGGTCTAGGCTGCAGTGGGAGTTGGCAGGGCTGGGGTAACCTCGCAGGAGGCAGGATTACCGCTGAGACGGACGAGGAAGGCTGGCTGCATCTCTGTCCTCTGAACACCTGCAGCACACGGGCCGGCACCAGACAACCTGGCTCTAACTATACACTCACATTATTCGCTGCTGTTCCTGTGCCTTCTCTCCTCATTTAGATGGCACGGACCAAACCTTCAGGACTTTCCATAGCAAATTCTCGATGAGAGTTGGTAGTCGACGGCTTAAATCCCATAGGATAAGTTTCAAAGAGAATAGAGCTACCGACATGGAATACATATGCGATAACTTTTCAACAGACACCACTGCAAAAACAAGACTATTTTTAAAGTAGCAACGTGACACCTTCCTCCCCTTTTTCCCTAAGAGCAAAACACCCCCATTATCTTATGGCAAGCCGGGGACAAGTGGCTGAGAGCCACGGCGGCTTCCAGGTAGGCAGATCCCTGGGTGGCCCTTTGGTTTGGTTGGAGACACATCTCCTAGGGCTGGCCTGCTTGGGTCCCAGGGTGCACACCTAGGACGTTTCCATGAGAGGTACATCCCTGCAGCAAGACTCCACGCAAACCAATCAGGGAGCCCCCAGACAGGCCAGGAGTGAAACTCTAGACGGGAAGCTGACTCAGAACAGACCTGCCAAGGCAGCTGCCAGCTTTGGCGAGGCTTGCCCTGCTCCTGACCCACATTGGAGCAGCTGGGACCCAAGCGGTCCCAGAATTTGCGTGATGAACTCAAGATTCCTATCGAGCTGGCATCACTAAGCAGCTAAAATGCCAAATGTCACTTCAAAAAGAAGGCAGGATGGGGACTTCCCTGGTGGTCCAGTGGTTAAGAATCCACCTTCCAATGCAGGGAACGCAGGTTCGATGCCTGGTCGGGGAGCTAAGATCCCACAAGCCACCAGGCAACTAAGCCCGCGTGCCACATGGAAGAGCCCGCATGCCGCAACTAATTCCTGACGCAGCCAAATAAATAAATAAATATTAAAAAAAAAAAAAAAGAAGCCAGGATGGAGGTGAAGGGCTCACACACACTCGCGCACCTCCAGACAAATCATTAACATTCCTCAACCCGTCATTCCAACTCTACCTTCTGCTGAATGTGACCTTGCTGCTCACAAGTATTTTGCAAGAGGAGAAATCAACTGTGCCAATTTAGCACTTCTTCTCTTAAGATTTAAGATGCTTACACAGACATTTAAAAATATGTTAGAAACATATTCATAAACTTCACTGAAGATTTTCCCACACAGATATTTTTAAAAGTTTGCTAAACATGCCTATTAGTTTTTCTTCAAGAATAAGCTTGGATTTCTAAGCTACTCTTGCTGTAAGTTACACCTTCCAGGATTTCTAAGCTACTCTTGCTGTAAGTTACACCTTCCAGCAAGAAAAAATGAACATGTGGAAATTATATGACTGTTTTTAGAACACTGGGGTCCATTTAATATATTGAAGCAATGATCTATCAAATAGGACCCAAGAGTCCAGAAAGCCTCATGAGCCCTTTCACATATGTTAAATTACTCCCCTGAGACTGGTCTATGAACTAAGAATCTGCATCATTAATTAAAGAAATGGATTGGGCTGTCCTAACAAGGAAGCACACCCTGCAGTAAGAGAGACTCCTATACACACCTTAATTGCAACATGAACATTGGGAAGAGTCGTTTTCAGAATTAAGCACCATGTGTGTGATTCAATGTAGTGGCTAACCTAGGGTTCAACAGGTGTGGGACCCTTCCCTCATTTTAATTTGGCCAAACACTTCATATTAAATTAGGCTGAGAATTTAAGTTGACCGAAGAAAAACATTGCAGAGAAGAATGTCTTGCTAAACATTAAGATTTACAGGCTTGCAAGGAAAGAACAAATCTATCCATGGAACATTTCATATCCAGAAGACTAGTCTGAGAGCTAAGATTTTAATGCTGCCAAACTAGCCAGGAGCTGCCAAGTATTATACAAAATTCGTGTGCACGTTAAAAAAAACTCCCTGTTTATAAACAAGCTTTCATATGTGTTGGATAGAAAAGCAGTAAGTGACAATTAATTGGCTGACTTCTGCAATCTGTCATTAATTGCTATTTCTAAGTTAAAACCATCCCATTAAATTTTATTCTCAGAGCTTTATAGCCAACCCATTTATAAGAAAGTTTCTATTTCTTAATGAGATGTCAAATAGTTTACCTAATGGTCCCATTGCCATAGGATTTAACTCTTTTATGTAAACATTTTAGATACACTGGCCTCTCTTATTCACTACTTGTTATTTTAAAATATACATTCTCTTTTCATAGAAAACGGATAAGCTCATCTCCCCTCTTCCCTCCCCCGTCCCCAGCCTCCCCTCAGTGAATCTAGCTTTTCAAGGACTAGCCTTTACAAGTTGAGGTCCAAGATCTCTGAAGAAACATCAGCCCTGAGGAGAGCACACACAATCCAAAAGTTTTGTGTTTTATGCTTAGCCTCTATACAGGTCTCAACCATAGGGAAGGTAGCTGTTGGCTCAAATTATAATGTCAGTCAACATGAGGCAGAAAATTAATCGAAAGATGTTTAATGCAGGCTCATCTGAAAGTACCTTCTTTTGGATAATAAACAGAAAAATACTAGCTAAATGATATTTGACAGTGATGAACCAATCATTTATCCAAACACTGAAATGTGTCCCATGAAGATTTTTCCACAAGTTTCTGGAAAGAACACGAAAACACACTATATAAGAACAATCTGAAATTGGAGAGCAATTTACAAATAATGCCACATTTACAGAGAAACCATGAAAGTACGAAGGCCTGGTATAATAAAGGTTTATAACAATGGTAGCTCCCACAAGAAACACACAAATAACTCCTCCTGATGTTCCAGATTTTCCACAAATGAATTATTAGGACATGGTCACCAGACAAAAAAAAAAATTGTCAGGTTTTATGAAGCACTGTACTTAAAATTCAGACCAATTTCTGAGTTTCTTCCCTGTAACAACATACCCCAGAGTTCGATATACTTACTCTCCGGTCTGGGTCCTGGCTTTCTGGTTTTGCACGGGGTCTGGAAAATGTACAGATGGTAATAATCTGTGGCTTTACTTCAAATCCTGACGACTGCCTTTATTCTCCTGATTTCCTTTGGTGCCAAAGATGTCGTTCTGGTCCAGAGTTCCCGCATGTTAAGTGAAACTCCTGTCAACATTTTATTACATTCAGCACTTCAGGTTTCCTGAGAGCTAGCTCCAGCAGTAAAGATTGCTATGCTCTGTATATTTTTCAATCCTCTTTTTCTTTTTTTTACCTCCATGGAAGGGTGTTGGTCTCTCCTTAAGCAACACAGAGATTTCAAGCCGTACGTTTCCAGACCGCATTAAAATAAATACTAATGCAATGCATTACTAGCTTCAGACATTTCTTTCCTTCCCCCAGTCGCTCTGGCAGTGTTAATTTTCCCACACTCTCCTAGAATGGGGAAGGCTTGTCTGGGCAAGTAAGATAACACTTGAGCAGGAGATTAAAAGCCCACACTGAAGTCATTAAGTACCTACAGGGCTGGGCCCTGAATCCACTCAGCATGGTCTCCAAACACCGTCACCTTGACTAGAAAAGCAACAGGAAAATGCTAACGACTAAGAAAATCTCATTTCGGCATTTCCAGGCCCTTGAACCACCTGTATTTTACATAACGAAACAGCACTTCAACTTAGAGGCCAGAACAGGAGGAAGTGCCTGACTTTCATTTCATTGTACCTTAAATTATGTGACCTGTGAACAAACTATTGAGGCCTAGAACTCGGGTGATCTTAAGTCCTATTTTTTGAACAGTTCACCGGGTGAACAGTTCCAGTGCGAAATTATTCCCAACACTGACTTTTGCTCTCAAAAGTGTCCTGACCTCATCAACACTTGGTTACCTTACCTATAGCTTTGACTTCAGTTCTGGAAAGTTCTTTACATTTGCCACATGTGTTTGAAAAACTAGTGGACACCTCTACCCCCAAAATCACAGGTTCAAATAAAGATTTAGCCGTTCTGACTGTTGAGAACATACACCTTTCTCCTATGTATTACTTGTACTTAGGCACTCTTACACCAGCTTATGAAACCATCTATTTTATGATATTGAGTTTAATTATTGTCCTTTTTCCTTATTAATATAAATCTTGAAAAGCCCACCTCTAACTTAGTACAGAAAAAAGAATCCTTCATGGCTTAAAGGAACACTCCTTCCAAGCTACAGGGTGCCGTCAGAAGGTTGAAGCTGTAGGAGTATTTTGATGTGGGTGTGATAAGACTGCATCTCCCTTCCTCCCATTTCCTGCATGATTACAGAATGAAGGAGGAAGCAGCAACACATTCTTCTTTGGCCATTTTTGAAAGAACTATCATTAAAGAATCTTGGGAGTTATCCATAAATAGCAATTACTATTAAGGGAAATCATAAAGAATAAACACAAATCCTTGTCTAAGGGATGGGAAAGTTGGTATCCTCTGATTTTTTTTTTTAATCCTTGAAGAATTTAAATAAGCCTTTTAGGCATAAGAAAATGTAGATATCTGGGGAAATTGGGTATAACTGAAAAAATTAAGAAAGAAGAATCAACCGGAAATATGAGAGATCTGGAAAAAGAATTCATGGGGAAATCAAAGAAACAGGAAACAAAGACAACGATTTGAGGAGATGGTTTCTCTTCATGTCATAGAAGCTGGACGCCTTCCCCACGCCCTTTCCCTATCCTGTCTCAATCCCATCACCATCCTGATGTGGGTGACTCCAGCCTTCATTTCAGAGGTCCTCTCTCTCCCAAGCCCAGTCTCACATAATCAATTTCTCATGTCCCTATCTCAAGGGGTTTGAGCATCAAAAATAATTGCTGCTTTGACATTCCATATTTTTGATAAAGCCAGCCACCAAGGCTCAAACGCCAACATGTCTTCCTCTTGCCAGGTCCCATAAGCGCTATCTCCAAAATATTTCTTGTATCTACCCTCTATGAAGCTACATCTTTTCTTCTCCCTCCCAAAGTGGGACCACTTGATCCCTGTCTGTAGTAGCTTCAGCCAAACCTTCAATTCCCACCACCAATCGCACCCTGAGATGTGAGACCTTGCACCGAACCCGAGCCAGCTCCGCCCAGGGGTCTTACATCAGGTAGCGCTGGCTACCAGTCCCTCCCTAAAGGCCCAGCTTTAATCAAAGGGTTCCAAGTTCCCTGATCCCAGCCTGCCTCCACTCCCTCAAATAACAGGGCTTCACCCCTAAGCTTTGCTCCCAAGCTCTTGTCCTGCTAAGTGCCCAGTAAGTCTGGCTCCTCCTGAATTTGGGACTCTTGCCAGTTTCCCAAGTTGGCCCTGAAAAACCCTTCCCCAATCTCCAGTTCAATGCCGGAATCTGCTAGCCCCGGCACACTGTGTTTATACCCAGAGTTGACTGGTTGTCTAAGGGCCCGGAGATTGCCACACCTGCCAGAAACTGCTTGCCAGCTCTAAATGTAATGTAAACTCCCACCAGGCGAAAACCAGAGCCAGAAACAAGGCGCTCAGCAGAATTCCATTTGCTCCATCTGGGCCCTGACGTGGGCTCCGGGCCCCTGTTCCAGCTCCGGAAATGCCACGGGCTTCGGCTTTCTTCGGCTGAGTCGACCCTTTCTGGTTTTACCCCCATTCAATAACAACTTGGACACTTTGTTTTCCTGATCTTCATTTCTCACCCCCTTGCTCCCCCAATAAAGATGAGCGCTTGCTCCAATTTTGACCTTCCAAGCAGCCACCTCCTGCCATTACCTGCCACCCCTCCTAGTTTCTGCCCATGGCCACCACTGTCCATTGCCTACCTGACAGCTACCCTCCCTCTTTCCTCCTGGCTTACAGAACCCTGATTCTTTGATCTCTTGAAGCACAGGCCCTTCCTCAGCCCTAAGGAAAGAATCATACCTTGTCACGGTAATTTGGCCAGTGACTGAAAGGAATACGCATGTGACCTATTCATGGCTAATTAAACATAAGATGTCTTCTGAGGACAGCTTTCTGTCCCAACTTAAAACCAACCAACCAACCAAACAGACAAAAACACCAGGAAAAGGGCTCGTGCCAATTCTCTGCCTTGAATGCACAGGAGATAGCTGGAGCTGCAGCAGCCGTCTTGAGATCAAAAGGCAACAACAGAGGATGTGTGAGCCAGTGTTCTAATGACAGTGAAGAGAAAGACCAAGAGGGCCTGTGTTCTTGACAGCATCATTGGGCTACTTCCCTAGCCATTGCCTATCCATCCCAGGTTGCTCGTTATGTGATTCAAATAAATTCCTATCTGTGTGAGCCAGTATTAGCCAAGTTTCTATTACAGGCAACCAAACCCTGTTCCTCTAATAGAACAGACACATGGACTGCATAACTTTCTAGAAGACTGTGCTGTGTTTGGTGCCTGAGGTTGGGTTGGTCAATATCCCCCCAGTTTCCTTTTCCCTTCTTCTCATTCAATCTTTCTCCTCTCCAATTTGCTCTATACCAAAGGTATTGGCACTTAGCTCGCACACATGTTTTGTTTTATATATATAATATTTTTAAAGTACGTGAGTGACAACAGTGAAAACAGTGGAGGAGGGAATTCCATGGGCCAGTTCCTCCACAAAACAGCTAATAAAAACTGTTAGAATCAACTTTATCTGCTCTAAAGCTTTACAGCAACCAGGTGAACACAGAATCAAGAAGAAAGGGGCTAAATGTCAGTAAGAGGGATTTGTGGCATTTGACTTGCCTAGCCCCACGCCCCCTTACCCAGCTCAATGGCGGTTTTGAAGACACAACCCACTTCCCTGGTGTGGGTTGCTGGTGCTGGAAGGATCAGAGCAGACGTTGTTTTCAAATAATTATGGTTATGTTTGACCTGCCTGGTGACTCCCTGAAGGACAGATGCAAAGGTCTTATGTTTATTTCATCTAATTCTGAACTCTCCCTGAGTGAAGAGGTGAGTACCCAAGAGGCATTTGTCAAAAATGTTTAAAGGCAAATGAATTATCTGCTGCCACTTGGGGCAAAGGATACCGTTTGGGACAAACAACAGACGTACCAAAAAGCCTGGTAAGAGTGAGATACTTTGGGAAATAAAGATTTTGAAAGCTCCTACATGTTCCTGGGAATCTAAAAGTTCATATGCATGGTATACCCGCAGAAAAGATCAGAGAAGGTCCTAATGTTGCATTTCAAACTGACTTTCAGGCTCTGTGCAAGCAGGAAGTGAAAACTAGGGCAGAGCTAGAAATGGCATGGTGCGTACTGAAGGCATGCTCCAAACACACACAGCCTACTAGCTATTTAATTTTTTCTTTTTTCTCTCTCTCTCCTCCCCCTCCACCTCCATTTTTCTTTTCTTTTCCTTTCTTTCTTTTTTATTTTTTCGTTTGAGAAGTTTAAGAAAATCTCTGTCAAAATTGCTAACTGAACTCTACACTAACCAAAGACATCAATGGCTTTATATGACAAAGAATATAGGCTTCACAAAATCGTTTCAGAAAAATCACTAAACAAAGATCAGCAACCACAAAAATCAAGAAAAACAAGGCCTGAGGGCTTCCCTGGTGGCGCTAGTCGTTGAGAGTCCGCCTGCCGATGCAGGGGACGCGGGTTCGTGCCCCGGTCCGGGAAGATCCCACATGCTGCGGAGTGGCTGGGCCTGTGAGCCATAGCCACTGAGCCTGCGCGTCTGGAGCCTGTGCTCTGCAATGGGAGAGGCCACAACAGTGAGAGGCCCGCGTACTGAAAAAAAAAAAAAAACTATATAAAACAATAGTTACAAATCTATGTCAATGGGCACACATGGTATCAAAATGTAATTTGGGACAACAAAGCACATATGCACAAGAGAACAGTAAGCAGTGAGAGGTTGCATTCCTAAAGCCCTGAACAGCCACAACCCCCTAGAAAAGACAGCCTCTCTGCCACATCCTCTCCACTTTGCTAGTTAACTACTTGGTCTTTACAGGCATTTGACTTTACAACTCCTCTGTTTAAAAGTGCTTCCCGATTAATCATGCTTCTGCTTAGAAACCCCAAACGGTTGTCGATTTCCTAGCAAATAAAATTCAGTCTACTTGGTCTGGCATCAAAGACCTGGAATGTGTCCCTTTTCCATCTTTTTGGCCTCATTTCTAAGAATTCTGTGTGGCACATTCAACAATCCAGAAAAATTGAACTGTTGACTCTTCCTATTTCCAATCTCCCTAAACCCATTCCCTACCTGGTTTAAGCTTTACTGAAGCTTTTCCAGGACTGGATGGAATGACCTTCCCCAGCTTTGTAGGTGTAAAATCCATCCAGCCAGTGATATTCCTTTGTCCATTCTCCCTCCCGGAAGCCGTCTCTCCCTCTTCTGGACTCCTGTATCACTTTTGCTGTACTTCTCTGTAAGTATTACTTTCTATTTTGTATTTAGCTGTGGTGGACATTTCTTATTGTCCCTTTTAGATTGTCAGAGAGTCATCCCTGTTTCTTATATACTGTAAGAACGGTATACAGTTTCTTTGCACCGTTATTCGCTAAATTGTCTTTAAATTTTAAATTTAAGAAATGTGAAAATAACTGACAAATCATGTTCTGTATTTTTGAATTTGGAACAGAAAAATTCCTTAGCACCAAGTTTGGAAACAAGCAAGAATTCTTGGGTTTGAAAGTAAAACTCGAAACAAAACGCTGGGTAATTAATCTTTTCTCTCTTTTTTTAATATTGGTGCTTTTCTATTTAAGGAAAATATTATAATTTTTAAAAAGCCCTGGGCACGGACCCGTGTCCCCTGCATCGGCAGGCGGACTCTCAACCACTGCGCCACCAGGGAAGCCCGCATTTACTTCTTATAACTAAGAGAGGAACATGTGTGCTGATTATTTTTAACATGTTTACTTTGTTTGATTTTCAAGTAGGCAATCCTCACAAAACACTCCCTAAACTCTTTCTTCTCATTTGCTTCTCAGCTTCTGCTCCCTTACAATCCACAAGAAATCAGAAAAAGTAAGAATATTTTAGCCACTGGACCACAGCATTATTACCCTGCAATATTTCTTTGTGTCACTTAATGTTTAGTGGTTTCAGATACATCTTTACTCTAATAGCTAAACATAAAAGACATGGCTAAAGTGTTTACAGATACATTTTTTTTTTATCTGAAAGCTACCCAAGACCTTCTTAGTCTATGGATTACACACCTTTACATCATTGATATTTATATACTTTGTCCATTTAACTTGACTTTGGCTATCGGCTGTCAAATTCTATTTAGTCTCCAGATGAAATGAGATAGTTAAAACGATCTGTTAAAAATTCTGAAAGAATTCTCCTGAAATATTAAGGCAGAGAAAAAGTTCTGTTATGCTATTAAATAGTGGACATGTGTATGAACATGATGAGCTAGAATTCACTTTTATATATACTTCTTTCTTAATAGCTTTACCTTCCCCCAATTTTATGTACTTGAAAATCCACTGATACTTCAGCCAGATGAATTGCTTACACTTTTTTAGTAGTTATTTCATCTTGTCAGTGAGAATGTGGAAGCAGTTTGGAATTACTACATGAGAATATAAGCTCCATGAGGGCAAGAACTTCCACAGTTCTGTTCACTGACTGGTTCTCTTCATCACCATATAGTACCTGGTACACAGTTGGCTCTCAATAAATGTTTGTCCCACATCTGTTGAATTTGTAGAACTAAATCACAAAAAGATTGAATTTCGTAGTCAAAGAATTGCAAATATTCTTTGCAATTAACAATTTTGCTGTCAAAAACAACAAAGTTATTTTTCATGATTACTTTCTAAAGTTGCATCTCTTGAACTCTGAGGTTCTTTTATAGAACCAGATAGAGCATCATTTAATCAGTGTGGGACAGCTCACCTTGCTGACACACAGGGTCGTTGCAAAGCAGAACTGCTTTAGGTAGTGGGATCCATTTAGTAAGCTGTCATTTAACTACACTTAATGACAACCTATTCACCTGTGGGAGCAGCTGCCTCTCTGAGAGGTGAACAAATAGCTCTCTTTGCCTTGGAAGAAATAGACTCAGTACATTTGAGCCTTTTAACAGCCTCCCTATTTATAATTAGGAGTACTCTCAGGACTCACACCATCACTTGTGTCATTAGATTCTATAAATATAAATGCATCTCTAGTGCTTCTTTCTTTTTGGTCTCTGCACTCTTTCTTTGCAACTTCCATTTCGAACAGTCCTAAGACGTCTGTTCAGAGTTCTGAAGTCTTCAAATGGCTCACAGACATGGTATCACCTGGCACTGTAGATTCTCCACCCATGACCCCAGTGGTCCACAAATGTAACTCCCCTTTCTTAGGTATTTTCTAGGGGTGATCTGGCTATCTAAAGAAAATTAGATAACGTCTCTTTGTTTGGAGTAAAATTTAAACAAAAGGCATGAGGAAATCTAATGTAATGTTGGGAGAGGAAGAACTCTCTTCCTAGAGACCCTTTACCCTTTCGCACTGGCTGTTCCAGGCGTGTCCCCCTTGGTCCTCACTACACCCCTGCCCGTGCACGTGCTCCCATGACCATTCAGACCGCAGGTTCCTTTTTCCTCAAGCATCTCTCCCAGGCTGGAAGGCCCTCTAACTACCCTCACCTTCCCACCCTGGGGTATATACACCATTCACATCCAATCTCAGGTCTAGGCTTGACCCTAGCTGCTCCAGACACCCTAATCTTTCCCCTGTCTGAGCTCCCTTAACAGTGGCAGCAAAATGTCCCTGGGTGGGAGTGGTGAGTGCTTACTTCAGCTTCAACCGAAACATCCCCTTGCTTGTTTGTTTTACATATAAGGCTCCAGGTAGGTGTTAGTTGAAGAAAGAATTCTGTCATTAAGAAAATAAAAATAAAATCCAGAAACCATTGGTTTGCAGTGCTAATTTTGGTAAACAATTGGTTACTGGATTACTTAAGGTTTAGTCCTACCTTGCAAACCAAATCAAGAGGCTTTTGAAGGGCAGAATGTATCTTATTTTTTGTAGGTATCACCCTTGGTATGTAGTATAATGCTATGTAACATGGTAAGTGTTCTAGAAAATACAGCTGAGTAAATGAATTTTAATGTTAAAATTAGAATATATCATACAGACACCCCTCCTCTAGAGGTGAACTTTGTGGGGTGCCAGGAATTTCTATATCTCAGTGTGGTGGGTTGTTATAGGGGTATGTATCTATGTGTATATATATATATATATATTTTATATATACAGTATCATTGAACCGTACACTTAAAGTTAGTGCACTTTTTATATGCTTTACTGTATTAGGTTAGCCCTCAATTTTTACATAAATACAGTTAAAAAGTAAGAAAAAATGCATTTGCTCAACACGCATGAATTGAGTCCATATTATATTGCTGGCTCTGGGCAAGGTACTGTGTTCCACATTCATTCACCAGTGACTATACACTATGAGATGACATGGTCCTTTTACCCTCACAGAGTTTAAAGTCATGTGGGGAGGATAAACAATTAAATAAGCAATCGTAGTCGAGAAGGGTAAACATGCACTAAACCTGTACAGTCACGCCAGCATCTGATTTTATGATGTGTAGATATTTAAAAGCAAGCTTTCACAATGTAAATGGAGAAGCCCAGATTCAGATACAGGCGGTCGCTCGGTTCCCTGCCCACCTGGTGACTCCATCTGCATCCACCACAAAAGCAGCACCTCTTCAGAAGGACCAGGATGGGCTCAGCTGCCCAGGGTCCCTTGGTCCCTCCCTCCTGGCTCACCAGCCAGTTCTGGGGCCTTTGGGTCTCCTTTGTCCTTGAGGGTCCCTTTCTCCTGGTGCCCCCTGGAACAGGAGGATGTGAAGGAGAGGCAAAGTGAATTACCTTTCATTGAACACCGACTCTGTGCCAGTTACCGCACTAAGCAATGTGTCAGTTCTTCCCACAAACCCTCAGACTTTTGTCCGATTCTGTCACCCTCATTTCATGTATAAGGAAAGTGAAGGTGACAGAGAATAAATAGCCGTGAGTGACAAGGCTGAGACTGAAATCCAGGTCTGGGGACCAGGACTGGGGCTGCTCCAAGAGTTTCTCCTTCCAGAAGTTCAAGCAACTCTCGGGGAGCTATGTCAACCCCTTTTACGGACCCAGAACATCTAGGAGAACGGAAGGCTGCCCACAGCCCTGCTGCGCAGCTCATGAAAATCAAGGAGACCAGCACGTCCCTCTGTCTTTCCCCATAACGACGCGAGCTTCAGGAACCAGCTGGCCATCCCAAGGTTCAGACGCCTCCATTCCAAGCCTTGATGAGATAAACACACTCAACCTGAAGGAAGCAGCTCTCCAGATGCAGTTCCCAAACTCCAAACACTGTAAAATCATTCTATTTCCTAAATGGGAAGATATCCTTGAGATACGAGCCCTGAGAGAACTGGATACTCATCCTGAATATTTGCTATCATTAGAAAATGACTTCTTCATGTCTTGCTTTTTTAAAAATTGTTTTTCTATCAGCCATGCTGTGTTTTGTTTTGTTTTGTTTTTCTCTTGGACGTAAGTTTCTGTTTCAAACAGCATTTCAAAAAAGCAAAATTTAAATTTTAAAGTGCTTTATTTTAGACAAATCTGGCCAGTGCAATAAAGAATCAGTTTTAATTTCCTAACCAATATGTGCTTATCCCTAATGTCCTAGGGGACTGAGCCTTAAATGACTGCAACAGAATGGTGACTTTATCCTAGTAGGAAAAAGGCTTTACCACCCCCTTAATTTCTCCAACACTTAACCTGAGACACAAAGTAGCAAGACAATCAAAGATGACAGAGCTGGCAGGACATCTGAAGCTGAAACAGGAAACTCTGTATCCAGCCTCAAAGATAAGGTTTAGACAAGCGCTTTTCAACCACCAGGAGGTTGTAGGAAGTAGTGTGATGTAACAATTACACAGGACATGAGTTTCAGGCCTAGTTTCAATCTCAGCTCTGCTACCAACTTGTGATGTGCTCTTGGGCAAGTCTGTCCAACTCCCCACACTTCTGGTCTTGATCTCTACAGCCAGCGGGGTCACACCATAACAACACTGGCCAATTGACTCGACAGGGTTGTTATGAATAGCAAAGGACATAGCAATTATAACACACACACACGTTACACAACTGCACCATTATGGGAATCTAGCATGGTGGCTGGGTAGGAGGAATATATGACAAGTCATAAGATGCAAAATTCTGCATGGGTATTTACTGGAAGAAGTACATTTCAGCCTGCACGTCAATCAACTGAGCTTTTCTCCTCGTTTCTGCGTCTTCTTCTTTCCAACCCCTGCTCCCTTCCAGTCTTTAAAACCCGCTGCTCAGCTCAGTCACAAATTGGGATGTGACTTTTGGGTGACGAGGATGTGCAGTCTTGGCAAAAGCAAATACAAGAACTCACTAGCCCTCTGAGAGTATTCATTTTCATTTTGCTCTTCTTATGAAAATGGATATAAGGAAACTGGAGAGTGTGATGGACTGAACGTTTGTGTCCCTCCCGCCACCCTCAAAGTGCACAAGTTGATGCCCTAACCCCCGATGTGAAGGTATGTCACTGCATCTGAGCACAGAGTATTCAAGAGAACACTTGCATCAGGAATTAGCAGCCTGCGCGGCACAAAGCAGGCATATATGGTGGTAGCCCCAGAAAGAGAAAAGAGATTGTTGGAGAAGCTGAACTAAACGACAACTGCCTCAATCTGAACTTCAGCTAAACACACACAATCTCTTTTAAGTAATCCCCACAGAAAAACTAAAGCGGGAGTCAGCAAACTAGGACCCGCACACCAAATCCAGCTTGCAGTTCCATGGCCCGTGAGCTAAGAACTGTTTGTCCATTTTTAAATGGTTGAGAAAAGACAGAACTTCATCACATGTGAAAATTACAGGAAATTCAAATCAGAGTGTCCGTAAATAGAGTTTTATTGGGACCCTGCCATGCTCATCCATTTACATATGTCTGGGCTGCTTTTGTGTGACAAAGGCAGAGCCGGGTAGTTATGACAGAGACCATATGGCCCATAAAGCTGAAGATATTTACTATCTTGCCCTTTATAGAAGAAGTTTGCCAAGCCCTGATCTAAAGTTCCGTTCCCATGAAGGTAGACTAAAGCTTCTGTACACAGACAGGGCCGAGCAAGTATAAAAAGTGAGCGGAAAACAGAGGGTACAAAAGCAAGTTCATCTTCTACGTCACCGAGCTCTGAGGAGTTCTAGAAGTCGGGGCGAGGTCCCTCTGGGAGAAATCTGGGCAAGGTTCTGAGCAGCTCATCCCTCCTCCCCCAAAGAGTCCTTCTGCTTTCATCCTTATATATTGGGATGCCATGTGTAATTTTATTTGAAAAAAGGGTTTTCTTTCCAAGACAAATAAAGAAGTTTGAAACTCGCTGTGACTTATTTTATCTAGGAGAGATGATTGCAAACTCAAGCACGCTTCAAAGGCAGTGAATGAAAAGGGACCATTATGCATGGAAAATCACACAAACCAGGACTAAAACCCAATTTGCTAAGAACAGAACGCGGGCAGCCAGCACGGTAGGTTCTGAGAAGACGTGATCTTTGTCATAAAGCACTTTCTTCCGCCTCTGCTTAACCCATTCCGCACACAGCCCTGGAGCACCCTTCATTAAATATCCAAAATCACAAAGCAGTTTGATTCACAGGCCCGTATGCGGGTCACACGCCCATGTTCCTGGTGGCAGCCCAATCAAAAACCTTAAAGAAACTACAAAGTGTTGCAGAGCACCTATAACTTATTTTTATACGTAATGAGTCATTCACAGGTACTTCGGGAGGTAATTCAAGGAAAGCTAATAGCAGCAGACTGTAAGGCTTGGAGTTTTCCTGTTTGCTTTGTTGGTAAAGCCATCGTCTTCTACAGGCCATTTAAAGTCTCTGAAAAATTAGTTCAGTCGTGTAGTATGGAACTAGTAAACTGATATACGCTAGGTTCCGTCTAAAAAAGCAGCTCTACCGTGTCACTAGATGTGCAAGCAGGAGCTGAATGATCTGTTGGGGAGATTGCACAAGGCTTCCTGCCTTGAGGGTGGGATAGGATGTTCCCAGGAGATTTTCAGGCCCGAGAGCTTATGATTTGATAGCGTTTCTGGCTGAAGGGAGTATTCCAGATCTCCCACACTCGAACCTAGCAAGGTTTCCAGTGTGAATGCTGGCGTGGATTCTCCTTCCTAACCTCGGCGAAAGGGTGGTTTGCGGCCTAGGAGATCCAACGTGGTAAGTCAGCCACATGCCCCAGCACATGAGAGCTGCTGAGGGTGGTACTGTTTATTAGCTGTTATTATTAGCTGATCTGTCCAGGTGCCTGGGTGAATGAGGGAGAGGTAACTGACTTCGGAACTTGATATGTTTATGGGACTGTATGTGACTGTGTGTGTGACTGTCTGAACGTGAATGTGGGTCTGCAGTGACCACAGCTTGGTGTAAATATGTAACTGGCCACGTGTATGTGACTGTGGTTGTGTATGATAATATGGGAACACTTGTGTCCTAATAGTCTCACACTCGAAATACAGCAGACACTGCACCACAAAAATAAACAAACTAATTAATTAATTAATTTTTTAAAATAAATTAAAAAAATAAAAAAGCAGCTCTGGTACCTATTAATGTATTTGTTTATTTTTAAAAAAATATTTATTTATTTGGCTGTGCCGAGTCTTAGCGGCAGCACACAGGATCTTCTTTGCGGCATGCGGGCTCCTTTCAGTTGCGGCATGCATGTGGGATTTAGTTCCCCAACCAGGGATCAAACCCGGGCCCCCTGCTTTGGGAGCGCAGAGTCTTAACCACTGGACCAGCAGGGAAATCCCTGGTACATATATATTAAGACTGAGTCTTGCAGAACGCCTGGGGCAGTCGATACTTCTTAAATACTTCTTCAAATCAAGAAAGGCAGTAAGAACTACTGGGGAAATGAGGAATCATCTGTGTGTTATATTTTAATAAATATGTGTTGTAATGAACATAAAAAGATCAAGTGACTTCATTATCCACCAAATTTTTTTTTACAGGGATTAAATGAGGAAATTAATTACATAAGCCACTCACCGGCAAGAACAGAGCACTTGCTGAAAGCCATCCCAAAGTCAAATCTTTTTCCATACAAGTGACTCTCCCAAATCGTACGCATCCATTGGAAAATAAAACTCCCACCATAAATATTTCTCTCACCTGCTATTTTTCAATATCTTGATTCAGGCAAGGTCAGTTCTGTATTTGTTTTCATTATGCATCCAATAGCAAATCCTTAATGAGTTGCTTATTTTCCCTGCCTCTGTTTTCTGAACTTCTTACCTATTCTAAAAAGTTGTCCTATATTTTGCACTATATGGGTATCCAGTCATCATGCCGTATACCTCAAACTTGTACAGTGCTGTATGTCAATTACATCTCAATAAAACTGAAAAAATATATATTTTAAGTTGTTCTAAATATTCTAAAATAGCAAGTGAGACAACTTCCAAATGAACCTCACTTTAAAGTAAGAAGCAGTCTGGGCAGTAAGAGGCAGGGACGGGACCTACCCGCATGCTAAGGAGGGTTCTGATTCTTTAATAACAGTATGTTGAAAATGCTCCCCCTCAGACCTACAGCCTGCAGTGTCTCTAAGAACATACTATAACCACATTCCCGATCACTTCTGTGGCCAAATAAATAGACTAAGACTAAATCTCAGGCATGGAAGAGGGGATCTGGCACGTTTGAAATATGCATGTGGGACAAGCCCCAAAGTATTAGAACTCCCAGTGAAGCTGTTACTTTTGCTACAATCATTTAGAGAGGATTTCTAAGAGGCAAAGTTGAATTGTGGCAATTCTATACAGTCAAATATAGCTAATACACACACACGCCCCCCCACACACACATAAAATCCCTCTTTGATATATATATATATATATATATATATATATGCTATAAGAAAGCATCGCTGCAGTGGATTTGCAGCGACAAAGTCAGACTGATTTTGCTTTTCTTCGCTTGCCCCCTGGTGGGGAGACAACTGTAATCCACTCGAATGAAAAGGACACAAAAAGCCAAAAGAATTCATCCTTCAGATAACAAGAGTTCAGCTGTAAAAGTACAAGGACAAAGAAAAGACACTTGAAACAAACATAGAATTTCCCAAATAAGCTAGGAATCATTATTTTCTGTCACCCATCCATCCTCCAAAAACTCAGCCTCTCACGCCCACTGCCTACGCTAACAATAAGGTATTCAAACATTCCAATCTAGGTCCGAAAAACTTGATTCCAAAAAGTAAAGTCATGACTTGCATCCCCTCTCCCCTAATCACTCCACCCCCAACACACACACACACACACACTCAGGAAAAAGAAAGGAAGCTTTGCAGGCTGAGTCTTCATGTGCCACAAGCCTCCTCTGTGTCCTTCAAAAGGAGTATTTTATAAAAAGAAAAACAAACAAAACCCTTAGAATGTTCACCAAAACTAGCTATGGACCCAGTATCAACTAATTTGGGTATTTTGAAAGTTAATAACTTCATAATTCATACTTACAAGTTATATGGATTTTTAGTTCATGCAATACACAAAATATATGTGTTCCATTTCATCACCACAGGTAACTTATAAGAACCAAAACAACTCATATTCAACTTACTTCCCTTAAATTATTAATGACCTATTAATTTATATTAATTATCAGACAATTAATATAAATTACTAGAATGCCCTAAAATGGAAAAAATATGAAATGTAAAGTCAAAAAGCCACAGTTCTAACTCTAGCCTCTATCATTAATTTACTCTGTTGTCTTACAGTGTAAACTTCCGGGCAGTGAAAGTACGTTTCTCAACTGTAAAATTAGGGCCTTGAGTGGAGAAGTCCCCCAGGGTCTCTGCTGGGTTGACGTTGGTCGTTCTAGAAGGAAACAGCAGATGAGCCACATCTTCCATTTCCCTTGATCAGAGTGCCCTCTAGTGGCCATCAGGAAAATTACGTAATTTTTAAACTAGTTTTGCATATATACAGGAGAGTGCTAAATCCCGTGGTACACCAACTTTTTTGGATAGGTGTGATGGTTAATTTTATATGTCAGCCTGGCTAGGCCATGGTACCCAGATAATTGGTCAAACGCCAGTCAAATGTTGTGATGGCACTTTTTAGATGCGATTAACATTTTGTCCACAGATTTTAAGAAGATGTCCCTCCATAATGTGGGTGGGCCTCATCCAATCACTGGAAGCCTCAAGAGAAAACGATTGAGGCCGCCCGAGGAAGAAGGAACTTCCAGACTGCCTTTGGACTCAAGACTGCAACATCCACGCTTCTCTGGGTCTCCAGCCTGCCAGCCCATCCTGCAAAATCCCAACTCGCCAGCCCCCCACAGTGCGAGCCAATTTCTAAAATTAAATCTCAATCAACCACTCGCCATATATTCATAAACACGTATATACACAGAGACATACCCACACACCCTACTGGTTGATTCTCTGGAGAACCCTGACTGATACAATCAGTGATCCTTAGGCACTTCCCAGAAAATGCGCATGTACTTCTGTCTCCAAAGTGAAAATTTCTGCAAGTTATGAGACTGGGTGGTGGTGAGAGTCTGTGACTCATGTGAGGGGGTGGGGCAAAGTGGTGAGCTACTCTGTCTACAAGCAAACAGGTCCCATCATGCATCACTGTGAACAATGAGCTATCCCAAGTGAGGGCAGCACAGAAAGAGGCTAAACTCTCTGAAAACTGTAGCACAATTTTAAGTAACAGTATCCCTGTGCTGGCCTTGAAGAGACAGGGTCTCTTCACACACTGCGGTCGCCATGGAAAACTTCAGACAAAGCAATCTGGTCATTTATGAGAAGCTCCTTGAACTCCTGGTATCTTTGATACAGTCATTTCATGTCTCTGTAAATAACAGAGTTAGTCAAGATTTGTACAGATACGTTCATCTCAATGTAAGTCACATTGAATCTCAAAATGATCTGTAAGAAAAATGAACTATGACACACCCACAAAATTATCTTTTAGTCATTAAAAATATTTTATATAATTCTAATGATCACAAAATTGTGTTCAGAGAAAAAAAGCAGGGTATGAAATTTAATAATTAGTTTTTTAATGTAAAAAGTATCACTAAATGTAAAAAATGTCACTAAATATATTTCTGAGTAGTGGCATTATATGTGACTTTAATTTTAATTTCCTGTGTTTTCTAAATGATCCACAGTGAATGTGTTATCTAATAATTTAAAATAAAATGTTTTTATACAGTGAATGGTACTTGAACAGATATTTGTACACCCGTGCTCATAGCAGCATTATTCACAGTAGCCAAAAGGTGGAAGCAACCCAGGTGTTCGTCAACAGATGAATGGATAAACAAAACGTGGTATATATTCATATAATGGAACACTATTCAGCCTCATAAAGGAATGAAATTCTAATACTTGCTACAACATGGATGAACCTTGACAACAGTATGCTTAGTGAAATCAGACAGACACAGAAGGTTAAATACCTATGATTCCACCTATGTGAGGTACCAAGAAGAGGCAAATTCGCAGAAAGTAGAATAAGGATTACAGGGGCTGGGCTGGGCTGGGCTGGGGGATGGGAAGTTAGTGTTTAACAGGTACAGTTTTTTGCGGGGAATGGTAAAAAGTTTTAGGTATATATTGTGGTGACGGTTACACGACATTGTGAACGTATTAAACGATGAATATTATGTTAGGTATATTTTATCACAATAAACAGAAAGGGAATGCCCTGGGATGCTTTTTCCTGCTGCCTGAGGCAACTCCAGGGATTCCTCCTCTGCTCTCAGAGTCCTTTCCTACTGCTACTGAAGTACATATACCTTCATCCAACGGCATAATTACTTGTCTATATAGTGGTCTCCACTTTTTTACTATGAGTCCTAACAGACAGGGATGGACTCCAATTAATCCCTGTACCTCCTGCACACAGCAGGGTAACTGGCACGTAGGAGGTGCACGAAGAAACATTTGCCAGAAATGATTATATGAAAGACAGAAAAGAGCCCATTCAAAGATTTACTGAACCTCCTTACCGTTAATCAAATTAGAAGCACACATTCCAGATCAACTGGGATGTCCCCAAGTAAAGCTTCACACTGTCACGGGGCCAACTAGAATAGCTTCAGAAAGCTTTAGAGTATAAAATCATTCCCCCTCTTCCAGTTTCATGAGGCTGTCACAAGAGGTCACAGACTCCTGCATGGAAAGAGTTGGTGACTGGGATAGACATTACCGGTGCTCACTGATGTCAGGTCTCCCCTCCCCAGGACACGAGGACCACACCTCCGAGACCCCTCTCCACTGGATGGAGCCGTGGGGTGAGGTCTCGCCAAGGGCTTGTGAACAGAACAGATGTAGATCACTTCCGGGATGAGGGAACGAACAGTCCCTGATCAACTTTCTGGTTGTTCCCAGAGTTGCACCATAAGATTGAAGCAACCTGGGTCACAGACTTTGTATGACGATGAAATAACACTTAAGGTGTTCAGCCACTGAGATGCTGGGATCGCTCGTCACTTCAGCATAAAATAGTCTATGGACTGGCACAGAGACTCTGATTTCTGGTGGTCCTTGGGTACCGCTGCTCCTGGGAGCCCCTGTTCAGCTACCAAATCCAACCAACCTGAAAAGCAGGATCTGCTGTGCCTCTTCAGAGGATAGAAGCCAATCCCAACAAGCTCAGAGGAGTCCAGACAACAAATGTGAAAAGTCACTGACTCTCAAAACGGGCCAAGGATTTGAACAGACATTTCTCCAAGGACAACACACACATGGCCAACAGGCATATGAAAAGGTGCTAGCATCATCAGTTATCGGGGAAATGCAAATCAAAACCACAAAGAGGTAGCACTTCACACCTGCTAAGATGGCTAAAATTAAAAGGACGGACAATAACAAGTGTTGGTGAGTATGTGCAGAGGTCAGAACCCTTACATACTGCTGATGAGATTGTAAACTGGGGCAACCACTCTGGAAAAGTCTGGCAGGTCCTCAAGATGGAAACATAGTAAACGTAGTTACTATATGACCCAGCAGTTCCACTCCTAGGGATACAGCCCAGAGACATGAAAACATATGTCCACACAAACTCACGTAAATGTTCATAACGGCGTTACTCGTTAGAGTGAAAAAGAGGAAACAAAGCAGATCCTTGCCCTCACAGGAACCCCAGAGGCCTGCAGACCAGCTCTGTACCCCTCGGGTCACACCATAGTTTGGTGGCAGAGCCAGGACTACCAAATCTACCAACGCCAGTGCTGTTTTTACTACAGTAATTTTCCTCCAGTAACAAATGACACGAAGGGCAGTAAAAGGAGAGGAGTGAGAGCAAATAGATGCTGATTAATAATTTTTAATATATTAAAACCTATTGGTTGCCAACTCTGCGTTAAGGTCTTTGGACATTATTACCTTCTTTGCCCATTTCCGGATGAAAAGGCTAAGGTTCAAAACAAACTAACTTGCCTGAATGTCACACAGTTAAGAGGAGAAACGGGAATCCAAGCTCCGAGATTCTCTACCTCAAGATGCACGTTTCCCTCTGCGCCACCGTGGGCACCAAACTCTAAAGGTCACTTGCTCTGTGTGTGCTGCACGTCAACCCCAGGCCCAGCACTGGCTCACCCCCGGGCTGTCCACTGCCCCTGGAACCCTGGATCGTAAAGACTGCTTGTCTCTTCCACCACATACCCAAAGCTCCTTGAGGCAGGGCCCTCAGCCCCTAGAGCGAACTACGGTTTGTGGAATGAATGTCTCAAACTGAAATTCAAAGCAAGCAGGGACTTCCCTGGTGGCCCAGTGGATAAGACTCCACGCTCCCAATGCAGGGGGCCGGGGTTCCACCCTTGGTCGGGGAACTAGATCCCTCATGCCGCAACTAAAGATCCCACGTACCTCAACTAAGACCCACGCAGCCAAAAATTAAAATAATAATAATAATAAAGAGAAATTCAAAGCGAGCAGCTAAGGCTCAAGGAGAGACTTTGTTATTTCCTTGCCTTATACGAATATCATCAGAAGATGAAAAGAACGTGGGATACAGGCAGGATCTTCACTATGATGTGAGAGACGATGGGGAAGGTAAGGAATTCTACAGCCGCCGGCTTCGTCCACTTGTGTGAGTGCACAGGACCTGGACGCCCCGTGCAGCTAATTCACACAGGCCGAGGCACCAGCCCCGCCATGCTCCTAGCTCCACCCTGCAGACGGCAGGAAGCCAACCTCTCACCCCAGAGATCACCAGGACACCCAGGCTGTTCCCAGCTCAGAGGGAATAAACCACAGACAAGGTAGTCACAAGCTGGTCAGCCACCCAACAGCTTTCCCTGTATTAAACTTCGGAGCTCGAAACAGTTCACGGGAAACATGCAAAGTATTCAGAAACCCATTGGTTCAATACCCATGGAGGACGACAATATTTTGGTATCATACTAGGCTGTGACAGGAAATAAAACACAGGCTAGTGAATGCTTTACTGCTTACGAAATGCACTCTCCTATGAAACAAATAATGCTATTGAAGCCATTCTACAGATGGGAACACTGAGACCTGAAGCCATCACATGGCTGGCCCCAGGAGGCTCAGCCGGTTATAAGCAGAGGAAGTACATTCATGCCTGGACCCTGTGACAACAACACATTCTCACGTTCTTTCTATCTACTTTGGCCAAACTGCTGTCAGCCTGGAATGAAAAAATACTGTAGAAATTCCAAGGCTCTCCCTGCTGTATGGCACAGGGAACTCCACTATGCTGTACAGTAGAAACTAACACAACCATACCCCAATTTAAAAAAAAGAAAGAAAGAAAGGCATCCCAAGGTTCTCTTCTGCCTCCAATATTTCCATGGGTTCTTTGTTCACCGGCTACTTCTCTGCTGCGGCGAACCTGTAACGATTTTTTCTCATGTACCATGGTCTCTATTTGGATTTCTTCAGGATACTCCCTACGTAACCTGAAGGTCTTGCAGGGCGGATTACAGAGCTAAAGGAGCATTTGACGAATAATCTTATTCTGTGGAAGAAATACCCGTGCTGTGAACTTAGCTGGGGAAACAACTTTTTAAGGGCATCTCAACTAGCCCCACCAGCTTCATCATCACCGAAACTGAGTTTGACCTTTTTTTTTTTTTTTCTTTTTTTCTTGTGGTACGCGGGCCTCTCACTGTTGTGGCCTCTCCCGTTGCGGGGCACAGGCTCCGGACGCGCAGGCTCAGCGGCCATGGCTCACGGGCCCAGCCGCTCCGCGGCATGTGGGATCTTCCCGAACCGGGGCACGAACCCGTGTCCCCTGCATCGGCAGGCGGACTCTCAACCACTGCGCCACCAGGGAAGCCCGAGTTTGACAATTTTTGATGATTCCAGTCCCGAGTCCTCTGATGAGGAACCACGAAGAGAGTTCTGATACGTCACATTATAAACACGGATCCGTTGCAAAACACCAAAAGCTCCCATAAAATCAGAAGGAGATTTTGGTCCTTTAGTCTGGACTTGGCGGTACGCGGGCCTCTCACCGCTGTGGCCTCTCCCGTTGCAGAGCACAGGCTCCGGGTGCGCAGGCTCAGCGGCCATGGCTCACGGGCCCAGCCCCTCCGCAGCATGTGGGATCTTCCCGGACCGGGGGCACGAACCCGTGTCCCCTGCATCGGCAGGCGGACTCTCAACCACTGCACCACCAGGGAAGCCCTGGACTTGACTTTTTGCAGGCAGTTATTAGAGGCACCAAAAATAAGTTAAATTAGAAATATTATTAAGAATTAAACTCATCCACGTTAAAACTTACTGAACCATATCTATCTCAGGGAAGGAAGTTTAGGTACACCATCACCCTGGATCATCTAAATCTGGTAACAAATCAGCAAAATATTCTTAATAATGGACTAGTCTTCCAAAGTCATGTAAGATTGGAAGAAGGCAGCATGGCATAGCAGAAGGTTTTAAAGGAACTGAAACTGCAGTGTTTGGTCTGCAGAGGTGAAGTTAAAAAGACACTCAGTATTACCCCTTAAATATATATAAGGGACTATGTCTGAAGTTTACCTCCTTCTTCATTTTAATCAAGGAAAGATTCAGATAAAAAGTATAATGGCGGTAAGGCAAGAAACTAGTAATAGGCTCTACAATTGCTAGAGGTGACCTCAGGGAGGTAAGGAGAAGGTGGTTAAACTTGGGGAATCGGGAGGATTGGGGGAGAGGAGTGAAAAAAAAAAAACAGGCAAAGCAAAGACTCAGAAGTGGGGACAGTGTGCTTGGGGCCACAGAGACAGAAAGTGACAAAGAACTGGATTAACAAAATTGATTAAAAGTTTTGGTTTTTTACAGCACGGTTGAGTTTTTATGTGATGCTCAATCAACGCTTCACCACAAAATTCCAACATCTAACAAAATATTTCTAGACCATCCTTTCCCCCATAAAACATTTACACATTTCTCAGTTTTCCATCAGGGTCATCCAAAACTAATTTTCACTATGACATAATTATTGGCGCTTTCAGGAACGCTCTAACCCTGTTTCCTGACAGGAGCCGCAGTGCGGCAGCACGAGTAAAACGAGAGTCCAAGTTCAAGGCAGAGCCGGGGGCGGAACTGAGCACAGGGCAAAGAGGAAAGCTTCCTTCCCGCCCAGCTTTTCCTTACATGTGTGCAGTTTTCTGTGCGTGTGTTTTCACGGGCAACCTTCTTACTGTCTGTACCCTGCCTCTCGTAGCTCCTACTCTCCTGTGGGCCTCTAGCAACTTCCACTGAAATCTGCCACCCCTCTGCTGCCCAACCCCACCAGGAGAAAGAACCCCACGACCTCCAGCAGCCTCAGGCTACTGAGGCCTGAAGATCAGCACAGTTTCGGGGGCCTCTCCACTGAGAGGGACTGACCCAGAATCCCATACCTCCTAAGGCCCGTCCAGGAACGATCTAAACTGGAGAGGGTACGTTTGAACTGAGAACAACTTTACTTCATTAATGATTTAATTACAGGCAGCTAACAAAAAAATATCTATTTTCTGGGCTTCCCTGGTGGCGCAGTGGTTGAGGGTCCGCCTGCCGATGCAGGGGACACGGGTTCGTGCCCCGGTCCGGGAGGATCCCACATGCCGCGGAGCGGCTGGGCCCGTGAGCCATGGCCGCTGAGCCTGCGCGTCCGGAGCCTGTGCTCCGCAACGGGAGCGGCCACAACAGTGAGAGGCCCGCGTACCGCAAAAAAAAAAAATACATATATATATATATTTTTTTAATTTTTTCCTAAAAATGCAAACCTGCCTGTTACAAGAACCGTTTAAACATTTCACATAGCACTCTCATTCAACGGTCCTCTATTACTGTGACTTTCCCAAATGTGTTGATGGTGGATCAGGTGACACTGAAACCATAACGAATTTCCTATTCCTGGAAGAGGATTCTTAACTGCTGTCCTTCAGTTGTGAGTGAAGCACATGACTCATTTCTTGTCAATGAGCCACTGGCCTATGATGAAAAGATATGTTTTCCCACCCCGGCTAATTTCAACCAACAGATATGCCCCATATCACCCTCAAATACTTCATCTAACCTCCACATGAGGAATGACAAACAGCCAGGCCAGAGCAGCCCGGCGCACACTGAGACAGCAGGGTCAAAGGTGAAGCCAGTTCCCAGGTCAGGGTACAAAGACGGTCGCAACTGCCTCTCCCGACCCAGCACTTAGGCCTTCACTCGACATCTGCTTTTCTCCCAAAGGAAGATGTATTCAACCGCAGCTTCATTTCACTGCTGTGTGGAATTTAGAAAACAATATCGTGACCCATAACGTCATCTCTCAGTGCATCTGGAACGTCTTCCAGCCAGCTGAGAATTTAATAAACCACTTCTGCTTGCATTTGGCCACTGGGAGGGAAATCTTTTAATTATAGTCAGAACATTAAGTTACATGTGGCCCAATTTTCTACCACGTGCAAAGACAACAAGTTGGCATAAAGCAAATGAGAAGGCACCGGGCGATGTGACACGGCTTTATCAGGGGCAGAAGTGAGATCAGTTCTTGTCAGACAGACACTGGAAACTGCACCGCTCCCTGAGGCACTGTGCCAGAGCCGGGTAAAAACCCAGGGACAGCCTGGAAACAGGCACAATCAGCCTAACTCCAGCAGCCGCGGAGAAGTGGTCCACAGGGCTCTCTCATAGCACCCACATGCTTCATCACTGCATGAACAGCTACAGAGGCACAGTAATGCCCATCTTCAGGACTAACTTAGAAAATATCTGTGAAAACACCTCACATTTGGGCCTGACACATAGCAGGTTCAATAATTGTTCCCTTTTCTTCATGTCTCTTTGGGAATATAAATTCATTGACCCAGAGAAGAGAATTACTCAGTTTCACTTCCGACAGGAAACAGATCTGTTTATAAAGTGCATGAAATTAGGGTTAGTTAGGTGCTTTGGGCTGTAAGTAACAGAAACCCCAAGTCAAGCTGGCTAAAAACTGCAGAGGATATATATTGGCTCACATGACTGCAAACTCCAGATAAAGGGCTGGAATCAGGAAGGGCATGGCCCAGGGGCTCACACAAGGACCAGAGACCGATTTCCCTATGAAATTCAGAAGGTGTTGTGTTACTATTTATCCTAGTGACTTGCAGTTTTTTAAAAAAAACACAATAATAAGGAACAATAAATAGTCTTCCTGCTTACAGAAATTTTCTAGTTATGTATAATTTTCTAGTTGTATAAGTACTGGTGGGTTCTTGAGGTTGGAAAGATCTACAACAAAGAGAAAGATAGGCAACAAAATGACAACAGACTAAGAGTTTTAATAGAAAGGGTACAGAAACAGGCTTTTCCCATGTCTTCTCTTTTTCCTCTCTGCTACTTCTATAACTCAATCCCACAGCAGTCTCAGAGAATACTGAATATAGAGATTAGTATTTTTAATATTTCAAAAATAAGAACTTGTGGACCTGAAGTTAAGTTCAACTCACAGCAGATTAGGAGAGGGCGTGGAGAAAGGGAACCCTCCTACACTATTGGTGGGAATGTAAATTGGCGCAGTCACTATGGAAAACAATATGGAAGATCCTTAAAGGACTAAAAACAGAACTACCATATGATCCAGCAATTCCATTCCTGGGCATATATCCAGAAAAGACCAAAATTCTAACTTAAAAAGATGCATGCACCCCAATGTTCACAGCAGCACTATTTACAATAGTCAAGACATGGAAACAACCCAAGTGTCCATCAACAGGCGATTGGTTTAAGAAGATGTGGTGTGGGAATGTGGAATATTGCTCAGCCATAAAAAAGAATGAAATATTACCATTTGCTGCAACATGGATGGACCTAGAGAATATCATACTAAGTAAGTCAGGCAAAGAAAGACAAATATTATATGATACCTCTTACATGTGGAATCTAAAAAATAATACAAATGAATCTATATACAAAACAGAAACAGACTCACAGACATAGAAAACAAACCTATGGTTACCAAAGGAGAAGCAGGGGGGGCATAAATTGGGAGTATCAGATACAAACTACTATACATAAAATCGATAATCAATAATGACTTCCTGTATAACACAGGGAACTATATTCAATATCATGTATTAACCTATAATGGAAAATAATCTGAAATATATATATAAACATATATGTAACTGAATCATTTTGCTGTACACCTGAAACTAATGCAAACTGCAAATCAACTATACTTAAATTCAAAAACCAGCACAGCAGATTAAACGTCTCACCAAAAATCCAGTAGCTTCATGATTCAGTTTTAAGAATAACTTTTAATGAGTATGAAAAATGATTGGGACATAAAACAAATACAATTTCTCTAACCAAAGAAAAAAATGATAGGTTTTTAAAAACACTGAAAACCACCTCTTCGGATAGGAAGAGAGTCAAAGTTGATTCCTAAAATCTCTTGTTTCTTAATGCTAGTTGGCAAAATATCTGGAGGAAATCAGTCTACTTTTTAAATGCTACTGAATAAAACAGCTGAAATAAGTAAATTGCTGTTCTAATCTCCCGGTTGGCACCCACACCAAATTATTTTCTTTCTTATGCCTGTTCCAACTTAAACCTACTTGATGAAACTCATATGTCTGCAGCAGCAAGTTTCAGCAGTGGATTTTATAGCATACACATGATTCTCAGTCTAGTTTTAAAGTCCAATTCCATCAAACTCAAGGTAAATCACGATACTTTACTTTGAAGTTAGGAAGCCCCTCAAAACAAAGGGATGAGTAATTTCAAAGCAAACAGAAATATTTCACAGAATTTCATTTTTCCCATTCTCTGAATGCCTTCTCGTTAGACGAAGACATTTTCCAGTCCATTAGAGCCAGACTGAACAATAAAAGCATATACCTAAAAACTTAAATCTGTCACCACTGGGATTACGCCACTGATTTACCCTCCTCCCCGCAAACACATTTATTTCCTTTACTCAAAGACAGGATCATCATTAAGCTTACCCCCAAATTTCTATCAAGATTTTTTCAAGGAAAGAAAAGCCAACATCACGACTTCCCAGTTGCCACTGAAAGAAAAATCAAGTGGAAAGGCAGAGATAAAGAATGGAATGCAGAAAATATACATGTAGGACAGAATATGATTTCAGATTCTAAATACAAACCACAAGCCATACCCATCACATTTTCCGGGGGCTGTTTCTTCCTTCCACCTTTCCTTTTTTCTCCATCAAGTCCTCTACTCCTGCATCATTCACCCCAAGCTTGTAACCTTGGAGTTACAAGCCAATGCCCTCTGGCTTTTTCTGAATCCAGTCAGTCACCACAGCCAGTTGACAGCTCCTGGGACATACCTTTCATCATCCTCACACTGTGCCTTGCAAAATGCAGACACATGATAAATATTTGCTGAATTAAGTTCAATAAGTAGATATTTTCAGGTATTCTGCTTTAAAAATCATTATGAAAAACAGGCTTTCTTTTGTCTGGGTCCTGATTTGAACCAATGAACTGTAAAAAAAAATGTTAATGCAACCACCAAAGAAATTTAAAGACAAACTGGATAGTTGAGACTAGGAACAACCGGTAACATTTTTAAGTGTGATAATGGCATTGTGATTATACTGAAAATCTATCATTTAGAGATATATACATAAGTATTTACATGGAGGTTATATGTCTGGGATTTTCTTCAAAATAATCCAAAGTGGAGATGTAGGAGGAGGTGGGGATACAGATGAGACAAGACAAGAAATGTACTGATAAGCATTGAAGATGCCTAAATAGGAATTCATTATATGGTTCCCTCTATTTCTGCATATGATCAACATTTTTCACATTAATAAAATGGGCTTTTTTCTTATTCAAGCGCCATAAGAGTACAGAGATTGTAGCCAGACTTTCTGAGTTCAAATTCTGGCTCTGCTACATAGCATCTGGGTGACCTTGGGCAAGTCATTTAATCACTCTGTGCTTCAGTTTCCTCATCTTGTGTCAACAACAGCACCTACCTCAAAGCTTTGTTGAGAAGATGAAATGAGTAATGCTATATGTAATGTCTGGCATATTACAAATACTTTATATATTTGCTATTACTGTTACCATCACTATCACTGCTACTATGACGACTTTTTGTATTATTATTACCTATCGAGCCAACTAAGCTCGATGCTGAAAATAGAGGGGAATGTAAAGCACATTCTTTATCTCTTGAGGGTTTTCTGGTCCAGCTGGGGATTCGTGACACATAAGGAAAAGAAGGAGAGAGAACTTTGGAATAAACACATTCTATGTACTAAGCACTAAGCTAAGTCCTGTGAATTATCTCACCAAACCCTGCAGGACCCGTTCCATCTCCTCCATGAAAAATTAGCTCAAGATCTTCAAAACATCAGCAGGTGGCAAAGAATGTCTCAGCTACATCAGACAGATATCCACCACTGACCTCCCGACACAGGGGAGCGAGCCTGGACTCTCGGTTCTAAGCTGGCCCCTTTTTAGCAAGTGTCTTCGATGGGCAGCCTCCTTGGTCTCTAAGAGCCAAGGATTATCCACCATATTTCTCCACCGTCCCCAACTCAAGGCCATGTGGGAGGGAGGGGAGATGGAGGACACTCCGCTCGCGCAGGCCAGGAAGAAAGCCAACTCGGGGCTCCACACTTGGTCCAGGGTAGGAACACAGACTGGCTGCACTGACCTATCCCTGTCCAGGAACCCAGGGAGCTTGCATAAGCTTTAACCCTTCACCACCCAGCAGTCTACTCTTCCACATGTTCCCAGTGAAGCCAGAAACCCCAGGGGAGCTGGGGTCAAACGCATGATGTCTTTGTTTCTCCTACGGTGCCTGGTATCCATGTATCACATGATAAGCACAAAATGCTCCGTCAGTTAACATACTGTTGTTTTCATGAAATGTACATTTTTCTCTTTGCTTCCTTCTGGAGTTCATCCCACAAGTCAAATAAATAGAGCTTTTGTTAACCAGTTTGTCAAGAAGTAAGGATTTTTTGTTTTTTGGGTTGTCTTTTTTTTTTTTAAACGATCACACAATAATATTTTTGTGGTTGTTTATCTGAGAGCTGTGCAAGTTTACTGAGATGGCTGGCTGCTCCGTTTAACTCTCTCTAGCATGCTTTTTCATATCAGAGGTAACTGACATTTATCTAAGGAAATTACCCAAGGCCCGTGGCGTAGGAAAATAAAATTCGCTTAAAGGAAAGTAGAATGTAGGTGAGAAATAATTTATATTAAAACGTGGGGAACATTGGGAGGTGGTGAGAATATTTTATTAGCTTTATGACCCAGAAAAAAAAAGTAAAGCTTAATAGGGAGGTATCCCTGCTTAAATTCTCCCATTCTGGCCAGTCTGAATTTATTACAGGATTATTTTAATCCCAAATAATTTTCAACTAGGTGACAGTTTATGGGATGAAGCTCAATGAAACTGTAACTTAAAACGGTCAAATTATTTGAACGCTTGCTGTCTCCTCACAGCTAAAACCCACTTCTCCTGGAAAGCGTGGCAGCCGGGTTTACAAAATACGGGGTTATACACGTCTGCGTATCTGGGGGAAAGATGGAGGCCCGAGGCTGCATTTGAAGGACAAAGTTGTATTGTTGTTATACCGTTTTTAATGCACGGTGTACACCACCCTTTACAATATTTCAAATGTGCCGAAGAACAAAACCTTCATTTACAGTCTAGGGGTGCAGGTGGAAAGAGCCCAGGAAAACTGTAGGAAAAGCCCTAGTAATCACAGGAATTGAAGTTCTGCTCATCAGGCACGTTTTCAGCCCTGCTGAAACCGTCCACCAGATGGACTCGGGAGCATAAGATGATACCTGTGGGCACTGGGTTGGGAACTATGACCATGTGCTTTGCTGTAGCCTCTTGCGGGCCGAACATCTGACAACATGATTAGGCAGGAAAAAGGAATAGCAGAGGCTGGTGGGAAGGAAAGCCTTTCATTGCACAGTTTGCCTTTGACGATCTCCTTCTGGACAGCTGTGGCTTTCTGATGGTCATTTTAACAAGAAAGGGGACCCCTATTAGATTATCGTAATTAAATTTCCAGGGGAACCACAGTGCGCTGGGCAGAGGCAGGGGAGTGTGTGGGAAGAAGGATGCCCCGGGGAGGCCCTGTGGAGGCTGGCACAACTGGGCAGAAGCCTCAGCACTGCCCCCTCTACCTATCTGACATCAGGTAAGACATGTACCCTCTCTGAATTTCAGCCTCTTGTAAAATGGAGATAAGAAGAAACTCATTGAGTTTCTGTGGAGATTAAATATGTTAATGGATACACACGGGCCACTTCAGCATCTACCATATAGCCAGGGTCCAGTAAAAAACAGCTTTTCTCAAGGTCACGCTTAAACAGCAAAGGGGCCTGCCGTCTCTGGAAGGGCACAGGAGTCCCGTCCAGGCTCACAGTGATGGGTTGACCCTGCGGGGCCATTTCACTGCCAGCACGCAGGTGTGTGGGGTGCAGGTGACAGACACTCCAGGCCAGAGCCTGAAAGGCTGACAGGACCCGGAAGGAAGGGGGTGTGAGGAGAGCAACGCAGAAGCCGGGGTGCCCCTGGGCACTGGCCTTGGCTCTGGGACACCCTGGTTGTGAGACTTGACACAAATCCCATCACCTTTCCCTGCTTCAGTGCCCGCTGAGTGAAGGGCCACCGCGGAACGCACACGGAGTCGTAGGCTCCAATTTCTTAACCTCCAACTCTGAGACCCAGGCCCCCCACTACTCACTAACAGAACCCTGAGGCTAGAGTTGGGGTCCAGCTTGACAGGGACAGGACAGGGGTGCTGGGGGCAGGCTGCCTGAGAGAGCTGGGCCCTCCCTTCCCACCAGGCAGGGCCTCCGACGGGGCGGCGCTGCCAGCCTCACCCTGGTGACCCGCCTGCCTACCAGCCTCCCCGAGAGGCCCCTGGCCGACACCTGTGACATCAAAGCAGAGAACACAGAAATGCGTGAAGCTGCGACCCCTGACCTTTAAAGCCAGGGTCTGGATCACTTTCACTTCTCTTCAGAGTCACAGCTGAAAATACCCAGAAAGTAGTGGGGAGAGAATTACAATCTTCTAAACAGATGAGCAGTCCTCGACGCTCTGGCATGAATAACACCGGTGTCATGCTTTCACTTGTGCTTTATATAAATGCTCTCCTACCTGCTAGCACAGGTTCCCACCTATTCAGAGAGGAAAATGAGGCCATTATCCGCATTCCGTGAAGTACCATATGGTTACACGACGGCACCCAGCCAAGGCAGCGTTCTAGCCAAGCCTCTGTGTACAATTCAAAAGCAAAATAACGTCGTTACGCTATATTGGATTAGCGTATTGGATTGGCATCAGGGAAGGAGGGCCGGGGTAACAGAACTCCGAGAGAAAAAACGCTTCGGCTTGTTTTCACGTCTAGTTTCAAGGTTACTTTGAACATCTCAAAAACCACAATTGGATTCAGCCACATTTCACTCGTCCAACAGCCTGGTATTCAGTCAGCCTACTTGGAGACCAAGTATAAAAAATTCAGTCCTTTGCAGGATACAAGATACAATATAAACTAATAATAAATTGTTATGTATAAATAAGCAGACAGACCAAAAAAAAATACATAAAACAGGCTAAGTGGCTACATTTGTATTTTTTTTTTCCTTCATGTATTTTTTTAGTCCAAGAGAACAGGGACTGGTCTGAGTCCCACAGCTGTTAAATTCAGAGCAGAAATGAGAACGCTAATCCACCCAGAGCTCTTGACACCACAACCCGGCTAATCATCTGACAAAGGCTTATGTCCACCAGCCCAGCGAGCTACCAGGACTGCTCAGGTATCCTGAAGACTTCCACAGAGGGCGGAAAGGGTGCTAAGTAATGGACCTCCTTATGGGTAAGACCGTCATGATGAGGACAAACAGTGAAAAAAAAAAAAAAAGAGAAACAGAAAGTGAGAGGCATAAGCACAAGCAGGTTATCGTGGACACAGACCATTTTATTATTGAAATGAAAATAATCTGGAGTTTTCTTCACTGTGCGACTAGAACACACCTCAAGAACAGAATAATGCAGGAGCTATGCAAAATCATTTTATAACCACTAATATCGATGAGGGTTTTACTTTAATTCTGAAACTGATCACGCCATAAGTCGTATTCCCTAAGCCCTCCCAAACTCAATTGTGTTATAAAAGTATTTTCTAGAACATTCGCTCATCCTCTTTAAGAGCATCACTCTGCTTTCTCTCCCAGGAGCTGTTCGCAGGGGAAAATCTGCAGCCCTAAAGCTAGCAAGTCAAATGGAGGAAGAAATGTATCTTCCCGCTGGTGATTTACTCTGGCAGTATTTTTCAGGCTTCCTCAACCATGCCTCCTTTTGGTAAACATAAAAATTACTTGCTTTCCTTTAGTTTTACTTTAAGTTTCAAAATTAAATATATCAATGAAAAATAGCCATGAGAAATATCAGAGGGATAATGTTTTCAAAGAAAAATACTTACAGTAACCTTGAAATATAAGTCTTTTTCTTCATCACGTACTATTTTTAAAGAATACTGAGGATGTGTGCTCGCCAAAAGGATGAGTCATTTCTTCATCAAGTGTACTGCTGCTTCTTTTCATTGTCAGAAGCAAAGGGAAAAAAAACAGGCTAGCTGACGAAATGTGAATGAAAGAAATAAGGTAATGCCAGGAAGAGCATGTTTGCTTGTTTTTAAAATGCAAATAAGGAGATCACCACAGTCATCTGAAAAGTATGTCTGACTCCTGAATCAAATCCCTTCTCCAAAACTCCTCTTGGAGTTCTCTTTTCAGGAACATCAGGGAGAAAAAATCTCTCCCCAATAAGCTCACAAATGCAACTTTCCACCAGTGTCAAGAGTAGATTGCCTGGGGCTTCCCTGGTGGCGCAGCGGTTGAGAGTTCGCCTGCCGATGCAGGGGACACGGGTTCGTGCCCCGGTCCGGGAAGATCCCACATGCCGTGGAGCGGCTGGGCCCGTGAGCCATGGCCGCTGAGCCTGCGCATCCGCGTCCGGAGCCTGTGCTCTGCAACGGGAGAGGCCACAACAGTGAGAGGCCCGCATACCGCAAAAAAACAAAAACAAACAAACAAAAATGACTGACAGGAAGCCTTGAGGGTGTTACCAAATTTAAAAAATAAAGAGGTGGTTCTAATGTTTTAAATTAGCTATAAATCTGTGAAGTATAATGTTGGTCTTTACTCCCTGAAGCATCAATTTCTGTGTATTCAGAGTTTCAATTTTTTTCTACCAGATACACAATGCTCCAGATGAAAACTGTTCATATGCGCAAAGAAGTTGGTCTTTTCCCTGGAGTTCCCAAAACAGGGGTATTGTGTCTTTTTACTCACAAACCTGGCAAGTATATTTCCCTGTGATAACCCATCAAAGGATGAACCCTGTAATCAGCATTCAAAGGTTTACCAAGCAAGGTACATCACTGGTGTTTAGCACACTCTTCTGGACACGATTAACGATCGAGTTAGTAAGGACTGAGGTCTTCTCTTAGATTACTGAGCAGTTTTGGAAGCCAATGTTTTCTAAGCCGGACCCAAAATAGCCAGAGTGTTTTCTTTGTTTTGACTCAGCTCACAGGCTTCCAAGGATGTCGACACCATTTCAAAGCTGTAGTGGTCAGTGGTCTCCTATCTTAAGAAGATAGCCGTCCTTTTTTTCTTCTGTCATGACTTCAGGCAGACAGCAAAAGTGATCTAGGGCTACACTGGAAATTCGATAGCTTCAACTGCAATTCAGACTTGTCTTAGAGTTGAACAAAGACATCATCTGGAATTCTTCTCCACTTCCTCTCCAAAGAAGTCTTGACGGCTGTAAAAACCCAGTTTTCAAGAGAATATCTTTCATGAAAACTTCTCTTTCTTTTCAATTAAGAGATTACCTAATTTAAGCCTTTCACAGCTTTATTGGATTCCTGGTAACATGTTCCAGTTTCATCCGATCTCGTGTGTTGGAGAAAAGTGAATTTTCCGGAGGGAAAATAAGTTCACCATTTTCTAAATAAGGTTTTCATGACTAAGGCTAAATGACATCATTACTCAGCTTTTAAAAGCTACACAATATGTGTTTTATTCTGTAAAACATACACTCGTGAATCCATACGTGACTAACGCCTCATGAAATTATTTATTGTCTTCCAAATTCACCCAGGAATTCTGAAGATTGTTCGGTCAGGCCTGCAAAGTGAAAAAGATGTTGAAGTTGAACACTGGAGGCTAAGACTGCCCAGGCATCCAATCATGGAAGCAAACTTTTTGATAATTTCGTGTAGCCTATTATGTACAAAAATATAAATACAACTTTTTCAACATTTTTATGCATATACAACTGGTTTAAATTTGACAATTTCCTCTGCCCTCCTAAAAAACAGGAACTTTGCAACACCTTTTTTTTTTTTTAACATCCTTATTGGAGTATAATTGCTTTACAATGGTGTGTTAGTTTCTGTTGTATAACAAAGTGAATCAGCTATACGTATACATATATCCCCATATCTCCTCCCTCTTGCGTCTCCCTCCCTCCCACCCTCCCTATCCCACCCCTCTAGGTGGTCACCAAGCACCGAGCTGATCGCCCTGTGCTATGCGGCTGCTTCCCACTAGCCATCTATTTTGCATTTGGTAGTGTATATATGTCCATGCCACTCTCTCACTTCGTCCCAGCTTACCCTTCCCCCTCTCCGTGTCCTCAAGTCCATTCTCTACGGCTGCATCTTTATTCCTGTCCTGCCCCTAGGTTCTTCAGAACCATTTTTGTTTTTAGATTTCATATATATGTGTTAGCATACGGTATTTGTTTTCCTCTTTCTGACTTACTTCACTCTGTATGACAGACTCTAGGTCCATCCATCTCACTGCAAATAACTCAATTTCGTTTCTTTTTATGGCTGAGTAATATTCCATTGTATATATATGTCACATCTTCTTCATCCATTCATCTGTCGATGGACACTTAGGTTGCTTCCATGTCCTGGTTATTGTAAAGAGAGCTGCAATGAACATTGGGGTGCATGTGTCTTTTTGAATTATGGTTTTCTCTGGGTATATGCCCAGTAGTGGGATTGCTGGGTCATACGGTAATTCTATTTTCAGTTTTTTAAGGAACCTTCATACTGTTCTCCATAGTGACTGTATCAATTTACATTCCCACCAACAGTGCAAGAGGGTTCCCTTTTCTCCACACCCTCTCCAGCATTTATTGTTTGTAGATTTTTTGATGATGGCCATTCTGACTGGTGTGAGGTGATACCTCATTGTAGTTTTGATTTGCATTTCTCTAACGATTAGTGATGTTGAGCATTTTTTCATGTGTTTGTTGGCAATCTGTATATCTTCTTTGGAGAAATGTCTATTTAGGTCTTCTGCCCATTTTTGCATTGGGTTGTTTGTTTTTTTGATATTGAGCTGCTTGTATATTTTGGAGATTAATCCTTTGTCAGTTGCTTCGTTTGCAAATATTTTCCCCCATTCTGAGGGTTGTCTTTTCGTCTTGTTTATGGTTTCCTTTGCTGTGCAAAAGCTTTTAATTTATTTCAGGCTCTGAACTGTTGCTCCTGCTGGGTGACCCAACATGGCAACTTGCAGTGACCTGATTTGAAAGTTCCTGTGTTCACCTCCCCACACGTGGGTCACACGGCTGCACATTAACAATAAAGTCCATTATTTCCAATTATGATCTCATTTCACACCCTTTCCTCTCAAACTATGAGAAAAAGAACTCTTTTCCCCTTCCCTGAAAACAAAAATATTCGGTGATTGTGGTTTCCCCTCTTGCTGTTCAAAGAGCTGAAGAGACCAGTTTCTCTGTGGTTTTTCTCAATTATCCAATTTATTTATTTTCTTTTTAACTGAAATATAATTAACATGCCATCTAACCTATTTTGTAAAATCTATACCCCAAGTCTTATTTTCTAAAGCAGTGTTGTAACTCAAATTTAATACAGGCTGTTAACTGTAATCACCATTAGACTGATATATTTTGTAAATTTTGCTAAAATTATGCCTCTTTTGGATATAATTACATTTCTCCCACTTATGCCCTTCAGAATGGACGTATTAAAAGAGGTAGCACATAATAACTCCCCCCGCAAAGGGAGACCCTTTAAATAGAATATTTTATTCAACTTTTCTCTTCATTAAATTTTTACACTCAAAGTAACATCACTTCTCACTGAAGAAAATCTGAAAAATTTTTGGAGGGAGAAAAATAAAATCACCCATAATCTTATTACCCAAATACAACCACTATTAATATTCACAATATTAATATTTAGTGTTTTTTTAATACAACAAATGGAATTTGCAGACTCACCATAGAACCTACCTTATGCGTTAAAAACCCAGGCTCCTGGCTGTCTCACTAGCGATTCTGACTCAGGAGATCTGGGGTAAGCCATATAGTATTTATTCACTTATTAATTAATTTATTTATTGAAAGTTCCACAGGTTATTCTGATGCACAGTCAACTTTGTGAATCACCAGTTTCAAGCACAGATTCTGGATCCCACAGACCTGGGTCCAGACCTGGTCCTATCACTTAATATGGTTGAACAAGGTTATCCAACCTCTATGAGCTCAGTTTATTCATCCACAAAATGGGCACACCGAGACTCATTTATAAAAATTAAGCAAGGGGCTTCCCTGGTGGCGCAGTGGTTGAGACTCCACGCTCCCAATGCAGGGGGCCAGGGTTCGATCCCTGGTCAGGGAACTAGATCCCACATGCATGCCACAACTAAGAGTTCGCATGCCACAACTAAAGAGCTGGCAAGCCGCAACTAAGGAGCACGCCTTGTAAGATACCAGATTTATCACAACATTACCAGCACTGAGTAGTTTTCCTTCCCCCCCATGTTAGAATGTGTAAAATGGTAAACTGTGGCACGTTAATTGTTTTTTGGGGGGTTTTTTTGTTTGTTTTTTTTTTTGCAGTACTCGGGCCTCTAGAATATAAATGCCAGTTATTTTAAAATAGGTGAGCATATAAATGGTAATCATTTTCAACTTCTGTGACTTGAGAAGGCAATACCTTAACTGAAATGCCTGGATAATCGTTTTGGCATGAGGACAAAGTCGACACAATGACCTACCTACTTGGAAAATTAAACATGTTGGCAATATTACAAAGGACTACATTCACTCATTCAAGTCCACATGCTTAAGTCCTCAGAAGTTCTGAGTACACAGGGTCAGGGCTCAGAGAAAATTACTCACATTCCCTCTCTTTGCACAGTTGTACATATTCTAAATCCCTCTCCTTGAAAGTAAAAGCATTTGCTGAATAGATTATACTCTTGACCCTCAGACTGGCCAGTCCAGATTTACATTCTTACAATCCATCTTACAAACAGTCATTGAAACGATGTGAACTCACCAATTCACATGCCCTTCAGAAATAACTTACATTCTGTTAGGATTTAACCGATCCTTCCCTCTCCTACTAATGAAGTTCCAGAATTTTTAACAGGAGAGGAGGAGAGAAAAAAAAAATTTTAAGTAATACTTATTTCAGCACAGCACTTTATTTTTTTTTAAACAAATCTAAGGTCACTTAAATATTCAGGCACATTAAGAGGTATTATGCACAATAAGACTTTACCAAGTAATCATCAGTTTGAGTACATATAAATTTGAAACCCCATTTAGTCAAATTACATGTAAATTTGCTGACTAAATTTGCTTTTACATTTTCACTACAAATATAGCTACATCCTGCTGGATTTGATGAAATCCAGGCTTCTTACTTTTGGTCACGTTATAAGGAGTAGTCACGTACTTGAGAACAAAAGAAACTGATACTATTTTAAGAAAACATACTACATTGTAAATCAGCTATACTTCAATTAAAAACAAAGAAAAGAAAAGAAACTTTGGAGTTTTCTGAGCCTTGTTTCTTCCATAGTGCCAGAGAGATATATAAAGTGTTTTGTTGTTGTTTTTTATTTGTTCATTTTTTGGTCTTTTTTTTTTTTTGGCTGCATCACCTGGCTTGCAGGATCTTAGTTCTCCGACCGGGGATTGAACCTGGGCCCTGGCAGTGAAAGTGCAGAGTCCTAACCACTGGACCGCCAGGGAATTCCCATAAAGTGTTCATTTTTAAAAGAAGAAAGAGGAGGGAAAAAAATTCATCAAATTAAACCTTTTTCCTACAGTAATTAGTCACATGTTGCTGAGTTATTGCCATCAGCAATTTCCATCTGATTCTGTCTTCACGGACTTCCTCAAACTGAAGATGTGCCCCTGTTACAAGAAGCTTCTATTCTCTTTCTTGTCTTTATTTATTCCTTGATTTGGTATAAGTAGTTTCAAACATAAATGAATCTCCTCCACATGGAAGAGATGGAAGATTTAACACAAGGGGAGAGTGACAATTTCCAAAACTGTCACCCAAAGGGACAGTCTGGTGCTTGTACTATCTGAAAACTTCTTTCTAGAATTGCCTGAGAATGCTGCTTGCTTTGTGAGCCAGTTTAACTCAGCAGCAATGCCAACATCCCTCACCTTTCTGCTTTTGATCCGGGATCTAAGACTCTTGCATAGTATAAACTGACAGACAAAAATAAAACAAAACAAAAAATCCAGTTTCCAAATGACATTGATGTAGCCTCCACCCTTGCAGGACATTTGGTCCTGTCCAAAACTTTCATGAGCATATTTGGTCCATGACAAATGGCTTTGGACAGGACCAAATATTAAGGACCTTTGGGCATGGACCAAATGTCTTATGGACGTTTTGGACAGGACCAAGTGCTAACTGAGTGCCGCTGCCCATGCACCCTCCCTGTCCTTTGAGACCTGGTCAAGCAGAAGCATCCTCCACAGCCTCTAGCCCAACACTGTCCAAAGGGGGTTTCTAGGTCAGGAAGTGGATGTTTTACTAACTTAGGTCTACGCTGGCTCCTTCCTGGAACTGCAGGTTAGCAGCTGTGGTTGTCTCTCTCTCTGCTTCACTCCTTAGGATCAGTGGTAGACAATTTGGGGTTCACTTATCTATAGAATAACCAGGTTGCAAACTATTGCTCTAGTTACAAGGTCAAAAGCAAAGCACCAAACTTTAACTCATTTGTAAAAATGGTACGCTACTTCGGTTCAACGTAAATTATTTGTAAAAAGCTGATACTGTAGGGCCTTCCATGTGAAATATAAAAGTTTCAAACAAGAGCAAACATATCAGTTATTATAATACACTTAGTGGTTCAATATTCCTAAAAAGACAAATACTCTTCATTTTGGGTTAAAATGCAAACTCTATATCCTGTTTATAAAACACACACTGAAACAAAAAGATACAAAAGATTAAAAAGAAAAAGGTGGCAGTGATATAACAGGCAAAAAGCAGAGACGGCAATATTAATTTTGGAAAAAGATTCCAAGGTAAAAGGGATGAGAGAGGATTCTGTGTTTAGTGTGTACTTATATGTTATATAAATGTACATACATTTATATGAATATGTATAATTTATACAGATATACAACTATGTATACTTATATGTATATAAAAGGCAAAAATCAATAGTAAAGATATGTGTTGGATATCAAAATATCAAAATACATAAAGTTAAAGCTATTGTAATACAGTGAAAGAAATCACATAATTTTGGAAAGATGACATTAGCACACTTATCACAGTCTGACAAATAAACCATACCAAAAAATGAGAACATAGAAGAGTTAAACAATATAATATAAATTTAATAACAGAAGTTATTTTTTTTAATTCCTTGTTTCAAGTTTCTATGAAAAATAGATCTTGTTCTATATTAGGTAACAAAAGGTCAGTAAACTTGAAAAAAATACATGTTACAGAGTTGACACTCTGACAACTGCAAAATAGCGTAAGAAATCAATGACAACTTTTTAAAAAAATTCACAATTTCTACGGGGAAAAGGAGAGACAGAAACTTCTCCAAAATAGTTACTAGGCCAAAGAGAAATCGAAATACTAATTATAGACTGCTGAGATGATCACAGCAATGAGAATATTATATACTAAACTTATGGGATATAGCCAAAGCTGTATTCAACAGCAATTTTATAGCCTTCATGACTTTATATTTTAACCATCATACGTGGACTGTGTAAATCATATTATCCAATACTTCATCCCCAAAATCTATATCTTTGCTAATTTTCTTAAAAAAAGAAAAACTTCTTCTAGCATCATAACCAAAAGTAATTGAAATACACTTTATCACACCAAATTAATTTTTTTTAAGTTAGGACAATTCAAGAGTTACATTAACACTCTTAATGTAACTTTTAATGCAGAAAATAAAAATACCTGGCTAGGAAAATAGGAACACCTTACTAAGATCAGCAAAGACTTTAAATTAGATTCAGTAAAATAGAGCTGATAATTTGCTTACTCATAGAATGTAAAAACATAAATGACATTTAATCCTGAAACCTCAAAAAAGAAGAAAAATTAAACAGTGAAGAACAATGTGATGAATTTGCCTTATAGCACCATATCCCATTTTCTCATTAAAACAATTTTCTCAGTACACTTTACACTGCCCCTTTATTTTTATAAAAAGGAATACTTCAGTTGGTAGCAAAAACTGTATCAATTACTTTCTAAGGCTCCTGTTTGGCAACATTTGAATAAACATCTGGCACAGCCACTATCCTGCAACCAGCTGCTGATCCTGCATTTTAAATATCAAGACCACAGTATTGTCTTTAACACTCTGCTTCATTTATTTGGTGACATAAAGCTGTGTGTTTTAAGCAAGCTCCACAAATCATAATATAAATCAGTCTACTGTGTTTAACCTTCAGAAGAAATTACAGTACAAGAAGAAAAAATTATCAGTGATCGTGATCAAAGTCAAAATCTTCGTCCAGCAGAAATGACAAGCAGTTTTAAAAGGGCTAACAGCTCCGACTCTGGAGTCAGATTGCTGGACTGAAATATGAGATCTCTTGCTCATGTAAGGTTACTCTCTGAACCTCAGTTTCCTCTTCTATAGAATGTTAGCATGACCTCTGTAAGGATTAAATGAGACAATATACTAAAGTGCTTAGAACAATTCCTGACCTACAGTGAACATTAATAAAAGTTCATTCTTCTTTTTCCTCCTCTCCCTACCCCACTCACCCCTTCCCCCAACTCTGAAATAGAGTCAGTAAACATTTAATAAAATGAAGGAGCAAATGGCATAAAGACTGCCCTCTAGAATGTTCCTTCTTTAGTATAAGAGGAAATGATAAAAAATACAGGGAAGAGTAGAAGAAAGATGCTAGAGTAACCACCGTCATCTGGCGCGTTCAGAGATGTGGTTTCTAAAGTACTGCTTTCATTTTTCTACATTAGGGCTTCAGTCTACTAACTTAAAGCCTTTTTTTTTTTTTTTTTTTTTTACAAACTAATAACCAGACTCTGATGAAAGGAGAGTGATCAACCTAGACCAATTATGCTGGTTAGAAAGTCTCCCATAACAACAACAACAAAAAGAAGCATTCATGTCCCCTGCGATTCTGTATTAACTGCAAAGTCAGCAGGCTTTCCAAGTCTTCCCAAGCTGATATTATCAAGACCCAAACAGAATGAACCAAGGGGGGAAGGACAAGACATAAGAACCTAGAGGGAAAGAGGTGGTCTTGGAAGAAGACGGTTTGAGGATCTGGGCAAATGGTGACAACAGAATGAGACTATGGCACAAACATGACTATAATCAATGAAAAAAGAGTTGGAATTTCTTTCCAGAAGGATGGCAGTGTTCACTGAACCGTGTCATCCTTTCCTCTCCTCTGGAGGAGTCCAGAAGTGTCTGGGTTTTGGCCAGAAGCAGAGATAAAGAAGCTAACGTGAACTGTCCAGACTGGACAGATCTTTCCACACGGCAGGGAGAAAACCCCTCTCCTGCAGGACCACAGATCAGATCCTGTAACGCTCCTCCTAGCCTTGGCAGGATGGGCAGAAAAAATGCAGAGAGCTCAGCCCCGACCCCCAGCGCTGTCTGACAGGTACATCAAACTGCCGAGAAGAGGACCTGATTCCTGGCAAGACTCTTTCCAACTTGAAATCGTCCTGCACCTCACATAAAGCAGGCGGTTTCCATGTGATCCCTGCACCCTTTATTTCTCTTCTTCTGTATCCAGTTGCCATTCTTCACGTGCAGTCGTGGACTTGTATCCTCCCACCCTCCTGTCGTTTCCCCTTCCGCTTCCCACAAGGTCCATCTCAACTCGCCGAGGCACAGCCTCCCGGCTCAACCCACCCACAGGGGCCCCGGCCAGACAAGCAGAAGTATTAAGTCATTGAGCTGGAGGGTTGGTGGGTCTGTGACCGTGTGGATAAAGCACAACTGCCGCCTTGAGAAGGTGTCACTTTAAGTCATTTAAGACTTCAAAGAGACCACTTCCCTGGTGGTCCAGTAGGTAAGACTCTGCGCTCCCAATGCAGGGGGCCCGGATTCAATCCGTGGTCAGGGGACTAGATCCCATATGCATGCCACAACTAAGAGTCCACACGCCACAATTAAGAAGCCCACATGCTGCAAGTAAGACCTGGCACAGCCTAAAAATAAAAATAAATAAATAAAAATAAATACTAAAAAAAAAAACCAATAAAGATATGGACACTTGCCCAGCTATTCTATTAAAATAAAGAGAGAAAGAGAGAATTCAAAGAGGGGAGGAAATGGGAATCATGCAGGAGTGGCTGCAAACACTTCCAGCCTCAGGCCAGGCTGTGGGCAGCCTCGGCTGACAGGTGGCTGGGAACTGCAGGACCTTCCCAAGAGCACAAAGCAGCCTAAAGGGGCAAGAGCCACAGGTTTGGGAATATCTGTAAATAAATAAAATTTTGTTTTGAAAATCAATCCCCTCTAAGGCATTAAACATGTAGAAGGTTCTCCCCTCTTTTTCAGAATGAAAGTGTCATTGGACACTATCTTGGACTCATGAAGGTCACTTCCAAAGGTGTGTGTAGCCTGGAATCTCTGAAGATAACGTTCCTTAGAAGAGCAGGTGCTGAGCTCCAGTGTCGTGGAAATGGACACATAAGGAGAACTTCAGTTTCTAAAAAATTCAGGGCGGGGAGGACTTTACTTAGAAGCAGAAGGGCAGAGATGAAATCATCATCTTCTGTTGCAAGATTTAAAGGGAAAAATTGCCCAAACCCGAGAGGGAAAGTAGACAACATGGGGAGGAGGGTGTCTGACACAGCACTGGGGGAAGGGTGGCAGTGATGGAAGGAAATGCTAAGAGAGGATGCAGCCACAGCCATCTTCCAGCAGCATCCTCTGAGCACCGGCGTGCTCATCTTAAAGTCTGCAGCGATCTCAGGTGGTAATAAGGTGCAGTCCCGCCAGACTGAGCCCACCGCTTAGAGACGCTGGGATGCCTTTGGGGACCGCCGGGGACCCACAGATTCATGAGGAGGAGGTTATTTTGGACGTACTATTCATCAGCCAGCATCCATGCAGACCGGGGGCTTTAGAGGCTCCCCACGTGTTTGGTATTGGGAAGGAGGAGGTGACATCCCGGTTTCAGAAACACGTCATTTTACATCGACAGATGGGCTCTCGTTATAGAAAATTCTATTATAGGACCTTCACAAGAAATTGAGAAAATGGAAGAATTTTACTGTGTGTGTTTGAGCCTGAAGAGTAGAATCGCCAGCACGGAGGTGTGCTTCCATCGCGTTAACAGCACAAGAACATCTCAAGCCCTGGGGCCGTTCCACGTGGTGGCCACCACCATCCTGTGGCCTTTCACATTACTCGGGTCTGGCCCCTAGGAGGCCTTCACCCCCAAGACTCTGATGAATCCCTTTACCTCTTTATCCAAATCATTTGTCAAATTCTTTAAAGAGATTCCTGACCCTTAGGCTTCCCTGGTGGCGCAGTGGTTGAGAGTCCACCTGCCGATGCAGGGGACACGGGTTCGTGCCCCAGTCCGGGAAGATCCCACATGCCGCGGAGCTGCTGGGCCCGTGAGCCATGGCCGCTGAGCCTGCGCGTCCGGAGCCTGTGCTCCGCAACGGGAGAGGCCACAACAGTGAGAGGCCCGCGTATCGCAAAAAAAAAAAAAAAAGCGATACCTGACCCTTGACAGTGTCCAAGTTTACTCTTCTCTATCAAGAGAGACTGATATCAAAATATCAAAAGCCGCATCCTCCAACGCCAGTGTGACTTAAGTTTACTACAAAGCTCTTGGCATGGACCTTCTCAAGGATAAATGTGTGTGCATATATAATATATACTAATAGATTATATTCTTGTATTGATAGCTTGTACTCTATCAATACATCTATGTAACCTCCTCATTGAGATAAACGATACATCAGATAATTAGTTCCCACCCATTAAGGAATGCCTGTGATTATATTAAGTCTACAGCTATGATACAGAATGGAGGCGTTCAAAACGTGTTTCTACCCCTGTGGAGTGAGCAGACTAATGATACAAGTACAATCCAAGTGACCATGTTAAAACCCACCCCACACCTGAAAATTCGATTTTGAAGGTGAGCACACATCTTTGTGTGGGATATTTTAAGCAGAATGAAACATTTGAAATTATTTGTAGCAAGTACTTTGGATACAACAAACCTCTCTGGGTTTTTTACCCCTAAATGTGTGGTGACCTCAGGAACAGAAAGCACCTGAGGGCCCTCACTCCAGCACAAGAAACACAGATGGGCCTTTCAGTTTTATGCCCCTTTGAAAAGAACTTGGGATAACCTGTAAATTCACCTCTTAACGCAAGAGGGAAATATATGCTCAAGACCAGCATTCAGCAGTTAAGAGGTGAAATAGATAAAGCCTCTCAGTTATCACAACAAGGCCTTGAGTCTCAGAAGTTCATTCTAAACGCTTTACTACGATGAAACTGACACACCGTTACTGAAAATTTCTTTGAGCCAGAGTGAGGTAATTCATAAAAATATCTTTATGACTAGCTAGAAATGAACAAAACTTGAGATGCATCCCTGTTCACTGTGTAACCTTAACCCTGAGATTTTAATATGAGAGGTAAGCTTCTCTAGGAGGGAGGCCCACGTCTGACGATTTTCTGGACATTCTACAGACCCCAGCCCAGGGCTCTATGTTTACTGGATGCCTGATGCCTTGTCAGCACAGAATAAAACTCCAGGAGGCTCCACGTGGCCTGGAGCTGGCCAGCCCCTCTGACCTCACCTCCTGCCACACCTTCCATTCTCTGGCTGGCTTAACAAGCCCCAGCCTCACGGGCTTTCCTTTCTGTTCCTCCAGCGTTCAAGCTGATTTTCATCTGCTCCTCCACTGCTGGCCGACAGCTCATCCATCAGTCAGGTGCTACACGAAACAAGGGGCATTATAGAGCTGTCACTCAAAGCACTGGCAGGGAATGTGGCTTTGGGGCAGAAAATGAAGAAGCCGCCCTCCTGTGAGAAAGCCCTGCAGAAAGATTATTAAACCACACAAAGCAATGGACCGACCTGTTTGGCCTAAAGGAAGCTCAAGCAGGATGGTCTCAGGCGGCATCCTGGACCCAGCACTGGTTTCCCTTTTTCTTTGTGTTATCTAATGGAAAAGAAGAACCTAGCCGCCTCCAAGCAAACCGGCTGCCATTGGGCTACCCGGCACCCTAAACTGTTGGGAGGTTGTATGTACTGGGGGCTGGGAAGGAAATTTTGGCCAGGACAACCTGAACTTGAATCCTATCTATATGACAAAAAAGAAACAAGCAAACAAAAATAACGCTGCCTGGGTCCAGACCCCCTCTCTCTAGCTTACTAACTAGGTACCTTTGGAGAAGTACTTGTCACTCTGTTCCACAATGTCTCCATTTGCAAAATGGGTAAAATAATGATACCTAAATAGTTTTAAAGGTTGGTTAACAAAAAGATAGCACTTAGGAAATAGTAAACGATCAGTAAGTGTTAGCTATCGTCTCATATCTTCTCGTCACTCTCTATCACCTGCTCAATTTTTACAGAACTTAAAACTCTCTGAAATTCTAATTTCTTTGCTTAATTTCTGAGATGTCTGTTGCACCCCCTAGAACGGAATCTGCAAAAGTACAAGGGCTGTGTCTGACTTGTTCTCCACTTCAGTTCCCAGAACAAATCCTAGAAGACAGAAGGTTCTCCAATTGTTGAATGACTCAGTATCTCCAATTCCAAAATCTTTACAACACTCATGAGGCAATCCCAGCCATGAGCTTAGGACACTTATTCAATTTTAAGTTGACTTAAATGAGTCAACTTTTGGTTGGGATATATACAAATTCTTTTGGAGTATACATTTTTAAAACAATTGTCTTAAAAATTTACTACTTGGAGAAACCACTTTAAGAGAGCAACTTTCTGAGAAAACCAATAAAGATGTTGGAATAGAATAAAGGCTTGATGTCCATATGTTCTAAACAATTTTCTTTTTATTGACATATAGCTGACATATAATATTATGTGAGTTTCAGGGATACTCCGGCTAAAAATTTTTCAAATTTAAAACATAAGTCCTGATTTAAAGCCTAAAAAGCATGTTTGGTCCTCTGTTAATATCTAAGGATAAATGAGGAAAGTATAAAGAGTCACTGGAGAAGACAGAGACACTGAGCCATGCTCCCTGAGATCCGAAATTAGGAGAATCTATGGAGATTGCCGGACCTGGATAAGGCTGGCGGGTGGGGAAACCCCAGAAGCCCCAGGAGGGAGGAGCATCTAGGCTCTGCTCAAGGGTGTGGGGCTGGGACTGGAAGGCCCTCTAGACTCAAGCAGGCTAACGTGATACCTTCCATAGCACGCAGAGCCTTGACCATGGGAAGGTACCATAAGAGAACAAATGCACTCACACAGCACCCACCATCTCTCCCCACGACGCTTTCAATAGACCTTTAGCTGGTACAACTGCGTCCAACCCCCTCCCAGTCCCATCCAGCGCCCTCACCGGCCCCAGAATTCTCATTCTACCTAAGATCAAACTGTGTCACCCCTCCCCCTGCTCAAAAGCTACCAGGGCTTCCCAGTCATCACCTGTGGCCCAAGCTTCCCTTCCCACTGTCTTATCGCACCACTGCCCACCCCAGCCCCAGCCAGCCAGTTCCCAAACGTGTCAGGACCTCCCCAACGCCGTCCTGCCCCGGTGGGAAAGCACTCCTGTTCTGGAGGAAGCCCTGGCGGCCGGCATCTGCACAAGGCTTAGCGCAATCCTCTCTGCTGGGAACCCCCCTCCCAGCCCACCAGGCAGGAGTACGTGCTCTTTACTCCCGTCCTCAGAGCCCTCCTCGCGCTCTCAGTTCTTGCGTCAGCATCTCCGGAAAGCCTGAGTGCCTCATCAATCTTTATAATCTCGGGAGGGACACAGAGCCTGGCACTAGCGGGCACTCAATGAACACGTATGGGGTTTAATTTAGAGTTTAATCAGAATACACAGCACAATTTTAAAACATTCCTAGTTTCCTGCGCACACATATCCCTTTTGAGGGTCCTGGAAAGAAAATGCCTGAACTATTTTTTCTACATGCCCAGAGTAGGTCATTTCTAAGTAGTGGATTGAAATATGCTAGCAGGTCATTTCTAAGCAGTGGATTTGAATATCCCAAGTCAAAACTATTTTTCCTTTGAGTTGCTTAATTCCCTGCTTCTTGTTGGATCCATAATCATCTCCTCCTTGTCCAATCCCCACCTGAAATGTGTGTGGTTAGAACCACATACTTTTGGAATTACAGGCAAAAGTAATCTGGATTGCTGGCAACTTCAAGACGCATGTTTCAAGTTACAAAGCAAAACACTAACTTGTTTTCAATCCTGCTGTAAAAGTGTAGGCTTGCCTCAATTGCGCTGGGGCACAGCCAGAAAAGGGGGTCTGGGCAGACCTCTTGTCCACCCCTCTCTCTCCACTCCGGGGTGGGTTAATACACACACACACACACACGCACGCACACGCACATGCACACGTGCGCACACACAGGAGAATGGGAACTCAAGATGGAGCAAAGCCATTCCTCCCTTTTCCTCACTGGGAGGATCTAACAGAACAATTTTATTACCACGCTCCAAGATGGGCTCTCAGAGACCACCTGGAAAACAAGCAAATTTCGTGAATAATTATTTACCATAAGTATAATAAAATGTAAACTGGCATTTGCCTACCAGTTATTTAAGAGGACTACTTGTGACTGATGAATTTAATTCAGGTTCGACAAGAGGAAATATAATGCCTTCTGTAATGCTCATCTATGTGTCTGGTTTTGTGGCTGTTTTACACCCATGAAATAATTAGGGAAAATCACAAAACTACATGAAAGTAACTGATAATATAGGTAGCACAGTCGGAGGGATCAGTTGAAAGTTATCCTGCAAGAAATGCATTACTAATGATAAAGTCCCACAGACAGTGATCAGCTCCTGCTTTTGCGTATATAAATTAGATGGAGTCAAGGGATTCCTATGATAGTGGCGCTCAGTCTTTACAGATTTACAGCTAGGCTCCCTCTGAGTACATCTTCGTGGTTTGGAGTTTGTTTCCTGTATTTTTGAGCGCGTGAACTTGTCCACACATATATTGTGACTTGGAATAAAAGGTTGTGAGCCAGTCATCAGGGGCTCCCAGACTTCGGAGTTTCAAGGCTCCATAAAAGATCTTGCAACAAAAAATTAGGAAGCTTTGCAGCAGACACTGAGGTTCCCTAAGAGAATTTTTATAGGAGATAAACTGTCGCACACAATTCAGCATTTTACCATTATTACTGAGCAAAACCAGAATTCTGAGGAATTCTGAACCCCCAAGACAGTTCAGAAAGGTTAACCACTTGGATCCCAGAAGGCATCACCCATGCTCCTCTATCTGATGCTGGTTTCAGGAGGTAGTCCCCTTGCTTGTCATCACGGTACTGAGTTAAGGGCTGAGCCAGTGCAGCTGCTAAACCCACCAGCTGCCCGTCAGCCTGAGACAGTTCAAGCTGCCAAGGCAACAGGCAATAGTCAATCAACTACAGCAATCTCGAACCTTTAAAACTGCCAAAATAGTTCTCCTTGCTTAATATGACAGATCGCCAATTCCTATAAGTTCACACATTCTGCTAAAATGAAAAAAATATATGAACTACTGAAATATTTACAAATCTATTGCTACAATGTCTGGGATTTCAAATGGTGGGGGAGATTTATAGATGGAGTAAGATTGTCCATGTGCTGATAAATTTTGAAGTTAGATGATGGATTCATGGGGATTCAATATAGTATTTTTGATTATACAGGACAGCCCCCTTATCTGTGGTTTTGCTTCCGCAGTTGCTGTTTCAGTTACCTGCAGTCCCCTGAGGTCCCAAAATATTAAATGGAAAATTCCAGAAATAAACAATTCATACATTTTAAATTGGGTGCCATTCTGAGTAGCTTCATGAACTCTCTCCCCATCCTACCCCGTCCTGGGGTGTGAATCATCCCTTTGCCCAGCGAATCCGTGCCGTGTAGGCTCCCTGCCTGCCCATTAGTCACTTAGCAGCCGCCTGGCCAGCATCACTTCAACAGGGGTGGTATCGCAGTGTTTGTGTTCAAGTAACCATTACTTACTTAACAATGGCTCCAAAGTGCAAGAGTAATGATGCTAGCAATGCAGATATTCTCTTACTGTGTCTAATTTTAACATTAAATTTCATCATAAGTATGGAGGTATAGGGAAAAAACAGTATATACAAGGGTTCATCCGGGGTTTCAGGCATCCACTCCGGGTCTTGGAATCCTAACCTCTTAACCTCGCAAACAAGGGTGGGGAGGGGAACCCCCGTACGAGTTTTGCAAATTGCTTAAATTTTCCAAAATGAAAAGTAAAAAATAATCATGAAGTTTAAAACTATTAAAATGCAATCTCTACAGTGCATACAAGTGATTACATATATTCTTACTTCCTAGTGTGTTGCAGTTCTACAGTAGGAGAGCAGATCTTGACCCTTTACTAAGGCAGCTTAATTACAGGGACTCCACTGAGGTTTTTGCTAACGTCAAAAAAGAAAGTTAAGACACCTTCTGAAATTCAGCACAGGTTATAAAACATACAAGATTCAAGCTTTACTAGTTTGTTATCTACTCGATTTAAAGGAAGCTTTATAAAGGAAGATTTCTGCTATGTGAAAATAGACAAAACACAACAAAACAAAAAAGATGCTATAAATTTGCCATATGTATAGAGGAAGGCACTTTAGCAGGTAAAAGCTATTCCTTCGGCGGAAGGTAGCCTAACAACCCTGGCGAACGAAAAAGGCGGCTCTTCAGTCTTTTAGCGTTTGAACTTTTGACCTCTTCCCAAAATGTCACGAAAGAATTCCTAAACCGTGGGACTAGAAAGAACGCTTTCTTTCCTCAAATCGTTTCACAAAACATTACTCTTTACTATATACGCCTTGAGCCACCGAGCCCAAAGTACAAAACTAAAAAGTAAAGTCTAAAGGAGATGCAAACTGGATTAAGAAAAATGCATATGAAGTAATGCAATTAAAAACAAAACAAAACAAAACAGCAGGTCGAGACAGCACTGGAAGTGCGGCAGCGAATATCACCTTTCGGGCTCTCTTCCCCGGACACGGTTTTCTCTTTTGCTGAGGATCAGGCTTTCCACTGTCCTCCTCGTATCCCTTCCTTCCTTCAAACTCACAAAATGACTTGAAGAAACATGTACTGGCGGCAACGAAACCTACAGCTCAGTCTTGCAAGGACACAGCGGCGCTTAAGAGTCAACCCACACGGAGGGGGCGGAGGGACGCGTCTCCCGAGGCAAACGCGGCCGGGCCGGGTCGCCGCCCCAGGAAAGGACGCGCCGGGGGCGCCCGCGCACCTGGCCCGCTCGCCGCCGCCTCCCGCGGCCGAGCCCGCTGCCACCCGAAGCTACCTGAGCGCTGTCTCTCCACTTCTCCCGCGTCCGCACACGCGCCCCCGGCCCCAGCCGAGCTCAGAAGGTGAGACCCGCAGACCCGAAGCGGCCGCGGCCCCGCCGAGTCTCCCGCGCCGCCGCCCACCCGGCAGGCCGCAGGCACAGCCACGCCGGGGCAGCCGGGGAGGCTCCCGCCAGCTGGCCAGAGGCGGCGTGCTCGCCAAGGTACAGATCCGCGGTTTAGGTGCCAGGAAGCTCCCCAGTCCAGCACTCGCCCAGGCTGCCGGCCCCTCCCCGGGCGCGGCGCGGGGGTGGAGAGAGGCGCGGGCGCCCGGGGGGAGCGGGGCCAGCGCGCCGGCTCGGGCGGGGCAGCGGGGGGGAATGGGGGGGATGGGGGGGTTCCCGCGGCGCGACAAGACGGGACAGGGCGGGCGGCGGCCGGACTCACCCAGGCAGCGGATGTGGAAGCCCGAGGGCGGCCGCAGCGCCCGGCGCGACCAGCCCTCGCGCAGCGCCTCCAGATGCTCCTCCTTGCCCTGGATTAGCAGGACCTGCTCGTCGATCCAGCCCAGGAAGAACGTCTCGGCCACCGCGGCCGTGACCTTCTTGTTCCAGAAGTGCTGCATGTTCTCGGCTTTGAAGTCGGCGAAGATCTCGTAGCCGATGTGGTGCCGGGCGAGCTGCCGGGGCTGGGCCGGGGACGCGGGCCGGGCGGCCTCGGACCTCTCCCCCGCCGGCCCCTCGGCGGGGCCCAGGACGATGGCCAGAGAGTGAGGCGCAATTTGCAGAAACTTCTCCATCTTCGGAGGCATCCGGCGTCCGCGCGCGACCCCGCTCACCGCAGCCGCCGCCTCCCGCCGCTCCCGGGAACAGCAGCGCGAAGTGCGCTGCGCGACAAACGAAGAGCGTTAGTGCCCACCCCCGGGCCGGCCGCTTCCCCAGACATCCCGCGCCCAGATGCCGGGGACGCCCCCGCGCAGCCCCTGCGCGCAGCCTGCCGGCGGACGCAGCAGGTCACCACGCGAGGGAGGGGAGGGCGTGCGGAGCCCGCTCGGGCCGACGGCTGGCGCGCATTACCTGCAGCTCCAGGCCACCCTCCCTGCACCACTCATTTTCCAGCCGCTGCACCCTCGCCTCCCTCGGCGCCCGGCGGCCCCGGCGGGGGGCGGAGACGCCGGAGGGGGCGGGCAGTTCGCGCCGAGTCCGGGGAACCCTCCTGGCTGGACTCGGCCGGAGGAATCCCCCAAAGTCCGCTGCGGGAGGTGGTCGACGGGGTGCGGATGCCCGGGCCGGGGGCGGGGTGTGAGTTTAGGTGGCGGGGCCAGGGACGCACGGCGACACATGGAAGGCACCGAGTCCGGAGCGGTGAGTGTCGCTCCTCCCCACGCTCCACTCCGCCCTCGCCTCCCACCTCCTGCTGGAACAAGTGGCTTCGCTGACTGGTTGATGTGCCCTTGGAAGTGGCTTTTTTAAAAACTTAGTCAACCACGAAAAGTTGTCATCCGTCCTCCTCCCACGCTCTCGTGGAACTCTCCTCCCGTATCTCCATCACGTACTGTGGGCCTGAGATAGAAGAAACCTAGTCATTCCCAGCGTTACCTACCCAACCCTCCGTTTAGGAAGAGGATACGGAAATTTACCAGGAAAGGTAATGATTATGCTTTTAAAAAAAAGAAAACAAGAAACAAACCAAAAAACCCCACTTCGTTAAGCTTCTTTGTATACAAACTCTGGCTTATTTTTCATTGAGAAAGTTTAATTGTATATTTAGAGCCCTAATTAATTAACGCCAAGGCTTCATGCTACATTTCCCTAGAGGAGGGTTTCTCAGCCTTTGGTGTTTCAGAGTCACCTGCAGCTTTTTTTTTTTTCCCCAGTACGCGGGCCTCTCACTGTTGTGGCCTCTCCCGTTACGGAGCACAGGCTCCGGATACGCAGGCTCAGCGGCCATGGCTCACGGGCCCAGCCGCTCCGGGGCATGTGGGATCCTCCCAGACCGGGGCACGAACCCGCGTCCCCTGCATCGGCAGGCGGACTCTCAACCACTACGCCACCAGGGAAGCCCCACCTGCAGCTTTTGTCAAAACATAGGTATCTGGATGTGGGTCTCTGATTCCGTAGGCCTGCTGTGGAACCTAATACTTTTTCTTTCAAACAAATTCTCTGCTGCTGCTGCTGGTCCTGGACCATACTTTGAAAACCTTTGAACTAAAAAAAATGTTACGTGGTGGGAGGGATCGCTGAAGTGTTTGCTGCTGGCATCCTGGGATTCTATTACCATGAAAAAGTTACTAAACCCAAGTCCGAAGACCTGGGTTTTAATCTTACTGAAGGTGTCCTTGGACAAGTCACTGAACCCCAGTTCCTCCCATTTGCAAAATGGGAGTTGATAAAGCCCCACTCAAGCCCACGTCTCTGGACCGGAGAGAGCATCAAGGAAGGACATGTTTGAGAAGTCGCCTCAAATGATAAAATGTGCAGTCAGCATGAGAATGTGTGCTGCCACTAGTCACAGAAGCCAGGGGCTCCTCAGGCCTTAGAAAGCCAAGGACTGGACTTGACATGAGGGAGGCAGCCATGGTCGTATGAACGCATCCTGCCCTTGGAATCTCCCAGGCACCCGCGGAGTGGTGAGACCTGATCATTTCTTGCTGGGCTTTTAGTGCTTTAGCACTAAGCCTCAATTTGGCACCAGTGACGCAACATTCTTCGCCCTCCCTTAGTGCCTGGGCCTCAGGAAGAGAGGAAGTGGTAGTGGCTGGAAAAATGGAAGAAGGAAAGATATACTTGTGACATTTTTTTTTTTACCTAGCAATTTTTTAAATTTTTGTATTATGACATAATTTCAGACCTAGTGAAGAGTTGCAAGAGTAGTGCAAAGAATACCCATGTATTGAATATCTTCACCCAGATTCCCCAAGTATTAGCATTTTACTACACTTTTCAATAACCCTTTTACTACACTTTTCAATAACCCTCAGTTCCCAGTTGGCCCACAGTACCCTCCATGCATGGACTCAGGGTCACGCATGTTTCTACTCCATGTCAGTTTCACCAAAATTTGCCTGTAAATACAGCTTTCTTTTCTTCCTCGATCTTTCCCTCTCTTTGCTTCCGCACCCATCCACAGTCTCTCTTCTTGCAGCCCCCAGTCTTCAGCGGCTGCAGCAGCAGGAAGCTAGGACAGGGATGCATTGGGCAATCCTTCAGAAGCTAAATAATAAAACCAGTCAAGGAAAAATAAAAAGATGTAGAGGGAGCAATGACCAAGTAAACAACTGTAAGTGTAATTATAGCATGAGATGCACGCCTTGAAAGTGTCGAACAGAGCAGTGTCAGAAAGAAACAGGAGGGGGCTTCCCTGGTGGCGCAGTCGTTGAGAGCCCGCCTGCCGATGCAGGGAACATGGGTTCGTGCCCCGGTCCGGGAAGATCCCGCATGCCGCGCAGTGGCTGGGCCCGTGAGCCATGGCCGCTGAGCCTGGGTGTCCGGAGCCTGTGCTCCGCAATGGGAGAGGCCACAACGGTGAGAGGCCCGCGTACCACAAAAAAGAAAAAAGAAACAGGAGGACCTACATTAGATAGGATACTGGGGTCTCTAGGAGGAGATGGGCATTTACTTCTGCCCAAAGGATGAGAAGTAGCCTATCTTGCCAAGGCTGCATAGGCCACACTTCTGATGTCACTGGAAAAGTTGTACTCTGTCTTTTATCCCCTTCAGAGAGGCACTTGCGTGTGTCATCACGAAAGAAGGTGCAAATGTTTCTTGGCAAGGAACTATTTCCTTCCCTAGGTTCAGTATCCAAGACCTTTATATTGACCCAAGTACTGGTAAGATTTCCTGGTTATTTTCCAAGGAAAAGTATTTAACATTTATCAAATGCCTTATTTTTGCAAAACTCAATGAGAAGGAACAATTATTATTCTAATTTTTCCAATGAGAAAACGAAGTTCACAGATGTTAAGTAATTTGGCCAAGATCACACAACTACTAGTTGATAAACCGAAAATTTGAACCAGACTTATGACTCCAGAACCCAGGTTTCCTCAGCCTGCACTGCAGCCTCCAAAGGAACTGAGAACCTGCAAGATAAACTAGGATTACTTCACTCAGAAGGGATTATTGCGCCAATTCACTTGAAAACGTTCAGGAAGAACTTCTTGGGTAGCTCATCAAATAAGAAACCCTCAAACCCCCTGGGGAGAACAGTTGCCTCAGTTTTTATTTTATTTTATTTTATTTTTTGCGGTACGCGGGCCTTCTCACTGCTGTGGCCTCTCCCGTTGCGGAGCACACAGGCTCCAGACGCGCAGGCTCAGCGGCCATGGCTCACGGGCCCAGCCGCTCCGCGGCATGTGGGATCTTCCCGGACCGGGGCAGGAACCCGCGTCCCCTGCATCGGCAGGCGGACTCTCAACCACCGCGCCACCAGGGAAGCCCCTCAGTTTTCTCCATAGTGAAGTTCAAGGTCAAGCGGGATGTTGTGCAGAATGAAAGAGCACTGTGAATGAAATTCTTTATCAGCCCTTCTCCCCACTGCCTGCCGTCAACTGCCTGCCATTCCTGCAGGGAAAGAGGGCTTTGCTAAACCTACTCTGGCCCAAGCTTATCAGTTGCTGGTTGTCCCACCAGGATATAACAGACTCTCAGACAGTCATCACTCAGGGATGTGCCTTCCAGCCTAAGGGCCCTCAGTTTGGAATTTCTGTTTGTGGCAGATGGTGTTTTTGAAAGATGGCTGCCGCAACACTTCCCACGTTTGTGCGTTTCCGTAATGTGACCCATTTCGGTAGTGTGACTCCCCCATCAGGAGGTAGCAGTCTCTCTCGCTACCCCCTTGACTCTGGTCAGGCCCCGTGATTGCTTTGACCTATAGAGTAGAGCGGAATTGATGCTGTGCCAGTTCTGGGAATAGACTGATTAGCTTCTTCGTTCTCACTTCTGCTTCTTGGAAGCAGCCGCCTTGTAACAAGTACAGCTACGCTGAGATCATCATGTTGTGAGGAAGCTCAAGCTAGCCACAAGGAGAGGGTGTGGAGAGAGAGTAGTGCTGGCCAACTCCCAGTCGTTCTTACCAGCCCAGTTCAGGCACCGACACATGAGTGAAGGAGACATTCTAGCCCCAGCAGACACCAAATGTGGAAGACCCGAGACCCCATACTAGTAACCCCCAATCGAGCTGTCCCAGGCACCTCTGGGCATTCAAGTCAACCCAACTAAAGCTTCCAACTTTGTATAACCGAGGTGAGCCATCCCCACTGTGTCTCGTCTCATTTCTTTTTCTTTCTTTTTTTTTTTTTTGCGGTACGCGAGCCTCTCACTGTTGTGGCCTCTCCCGTTGCGGAGCACAGGCTCTGGATGCGCAGGCTCAGCGGCCATGGCTCACAGGCATAGCTGCTCCGCGACATGTGATATCTTCCCGGACCGGGGCACGAACCCGTGTCCCCTGCATCGGCAGGCGGACTCTCAACCACTGCGCCACCAGGGAAGCCCTCGTCTCAATTCTTGACCCACACAACTATGAGCATGATAAAGTAGCAGCCGTTTTTCCTCACTGAGTTTTGAGGTGCTTGGTTACAAAACAATAGATAATTGGGCCGCTGTTGCTCTCGTATTGTTTGCACGCATCTTGGGTCAGTCTAATGGATAAGAATCCCGGCAGGAAACGAGATTTCAGTGATGTCCTCATTGTGGCATCTCTGGAGAGTCAACTTTTATAAGCAAAAAGGGAGTCCTGCTATGTTACTTTTATCTCACAAGTGTGATAGATGGATTTAGACTCCTAAGTCCATAATTCAAGGCACCAATTGATTAATGTGTCAGAAAGAATGACATCTGCACAAACCATTCAATACAGCCTCACTGCAGTAGGAGTCCAGCGTTTCCACAGAGCTCCTATCAGCATGGGTTACCGCTTGTTCTAATTAAAAGCCCCCTAAAGGATTCTTTCAAGGGTAATCCACCAACACCCTTAATTGTAGCGCACAATTTACGCAGTATTATTGATTTTGTTTGATGCTGATGACTACGTGCTCACCTACTAGCTGGAAAGAGGCTCTCAAATGTCTATTACTGTTTATACCAGGTTAATAATGAAAATAGCTAACATTTACATGGTGCTTCCTTGTGTCATGTACCATGGTAAGCACTTTATGTATACTCATTCATTTAATCCATGCGGAAACCCTATGGGGTAGTTGCTATTGTCATCCTAACTTTATAGATGAGAAACTCATCCACAGAGACCTTAAGCCACATGCTCGGGGTTTTGGTGACTTGGTATAAAGTCCTCAAGCCAGAATTCAAATCCAGGCAATCTGGTTCCAACCACACTGAAGGCCCCCTCCACTCTTCGAAGAGTTTGTGATGGTCTTGTTGTCACAGCCGCACATGTATGAATCACTTGCTTGAGGATGCTGGTTCCATCCAGTGGCTGAGAATGAATCTGATGTTGAAAAGACTGCAGAAGTACATCACATGCCTCACTTCTCCCCACAGCATACCAAAGACACTTACCTTAGTCAAGACCTATGTCGATCTTCCTTACAGGGAAGACTTCTTGATGGCCTGAGACACTTTCCCAAAGTAGCTCACAGTGCTTCTAAATGCCACCCGGATTCCTCACTCTTTTTCCCCCCAAAGAACGAATCTCGTCTAAGACAAAATTTAATATTGCCGCCGTAACTGAGAGCTTCATGTAGCCTGAAAGTGAACTGTGGCTGGTTCTTGGAGGCTTCTGCATTACGCTTCTGTGGACAGTAACGCAGCCAGGACCCTTCTGAACTCTGGCCTTCATATGGCACAAGCCTTGGCATCTCATTACAAAGGCAGAAGCCTATCCCAGTGTGCAAACTATATTTTTCTTTGTCTTCTGTTTCTATTCATGGTTTGTTCTTGTTGGATTCCTATAGCTGTGCATGGGAGCAGTTAAGGGTAGAAACCAGTCTACTTTTCCCTAGAAAATACTTTACAATTTTCCTGCCTGTAATGGTAAACCCAACTCCACATACCCCAAATTTTATGCCAAAATTCCATTTTATTTGAACAAAAATTTCATCGGCCACATCAAGTTGTGCTTGCATGTGGGATCCTCCCGGACCGGGGCACGAACCCGTGTCCCCTGCATCGGCAGGCGGACTCCCAACCACTGCGCCACCAGGGAAGCACTATTGTGCATTTTTTAATGGAATGTTTTAAATATTGGATGTCCATGTCCTTAGAATGCATGCCTCAGGCTTTAACTCTGAATGATTGGAAGTTACTAAATCTTGCTGCCGTTCATTAAGAATTATATATCAAACAACTGTTGTACTCTAGGCAGTGTTCTGAGTATGACACATAGAGAAATAAATAAGACGTAGCCCCCTTATTTGGGGGGGGGGCTTACAGTTTGCAAGAGGAGACAGACAAATAATCTCCCCAAAATGGAATTAGGCCTTCTTAGTGCAGTAGTAGAAGCATGTACATGCTATATGGGAGTACAAAAGGGGGAGGGAGATAAAAGGAAGGAGAGTTTCATTAAATAGGTGACATTGAGAATGAGATAAGACTTCATACGCTGGGTAATATTGAACTAAGACTTGAAAGGTAAGTACTTATTATACGAGGTTGACGTATTACATACAGCTCTTGCCAACCTAAGGGACGTGATCCACTGGTGAGTCTCTGTCACTGGGCAGTGTGTCCAAGAAAATGGTTATTAGCAATAGAGTACCCGTTTGGGATTGATTCCTTTTGATTTATTTTTAAATTAAGGTAGATTCAAAGTTCCTCTAGTAGTAAGTTTACTCAATCGTTTGCATACTGCTAGGCTTTTTAGATACGAAAGAAAAGGGCTGGAGTTACAACTACCCTGCCAGGGTTTGTGCATTTCACTAGTGTTCCCATGAGGTTGGATCCCTCATGTAAATGGCATCTACCATGTGGCTGTGGTGGGGAAAAAAGACCTGGCAAACTGCTGCCATAACGCATACTGTACTGTCATTAATTTCGTAAGTATGTGGATGAGCGTATATAACGCCTTGTTACTATTTCATGTGAAATAACAATCGCCGTTATTAATAACAAAGCAACATGATACACACAATTTTTATATATTTTCTCCTACTAACTGGAATAGAATCAGTTCATTATGTGTTGATTTTTTTAAAAGAATCTAATTGCCAAGTTCTACCCCTGATTTTGTCTCCTCCAAATAAGGAAGTGAATGCTCAGAGTCTGAGATCTCCAACAGTAGATCTCCAACAGTAGATAACCTGCCGGGACACTGCCATCTTGCCCAAAGTGCCGCATTCTCCAGTAAACAGACCCTCCCTTCTCTGAGATCACTGCAGATGGCAGATCTCCAAAGGCAAGAAAAGGGCCAACTAAAAATAGACAGTTTTAGGAAAATGCTCTGGTTAATCAGATAACTGCTATCTGAAACAAGCAGATACCAAAGCATTTTAAAAGACAGAAACACTGTCATTCACAAGAGAAAGCTTAATGATCTTATTCATGTTGTATTTGTTAAAGTGGAACTTCAAAATCATCTATATCGGGCATTCAGTTATAAATGGAATTCGATTCCTACGGTGTTTTCCACTTGGTTACTTTAGCAATATGACTCACCAGAGTTTAGAAATTATATATAGTTAGTCATTCTTGGTGATTTATTCTAGATGAATAAATGTACTCTTTTTCCAACACAAAAGTTGAAGTAGTTTTATTTGTAATTTGTTCATATTTCCTTTATACTATTAATGGGGATCGTCCTGATAATTTAGAAATGCAAAATAAGTGGCAAATCAACAAGACTTGTCTACCGTCTGTGACAGCTACCGTGGCTCGCAGTATCTTTTCAGCGCACCACTTTTGATGTGTTCTGTTTATCCTACTTAAATATTTTAAAGGATGTAAATTGAACAAGTCATTAGATAAGCACTCCATGTCTAAAAATTATATTTCATATTAGAATTAAATATATACATACAGCAAAGACAACATATTTTATTAGAAAACATATTATCAAGAAAAAAGTACATTTAGGTCTTCCATTTCTGGCAATGGAGCACACTAGACAGCCTAAAGATTTCTCAGTACAAGCACTTAAAAATGATACATATATATAATACCACCGCTTGCACTCACCTTATGCTTTCAGGTAGGATGGAGTCGCTTATGTCAGACCAATGATTCTGCCAGGAACAGCTAGAAAAGCTAGATAACATATAAACATTGTCTGCTTAAAGGCATCACATGGTTGCTGAAGCAACAAGGAGAAAAAAAGTAATAAAATTTCTGAGGGAGGCCCATGAAGCGGTGATCTGACCTGCAGACAATTTTCCCTAAGGAAATGGGTTAATCTAATTCCTGGCTATGAACAAGAGTCCAGAAAACCAGTCTTTCATTTATTTATTTTAGTGCCCCGACCAGGAATCGAACCCGTGCCTGCTGCAGTGGAAGCGCAGAGCCTTAACCACTGGACCACCAGGGAAGTCCCCCCAATCCCCTTTCCCTGAGTAGACTTCTGAGTAGTAGAGAGCTGCTTCCGATAGACAGAGAAACCAGTAGACTTTCTGGCAGTTTTATACAGTTGGAGTGATATAATTGCAAGGCCTCCAACATGGCAATTTTCTGTTCAAAATAGCTGCAGAGGACGGGAGGATAAAAAGCCGAGCTGAAACCCTCAGAAAACTAGAACAAAGCTTTTGTCGGCTTCAGTAATGATGAGACAAGGACTGGAGCTCACGATACGCCAGGTGGAGGAGTTCCAGAATGTACATCCGGTTCTCAGTTGAAGATGGATGAGACAGAGGTAAACTGCAATGCAAAATAGAGCCTGCTCAGTCCCTTGTTGAACGAAAATGATCAGCTCCCACTCTATCTGCTTAACAAGGGAAAGAGGGAACTTTCTCTGGAGGAAGAGATAGTATTACCTGGAGCCTCTACAGTATTTTATATACAATGTCCAGCCTTCAGTTAAAAAATTCCAAGGCATGCCGAGGAAAAGGACTATATTGAGTCTGTTGAGTCCTGGAGGAAAAAATATACTATAAACAAACCCATAGCAGACAAGAATTTCAACATAATTATAGTATGGTAAAGAAAATAGAGGAAAAGGTGTGGAAAAACAATAGAGAATTTTAGCAGAGAATGGAAATATTTTTAAAAAACGGAAATCTTAAAAAAAGGAAAGTAAAATCTTTAAAATTAGAACTCAGTACATGAGCCTATGCCCAGACAATATACCAGTTTTTACCTACTAGCGTGGTTATAACAAAAACGACAGACGATAACAAGGGTTGCTGAGGATGGGAACAACTGGAGCGCTCACACAGTGCTGGTGGGATCTCAAGTGGCGCAGCCACTTGGGAACACGGTTAGCGGTTCTCAGAAAACGAAACAGACCCACATAAAACCCAGCAATTCCACTTCTAGTGATCTACCAGACAGAAATGAAATGAAAATGTATATCCCCACAAAGGCTTGTCCACAATAGTCATAGCAGCATTATTCACAATAGCCCAAAAGCGGAAACAACTAAGATGTCCGTGAACTGATGAGTGGAACACAAAATGTTGAGTATCCATGCCATGGAATGAAGCCAACCCTCAACACCCATGGGGGATGGGTTCCAGATTCTATAGTCTAGTGGATCCTCCGTATTTGCCGACTCCACATTTGTGCATTCAACCAACCACAGATCAAAAATGTTTTTGATTGTATGAAATGTCCAGAAAAGGCAAATTTATAGAGACAAAAAGGAGGATTAGTGGTTGCCGAGGGCTGGGGTGGAAATGGGGGTGATTGCTAACAGAAAAGAGGTTTCTTTTCAGAATGATGGAAATGTTCTAAAATTAGATGGTGGTTATGATTGCACAACTCTGTAGACATACTAAAATTCTTTGTATACTTAACAGAGGTGAATGTTATGCTGTATAAATTATATCTCAATAATGCAGTTAAAAATAAAGATAAAACCCAATAAAAATGATCAAATAATCCAGGAAAGTATGTTCTCAGAGTATCTTTTAATAGTTTGTTCGCTTGATTTACAACTGTGGAATATGTAAACATGTGGTATGTGGGTCTCCATTGGTATTAAGGACAGCGTGTCTGTCATTGTCGCTGGTGGGACCACACACAGATTACTAGGTTCACATTAGGAACCAAGCACCGAGAAGTGGGTGATTGGCCTGAGAACCGTGACAAGGAAAGAGAGGAAAATGCACAGGGTTTGGAAAGTTCTAATCATACTGATGGAAGCTGTGTTACACCTACTACCACGAAGGGCTTAGGGTTGCCTTTTCCTTAGGAGTTCTGCACAGCTGAGTGTATAGATTCCAAGCTCAGAACATACTACAATTAATCTACTTCCACATTTCCTCCAGAATGTTCCCATCACTATCCCTAATCTTCTCATAACCCAGGCTTTGACTTACTTTTTCAGTGAAGATCATAGACAAGTGTTACTCCAGCCATAGCTAGAATTAATGCTTTCTACGAAAATCTGATTTCTCTGTTTTCCTCCTAACTCGGAGAACTCAACAGCAGAGATTTGTCGTCCATTTTCTAAATCACTAACCCCCGTAAGTCTGTCCTAATCAATTCCATGGGTAAAATTAAAGAACAATATATTGAAAATAAACTTACTTGGTCATGATTTTGGTATAATTCAGCATCTTTACGAATCACCTAATACCTATACTAATATTACTACATGGTTCGAGTTGGGGAAAGTATTGCAGCTAAACAAAACGATGCCGTGGTTCTGAATATGGTCAGACCAGTCCAAACACTGTGGTCCCAGAAACGGAAAATCCTTCTATGCTTTACCATGCATTAATTAAAAGCTAAGTGCTCTTTCAGAGTTTTGCTTGGTGGCCCAGGGATCTAAGTGATTACCACCTGCATTTGGTGAGTCAGACTAAATGTTAAAAATGTCCCCGCAGGCAACGTCTGTTTCTCAGCTCTGCCCTTTTGTGGCTACAGAGTTGAGCCATCGGGAGACTCAACTCCCCAGGCTCCTACCCACCCTGTCAGCCCTCCTCTTCAAGGGATTATCCTTCACAGAGGTTGCCTCTGCTCTAAAAGGATACGCAGGGAAACCTGCAAACGCACAGGCCATGGAGAGATTCGCAGAGACTGGGGGTCACTGAGGCTGCGGGTAGGCGAGCTGATGGATTGTCTCCATTTCTCCCCCAAACTCCTTCTCCATCCTCCTCTATCTTGCTCTCCACCCAGGAGCCTGACTGCCATGGGCTGCACCAACAGCTGCCTTGCCCTCTTACTTCCAGTTAGATCTGGCCCAGAAATTGGCAAGACAGGGGAGGCCAGGAGGAGAGAGGGAATGGGGTATTTATTCCCGCAACAATTCCCAGTCAGGCTTCGGGGTGGGCAGTAGTGTGTTCCTCTCCCCAAGGCCACGGCCCCCCTCCAGGGCCCTTTTCTACAATGGCAGGTCTTGCTGGGTTGGTGACCACTCCCTTCCCTTGCTCCTTGCTTCTTCAGAGAGTAGTACAGGACTCTCTGCAGCTGCTACCCCCGGGATGCTTCACTACCCCTTGTTAGATTCTCTTAACGCTGCCCCCTCCTTTGCAAATACTCCTGCATAAAACTTTCTTCACTTACCCCTTTTGAGAATGCCATCCATTTCTTTCCAAGATCCAATGAGTTAATAGGAGTTACCATGGGTGAGTGGAACAGGGAAGAATTGATAAAGTGTTTAACATTTTATTTTATCCTGCTCTGTATTTGTTTTTTATATTTAAAAATGAGGGGACTGAAGGGAAAGGGGTGCACAAAAAATGAGTAGGTGTTACTTTGATAATTAAACACACACTCTCAAAAAAAATAAAAAGAAAACTAAGCTAAAATTAAATAAATAATATTATTCATAACAGAAAACACGTAGGATTTTTACCTATTTCTTGTCACTATGGGAAGAAGTTCAAAGATATATACAGTAGGTTTCTTCTAAATGATGTCAAGATTTGCCTATACGTGTGTGTCATTGTGTTATATTGATAAAAATCTGTTTTTTTAAGTCTCTAAAAAATGGAATTCATCACCGAGTATGGACTCATGAGCAAAAGGAAAACTTTAAAATAGCTGTTGAGGAACAAAGAATCACAACATTGCATTTAAATGACGTAATATCATACTATTTACTCTTAAAAAATTTACCTTGAAAAATTGAAAAAAATCCAGAAAGATGCATTTGCTAGGGTATTAGTGAAGCATTGATATTCAGGTGCAGCTAAATGAGATATCCTCCCCAAAACGATTTCTTTTTTTTTTTTAACATCTTTATTAGAGTATAATTGCTTTACAATGGTGTGTTAGTTTCTGCTGTATAACAAAGTGAATCAGCTATACATATACATATATCCCCATGTCTCCTCCCTCTTGCGTCTCCCTCCCACCCTCCTTATCCCACCCCTCTAGGTGGTCACAAAGCACCGAGCTGATCTCCCTGTGCTATAAAATATGTGTATATTTTGAAAGTGATATAGCATCACTTTCCCAAGCTAATGTTCTTCCTCACTCATAATAAATAGAAAACTAGATCTCTGTGTTTCATAGTGAATGCGTCTCAAAACACATGTTGAATGAAAAAAGCAAATTCCATAATGGCTTATTGTGCCATTTCTGAAAAACAAAATCCACAAACAACACTGTGTACTTTGTTTTGTTTTCCAGAAAACACCTATTTATTATTTATTATGAACCAGGCACTATGTTAAGCACTTGACAAATATTTACTCATTTATTTTTCAGAGCAGCCCTACCAGGGAGGCTCTAATATTACAGATGTCCTACAAATGAGGAAATGGAGGCCCAGAGAGGTTGAGTTACTTGCACAAGGTCACAAAGCTTGTAGAAGACACTGGGATCCAAATCAAGGTGGTTAGACACCATGGTCTCTGCTCCTAATGTCACGGCCTCCTGTGACTCTGAAGAAGCCAGATGTTGGCCCCAGGATTAGGAAATGCTGAAAAAGATGCTGCCCTGCTTACCTCACAGCTCTGTCTCTATCTCTAGACAAGCCATTGTTACTCTCCTCCTTTGTCCAGTCACAGATCTTCTAGGATAGATATTTGAATGTCTCCATCCCTTTGAGAAGAATACTGGACAGTTGGCAAACTCCTACCGTCCGGAAAAAATGTCATCCTTTCTGGATTCCCATTTATGTCCTCAGTAACTACGACTGGCTGTGGGCAACTGGATTTCTGTTCTCTTACCAAAGGGCTCTGCTGTGTTGGAAAGAACACTGAACTTGGAGTCAGAATATCTAAGGTTGGGTACTGGCTCCACCACTTAAGAGCTGGTGATGTTGGAAAAGTTACCTGGACTTAGGGACAAAGATAGCTGACTGAACACATCTTCCCCAAATCCCACTAAACTTCAGTAAAGAAGAAGAATCAATACTCTTTTTACACAGGGGAGAAAGCATTGTTCTTGTTTGTTTATTTGTTCATTTTAAGGAGGAGTCTTTCATTATCACTCACCAAACAAATGTTTAATGAGGGTGCAGCACCATTGGAAAAGGGGCTTTACACTATATTGGAGATAGGAGACCAATATATCTGAAATAAAGCAAACATTAAAGATGATGAGGGCTTCCCTGGTGGCGCAGTGGTTGGGAGTCCGCCTGCCGGTGCAGGAGACACGGGTTCGTGCCCCGGTCCGGGAGGATCCCACATGCCGCGGAGCGGCTGGGCCCGTGAGCCATGGCCGCTGAGCCTGCGCGTCCGGAGCCTGTGCTCCGCAACAGGAGAGGCCACAGCAGTGAGAGGCCTGCGTACCGCAAAAACAAACAAACAAACAAAAAAGATGATGATATTACCTTGCCTGATTGTATGGAAGAGAGTATGGTTGCTTTGAAATTTCAGAACAAGAGATCAGTGAGGACTGAAATGGTCAGAGAAAGTTTTGTGATGAAAAGGAATGTTTGCTAGGTCCTAAGGAACATGGGTAGCCTTACATGGACAGGGCAAGATATTTCTGGTGAAAGAAACGTGATAAGAACACAGCTTTGGGCTTCCCTGGTGGCACAGTGGTTGGGAGTCTGCCTGCCAATGCAGGGGACACGGGTTCGAGCCCTGGTCTGGGAGGATCCCACATGCCGCGGTGCGGCTAGGCCCATGAGCCACAACTACTGAGTCTGCGCGTCTGGAGCCTGTGCTCTGCAACAAGAGAGGCCGCGACAGTGAGAGGCCCGCGCACCGCGATGAAGAGTGGCCCCTGCTCGCCGCAACTGGAGAAAACCCTCACACAGAAACGGAGACCCAACACAGCCATAAATAAATAAATTTATAAAATAAAAACACAGCTTGCAGCTGGGTCGGTGAGGAGGTGAAACCAGTTCATCTTGGAGAGTCATACATCTTCTCTGCATCTCTACGACCTATATATCCACCCACCCACCATCCACCAGCACCTGGCAGTATACAGGTCTTGGCTAATGTTTTCCAAAATGTAACTCAAGACCGGGAATTGCATTGGGTGCTATACTACAGACCTTCTTGAAAACCAGGTAGTGGAATTTGGACCTGATTCTAAAGGAAATGACTAAATAAATGTCTTAACTGGGGATGGATGGTGTCCTGTAACTACAAAATGCTCTTTGGGGAAAGTCAGTCCATAACACACAACCACAAGACAGACCACGGACCAGGAGAGTCTCAAGTACGTGTCATTACAAAAGAAACTGGCTCTGGAAAGACCTTCCTTGGATCATATAAAGGAAGGAGCAAGAAGCCCAGTCTAGACAGTGGCCAGAAAAGCCAAAACAAAAATCGTCACACACTCGCACGTTAGTGTTGTAAAATCCTCAAATCAATATTCTCCGACCGGACTGAGCAGAAATGAGTTGCTGCCCATGTTCAGAGTTACCAAAACATTCACCTAATAGGAATCTTCTTTTGGAGAAAAGAACTGATTATTTTGACTTAAAAAAAAATCCTTATTTATTACCAACATATCTACATTTTTCTAATCATTTTGGTGCTGACCTTGTCGACCACAATATAGTTATACATCAGTTCCTTTAATGTGACCATTATAATACTGCTAACCTAATATAGAACTTATTCACAGAGACAGAAAACAGAATGGTGGTGATTGTTCAATGTGTAAAGTTTTGGAAGATGAAAAAGGTTCTGAAGACGGATGGCAACGGTGGTTGCACAGCAGTGTGAATGCACTTAAGCCACTGAGCTATATACTTTTAAATTGCTTAAAATGGTGACTTTTATGTTATGTACATTCTTAATTAAAATATACATTTAAAATTTTTTGGAAACTTAAGTCTCTTCCTTTGGAAACTGGAAAGGTCCTGCTCAGGCCATCCATAGAGTTTTAGCTTATTTTGAACGAATCCCATTTGCCCTTTGTTAAAACCCAGCAAGGCAGTGGCTCCCTGGGCAGTGCTGTGGCCACGCCCAGATTCTCCTCTCGCCCCTGGTGCTTTCGTCCACCTACTCTCTTATACCCTCCATCCAAGCTGACTATAGCACAGAGCTCAAGAAACTCTTTGTTTGAAAACCTCCATATTTTCTGCCCCCAAAACTGGGTCATTAGCTCTGCAAGCATTCTCTTGGACCTACCGTCCAACCTGCTTAAGCCTCTGTCTTAATTGCACTGAAGTCTGTTTCCTCCCTTCTTCAGACACTTGCCAAAGCCCTCACTTGCCTCTCGCCCTTGAAAACAAACCACAAAATAAAATTTAAAAAAAAGCCTGCTACACTTTATTCCCCTTGCGTTGAAATCTTACTACACCAAGTTAAAGTTCAAATCTTTGTGAGTTCATGGTTTCATTCAACAAATCTTACTGCATGTCTGCTAGTGGCAGGGATTGAGTTTAGCACTGAGCCTGTAAAAGCAATTAAGACACAATTTCAGTCCTTGTGAAGTCTGTGGTCCAGCGGAGGAAACGCATAAATGAACAGGAAATTACAACCAGAGTAAAAATGCAACCAGAGGAGTAAGCAGTGGGTAGGGTGAGGGGCACACAACCCAGCTGAAAAGATGGGAAGAAAGGTATTTTGGGAAGAGGGAACAGCATGGGGGTAGCCTAGAGGAGGCGGCTAAAACAGGGAGTGTAAGCAGGTAAGTATTCCTCAACATTCTAGCATCCGTGTGCAGAATGGGAAATGCAGGTTCTGGATAGAACTGCCTCTTTGGTTTCCCTGTGAAGTGAAAGAGATGAGGAGGGCCTCATCTGAAAGACTCCTCTGAATGAGGCCCTCACCTCATTCAGAGATGAGGGCCCCAAATTAATTTTTCCAGCTTTTCCTGTTCAAAATGTCAAAAGAACCTTAAACATCAGCATGAGAAAGGCCACACCTCATCTTTCTTTCTTTTTTTTTTTTTTTTTTCCCCACACCTCATCTTTTGAGCTTAACTCCTGGAAGATACTCTGCTTTCAGGATGATAGCAGATACTGGATGTCTTCTTTCTTTCCCTGTGATTTTCTTCTTTCCTTCACACTAGGTAGAACGACACTGAAAATAATATGCATTATGTGAAAGCAACCTGAACACTCAGAAGTATGATCCAAGGGTGAAGGGTGAAGAGTCACAATTAATGATAGGATACGTTGCCCAGTGGAAGGAGCAGAGTCTGAAATCTCGGGTGTAGCCTCTCTTCTCTGACGTCTGTGACCTGAAGTAAATTTGACAACCTCTCTGCAGTGCACCTTGTCATTTTTCCCTATCTTGCACTCTATTCTTTTTTTTTTAAAAAATTTTTTTTTGTGTGTGTGTGGTACTTGGGCCTCTCCCATTGCGGAGCACAGGATATGGATGCGCAGGCCCAGTGGTCATGGCTCATGCGCCTACCCGCTCCGCGGCATGTGGGATCTTCCCGGACCGGGGCATGAACCCATGTCCCCTGCAACGGCAGGCGGACTCTCAACCGCTGCGCCACCAGGGAAGCCCTTGCACTCTATTCTTAAGGAAACGTTCATCTCTGACTACACACACACACACACACACACACACACGCACACACACACACAGATATATATACAGGTAGCTGTTGCAAATGTGGAGGTACGTTAAAAAACTTTTTTAACATAAATGGTCATTGTCTAGGTAATCAGTATACTGTCCTTTTAATTTTCCTGAATGTTTGCAAACTTTGATAATGCAAAATTTGGAAACATTTAATCTTCTAGCCAACCTTTACTCTGTGATCTGTGGCCTTCCCTTGGTTCAAGGCTCCCTTTCGGGTCCTGGGTATTTTCACACCCCCTCTTCCTCCCACGTGACCATCTGCTCGGAAATGGACAGCCGCCCATTTCCATGTTGCCTTCACTGTCAACGTGTTTATGCTACCTTCTTACCCTTCCAAAGAGCATTCACGGTTTATCTCCCACCGTGGCGGAAAGGTTTTGTGACTTCCTTCATGGATTTCAGGATGAGCACGTAAGAGAGGAAGGGGGCGTGGCGAGGGGGATGTCTTCCCGGAGCCCAGAAAGCATATCACAGAGGCCAGGTCCACCTGTCTACACCCAGGTTGGCACAGCAGTGTCCCTGCTTAAGCCACGTGTCTCGAAGTGGGTTCTGCTTTAAACTGGCTGCTGTTCTGAGCTCTGTCCCCTCTCTGCACCACCCACTGCTCCTTTGGGAAGTTAGGCCATTGCACCAGCTGGGGACGGGGCTGACCCTCCTGGGCTGCATACTAAGCACGTGGATTCCTGCACCCCACGCCCTGGTGCACATGGTCTGCGAGGCCAGAAACACCGGACTGGGTGACCTCCAGCACTCCCTTGACCCATAATACACCGTAAGTTCATGACAAAGCAGAGTGGGTTGTGTCCTCATAGGAGCATCTTTCCCTCTTCTCCCCCCACCCCACTCCCTCATCCCCAGTTCATTATTCACAGTGTGGACGCAATCCCGATCCTATCATCCCAAAGCAATGGCTCTCCTGGCCCCCGCTGATGTGTGAGCCTAAAGCAAGGAAGTTCAGAAGAAAAGTAGAATCAAGGCAGAGAGTCTAAAATCCAGAAGCATTTTTTTTTTCTTTTTTGGTCATCCTTGAAAATAAAACAAAATTCCTCATCTCTCTCTCTCATGACATTAAAATATACTTTATAAGCCAAACTGCCTTAACTATGGTTTAAGAGGTATTTTCCTTTGTTCACAACTCTCTTTTTTATGTAATTTTTGAGACAAGCTTTGTCAAAGCACATTTCAGTCTAAAAATATAAATACTTTCCTTTAGGAAGTCACCGCTCCCTTCCCCTCACATGTTTGAGGAAATACTGCAGATCTAGTCATGATTCTTTTTTTAAAAAAAAAGGAAACCCAACCACAAAACAAATCCCTTTCCAGCATTTTCATGGGAGCCTATAACAGTTGAAGCCAAAATGATGGGAGATGGGTGCCGGCCTCTTTCCCCTCCAGGTCAACCGCCCCCCCTTCCGTTTTCTTTGGGCTGAATGTTAAATAAATCTAAATGAGAGACAACAAAGGTCCTTTTCATTCTGGGGACAAAGGAAAATGCAGGATTTAGACCTGGAGTTTTTGTCTCTTCCATCGGCTGAATGAGCTACAGGAATCTGTGTAATAATCCTTTGCAATGATCCTTCTTCAGAGCAGATGTAAACGCTGGGCACCATCTGACCAGCTCCAGCTCTGACCCCTCTTTCTTCCCTGACTGTTCCCCTGCCCTGACTTGTCTGGATTATGTGATTATCATGAGACCAGCCCCCTGGGGAATCTTTGAAGACACCCTGACTGCCTTCTCTTTGCTTCAGCACATTTCCAAGAAAGGACACAAGCAATTTAGAAAAGCTTTCTTTCCAACTGAGTGATGCTTGGGCCCCAGGTCCACACACCTTGCTCTGACGGAGGCGTTAAGTCAGTACAACGAGAGGTTCCAAGGGGCCAGCTCACCATTAGCAGTGGAGGCAAGTCTGCTGAAAGAAAATGCGTATCAGCTATCAGAGAGTTTTATATTCAACTGGAGGAGACAATTATCAATAAGAATGACAGTTAAAAGAATATGAGTGCCATGAACTGCTAAAATCTGGGATATCACCCGAAAGGGTGTTCAGTTTGAGGTGAGTGTTTGGGGAAGGCTTTATGCAAAATAAACAAAGCAGAGGAGCAGCTAATGCTGTGGGCTCCTCAGGAGCTTGGGTTTGGCACTTACGAGCTGTGGGAACCAGCGAAAAATACTTAACCTATTTCTACCTTAGTTTCTTCATCTGTAAAATGGAGATAATAAAGTGCTTTTCTCAGAAGATTGTAATAAGTAATGCACACACATATTTATACTATCTATGTATATATATTTATGTTTAAATCTATTTTCCTACTAGAATGTAAGCTCCATGACCACAGGGAATACTGATCATTTGTTGCTTGGGTGACTGTACCGTGTCAACTTAGCTAGGCTGGAATGGCTTTCCCAACATCCTCTTCCCCGCATATTTCTGGGGTGGGTTTGACCACAAGAGAAATTTGCATGATATTTGGAAGTCAAAATGAATCCTCTGCCATATTTTCAGGCTCTGAAGGTCAGGCGCAGGGCCCAGGCGTCAAGTCAGCTCACACGTGTTGTCACTGGCACGCCTGGTGCGGGGGGCAGTAGCCAGCCTCGTGCTTGTCCATTTCCCCACAGACGTCTCTGCTCACCTTCTCTGAGTCCCGGGCCAGGCACGGCTCCGTGGTGAAGACCACCGGCTTCTCCAGCAGGTTACCTGGGCTAGCAGGGCTGCGCGCAGTAGAGCTACAGAGATTCTGGTTTGTTCTCGTGGGTCACGATCCACCTGTGCTGATCCCATTTCCTGTCTAGCTTTCCTGACTCACTGTTGGTAACCTAGGTTACCTAGGTAACCTGTGAAGACCTCAGGCTCATCACTAGATGCAGAGGCAACAGCCTTGCATGGATTCTCTCCAGCAGCTTGGGGAAGCTCTAATTCCTAAAACAAATCCATGATTCTGCATTACTTACAGGGATCCTGCTTCTCTAACTGAATCCAGATTATGTGGAAATTAGTACCAGAAATGGTTCCAGAGAATGTGTTCTCAGATCCAGTTCTAGGCTATCTGAAATTAATCCTCTGATCTGATTCAATTTAAAGGTATTAATGATCCAGAATTATTAATAATAACCAATAATGGTAGTCCATGAGATGCAGTGGCAAAAATTACTTTAATTATTACCGGCAATCAAATGTCCATAGAAAGCAAGACTTCGGGTGACTAAGTAGTTTCTTCAATAAAAATCACTTTATAGACAATGAAGAAGTTGGGGAAAGAAAATGATGAGCTCAGGGCTTTAAATCCCCAGCTGAATGTCTGGGTAAAGGATGAGAAATATTCCTTGATTGCCCTAAAAACAACTCACTTTTTTCTGTAGTTGCAAGGCCAAGATTTCTGGAAACCAAGCCCAAAGTCCAATTCAATTGAATTCCCAATCTTATCTCTTTTGCTAAAGTTAAGGCAATGATTGGAAAGGAGTGGGACCCTAAAATTTGAGAAGGAGTCATATAGGCATAGTCAGTATGGCTGGGGACCTTGAGTTCCCAGATTCTGTCAAGTCTTCCATGCCAGTAGAAGAAATTCTTTCTCCCATGTCTAAGGAAGTGATTGTCCTTATGCCAGAAGATCATGCAGTGGTCTCTTCCAAGGCCTTACAAAAGACTGGTGACCCTCTGCAGGGTGAACTCATTGATTCTAGACCAGACTCAAATTCCAGCAAGTCCCAACAGATACAAAATATGACCTATGAGGTTACAATGCACACCAGACAAACTGCAAGATTTTACCAATTTATATCAATAAAAATTGGGGGGACATGTGTGGGAATCCAATAAGGGTGTTGGATCATAGCGGAAGGAGTACAATATTGAACTGGATGGAATTTTTTAATAACAATACATTAAAATGTGTGTTATGTTATATAGATTAAAACAGAGATCCAAGTGTTCTTGATTCAGTGTGTTAGCTCAAGTGGCTGGGAGTGACCCTGACGGTTCCCTTATCTGATTGACGACTGCCTGGACCCAAAGGTAATGACACTAAAACTTTAAAGAAATAGCAAACAGAAGCTTCTGGTACAGAATGAATGGAAGATGGGAAAAAGTAATACCAGTTTCAGACACATTTAGTCTTTAAGCACGAATGAAAAGAAACGGGTATCATCTTAACCATGTCTAAGAGATTCAACCCTTGTGAAGTTAGTCTCTGCTTTTCACACTAATTCCAAGTCTGAACATCATGGATCATTTTTGCCAAGGCTGGTGTACCATTTGCAATTTGCAAATATTCTTGCGAGCTAAAGTCTGGGAGATGTGGTTAATTTTAATGAGAGATTCTAATTAAACAATTTAGCCATTAAAGCACAAAACCCTTCCTCTCTTTTCTGTTGTCCTTTCTGTCATGGAGTTAGTCCTTTTGTTGAGTCCAGTGAGCATTCTCCCAGCCCTAAGAGCTACGGATTCCACCGGTACTGTGACTTTCAGTTATGACCCCAAATTTCCTCTCTGTGTGTTAGGGAAATGTGAACTTCTTCATGTCTTTGTTGGCTTTAATTAATATGTCTGGGCCAGAATCCAACAGACCGCATGAGCCAACTCTAAACAAGGAGGAAAATAGAGGAGCCTGAATTCGGTGCCAGCTCTGGGGGCTTCAGCACTCTCCCGGCTCCTGTCCCCAGAAACACTCCAGTCCTCATCAGTTTCAGCAGAAAAAGCCCTCATGGGTCTAAGGAATAAAGAAAAAACAAAAACGGGTTTGGTCGTTCTGTAAAGATGAGCATTATGCAAGGGCAAACATAAAGAATTCTGCTCACCAGAATTTTTTTTTTTTTTTTTTTGCGGTACGCGGGCCTCTCACTGCTGTGGCCTCTCCCGTTGTGGAGCACAGGCTCCGGACGCGCAGGCTCAGCGGCCATGGCTCACGGGCCCAGCCGCTCCACGGCATGTGAGATCCTCCCGGACCGTGGCACGAACATGTGTCCCCTGCATCGACAGGCGGACTCTCAACCACTGCGCCACCAGGGAAGCCCGAGGATGTGATTTAAAGAAACAAAAGCAATTTTGCTGTACAATCAGAAGATCTTGATTTCACATCCGATTTCTCCGTTCCAGAGAAACTCTTACCAAAAGTCAGCTTTAATGCAATGCATATCAGATGCATTTCAAGGAATCCAGGGCTTGGCTAACTTGTTCCCAAACTTTAGTTTGTTTTTTAAGTTTTTTTTTTTTTTAATTTCCCAATCCACTTCAAATTCCAAATATTTATGGTTCCCTGAGAGTGGGCCACTGTACTTTGCAGCATTGCAAACTTGAGGCAGCATTTTTCCCTGCCAGGATTCTAGAGGGAGACAAAAGAATGATATAGAATTCACTGTGGGTGCGTTTGGTCTAAAGAAGTGACGTTCCTTCCGTGTTGGGGGAATGGTATCCGGGAGCCACGGGGCATCCAGGACCAGAGACGCCTCAAAACCTCAGGAAAGTACAGCCGCCCAGCCCTCAGCTCCACGCAGCCCCTGCACCCCTCTGCTCACCCCTCATTCTTGACCAGGTCAGTGAGGAAAGTACTAGCATTTCTCAAATCAGATTTCCTCATGCTCACTAATTAACAACAGCAAGACATAATGCGACCAAGTGCATATTGTATGTGTAAAAACTAAATAAGAATACCCTAAAAATGAGAAATGCATAAGAAACAAACACTCACAAAGCCACGGAATAACCCAGGAAATTGACATCCTATCCCTAGGCCTAGTAATTTTCAAACCTACTTCCCTCAAGAGACCATTTGTAAGGCTCGAATGATCGTTATTTTATCAATCTATCCATCAGGTATTATACATTGAACATACCCCACAGTGTGTAAGGCACTATGAAATGATTACCTGAATTTAAAGTACTACATGCATTTCTTTCAAATGCATGGGATTATCTCATTATTTCAGAATAAAAATTCTAATTACAAAAAAATTCTGAATTTCAAGATTTTATAGAAACTGTGGCCTTGTAAACAATGAGTGAACCCTCACAGCCAAAATTCCTTAGGAAGATAATGGTTCACTAATCCCTCCTGGCTGGCATAATACCTTGGGTTTGGCTCATTGAACCAAAAAGATAATTTCAGCTGTGCACCATTTACTGGACAGGTCTTTTGAGCAAGTAAACCTTTGATAAGGAGTAATTGGGAGGACTCCTCCCATAGCACCCCTGTGCTACTTTGTACCTATATTGTATCTGTGTGTATGTGTGAGTGTGTGTGTATTATACACACACACACACAGGCATACTTCAGAGATACTGTGGGTTCGATTCCAGACCACTGCAGTAAAGTGAATATTGCAATAAAACAGGTCACACAAATTCTTTTGGTTTCCAAGTACATATAAAAGTTATGTTTACACTACGTTCCAGTCTATTAATTGTGCAGTGGCATTATGTCTAAAAAAAACAATGCACTCCCTTAACTAAAGAATACTGTATAGCTAAAAAGTGCCAACTATCATCTGAGCCTTTAAAGGCATAATCTTTTTGCAGTAGCAACATCAAAGATCACCGATCACAGATTACAATAACAAATATTAATAATGAAACATTTGAAATATTTCGAGAATTACCAAAACGTGACACAGGGACATGACGTGAGCAAATGCTGTTGGGAAAATGGTGCCAATAGACTTGCTTAGTGAGGGGTTGCCACAAACCTTCAATTGTAAAAAAAGGAAAAAAAAACAATATCTGCAAAGCACAATAAAATGAGATACACTTGTCTATCCCCTATCCTGCGCTTAACTAAAATTAATCCATAGTGCCTAAATATATGCTCAATGAAAACAGTCTACTGACCCTCTTCTCAGAAGAAATGACTGCAGGACACAACGGGGTCAGTCAGCATCTGAGCCTTTGTTTGTTTTGGGTTTTTTTTAACATCTTTATTGGAGTAAAATCGCTTTACAATGGTGTGTTAGTTTCTGCTTTACAACACAGTGAATCAGCTATACATAAACATATATTCCCATATCTCCTTCCTCTTGCGTCTGCCTCCCTCCCTCCCTATCCCACCCCTCTAGGTGGTCACAAAGCACCGAGCTGATCTCCCTGTGCTATGCGGCTGCTTCCCACTAGCTATCTACCTTACATTTGGTAGTGTATACATGTCCATGCCACTCTCTCACGTCGTCCCAGCTTACCCCTCCCATTCTCCGTGTCCTCAAGTCCATTCTCTACATCTGTGTCTTTATTCCTGTCCTGCCCCTAGGTTTTTCAGAACCTTTTTCTTTTTTGTTTAGATTCCATACATATGTGTTAGCACACGGTATTTGTTTTTCTCTTTCTGACTTACTTCACTCTGTATGACAGAGTCTAAGTCTATCCACCTCACTACAAATAACTCAATTTCAGTTCTTTTTATGGCTGAGTAATATTCCATTGTATATATGTGCCACATCTTCTTTATCCACTCATCTGTCGATGGACACTTAGGTGGCTTCCATGTCCTGGCTATTGTAAATAGTGCTGCAATGAATATTGTGGTACCTGACTCTTTTTGAATTATGGTTTTCTCAGGATATATGCCCAGTAGTGGGATTGCTGGGTCCTATGGTAGTTCTATTTTTAGTTTTTTAAGGAACCTCCATACTGCTCTCCATAGTGACTGTATCAATTTACATTCCCACCAACAGTGCAACAGGGTTCCCTTTTCAACACACCCTCTCCAGAATTTATTGTTTGTAGATTTTTTGATGATGAGCCTTCGTTTTAATGCCTAGAAGAATCTGCATTTACACAGTCAATTTCCTCCTATTCCGGAGGGAAACTTTTGAATTCTCCTTTGTTGAATCCTGGCATAAAAGGGGCCGGAGGTTAATGGACTTGAGAATCCAAGGCTCGGTAATATAAGAACTGTACATTCCATTGTCACTTAAGCTTCTACACGTTATCAGACTAAATAAAAGCAGCAAAGCCTCACTCATCTACCATCCAACTATATGGCAAGCGCATAAGTGGGAATCGGGAAAGCAGAAGAGGGGCCTCGTGATGGGATGGAGATTTCAGGCACTGGAAAGACAGTGCTTGGGTTAAAGACAGAAGGACAGAGAGAAAGATGGACAGACAGTATTGCGTAGCCATTCCTGTTAACCTGCAAAGCAGGCAGCCCACATTTTGTAGAGTATATTGGAGGGAAGCAGTCTTCTAAAGAAATCAATTAATAAAACTTGTATGCTTCAAGGCCTTGATTTGAACAAATACATAGAGCTGTGATTAGTGATACGAGCCTTAAAGAAAAAGGAAGAATTTGCTGCAGAAAAGAAGAGCCAGCAGCCCAGGGACAGCGCAAAAATGTCAGGCGCTCTGGGCGGCTGGGACGTGGACCATGCCCTTAGCTAGGGCCGAATTGTTCTTAGCTGATCCCTAATTACAAGGAATAGGAAATCAATATCAATACCCAGAATTGTTTATATCCCTGTCCAAATAAGCTATGATATTGTCTCATTATGTTCAAGCTTTCTCAACAAGTTCAAAGACAGTCAACTTTTAGAATATTGGCTTACTTCTGTGTGCACTGTATGCAATATAATTTCAAGAGAAGCCCCTCGGTCTGTTATCAAGACTGTAAGGCTAAATCCTACACTTACAGCAAACTTGGAGCTCTGGCTTTCCAACTCACAGAAGTAGAAGTGAAAGAGGGTTTACACAAACATAAACGCTAACATCAGCGAGAAGTGACAGATAGTAACAATAAAGAGAAAGAAAACAGGTAAACGCTAAACTGCCAACCCAAGTATCAGAGAGTGCAACAACACTTCAAACCCCGTCACGCGTCTTTGTGACAGACAGTTAACGGCCTAAGTCTACCAAAAAAGTACAATTGGAATTAGTATATTTGATTTTTTTTTTTTTTTTTACAAACCCTTGTGTCGAGGGCTGACTTTCAACAGATCGCAGCAAGGGAGCTGCTCTGCTACGTACGAAACCCCGACCCAGAAGCAGGTCGTCTACGAATGGTTTAGCACCAGGTTCCCCACGAACGTGTGGTGCGTGATGGGCGAGGGGGCGGAGTATATTTGATTGTTAAATGTCAAAAAGTAAGCAAGGAAGTTTGGAAATGTTTTGTGCAAAGGGGTTATAGAAAAACAGAAACTTGGCTACCTAGAGCAAGTGGTCAAGAGATGTGGACAAGTTGAGATCTACCCTGTGTTAAATAATGTCTCCCTGAAATGGGTATCACCCAGAATCTGTACACGTGACCTTATTTTGCAAGAGGGTATTCACAGATGTACCCAGGTTAAGATGAGATCCTGCTGGATGAGGGCGGGTCAATGACTGCCATCCTTATGAAAAGGGCGGCATTTGGAAACAAAGGCTTGGAGGAGAGAAGACCGCATGAAGACAAAGGTTGAGATTGGAGTTATGTTGTCCCAAGCCAAGGAGCCCCGAGAATTGCCAGCAACCAGCGGAAGCTCGGGCGGCGAGGCAGGATTCTCCCTTAGAGCCTTCAGAGAGGGCATGACCCTGCCAACACCTTGATCACACAGTTGTAGCTTCCAGAGCTATGGAAGAATACATTTCTGTTGTTTGAAGCCACCCAGTTTGTGGCACTTCGTTTTGGCAGCCCCAGGAAACTGCAACAGGTTCCTATTCTCCCTGGTTCATGCCATTAATTGAGACCGTTGCTTTTGAAATACATAAATGTCATTTGTTGAGTGATTACCATTTTCCAGACACCATTCGAAGCATCTTGCCCCTGGTCCTTACAATAAACCTCTAAAGCGGATGTGGTTGTTATAATGTAAGAAAATTTTGTGTATTTTGAAGCTCTGTTGTTACAGATGAGAAAATGAGGTAGAAAAAGCATCAGAGGACTTGCTCAAGTCCACTCAGCTAGTGAATGTTGAAATAAGAAATTGCACTCAGGCAGACTGGTTCCAAAATCATGCTCTACCACCCATAGGACACACTTTGGAGGCTAAACCATCCAAACCAATTGTTTTCATAGAGTAAATGGTCCAGATAATTCACTCAGCTTCACTGTGGTGAATTCAGGTCAAACGTTGGCAAAATGAAACATAGTGAATTTTCTCATTTGGTGATCTCTGCCACCCATCTTCTGCTCTATCAGTATGGTGCTTGCCAATGATACACTGACCATGCCATGCTATGCACTGGTGCCTTTGCAATACTTAGTCCTATTTCCTGGAATGTTCTTCCTGGCTTTGGCATATTTTAAATCGCGTCTTATATTTCAAGTCATAGCTCGCGTGCAACAATAAATGAATATGCATCTAACAACAGAGCTTCAAAATACACAAAGCAAAAACGGATAGAACTTAAAGCCTACTTGAACAGATGTGTAATTTTCATTGGAGACTTTAACACTCGTTAAAAGGGGAAGTGGGGCAAAAGAGGTGTTCCCTCCGCGCGTGATTCAGGAATGCCAGAACATCGTATTCTCTTTTCCTCATGTCCTCCATATATATTACTCCTGGTTCGCTGGTACCTGAAATTCCATAACTTATTGCTTTGGCTTAAAGCCAGGAGAAGGGAAGGGACATAAACTTCTTCTTTTCTAGAGCTATGTGCCATGTACATTCTTACTTATTCCCCACATCAATCTTACACACTGCACTCTTTTATAAAAGAAGGAACTGAGGCTCAGAGAAGTTAAGTAATTTTTTCAGGGTCACAAAGCAAGTAAATAGAAGAGATTATAACTGAGCCCGAGGTGGGTGAACTCTAAAATCTACTACTCTAGGCTAACATTTATGTTGGCCTAGCGCTGCATTGTCTCTGTCTTATTTAATATTTACGCTCAGAGTAAATAAGTTTATCAGGGCAAGACCATCATAAATATTTTCAAATCCCCATCGCAATAGGAGAGCAACATTTAAACAACGCTCCGACAATATTTTCAATAAAATTAGGTAACACGGTTTACTCTGCTCTGGTGGTCTGGGTAGGACGAAACCACCACTATCCACGAAACCTACTCACAATCTTTATAGGTTAGGAAATGTGTGAGGATCTAAGGGAAGATGAGAGGGAGTTCTGATGGTTTAGGAGCCGGTGGTGTGCTCGTAAGTTAGCTCTCAAAAACATTTAAAAACCACCAAAACAAATAAACAACAAAACTCAGAAACCAACTTGACCTGTAGTGTTTGCTGATCTTCAGGGTATAAATACTCCACCATAGTTAATGTCACTGGCTGCAGATCTGGGGAGAGCTGACACAGTCAAGTCTGGCAAGAATCTCAGCTTTAGAATGAGCCTTAGAGCCACTGCTGAGAGCCTTAGAACACAGACCTTGCAACAAAAGCTCACCCTCCCGAGAGAGGACCCTTCAAGGACCCCAGAAATACTCCATAAAAACTCTCTCTTAGGGACTTCCCTGGTGGCTCAGTGGTTAAGAATCTGCCTGCCAATGCAGGGGACACGGGTTCGAGCCCTGGTCCCGGAAGATCCCACATGTCACGGAGCAACTAAGCCCGTGCGCCACAACTACTGAGCCTGCGCTCTAGAGCCCGCGAGCCACAACTACTGAGCCCACGTGCCTAGAGCCCGTGCTCCGCAACAAGAGAAGCCACCGCAATGAGAAGCCCGTGCACCACAAAGAAGAGTAGCTGCCGCTCACCACAACTAGAGAAAGCCTGCGTGCAACAACGAAGACCCAATGCAGCCAAATATAAATGAATTAATTAATTTTAAACCCCCCCCAAAACAAAAAACCCCAAAAACTCTATCCTAGGAGGAAAAACTCTCTCCTACCTTGAGTAAAAATCTTCTAGTAGTAGAATGAATTGATCAGGTCCGAGCACTGGATATAAAGAAGATACAAAGGAATAAGATCTTATAACTGTGGAGGTGAATCCATGGAATGAAGTACTTTGAAGTGACAATAGGGAGGGAGCCTTCAAGACAGACGGCACCTTGGTCTAGCCCCTACTCCCTGCATGACAATATTGCTTTCAAATTATAAGAAAACCCATCTTATATAAGTATAAACATTAGAAAAGGAATGTAAATCAAATATGAAGGTATTTTAAGGAAAATGAGAAAAAATGAACTAAATACTGCATTGGCAGATAAAGAGGCATACCAGAAAAACATGGCCACAAAGCAGATTGAGAAATGTTTCCTAATGGAAAATGAACTAACAATTATTTTAAAAACTGTAATAAGTTACAGAAACATGACATAAATATGACATATGAAAGTTCAAAAATAAGACAGTACCACAAGAAGGATGTGTCAAATAAGAGTCGAGCGAGCTCAGGAAAAAATTAAAACATAATATTTTATGAACTAAGCCTAAGCTAGAAGTTACACAAGAAAAATTAGACGTCACAGAAAGCATAACAAGGGAGATTGAGGTTATAAAGGAGGAAATTAAACAGAAATGAAGAAAAAGATTGTTTATAAAGGTAGATGTAGAAAATAGGCAAAGAAAAATCCAACAGTGTACAACTGGAGTTCCTGAAGAAGGAAACTAAATCAATAGATCAGAGCAAATACTAACTTAAGAAATCTGTGATGAGATAAAAAGACACTTGAGTCTATATATTGAATGGGGTCAGTATGTACCTGGGAAACTCAACCAGAATCATGCACAGTGAGATACATTCTAATTAAGCTACTGGAATTGAAAGATAAATTCATTTCGGTCTCCAGACACAACCCACCACCACCAAATATCAATTTTTTGATGGAAAAGAGGACAAATTTGCAATGAAACTCTGTTCATACAAAAACCTGCACAAGAATGTTCATAAAGACTTCATTCACAGTAGTCAAAACCGGAAACAACTAAATGCCCTTCAACAGTGAGTGGTTAAACAACCAAGTACATCTGTACCATGGAAATCTACTCAAGGATAAAAAGATATGAACTATCGATACAGGCAATAGCTTGGATGAGTTTCCAGAGAATTTCCGGAGAATTATTGTGAGTGAGAAATGCCAGTCCCCAGTGGTTACAAATTCTATGGCTTCATTTATATAACATTCTTGAAATGACAAAATTATAGAAATGAAGAACAGATTAGTTGTTGCCAGAGTTAGGAACCACATGGTGGGTAGGAGGTAGACAAGGTTATAAAAAGTCAACATGAGGAACCCTTGTGGATATGTGTCTTGAGTGTGGTGGTGAAGATACGAGAAAATTGCATAGAACTGAATACACACACACATATATATGCAAAACACAGTTAAAACTGGGGAAATCTGAATGAGATTGGTAGATTGAACCAATGTCAAAATCCTGGTGTGACATTGTACTCTAGCTTTATAAGATGTTACCTTTGGGGACACTGGTAAAGGGTACACAAGATCTTCCTGTATTATTTCTTACAAATGCATGTGAATCTATAATGATCTCAAAATAAAAAGTTTAATTTAAAAAGTGCACTGCTCTGAGCTAACCAATGTTTCAAAATCAGTCAACATAGAGGAAATTTCGATGACGAGGATGATGGTAGTCATGGTGATAGTGGTGATTATGATACTAATTACCATTTACTGAGCTGTCAGTGCAGGTTCCAAGAGAACTGAGGCTTCCCCTTAGTCGCCACTGCACCCCAAAGACTAGCACAGTATTGAATAAATATTCATTGAATAGCTGGTATTGAGCAAATACTGGTGGAATAAATGAACAATTCTGCAAGATACCTATTATTATTCTCATGCTTCAGATAAGAAAGCTGGGACTTAAAAAGGTTAAGTAATACCCAAGCGTCACACAACTTATAAAGAGAAATGTTAGGATAGGCTGAACACAAAGTCTGCTATTAATAACGACGTCAGTCTCCCAAAACGCTAGGGTAAGTTCCAATAAACCAACATGAATGCTCTTCATTTTGGTGTCACCGCTTTAACTGCCTAGCATCTCTCTGCTGAATCTCATGACTATTCTTATTTATAGTGATGCATCCTCAGCCCTCCTCCCTGTCTTCTTGTTCTCTGAGCATCCTTGTGAGAGATTATTATTAGTGCCACTGCGTGTGAAGGGAAAAGGAGACTAGTTTACGTGTGTTCAGAAAATCTACCGATGACTAGAGCATTTTTTAAAGCATGTTAGATACTTTAGGAATTTCCACTAATTTCTGAGAATACACTTAGGAATCACCTTATGAATTTATCTTATTCCAATTTAAGCTGCCCACATAAAAATCTGCGAATGGATCCACTGTCAAGCATGAGAAATAGTCTGAAAATAATAGGTCTGGCTGCTTCGGGGAAAGACTATTTAGGAAACAAACTCCCCTGATGTAAAGAATAAACACTGGAAGTAAATTCTCCAAGATGTGCAAAGTCTTTATCATTAGGTAATGAGATTACGAGTTATTTTTGTTTTTCTGCATTTTTCAAGTCTTCTGCTCTGCATGTATATTACTCTTAAAAACAATATAGTAAAAATAAGAAAATGAGTAGTCTAGGTAAAAGTTTTACAAATTTTTTAATTTAAAAAAAAAGATATTCTGGTATAAACCTATCTTAGCCCAGGTTGTCTAGAAATCAGAATGAAGGACAATGCACTTGTGCTAACACTTCATCGGGGAGAGTGATCACGGGAAGGAGAGAGAACAAATATTATAAGAACAGTACTGAGCCGTTCAGAAGCACAGCTGATTCTCCATCTTATCGGAGGTCTTCAGAGGGGCTGAATAAACTAACAGATGTCTTGAAACAGTCCATGGGGGGAGGAAGAGAGAAGAATTTGTTCATCACTGCCATCTCTCACCTGCCAAAGTTTACCCTGCAGGATGTTAAGTCCTCATCTCCTGGGGGAGTCGGTATCTCCAAGCAACCAGTGGGAAAGCAGACCCCAAGACACTTGTGGCAGACTTCTCCCACCAACCCCATCCCCCGCCACCTGCAGCCATCAGCCTCAGGGGCCTGTTCAGGGCGACAGTGAGTGTGGGCTCTATGAGGTTCCCAGGGGTCCCCTGGCTCTGCGGCAGGAGGCCAGGGTGCAACAGGAACCCCCAGAGCACCGCCATGGCGCCCTGGCCCAGTGAGCAGGTAGACGCCCACTTGCCATTGCTGTCAGCGCGAGATGGTGGCGAAGCTAGACAAGCTGCCTCCAGAAAAGATGGAGCTTCCTCTCTGGGAAGGCGGGCTGATTAGGACCCAGAGAACAGGCCGGCTCCTCATGAAGGGCGCCCAGAATAGGCTGTCAACATGTGCTGTCTGGGCTTCCCTGGTGGCGCAGCGGTTGAGAGTCGGCCTGCCGATGCAGGGGACACGGGTTCGTGCCCCGGTCTGGGAAGATCCCACATGCCGCGGAGCGGCTGGGCCCGTGAGCCATGGCTGCTGAGCCTGCGCGTCCGGAGCCTGTGCTCCGCAACGGGAGAGGCCACAGCAGTGAGAGGCCCGCATACAGCAAAAAAAAAAAAAAAAAGTGCTGTCAAAAACAGTGCCTCTTTGGGCCTTCAAGGGGGAAACATCAGAAAGTGAAAAGTTCTAGATTCTATGTATCCGTGACTCACATCCTGATGCCTTCATTTTGATGAGAAAAAATTTTAAATCACCCTACTTTTTACTGCAGAGAAAATAAGATACAGCAAAATCTTGCAGGGAACTTTCACTGGGATACGGAAATGACACGGCCCAGCTGGATGTCTCAGGGTAATGCTCTGATTCACTGGTCCCAGCATCTCTCCTTCTAGGGCATTCTAGGGACCACCAGTCACAAAGTTCAATGTGGATGGAGCTGGGCAACACGGCAGTCCGACCACGCCTCTTCCCGTTCCTTGTATCCATAGGGAGGCGACCGGGACTCCAAGTTCAGGAAATACAATTTTCTTACAAATTGGGGTCCCGAAGACACAAGAAAAAGAAAAACAGGACGCGGGAGGGAGAGTGACGTCTGCAAGGGCCTCTGTCCAGCTCCTCCTAGGACTGTCCTGCTTTACTGAGGCCTGGGGCTGGTGACTCCGTTCTTCATTTTGTGATGATGAAAATGCCATACAGAGTTTTGGAAGAAAAACCAAAAAACCAAAATATCATTACAATCTGCATCACATTTTACCTTTCTAGAAGAGTCCCCCCTGCCCCAAAGATAGCATTTTCTACTGTCTAGAGCTTTCACTGGGGCACAGGACACAGAAGCAGAGCTTGCGGAAAGACAAGAGGACTTTGCAAAGGGAACAGAGGCCGGTGCCTCTGGTGTCTGAATTACACAAATTACATCGGTCCCTCGGCCTGCAGTGTCTGATCAATCTTCTCTTTCTCACTCTTTGACAAAGGTCGCTGGCATCCTTAGTGTGGGTTACCGATGTTCCGGTCACTCTCACACTTACGGGGAGCTGGAAATGAGAATAACGGGCACAGTTGGAATCATCTGGGTTTGGGTTTCGGCTCTTCCATGCCTCAAGATTTTGTTGGGATGGGACTTGGAAGCTTCTAGTGATCAGGCGTGGCTGTGGCCTGTGGGTTTCGTCGTCATTCAGATGAGCCCATTTTTTTAGTGAATGAGTGGATCCATAGTGGGCAAATGACAAATGGGCATGGGGTGGGTGAGGAAGGTGTTCTCCTGTATAGATGTAAACGTGAGAAAAAAAAAGAAGAGGGAGAGGGAGAGAGGGCAAGAAGTAAGAAAGAACAGGAAAGAGAAATCTCAAAAACTGGGAGACTGCCAAAGAGTAAGTCTGTAGTTTATCAACATATGCCATAAATATTTACCAGTCCCTTCTAATGTGTCAGGAATGGTTCTAGGAGCTAGAGACAGATCAGGGAAGGAAACATGTCTTTGGGGCACTTACAATCTCGTGGTTCCACTGGAAGGCCCACTTAGGATTCTGTGGCAAGAAGGAAGCTATTAGGTCTTGTTTAGTTAAGACTTTGAAGCTCTTCGGGTCCCTTTGACATCATCCCCTAGTCGGAGATATAAATCGAGATCTGCTTCCTACAATCTAAAAGCTGAGACACGACAGAGAATTCCCCCAGCCATAGAGGACTGGCAACTGGAAGAGAGCCAGGTCAATGAACATGGTGTCAAGCAACAGATCAGAGTCACCAACATCCTAGGGAACCTTCTGGGAAAGAGAAAAGCATCATGGTTATAACTACAGCGGCAGCTCATCTGCTTCTTCCTTGAGTGGCCGCAAAACAGAATCTTCAGAATCTCTCCAGGAATCCACACGGGGGCTTCTGGGGGGTATATTGGTATCGTATCGCCAGGTGTGCCCATCCATGGACTCTCTTCCCACTGGTGCTGTGATACTGTGGTTTGTTTTTTTTTTAATAACATTTGTCATTTTTTCTTCTTAGAAAAAACCCCATTTACTGCTGAAAACACTTTAGAACAGATAAGTAAAATGCAGAAAATTAAAATCATCTATAATCCAATAATCCAAAAATAGAATTTGGTGCATATACTTCCAGTCCTTTTTCTTTGAGTATGTATTTGTGTTTTTGTAGTGTTTGTTTTGTTTTGTCTTACAAGATTGTATCACACACACTGTTTTGTACCTTGCTTTTTCTGCAACAGTATAGAGCAACCATTTTTGTTTGTTTGTTTGTTTTGTTTTTTTGCGGTACGTGGGCCTCTCACTGCTGTGGCCTCTCCCGTTGCGGAGCACAGGCTCCGCACGCGCAGGCTCTGTGGCCATGGCTCACGGGCCCAGCCGCTCCGCGGCATGTGGGATCTTCCCGGACCGGGGCACGAACCCGTGTCCCCTGCATCGGCAGGCGGACTCCCAACCACTGCGCCACCAGGGAAGCCCTAGAGCAACCATTTTTAAACGTGATTTCACCAGGGAGGAGGGCCCTTCTTACAAAGAAAGATTTGTCTGTTGGGGTTCAGGCCCCGCTTGAGAGCTCTGCAGCTCTGCCAAACCAAACAGAAAAGAAAGAATGAAGGAGGGACCTGGGTCTGGCAGCACTGGCATCTAAAGCGCAGGCCACTCTCCCTTCCGGGCGAGGACATTCCAGAGGCACCTGAGTCCACTGCTCTCATCCCCTGGCCTCCCTTTCAGACACCAGCCACCTTCTTCTGGACACAGAGCTTCTCCACTCTTCTCATCGGCATCTGAGGTGGGTGGGGGTGAGGGGGGCTTGGGGATGCCAGGGTGTTAGGCCTCCGGGGTGGAACGACCCCCGCAGACCCCAGACATCTGCAAGTGGCCTGGAGGTTCTGAGCTAGACACATCCTCTGTCTTTCCGGACTATGATTCCTCCTGCAAAGAAAAGGTAAAACTGATACCGCTTCACCTCCTAGGTGGGCTTTGCAAAATCCTTAGAAGGCGTTTTGCATTAGCTTTAGAAACTCGCTGTGGAGGCCTCTCTGAGAGCGGCATCCTGCCCGCTTTCTGGAAGTGGCTGCACCACGTTTAAGCGAGGGGTGATCGCAGCGGGGTGAACGTCCATCTCAGAGGCACTGGGGGCCTGTGAACTCCTTCAGGCTCAGCCCGCTGCCGCTCCAGCCGGGAGCCGGGTCCCCGCATGGAGGCAGCGCGTGCCCGGGGAGATGCGGGGATGCGTGGCAGGGAGCGTGCGTGCAGAGTCCAGTGCTCGCCCGCCCAGCCAATGTTTCTGCCGGTCATTCCAGCAGGTACAAGAAAACCTTTTTGCTTGCTCGTCACAGCTGGGTTCTGATTTTAAAACATAAAGGCTCCTTGTCCTGAAGTCATCCAGCCTGTCTAACCACTTTGGAAATTTCTTTCTGCTTCGCAGAACCCGGAGCCAGTCATCCGACATGGTCCTGGCTAGTGAGCCGGAGTTATTCTTGCACGGAGCCTCGAGCCTCGAAGGACCAGCCTCGGTTTTCGTTTTCTGTGAGGGAGGGGGAAGCAACACTTGAAAGGTCCCGCTTGCCCAGCGCGCTCAGACACACTTGACTTTGAGAACAGTAAACATTCTGCTACCCGATAGAGGAGGAGGAATGATTAACCTGAGAAGTGAAGCATTGTGGTTAATGGTTGTAGGTGGGAACGGGCACAGGCTCTCTCCTTTGACCAAACTTTGATCAGGCTCCTCCGAGCACCTCTGCTCAGCCAGGCCTGACTTGGGCTTCTTTCCCAGTCCTTGGAGAATCCTGTTTGGGCAAGAATCCTGCTAAATCAGTTTCATGGAAATCCCCACCTTGGTACCTGACCACCCTGGGCTGCCTTCAGCCAGAATTCTGTGGAGTTGGTCTAGCAAGAGCCCCCTTACCCCTTAGGCTTTCCCATCCCCGTTCCCATCTCGGTAATTTCCCATCCACTGACCCCCGCCTGCACCTTGCCTACAAATCCACATTTGTCCCTGTCGGAGTTGGAATGGAATCAGTCTCTCTCCCCTACAAAACCGCATTGCCATGGCCCCTCTTGAATAAGTCTGGCTAACTGTCTTTAACAGGTGTCCTGAAAAGTGTTTTTAACAGTATCTGTGTCTGTGTTAAAAGCTCCATCATACAGTGATTACCGGTTTTCAAAGAATTCGTATAAAATCCATTTATTAAACATCATTTAATCACTCCTCCGTGTCAGGCTCTTGCACTAATTCCTCAAGGGAATCACTTGGAACATCTCTAACATTGATTTGAAGTGTGTGGTTGGCAGAGGTCTGCAGGAGTGGATGTCTGACACCAGTCTGTAGAAGTTTTCTTGTTGGTCTTATCCTTACAGCTGAAGATTCCTTGTCAACTTTACTTTTCAAAGCAGAAGCTCTACGCAGGTGAGTACAGGCACAGGATCCCTCTGTTCGGAGGAAGCCAGATGGAGGGTGCTGGGTGTCCTTTAGAGAAGGTGACAGCTGCCACCAAGATGTCAGAAGGCCATCACACCAAGCTCCCTGTCCTGCAGCCTTTCATTTACATGATTCTTTCATACGAATGGGAGAGAAAAGGAGAGGACCAACAAACCAAAACGAAAACCAAAGCTCTTGAATAACACAAGAGTTAGTGAAGTTACCACTCATTATCCTGAAAATTATAAAGAGAAAGAATCAAGTTATTAAAAATTCTCTCTCTCCTATAGGAACTATATTTTAGGGTAATTAAATAGACCTAGTAGATGAGGGGGAAAAAAGCTTCTATATAGCATAATTCCAGCCAATAAATGCAGGACAGTATATTAAAATTACATTTTGCAACTTCTAATAAGTAACTGATTCAGACAATTGCCACTGATGGATGTTCAGCTGAACCTTATAATAAAGGGGTTAGGCTGTCATTCTCTAAACCCACTGATCCATCGTAGCATGACTAAAAGTGAGGCAATCAGACCTGTGTGGCAATAGGATGTGTAGCATGTCAACTATGAGATATTATTACAGAAAAAAAGCAGGGGCGGGGGCTTTCCTGGTGGCGCAGTGGTTGAGGGTCCGCCTGCCGATGCAGGGGACACGGGTTCGTGCCCCGGTCCGGGAGGATCCCACAGGCCGCGGAGCGGCCGGGCCCGTGAGCCATGGCCGCCGAGCCTGTGCGTCCGGAGCCTGTGCTCCGCAATGGGAGAGGCCACAACAGTGAGAGGCCCGTGTACCAACAAAAAAAAAAAAAAAAAAAAAAAAAGCGGGGGGAGGCAGGCAGAAAGGGACTCAGACAAACTTTGAACTGTAACAGTCCACAGGAAATCCAGGGGACAGAGAAACAAGCCAAATGACACCCTGGGGCAGCAGTCAGCCAACACCAGGATGGGGAATATTTTACAAGACGCTGACTACATGTCTTCAACAGGTCAATGATAAGGGATAGAAAGGAGGAAGGGACTGTTCTACATTAAATGAAACTCAAAAAAGACTTGAGACATAATTAAATATAATGATGGACCTTGTTTGATGCTGATTCAAACAGACCAACTGTAAAAAGACTGCTGAGCCAATCAGGGAAAATGGAACATAGATCGTGCATCAGGTGACCTTGAAGGAATTACTGGTAATTACGAGATGTAATAAGGTATTGTGGTTATGTTTATAAAAAGTCCTTTTATTTATGGGTGAAATTACGTGAGGGGGGAATAGATGTGGGTGCAATATCATGTAGATGGTAGATGGCAAAGTATGAATGGCTACAGAGCTGAGTACAAGCATGCATGTGTGCTATTGTCTCTACTTTTGTGTATGTTTGAAAATTTTCACTATACAAATGAAATAAAATGAAGGGTAGCGATTAGACGGAGAGAAAATATTGCAAACGTACTCTGAGCCACTGGTAAGCACTCACACCTCTGATAAACGCATGAACTATCACAGAGCTCCTCCCACCCTGTGTTTAAACGATTCAATATTCAAACACATCTTGAATGTAGGGCTTCTCATTGTTTCCTGTTAAATTTGGCATTTGGGATTCAGTCCTTTGCTGAGACAGTGGTTTTTGATTATCACCCAGGGTCAAAGATTTCTCAAGCTACAATTCTTCAATACTCTAATTAGCATTAGACAACTAACAAGAAGACGCGCTTCGTTCAAAAATCCTCGAATTCCAACAGAAAAAGCCCTGCCCTCCAGAAGCGGCGGTGCTGACAGTAGAAAGCACTCTTTGAGTTGTGAGTTTCAGGCCTCCCCTAATTCTCTTATCACTGAATAGGAACCTCTCGGGTAGGAAAAGCAGAGCCAGCTTTACTCAGCGCTGGACGGGTCTGTCTACACTATGAACGCTTGGTGAGCCTGGGGGCCATCTGGTGTGGACGCCAGCCAGCACCCCTTCATCACCTGCAAAGCGCTTCCCTGATATGTTTACTTTACAAATTTTATGTGCCCTCCAAACCCAGCTCGCATAACAGGATCTGTTCAAGGATGATGGAAACACATTCCCATACAAGAAAAACACAGAGTAATTTCATGACGATCATGAAAACAACTCCAGGGTCACTTCTGGAGGAAGCCATGCCTCTCTGCTGCTTCATCACTCAAACCCCATAATCACCTCCACTGGGGTTCCTTTCTACCTTGTATCTTTTATTTATTTATTTTTATCATGGAAAGTTACAGACATATCCAAAAGTAGAACCCCCAGGCACCCTTTACCCACTTTTAACAATGATTAACATTTAAAAAATCTTGTTTCATCCACTTCTCCCCAACCTGGTTTGTTCTTTGTTTTTGTCTTCTGGAGCATTTTAAAGCAATTCCCACACATCCCATCAGTTCACCAGTCTTGTGCCCACTTCTACTGCAGCAATCTCATGGCAGTGGAATGTGTTTGCATGCCAGTGTCTCCTGCTGGACCACTGATCTTCAGGAAGAGGATTCCTTTATGTTTTAGCAAGACCAGCACAGAAACTGGCCCATGGCAGGCACTCGATAAACACTTGGAATTCAATGTGTAATTTAATTGTCAACAGCTTTATTGCCATAGACTTAAGAACAGGTCTTTTTTCCCCTCTTTTTTTTTTCTGCCGCGCCGCGCAGCTTGTGGGATCTTAGTTCCCTGACCAGGGATCGAACCCACGTCCCCTGCACTGGAAGCATGAAGTCTTAACCACTGGACCACCAGGGAAGTCCCAAGAACAGGTCTTAATTCACAGAAGGCATAACGCCTCAGTCATCAAATCCATATTTAGCCCAAACTCATTTATTTAAGAGCAAACACTGGCAGCATTAGAGTGGTGGCTGTGTAGCATAGTGGTTAAGCACGTGGGCTCTGCAGGCAGTGTGTTGATTTGAATCCCAGCTCTTCCACCAGTTGCCGTGTCATTGGGTAGGACAGATTGTATTTTCCAAAGATGGCTGCAATGATCTCTCCTGTCCCCCCTGTTCTTCTAGGATGTGGCCATTTCCCCATCAGGAGGTAGGGTTTATATTCCCTCCTCTTAAATGTGAATGCGCCTGTGACCATGGTTGAAGTGATGTTATGTGATATACAAGGCCAGGTCATAGACGGCAATGCATCTTCCACCTTGCTGGCTAGACCACCCACACTGGAGCTCTGTGCTGCCATGTAAGCATCCAACTACCCTGAGACCGCCATGCTGTGAGGAAGCCCAAAGACCACATGGGAAGGTCCTGAGACTAAATGGAGGGATGCCTGGCTAGCCCCATGCTGCGGCAGCTCCCTCGTTCTCACAATCCCCACTATCCTAACTCCAGCTACTGTCAGATGAGCAACTGCCTGAGTGACCGCAAACCAGAACTACTCGGCCAAGCCCTTCCTGAATTCCTGACCCACTGAAACCATAAAGAATAATTGTTGCGTTAAGCTATCAAGTACTGGGATGATTGGTTTTGCAGTGATAACCAGAATATTGGGCAAGTTACTTACCTCTCTGTGCCTCAGTCTCCACATCTTTAAAATGGGGATAATAACAGTACCCACACCACGGTGGGCTTTTATGAGTATTAAGTGAGGTAAGAACAAAGTTGCCCGGCACACTGTAGCTCTCAATAATATCAGTAGTTATCATTTGGGAAATATACATGGTTTAGAAATCCTGACCAACCTAATAAACATATTATTTGCCAGTTCTCATATGCCAAGCAGGCTGATACGTTCTGGGTAAGGGCATATTCTATAAATGAAAACCTACTTCAAGGTGGCTGTGAGTTTTGCATCCTCTCAACGACTGGGGAGAAAATAGAATTTAAAACATGGCTCGACCTGTCACTTGCATGGTATATGTCACCTGAAATGCAGGGGTGCCTGGCAGGGTTGACTTTGGTTACATGTTCCCCTCTGGTAAAAACACACTTCAGAAAGCAGACACAAAAGGCCCAGTGATCACTTTCTCTTTTGTTCTCAGGCACAAGTAAATTGAGTGGAAGGGAAAGTTTCTCATAAATTTGACCTTCGAAGAGAACCTGAATATACTTAAACTACAAATTTCTTTTCTCATGCATGAAAACATGGGATCTCATACGCATTCAGTGAATTGTATGCAGTTCTTTAGTAGCTGTGTCTGAGAATGGCATCGTTGGCTAAAATAAAAGGAAGATGGCGATGGGGCTCACCACAGGATGGCTTGAGGAGCCCTTGGTAGAAATGTTTCAGAACAAATCCACAAGCAGGAGAAAGTGCACATTTCTGTTCGGTATCGTGTTCATTCAGCAATCTCTAATCACTAACGCTGCACCTAACTGCTTCCTGACAATTACAGTCATTACTATTTATTCACTCAACCGTTAAATAACACAACCCATCTCAAGTAGTTTTTTACACTAGGAGTTGGGACACTTTTAGTGCCTTTTCTGGGGTTTTAGGTCAAGAGGTAAGGTGTGTGCTGGGACTACACAGACCCTCCCCATTACAAGAGTAACCTTAACTTTTCCACTTGTTTTGTCCTTGAAAGCACCCTCTTCCACTGCAATGCCAACGTGGAAATCACAGCTCAGAATTTTTTTTTTTTTTTTTTTTTGGCTGCGTTGGGTCTTTGTTGCTACGCATGGGCTTTCTCTAGTTGTGGTGAATGGGGGCTACTCTTCGTTGTGGTGTGCAGGCTTCTCATTGCAGTGGCTTCTCTTGTTGTGGAGCATGGGCTCTAGGCACACGGGCTTCAGTAGTTGTGATAGGTGGGCTTCAGTAGTTGTGGCTCGCGGGCTCTAGAGCGCAGGGTCAGTAGTTGTGGCGCACGGGTAAGTTCCTCTGTGGCATGTGGGATCTTCCGGGACCAGGGCTCGAACCCGTGTCCCCTGCATTGGCGGGCGGATTCTTTTTTTCTTTCTTTTTTTAGTGATGGATGTTAACTAGATTTATTGTGGTGGTCATTTTGCAATATATACAAATATTGTATCATTATGTTGTACACCTGAAAACTAATATAATGTTGTATGTCAATTATACCTCCTCGATAAAAAAAATAAAACAAAACAGTGGCAATTATACTACCTTACATACTTTTTTAATATTTAAACCTCGTAATTACAAAAAACCCAATAATTTGTAAAATCCAGTATAAGAAGTGAAGATGACAGCCAGCATTTGTGCAGTGCAGAGAAAGCTGCCTATGAATTCATTGCTTTTCAAACTCCACACCTTGCATAGTTCCCACTCGCCATGCAATCTCCAACTAAGAAAATGAAATTAAATGAGAGTGGTTATTGGAATTATTTCATTTATTAACTATTGCAGTTGTTTGTTTAAATTGAATCCCGTCATCCCAGATTCCCTAAAGACTGTTCAAAGACTTTCCAAGAGCAAGTACAAGTTAGAGGCATCTTCTTCTGATGGTGGTAACACCAGCACCTCCACCACAACCAACTCACTGCGCTTCCTGAGAAAGGGTCCTCTTCTAAGAGCCTGATGTGTATCAACTCACTGCCTCCTCACGAGAACCCTATGAGGCACTGTGGTGGACACGCTCTAAAGGTGACCCCAGGATCCCCATCTTCTGTGTTCATGCCTTTGTGTCATGACCCCACCCATACCTTTGAGTGAGTGGTGGGTGGGACCGGGGACTTGCGTTTACTCACTAGAATACAGCAGAGGGGACATGATAACATGTGTGTGATTACAGTGCCTGGCTTGCTGGAGCCTCTCCCCCGCCCCCCGGCTGGCTTTGAGAAAGCAAGTGGCCTTTGGTCACCAGCCAAGAAGAAAATGAGTCCCTTGATCCTACGACCACAAGGTCACACATTTCGCTAACACCTTCGGTGAGCTTGAGAGTGGATCCTCCCCCAGTCAAGTCTCAGATGAGACCTCAGCCCTGCCAGACCCATTGACTTCAGTCTTGCTGACGACCTGGCTGAGCTGTGCCTGGATTCCTGACCCACGGAAACTGCAGACAATAAATACGTGTTGTTTCAAGCCGCTGTGTGTGTAGTAGCATCGCTCTTCAGCAACAGATAACTAATACAGTGGTGTGGACATCTGCATCCTTGCTTTACAGGGGGAAGGTTAAATAAACAGTTCGCGTTCACGGAGCAAGCAGGAGGCAAGAGGAAAAACCAGAAAGTCTGGGGCCTGGGAGATCAGCGTTAACCACCGCGCGTTACTGCCTCTGCTGACATCTTATAGCCCACCTGTCTCACTCCCTCTTCTGAGGGTGGGGACCCCTGTCCTGAAGCCATGGGCCCCATTAGGGCACCAAATCCAATCCCTTGCAGCCCCGGTGCCAAGGCCATGGCATGGCATTTGTGCCGGCACAAAGGAGAGAGCAGGGGTAAGGGGCCATGACGTCCCTCCCACGGCCCTGGCAACTGGAAAGGAGCAAAGCTTGGTCGCACACCAAAGGCTCCGACTGCCAGGTGGATTCTTAACCACTGCGCCACCAGGGAAGCCCTACAGCTCAGATTCCTTAATACGTATTGTTAAGAACGGTATCAAGAAAGAGGCTTTTAATATTCTGGGTGGAGTTATTAATGGGCCATGAAAGAAATGACTGAATGAAAATGAACGTAAAGAATCTTTTTTTTTCAAGTAATGTGAAGACATTTTTAAAAAATTCAATGTAAGAGCCGTGCTCTGGAAAGCCTCTTAATAAAAAGAAGAAGTCAAGGATAAAGAATCTAAGACTTTCTGAGGAAAACTGAGTTGAAGTTGCACTTTTAGGATCACAGATATATAAAATTAAGCAAATTGGAAAATTAATTTTATGCCAAAGTCAATACCATCCTCATCCTCTTGGTAACACGCAACATTGATTATCCACCGGCTCTTACCTTCAAGAATCAGGGGTCAAACTTGAATACACAGCTCCCCCAAATTCCAAATGCTTTATTTAAAAATTTATACCCCTGAGTGGTGCATAATACTGGTAAGGAGTAATACTGAGAATCAAATGGCAACACGGTACTAAGACGGAAGACAGGGTCCTCTCATGGGGGACAGATGACTGTGGCTGGTGCACAGAGGCAGGAAGGGAAAGACTCCGAGTTCCTTCTGGACACCTGTAACCTCAGTGAGTCAACAGCTCCTGCAATACTGTGACAGTTTTGTTTTTGGGACCCAGGAAGATCATGATTTCATGTATTTCTGAATTAAGACTTGCAATTTAAAAACAAGTGAATAGAATACACTCACAGGAAAATGAACGACATGGGAGAATTCCTGGCTGAGAAAGGATTACGCTATTGAGGGAAAGCGCAGACCTGTTTATATGGTGTATTTACACTCACACAAATCGCACTGACATCAAGGCTAACAATTTTAAAGTGGACGCCAATGACCCATCCGTTCTAACACGCACTGAGTACTCTGTGTTTGACGATGGCCGTGTTAACACATGAGACCTTTATTACATAAGCACGGCATGAGATGGACCTTTGAATTTTTCAAACATCAGGTTACATCCCCTTAGTGAGTCATGAAATCAATTCAGCAGGTTAAACCAGGAATATTTTTGTAGGATATAAAATATAAGAGCATATAGAAAATATTATTTCATGAAATTTTTGTTTACAGTTCCTCTTGTGTATTTAATTTTTATCATTCTCATACCAAGTCTATGGGATAGTAGTATCATCATCCACATCTTACAGGTAAGAACAGAGACAAACAAAGGGCAACATGAACAGTCACCAGGGCTGGGATTTGGCCCTAGACAATCCGACAAACTCCTGTGGCCTCCACCTGTAAAGCTGTGATAACAGGGAATTCACGTCCTCCCAGCCCGTCACCGCCCCAGTGTCCCCGCAGATGCGCCGCGCCGGCTCTAGAAGGCGGCTCTATTTCCAGTCCTACGCGCCCCACCATCCCTCTGCAACCGTGTTCTTAGTAAAAGCTGCTCCTCGAAGCTGAAATCAAACAAGCGCAAAAGAAATAAAAGATACAGACAAGCATGTCTGAAAGAGAACACATTTATTCACATTATTCTTCTCCTTTTTGAAACTCCTACACTTTTAAACAATAAAAATCTCTGGGAAATGGGGTAGTTTTAAATTAAGATATTTTAACAAAGAGGATTTTCACAATATGATTTATTTACATGAATTTTCAGAAGTTTTAAATAGTTCTTTTCAAATCGCACAACATAACTAAAATCTCTTATTTAGACCTTGCACCTTTCTCAAAAACTTTTAGTTTAGGGAATTATGCTTAGAATCAGAATCTTGTTAACATACTTATAAATACAAACCTGCTTCATAAATGATCCGCCTTTCGGCTGCAAGCTGAACCTATTTGACACATTTTGATGGTAAGCAAGGATATTTTTTAGACATCTTAAATTGCTCTGATTAAAACTTTCTGGAAGTTCTAATCAGTCACGTGCCTGCTTTCCGGTTCCTGTGGATGTATCCTGAGCACAGACTAGATTCACGAGGATGGATTTACCTGTGGTTTAGCCAACTCTGAAAGAGACACTCAGGGATTCAGAACTTTCCTGGGGCAGACACTGGCGCGTGTTCCCCTTGTCCAGTCATATTTCAGATGCTTATCTTTCCTCGGCCACTGCATGTGCAAATCCCTTACTTTGAAAAGACGTTACTACCCATAAAATGACTTTCAACAGTAACAAAGGACTGACATCCTTTCACGTCACACTGACAGATTTCAAATATTTATTAGTGAAAACTGTAAGAGAGGATAGATTTTCCTAATATTTTAAGCATGAGTTCCTCTGAAGAGTTGCTATAACATCCATTAACAAACAGCAAAGATTAACTTGCACCACGATCAAGCTACAGTTCACCATGGAAAACGCATACGTTTCTGTCCGGCATCTCCGTAAGAACAGCCGAGGCCCGTCCTGAACATCACGCGGCAGCAATGGAGGCATCGTCCATGAGTCTGCCCTGGGGCTGCCGAGTGGAAAACAAAACGGGTTTACAAAATGATAATGGCAACAGTAGCGCTATTAATTGAAGAGATTTTGAAGTTCTTGGAACTGTTTCACGAAAACAGAATAGACGTGTGCAAGTACCCAAACAAAATGTGTTGCTTTCCTCCTTTCCCCCCACCCTCTTTCTTCACGTGAGCCGGGGATGGTGACGGCACAGCCTCCGTGCTGCCACACTCCCTCTGTGCCCAGTGGCAGACATCACCAGCCGATCACACCCACCCGCGGAATCTACCTCGTCACTACTTTTCTCTTAACCCGGTGTTCTGGCAGCTACCACCAATCTATCAATGCACCGCGCCTGAAAGGGAACCTGGCCACCATTCCTGCTCAAGCGGTAACGCTCTATCCTCTCTCCCTTGCTCGGCCTGTGTCCCGAGCTTTAAGCCGGCCACAAACCTGAGCTGACAGCAAGCTCTTTGGGATTCAAGGTTTCCCAGTCTCCTGTTTGAGAAAAAGTGATTCACAATGAACTCTAGGGTATTAACAACAAAGATTGCAAGGATTGAAGCAGCAGATAAAAACAAAATTTCCCTTTCTCGAAGTTCAGTGATTGAAAAAATTTAAAACATCACATCAGAAGAAGAAAAACTGAGAGTGATTAAAAGGTATCATGACTGTTTTTAGGTGTAAAATTTCTGACAGGTCAGCAACACCCCAGAGAGTCATCGAGTAGCTAAAAGAATGAAATTCTTGCAAGTGACTACTTTACTGCTGTACGTTAGCAGACCTCTGTGGGAAAAGCATGAGACGGTGTCTGGGACATGAACTAGATTAGCACTGCAACCTCAGCACCACAGCCCACTGCTGTGTTTCAAGCAGCTGATTCCTGTGGGTTCCCTGGAGCAGCGAAGGGGGCGCCCCCGCTCTGATCTGTTGCTGGGCAGCTTTATGTACGTATGTATGTATGTATGCATGTGTGCGTGTGTGTGTGAGTCAACAGGCATCTGAATGGGATGAACGAAAGAACAGGTCGCTGGTCTTTCACACTTCATGTAATTTGTAGGACTCATGGAGGACGTTTAGCTTTAGAAACAGAATAAATGGCTCCACCAGGTCAAATCCTTAACAAACACAGCTTTACAAACAGGGACAGAGAACAATGAATCTGTTTTCTTATCATGCAATAAGAAAACAAATCTATTTTGCGAAGGAAGAAAAATATGGATCCAAGCTTGCTCTAGGCGGCACTGTCCAACAAGACTCTCTGTGAAGAGGAAATGCTCCACATCAGTGCTGCTAGCTGCACGCCTACTGAGCGCTTGCGACACGGCTACTGCAACTGGTAACTAAGCTTTAAATTAAGTTTTAATTAATTTGAATCTCAATAGGCACATGTGCTCGTGGCTACCATACTGGAATAGCACAGGTCTAAAGGTTAATAAAGGTATGACGGGATGTAAAATTTTAGTCAGTGATTGTTCATGAAGTGGAAAAAGGGTAATCCTCATTCACTGCCCTTAGTGTGACAGGTAAAACAATTTTAATTATTGAGTTTTCCCAGATGATAAAGGAGCTGGCTCTGAATAATGCAGTCAATGATTTTAGCAGCAGTCAAGTTACTAGAAGATGGTTCTTAAATTTAGAGAAGAGATCATGGCAGTTAGAAAAGGGTGTGCTGATTAGGTTAAAACTTATGAATGTTTACTTTTCTGGAACCTTTCCTTATGGACTTAAAACACCACCACCCAGAAGAGGTTTACTGTGAAAGAAAATCAGAAGACGGAACTAGATTTATCTGGGATTAGTTTGGGTGTTCTGAGCACTTCAGGGAAAGGAATGAAAGAGATTAATTGATGGGAACAAAATGCTGGTTCCTCAACATGACCAACTCTCTCATCTCAAACAAGCTCTGTTTGTTTGGCTAGAATACGATCAGGTCTGTACATCGATACATACTTTCAGGCTGATGAAAGCCATACTTCTGGGTTTAGGAAGAGCAAACTTCGGAGGGTCAAACAGCTAAAAGGACATCAGAGACCACCCATCCCACCGCCACTCCCCAACCCAGTCATGACTTCTCCCCTGCAGGGTAACCTCAGACATGACAGTGAGGAACAGCAAGGGAAATGGCTTTAGAGTGTGATGAGGTGGAAATGTTAAAAAAAGCCAGTGCTGTGTGCAGGCGGGCGGTATATGGGAAATCTCTGTACCTCCCTCTCAATTTTGCTGTGAACCTGAAACTGCTCTAAAAAAAATAAAGTCTTAAAAAAACAAAAAGGCCACTGTTTAAACACAGGAGATCCAAAATTATGAGATTTAAAAAATGATAATTTAAAAGTATGGTATAAAAGGGAACCCTTTTGCACTCTCGGTGGGAATGTAAATTGATACAGCCACTATGGAGAACAGTATGGAGGTTCCTTGAAAAACTAAAAATAGAGCTACCATACGATCCAGCAATCTCACTACTGGGCATATACCCTGTGAAAACCATCATTCAAAAAGAGTCATGTGCCACAATGTTCATTGCAGCTCTGTTTACAATAGCCAGGACATGGAAGCAACCTAAGTGTCCATCGACAGATGAATGCATAAAGATGTGGCACATATATACAATGGAATATTACTCAGCCATAAACAAACGAAATTGAGTTATTTGTAGTGAGGTGGATGGACCTAGAGACTGTCATACAGAGTGAAGTAAGTCAGAAAGAGAAAAACAAATACCGTATGCTAACACATATATATGGAATCTAAAAAAAAAAAGGTTCTGAAGAACCTAGGGGCAGGACAGGAATAAAGACACAGACGTAGAGAATGGACTTGAGGACATGGGGAGGGGGAAGGGTAAGCTGGGACGAAGTGAGAGAGCGGCATGGACTTATATACACTACCAAATGTAAAACAGATAGCTAGTGGGAAGCAGCCGCATAGCACATGGAGATCAGCTCGGTGCTCTGTGTCCACCTAGAGGGGTGGGATAGGGAGGGTGGGAGGGAGACACAAGAGGGAGGGGATATGTGGATATATGTATATGTATAGCTGATTCACTTTGTTGTAAAGCAGAAACTAACACACCATTGTAAAATAATTATACTCCAATACAGATGTTAAAAATATAAAAATAAAAAAATAAAAGTTTGGTATAGAATAGAAGCTTAGAGGGTTAATAAAAATGATTTGTTTTGCAGATGCAAAAGAAAAACACAACAAAACTGTGTAAGTCTAGAAAGGTAACAGGTGGGATGATTATGACACATACATGAACACAGGCTAACTTACAATTTACCAAATCCCAGATTATATAAACAAGGCTTCCCCAAAGCCTGACAGATACAAAAACGGAAATTGTAACTTGTCATCCAAAAAGGGGGTATAAACTTAAAAAGAGAACATACAAGGGACTTCCCTGGTGGCACAGTGGTTAAGAACCCACCTGCCAATGCAGGGGACACGGGTTCGAGCCCTGGTCTGGGAAGATCCCACGTGCGCGGAGCAACTAAGCCCGTGCGCCACAGCTACTGAGCCTGCGCTCTAGAGCCAGCGAGCCACAACTACTGAGTCTGCGCTCTAGAGCCAGCGAGCCACAACTACTGAGCCCGCATGCCACACTACTGAAGCCCACACTCCTAGAGCCTGTGCTCCACAACAAGAGAAGCCACCGCAATGAGAAGCCCGCGCACTGCAACAAAGAGTAGCCCCCACTGGCCACAACTAGAGAAAGCCCGCACACAGCGGCGAAGACCCAGTGCAGCCAAAAATAAAAAAACAAAACAAAACAAAACAAAAAACAGTGTGATCCTCTATCAATTATTTTAAAAAAAACACAACAACAACAACAATAAAAAAAGAGAACACACAGGATTCATATATGTTCATGTATCTCTGGTTACCAAGGGAAACCAGAACTATCCGGAGAAACAGCCTTAATTTAGGCATCAAGAGTGTCTTAACCCGAGACAAAGCGATGACAATCCTACAGGGTCCTTTACTGAAGGAACCTGGAAATCGTATCACTGTTAAAAAATCAAAATATTAAACCAGAGTATAGTTTCTGACTGGTGATCGTTTTCAGAAAAGACCCAAATCCAGTAGTATTACATAGTTAGAATCAGAAAAGTTCAGGGACTGTATTCAGAAAGTTAATCCATTTTGATTAAAAAATAGTTACAAATTAACTACAATTTTAAAACATACTTTTAAAAAGTAAACAAAAAATTAAAATAAAGAAATTTAAAAAAGAAAAACAAAAATAGAAATACACGTTACTAAACGCCAAAGAAAAACCATGTTTAAGGATGCCAGAAAGATAAACCTTTACCCAAGGGAATAAAAATCTTTGAAATTACATCTAGAAATATCTATAAAATAGAAATCTAAAAAAAATCTATAAAATAATAACTTTACAGAAATGAATAGCAATATTGCCAAATTTATACAGTAACAGTCAAAGTCCTATCCTGCTAGTCTCCAAATACTTAGTGAAGTTTACATGAAAAGACATCTTCTTTTGTTTGTTTTCAAGACAGTGAATTTAAAAAGCAGAAAATGTCTAAGCCTCACCTTTACAAAAATCCTGGTGGGTATAAAACGCCTGAGCAGTTGATTTGTGAAGTTGGGGAACCTGAGCAAGTTGATGTTGAGAGACGGTAGCTGCTGATACCCGGCCATCAGAGGGTAGAAATTATATAACATTTCCTGTTCGGTGCCAGGGAGGATACGTAATCGAATCTAAATCACAAAAGTTATAGAGAAAGATGATCAAATATAGATATCAAATATATCTATACGACGTTACCCATACATTACTAGCAAATGATAGGACACCTAAATCTTTCTGGTGAAATATTCACACGCTCTCCTATCCCTTCTTCCAGACAGATACCAAAATATACAGCGAATTAATGAGGTCAGGATCATGCAGTTAACAAACGTAACAAAAACATGTGCATGATTTCTCAGTTTCTACCAACATCTAAAAGGCAACCTGTACCTGCTTAACAATGGGACCACAGGGTGGATCAGTATTTCCTGTGCCTTAGACCAGGCAGGCTTTATAGGCACGGCACAGGGCGCTATGGGATAACGTGCGGAAAAGCATCTTTGTAAACATTATGTCAACATGAGACAAACATTGTTTCCTGTGTTTTGTGTTAGGGACTCTACCTTTGAGGTAAGGTAAGTAACTTCAGGGGAAGAAAAGATGTTTGTACTTTAGGAAAGAACACCAACAGGTAAGGTTTTTGGTATCTTACATTATCTAATTATTTTTAAGTCAATATGTGAAAGAGATCAAAACAATCAAGAAAAGCTTACTCATTTGCAAATGAGTACATATAGGTGCGTGTTGCGTCAGAGATAATACATGTGTGTGTAACCAACATATTACAGCTAATATTATATTTGGTATACACTATAAATTTAAATTACTGTACAGATTTACAGTATACTTCATGTGTAATTCTACTTTCATTTAACTGCAAACACAGCACTAAGGACATGCCCAGCCATGGCATGGCTGGTGAGTCAGGGCGGATGCTACTAGGTGTTAAGACAAGTTTGTGCTCTAATTACATCCTTATCTTACTGACCACTGAGGTGTGTCCCTGTTGCCACTCTTTTTTGTTTTGTTTTTGTTTTTGTTTTGGCCACACTGCACAGCTTGCAGGACCTCAGTTCCCTGACCAGGGATTGAGCCCAGGCCCTGGCAGAAAGCCCAGAATCCTAACCACTAGGCCACCAGGGAGCTCCCCTCTGTGGCCACTTTGAAGAGGAGGACAGTATTCTCACTGCAACATGGTTTTGCCTGAGAGTGTACGTCCCACTCAAAAATCTGATGAACTTTTCTACCCCTGATTTGAATAGATGAATCAAAACATCTTAATCACTTATTTTTATGTATAGATACAAAATTGTGCCTACACGAAACAAAGGTAAGTAAATTCTATGCAAGATCAAAATCTCTTAAAAACTGTACTGATAGTTCAGAAGGGAATTAAGCTTTGATCTGTGTGGTCATGCCTCAAGGCCTCAAATTAAAAGACACACACACACACAAACTCATTAGTGATAAAAGGGATATTTTTAAATTTTCAGGAATTCTGTTGTAGTCCAAGAATTTGTGAACTCCTGTTTTATACGGAGAAAGAACCTATATGTGTGATCTCAAAGCAAAAAGGGTTGCCCATTTAACTCAGTTCTATAGCCAGCTGTAATTAACCTTCAAAAGTGACTGAAGATTCCCCACTATCAAAACAACAGGGACCACAGTCAGTCTTATCAATTCATTTGTACACAAAATGTACAGCTTTCCACTTCCTGGCCATACTTTTGTGTCTTCATAAACAACCCAAAGAGATATGACCTGTACCTGTTTAAGACCTGAGAACATGAAGGCGTCACTGGGCTCCACAGAAATCTCCACATCTTGAACTAAGTCAGTCTTATTCTGGAGGTGATACTTGACTGGTAACGACTCTCTAACACGCCCGAATGATGGCAGATCTGCAGAGAAAGATGACACATTACTCTTGGTTTAAAAAAAAAAAAAAAAGCTCACCATTTATGGGTTCTTTTTTTTTTTTTTTTTTTTGCGGTACGTGGGCCTCTCAATAAAATAAATATTCTTACTGGGTTTTTTTGATCAAATAAAATGTGAGTGCCGTTACCTGCGTTCACATGGAGAGGGATATTTTCTACAATCACGTGTGGCAGAGTGATGACAGTGCTGATGACAGGGATGTCGGCCATGGCTGAAGTCCTACAGCAGAAAAAGGTACCTTTTAAATCCACGTTTCATGTGAGAAGTTAATAAATCAAAACCAGGGAACACGTATATTCACCAACTAATTACGAAGGAAATATAAATTATCCCTTTTCTAAAAGTTTATTAATGGAAGGAGTTTTGTGAAGAGCTTTTACAATCCCATTTTTGTTTTGAGGATTTCCGATTAACAAATGTTGTAACTCAAGGCTGCTGTTTGGTCCCAGTGATGAAGTAAGGAGTTGCGTCAGAATGTAAGTCAACTGCACCACGAGCACACCACATAACACAGTGTTTTGGCAGCAAAGTGTTCTCAATGTCAGCAGCAGTGCGGTGCTTTACATTATGACACAAACACCTTCTCACACCAAGGACCATCTCCAGACGAGCACCAGACCACTGGACATGCCCTGCTGAACTGCACTGTGGGCACACAGGAGAAACTGAAGACTAAAAACATTTTACTATCAGTAGACACAGTGGCATTCCAATATTCCTGAGATAAAGTGAGTTACATTATGAGACTGTCAGATATTTTTCCCTGTAGTACAGTCCGGGTGGGAACTCCAGGGGCAGCTGGCATCTATCTGACTGCTGAGCATGTACGTAGAGGTGGAACCGCTGTGACACTATTACAGTAGTGCAAACCACTGACGGGCAAAAGCACCCAACCTCTCACCATTAAGAAATACATGTCTTTTTTTTTTTTTGCGGTACGCAGGCCTCTCACTGTTGTGGCCTCTCCCGTTGCGGAGCACAGGCTCCGGACGCGCAGGCTCAGCGGCCATGGCTCACGGGCCCAGCCGCTCCGCGGCATGTGGGATCTTCCCGGACCAGGGCACGAACCCGTGTCCCCTGCATCGGCAGGCAGACTCTCAACCACTGCACCACCAGGGAAGCCCCAAGAAATACATGTCTTTATAGTAACACAGCAGAGTAATTAAGCAGCACCTTCAAAATGCTGTTTTAATTCCTATAAACATGTGAATTAAACTAAACATCAATATGGTAAATTCAAGGGGGGGGGGAAGAAAGACAAGTCAATTTTTTAAAAATAAAATTACCTATTTTTCCTTTCTCATTTTTATTATCTTAATTACTGTCTCAAGACTTATAAAATAATTGAGCCATGCCAAGAAAATAACACATGAAATACCATGCATCTACCTCCTGGCCTAAGAGAACATAAGAACATAGCTGAATCTCCCTGTGTACCCCTTCCCACTTGCATCCCCCCAACCTCCACTCTAGAAGTAACTACTAGCCTGAATTTGGCTTCTATCATTCCTATGTGTTTCTTTATGCTTTTCCAAATTATACGTATAGCCCTAAGAAACATGTTTTACGTTTTTTCTAATACTATATATATGCAATTTGTTCATATTCTGCAGTTGCTTTGTTTCATTTAGTATTAATAGGCTGATAGGTGTAGCTCTGGTTCCCTCATTTTCACTGCTATATAATATTCCACTGTGCGAATGTGCCACAATTTATCCAATTTCCTGTTGGTGGACATTTATTTTCTAACTTTTAACTACCATAAGTAGTGCCGCTATGAACATTCTCAGACATGTCCCCTTTGTGTATGTTTTTGAATCTTTTCTAGGACTGCAGGGTATAGCCATCAGCTTTACACTGCCAAATATATTTCCAGAGCAACTGTTCTAATTTATACTCCTCCTCTTGACAAATTTTGCACTGTTTAACCTTTTTATTTTTTCAAAGTAGTGGGAGTACAGCTGAATCTCAGATAAACTTATAAGGCTGAACTTCTCTCCCCCTACGTTTACTGGCCATCCAGCTTCTTCTGATCACTGTACTGCCTACTCAAGTATTTTTCTCAACTCTCAGTTAAGAGACTTGTGTTTTTCTTATGATCTGAAGAAGTTCTTGATCTGAATTCGAATCCTTGGTCAGTTTTAGATGTTGCAAATAGCTTCCCCCAGTTTGTATTTTCACTTTCTTCATGCTGTTTTCTAATGAACTGAGAAAAAATTTTGAGAAATCGAATTTATCCATTTTAGTGGCTTGTACGTTTAGGGTCTTATTTAAAGAAATTCTTTCCTATGCCAAAGTCATAAAATGATTCTCTTATTTTTCTACTAAAAGTAATAAAGTTTTGCTTTTTACTATTAAACTTTAATAAACCTGGAATTTTTATATACAGTATACAGTGGTACAGCAGATATCCCATTTTTTTCCCAAGTCAATATCCAACTCTTTACCACCAATTATAAAGCAGTTGCTCCTTCCCCTACTGATCTATAATGCTACCTCTGTGAAATGTAATTTCCATGTGTGGATCTGTGGAACTATGTCTAGACTCTCTCTTCTGTTCCATTGGTTTATTTACATCTCCCAGAGCCAATACCATAGTGATGACTACTTACAATAAGTCTTAGAATCTGGAAGAGCAAGTACCCTTGCCTAGTTGTACTTCTTCTGGAATATTTCGACTATTACTGCCTCTTTGCCTTTCCATACAAATTTTAGAATCAAGAGTGTCAAGTTCCACAAAAACAAAAACAAAACAAAACAAGCTGTTGGGATCCTGAAGGACACTGCATTGAATCTATAGAACAATTTACAATATTAAATCTTATCCAAACCCTATCAGAGATTATTTTGTATCTCTCCCATTTATTTAGGTCTTCCTTTAATGCTTTAAATTTTTATAATTTTCTCCATAAAGGTGACATCTTCTACTAGATGTATTCCTGTGTATCTTACCATTTTGTTGTTATGTAAATGACACCTATTTAAAAAATATTTTCCCTAGACGTTTATTACTGATATATAGAAATTCAGCTGATTTTTGTATGTTGATATTATATCCAGCAACCTTGCTGAGACTCTTTATAATTCCAATAACTTGTTGATCCCCTTGGGTTTTCTATGCGAACAATCCTATTCACTGTAAATAAGGGCAGTTTCTCCTCATGTTTTTAATGGTTGGTTCTATCATCAGAATTAATTTGGCTAAAATTGCATCTGTAATAGTTCACAAATTGTAACAAACACAAACGAAAGTTTATCCTTTTAAATCTTTGTGTTTTTGACAGAAGGTCAATGACAGCATGTGACTTCTAGTTTGTTCCTCAGGCTGACAGAAGCTCTCAACTATTAAATGACAATGAGAAGGACTTCCCTGGTGGCGCAGTGGTTAGGAATCCACCTGCCAATGCAGGGGACACGGGTTCGAGCCCTGATCTGGGAATGTCCCACATGCCTCACAGCAACTAAGCCCGTGTGCCACAACTACTGAGCCTGTGCTCTAGAGCCCGCGAGCCACAACTACTGACCGCACGTGCCGCAACTACTGAAGCCAGCGTGCCTAGAGCCCGTGCTCCACAACAAGAGAAGCCACCGCGATGAGAAACCCGTGCACCACAACGAAGAGTAGCCCCTGCTTGCTGCAACTAGAGAAAGCCCATGTGCAGCAACGAAGACCCAACGCAGCCAAAACTAAACATAAATAAATAAATTTATTAAAAATAAATAAATGAATAAATAAATAAATGACAATGACACATAATAAAGGCATTAGAATAACACAAATAATGAAGAAAAGGTAGGGCTGATACAATTTTACCTCTTCCAGGAGATAATATAATGCCCAGTTGCTACTCCACTTTCAACATTTCCAACAGATGGGCAACGAAGACAAAAGCATTCACTGGCACTCTCTGCAGTCCGTAAGACAACTACAAGAAAGAGACTCATAATCCTCATGTAGTGATTTCATCTATAAAAAGAGAGCTTTACATCCAAGAAATACAACAAAAAAGAATACCTTATCAATTATACATTATTTGTAGAGACTTGGAAACTAAGGCTTAGAGATGTTAAATGACTTTTTCAAGGAGACAGGTAAACAGAGCAAATGAAATGACTCACTTAAACAGAGCAAATAAAATGGCTCACTTAGGGCTCCCCTGGTGGCGCAGTGGTTGAGAGTCCGCCTGCTGATGCAGGGGACAGGGGTTCGTGCCCCGGTCCGGGAAGGTCCCACATGCCGCGGAGCGGCTGGGCCCGTGAGCCATGGCCGCGGAGCCTGCGCGTCCAGAGCCTGTGCTCCACTACAGGAGAGGCCACAACAGTGAGAGGCCCGCGTACCACAAAAAAAAAAAAAAAAAAAAAAAAAAATGGCTCACTTATATTTGGTCTTAAGAATGCATCATGATTTTTTCCCCTCACAATATCTGCCCTTATAACCTAGTTGAGCACAAGTTTGCTTGGGTTAACATTCAAACTAATTTTTATTCTCTCTAACAGCTCGAGAAATATACAAAATCCCAAAGTACCCTGAACCAGAAAGGTAATATCGCCTCTATAAACTGTTTTCAGTTGGATAATTTAGAAAACTTATCGTCTGCTTTTCTGTATTTTCCAAAGTTTCTTTGGTAAACATCTTTTCCCATTTCAAATTATAAACAACAGTAAACATCAATTAAAAATTATAAAAAACAATCTATAAAAACTCCAAATATGAAAAAACACTTTATTTTCAATTACATTTTTCAGTCACTTTCTTACAGTATCAAGAATCTGATTTTTTAAAAAATAAGGTATACTCAAGCAAATTGTAAATGATGCTAATTCTAACTTAATTCTAAATGTACCTGCTTTTTGTGAGTGTACGTCTCAAATTCCCTTCCTTAGCAAAAAGCTAACTCTTACACCACCAGCCTACACACGCACACACACTACTGTCTCCTGCTAGTTAAGGGGGATGGTCCACATTCTCACCGTTGTCCACCTGGGACTCCAGCTGGTCCACGGGTGTCATGGAAGGAGCAAGCTGCAGCTCACTGGAGACGATGGTGAGGGCCCAGGGCGAGGCACTCAACAGGTCCGTCATCAGCAGGAAGGGGATGTCGGCATAAACCCTTTCCAGGTGCTCAAACTGTCACGGATGGAGACAAAGGTCTGTCAGGAAGTAAGTTAATCCATTTTCTCTTTTCTGTTAATTTCTACAACCTCAATGATTTCCAGTATGCTTCACAGGAACGTACCTTTGTAGAAACAAATTTAACTGCAACGTCAAATGGAAAGACGGTTTCTATTGTTACAGTTTCATCCTGCAAGGAAATGTAAAGGGCACAATCAATGGCTTTTCTAAATCTTAACAACAAATGAAGTTTTAAAAACAGAAGGCATACAAAACACAATCGATTACTGATCAATAAATAATTCCAATTTAAAAATTAAGAAGCTAGGATCTTTCCCTTAGGTAGTATTTGTAAGAATCTATGCAGAGAGCAGACTAATAGTTCTAATTATCTGTGGTTTTGTAACAGTTCACACTGCAAAGTACTTTCTCATACATTATTTATCTCAGGATCTACCAACAGTGGGCAGGGTAGGCACTGTCACCATTTTACAGAAGAAGAACCAGAAGTTAAGGAAGGTTAAGTGATTGGCCTTAAGCCACAAAACTAGTGGTGCAAAGCCTAGAATCTGGGTCTTCTTTTTGTCTAAGTCCTTCACCTCACCTTGACTCAAGACAACTAAAACAATGATAATAATAATAATAATAATGTAATATGACATAGCATTATAATCACTGCACACATATTAGGAAATGCTCACAGTAACTCAAGGAAACAGACACCAGTATCACTGCCATTTTAAGATGAAGTGGTCACACAGCTAGTAGGTGACAAAGGCAGAAACTGAACCAAATCTGACCCTGGAGCCTGGACTCAACCATCCTGCTCCATCTCCTCTGCACAGGGCTGTTCAAAAACCAGTGGGCTTATAAAGCAGAAACTAACACACCATTGTAAGCAACTACACTCCAATAAAGATGTTAAAAAAAACCCAACAGAGAACGAACAGTGGGCTTACTACATCTTTTTAAAAAACAACCCACACTGTTGGTGAGAAACCTTTAAAAAAGACCACGTTGGGTTAAGACTCCGGCTGTAAGGCCAAATGGATCTGGACTTTATTCCTGGCTGGATACGTACTTACTAGCCATGTAGACCTTGGACACAGTGATGTGACCTTGGGAAGGGTATATGGTCTCTTTAAGTCTCAGTCCTCCCAAGGTTGTTGTGATAATTAAATGAGATAATGCACACAAAACACTCAGTGAAATGCCAACATCATTTTTATTATTATTATATGCTTCAAATTATTTCCTCTCTCAATTATTATCAAGCTATCCCACCCCTCTAGGTGGTCACCAAGCACCGAGCTGATCTCCCTGTGCTATGCGGCTGCTTCCCACTAGCCATCTATTTTACATTTGGTAGTGTATATATGTCCATGCCACTCTCTCACTTTGTCCCAGCTCACCCTTCCCCCTCCCGGGTAAAATAATTTTGAAAAATAATCATTACAGCCTTTTGCGAAGCTTCACAATACACACTAGCAAATTTAAATGCTGTGCTAAGTCCTGAAGTAAAAATACCGGTTTAACACCCTTTAACCCAGTATTTTCCAAACATATTTGACCAATTAATTCTTTTCTTGTGTAATATCTATTTCTATTCCTCAGAATTAGCGTCCCTTACAAGCACATCTTGGTAATGTACTGGCTGATAGAAGAATAAACACATTCTTCTCTAAAAAAGTGGCATGTACCTCGATGATCTCATGTCTTGAGAACACTGCTTAAAGATGTAGCAGCACACTGGTTTCGCTCGAGTTCAGGATAGTTCCGAGGTAGCAAACGGTTATTTCAAAGTACATTCCAAGTCTACCATCAGCTTCATTATCAGAAGTAGAAACAACATCCAAGGCTTAGGACTTTAAATGTGCACAGAACTTTAACGTTCTTATTTTCTAGATGAGGAGATGGAGGTCGAAAGGAGTTACCTGGCTGACCTGGGTTCAGGATTTAGGAGGCAGTGCTGAGACTGGCACCCTTATCTCCTAGTTCACCAGCAGGGTCTTTTAATTACATCAGGCTGGTGAAATTTTTGACAGTGTATTATATGCCTTCCTCCCTGCCACTTGGGGAATCCTCCTGAACTCTCTTAGGATGGTTTTGTTTCCCAGTGACGTATAAAACAGCCTGCGACCCAGCCCTGTGCAGTGACCAAACTACAAACCCCCAAATTCCTAGGGCTTCTCCTCTGCTGGACTGAGGACCCCATTCCTAAGAAAAGGCTGCCAGGACTAAGAAGATACCAAATATCATCATTTTCCATTAATAAAAGGGGATACAAGCATTATATACAATGTGGTTAAGTCTATATAAAAACACGTCCCCCTGCAATCTCTTGAAACAAAAAAGACCGATAAGAAATTCATCAAGGAGTTAACAGCAGCTGCCCCGGAGTTGTTGGACCCGATAGCTTTCTTATTTCTTCCTCACCAATGTGCACTCACCAAAAAGTGATGTTCAAAAGAATCTTTTTTACTAACAGAAGAAATATTCCACAAAGGGAGACCTCCCTCCCACAAGATCTTCTTCATATTAGCCAACTTACAGATTTTATCTAATGTGTGATTTTATAAAGAAGCAGATAGGTTTAGAGTCTCAAGACTTTTTTGCATGAGATCTTAAAGCTTTTGGTTCTCTGTACAAAAAAACCATATAGGCCAATTTTCTAATGTTTGAGCAATGAATACCATATCATCACATCATTTACAATAAACATAAATGATAAAAAAAATCAACAGATGTTTCATTAAAACTTGTAATGGACTGTAAGCACCTATGTTGTTTATTTTACAGGTTAACTAAGATAATACAAAATAGGAAACACTCCAAATATGGTATTTCTCGAAGTAGCTATGAAATAAATACCTTGTGACACTTGCAAACAATTTCTTTTTCTTCAATAGTTGTATTGATCAGGTAAGAAACATACACAAGAAACATTCTTGAGCCCACTGTTCCACAGCGAACATATAACATTTTTTCCAGCTGCAACAAAATAAAAGTATTTTAGTTTAATTACTATTACAGAGATTGCCTCCTGATATATATTCTAGGATAATGCTCCCACCTTTCAGAGTTTACTGTACCAACTGGCTAAATTCTTGAACACTTTTTATAGCTGTTCCTGTCGCAGCATGAGTGGGATCATTACTACTCCATCTTTTTTTTATTACCATTCTCAATTTCCCAAGAATTCTTTGTGTTTGGCTTGGAAATAAAAGTTGACCGAAAGGTTATTTAACTAAGCTACAAATTTTGTGTTATTTAGTTATTTTATCAGGCAATGAATTCTCCACATTAGCATCGTTTGTTCTAAAATCCCTTGTATGAAAACTGAAGACATTTTACACATTAAATATGTGAAATGTGAATAAAACGTGCATTAGTTGAATCACTTTTTTAGTCTCGGGATATGCTGTTAAAATGCTCTAAAACTAAAACTCACTACATATTTAACACTACAGCCTAACCGATTTCCTCTCCATTCACAGTTGGCCAAGTTCACCTGCTCCCCGGGATGTAGGTCTCCAACAGGAATGTCAGTGAGTAGAGCCGGGTAGGACTCATCACACGGTTCTGTTCCATGAAGAGTCACATGAGTTTTCTGAGTTAAATTGGCATCCTGTCCTAAAAGTATGAATGTTGGCGTTTTAAAAATACAGGAAATTCAATCGCTATCTTGACAATTAATACTGCATAGAGAGCACTAGATCATAACCATTTTTTAAACAAACTTCCTGAAGTTGATATCACTGATGTTTATTTTATGTTGGAGCAACACGGCTCAAATTTTAAAAAGGCAAGTTTACCGGGTTTTAAACCAGCAGTGAGCTTCACGTCTCTGATGCAGGTCTTCTCGTGGGATTGCACAGTCACAACCAAACAGTACATTTCGTTAGTCAGGGCAGGAGGGTCATGTCGCAGATGGACAGAAATGTTTGGAACTCTGGAAATGATCCTTTGGGAAAAAATGTTAGCTAAGTCACTGATTTTTTAAAAGAAACAAAGTATTCAAAAGAAGTGAGGTGACCTTCTCCCATCTGCCCACCAGGCTGACTCACATGGTGCTCGCCTGGATCACTATGCTGTCCCAGTGAAGCTCGCTGTCGGGGAGCCTGGGCCTTCTTTTGAAAGAACGGGCGGCCTGTAAGGCTTCCTGGGTGGAAGCGGCATCTCCTCCTCCCCCCTGCCAATTCAAGACCACGCATCTTCCTGCCTCGCTGCCCAGAACCAGATCCAAGGATGTGATCTAGGAGGAGGAGGTCTGTCAGAAACGCCATCTCATACCAGTTCGTCACCATCCCCTCCCAACAAATTACAGGGTGGGCTGCTGGGCTGTGGCGTTCCTCGGACCCACGACGTGACACAGGTTGGAACACCTGCTGTGGGAGTCCAATCCCAGACCCTTCTCAGCTGTGACACTGGCTAGCCGTGTGTGGAGTTTCAACCTCTTCACCTTTAAACAAGGATAATGAGCTGACTCCCCAGCTCGGACACGACGGTGAGGTGCTGCTATCCCAGTGCTCGGCGTGGTGGCTGAAGGAGCAGACACTGCAGTAGTGGCTGCTGAGTGAAATCAATGAATGTTCTGCTAACCGTTAACATACTCACAAGCTAACTCCTAGTGGCCACACGTATTCTTCCCGACGACATCAACAGTATTAGCAATGAAATTCTTTATTAACTGAATAAATGTCCTTTCCACTAAATCCCTTAACAAACATACTCAAAATAGTATTATTAATTATGATTTACACCTGGTAGGCTTCCTTAGGTACCTTGTAAAAAATTAAAACATGTCACGAGGGATTTAGCCAAAATCATGCAGAGTTTTTTTTTTAATGAATAAGCAAAAACTCTGGATATTGGTAAATAATAAAATCAACAGATTCACAGAAATTGTTATGAGAACATAGGGGTACAGCCTTAAGTTTCTGTCTTGGAAATGGTCTCTAGTTCACGTTAGCCGACCATTCCCGTTCCAGCCATGGGAGAGCAGCACTTCATGAGTGCTCACCTCGTCCTAGTCACTATCCCAGGAGATTTACGTTAACTAACTGATTTAATTCTCATGAAACACTGAGAAGTAGGTAATGTTACTATCCCCACTTTACAGATGAAGAAATGGAGACGCAAAGAGGTCAAGTGGCCCAGGGCCACAAGCAGGTGAGCCAGAAAGCTGGCATTGAAACCCATGTAGCTTGGCTCAGAGTTTATGCTCAATAAAAATATGACTTCCATCACGTATTTCTGAAAGCCATTTTAATTATCTACATTAAATGAATCCTTTGAAGTATATATCTTCATTTTTTCTTTAAAAATATGCAATCAGCAATGTTTAAAGGTCAAAATGATATAGCTCTTTAGTGTGAATTATGTCATATTTTACAAAATATAATTACTACATTATAATTATTAAATATAATTACTATATATATATATATATATATATATACAGTTTAAAATTCCTTAGCTGATTATGCAGCCATTAAAAATGAGGTTGGTCTCATGTACTAACAGGAAATGATGTCTAATATATCACTATCAAGTGAAAAAAGCCAACTACTGAATATTACGTATAACATATTCTCACTGGGCTTCCCTGGTGGTGCAGTGGTTGAGAGTCTGCCTGCCGATGCAGAGGACACAGGTTCGTGCCCCGGTCTGGGAAGATCCCACATGCCGCGGAGCAGATGGGCCCGTGAGCCATGGCCGCTGAGCCTGCGTGTCCAGAGCCTGTGCTCCGCAACGGGAGAGGCCACAACAGTGAGAGACCCGTGTACCGCAAGAAAAAAAAACAAAAAAACATATTCTCACTGAAGGGAAACCTACCAAAAAACCATAATGAATGGGTTCCCTTGGGAAGTCCAAGTGGAAGATTTTCATTTTTTACTTAATAAACTTCTGTATTATTTTTATTATAATTTTTTCTGACATACACATTATTTCATCACTTAAAATATTTTTTAAACACATTTCATAACTAACCTCAATTTTCTTTCCCACATCTTCAGTTTTTGCCACAAATTTAAATAAAAACTTCCTTGTTTTACCAGGAACTAAGCACATCTTTCCCTGAGTCAAATTTTCTAAAACGTCACTCGCTTTGGATGCTTCTTCGATTACACAGAACTGGTTGTATTCCTGAAAAAGAGGTGAGCAAGGGTCATGGTTTATGAACTCAAATGTCATATGTTTTGCTAACACTAAACACCGAATTACTTGGAGCTTGTTAAGGTTAACTGCACTGATACTGAAGCATTATGAATTTTCTATTAATAAAAGAAAAAGTATTTTTATGCCAGATGGTAGCAGTTAACCACTCACTGCTGCCACAAGATAAAGACGGTTCACACAGAAGCTGACCTCTGAAAACATTTATTTAGCCATCCCTTTCCTGGAGACAGAAACAAAGACTTTTTGTTTTGCGTCGGATGCTACTATCATCTTTTCTTAAAGAGCTTCCTTTTTACCTGGCTTCTGTGACACTATAATAGCTCCTGTTTCTCACTCTCCTGCTTTTCCCTCAAAGGTCTTTTTTCCCTCTTGTTCCCCTAATTCAGAGGTTCCAAAAGTTTCAGTCCTTAGCTTTTGGTTTTGCTTTTCTCTTTATGTTTACTTCACTGCAAAGTCTATCCATGTCTACGTATTCGGCACCTCTGTGCTAATATCTCCCACATAAAAACTTCTAATTCTGACCTATTCCTTAACTAAAAGCTTATATCCACAATTGTCTCAGGGATAATTCCACTATCACTTCAAGCTACCTTCCCAGAAAAGCACACTCCTTACAGATGAATAAACAGAGACATCTTTCATATACATATCTAAGGGATCACCATTCTCATCCTTTCAATAAATACTGAGAACTTTCCAAGAGCCATCTTCTATCCCAGCAGGTGAATTATCTTCACAGAAGATTCTAATACAGTTAAGTTTTATACCTTCCTTCTAATTTTCATTTCTATTCCAGGCTTATGAAGCCTCGTACCCGCTACTTTTTTCTTTGTGATTTGCATCCTGCATTTCAAATAATATATATTCAGAATACAACTTTAAAAACAAATTGCTTTATATTTCATTTTAATATTTTTATTAGTTTAATTACAGATGTGGTCTGTGTTGCTAAAAGGGAAAAAGAAGGAAGGAAAAGAAATGCAATAGTAGGCTATGATGTGAAAGGTAAAATGAGAGTGCCTTCCTTGACCCTCTAAATTCCAGATTTAGAATATTTCACAGTGAGTGAAAAAAAAAATATCTGTCCTCTTGGAGCTTACATTCTAGTAAGAAAAACAAGCAATTTACCAAATAATCACATGACAAGAGTGAAACCACAGCTGTGACAAGTACTATGAAGGGTTATGTGAGCCTGGCTAGGTCAATCAGTCATGTAGGTCAGGCGAGGTGTCCCTGAGGAAGTGAGGCTTTTAAAAGGATAAAACATGAGGAGGAACTAAGCAAATAAAAGAGGAAGGAAGACCAATCCAAGCATAAGAAACAGCACATACAAAGCTCCTGTCCTAATACTGTATGATCTTACTTATATGTGGAATCTACAACTTATAGAAATGGAACTCATAGAAACAGAGAGTAGAATGAGGATTGCCATATGCTTGGCGTTGGCAGAAATGGGAAGATGTCGGTCAAAGGGTATAAACTTCCAGTTATCAGACAAATAAGTTTTGGGGATCTAATGTATGGCATGGGGACTATAATTACTGTATTATTTACTTGCATGTTGCTAAAAGAGTAGATCCTAAATGTTCTCACAAAGACAACAACAAAAAGGTGATTATGTCAGGTGATGCATGTGTTAACTAACCTTACTTTGGTAATCATTTCGCAAAATATGTGTATCAAATCATCATGTACACTTTAAACTTACATAATTTTATATGCCATATCTCAATAAAGCTGGAAAAATAAACAAACTGTTTTGGGCCTGCAAAAACCAAATAGCCCATCCTTTATCCATCCTATCCCCATTCTGTATCCTCTGTATACACTCAGCAATCCAAACTTACCTATTTTTAAATGCCTCTTATCCCTTTATCTCCATTCCCATCACTAGCATGCTAATCCAAATCCTCATACTTTTGTACCTGGGTTCATACAAAGAGCCTCTGGTTTCTAAAATATCATTTCTTTCCCTCTATTTTGCTACTGGAATAAAGTTTCTTAAACATAAATTTCATGCTCTTGCTTTAAAATTCTCAAAATAATTGGAATCCTTGGGTAATGGTTTGAAGTTGAATAAAACATACTAATCTTCAAGTGACCCAGGTTCATTTAACCAATTCTATTACAGGGACATTGCTCAGTTCTTATGAGTCAAAAAAAAACCTATTTAAACCGATAACATTCTTTCTTTACCACCATTCAATAAATAAACAGATAGATAACGAATAAATGAATGAATAAATCCATCTTAAAAGGCTTCTATTGATACTTCCCAGACTGACTCTGCTTAACTCTCCAGGTTCCTCTAAGCCACCCAGCCTGACTCCCACTCACCCCACCTATGATCCCTCTGCTCTCGTGAGGCTGCTGTCTTCACTTGCCCAAAAACACAGAACATTCACTCCTGTTTCCATTCAGCGTTTCCTCATTGCCAAACACATCCTTTCCCTCTCATCTTTTTAAACCTATCTTAATTGCATCTTCAATTTTGAAACTTCCTCTTTTCTCCAGCATGCCTGCCATAACAGTATTTCTAGGCTACACACACATTTAGGCCATCTGTGAGCCAGTCCTGGCCTTGCTCCCAAAACGCTTATATTTTAGTGGGGTTGATACATGCTAAACTTTTTCAGGTTCACCATGATGCTAAGAATATTGTAACTCTCAATAAATGCTTGCTGGTTACAGCTCAGTACACTTTCTGTGTGACCAGAAAATTAGAAGTGAGCTTATAACTGAAACAGAATGTAATCAAGCACTTGACTACATCACACTATAAAAATGTTCAAATGTAGGAAATATAGTACGATCCCAATTCTGGAGAAAAAAGTTGCTTATATATGCGTGCACGTAAGATGTCTAGACTATTCACGAAGTTAATTGTGACGCCCCCTAAGGAATGGAATTGGAGGAACACACATTTACTTTCTACTTTATATCCATCTATTCCACTTTCATTGCTTTAACATCAAACATATAACAGTTTTATAATATAAAGCTAATACCAATGTTAGAATAAAACAAATGGTTTTGAAAATTATATTCATTCTGAATATATCTTATTTGAAATTCAAGATACATGTTACAAAACTTTTTGTCTATGTGTAGACAAAGTTCTCAGGTTTCCTAAGCAGGGAGTGAAAACAAAAATTAGAATAGAAAAGTATAAAACTTGAATTGTGGATACAGAAGTTGAGAACTATAAATACAATTATTCTTAAATAGACTCTATCAAAATACATTTGTTAATATGAAACCATTAAGACCTAAAATTCACTAAGCACATTTTACCTCATTTAATAAGCTAAAATAAGATACACACATGGTAAAAACACCTTAAAAGGTGCCATTACCTGATTATTAAAGCTGACACAGAGCTTAGAAAACCTAATGGGATGTGGGCAGTCAGCCTTCAGATAAATATCGAACTGCACGGGAACGTCGACATGAAAACTTGGGGCGTGGAACTTGGCTTTGCATTGCACTAGAAATGAAACAAAAAGGGCCGAGTCAGACACCACCAGACACGCTAGACACACACACATTATTCTCTGGTCCACATCTGCTCTTCAGAAAGAAAACAGCTACACTGGATATTCTTACTGACTTCTGCACCTGAAGCATTTCAAAAGACATAAATCAAGCCAAATTTAAATAAACTCTAGCTCCAAAACCTCTCTAATTTTAAAAACATGGTTCCCCCTAAAATGTAACTGACATAGGATTTTAAAGAAAAAAGAACCATTTTGTTATTTTTAACTTATTTCAAAATACCTGCCTAGACAATAAAGCATAAACTTTTTAAATAACTGTCTTTCCAAATGCATTTCAAATAACATCTGAACTACAAACGAACAGAGTAAACGTTAAGACCTCAACTAAGTATTTAAAATTTTGACCATCTTTAAAGTCGATGGGCAGAAAATTAAAAAAAAAAAAACAAAAAAAACCACACAGTTCATCTACAAAGTGACCGTACTTGGAAAATTCTTTGACTTCATTATTCTGTGTCTATTTATTTTGTAGAAATAAGGACGATTTCTCTAAAATAATACTGTAGACGTTGGTTACCCACCAAATGGCACAAAGTCCTGTACGCCTATTGTGAAAAGATTGCTGCCGGCCAGAGAAATTCGGTCCGCCCACAGCTTCTGAGCAGTTTTCACAGCTAATATGTCACAGTCAGGTTCAGGAGCAGGACTTTCATTCTGTGCCAACATGGAGTTAAACATCTGTTCAGCTAGTTTTATAATATACACACATCCAGATACAGATGTTATATAAAGAATTCCAGCCTACCATTAAAACGTTTATGAGGTTCTTCTCTATCCGAGATTTCTGGTCATCTTTCAGAGTTGAAGCTAATAGGAAGGAAGAAGGAAGAAAATTAGAACTATAAGACAGGCAAGTAAGCCCACTACCCCCATTTCAGGTATTAAAACCCTGCAGATAAATCTCTCTTCTTTTTTTTTTTCTTTTTTTTTGCGGTACACGGGCCTCTCACTGCTGTGGCCTCTCCCGTTGCAGAGCACAGGCTCCGGACGCACAGGCTCAGCGGCCATGGCTCACGGGCCCAGCCGCTCCGTGGCACGTGGGATCTTCCCGGACCGGGGCACGAACCCGCGTCCCCTCCATCGGCAGGCGGACTGTCAACCACCGCGCCACCAGGGAAGCCCGATAAATCTCTCTTCTAAGATGGCTAAGCACAACTCTGGAAAACTGACAGCACAGCTTCCTAAAAGTCAGCCCCAATGCCTTATGTATGTGCGTTTGAACTCTATGTGAAAAATTATTTTATGTCATATTTTAAAAAGGCAGATTTTTCTCAACTACAATAAGACCTTGAACTCTAATAAGTTCCAATAAAGTATAAAACCTCTTCACTCCGCAAAGTGACTTGCATGTGATAACAGTACTACCAGATATTTGACACTGAATTATTCTTCCAATTTAAAGAAGCTTAAAGATGCTATGTAATTGTAAAGATTCAGAATTTTACTGAAAGAACATCGAGTTACCTCTTCCAAGGAGTTCTAGGGAATAAGTGATGTAATCTTTCAGTTGGGCCATGAGGTAGGAACACTTCAGAGCTGTGGTCAGTATAGACGTGAGCAGGGTCCACCATCCTTCACTCCGATAATCACACATCACATAATCCAGCAACCTGACAGAGGACAAAATGTCAGACGGGCCAAGACAGCTTCACGAGGAAGGGTTTGAATAGTTCATGGAGAAACTAAAATAAAAGTGCTTTACTCATTTTATATAAACTTCAAAAAATCTTACTGAAATAGTTTAACAGGTATTTTCACATTAGGTAAATGTGAGGTTTCCTTAGACTCTGATAATGACTGTACCTGCAGACAATACTCGAAAAAATATCACGGAAATGGTGTTTAATAGAAGTAGGAATAAATATGGAAATAATAAATCCTTCAATACAGATTTCCATGCTAATTCTGCTGCAAGAGAATCAGAATACTTGTAAAAATAAATAGTGAACAGAACTCACTTCAAAGCTTTGGTATAATCCTTTGCATAATAATATTCCTCTCCCATTTGAACCACTATAAAGGAAAAAAGACTGTATGAACATAATTTAAAATTACTCAAAGTTGCACAAAGTTGTGGCATGTTATGGATACCTACTCAGATGACTTTTCATTCTTGGACACTTATATTTCTTAAATTGTGCAACAGCATTGCTCAGAAGAGTTATTATTATTTCCTGTTAGAAAAGATAAAATGTGAAACATTCCAATAAAAATAATCTCATGTTTTCCTGGAATACTGTAAAAAATAGTTTATACTGGAAAAAAGACTTACAGAGTGAACAACACTTCTCTCCTTCAGCTGAATGGCAAGAATCCCCACCTTCTCTTTTTCAGGATCAGAAAGATCAAAACCTGTATAAGATAGGACACAACCCATTTTAGATAGCTCATTTAACACAAATCCTTCACACGAACACTGGACGGGTACACTCCCTGAGTCCTTCGTATACAATGTACTTAAGATTCTTAAACTTTCTAGAATTCTAAAGATTCTAACAGACAGCTTTATTAGCATGGAATCTTCTCTGTGGTCTCTGTTCTGAAGGGTACGTTACTGAGCTCTGTACTCTTTTGCCCAGTGGAATCAACCACCTCAAAAGTAATACCAATATCATTTTCTAGACAAAATACATTTCCTGTAGATTAAAGTAAATAATTTCTTAACAAAAAGTTTAATGGCCACAGAAACTGCTCAAATTAAGTGTGTATAAAACAAAAAAGATAGAGAAATCATTTTTAAGGTGGTTCAGGTAATGATGTTCTAAAATGTCAAACATAAAAAAATCGTTAAACTTAACTGGAATTAAAATATTTAAATAGACCAGAGTGGCTTACTAACTGTGTCATTTAAGACAACAGATGTCCAAATATTTTAGTCACATCTACATCTTTAATTATAAGTCATTCTAAGACGTAGTGATAAAAACAACACATTTTTAAAGTAGGTCTTAAAAAGTGTTTAAAAAGCACATATTTTTACCTCAACATATTTTTTTTTTTTTTGTGGTACGCGGGCCTCTCACTGTTGTGGCCTCTCCCATTGCGGAGCACAGGCTCCGGACGTGCAGGCTCAGCGGCCATGGCTCACGGGCCCAGCCGCTCCGTGGCATGTGGGATCTTCCCGGACCGGGGCATGAACCTGTGTCCCCTGCATCGGCAGGCGGACTCTCAACCACTGCGCCACCAGGGAAGCCCTACCTCAACATAATTTGTTATTATGTTGTGCAGCCATGGAAAAATTATGATAGCAACCTTGTGCTTTTGAGGTTGAGAGGAAGGGAAAGAGGAAAAAATTATTTACTTAGGATTCCTTGTCGCCATGGTCGCTGTCCATAGAAATCAAGAACTCCTGTCTGTGTTTCTAGGGGATCAGGACTGGGGTGCGCTACAGAAGCCTGTAAATCAAAACACAGCCCATCAAGACCAACTCTCCCTTGATCTTTGTTAGAATAAAAAAGCTTTCATAAATATGAATAACACATTCAAATATCAAAGTTGTGAATATTTTAACATAAATTAAATTTCCATAAAATTAAACAAGAAATGTTTCATTTAATATTAGGTAGTCTTATAAAAATTAAATTGAATAAATCAACCTGATTCTGACAAATGATTTCATAGTAACTAACTGCTCTACATTTTCTTTTAATTTATAAACCAGTAAAACTACATTACAAATTAAATTTGATGGTTATTCCATATGTATAAGTGTTTTTTGTGCAAATAAAAATAATGTTATAGGAGTTTTCAAAAGAAGACACTATTTTCCTTTTTTATTGCATGTGTATTAAGTCTTGGTATTGATGGGGGGAGGATACTTTTGGCACCAGAATTTACAAATTTATACCGCTTTTCTTTTTTATAACTTTTCCCTCTAAAACCAAAATGTAATACAAGTAATTGTTAAAAAAATGCAGAAAACGTCCAAAAGGAAAATGATAAAAATTTAAATTACCTATAGAGCTACTACCACGGTTAACAATGTATATACATTATTCTTCCAGATTTTGTATGCAAACGTTTATTCGTCATCAGCTGAAATAATTTTTCAACCTGCTTTTTTCTTTTAAATACATTCTGTATATCTCACCATATCATTAAAGATTCTTCCAAAATGTTATTTTTCTTGGCTGCCTGCTGTTCCACATTGTAACAGATTCCCTATAGCTGTTCACACTGTTATTTTTATTTTACATTACAATTAATAAATCTGTCAGAACAACTCTATAAATAAATTTTAATACTTATCTCTTAGGATCTCTTACCTGTCTTAGGCTTCCTGAATATGAAATTCTGGGTCAAAAGAAAGGCATGATTTTGAGGCTTCTTAATTTATTACTTGACAGAATATTATTTTACATTCCAGCCAATATTTGCTAATGCCCATTTTCTCATAGCCATACAAGACCCAGTTTTAATCACCTTTTAAAATACTGTGCTCAAATATAATATGCCAAACTTTTAAAATATAATACATGCAATGAAATTATACATCATATACAAATAACATGGTAGAAAATAGTCTAGGTATATCATGATTTAAGGGGAAAAAAATCCAAGCATTTAAAGTACTAATATGCAAACTGTTTTTTTTTTTTGAAGTTTTTTAAGTAGCACTGTTGTTAAAATTCACCTATCTTCAGAGAAGAAATCTGAGGTTTTAAGTGAAAATAAACTGATATAACTATGTGAATGTAAATATCTCTATCTATATACACACACCATGTTCTTATTTTAAAGGTGCTTATGGGGAAACTGGTATTTAAATATAATCATCCAAGAGAAAGGCAAAATGAAATGTCAAGTTTAAGAAAATATGCAGTTAACATTCTCAAATAGATTCTTTAGAGTTTTCCATGGAGAACCCCAGGAAGAGAAAGAAGGCCAATGTTATGCTCTCCAGTGGGTCAACATAAAGCACATTTCTCAGTGTCCTTCAAACTCTAGCAGTGATCACAGAAACAAAACAATGGATTTACAGTATGGCATGGACTAAACTGTGGCTTTTATTTTAAAGTAACTTTCTCTCCTCTAAATCACTGACTTATCGCTAATCATAAATCAGTTCTTCAAAGAAAAACTTCTGCTTAATTCACAGGTGAAAATAGAGTACTCAGGCTAAAACTGAAAATAATCCTAATTCCTGAAAATATAAAAGATAAAAACTTGTTACATGCAAAGGCTTGGAAAAAATTATCAACACCAATCAGCATTATCTTCTTTCAAGAGAAGGTTAATAGATTTCCTAAATGCCAGCTAATACAGGAGTCAGTGACTTACTTCATGGTTACAGAGGGTTTTCGTAAGCTGTTTCCGCTCCTGGGCATAGTATGCTGCCTGCTGGTAATAGAAACCAGGATTCTGAGTTTGAATAGCTGTCAACCCCAACTTGATAGCTTCATCAAATAAATCTCCAAAGGCCTGGAATCTTAAAGAAAAAAAAAATCAAGAAATAAAAAAATGGAATGAAAAAGAAAAAGGAAAGAAAAAGCAGCTTACTTCTAGTAGTTATTCATCCAGGAACCATAACCTCAGCAGACTGTATCAAAATAATGCTACTGCTGAACTATTAATTGTGGGGATTTCATTGTAAATACTAACACACTAATCGTAGGTTACAGAAAAATTCTTTAAGTCAACTCCTCTGTGTTAGCAGGTCTTTATAAATATACCATCAAGCCAGATGTCAACATAGTTCCCACCACTCAAATACATCCATGTTTCTGGGAAAATTTTCATTTTAGCAATTTTTAGTCATCAGTCTCAGAGGGCAAGTTCCATGTCAGTAGGGATACTGTCTATTCACTGCTATATTCTCGGTGTCTAGACACATGGTGGAAACTTGATATATATATATATTGAATGAAAGAGATGGTCCCAGGAACTAGCTAATTTCCATTAAGAAACTGTATGAATCAGTATCTACCATTACTGGGAACATACTTATGGTGGATCATTAAAAACCTACTTACTGACAAAAATCTTAGTTCGATTTAGAACCAAAGTCCATGCTTACTCCATTCCTCCAAACCCCAAGTATTTGTTTAAAAAACATTCTGAAAATATAATTTAAAACATACTGTTTAGACATCCATGCAGCATGCTCAAAAGACAACTCTGCACTTCCGATTTTTTTCTTACACAAGTCGATGTGCTTTCGGAACTGAGCAATTGCGTCCAGTGGCGTGTTGTGCTGAAAACACAGCCTACAGATCTGGAAGATGTAAAATCAACCCCAAAGTAAAGAAGAAAACCAAAGTCAAAAGGCGTATTCATTTAAAAATATATAAAAATTGAGACTAACTTTAAAAAGAGTATGGAATTTCCTTCTCTGAAGTTCAGTAGAACTGAAGTGCAACAGAACTGATTTTCTCTATTACAAAGGTTATGCTAAAAACAGAGGATGTCCCTTTGATTCATGAATAAAATTATTCACTATTTGTGATGAATCTATTCTATACCTTACAAAGTTTTTTAAAGTATAGAATAAAGAAATATTAAACCCAATGAAGGGCATAAAGACGGGCAAAAATGAAGTATTTGCAACAGGTAACTGAGAAAGGACAGATTAACTTTCTAGTTTTAGAACTGTCAGAAAGCAAAAGATTTTTTGTAGAACAATTAGAGCACAGTAGACTCCATATCAAACAAGGATTACAGAAATTCTTGAAAAATTATCTGGGATGTTATTTCAAAGTAATAATCTATATGTATGTAGGGTAAATGAAAAAAAAGAAGAAACAAAGCCTAAATTTATTTCCACATGCTTATTACCACTTTTAATTTTATTTTTTTAGGTATAAGGGAATACATGAAAAGTTAAATCTCTCATCCATCCCTGTCCCTCAGCCATCCAATTCCCCTCTCTAGAGGCAACAAGCTCCCAGCATACATTTGGTGATATATTCTGTCCACAGACAAGTATGTGCATTTACAAATAAACTATTATTTTTATACAAATAGCATCACACTAAATATGCTGCTTTGTGCCTTACTTTTGTCACCTAACAATATACCTTGGATATCATTCCATTTCAATGCACGGAGCTGCTTCATTCTCGATAGTTGTATAATATTTCGTTGTTTGGAGTTATAATTTATATTGACCAGTCAGTTATTGTGGGGTTGTTTCCTACCTTTTCCTATTACAAGAGGCAATAAATATCCTTACATATGTGATTTGCAAGTCTTAGCACATATGTGGGATAAATTTCCCAAAATGGAATTGCTAGGTCAAAAGGAATATCCACTTTAGATCTGCACTGTCATTGCAAAAATAGCCTCTGTAGAAGCTGTACCAATTTACACTTACACATGCAGTGAACAAAGTGTCCCTCTACCCTTACATCACTAACCCAGTGCCAGCCTCTTGAAAAGATGAGTGTGGAAAGATTAAAAGCAAAAGACAAAGCCTCATCTGCCTTCTGGGGGTGTCTATTTCTACCATATACAACTTTAAAATGCTCACATAACAGATATAAAAGTTTTCTCTAAGGGGAATAGGTACACCTTTTCTATGGCTGGCCATTAAACCAAGGAAGGCTTACCCAGTTCTAATAAGTTGCAGCTTATAAAATTCAATACTGTAGGCAGCTTTCTTCTCACTCCCTCCTGCACCCACTTAAAAACAAACAAAAGACCCTCCTCAAGGAGTTTTACCAAGATAAAACTCCTCTAAATGAGAACTCTGGGACCATAGCTCAAAACCAAGCATTACAATTAGGCTGCTAAGAACCAGGGTGCTCCTGGAGATAAAGGACATAAAATAGCATAGCATAATTCATCAAATACTCACTTTTCAGAGCAAGTGAGTCATCTGGATTTCCAAACTTTAAAAAGATACTCCAATATTTAAAGCCAAATTTTGTTTATTTGGAAGTAGAACTATTACCTTGTAGTTTATAAATCCTGCCATGGTCTTAATTTCCAGAATATTAGTTTCATGGGCTCTCAATTCATGTACAAGATTATAGGCAGTCCTGTAATTCCTAATATAGACATGGGGAAGGTAGTTAATTATGATATAAATTAATTTTAAGAAAAGATTCCTAAGAGCAAAATTATTAGAAATAACAGAAACAATATTTACTCAACATTTCTTAGCACTCAACAGCTCAATAATAACATATACATAACAATCTCTGATGTCCTGAAAAATGATATATTGATTCACTATGTGTGGGAGGAATCAATGACTTTTCTCTAAGAACAGAACCACTGTACACTGCTGTCATTAACATCTGCCTATAACTGATAGGAGTTCAGCTGCAAAATGAAAGTGGAAAAGTGTCCAGAGTTACATGACAAAATTAACATTGTTAAAAACAATTAGTATTTTTTAAAAGTACCATGTTGAGCTTCCCAAATAGAAATTGTATTAGCGAAGAAGGTGCTATCAAGACAGAGATGGGTCAACAGCTTTAAACCCAAGTATCTCCACAACTGAAACGGGTGTCACTGGCCTCGGGTAGGGGCTGCAGTGCGGATACCCTCAGGGCAGCTAGCGCTGAAGGAAAGAATAGTGTGAGAAAGGCAAGTCTGATAGAAGATGGAAGGTGATGAGAAAATCTCAGTCTTCTCCAAAGAAAAGTGTTTGCTCCTAACTTTTCCACGTAACATTTTTCTTTCCAGAACTGTGTTTGAACAGAATTGGAATTGAGGGTGTTTCACTAATACCACAGATAAAAAATGAACTACATTAAAACCAACTAAAACTATATGAAGTTTGAGATTTATAGAACACAATTTGGTGCTTAGCACCTCATTAGCAACAAAAGAGAGGAGGTTTCTGCAATATTCCTCTGAATGACAGACTTATTTATTTCTCTGTTCCACCCTCCCATGTATATTTAGCCTCTCCCCAGTTTTAGGATATATAGCTGGTTTTTATCCTTTTGCTACACTGGCACTGTTAATCTTAAAAAACTGAGTTAAAGCTAGAAAGAGATGTTTTATTAAATTGTGTTTAGTAAATTAAAAGCAAAGGGATAAAATGCCTAACCACTGCCAACACATCTGCAACTACTCTTCAAAGCTCTAAGCAGAGCCTTAGAATGAAAAATGGGACTTCCCCGGTGGTGCAGTGGTTAAGAATCTGCCTGCCAATGCAGGGGACACAGGTTCGAGCCCTGGTCAGGGAAGATCCAACATGCTGTGGAGCAACTAAGCCTGTGTGCTACAACTACTGAGCCTGTGTGCCGAAACTACTGAAGCCTGCATGCCTAGAGCCCATGCTCCGCAACAAGAGGAGCCCACTGCAATGAGAAGCCCGCGCACCGTAACAAAGAATAGCCCCCGCTCGCCGCAACTAGAGAAAAGTCTGTGTGCAGCAACGAAGACCCAATGCAGCCAAAAATAAATAAATTTTAAAAAGAATGAAAAATGATGCTACTGGCGGGTATTATAAACTGAAAAAAAATTAAGAAATTCAGTCTGATTCAGATAATGTTTAATACACATGAAACTTTGAAAATCAGTCTTAACACAAGGATTTTACTGAGTATACAAAGAAGAAGTAGGTAACAGAATGGGAAAAATTTTAATATGTTTCTTTAGATCATGAAATTTAATTAAATTATACCAGAAAGCTTTCGGACACTATAAAATTTACTTCTGATAATAAAATGGATATATTTTTTAAAAGCTCAAATATATTCCATTTAACTAGAAAAATTAAAGTGAATATTACAAACCTGACTCTAACCAACATAAACGTTTTAAACTTAAAGTTTGGTTGAGATTCAGAAATTGCCACTACTATGTTATTGTTAACATAAAGAAAAAATTAGTTTGACAACTGTTAGAAACTTACTTCAGAGCATTTTGTGTATCTTGTTTCAACTCACTGAAGAAAGCTATTTTGAACTGATGTCTAACAAATAAAAGCTGAAAAGAAGAATGGAAAAAAATATCATTATTACATATATTCTCTTAAAAATGTAAAAATTACAATAATGTTTAAGAGGAGACCTAAAAGTATGAAGGCAAATATCCAAAATTAAAGTTCAAGAATTATTCCAGTAAACAAGTGTAGTTAAGAAGGCTACCAAAATCTGTCTTCAAGAGCTTTAAAGGCAAAGAGGACAAAAGACAAAATAGTTTTTAAACGCTTTAAAAAAAAACTTCAAAAGCACAGAAGCCATTTAAAGACATCAAAGTATTAAAGACATTAAATCATCTCCTCAAAAATAATCAACGATGAATAATCTACTCTAGAATGCCGCTATTATTTCCTTCTTTAGGAAAAGACACGTACCTGGTGTGTTGTTTTATTCAAAAATTCTTTATGAGATTTCACTCTTCTAATCTCAGTGTAGTAATAAGTCTGTGCATGTTCATAAAAGGCGTTTTCTAATCTGTTAAAAGAGACCAACATTCAGTGGGCTTCCCTGGTGGTGCAGTGGTTGAGAGTCCGCCTGCCGATGCAGGGGACACGGGTTCGTGCCCCGGTCCGGGAAGATCCCACGTGCCGCGGAGGGGCTGGGCCCGTAAGCCATGGCCGCTGAGGCTGTGCGTCCAGAGCCTGTGCTCCGCAATGGGAGAGGCCACAGCAGTGAGAGGCCCGCATACCGCAAAAAAAAAAAAGACCAACATTCAAACACTGAAGTTATTTTAAACCAAAGTGTTTCAAGAATCATATTTATAAGACCTGAAAGTAAAATCCTGACAGAGATAATGTCTGCTTTACTTCATGATTAAGATAAAAAGTAAAGCAAAATATAAGCTAAATTTTTAGATTAAAAAATCTAAAAAGAAGACCCACCAAAAGCCATTTAAAATTTTACAATCTAAGAAATAACTGATAAAAATAACTTTCTTGTAATTTGTAAAACTTAGGTAATCACTAATAATCTCCTATTATTTTATAATTTTATAAGTATGAAAGAAACAAATATCTAATACTCAACTAGATTCAATTACCTTTTGTGACTCTGACATTTAGGGTTTAAAGATTAAGGAAAATAATGGGAAAAGGACCAAAAATGAGAACTGGCAAATGAGGTGAAAATAACATTGGTATAAATTAAATCCTGCTTCATTCTATAACTATGAGACTACAGAGGAACCAAGAAAATTTGCCCAGAGATGGATAAACAACTCAAAGTTCTGTTTGTGAAAATAAGTACATATCAGAAGTATCTTCCTAGGCCATGAAAGAAAGCTGAATTCAAAGTCAGATAAGGATTGAACTTCAAGGTTCTTCCTCCTCAGAATAAAACAGAGTTCTGAAGCTGCATTCAAAGGGTTTAAATACATCTAAGAAAAATATGTAAAAAAATGAAATAAAATGGAATAGTCAAAACTTAAAAGATTCAGTATATATTCTAGGTTATTTACCTTATAATATAGCCCACAAGGTGGTCTGTATGGGGCAGTACAAACAAAGACTTCCCCGAGAGTTCACACGCATTGCACAAGGCTGCAGCCCTTTCTGAAGCAATGACATCTTCTCCTGTTGACAACAAGTGCCATAAAGAGAGAAAATAATTAATGCATTTTTTCTAAATGGACATTTCCCCAAATCAGGACAATGTAATTAAGAAAAAAAACCCAAACCACTTTTCACCACGTCTATAAGACCCCTGGAATCCTTGAGAGCTCTGTGGGGTGCTTAGAAGTTACACAGTACATATATGTTAGGAGAAAACTGGAATTTTCTACTAGGCCAAGACAGGCCGAGTAATGCCAACAGATATACCGCATAACTGTAACTAAAAATGGAAGCAACAGTTCATGAAAGTTGTTTCCAAAACTATTTAAGATGCTTCAAGTTTCAAGATAGAAACAAAAATAGTATTTTGGCTTCTCAAGTCTGAGATGGTAGAAGAAATACGCATTTGAAACCAGGCCATTTTCTTATAGGAAACTAGAAATCCTGCAGCATTTTTCTTTGCTCTATTGCAAATTAAGAAAAAAATATTATGTAAGGAATATAATTTCAAATAGATCTCAGATAAGCAAAAAACCTTCTTTTTTAAAAATCAAGTGAATAACTCTTTTGTCAATTGACATGTGCCTCCCTGGAGGGAAGGGGAACCAGGCAGCAGGACTTGAGAAGATCTACACTCTTTAATGTTTTTAATTTTTAAAATAAGCATTTACTCATGCATTACTGGTACTTTTTAAAGTTAACACACCATATTTCCCATAACTGAATGCATGAAAGATTTCAACATTAAAAACTATGCCTCCTGGTAATAAGAATTGGGGGGATACACAAATCAATTGGTTATTAATTAACCTTTTGCTACCTGGGGGCAAAGGGGTTTTCTTCTGAATCAGAACCACTGCAACTTTTGTGTTTCTCCCTTGTAAACTCTGCCTGCAGTGGAAAAATAACAATAAAATTAATTAAGTAATTAAACTGTTTTAACTTAAAAAATGTATTCAAGACTACATAAAATACAAGCTTGACAATTCAAAGAAAAACAAACTGCAACTTAAAAACCCCAAGATTGGGGGAACTCTTTTCCTACATACAAAGAAACACACATGCCACAATGATTTAAAATTTAAAAGTATAATCTCAGATCAAGCTTCTGTTCCTTACAAAAACCTGCTTTAAAGGCAAAAGTTTAACATATACTTCAATGTAAAAGTTACACTGCAACTTATTTCTTTATAGTGATATATTAGTCATCCAAAAGAATTACTTTGAAATAAATGGTGATAAAGCAAAAAGTGTTTTATGAGACTAAACAGCAAATCACTATATCTCCCCCCCAAAAAAAATTATAAATGCAAGAAAAAGCATTTGGAACTTCAGGTCAATTTGTCTTAGAAATTTCTTCACATTGCTTACCATTCCTTAAGTTAATATTAATGCTACCTGTTGGAAGTGAACAGGTTTCATTGGAGGCCAGTGATCCCCAAATGACCACTGCAGACTTAACGGCACTCAGCTGCCTTCGATAAATGTCAGTAAACTCCAGATGTGAGTTTGACCCAACACAGTCAACCTGACAAACGGGACATACCTAACTATTTCCACTCTGGTCGCGCACTCAGACTGCTTTTCTTTCCACTGGGGCTCATCCCAGTCTAGTTCGTAGAACACAACCACCAGGGCTGGCACCAGATTCAGATGTTTATTCATCCAGCCTGTCTTTAGGATCCCTTTGGGAATGTACCATTCATACGAAGTTCTCTGCAAACATTAGCCAAAGTTGAAAAGAGGTATTCTGACAACAAGAGCAGCAGAAATCACCTGTTATGGAGTGCAGGCACTTTCTCTGTATTTATCTCATTCAGTATACACACGCCGCATTTCTAAGATGAGGACGTTCAGGCTTACAGAGATCAGGTAAGAGCCAGCAAGTACTGGAGGTAGAATCTCAACCCTAGAGCCAGTACCGTTTCCATTTAAAGACTGACCAAAGCCAAAGCATTTCTAATGATGTCAAGGCTTTCAAATACCCTGGAAGTAAACAGCCTTCTTCCCAATAAATTCTACTTATATTCCTCCCCATCCCAGATTCCGTTCTTGTAAAAGCTGCTCAAATATTCTCTAAAACCCAATATGGCTTCATCTGCTTCAGAGTCGTGTCACCAGGATGGCATTACACCTCACTTGTGGGTGAAAGAAAAAAATGAAGGACAATTCTTAAATACAGAAGCGTAAGGGCAGTCACTGGGGGTCAGTGCTAAGTGCCACGTCGTGGGGAGGGGATGCCCTGAAGAAGCCGGGTGAAATCTCAAACTACCCCCAAAGCACCCACACTGGCCAGACTACTCCAGTTCACGCTGGTCCAACGGTTATTCCACGTGAGGAAAGAGAGGACAGGAAGGAAGTCTGACACAAAACACCTTGGGAACTCAGGAGAGAACCAGGAGGAAAATGAGGATTCTGAAGAATGAATCCAGGAGGAAAGGGGTGCGTCCTGCTGGGTCGCTGGGCTTCCTTGACACAAACACCGCATTAAAAGTAGTGTGTAAGAGCCAGGGGTGCTATTGCTCCCCCAGTTTCAGAGAAAGCTCATAGTTCCTGGCGCTGGATATATGAAACTGTGTCTGTGGTGTGTGAGTCTCAAACACATGCAAAAGAATCAGCAGGTGACCAAATCTACAGGTCCTATGCTCCCCCGAGTTTAACTGAGGACAGCCAGTATTGACATGCTTAATAAACACCCCAGGTGATGATATACTTGGTCCAAAGACCAGTCTGTCAGAAACATTGCTCTAGGGGGAAAAAAAAGTAGGCAGTTTATTTTAATCAACGTGTCTTATTAACTGACTTTCAGACCAACCTGAAAAGATTACAATAAATGACAAATCAGTCAATGTACACAACTTTCTTAAAAAGCAAATTGACATAATAAGCAATACACGTGTATGAGCTGCTATTATTAATTCATACTATCATCATTCTAAGTATTTTTTTCTAAGTAAATCAGAGTCTCTACCATGATGTTCATTCTAAAAGTCAGTTTTGAACTTAATACCCCTCCTATTCCACACTGAATACACTGTTTTAGTTTATGTAGAACTCATCAAGGACAGAGAGTATGTATTATTTACATTTCTATCACCAGCCTGTTGCATAGTTCCAGGTACTCTAAACCAAAGCAAGTGCTCAAAGTATGTCTGTGAAATCAAACCAAGCTGCAGAGACTATGGATTTGATAATGACACTGGCAATGGTGAGACCTTCCTTTTAGAGAGGCCTTTGTTAAAATTATGGAGCCTTGGGGTCTCTTTTTAACAACAAATAAAAAATGGAAAATCTAGGCTCATAGGATAGAAAGCTTAATAATTATAAAGTAATTATTCTTCTGGAGTAAAAAAAAAAAGGGATTATTAGATACATCTGTAGCATATTACATACAGGAAAACGTCTGGAGTTTTCTTCATGCACCACTATAACCATACCCTTGATAAACTCAGGGGTTTTCCTGCACAGATATAGGAACAGAAAAGATACACACATGCAAAGAAAGAGACAGACGGAGAAGGAGAGTCCCCTTGCAATCATAATGTCATTACCTTGGGTCTACATTTGGGATACTCATGGTCACCTGGGAGCACCTTGAAAGAAATCGGTACCCGATCAGCCCTCCGATTGGCACAGAAAGCATCCCAGACAGCTCGATGGACAGCATTATAAACCACATCCAGGCCTGTGAGAGTAACAAAAGCCATAGGCCGACAACATAATTCCACAGGGAAGTCCCATTGTGTGGGGCTCATGTTCAAGGTGTCAGGAAAATTCTGAAATACAAATGTTAATACGTTAATAATTAATTTCTTAAAAGCCCACATCCACATCTAACATATGAACCTCCACCATTTGTAAAACATTACAAAAAGACGAAAGTCTTTGAGTGTCTACAAACTGTCAAGCAAATCCAAAAGAAGAGAGCAAAAGGGCAAACTTTAATTCTTGAATTGGACCTATTAAAATTTAATAACTATTGGTATAATATTTTTAAAAATCTTTCATATACAAGGGTTCCAGTCAACTTTAAGACAAATCACTATTTCCAGTAACATCTCAAAACCACACAAAACTTTGGGATAAACAGACCAGGAAAGCAGGAGGGTGATCAAACTTCTGATTTCAGTTATAAAGAAAAACAACGATTGATTTACATATATAATAAAGTGCAACTATCTCTAATTTCTCTGTAATTGCTAACATCTAATTTCTGATTTCCTGAGATATCATTAAAATAATATGCTAATTATCTAAGTAGCTATGTTTTCTCATTTCTCCACAATTAATACAAATGTACTACTTAAAGGAAAATCTACAAGGGAAAAGCTAATAATGAATGGAAACCTCTAGGAGGACATGTTTCTACTGTGCCCTTTAGCTGAGAAGCGGTCTATATCAATCCAAGATGCACTACGTTTTGAAAAGCAATTATATAAAAGTGTTTATTGCGAACAAAATTATTATATTTTAAGAATAATTTCTCATTTTCAAAAACATGTATCACATGGTTGGTTTAAAAGGTGATCTCCACCAGTATATCATACAGGACTCAAATACAACTTCTGTGAGAAGTTAGGAGCACTTAGGCCACCACTTGATTGGCAAAACAGTATTTTTAACTGAAAAGTTAATTTAGTAAAGACTATTAGGCTTCTCACACTTAAGTACTGACGGAACAATGGGTACTAGATAATTGGTTTGCAAAGTCTATCAGAAACGACAAATGTCCACAATAGACAGAAGTTTTAGAAATGCTTAAACAGATATTCTGAGGACAGGATTAAGGTACGAGGGCAAAGGACTGCATGTTCAGAAACAGATTCTAGTTCTAGTGAATTTGGGGTGAAAATAAAAAAGAGATGGGTCAGAACACAATTTAGGTACCACTGCTTGATCCCAAAGAGTCTAGATTAGAGCCCTAAATACCCACTTCCTTTAATAACCCCAGAGGCGCAAGAGAATTCGCCGTGTCCTTTGAATATGGAGTGGAAATAAGGGGAGACAGAAATTACGTTTAAATCACTTAAAATCACAATCCTGTCCAAGAGAAATATAATATAAACTACATAAATAATTAAAAATTTTCCAGTAGTCACATTAAAAAAGTAAAGAAAGGGATGAAATTCATTTTAATAATATTCTACTTAACCAATATGTCCAAAATATTATCATCAATTCAACATTACTATAAAAGTTATTAGTAAGATGTTTTACGTTTTTTAATACTATGTCTCCAAAGTCTGGTGTGTATTGTACACTCAGAGCACATCTAGCCTATTTCAAATGCTCAATAGCTACCTATGGCGACTGGCTACTATACCAGACAGTGCAGCTCTAAATTACGGTAACTCTGTCCCAAAATAACTGTACGAAAACTGTATCAGAAATTCTTGCCACATTGTACCTTAAAAGCTTTGGCATTTGAAATGGTTGTGCCTATTCGGTGGCAAAAAATGGGAAGAATATCAGCAAAGGACAAGTGCAGAGGTTGTATGGATCTCGATGACAGCCTATAGGAGAAATTTCCAGATCTCCTGGAAAAAAACCAATGAAGCAACTAACCAAACCATGACCTGGAAGGAGGTGCAGAAGTAGGAAGCGAACACTCTGGATGGGAGATCGTGTAGTGCAATGGAAGTCGTCTGGAAGCTGGCGTCGTCATAAAATTATAAGGAAGACTCTTAGAAATAATGACGGACTGCAAAGAAAGGTGACCTAATGAAAGTGACAGGTTAAAAAAAATAATGCAGTCACTATTTTTTAATTAACGGAGGTTCGGGATGCAGGACACAAGGCCAGTAAGGATGGGATTCAAAGATGTCCAACTACAAAACAATCAAAAGAGGAAAGACAGTTTGGGGCCGGGATAGCGAAACAAAAGCTGATGCTGAGGATGCGAAGCAACTGCCCAACTTAGGAAAGGATACCGCCCCAGGGTCGCAGAATCCTGCTCCGGTAGCTCCAATGAAGAAACGCTGCAGCTCTAAAGGCAGACGCTATCTTCCTCCACTCCTCCCCTACCCCCCCTTAAACCTGGAGTCCCTAGAAATAGGTGTGTCTTTTCTTTAGAAGCTAAAAGAGAAATGCACTCGCTGATGCTGTACGAAATCACAGGCCCCCCAAACCAGCATCGTTACGCGCTAGCAATCTCTCTCGGCGGTCTCGCCCGGCCCCACTGGTCTCCCGACCCGGACTCACCCAGGCCGCACGTCCCGAGCCCGCTGCAGCTGTGGCCGGTCGCCGCCAGCCGGGGGAGAACCAGGGGAAGCAGGCGGGGGGGTGTGGGTGTCACAAAACGCCGGGGGCCGTCCTTACCACCACCACCGCCCCTGATCCGGTGCCCACAAGCGAGACTTCCCAGAGCCCATCCGCGCAGGCACAGGAAGCACTTTCTGGGCTTGACCGACAGCGCCCTAGGCCAATCGCCGTCCCGGAACTCTACGCTGCTCCACGAAACGTAAGGAAGACGCTCCGCTTCCTAGAGGAGCAGGAGCTGGGGGCGGGGAGAGAAGGAGCCAATAGGAGAAGCGAGAGGGAGGGGGCGGGGTCTCTGCTGTTAACGCCTTTCTCTCTCTCCTGCGACTCGCTGGCTCGCCTGTTGCGGAGGCCGCTGGCTCCTCGCTTGCAATCCTCCGCCGACGGCTTCGCGCTGCCCGGGGATCGGGAACCTGCGAGACTCTCGTCTGCGGTGCTAAGGGTGTGCCTCAGCAGCCCAAGGCGCAGAAGAGGGACGCCCCGGCCTTGGGGCCACTGCCCTCGCATTATTTTCGTTGTCGCGAACGCCGTCCGCCCGGGAGGCGCCCCGTGACCGGCGCGATGAGTGCCAACGAGGACCAGGAGGTGAGTCCGGGTGGACGCTCCTTTCCCGCGCAGGCGGGGTGCCCCTCTCAGGCCCCGCACGTGCCCTCGCCTCTACGGCGGCAGCCTCGCTGAGGTGCCCTATGTTTGCGGGTGTCCTGCGCGGAGAGGCCCAGCGCGCCTACCTGGGTAGGGGACCACCTCTGCCCTTCCTCCCCCGCACTGCAGTTTTGAGTTTTGCAAACCCTGGGGTTCCCCCCAGGTCTCCTGATAACGAGGGCGAGTGTCCTTGGCCCGCGACCCGGTGCACTTGGCTCGCCTTAAATCCCGTGTGTTGTTCAGCGCCTGTGTTCTGAGTTAGGCTCTTTGGGAATCTAATCACCTTTATATTTTAAAATCTGTTGGCTGGTAGAGAAAGTTAATTGAGTTAGTTAAATTTCTGGTGCAGGGAAATAATGACACTAGTGTCTTCTGGCTGTATTGCGTGGTGGAAGGAATCATTTAATATATCCATCTGATAGTTGTCCAGTGGATACAAAGTCTGTTTTGACCATCCATGTACTACCGGAATTGTATGGTTTACACTCAGATATTTTCTCGTGAAATGCCACTTTGACATTGAATCATATGATATTAGAGTTGTAAGTAGGTGTTCACTTTTCATTTAGAGTATACTGCTTTAAAGTTAGTACTTTTACATGACACATGTCATGGAATCGCGGTATTGGAAGTTACCTTTAAAGAAGACCCAAAGTTCAATAAGCTGTGATGTCTGAATCCTTCTAAAATATTCTTGCCAGTTGAGTTTCTAAGCTAAGGCGTGAACAGTTATTACTGTGTAGCATGAAGCGTATAGTGTAAGGTTTCTCAAAGTTTTCTCAAAGTTTGGCCCATGGACCACCGCCTAGAACCGTTTGGGTGGTTGTTAGAAAAACAATTACCTGCACTCTAGCTCAGATTTACTGAATTGAAATTCCTGAGGTGAGAACCAGCCATCTCCATTTAACAGTAAAATAGCATCTTCTTCCACAGGACAGTTTTTCAGATGTTTGAAGACCATTTTCCTGCCCAGTTTTTCAGACCTCCTCCTCTCATGCCAACTGGTTCCTTTTAGCTCTTCTCCATTTGTTCATTCTTTTTAGTTCCTTCACTCTTCTGGAATTGTGTATCTGTGGACACATTATAAGTTTATTTATGTTCTTTTTTTTAAAATTGGGGCATTGCAGTTTTCTACAGTTAGATTTACTGTCAACAAAAATCCTTAAAGTGCTTTATGCAGAGCAGTTTGTCTTTCATCTTCTGCTCTGTATGTTTAGGTACCTAAGGACAAGTTCTTCTTATCCTGTAAAGTTTCATCTTGTTAGATTGTTTTAAAGGGGTTTTAAAATTCTTCTGCTGCTCCAGCATGATTCACTATCCCATCAAATTGTCATCCACAAATTTGATAAGCCTGCCTCCAACTTTTGTTCCTGTCCAAGCCATTTAATTGAAATATAGGGAAGGATTAAGGACAGAAGGAGTAGCACTACATTTTGAGTAATGTTGTTTTTCTAATCCCATCTCAGTTATTCCTCGATCCAGTTTGAATTCTTATATTTTTTTTTCCTGTGAAGGTAGCAAGAGAAACCCATGGGGCCTTGCTGAAATCCAGGGAGACTGTTTTGTCTCTTTCCCTAATGTACCAATCCAGTCACTCTCCCTAAGAAGGGTTGTGAACATATACCTTGTTTTTCATATTCTTGCCAAGTCGTAGGGGCTACTCCTTAACTCTGCTGGGTCCTCACAAACTCTTTCTTTAGTGATCTGTCTTAAAATGTTGTCCACGTAGGTCAAACTCACCATCCTGTAGTTTGTAGAATTCTCAACATGCATCTTTTTGAAAACTAAAATATCTGCGGAAGTGCAGTCTTTCTTTTCTTTACCTCTTCTGAGGTCTTTGTCAGTAAACACGACAGTGATTGGGTCTTCTCATTTGTAAGCCCACAGCATTCTAAGAAGTATTTCCAGCCAAGGATTGCTAGTTACATTTTCTCTTGCAGTCCTTTTTCCCATCTTGGATAGATACTTGTCAACCTCTTTCTAACTACCATTTTTTAAAAGTTCTTTTTATTGTCCGTAAGTGTTTTTTCAAGTTTTGTGTCCTTCTGTGGTAGGGATTACAAATATAAATAGTATGTGTAAATCATGGGGAATGACTGTGTTTCATCTCGTCCGCAAGTTTAATGTTCTTTCTACCCCAGGCTAGCCTTTAGCAGAGTGAGAAAGCACAGGCTCTGGAGTTGCTTTAAACTGAATCTTATTTTCCTCCCTAGTAGGAAGGAGAAAACAGTAAGATCTTCATAGGATTGATGTGAGAATTAAGTGAGATAATCCACTGCAAAATGCTTAGCGGTGCCTGGCGCATAGTGTTAAAGAAAGGATTAGGGTTGTGATGTGTTAGTATAGCACCTGGGTCAGAACGCCATGTAAGTCAGCCAAGTTTTACGCTGTTGAGTGGACTTGAACCAGAAACAAAAGATCCTCTATTTCTAATCCGTTTATATGACTAAACAATGCTCCTGTGATTCATTTCTTTCAGATGGAACTGGAGGCATTGCGTTCTATTTATGAAGGAGATGAAAGTTTCCGGGAATTAAGTCCGGTTTCATTTCAATATAGGGTAAGACCTGGCATGAATAGAAGCACTTACTACTTTGTGGGAAAAGACGAAAGTTGCTTTTTAAAATGCTGGGGGGTTTTTTTTGTTTTTTTTTAATTTAGTGGTTTATATTTATTATGTCTTTGGATTTGCTGAAGCATTTAAATGAAAACTCATCACTATGACATGAGTTATTTTCAACTTTTGAAAACTTAATTCAGAAACTTTTAAAAACTAAGATAAACGTTTTTATTGTAAGAGAATTTTAGAATGTTAGAAACAGAAGAAACATTAGAAATTATGTGGTTTTACCTTCTAATCTTAAAGATAGCTTCTCAGTCCTTACTTCCCAAGCTCCCACAGCTGATATTGATAAATGTTAGGGTTAAAATCCAGGTCTCTAGTCCAAGTCTAGCATTCTTTTTACTAGCCTATAATTTAGTCAAGAAAAGTTGATATTTTCTTAATTCTGTATTACCAATGTGCATGAATATTTTATGAGTATGTGAAATGTCAATTTTTCTTTAAAATAAAGGTTGCTTATAACTCTTTTTCAACGTGGAACAGTACCAGTATTTTATTTTATAAATAAATAACATAAACCGTTTATCTGAATGATTTTAAGTAGTAGTGGGTGGTATGGAGAACTTTTTTTATAAAAGACTTATGCAAGATTTATGGTTGTTAACATTGTCACCATTTAAAATAAATTGTTTGATGGGCTTCCCTGGTGGCGCAGTGGTTGAGAGTCCGCCTGCCGATGCAGGGGATGCGGGTTCATGCCCCGGTCCGGGAGGATCCCACATGCCGCGGAGCGGCTGGGCCCGTGAGCCATGGCCGCTGAGCCTGCGCGTCCGGAGCCTGTGCTCCGCAACGGGAGAGGCCGCAACAGTGAGAGGCCCGCGAACCCAAAAAAAAAAAAGGTTTCTCCATTCCTATAGAATGAGGACTAAACTCCTCAGCTTGACACCCAGTGCCTTCTGTTTGCTTTGGACTGTGTCTCCAGACTTTCCTGGCACTGGCATCTGTTAGACGTGATACCTTGTTAAATGTTTCCCTGCACTGTCGTTACTACTCTGTCTTGGGACACGTTGTTTGCTCCTGCCCTCGCCTCTCCTCCATCATGCATCCTACCCTTCCGTTAATGCTTACCCCAAGCCTCCTCTGTGGCGTACGTGGGCCATGTCTCCTCTCTGTCCCCTGACTTCAAAGTAGGATCGACTAGTCCCCATTTCCTCATGCTATGTTCTGTCGCTTTGGAACTTTTCCTAGTGCTGCAGTTTAGTCAGTTGTCTGAAGGTCTGTCTCCCTTGAAGACAGTAGTGCTCTTGTCTCTTGGGTGATGCACAGTGTGAGGCGTGTGACAGTTTGTTTCTACTTATACTTTGAGTAAGGGTTTAGTGACTGCATAAAGCAAGTAACTTTTATTACTTTTTTTTTCCTACTGTACAGCAAAGTAGAGTTCCCTGTGCTATACAGCAGCTTCTTATTAGTTATCTATTTTATACATGTTAGTGCATATATGTCAATCCCAATCTCCCAATTCATCCCACCCACCACTTTTCTTACTTTTTAATTATCTCTACTTAAAACACAAGCATAAACCGATGACGTCCATTATGCAGGTAATCAACTTGTGTAAGTATAGCAACAGATCCCGGAGTTCATTTGACATAATTTCTAAGCCTCACCTTATATTGATGTGGGGTATGATTGAGGGTTAGGAGATGTGAATAAAAACATTAGTGGTCAGAAAATAAAAGTGAGTCAAGTAACAATTTAGGGTGAAAATTTTTTAAGTATTTTGACTGAAGTTTAATATTAAGTATTTAAAAACCCACAAAGCAGCACATATACTAAAAATACTACAGAAGAGATTAGCATTGCCCTGTGCAAGAATGAGATGCCGATTCATGAATCATTCCATAGTTTTATTCGAAAATCATCGTTCTGCAGCAACCAGTGTGATGATTGTTTCAGGCAAGGATCCTTAATGGATACTGAAACCTTTGGGTGAAAAGTTGTTGAGAAACAAGCTATGCACATGGTTTTGTAGTACCACCCACAGATTTCTTCGTAATTACAAGATGAAAAAGATACCTTTCCATTGAAGAGGTCTGGAGAATATCACCCTAACCAAGTGATCAAACTTGGTATCACCACTAATGATTCTGGAAGGTCTTACGTGCCTCATTATTTGGTGCTGGGGGAGTGCACCACATTGCCTCCCCAGTATCTTTATCAAAGCCATTTACCAAAGCCGTTTAGTCTGAATCTGAACAGAGGAAACAGTCAGTCCTGATCTGGGGACTTATACAAGAAAACTGGCCTAGGTTCTTTTTGTCATGAAAGACATTTAGGAGGTGGGGTGGATACTGGGGACTGTTCTAAATTAAAACAGAATAAAGAGATCTGACAACCAGATGTAATCCACGATCCTCAACGGATTATGGATTTGGGGGTTGAGGGAGTGCTTTGTTAAAGGACACTTTAGATACAATTGGTGACTTTTAATATAAGTTATGAATTAGATAATATTTTTGTATCAGTGTTGAATTTCTTGGGTGTGTTAATGGTTTTGTGGTTATAAAGGAGAAGGTTCTTATTCTTAGGATACTTTAGTTTAAGGACATTTCATGATGTCTGCAGTTTACTTTCAAATGGTTCAACAAATGCCAAAGGAAAACAATCACATACATTGGGGAAAGGGAGTTGGTCCTATAGTGGAAGAAAGAGAAGGCAGGTGGAATAATAGGTATGTGGTGAATAAGATACGTGTCAGTGAATGTTCATTGTTCTTTCAAAATAAAAAGCTGGGGAGAGCAAAAGAAATAGAAAAGACATCTTAAATTCAGGTCAAATAGGTGATCAAAACATACAAACTTCCAACTATAAAGTAAATAAGTTGTGGGGATGTAATGTACAACATGGCGACTGCAGTTGATAGTACCCTATTGTGTACTTTGAAAGTTGCTAAGAGAGTAGATCTTAAAAGTTCTCATCACAAGAAAAAGAAAATTGTAACCATGTGTGGTGATGGATGTTAACTAGATTCATTGTGGTGATCATTTTGCAATATATACAAATATTGAATCATGTTGTATACCTGAATAATATAATGTATGTCAATTATACCGCAATTAAAAAAAAAATTTTAAGTAAATTTACTTATTTATTTTTGGCTGCATTGGGTCTTTGTTGCTGCACGCTGACTTTCTCTAGTTGCGGCGAGCGGGGGCTACTCTTCGTTGCAGTGCGTGGGCTTCTCACTGCGGTGGCTTCTCGTTGCGGAGCATGGGCTCTAGGTGTGTGGGCTCCAGTAGTTGTGGCTCACGGGCTCTAGAGCGCAGGCTCAGTAGTTGTGGCACATGGTCTTAGTTGCTCCGCGGAATGTGGGATCTTCCTGGACCAGGGCTGGAACCCGTGTCCCCTGCATTGGCAGGTGGATTCTTAACCACTGCACCACCGGGGAAGTCCCTAAAATTTTTTAAAACTTTTTCAGGAGTTTCTGTCCAGCCTAAGGCACTCCTTTTCCTTATCTCTCTACCCTTTCCTTTTTTCTATAAATGTTACATTTCATTTTCTACTTTCTTGGGATCGTGCTAATGCATATCGGTTTACCTGTTCTTAAAGCGTCTTATGATTTAGCAATTGGAAAACTTAAGACAAAGATGAGGTGTTTCAAGTTTGTGGATTTTCATTTTTGTCCATTCTCTTCTTGTTCCCATAGTTGATGTCTTATCTTTGTCCTCAGAAAGCTTTGATGAAACAAAAAAATACATGTGTCAGACATAATCTTGGGGTTCGAAAAGATTGGAGGGCTGATGAGAGAGACAGGCCATGGACATCAGCTAAAGCTGTTTAAAACAGCCTAGGAGTGAGTTAAAAGACAGATTAATCAAAGGCTGAGCCCTCACCCTCTGCTGGGTCTTAGCCCATACCCCGAACTTTTCAAGATATGACATGACTGATCTGATCACGAGCATTGGAAAGAAGTCAGCATTTTAAAGATCATCATTTAATATTCTGCCTTTGTAGCACTTTTTACAAGCCTAAGATTTCCCTTTTCTTCAGATAGGTGAAAACGGTGATCCCAAAGCCTTCCTAATAGAGATTTCCTGGACAGAAACCTATCCCCAGACACCTCCAATCATATCTATGAACGCCTTTTTTAACAACACCATGTGAGTAGTGTTCCGTTTTCATGAGGTGTTTTCTGTTGGGGGGCGGGGGCAGGGTAACTGTCTCTCTTACTTTTCTCTTAGCGATGTATATCTTGTGCATTGCAGATCATCAGCTGTAAAGCAGAGCATATTAGCCAAGTTACAGGAAGCAGTGGAAGTCAATCTCGGGACGGCCATGACCTACACATTGTTTGAATATGCCAAGGACAGCAAAGAGCAGCTCATGGAGAATCACCATCCTGTCCATTCGGCTGTGAGCAGGGCATTCAGTTTCACCATACTTTGTTTGTTTTGGTTTCACTCTGCTAGTAATTCATTTTTGCTAGTTATTATTGTTTAAAAATTGGAGGGAGACTTTGTGTTAGATTTAAAATGATAGTCACATCTGAGTTAAATAAGAACAGTGAATTTTAGATTTCTCAGTGTCTGCTTATCTTTAAAAATGAAATGATATTCTCTAGATTTTGCCCTTCACATAAGCCTAGAACACTTCGTGGGTGTGCCAGAACTGAGCTGTGTACAACCAAATACTTTTTCAAGTGTATTTAACATCTTCATAAAGCTCAGATAGAAGATTTCTTACCTAGTGCTGAAATACATATGAAATTACGTACTTTCTCCACGAGGCTTATTTAGTTGGAAGTAGTCCTGCCACAGTTCAATTGGAAAGTGTTGCAGCTTAAGGAGACTTCATTAAATAGGAAAAAATTATTTTATTTGTAGAATTATTTTAGGAAATAATCATCTTTTATGACCTTAAGCAGGTATGTGTTAGACCCCTCTGCACCAAGTCACGCACTCCAAGACTTTCAGTGGTCAGTATCAGTTGAGTTTTGTCTTGTAAACCAAAGGCCACGAGCAGTTCTGGCTTCCATGTTCCCCATGACCACAAGTGGACACTGACAGGCAGCTGGAGACGCAGTGGAGGGCGAGAGCTCCTGGACTGCGAGAGCTCCTGGACCGGGGGCCAGACCGCATGGCCCTGAGCATGCACTCCTTTGCTGTGTGATTTCGGGCAGTTTCTTAGTCTCTCTGTGCTCTGTTTTTTCATTTGTAAAATGGGGATTATAATAGTATCTACCTCGTGAGATTGTTCTAAGGATCAAATGAGTGATGCTGTACAGCATTTACGGCAGTGCTTGGCACGTAGTGAGCATTTTAGGTTTTGTCTATCTGACTACATGACCCCAGATATTTTAAAAATTTCCTTCATTTCCTCTGGGAACCAGGAGGTTCTAAGTAGGCATATGTGATTTTTCTAAAGACATATTTAACTTTCACATACTAGCGCATTAACTGAACTGTAACATTACCTTGGCACTTCAGAGCTTCAGCATAATCCTGGGATCAGATCTTGTTTCTCAGGGACCTGGTTATAACAGTATAACTAATATTATGGCCTTCAATGCGAACTTTTAGGAGAGTGAAACCAATAATGTGCTAAGGTTCCTGATCTAATAAACGAATACAATAATAAAGGATTCTTTTACTTCACAAACCTAAAAATTGTCAACTCATTTCAGGATATAGCCATATTTAGTGTAATTCAGTAAGTTTTAAGGCTTGAGTCTAAGAATTTGTTCTTTTTTTCTAGGCGTCCATAAGCAATATCATCTCAGTTGAAACTCCTAACACAGCCCCATCAAGTAAGAAAAAAGACAAAAAAGAACAACTCTCAAAAGCCCAGAAACGGAAGCTGGCAGATAAAACAGGTTTGTGTTATTTTTTTTCTTTGATAACACACGTAACTGGGTTGCTTTTTGGTATGATATGAATGCTTAATAAGTATATTTAGATTTAGAAGATTAGTTCTCTATACTCTTCATTCTTGGAACATTGGGATCAGAGACTGTTTTAGGTCACAGACGTACATTGAAAATATTTACTACTACTTTACCACAAGAGATAAACATTTGAGAAGAAGGTCAAGTGGCAAAGTAACTATAAATGAGTCTGAAGATTGTAGACCATTAGAATAGTGTACAGATGTGTGTCCTACTGGTACCCTCTCTGACATGTTTGGAATTTTCCTGTTTGTTTACCTTTATGACAGATAAGTGTATTTTTGAAATTTTTTTGAAATATAGCTTTTATCTGAAATGAAGTCTGGTATACCATCAAATCTTAACACAATAAATAATTTAATGTTTTCGTCTGTAGTTGACTTACTTATACAACAAGATTTAAGAATATATATTTGGTCCTTTTTCTTTATTTAACCTAAAACTTTGCAAATTGACATCAATTTGTAAACTTTTTTCCCAGTTAAGGAAAATGAGGACATTATCATGTGTGCGTATAGATATTTCTATCCACGTACACAAGTGTGTACCTATACTTACGTCTGTATGTGTGTGTTATTGCTGTATGGTTACAAGCTGCCCTTTATTAAAAGAAGTGACCCCTTTACTTTGATGAAGAGGTTTAAAATAACACCCTTTCTTTTATAAAGTTATGGTAGTTTTTGGTTGTTTATGTTTTGTTTAATGTCATTTGTGGCAAAATAAAAAGAAAGCAACTGTGTTGGCCCTCAAAATACATTTTTTGAGATCGTATTGGTTTATGAAATAGAAAATCTGGGACTCCATTATACCTACTGTCAAAGCAGCATTAAAGTATAAACAACTGAAGCAGTAAATTGTTAGCCATTATAATCTGTTTTTTAGAATTTTGGTTCATCTCTTTCCAGAATGTTTTAGCATATATGTCAGTTAGTTTGTTACTGTTGCTTTCATACATAATGACCTACACTTGTTCCCTTCCATTACTATCTCCCTACCTCCCTCTCCTTGGTGATGCCCACCTAAAGTCCGTATCTTCCTATCAGTGTGGTGCAGGAGCTTGTGACTTGAAACTTGCATTCTAAATAAAAATTTAATGGGACAGTCATGGCACTGTGGGTGAGTTTTGGTTACCAGAATTGGTGATCTGTCCCCGTTCCCCCTTATAACCAGTGAGGTAAGATTCTTATTGGCATGAAGGAGAAAAGAGCCATTAGCATCTAAAATTGAGCTCCAGTGATACAGCTTTTCTCCTGTAAGAATCACAGGGTTAGTTTCTGTTTCTCTTACTATACAATTAGTGTCCTTTATTTGAATGCAGATTTTGAAGGTTTCATAAAATGAGACATATATAGATACATGAAGCAAAGAGGAAATCAGGACAGTTTAGATTGAAAATTTTTAGACTACATTTATTAAACTATTTTTCAAATTTGAATAAAAGAGTGAAATTACTTCATAAACTATAAATTCTTATAAAAGGGTTGAGCTTGCTTTTAAGCGCTCCCAACAGATTAAAGCCCTGATTAAAGAATGTCAGGTTAAATAATGGATATTTTATCAGAGCACAGCAGTTAATAAATAAGTTGGCCCGGCCTCCTCTTAGGTTTGCAGGCAGACGTGTTCAGAAGGCCTCTTGTCTTGAGCCTGCTTCCTGGTATGAACACTAACTCACAAAAGAGCAAACTGACCCAACTTCTCACTTCAGTAAGCAAGGACCTTTTATTATTTAAATTTTTAATAACATTTGTTGTGTAGAGTAGTATATAAACTCTTATTTAAATTTAAATATTACTGATTGGTCTTACATATAAAGTTACTGTTTTCATCCTTTAGATCACAAAGGAGAGCTTCCTCGAGGTTGGAACTGGGTTGATGTGGTGAAGGTATGTAATATTTATATTTCAGTCTTCAAAAAATTGTTACAGTTATTGCCGTCAAGTAATGAAATTTATATCTTCCATTTTCTCCCCTTCAACCTTTGGATTTTACTGGGATGTCTGTTTCCTTTTTCACGTTCAGCATGTAAGTATCTTTGAAATATCTTTCACATTTTTCTCTTCCCTACACCCTCAGTTTTAGGTTTTCTTTTTTTAATAATGGAAAATCTGTAGAAATGAGTTATAACTACAGTAAAGTGTGCCTGTTTATGTAAGTACATCTTAAGAATAGATGTGCTAAAATATGACTCTAAATTATAGATAATATGGAATTTGAAACAAGTCATGAAAAGGAGTGCTTTGATTTCTTAGTAGAAGTTAAGTATTTTTTTTACGGCAGACCCTAAATGAAATTTCCCACCATCGTCAAGAAAGATTTTCTGGTTTTGTTGTTGAAAATTGTTTACTTTCCACTTGGAACTTTTTTTTTTTTTTTTGTGGTCACGGGCCTCTCACTGTTGTGGCCTCTCCCGCTGTGAAGCACAGGCTCCGGACGCGCAGGCTCAGCGGCCATGGCTTACGGGCCCAGTCGCTCCACGGCATGTGGGATCTTCCCAGACCAGGGCACGAACCCACGTCCCCTGCATCGGCAGGCGGACTCTCAACCACTGCACCACCAGGGAAGCCCCAAAGCAGTGTATTCTTAAAGTTTATTTTGAAGCCAGCTGTTTGGGCCATAGGATGCCTTTTCTGTAGAACCTATTTGAAGTAATTTTTGTGCTTCTAAAATCTAGTACAAAAATATTACCTGAGAGTAGGGAGCCATGAGCCACAACTGGAATAAAGAAACACAGTACACGCAGACCTTGTTTTATTTCAGTTCACTTTATCTTGCTTCGTAGATACTGTTTTGTACAAATTGAAGGTTTGTGGCAATCCTGCATTGTCAGACGATGGTTTGCATTTTTTAGCAATACAGTATTTTTTGATTAAGGTATGTGCATCTTTTTTTAGACATCATGCTATTGCACAGTTAATAAGCCACAGTATAGTGTAAACATTTATATGCACTGGGAAACCAAAAAATTCGTGTGTCTTGTGATGTTTGCTTTATTGCGGTCGTCTGGAACCCAACCCGCAAAATTTTGAGGTCGGCCTTTACTACTTCTTGCCTTCCTGGGAAGAGGCTGACCCTATACAAGCGATCGGTGTGGGTGAAGCTTCTCTGGCGTTCTCTCATTGACTTGGGCCCCCGCCACTGATCCTTCATAGATACTTACCATTGTCCCAGATGCACCTGTATTTATCTCACCAGCTAAGTCTGCTCTCCCCTTAAAATGCCGCCTGCTCCAGAAGGAGCTGTCTCCCAAATCAGAGTAAGGATCCATCTTTCTGGTGAGGCCCATCGCAGCCAAGCATGAAAAGGAGAAGAATATGCATCATCTTAAGTGATCATGCGCCTCTTTCCCAAGAGCCAGAAGTGTCGTTTTCAGTTTTTTTTTTTTTTTTTGATGTGGACTATTTTTTAAAATCTTACTGAATTTGTTACAACATTGCTTTTGTTTTTTGGTTTTTTGGCCGTGAGGCCTGTGGGATTTTAGTTCCCCAACCAGGGATTGAGCCCACACCCCCTGCATTGTAAGGCAAAGTCTTAACCACTGCACTGCCAGGGAAGCCCCCAGTTTGTTTTTAAGAGAGACTTTCTTAATATAAATTAGAATTTTAAGCCAAAAAATAAAGTAAAATTCAAATAATCCAGTAATCTTGGGAGATGGGAGAGATTTTTAAGGAGCTTACCACCTAGACACGGTTTGGACTCAGAATCCATTACTCTGAGCTAGTGGTTTCCACATGTGGTCTTTGGAGGCCCTCTTGGAGGGACTGTCAGGTTCAGACTATTGGCATCAAAATAGTAAGGTGTTTTTGCCTTTTTTACACTTCCTCTCGCACATGTACAGTGGCATTTACGAGAGGCTGCATGAAGTGTGATGATGCCATCACTACGTTCTCTATTAGAGCACTAATGGAATGTGTGCTTTTACATTCTTGCGTTTTCCAGAATTTTCTAAGATAGTAAGTGGGTTTAGGATCTAAGTACGTTCATTTCTGTGTTCACTCCGTTTGTTCCTAGTACTTGGACTGTGTTTTTGTTGGCCATTTTCCATTATATCTGCCTTACTATAGAAGCAGATTTGTGAGCACCCAGCTATCTTCTGTTGAGCTCGATAATAAAGAGATTTGCAAAAATGTAAAACAACACTACTCGTCACTTTAAGTTTTGGTTTTTTGTTTTAGAAAATGCAGTTTTTCATTTTTTTTTTTTTTTTTTTTTGCGGTACGCGAGCCTCTCACCGCTGTGGCCTCTCCCGTCGCAGAGCACAGGCTCCGGACGCGCAGGCCCAGCGACCACGACTCACGGGCCCAGCCGCTCCGCGGCATGTGGGATCCTCCCGGACCGGGGCACGAACCCGTGCCCTCTGCATCGGCAGGCGGACTCCCAACCACTACACCACCGGGGAAGCCCAGTTTTTCATTTTTAAAATGTGACTGGGTTATCATTATTGTTATTTTTATTTATTTATTTTTAAATTTATTTTATTTATTTACTTTTTTTTTTGGCTGCGTTGGGTCTTCGTTGCTGCACATGGGCTTTCTCTAGTTGTGGCGAGTGGGGGCTACTCTTTCTTGTGGTGCGTGGGCTTCTCATTGCGGTGGCTTCTCTTGTTGAAGAGCATGGGCTCTAGGCATGCTTGTTTCAGTAGTTGTGGCACATGGGCTCAGTAGTTGTGGTGCATGGGCTTAGTTGCTCTGCGGCATGTGGGATCTTCCAGGACCAGGGCTTGAACCCATGTCCCCTGCATTGGCAGGCGGGTTCTTAACCACTGCACCACCAGGGAAGCCCCTGTTATTTTTATATGAATTAAATTTCTCATTTTTCAAATGCAGGTAGGTATAATGTACATTTTAAAAAACAAAAAATCTCTTTAGGATCCTCAATTTTTAAGAGTGGGAAGAGGTCCCGGAGCCAAAATGTTTGAGGCGCACAGTTTGAGACTTATGTCACATTTTCAAAACTGTAAGAATTATGTAGTTAAGATGATAAGTCTTAAGTGTTTTATACATTGTTAAAATTTTAGAATTTATTGTTTGTAAAAAAACAAAAATAGAAGAATATCATTCATTTTATAAATGGTACCTTTTGTGTACTCTTGGTTCCAATTATTCTTGGAAAGCTTCAAGGGATTTTTTTACCCCTCTTGTTTTGTCGAGGTTATGTTTTCAAAGAATCCTGTTTAAAGTAGCTGAGGCTAAAGTTGAAAAGTATTTCCATATGGTGGAAGCTGTAGATGGTGCAAGTTACTTGAACCTTGTTGCCTGTTGTTCTATTAACTGTAAACGTTGACTTGATATGATGTGGAAATAGTGAACTCAAATAATATGAAAGCTTAAGTTTGTTGAATATTTCTTTCATCTTTTTTTATAGTTAAGCAAAACTGGCTCTAAAGATGATGAATAGCACTTGGAATTTGAGACGAGGGAGGAACAGCATCCTTTAAAAAGTAAACTGGGTTCAAAATCTTTCATTACTCTTTTCTGGTATTGAGGTGGCTTTCTATAAAACAATTTTTTTTTGTATGTTTCTTATGTAAAAAAATGTTTTAAGCTGAAAGTTCATGAAGAGATCTGGTTGTATTAAATTACTTTCACAAACTTGCCTTAATAAAAGGTGAAAATGCTACTGTTTAGTATACTTTGTGAAGCCAATTGGCCTTTATAAATGGACAAGTATGGAGAATTATAAATCATCAGTGTTAATTTATGTGATCTTATTCTGGTGGATGTGATTTTTTTTAAGGAGTATGAAGCGCTTTTCAAATTCTCATCCCAATGGAGCAGAAGACTGAGTGAACAGTGAGTTCACAGCGTGATCCATATTAATAGGCTTCTCGTCTTTACGTCTTCATCCCTTCTTTCTCTTAATTACTGAAGCATAAATTGCTTCAGAGAAATTTAAATACTAGTATTTGAACTTTATACATAATATTCTTTGTAGTTCCTTTTTATTTTTCAAGGGTGAACTGCTTTTTAATAAATGAATATCTGTTTATGCTTTCCTCCTGGTTTGGGTTATGTTTGATCATGAGAGCTTTCAATGGTATGTGGAATAGGAGAAAGAAAAAAAAACCAAATCTGCCAAATACATTAGAAAGCATTTGACTAGAAGTGCTGGTTCCTATTTAAAACCGTTCCCTTTGCTGCATATACCAAAATGGGAGTAAAAGATGCCTTAATATTTAATTTTTATATTGTTAGAGACAGTGGTTTTCATAAATTCCTATTTATCTGTTGTTGTGTATTTTTAGTTGTTTGATAACTGAGTTCTTCTAAGTGGTTTCACATAAAACCACATTTCAAGCATTGTTTCTTTTCAAGTATCCAAATGTACGTCTGAGCCCACTCATCTTTGTAAAAATAGACATAGAAGTCTTTCAAATGCTGTTTTAGCAGGAAGTTACTGATGTGTATGTGCGATTTACAGTGACTCTGTATATACTCCCCAGCTTGAAAAGCACTTAGAACTACTGCTGTGGTTTCTGGAAGAGTCAGTTGTCGGTTCCTCAATTACACCTGTGCAGCTCGGGTCTGAGTTTTTAAAGAATAGTTAACTTTTAAAGAAATTTCTTTGAGTTATATCCATGGTTTTTGCTGGGTTAACATTGGCTTCAGTTAAATCGTTTCAGTTATAAAGTAAGTATAACTATGGTGAAGAAGCTTGTCTCATTTTTAAATGCTGAGTCACATTTTATTTCTTGAATTAATACGATAGAAACGTCGAAATTCAGGGCCACTGGAATATGCCAGCTTTCTTGTTTGGGGTTGTGTGTATAGTTTTGTTGTGCTGACTTGTTTGCTTGTTTTTTAAAGAAACTGAAACTGCCATGTCTGCTAGTGGAAGAAAATGCTTTGTTTTGCTCTGAAGATTCTGAAATTATTCAGGCATATTGTGGTTCATAGATTACAAAGAATAATGCTAGTTAAATGCCAATGAACTATTTTTACTCTTTTTATACGAAATGTACAAATTTCGGGGCGGGGGGGGGGTGATGGTGGCAGCGGTGCCTCTTACTACCTTATGTAAAACACTTGAACATTCTCATCAATATTGCCATCATCTGTTTAATACTCCCAGTATATTTTCTCAACGTCTGTTTACCTAAAGTTGTATGGAATGACATAATAAGCAATAAAATCTGAATTACACTCAGTGACGTTTCTACATGTTTTATTTCACATCACTTGGAGAGAGAATTGTTGGTTCTGTAACTGCACAGACTTATGGTACAAGATGTACCATCCAGCTAGAAACTGTTCCAAATGTTGGACTAAAAAAGGTTTTTTAAATGAACTGATGAGGGTAAGATATACCCAGAGTCTACAAAATTAAATGGAAGTTGGAAGTTAAGGACAGCTTCAGCTTTCACAGCCTCAGGGGGCCCAGAGACAGGAGGTGAAGTCCAGGATCACCCCAGGGTAGGGAGACATAACACATGCACACATGCGCCGCATGCGTGAGGCTGAGACCTGTCCCCCATGGGGGCCCTGAGGAAGAGTTCTGGTCTTGAACTTTGGTTCTGGGTATAGCAGAAAATATCAGTATACATACGTGTACTCTCCTGCACCCATAACAAGTTATCTCATACTTGGGTTTCAGCCCAAATTCCTCCCCCATGTGGGCAATCTCAAAAAAACCCTCAAGCCAGGATGGTACCAGGTGGGTAGAACCTCTGGACAACACTCTGAAATGTTGAGCCCACCTTCAATCCAGACCTCCAAAGAAGCCCCATGGAGTGAAAACAGAACAGGAGGTGTTACCTGGTAGGAATTACCTGGTAATCTATGATTCTGAATTTCAGTGTTTTTGATTATTTGACCAAATCAGGAAGTGATGTATGGTCTGAAGTGTTTTTCAAACTGCAGTTTGTGATCCATTAGTGACGAAATTAATTGAGTGTCTTTACCAGCAGTTTTTCTAATGGAATGGACTAGAATAGGATTAAACAGAAAATACCAGTATATACTACATGTTATAAGGGTATTTGGGGGTGTGTATGTGTAAGTATTATGTAAAATTTATTTCTTAAAGTGAGTAATGGTGAAAAAAAGTTTGAAAGCCGCTGATGAAAGTATACAAAAGATGGAACAAAGTTTATTTGAAAACCGTTAATTTTTAAAAAGACAAAATATGCCTTTCAGAGTGCTAATAACATTTGTCATTAATTTTGCATTATTACCGAAGACCAGTTAAAGCCACATTGCATAGTATAATGGGAAAGGAGCAAAATGTTGGATTTGGAGTAGGACTTTTTTAATGACTTTGTCCTGTAAGAATTTTCATTATTACAGATTTACAGTTTTTGCTTATATGAAGAACTGAAGAGAACACCTAAGAGCTAATACCTGAGTAAATAAATAAATAATTTTAATAGCTTTAATTTCATACTGAAAAGAACCCAAAATAAGAAAATTAGTTCAATTTTCCCACCGTTTCTAGAGGTGTGAGCATTTTCTTCCTGGGTTTCCTGTATCCATCCAGTTTCCAAAATAAATTATAACCTGCCGATGGTGGTGGTAAGATAGACAGGAAACACTCCCACCCCTGCCCATTTTCCCCTATTTGTTACTGCTGGCAGCTGGGAAGTTCGAAGTGACCTTGCTCGTTTCTCTGCAGCCTTCTGGTGCTATAAGAGGTCTTTTTAGATTTGGCCTGTTGGGACACTCTTCTTGGTGCTTTAAACAACAAACCGTCTCTATGATCAGTTCTTTCTTATTTCATTCATAAAAGACAATGCAAATTATAAAAGGAGGAAACTGTCCCCAGGGTTGGGGGAGGATGCAGATGAAATCATTTTGCTTCATAATTAAGTGGTTAGAAATTAGCCTTGAAAGTTTTAATCTATGACAGTGTTTAGAACGCAGAAGGAGATAAGAAAGGTTTTCATGTATGGAATTACAGAGGACAAGCTTCAGCAGCCTCACTGTGTGTAGACTGAAGAATCCTTTGCCCTTACACGCTCCAGAGTTTCATTCTGCGGCTACCGCAGGGTGACACTGCATGTGTTTCTACGGAGGGCAGTAGGTGCTCTGGATCACCGCCCACCTCATTTGCGAAGGAACATACTAAGACTTGGACCCTTGTGTCCTTGGAAAATCTGAATCCCTCTGAGGTTTCAGTGGATGCAAACACTTTATTAATTCCTACATTCTTTTCACTGTTTTGAATTCTTAAAATCACACCTTTTTCAAGTTCTACCCAATAGTGTGATTTTTTTTAACACAAATGTGAAAAATTAAAAGTGAAAACTTTTCCTCCTTTTTCTGTCCTATTTCTCTGAAGATTGCTAAATCTAGGATTTGTCAGTTGGCCGTTTCATTCGATAAATGCGGACTACACTAAATGTTCCTCACCTTCCAGGGGCTGCTCAGAGATAAAACTTTAATTGGTGGATGCTATTTATTTCAAATTCTCATGATAACGGAGAAATCATGGAGTGGTTACAAGAATGGCCATCCATCTGCTAAGAGAAAAACTTCACTCCCACTGCATGCTGACAAATGCCATCTGTTAAGTTTTTCCCTTAGTATCTTTTTCTCCACATCTTTTTTTTTACTCTGAGTAAGGTGGACAGCCTCTAGAGGGGTTTTTTTCCCCCAGCTTTATTGAGCTGTAATTGACATATAACGTTGTGTAAGTACAATGTGATGATTTGATACGCTTATCACACTACGATTATTTAACACCTCCATCTCTTCATATAATTATTTTTGCGTGTGGTGAGAACAGTTAGGATATCTATTTGCCTTGCTAAGTATAAATACAGTATTGTTAACTATAGTCACCATGCTGGACATTAGATCCCCAGAACTTATTCATCTTATAGCTGGAAGTTTGTACCCTTTGACCAGCATCTCCCAACCCTCCAGCCCCTGGCAGCCACCATCCACATTGTTTCTACGTGTGGAGCTTTTTTCGGATTCCACATACACATCATACAGTGTTTGTCTTCCTCTGTCTGGCTTATTTCACTTAGCACAAGGCCCTCAAGTTCCATCCATGTTGTCACAAATGGTGAGATTTCCTCTTTCTCATGATTGAATAATATTCCATCCTATAGAGGGCTTTGAGCAGAGGAGTGAGGCGATCTGACTTTTGTTTCAACGGTTTATTGTGGCTTCTGTGTTGGGGATGGACTGAAGCGGAAGGGACGGCAGGGAGAGACCAGTGGGGAAGCTGTCGCAGAAATGCGGGTGAAAATAATGATGGCTTGAACTAGGATGGGAGGTGGAGGTGGGTGAGCAGTGATCAGCTTCTGGATGTGTGTTGAGAGAACTGCTCACGGGATTTGCTGACAGATCATATGAAGGATGTGGGAGAAATAAATAGATGTGTATCAACAATGATTCCTAGGGAATTCCCTGGTGGTCCAGTGGTTAGGAGTCTGCGCTTTCACTGCTGAGGGCCCGGTCGGGGAGCTAAGATCCCACAAGCCCTGTGGCGCCAGCCAGAAGTCATATAATAATGACTCCTAAGCTTTTGACCTGAGCAATTGCAAAAAGTCGGTTTTGTCCGAGACTTTAATTCTCCCTAAATTATCCTAAAAATGTAAGGTAATCTCAGTGAACTCGCAACTTGATTTTTTATTTTTTTGCAACTTGATTTTTAAAAGAAAAAAAAAAAAGCTTATTCTGAAGTTCTTAAGGAAAACCAAGCACACTAAAACAGCCAGAAAAAAATATTGAAAAGAGTAATAAAGCAAGATTAGTTCTACCCATTAGTAAAACATACTTCAAGCAACAGGAATTAAAGTGATAAGGTACTGGCACCTTCTGTGTTCAATGAAATAAAATAGAATGCAGAAATGGACCTAAAAATATACAGTAATTTATGATATCTCTGTAGAAAATACAGTTTCTTCAATAACTGGTATTAGAACAACTGGATAGCCACCTGGGGGGAGGAAAGGAAAGGCATTCCTGTCTCACTATTTACATCATAGTAATTCCATAGGTCAAGAAAAAAAAATGATTCTTAAGTATATAATTTCAGAATGAGACGACCTTCCTTATGTTGGACACAAAACCCTGAAGGCATAAGAAAATGCTAAGTTGGATGATGTAAAAATGAAAAAGCTCTGCATAGAAATAATTTCCATAAATAAGACAACAAACTTTATTTTTCTTTTTGAAAAAAACTTACTTTTTGGAAGAAAAATTACTTTCAATATATATACATACAAAAAACTCTTAGAAATGATCAAGAGAAGAAATTATCAATAGAAAAATGAGCAAAGAATGTGACAGTTTTAGAAAAGGAAATGTAAATGACTTAAAGAAGAAGATGTTCACTCATAATAAGAGAAATGAAATCTGCAGTGAGATTCCATTTTTCTCCTATGAGGTTGGCAAAGCCTGAAAAGTTTGGTAATACCATTTTGGAAGGTGTGAGGAAACAGGCTTTCTCCTACAAAGTTTTTTGAGTGTAAATTATACAACCTTTATGAAAGACAATTCAGCAATGCCTGTCAAAATCACAAATACCAGAAATTCCAGAAATTCCACTTCTAGGAATTGTTCCCACTTCTATGCTTGTCTATGTGTGAAATGATCCGTGTGCATGGATAATGTCCTTTACTATTACTCATCCATAATCAGTAACAGTATCTTTAGGTATATCCTGAATGAAAGGCACCAGATTGGATTTGGGATCAAATCCAATGTGGTGGAGTGACTCTTAAGCTTTGACCTTAGCAACTGCAAAGAATCAATTCTTAGAGATATTAATTCTCCTTAAATTATCCTATAAATTTAAGGTAAACTCAAGGGTAGAGTGAAAAGGGCATTTGCATCAGAATCAAGCAGATGTATTAAAGGTATGCCCTTCTGCATTATTCGTGTGAATTTAAGTAAATGATGTCTCTCAGCCTCAAGTACTTCAACTGTAAGATGGGGACTTCCTGGGAGAAGCAGACCACCATGAGGCCCGAGGGCCCCACGTGTCTTTGCTGAGATGCCAACCTACAAGGCCTTCCCATCCTCCATCCCGAGCCCTTTGTGTAGCTGAGTCACACGGGCAACCACAGCATGACTGCAGTGCACCCTGCTCGCCCTGCTGGTCATGGGACTGGCTTGTCCACTCTTGCTGTAAAGGGTGCTGGGCCCTTGGCCCTGGACCTCAGCTACAGCACAACCCACAGCTGCTGTCGGGCCCATCCCGTGGGATGTAGGGTCAGGGACACTGGTTCCATCACGCTGAGTTGCTGTCACTTGCTGTGCTGAGAATAACAAACTACCTCACTCTGGTCCACGGAGTCTTGTTTACTTCCCAAAACTATGGCGTTATGGCCAGTCGATCGGCTGGCTTGCTTTGTCACTCCTTTGGGGGCTCGTTACTTCTTGCCGTCCTCTATGAGACTGGGGTTCTTCCCTTGACAGGAGTAATAAATAGTACCTTGAACTGAAAAGTTGTTATGAAGATGAGAGGAAACATTTGTGAAGAGCCTAAAATCGTAATGGGTACAGAGTAAGCAACAAGTGGTAGTTATTATTTTAAAAACAAATACTTTGTCAACTTGGTTCTTCAAATCAGATGTCCTTGAAGATCAATATCAAATGTTTTCTAGTTTATAATCTTGGCTATCTGTCATTGCCCTATATAGATAAATGAAGTAGAGAAAAATGCATTTTTTAAATTTATTTTTTATCGAGGTGACATTGGTTTATGTTTCATGCGTCCAACATTAAAGTTCTACTTCTGTATACCCTACAGCCTGCTCACCACCAAAAATGTGGTTTCCATCCATCACCATACAGTAGACCCCCTTTACCCATTTTGCCCTCCCCAGCCTGGCCCCTGCCCCTCTGTTAACCACTACTCTGATCTCAATATCTGTGCGTTTGGTTTGGTTTAGTTTGACAAATACATTTTCCAAACCTGTGTTTTCCTAACTGGTTCACAACCCAACGCATGAGTGGGTATAAATTCAATTGCGGGCTTCCAAAAGCAAGTTTTTTTAAATGAACAGAATAGAGTAGAATAGAATAGATCAGAATACAATATACATGTAAGAGTAGATAAAGTTCTGTGAAACATTTCCAGCTTGTTTTAGAAACTGTGTGTTTATATTCTGGGCTGTGGTGGAAGGTGTACTGTGAGTTCTGTTTTCTAGAAATCGAAAACCACTTTTCTAAATCCTAAATTGCTGCTTGCCTTAAACGCCTGTGAGGATTTCCATGGAATTCGATCAGATAATCCTGTGTTTAACCAGAACACTGCTTAGTTGGGACCAAAGATGGCAGAAAGTCTGCAGGAGTGAATTCTAACAAACCAGCTGACCAGAGCGTGTCTGGGGTGCTTTATTCTGATACCAGTCCGTCTAACAGAGTCCTGAGAGTTCAGTTTAAGAGATCGCAAGAAACATTCCAGCACTTTCATTGTCAGCAAATGGATCCTTGCTTTGAATTTTTAGTTTCCTTCAAATTTATAGCAGAATCATGCATTTTATTTAAGCTTCCTGTGTCCTTCATAAGCTGCAGAATTAGCTAGTGTCCCACGGTTTCCCACCTGAGCTGTCGCTCTGAGTCATTCTAACCACATCATGCTTTATGGCAGAACCGTTACTTTACTACTGGGTTGAGTCAGTGATTAAAAAACAAAAAAATACTCCGTTCTGCCACCCACACTGTGATTCTGCAAGCAGAAGGAGAATGTCATTCCGGAGCAACCTGATAATCAGTTTAACATTTCTTTCTCCGTCTTTCTAAATCTCACCCTTCACCAGTGTGCTTTTTCCATACTCACTGGTTTTATTGATTAGTGAAAGGAATGCTGAGTGACAGTGTTTTAGTAGGAAAGGACTGTCAGGCATCTCCACTCAGAGAGCTGTCCCAGGCCTGTCTGCAAAGGAAGTGCTTGAATCTGTGTCCATACATGGTGACATGGACTCTGGTCCCTCCTCCTTGGGCCATCGGGCTGAGGCATGTGCCCCAGCTCTTGTCTTATCTTCTCTCCCCCGAGAAGACTATACTTTCTTGACCGTGTTGATTAACTCAGTAGAATTTGGTTTCTGCAAGGATTTACAATTTAGATCAGGAAAAAGCAGTCTGTGGGCACTTAGGTCAAAGATTCTGGCGAATATTCATTAGCTCAGCCCTAGCATAGGCAGCCCAAGTAAAACCACAAAGAGAGGGCTTCCCTGGTGGCGCAGTGGTTGGGAGTCCACCTGCTGATGTGGGGGACGTGGGTTCGTGTCCCGGTCTGGGAGGATCCCGCATGCCGCGGAGCGGCTGGGCTCGTGAGCCATGGCCACTGAGCCTGCGCATCCGGAGCCTGTGCTCCGCAACGGGAGAGGCCACAACAGTGAGAGGCCCGTGTACCACCAAAAAAAAAAAAAAAACCGCAGAGAGAGAACTGTACTTCCCCCCGGGGTCCCCCCTTCCCTGTCTCCCTCCTCTGTTCCATAGACAGCGCCCACATGCTACTGGGGAACCCCAAAGTTCCCACTTCCCATCCCCCTCCTCATACCTGCCCATATCCTAAGTTCCGTGTCAACATTCCCCATGAAAACTCACATTAACGCCTCTGATTAAATGCCACTCCTCAGTTTGGGGGAAAACCACTTGCTTAAAGTAACTCATCTTCCCACCATCACACTACCCCCTGGGCTGCGAGTATGCTCAGGTTCACCTATGTTCACTGAGTTAAGGACCTCTGTTCTAGCCGAGGCCCACCTCCCCACTTGGGTTCTAAATCCTGTTGCCTCTCACAGTCTCCAGGACTTCGCTGTCACCCCTTGCTTGCTGCGTCCTCAGTTGCTATCTACCGGATCCTTCCCTTGGGCCATTTCACTGGGTGCCCACTGCACCATGCTGACTAGCAAACATCTTCTTTGATTCAAAACGAGACACATTTGCATACACAGTGGCTCCTGGAAGGCTTGTGCTCTACAGAGAGCGCTGGAATACTGGGGAGCCTGACCTCACCGGCTTCTGGATATCCCCTGAAGGCCAGGGAGTGTTAAAGCCCATAGGGGGTCAAAGTCAGGTCTTCCTTCTCTAGAATAAATTCATTTTCTTGTTTCGTCTTCCGCGGGAGATCCCTAGAACTTGGCCTTCAGCCATCAGGACAGATGGCCTTTATTTCGGCAAATATTTCTGACTGAGGCTTACAGAAGACGTGCATCGCAAATAGCTTCAGTCTCCGTAGAGGGAGGGAGAAAGGCATCGCCAGGAGAGTCTTCAGGAGTGCCGGGCGCTTGTTCTCCTTCGCCACCCTGTGCACAGATTGTGCTTCCTTGTCCCAGCCCCTCAGTCTGAAATAATCATCCAGCTCCTAGGTTCCTTCACCTTCGCCTAAATATAGCTCAGGAACAATGCCCTCCTAGAAACTTTACTCTGCCTGAAATCTAAACACAGTGTAAATCCATTATCCTTCCTTTAAGCCACCATCCCTTAAAGATATGAAAAATGTGAGATTGCAAACAAATGGAAGTACAGAAATGCAACATTCAAGACATTCACGTGCTGTTGTAAGATTTGGTCTGGCCCTACTAAGAGCCAATAGCATGCAGCGAGGTACGGCAGGACTCAGAGATGCTCTTGCTTTTTAGCCTAAAACCAAGAGCCTGTAAGGTTCGAACTTGCTGCTGTGTGTCACCTTGTGATCAGAGAGACAGATTGTAACACGGACGGGATGCTTAAAAGCCTACGGGGGTAAAAAAAAAAAAAAAAAAAAAAGCCTACGGGGGCTAGGCAGTCACAATATGAATGAAGCTGGTTGGGTTTAGGGAAAACAATACAAAGCATTAAGGAAGGACGCTTTCTACTTGGCCTTTGAGTCTTCTGCAATGGGCTGATGGGAAGCACGGAGGTCTGCAGAGCAACACGTTAGCAGCACGGCTTGACTCCAGCCTGTTTTTGCCATGGGAGAAGGAAGGTGCGGTGTTACTAGATCTTTAAAGAAAAGCAAAAGTCTGTACTTTTACATAGGGTCTCCTGAATTTCGACCATTAGTAAGTAAAATATATTTAAAACAGGCCAAATAAACCTTGCCATGGGTTAGGGCCTGGGCCATGAGTTTGTGATCCCAGCAAAGCAGAGCCATCCTGTGTGTTTGTGCTTTTCACAGGGCCTCAAGTGGGGTTAAAATCCGTGTCACACACTAATCGCCAAGCTGCATGCCCAGGCTTGAGACTGCCTTCCGCCAGCGCGGGAGAAGGAAGACGCTTTTCTGGTCGGTCTGCCAGAAGGAGGGATCCTCTTTTCCTAATTTGCACGAAGGTGCCTGTACGTACCAGCAGTGATCCTGCAGCAAAGATAAACAACAGAATAGTAAAGCTACTCTGGGACACAGGACTTCCAGTGATACAACTGGAAAATTCACAGACTGGTTACTCTATGTACAGCTGTGGCCAGCCTCTGTTCCTGGTGTTAATTTCTTTGGTGCTGAGCATAGCTTAGTTTATATCTGCACAAGCTTTTATGTTGGAAATGAATAGAAGTGCTTTTGCTTATAATTATAACTTACAGTAAATTTTAGAGGAAGAATCAGAGTTTTATGAGCTAGATTGACCGGAAGGTCCCGCTCTTGTTAGGCGATGGCCAGGTGGCAGGGTAACTGCACTCCAGGAAGAGAGAGATAGGTGCCTTGCCCAGCCCTTGGATTACCCATCTTTACACCGGGAAGGCAGCCTCTTCTGTGGGTCCCTGGGACTCCAGATGTGCCAGCCTGGCTGCTGGGGGAGACATCCAGAGCTGATGAACTAGTAAATGCACCGGCTGTTTCGATTGTCAATTGTAGGTTCCAACGGTTGACCCCAAAACCACATCTCTCTACTCAGTCTCTTGGCTTTAAGTTTGCAGTTTGTATCAGTCTTTTTTCCCCAAAGGACAATGAGGGGGAAAAAAGTCACCACTCATTCTACCACTTTGACATCTTTACAGCATTTGTGACTCCCTAAAAATTTTTTCTAGCCTGACCCAGTTCTTCTCCAATATGATACATGAGTGCATCATCCGTGAATGTAATTGGTTTGAACTATTTATATAAAACTTTCAGGGAAAATACTCTTTATTTTGCTAAAGTTCCCTCTCTCTTATGATGTATTTCCACATGCTAATTTTATATTTATTTCCCAGACGGTTTAACTCTTGCCTGAGAACAAACTCTGTGCGGAGAGGACCTTTGTGCGTAAATGAAATGACTTCCCTCCCTCTGATTCTCACCTTTCAAGAAGCAATACAGTTCCACTTTGTTAACGGCTGCAGCCGAGGGGACCAACTGCCTAGGTTCAACCCGCGGTCCCCCCGCTTCCTAAACTCGTGAGCCTGTGTTCTCCTTAATACCTCCGGGCTTCAGTCTCCCCATCTGCAAAATGGGGAGAGAAGTATTAGCAGCCACCTGGTGGGGTTGTGTGTCCATTAAATAAGACAGAGGGTGGGCTGTACGGAGAGCAGGGCCTAGAATCTAGTGATGCTGAAATTGAAGTTGTCATGTACCTGCTGCTTCGGTCCACAGAGGATTCGTGGCAGATGAATAAACACACAGACAACCAAAAAGACATCAAATATAAAAAGCATAGCACCAACGAGGATAAATAGAACACAGAGAATTTCCTATAGGGTCTTATATCGTGGCTACAGTTGGCCAGAAATTTAGCTCTGAGCTTTCTGCAGCTCAAAGTGAAAAGGAAAACAGGTATACTTTTAATAGGCAACAAGAGAAACGAAAAAGTCTTTGGGGGGACACAAAGCTTTTCTAGCTTTTAACTCTAGAAGAATTTTCTCATATTAAGTTTCACAGCAGAGATGCAGAGAAGCTTAAACCTCCCACAACAAAAATAGTAATGGATTTTCATGAGGTCATTTTTTTTGTTTATTTCCATTTTGACGTAATTTCAGACCTAGAGAAAAATGGCAAAAACAGTACAAAGTCCTTTACACTTTCACCCAGACTCTCCGAATGTCGCGTGTGTTATACTTTACCATATATACTTCATCATTCTCTCTCTCTCTCTCTCCCCACTCCTCCCTCCCTCCTCACCCCAATTTCTCTATTTCTCTCTCTATGTATGCATACATATATACAAATATATTTCTAAACCATTGGAGACATTATGCCCCTTTACTCCTAAACACTTCAGTGTGTATTTTCAAGGACAAGGATGTTCTCTTTTTTTTCTGCGGTACGCGGGCCTCTCACTGTTGCGGCCTCTCCCGTTGCGGAGCCGCAGGCTCAGCGGCCATGGCTCACGGGCCCAGCCGCTCCACAGCATGTGGGATCCTCCCAGACCAGGGCACGAACCCATGTCCCCTGCATCGGCAGGCGGACTCTCAACCACTGCGCCACCAGGGAAGCCCGACCTTGACATTTTTGAACAGTACGGGCCAGATATTTGTAAAATGGCCCTCGATTCTGGTTTGCCCAGTGTTTCTTCATGATTATATTCAGGTCATGTTTTGGCACGAGTATCTTGGTAGTATCGCGTTCTCAGTGTGACCCGTCAGGAGACACAGCATACCTACTCTTCTCATCCTGATGATGTCAACTCTGAACACTTGCTTAAGGTAGTGTCCGCCAGCTTTTCCCCACTGTGAAGTCACTATTTCTTTTCTTTCCTTTTTTTTTTTTTTTTTGGCTGCACCGTGTGGCCTGTGGTTCTGAGTTCCCTGACCAGGGATCGAACCCGTGCCCCCTGCAGTGGAAGCGCAGAGTCTTAAACACTGGACCGCCGGGGAAGTCCCTGAAGTCACTGTTTCTTATAATTGAGAAATATTTTGTAAATAGATACCTTGAAATTAAGCAAATATTTTGTTCCAACTTTCCCCCTCTAGTTTTTATTGCTGATTCTTGCTTGAAACAGCTATGACCATGGAGGGTGTCAAGTGGTGATGTTCTAATTCCATCATTCCTTCTGCATTTATTTGTTGGCATTCTATGGTCCAGCATTTTCCTCCACACATCAGTGTGGACTCATTTCCATGCTGGATTTATTCTTTAATCCATTTTATCCTGTTTAATTTACTGCTCAGTTTCTCCCAGATTTGGCTGGTGAATGCCCTCACACTGGCTCTCATCACACCTGAGTGATTCTTCACTTTCTGGCACAGCAATACACGCGGTTATAGCTTAATGAGTTCTTGGACAAAATCCCAAAACGTGGCTCAGTGCAAGCAGCTCTGTAGAGAGCCAGGACGATGGGATCCAAAAATGCTGTTGACGGTCTTGCTCGATTCAAGGCTAAAGCTCAAAGAAACCATAGGAATGGGGCTTCCCTGGTGGCGCAGTGGTTGAGAGTCCGCCTGCCGATGCAGGGGACACAGGTTCGTGCCTTGGTCCAGGAGGATCCCACATGCCGCGGAGCAGCTGGGCCCGTGAGCCATGGCCGCTGAGCCTGCGCGTCCGGAGCCTGTGCTCCGCAACGGGAGAGGCCACAACAGTGAGAGGCCTGCGTACCGCAAAAAAAAAAAAGAAACCATAGGAATGAACCCTCTTCCACCAACCTTCTGTAAACATTGCTTCTCTAAACAGGCTTTTGATAAGATCTGGACATTGGACAATTCAAGGTTTTGTTTCCTGGCAAAGGTCAGTAGCGCTATCTAACATAACTTTCTGATGATGGAAATGTTCTATAGCCACGTTATCCAGTGAGGTAGCCACTAGAGACAGGTGACTATTGAGCGCTTGAAATGTGGCTCGTGTGACTGAGAAACTAAATTCTCAATTTAAATGAGTTCATTGTAACTTTAATGTATAGAACCGTATGTGGCTAGTGGCTACCATATTGGACACACAGGTCTAGAGGGAAGGTTTCCTATGGCATTGATAGAGGATGGATTTAAATATGTTCCAGACAAAATGATGAAACGCGGCCCTAAATGATTAAATAGTTAATTTTGCGAAGTTTTTCAACTCAAACCACTTGAGTAGTTCTATTTATGCATCCTATAAGTAGTAGATAGTGAAATCACCATGCTCCACTGAGGCTACTCCTAATTTGGGACCATATCTTCACAGCATAGGCTCAGGGGGTCCATTTTTTTTTTTTTTTTTTTTAGAATTTCTAACAATGATAAAGTTCTGGTTTAATTCCTCCTTTTGCATTTAGGTAAGACTGTTTCCCATACCAGTTTTACACCTTCTAGTATAGCTTCAAAAACTATAAACACACTAAAATTAAAACATGAACTATTAGGAATCAAAAATACCACAAGGGCCAAAGACCATGGTATGAGACAGTCAGTAGTGTAGCCTATATGCACATCACCCCACCCCCGTGGTCTCTCTTGAAGTGACTGTGTGTGCAGATCATCTAAAAGTTCTTTCAAATCTGTAACCTCTGTGAGCAGTAATGGAAGGGAGAGAGGCCCAAAAAAAGTCCTATATAATGTTCCCTCAACAATCTAAACTTTACTTAAGGTAGGCTTTCTTTACGAATTGTCTATATACTTTACGGAAAGACAAACAGGATTGTCTGACCCTGAAGACTCAGGTTGCCTGACAACAGTCTGAATGGGTCCAGAGCCTCCCCTTCCCCCAGCAGGAGGGGCTGTGCCCAAAGGCAACTTCCCACAGGTCAACAGGTGCTGGCAGCAGGCGCTACAGACAGCTAACTTCCTGAACAGCTGCCATCTAACTTCAGACTGCCCGATGCCCAGGCAGACACTGCATCCCAGTTGGCAAGGCCACTCCCATGCCTGCTCTATAAAAAGGGAATGCAACTGAGTGGGGGTGGGAGACTTGAGTCCTTCTTCTGGGGTCCCAGCCCAAGCATCCCTCCACAGAGCGCTGAGATCACAGACCGTGCATCTGCCCCACATTTACCCATACATTTCCACTTGTTCCGAAAAACTCTCACCTTGTTTGCTCAAGGACAATGTGAAGGACACATTTTTAATAAAAATAATCTGTATTTTCTCCCAAGTAGCTGACATCAAGGAAAATCGTCAATGAAAATTCAATATATGAATCATAGAGAAAAGAATGCACTTGAATGAGGTCCGTGGAGTAGATGGTATGAAGATTTCACTGTTAATTTCCTGGTTTTGATGGTGGTCATTTCGCTTAGGTAGGAGAATGTCCTTGTTTGTAGGAATTACAAACTAAAGAATTCAGGGGTGATGGGGTATCGTAACAGCATCTTACTCTCAAGTGGTTCAGGAAAGTTTCTTCTATTCTTGAAACTTTTCTGTATGTTTGACATTATTTTAAAATCAGCAGCAAAAGAAGTGTGTCAAATAAAAGGGAAATCTATACCCCTTCCCAGGGAAAGCCCTCTGCCTGGTCACACGCTTCCACTTCCTTTCTGCAGGAAGCCTGTTTGTGTACCCCCATACTTGTTCCCTTCTCTTCCTTTCCAAAAGAACCTTGGTTGGGTTTAGAGTGGAGACCTGCGTGCAGGCTGGGTTCCTTTGCGGCAGGGACTGGGCGTGGGCCTCAATTCTGGGCAATGAGATGTAACCTGAGGCTTTGTGGAAAAGCTTTTGTTTTCTTGATACAGGTGACACCTCGAACTGTTACCCTTACCTTTCTTCCTTCATAAAAGGTGGAAATGAGGTTGGCAGTGTAGCCCTTATCTCTGCATTTCCCCCTAGTCTCTTGGGTCATGGTCAAGAGCACATTTTGAAGTCGTGTAGTAAAGTAACGGAGTGTTACCCCCAGAAGGAAAGTAGTTCAAATACCAAGAAGAGCTAATTTGTGGATTTTTCAGAAAAGAGGGAAGATAAAAGTCATTTCATCCTAAAGGCTACTATATGCTCAAGTGGTTAATAATAGACTAATACATTATTAAATAAATGTCTTCTCCGGTTGTTTTTAATTAAATGTGAACATCCCTGGGATACTAATAGTGGGTCCGATGTTAAAATTTCCAAATGATGGTCAACTTGACAACAAGATTAGAATATCAAAAATTAAAACTAAGGTACATGACTGAAAGTCTGTACCAGAGTTCAGGCAATAACTTGAGGAGAACGAAAATTCACACTATGAAGTCTTTATATCTGTGCCTTAGAAAGAGAATTTATTTGAACATAAAAATGTACTGATTTTTTCCAAAAGGTGGTCTTTATGATAACTCTGAAGGTGATTAGAAACAACGGCTTCCCTTAGAAATGTGTTCCAAAGCCTGGGGAGAGGACATAAGACCGATGCTAATGGCCCTGAAAGATGAAGCGCAGGTGTTTAGGACAAGGGGCATTGTCCAGGTAGCAGGAGATATGGGAGCAGGGGACAGAGAGACGTGAGAGAGTGACAGCACACGTGAGAATGACCTGTGTATGCACAGGACCAGCCCTCACTGAGGTGGAGAAGATACAGCAGACCCCATACTCCGGTGGTGGCCGGGGAAACAAAGGTACCCATGAGAGGAGGGTGGGGGACATGTAGGTGTCACATGGCAGCCAGAAGAGTGCGTGCACGTATGTGCTGTAGGAAACGGGGCCACCCAACCCCTCCCATATTAGTCGGTTTCTCCAGAGAAATAGAACCAACCAGATATATAGAGGGACAAATTTACTTCAGGGAATTGGTTCACACCATTGTGAAGCCTGGCAAGTCCAAAATCCGCAGGGCAGGCCAGCAGACTGAAGGCCCAGGGAAGAGTTAATGTTGCAGCTCAAGTCCAAAGGCAGTCTGCTGGCAGAATTCCTTCTTCTTCAGGGGACCTCATTCTGTTGACTCTTAAAGCCTTCAACTGATTGGACGAGGCCCACCCACGTTATGGAGGTTAATGTTCTCTACTCAAAATCTACTGAGTTAAGTGTTAATCTCATATAAAAAATACCTTCACAGCAACATTTAGACTCGTGTTTGAACAAATATCTGGATACCGTGGTCTGGCCAAGTTGACACATAAAATTAACCATCATCAGATTTAGGGAGGCCCTAAATCCAGGGACTGGTGTCCGAATAAGAAGAGGTTAGGCACAGAGAAGAAGGTAATGTAACGATGGAAGCAAAGATTGGGAAGCTGCATCTACATGCCAAGGAACGCCAAGGATTGCTGGCGAAGCTGGGAGAGACACAAGGAAGGGTTTCTTGCTCGGAAGCTCCGGAAAGAACCAATCCTGCCAACACCCTGATTTCAGACCTCCAGAGCTGTGTGACAATACATTTCTATTGTTTTAAGCTGCTCAGTTGGTAGGAAACTAATGCAGAGTGTTTTGCAGAATTCAAGGAAAAGTTGAACAGAATGGGCGTCAGGAAAGGTGGGAACCAGGGTCACCTCAGCAGGGCCCCTGCAGCAGGCACGTGGACCCTCGGGATCGTGCTCCTCTGTGTCTTCTGCTCCAGCTCTTTCAGCCTCCGTGACTCAATTTAAATAAAATGAGAGAAGCAAATATGGCCCAAGTTATGCCACAGTCCTTCCCTTGGTCAAATCACCATGGCCTAGAAGAAAGTCCAGTACTGAAACTATACTAGTCAAGACCCACCCCTTGTGGCTAAGGGAAGAGTCCTCAGTAAAGGGGGTCTCAGGAAGGCTGGATATTCCTAGACCTCACCTACTACACTTTTGTCAGGTAACAGATCATGGAGAAAGACCAGTGGCTTCTAATTCTGCCTGATCATAATCCCCTAAGAAACTCTAAAAATTATGAATGACTGGGCTCCACCCCAATATCTCCTTATGGGAGTCTCAACAAGTATGGCCTGGGATTTTTTTTCCTCCCAAACTCATTTGGTGATTATCATGATGAGCCGGTAGGAACAGTGGGCTAGGGCTAAATTAGGTTGTTGAAGAAGATTTTTTTAAAAAATAAATTTATTTATTTTTGGCTGTGTTGGGGCTAGTTGCGGTGAGCGGAGGCTACTCTTCATTGCGGTGCGCAGGCTTCTTGTTGCGGTGGCTTCTCTTGCTGCGGAGCACGGGCTCTAGGCGCGCGGGCTTCAGTAGTTGTGGCATGCAGGCTCAGTAGTTGTGGCTCTCGGGCTCTAGAGAGCAGGCTTAGTAGTTGTGGTGCACGGGCTTAGCTGCTCCGCGGCATGTGAGATCTTCCCGGACCAGGGCTCGAACCCGTGTCCCCTGCATTGGCAGGCAGATTCTTAACCACTGCGCCCAGGGAAGTCCCAGAAGATTCTTGATAAGTGTGACTTGAACTTCCTTAGAGGAAGCGTAGGATGGCTGAAGGATGGAATTCCACGCACATCCTTAAAAAGATTCTCTGGGTCCTCATAAATTAAACTGCTGTATGGACCCAAAAATAGCTTCACAGGAAAGACACATGGGCGTGCAAGACATATTCGTGTTTACAACCTGACTTTCCTACATGGGTTCGTCTTTGGATTTATTGCGTGCTGTCATACTGAAATGGAGCAGGACCCTGTGGTCCTTGCCTCTCTGTGTCCTCAGCCCGCCTTTTGTCTGTGGAAAAACTTTAGCCAAAGTTTAATCAGAGAAGTGAGATAATGCAGAAACAGAGGAACACAGTCAAAGGGAACCAAATAATAATAGTTTAGTCATTAAGCATAGTCAAGGACCTCTAGTTTCTCCTCCAGGGCTATAGATAATATTCTGGGCCGTATCCTGTGAGCTGTCTTGTAGATACTGAAACCCACACCAGGTGGAAGAAGTTAACTACATGATGACCAGGCTGTAGCCATGACCTAAGCTGCCACAATTCCAAGAATCGGCTTCAAAGAAATGGAAACAAACCAACCCTGGAACTGAAGATTAACTGTACCTAAAACAATGGAGATGATGCTGGTCAGACCGCCAATGACCAATTTCAAGATGACTGTCAGAGCTGACTGTGCTGTTTCTGCACGTAGCCCCTCCCTCCGTCTATAAAAGCTCCTGTCCCCTGATTGTCGGGGGGTGGGGGAGGGAGTTGGCCTTTGGACAGGGATCTGCCCTCCGTCACCCCCCCCACCCAAATATAATTTTTTTTTTTTGCGTCCAAAATAAAGCAAACTTTCCTTTCCACCAAACTGGCCTCTTTATTTGCTTTTGAGCAGCGAGCAGCCAGACCCCACTTTCGGTTACAATATCGTCATGAGTTTAATGAATCAACCGATTTTATCCCTGTTTCAATGAGAATTGTGTCACACCCTGGGAGAAATCAAGGTACATGTACCCTTGAATTCAAAGGCATTAATGGAACACAGTGATCTCTACTTTGTATCATCTGGATTTGATAACATCTTCTAATGGAAATACTGACATTCTGCCAGCAACCAGGAACATAATTCACTTAAATATCTTGGCCAAAAATCATTCATCAATTTCTGATTTGGAAAGATATTTTTTCTTCATGCTTATCGAAAGCAAGGGTTTAGAACTTATCTGTACATATTACTGTACTGATAGTAATAACTGAAAGCCTAGATATACTCTGTCTAAATATTGGCATAATGGAGGGTGGAGTTCTCTAAATGTCACTCACGCACTTGCACACACACACACATGCACACACACACACACACACCCTACGCTATGCAGTTTCCCCATTTAAAAGAAAGGACACGCTAACCAAACTCACCTCTATCTAACACTTATTAAACTACTTGCTGTGAATAATATGAAATTGAGGCTTTTACAGAAGCCCTTTGGAATTTAATCTCTGGCAACAGAGGGGTTAGAATTTTATCTTACAATGGGGTGAACCAGGGAGTGTGAATAGCAATTCAGCACTTTCAGATTGCTTCCTGTGCGGCACTGTTCTAAGTGCTTTTGTTAACCCATTTAAACCTCACAACAAACCTGTTAGGTTGGTTCTATTATTATTACGACCATTTAACAGATGAGGAAACCGGGATACATGGAAATGACTTAATGCTCCGGAGTCACTCAGTTCATAAATCGTGGTGCCTGGATTCAAACTCAGGCAGTCTGGCTTGGAGACTGTGGTATAATAAGAAATACATTTGGTCTCTGTCCCTGGTCCTTGGAATTTCCTGAATGATAGGGATGTCTTTTGTTATTTGTAATGAACCCTCTGCCACCTTATCTAAGTTTATGTTGCTGCGGTGATATAGGGTGGAGCCCCTACATAGCCTCAGGATGGGGCTGGTCACCATAAAGACCAAGTTATTAGAAGGTTGGAACTTCCATCCCACCCAGCAACCTCTGGGAAGGGGAATAGTGGCTGGAGGTCAAGCTCAGTACAAGCTCTGGAATAACAAGATTTGGTGAGTTTTCCAGTTGGTAAACATACTGAGGCATCGGAAGGGTGACACCCCAGGGAGGGCAAGGGCGCTCTGGATCCCCCATCTCGCCACCTTGCCCCGTGCGTTTCTTCCATCAGGCGGCTTCTGAGTTGTAGCCTTTATAATAAACCAGTAAACCTAAGGAAAGTGTTCCCCTGGGTTCTGCTGTTCTACCAAATGCTTAAACCTGAAGAGAGGGTCATAGGAAACCCTGACTTATAGCTGGTCAGTCAGAAGTACAGGTGGGTAGGACTTCCAACTAGCATCTGAAGTGAGAGTAGTCTTGTGGGACTGAGTCCTTAAATCTGCGAAATCTGATGCTAACTCCAGGTAACTCCGGACGCTCAGGCCCAGTGGCCATGGCTCACAGGCCCAGCCGCTCCGCGGCATGTGGGATCCTCCCGGACCGGGGCACGAACCCGTGTCCCCTGCATCGGCAGGCGGACTCTCAACCACTGCGCCACCAGGGAAGCCCCTATTTTTTTTGAAGATGTTGGGGGTAGGAGTTTATTAATTAATTAATTTATTTTTGTTGTGTTGGGTCTTTGATTCTGTGTGAGGGCTTTCTCTAGTGGTGGCAAGCGGGGGCCACTCTTCATCGCGGTGTGCAGGCCTCTCTTTTTGCGGAGCACAGGCTCCAGACGCGCAGGCTCAGTAGTTGTGGCTCACAGGCCTAGTTGCTCCGCGGCGTGTGGCATCCTCCCAGGCCAGGGCTCGAACCCGTGTCCCCTGCATTAGCAGGCGGATCCTCAACCACTGCGCCACCAGGGAAGCCGAGAAGGTCTTATTTTAAAAAATAAATCCACAGTAAATTACATTAATCTTCATTCATGATTTAATCTATTACCCAGGAAAGGGGTATGATCAAGAGAAGCGTTAGGGAGAAAGCCTTGCAGATTTATAAGGTAAAAGAGCATTATTTTAAAAAAAACTCTCTTCTGCACCGCTGTATCCTGAGCACCCAGCACCCTGTGCAAAGTGAGCATTCCAGAGATACTTGCTGAAGAATAAATGAGTAACTCCAAGCCATAAATTATTATAGTCTGCTTGGTAATGTTTATTGATGCTGACATACTTTTTAGTCGTGATGAAAAGGAAAAAGTCGTGAAAGAGAAAAGTAGCTCTTTTTTTTTTTTTCTGGTACGCGGCCCTCTCACTGTTGTGGTCTCTCCTGTTGCGGAGCACAGGCTCCGGATGCGCAGGCTCAGCGGCCATGGCTCACGGGCCCAGCCGCTCCGCGGCATATGGGATCCTCCCGGACCGGGACACGAACCCGCGTCCCCTGCATCGGCAGGAGGACTTGCAAACACTGCGCCACCAGGGAAGCCCAGAGTAGCCATTTTTCAAAAGTACCTTCCATAACTTCTTGTTTCGTTTTTCATACGAAGATTACTTCTTTAAAGCATCTAAATCTAAGGGATATTCCCCACTGTCCCAGTCTTAGTCCGTTCGGGCTGCTGCAACAGACACCATAGACTGACTGGCTTGTAAGCAACAGGAGTTTATTCCTCGCAGCTCTGGAGGCTGCGAGTGCAAGCTCGTGGTGCCGGCAGATTTGGTGTCTGGTGAGAACCCGCTTCCTCATCCGTGGCACCTTCTCACTGTGTATTAACGTGGAAGAGGTGAGGGGTCTTGCTTAAGTCTCTTTTCTAACCACTAATCCCATTCATGAGGGCTCTGCCCTCCGAATTAATCATGCCCAGAGGCCCCACCTCCAATACCATCACCTTTGTTAGGATTTAAACACATGAATTTGGGGGGACATGTTCAGACCATGGCAATCTCCAGTTAGTTTCTGGTTTTTTCCTCCCCTTAAGTGTTACTTGCTGTGTGTCTGTGTATGCATGGTGTGTTTTTTTTGGTTTTGGGGTTTTGTTTTTGTTTTTGTTTTTTCCCTAAATGATCTATGTTGCTGAAACAGCAGAGGGAGCTAAAATTAATGAATTGAGGTTGCTGCTATCATCCAATGCTTCCAAGCACAAAATATTTCAAAACCAGTCCATTCCACTAGAAATGAGGTTTGAACAGGGAGTAGGGGAAGTGCGGCAGCCAAAATAAGGTGCTAGAGTTGAAGTATTGCTTTCCTGGGTTGAGAAAGCCTAACTCATCCAGCAATACCTTCCAGAGGGGACCTGAGGGAGCAGTACTCTCACTTCTAGACCTGCGAATCCACACACTAAACTTCACGCATGTGGGAGAGAAGTTAGGCCCAGAGGCCTCTGTTAGTCGGCTAACTCACCTCCAAAGGATATAGTGGTCAAGTTGGGCAAAGAGTTCTGGGCCACAGAAGTCCTTTAACTATACATATAGTCCACTTACGTGTAATGTAATGACGACATATTTGGGTTTAAATCTACCTTTCTATTTGTCCCACCAATTCGTATATTTTTGTGATGGTTAATTTTATGTGCCAGTTTGACTGGGCTGCAGGGTGCCCAGGTATCTGGTCAAATATTATTCTGGGAAGGTTTCTGGGAGGGTGCTTTTGGGTGAGATTAACATCTGAATCCACAGAGTAAAGCAGGTCATCCTCCGTAATGTAGGATGGGCTCACCCAACCAGGTGAAGGGCTGGATAGATCAAAAGACCAACCCTCTCCCAGGGAGAGAGAATTAGCAGGTAGACTGTCTTCGGATTTCATCTACACTGTCGCTCACCTGGGTCTCCAGGCCGCTGATCCACACTGCAGATGTGGACCCGCCCGTCTTCATAATCTTGTGAGCCAGTTCCTCATAATAAATTTCTTATCTCTTTCTCTATATATCCACACCTTCTTGGTTCTGTTTCTCTGGAAAACCTGAATAAGAATATATATGCATATATCTGAATCACTTTGCTGCTGTGCACCTGAAACCAACACAACATTATAAATCAAATATACCTCAGAATAAATAAATGAAAGCAGTTACCTATGTGATGTTTTAGAGAAATTTCCTTCAAATTGATAAAATTAACATTTCAGAGCTTACAGAAATAAGCTTCAGATATTGGGAAATCACAGCCTGTTTGTGATGCTGACTGCCTGAGCTGTTAGTGCCTGCTTATTAGCCTATTTATTGGTCCATAGCCCTGTCTCACTCCAGGAGGAACATAGCTGAGAATTATGAGGTCACATCATAAGTCTCTGGTGGAGTAGGGGGTATTGCTTCAATCTTTTGATTTTCCATTTACTGATCCAGACACTAAACTAACTGAAGACAGTGAATGAGCCTATTTTTTCTTGCTCTATCTGAGAGAGTTCTCAGCATTTTTTATCAGTGCCATCCCTGCTATTACAGAAAGGGCCAGTGCATTGCTCTTATTAATATGCTGAAAATATTTGCTTCTGACATCTGCCATTTTGCAAAACTATGAATACAAACCGTAGACACCATCTGGGATGTCAGAACAAGGGGGAATGTGACTACTTGAAATTCCCTTCCAATTTAATTTCACAGTTTTTGAAACTCTTGTTTTTCTTCTGTGATAATCATAGGGGAAGATAATTAACAGTTATTCTCTGAGTGATAAAATTACTACAAATTAAGAAACTGTTATGAGTATGATTTACAAATAATTATGTGACAGGAGCATGAAAAATGCAGAACTAATGAAATAAAATTAATTAAAGCTACTAAGAGATCATTTTGTTTTTTATTTGTTTTGGTCCCTTGAGGGCAGACTGTCCCAAGATGCTTTACAACAGTGAGAACCACAGTGCAAAAAGAAATCTGAGGAACTTCCCTGGCAGTCCGGTGGTTAGGACTCCGAGATTCCACTGCAGGAGGCTCAGGTTCGATCCCTGGTAGGGGAGCTAAGATCCCGCATGTTGCGTGGCATGGCTAAATAAATAAATAAGAAATCCGAACAGCTTGCTCAGAAATGTATGTGGCAAATGTGTTGGGTTGTATTGCCCGTGGTGCATGGTATAGGTCTCATCAGAACCTTCAAGAAAACAGAGGTATCATAATGCAAAACGTTAAATTTATTGACATGAACATGAGATGGGGGTGAATGTGTTGATATCTAAACCAGTGCTTTCTTATTGGGGGTTGACATCAGGAAAATAAAGTAAGACCTCTGAAAATTATTTCCTCTATAAAAGCAATGAGCAAACTGTTAAAAATTTGTCAGAATATAGTCTTTTCAACAAACGGTGCTGGAACAATTGGATATCCACATGCAAAACAATGAATCTAGACACAGACTTCATACCCTTCACAAAAACTGAAAATGGTTCATAGACCGAAATGTAAAATGAAAAACTATAAACTTCTAGATGATAACATAAGAGAAAACCTAGATGACCTTGGGCATGGCCGTGACTTTTTAGATACAACATCAAAGGCACCATCCATGAAAGAAATGATACGCTGGTTTTCATTAAAATAAAATAAAATAAAATTTAAAACTTCTGCTATGTGTAAGATAGTATCAAGAGAATGAGAAGACAAGCCACATTCTGGGAGAAAATATTTGCAAAAGACACATTTTATAAATGACTGTTTCTGAAATATACAAAATATTCTTAAATATTCTTAAAACTCAACAATAAGAATACAATAACAGACACCTCACCAAAGAAGATACACAGATGGCAAATAAGCATATAAAAAAATTGCTTTACATCATGTGTCATCAGGGGAATGCAAATTAAAACAATAACAAAATAGTTTGTTTTATTTTTCCTCCAGCCACCTTCGAGATTTTATCTTTCTCCTGGTTTTTAGCAATTTGACCACGAAGTGCCTGGGTGACCTTTTTTCTTTCTCCAGCGTGGAGTTCTCTGAGTTTCTTGAATCTGGGATTTGTTGTCTTGCATTAATTTTGAAAAATTCTCAACAATTATTTCTTCAAGTATGTTTTTTTTGTTGTTGTTGTTATTCTCTTTCTTTTCCTTCTGGGACTCCAACTTCACATGTATTAAGTTGTTTGATATTGTCCAACAGCTCTTGTTACTCTAGGCTTAAAAAAAAAAAGTTTTCTCTTTATGTTTCAGTTTGGATAATTTTTGTGAAACTCTCTTCACATTTCTTGATCCTTTCCTCAGCTCTTCCCAATCTGCTGATAAGCCCATTATAGGAATTCTTCATCTCTAATATCATGGTTTTTATTTCTCGCATTTCCATTTTACTCTTTTTTTTAAAATTTATTTATTTTATTTAATTATTTTTGGCTGCGTTGGGTCTTCGTTGCTGCACACAGGCTTTCTCTAGTTGAGGCGAGTGGGAGCTATTCTTCATTGTGGTGCACAGGCTTCTCATTGCGGTGGCTTCTCGTTGCGGAGCATGGGCTCTAGGCATGCAGGCTTCAGTAGTTGTGGGCACGAGGGCTCAGTAGTTGTGGCTCGCAGGCTCTAGAGTGCAGGCTCAGTAGTTGTGGTGCACGGACTTAGTTGCTCTGTGGCATGTGGGATCTTCCTGGACCAGGACTTGAACCCGAGTCCACTGCATTGGCAGGCAGATTCTTAACCACTGCACCACAAGGTAAGTCCCCCATTTTACTCTTTTTTTATAGTTTCTATCTCTCTGCAAAAATTTCCCACTTGTTTATGCATGCTGTCCACATTTTCCTCTAGCTCCTTTCCTTTAACATATTAATCATGATTATTTTGAAGACCTGTTTGATAGTTCCAACCTCAGGGCTACATCTGGATCTGGTTTTTCTGATAACTTTACCTCTTAACATATTGCTTCTTCTTGCTTTTTTGTGTATCTCATAGTTTGTCATTGTTAACCAGCTTTTTAAAAATAGACTATTTAAAAAATTTTTTTAAATTTTACTTATTTGGTTGCACCGCATCTTAGTTGCAGCTCACCAGCTCCTTAGTTGAGGCACACGGGCTCCTTAGTTGTGGCATGAGAACTCTTAGTTGCAGCATGCACATGGGATCTAGTTCCTTGACCAGGGATTGAATCCGGGCCCCCTACACTGGGAGCGCGGAGTCTTATCCACTGCGCCGCCAGGGAAGTCCCAAAAATAGGCTATTTTTTTTTAAAGAGAAGTTTTAGATTTACAGAAGTAAAGAGAGTTCCCACATACTCCCAGCCGCCCCAACACGTACACAGCTTTCCCCACTATCAGCATGCCCCACCGGAGTGGTGCATTTGTTATAACTGAGGAACCTACACTGACACACCAGTATCACCCAAAACCCGTGGTTTGCATTAGGGTTCACTCTTGGTGTTGTACATTCTGTGGGTTTTGCCAGATGTATAATGATATGTATCCACCATTATAGCGTCCTACTCTGAAGATCCTCTAATAATCGCTCCCTCCCTACAACCCCTGGCAACCGCTGATCCCTTTATGTTTTTATGTTAAACTTCTATGGTTTTGCTTTTTCCAGAATGTCGTATAGTTAGAATCATACTGTATGTAGCCTTTCGGATTAGCTTCTTTCACTTAGTAATATACGTTTAAGATTCCTTTATGTCTTTTCATGGCTTGATAGCTCATTTCTTTTTTGCGCTAAATAATATCCCATTGTCTGGATGTACCACAATTTATTTATCCACTCACTTACTGAAGGACATCTTGGTTGCTTCCAAGTTTGGGCAATTATGAATAAAACTACACAAACATCCATGTGCAGATTTGTGCGTGAACATAAATTTTCAAATCCTTTGAGTTAATACCAAGGAACATGATCGTGTGTTGAGTATCATACGTTAAGCGTATGTTTAGCTTTGTAAGAAACTGCCGAGCTGTCTTCCAAAGTTTCTGGACCGTTTTACATTCCCACCAGCAATGAATGAGAGATCCTGTTTCTCCACACCTTCATTAATAGCTGGTGTCATCAATGTTTTGGATTTTTACCATTCTAATGGATGTGCGGTGGTCTCTAATGCCGTTTTAATTTGCAATTCCCTAATGCCGTCTGATGCTGAGTATCTTTTCGTATGTTTATTTGCCATCTGTACATCGTCTTCTTTGATGAGGAGTTCAGATCTTTTTCCCACTTTCCCCCCTTTTAAATAGACTTTATTTTTTAGAGCAGTTTTAGATTCACAGTATGTATGTAGCCCTTTCAGATTGGCTTCGTTCACTTGGTAAAAATACATTTAAGTTTCCTCCATGTCTTCTCATGGCTTAATAACTCATTTCTTTTTAGCCCTGAGTAATATTCCGTCGTCATAATTTTATATAGTATGGTAAATAATGATACTTTTAAAATGTGATACATTGACTTAAGATTTTTCTGGCTTGCTTTTCTGTAAATTCATTGATTAGATCATCAAAAACTATCCTTTTAGCAATTTCACTTTCAATCAATATAATTGAAAGCAACATCAGTCACTACTACCAGATGCAAGATCACTAATAACTTTTGATGATTTTTTTATTTTGAGAAAGAAGAAACTATTTCCGGAGCTGTTAAGAGAATTTGCAGTCTGTAACAACATGATAAATTTCTGATACATTATTTTGAAATTTAAAGTTTAGCACATCTAGAGATTATTTTCACAGGATAATTTTTCTAAAAGAGATTTTACTCAATACAAAATCAATTTTGTGTAAGTCTGAATTCTATTAAGTTTTAAATTTCCCACTGGCATTTTAAGGTTTTCCCTGGTATTTCCTCTAACTGTGGAGGTTTTTGAAATTGCCTTCATGATTCTTATATAACTTAAAGCACTTATTTATGCATTCTATACTTATATCTTCAATTACAATGAAAATTTAAGAATTTCTCTCTTATTGATAATTGGTTTACTTGAAGCTTCTTATGAAAGCGGTGTTCTTTTCCGCTGAACGCAATGACCTTTAAATTTAATTTTCAAGCCTGTGGATGTTTGCTTTGCTTTGCAATGTTCCAGCAGTTTTAAAAACTGGAGATTCTAAACTCTGAGACTTCTAATAACTTCCTGATATGCTTTGCTGCAGTTCCCATGTCTATGATTTCCTTTTGTAATAATTTGCTGACAAGCTTTACTGCTCCCCGCCCCAGGTGCTGGCGCTGGCTGCATACCGAGCCACTATTTTCTCCCCACGGCTGCAGCTGGTACCGCTGCCACCACTGCTTCTGCCACAACTGCTCATCACCACCGATCAGGGCCAGGTCTTGGCCTGGCCACCTTAGGACCCCATGGGGCCCAACTATCCACAAGGCATACGTAGGTGTGCTTGGCCGTGAGGCTCAGAGCCTGGCCCCCGGCCTATCTCTGCTGCTGACACGCGTATTCCATTGTCCCGCAGGACTTCCTCGCAAAACACAAGCTCAAAGAGGCAATTATCAAAAATTTCAAGGTGGCAACAGCAGAGCATAAACCCCACACCCTAAGCGAAAGACCACGTATCACGTGAAACCAAGTCGCGAACTCAGGAAGGCAGCAGTGGCTTTTGCTTGACCGTTTCCCAATGTGGGACCACCTCCCATCGATAGCACCGGAGGGCCACGGGGTTGCTGGCAGGCATCCTTTACCCTGTGTAAACTTCTGCTGTCCCCCAGGGCAGTCACCCTGTCTCTTCCATAGGCTCCACGTGTCAGGCAGTCCTCCACAGTTCTCGTGCCCAATCTTCCCCACGGGCTTTCAAGACTATGACTCCATGGTGCCAAAGGGCCCCTCCAGTACGACGGCCCTTCCGATCCATGTTCTCTCGTGCCTGCAATCCACACCCTGCCGGTTTTTTTTTTTTTTTTTTTTTTTTTGTGGTACGCGGGCCTCTCACTGTTGTGGCCTCTCCCGTTGTGGAGCACAGGCTCCGGCCATGGCTCACGGGCCCAGCCGCTCCGCGGCACGTGGGATCCTCCCGGACCAGGGCACGAACCCGTGTCCCCTGCATCGGCAGGTGGACTCTCAACCACTGCGCCACCAGGGAAGCCCACCCTGCCGGTTTTGCCAGATAAAGGACTGACATTCCTGGCATGAACTGGTCCGCTCTTCTCTTCCTGCCCACGGCCCCTCCCTGCTGGTGGCAGTGTCTGGAAGGTAGGGGTGCAGACGACATTCAAAGAGATCACATTCTAACAATGCAGGGATTACAGTGTAAGGAGTGCAAGAGAAGACCTGTTCAGATGATGAGTTGTTCCATGTTTAAGCTGTAACATTCCAAACAGAAAAGCCGACCTGGCCAGAGAACACATCACTGTTCATATTTTCCTGCAAATGCTGGATCAGACTTGCATTTGTGGTCACCATCAATGAAGCACAGTGACAACCTTTAAGGTGGTCATTGGAAGCCCAGTGGATTAGGCAGCCTCATGAGTAATGACGTAGCCAGCGTTCCCTGTGGGGACGAGCAGAGACTGAAGATCTATGCTGTTTCAGTGCATTCCGGTTCTGAAGAGCCGTGCGTCGTGAATAAGAACAGTGCTGTTACCTTTTTCTCACGATGAGAGATGTGAACGTGGTCAGGAAGGGGGCATCTGGCAATAGAGAACACAAAAGATGATTCCTGGATGTGAACAGAAAGAGATGGGGCTTGGACGCTAAGAAGAATTTTTATGTGCATTGACTGGGCAATAAGCAAATACTTTAATATCTCTCCTCCAACTATTATTCTGAATCTTCACTAATAAATCACTGTAGCTCATATGGGTCCATAAATTTTCTAATACTTTTTTTTTTTTTTTTCTTTTGGCAGTACGCGGGCCTCTCACCGCTGCAACCTCTCCCGCTGCGGAGCACAGGCTCCGGATGTGCAGGCTCAGCGGCCATGGCTCACGAGCCCAGCCGCTCCGTGGCACGTGGGATCTTCCCAGACCGAGGCACGAACCCGTATCCCCTGCATCGGCAGGCGGACTCCCAACCACTGCGCCACCAGGGAAGCCCATCTAATACATTTTTAAAATCAAATTGTTTATATAGACAAGGAGCTTGGAAAAATGTATTTGCCCAGAATGTGCACAGAGTAGGAATAACCTTGACTTTCGGTGAGACTATAAGCTTCTTGAGAACAGGATTTTTGTCTGCTTTGTTTATATGTATCCTTGGTTCCATACTGGATTGAACTGATTGTTTATACTAATCAACTTCTAGTGAAATTCCTGGGTGTCTCTAAATGATGTGATATGTTGTGTAGGAATTGTTTTGCTGGAAACTTTTGCAATAATCAGGATTTAGAAATTATTTTGTAAAACAGAGATTGCTATATTGGTCTTTGCATAAGCCCAATTGGAATCATGTAGCTTTTCTCCGATTCAGTTAATGGTTTACAGAACGCTTGCCAGATTTCAGCACTTTTATATCTATAATTTCAGTTCGCCACTCTGACAGTCAGTACACCATCCGAGTGTACAGTGGAGTAAACAGACATGACAGCTTGGTGTCACCATGTCATTAACAGAACAGGCGTGAAAGCAGAGCACTCGAGTTTCTAGGGCATTCATTGCCTGAGAGCTGCTGGGCAGCCCCCTGTGCTTGCCTCTATAGCCTAGGCTACAATATTTTATTCATAAGTCTTTCAAATTAATCCAAGAAGCCTCTAACTGCTTTGAGGGTGTCATTTCGTTCATACAGCAGGTGATGCCATTCACTCGGGGATTGTAATGATGGCTATTCATCTGCTCCTGCTGCCGCTACAGCCAGTGCCATAAGTACTAATCTTCAGTCAATGAAGTAGCATCCTTTGTGAAAATGATTATTGGCAGGTAGGCTACACCTCTCTGCAAAAATTGTTTGAGGTTATGTTTGCAAATGAGCCCCAAAGTGCCCTTTATAGACAGTGAGTCATCACTTCTGGAAGGGCCCCATTCAGACCCTGCATCTCTCTGCAGCCTAAGATTGCACGCAAATCTTCCCTCACCAGGGTCAGAGCAGGGCAGCCATTTGAAAGGCTTGAATCTAGAGAATGGGTTTAGTTTGGGAGAGTCTGGAAGTTCCTGGCTACCTAGAACAACCTGGATGAAGCATGGACTTAGCTTGTAAACTAGAACCAGAGACTTGTTGAAAGTGAAGTGTGCAAATGTCAGAGGAAGGACTCTACTAATTCAGAAATGCCTGAATGAAACGCCACACATTCTACAACTCATTTTCTGTATCCTAATTCATAACCAGCCTTCCAGGTAAGTTACACTTCAACTAGGATTTAGACGTTCTTGCAGAACATGTGCAACAGACAACCAAGATAAATTTCATGATTACATATGCGCCACTATTTTTCTTATATGGATTTTTTATTGACTGTCCACTAGCTGATGAATGGAGAAATAAAATGGGTGTACCCACAAAACAGAACAGTTATTATTTTGGCAATAAAAATAAATGAAATACCGACACATGCTACAACATGGATGAACCTTGAAAACATTATGCTCAGTGAAAGAAGTCAGTCACGAAAGACCACATATTGTATGGTTCCATTTCTGTGAAGTGTCCAGAATGGGCAAATCTGTACAGACAGAAAGTAGATTCATGGTTGCTTGGGGCTTGTGTATGCGGGCGGCAGATGGGGGAGTGGAGGGAGTGGAGAATGACATCGAATCGGTACAGGGTTCCTTTTAGAAGGGGCGAAAATATTCGAAAATCTGATAGTGGTGATGGTTGCCCAATCTGGTGAAGGTACAAAAAAAACATTGCGTTGTAGACTTTGAATGGATGGATTGTATGATATGTGAATCATATCGCAATAAAGCTATACAACTTTTTGTATTTGGGTTTTAAAGTATTCATGGTTTATTACAAATTACAGGCAACCCTCATTTGATCGCACTTTGGAGACATTGCAATGTTTACAGATTGGAGTTTCATGGCACAAGCCTATGGGCACCACTCTTCCAACAGCATTTGCTCACTCTGTGTCTCTGTCTCACATTTTGGTAATTCTCACAATACTTCAAACTTTTTCATTATTCTCATAGGTGTGATGGTGATCTGTGATCAGTCCTCTGATGGTACCATATAATTGTTTTGGGGTCCCATGAACCGAACCCATATAAGACAGAAAACTTAATTGATAAATATTGTGTGTGTTCTCACTGCTCCACTAACTGGCAGTCCCCCATTTTTCTCCCTCTCTTTGGGCCTCCCTATTCCCTGAGACACAGCCCTATTGAAAGTCGGCCAATTAATAACCCTACTGTGGCCTCTGAGTGTTCAAGTGAAAGGAAGAGTCCATCAATGTGACAAACTTCATTGTTGTCTTATTTTAAGAAATTGTCACAGTTACCCCAGCGTTCAGCAACCCCCACCCTGACCAGCCAGCAGCCACCAACGTCAAGGCAAGACCCTCCACCAGCAAAAAATTATGACTCGCTGAAGGCTCAGATGATGGTGAGCGTTTATAAGCAATAAAGTATTTTTAAATGAAAGTATGCACATTTTAAAAAAATTAATTAATTTATTTTGGCTGTGCTGGGTCTTAGTTGTGGCATGCATGTAGGATCTAGTTCCCCCACCAGGGATAGAACCCAGGCCCCCTGCACTGGGAGCATGGAGTCTTACCCACTGGACCACCAGGGAAGTCCCCTGTACATTGTTTTTTTAGACATAATGCTATTGCACACCTGATAGACTACATTATAGTGTAAACATAACTTTTATATGCACTGGAAAGCCAAACAATTTGTGGGCCTCACTTTATTGCCATATTGGCTTTATTGCGATGGTCTGGAAGTAAACCTGCCATATTGGTCTGGAAGTAAACCTGCCATATCTCCGAGGTCTGCTTGTATAACTCTAAACATTAGAAGACTCCCACTTCAGAACTGGGTTCTTTAGACCAATAACTTAGGTTAAGGCCATGTTCATAGTACAGAACATGACCAAAAAAAAAGGGCAAAGTTATAAATAGGCTGGTTCTCAGGCTCCTCCCTCTCTGGAACTTTACTACTGTTCTTCCCTGACGTCTTGTCAAATTCCAGCGTGAGGATCTCGTGAAAGCTGTGGGGACACTGGGGAAGGCGGACTGGTGTAGTGTGGCGTGTGCCTGGCAACTGCAGCTTATAAATCAAGCTGAGAGCTGGTGGATCCACGAGATTTATAGCTCATGTGAAAATATGCTAACTCAACTGCAAATTGATACCACACCAAACTGGGCTCCATCTTCTTACGTAACACCGCTCAAACTGTCAGGCAGTCTTTGGGAGAATTTATTGCAGCATGTTCAATGGAAATGGAGTGTCTGGAGACTTGACTGAGCCTTTCAGATGCAGCTCAAAATGATCTCCAACCAGCTTGCAGAAGAGATGGACAGAGCCTCCAACACATGCCTTCAGCCAAAACAGCAGAAGGGATTTGAAAAAATTAATGCATGGAGTCCATAAAAAAGCGATGGGAAATTTTGGCCTTAAATTTAACTTCATTTAACCCTTTAGGACAAGTGTAAAGGCACCCTATGCCTTTACTTATGAAAGCACAACTTGGCTTTAAAATCATTTGAGCACGATGCGAAAGGATCACAAATTAGGACGGTTGAACAAATTAGGAATCATGAATGTCTTTCTCTATCACTCTTCTTTTCCCCTTCTGTTTCTCTAATGGAAATTACAGCGTTTGAAATTCCTTCTTGAAATAGCTGGAGTTCCAGCCATCTTTCAGGAATCCCCATTTTCTGAGCAGATTTTGTCTCCTAATCCTAGGTCAAGAGGGCGTGAACTCTCTCTGTGATGAGCCATTCAGAACTGGCTAAGAGCCCACATCCTCTGGTCTTTGTTTGTTTCTGGCTCACTTTTGGGGGGACTTCTGTCCCATCCATAGAGTGCCTTTGTGTCTCTTGGTGACGCCCGGCCTCCCCTCATGATAGTCAAGAGTCATATGAGCAGCAGCTCCGCTTAAATCAGAAAGGGCCTCCACGGAACCCTCTGCCTCTGAATCTTCTGGTATTTTGAATAATGACCTCAGATCTAATCTTGTTCATGCGGTCCTTCTGCATCCTGAATTCATGGCATAGGTCTTAGGATTTGATAGCCTGCATTTCAAATGCTCACTTTCTGTAGTTTAAACTAGTTTATGGTCTTATGCTATCAATCACGAGGTTGAGTTATTTAGTAGGACAGTCTGCTTTCTTTATATACTATCTCTGACAAGAAATTTGAGAGCTGTTTTTCACAGATTCATGTTCCTTCCGCCCTGACTTGGTTATATTTTAAGCTGTGTTTTAAGGTCTGATGAACACTGGGATTCCAAGATTCCGGCGATCCTCTTCTTCCCTCTGTCTCCCTATCTCCTATGTGTACAGCTCTCATTCTCTTCCTCTGCCTCTTTTTTTAAAACTGGTCATAAAATTTAAAATATAGCTCACTATTTTATATATGCCCTAGGAGGTTTTGTGTTCTCTATTCTTTTTTTTTTTAATTTATTTATTTATTTATGGCTGTGTTGTGTCTTCATTGCTGCACATGGGCTTTCTCTAGTTGCAGCGAGCAGGGGCTACTCTTTGTTGCAGTGCACAGGCTTCTCATTGCTGTGGCTTTTCTTGTCATGGAGCACGGCCTCTAGGCGTGTGGGCTTCAGTAGTTGTGGCATGCAGGCTCAGCAGTTGTTGCGCACGGGCTTAGTTGCTCCGCGGCATGTGGGATCTTCCCGGACCAGGGCTTGAACCCGTGTCCCCTGCATTGGCAGGCGGATTCTTAACCACTGCGCCACCAGGGAAGCCCATGTTCCCTATTCTTAATTCAGGAAATGGGTTGATTAAACACTGTTTACTCCAAACCTTCATTTATTAAACAAACTTCTAATCTAATTTGATCTTCTGAGTGGGTTTATTCACACCATCACATTAGACTTATCTTTCATTGTTAGTTAATACATGGGGAGTCTTGTTAATTAAACTTTAGAACGTGGAGAAAGAAGATGTGAAGGACAATAAAGAGATAAAAAGACCAGTTGACTAAAAAATCCGGTCTAACCTTGACATTCTCTAATCCCTAAGAGTGGACGAGTGGAACGTTTCGTGTCTTTAAAGCAATGCTTATTCAAAAGGCTTGTTGTTATTTGTTTCTTACAATAGCATTATCAAGATGCATTTCACATACCACATAATTCACCCACTTAAAGTGTATAATGTAGTGGTTTTTAATACAGGCACAGAGTTGTACAACCCTCACTAAGTACGTTAAGAACTTTTCCTCACCGCAAAAGAATCCCCGTGTAGATTAGCAGTCAGTTCCCATCTCCTGGCCTCGTCTCCCAGAACCGTCCCACTGGCCCCCCGCCCAGCTCTAGGCAACTACCAACTTACTTTGTACCGCTATGGATTTGCCTATCCTGTGCACTTCATATGAATGAAGCCATACTATATGTGATCCTTTGTGACTGGCTTCTTTCACAGAGCATAATGTTTTTAAGGTTCATCCATGTTGTAGTATGTGTCAGTACTTCATTACTTTTTGCTATTGAATAATATTCCATTGGATGGCTATATCTCATCTTATTAATTCATTCATCAGTTGATGGACACTGGGCTGTTAAATCTTTTGGGCTATTATTATAATGCTGCTGTGAACATTTGTGTACAAGTTTTTGTGTTCACATATGTTTTCAGTTTTCTTAGGTATATACTTCGGAATGGAATACTGGGTGACAGGGCAACTCTATGTTTATAACCTTTAAGGAACTGCAAGACTATTTTCCAAAGTCTGCACTATTTTACATTCCTACCACCAGTGGTTGAGTGTTCCCATTTCTCCACATCATTGCCACCACTTGTTATTATTTCTTTTTCATTGTAGCCATCCTAGTGGGTACGACATTGTGACTATTTTTAATGGGTTGATAAAAATAAGCAGACCAAAGCAAGTAAAAAGAAAAGAGACTTTGCCGATTATGATCACCTTTGTCATCTGGTAGAGTTTATGTTCTCTGTGCTGATTCCATCGTCTTTTAGACTAGCGTTTCTCAATCTTTTTTTCTTTTTCCTAACCTATGCCCCCTTGGAAAAATATAAAAGCTCATGACACCCCAAGGTTCTCATATACCTCCTAGGTTGAGGATCATCTTAATCTGATATCTGAGACTTTCTGATTTCAAAGATCAGGAAAACAAATTTGCCAACTTTGTATTTGGCCAATTATCAAATACAGTAAACATAATTTCATCAATTAAAGGACAATTTAACCCTCAAAACAGTAGAAGAAATACTTCAGGCTAAAAGATAGTCTTTGCAATTTTACCTGCACACACACACACACACACACACACACACACACACCACCCTACTGTCCTTAATTTCCAACGTTAAAATGCTAGTTTCCCATATGGATTCCTATGAAACCCCTGGTGAGGACTTACATTAGAACAATGCTGTTGCTACTCTAACAGGCCGGTGCCTTTTTTGACAAGTACACCCATCTGGAGGCAGGCAAAGGGGTGAGGGAACAGAGAGGCCGTGGAGAAAGAGATTTTTCCTACACCCAAGCAAAGACTACTCCTACAGCCATGTCCATACTACCTGACACAGCTCTGTGCTGAAAACACTGGCCCTGCTTATCCTCGTAATCTGAGTACAAAATGGTCCTTTGTTGACAGAGGCCAAAACCATTAGATGAAATGTTGGTAGGAAACTTCATAATGGAGGGATCAGTCTGACAATCTGGCCCATAATGATCAGTCTTGGCCTTTCTAAAAGTGGAACAATAAGCCATTATGTACCACATAATGTGATGCCAAAAGAAGTACACAGCACCTCGGATAAAGGATTCTTGACCGTAAAATTGAACCTAAGTTCATGTACAGGAAATACACGAGTTTGCAGAGTAAATCAAATGACGCCATGAGGAAACAGTCAGCCAGTACAGATTGTAGGAGAGTCTATAGTCAAATGACTCATTGTCTTTTACGTACCATACACAGCATGTAGAAAAGAGTCGGCTATAGAATAAAAGAGAGACAGCGACCAAACGTAATGTGTGATACTCGTTTGGATCCTGATTCAAAAAATAACCTGTAAAAAAAGGCATTTTTAAGATAAAGTGGGGCATTTCCAGTATGCTCTGAATTTAGATTATCTTAAGGAATGGTTAATTGAGGTATAGTTGCCATACCTCGTTATATTAGTTTCAGGTATACAACATAGTGGTTTGACATTTGCATATATTGTGAAATGGTCACCACAGTAGATCTAGTTAACATCTGTCACCATACATAATTACAGATTTTTTTCCCTAAGGAATGGTTATTAATAAACGTGGTAAATGTCAGAGTGGTTATGTTTTAAATCCTTTAAATTATCACTTAGACACGCACATCGAAGTATTTATAAAAGGGCACATTGTTTGAGATCTGTTTCAAAATGCTCCAGAAAAAAGAAAAAGAGAAATATATGGGGGAATAGATGATGTAAGGTTGGGAATGTTGTGACAATAGTTGGAACTGCATCATGACAGATATATGGGGACTCATTATACTATTCTCTTTTCTGTTGTGCATGTTTGAAAGATTTCATAATAAAAAGTTAAATAATAAAATAAAATAAGCTTTCCTCCTAGGAAATAGATGTAGATTCAAATTTTAAAGTACATGGTTTATTAGGGAAACAAGTGAACACTGAGTGGGGAATAAATTTCTCTATGCATTATTCTTTTTTTTTTTTTTTTTTGTGGTACGCGGGCCTCTCACTGTTGTGGCCTCTCCCGTTGAGGAGCACAGGCTCCGGACGCGCAGGCTCAGCGGCCATGGCCCACGGGCCCAGCCGCTCCGCGGCATGTGGGATCCTCCCGGACAGGGGCACGAACCCGTGTCCCCTGCATCGGTAGGCAGGCTCTCAACCACTGCGCCACCAGGGAAGCCCACTCTATGCATTATTCTTTTGCATTGTTACAGGGAGGTAATTCGGTGTTAACTCACTGATTTAAATATTATAAGAACTCATAACTCTACAAGTCACTGCAAGATTAAAGTAAAACAAAAGTCCCTCCGACTAAATGGAAGGTAAAGTATAGAAAAACTCCCAATGATCAAGCCATGAAAAGGAGGTGTTGTGACTGAAAGCCCAAGAAATCCAGCTGTGTAGCCAAACGGAGACAGGGGAAATAGCGTTTTTACCCTGGAATTATACAATTAAACGGTTTTTAGTTGATGTTTTTCACACTGATCCCCTAATCCTGTTACTCCTGACAATGAAGCTTCCTGCTCTAGGCTAGAGTTATACTTTCAGGTGAGTAGAATGAATGCCTTGGACTCCAGCACGCACAAGCCCTGAATTTAATTTTGTTCCCCTGGTAGTTGCATAACTTACAACATGTCCAGTAACCTCTTATGCAACTGGCATCTCATGCCAGGTAGGCTGGAACCAGAAGCTAGTCATGGGCTCTAATCTCTACTAACACCCAGTTGCTTGCTTGGACAATGTTTGACAGAGGTGATTAAGCCACAGGAAAGAACTCACACCAGTGTGGACGAGATCAAGTGTTCTGACTGAGGTAACCGGGCAAGGAATTGATGCCAGGACACCCAAAGCCAGCTTCTAGATCAGTGTTGTCTACAAGAAATACGGGAGCCACAAAAGCAATTCTAAATTTTCTAGTAGGCATACTTGAAAAAGTAAAAAGGAATAGGTAAGGTTAATTATAATAATATACTTTATTTAATCCAATATATCCAAGATGTTACCTCTTGTACAAGTAATGAATATAAAAACCATTATGAGATATTTTACACTCTTTTTTATACTAAATCTTCACAATCTGGTGTGTACCTTATGCTCTAAGCACATCTCAGTTTGGACCAGCTGCGTTACACGTGCTCAGTGGCCACATGAGGATATTGGCTACCATATGGGACACGTTTTTAAATGACTGATGGTGGAATTGTACAGATAAAACCCAGAAAACTTTCAGCAATGCATCAGTACAAATTAAATATTTTTATTAGCAAGGAAAAACATTCAATATTAAATACACATTCACTTCTGTCTTGTGGATAGTGAGATGAGGAAGGAAACTCTAGTCAGTGTTAGACACGAGCTAAGCCTTCTCCTCTTAGGTCAGAGGACTGTGCACTGGATATAAATAACCTCAGGAATGACAAAACTTGTTCATACAGGCTTATAAACGTGGGTCCTGCTGAAAATATAATTTGTAAGTCCTAGGAGGAAAAAGAATTGGTAATAGCTAGGGAATTACTAAGAGAGAATCAGACGGAAACTCTTCCCAAACTTTATGGTTTAATAACATTTACAGAGCCTGACCTCTGGCTAAGAACCAAGTTCTACCTGGAAAGTTACAATACCCAGATATACTCTCACAAGGGTCAGCTCATCCTTGTTATTTTAGTTTTATTAAATTCACAACCGTGCCCTCCTCCCACTGGCCCACTGAGCACATCTGCGACACTGTGTGTACACTACTAGTTTCGAAAGAGTGTGTTTTACAAGATGTACTCTCATGCCTGGCATCCTATTTATTGAGATTCAGGAAAAGACATCTACCTCTCCTGCAGGAGTAGTGGGGTACCATGTCAGCCCATTGCCGGACAGTCTGAAAAGACCAGGCAATTCCAAGTTGTGGTCAAGAAAGTATCTGCACCAATTAAATTAAACCTAATGAAGTTGCCAACAGTGCCCCTCTGAGGGCCACAGCCTACCAAGCTACGAAAACTCTAAGTAATGACACTTTTTTTTTGGCTGAAGAAAATTAGCATGTATCAGAATACAATGCTTAGGTAAAATTCCTGAGGACCGGACGTGTCATCTTTGGACTCAATGAACTATGGCAAATTGGGAGCTAATTTAGTTTGAAAACCATTTTTATCAAGATCCAACAGAACTAGAACAATCTTACCCAGTGTTATGTTAAAATTTAATACAAACATCTGCTTTCCATTTGTGAATAGTGGCTTGCTGGGCGCTATTGTCATTAGCGGATTGAGTGTCATTATTTTACTAGTCCTATGATGTTGCTGAGACAAAAAGACACAAGCCTCCTTCTTTCATTTTCTCGTGGGAAATGTCAAGTACAAGAACTGGCCATATCTTAAGAGAATTGCGCCCAAATAGTCCCATTGCATGGGAAATAGTGAAGGTAGTATATGGCCGGGGAACCCAAGGAAAAGCCCTTTTAGGGACTCCTAAGCCTTTTGCTCTCTGTGACTCTCTCCTTCATCAGGGAAAACCTTGGCTTGATAAAGTGTTGCTAAAGTCCCGAGAACAAGATGTTGCCAGGCCTGGGCTGTACCGCTTCCCAAAGATGATTAACAGAATTTTTAACGAAGGAAGGTGTACAAAGTATTCAAGGTTCTGCAAAACTTTTTTTTTAATTCTAAAGAACTTAGATTTATTTCCTGAAGTATAGTTGATTTATAATGTTGTGTTAATTTCTGCTGTACAGCAAAGTGATTCAGTTATTTATATATATGTATATATAGACATACACACATTCATTTTTTATGCATATATTCTTTTCCATTATGGTTTATCTCTATAAAACTTTTTCACCTAGCCATGCCCAAGTACTACTTTGTAAGCACAAGTAAGCATGTCTTACTTACTACCTCTATTAGAAAATAGAGTGGGCCCTCCTGCCAGTGTTCCAAACGAGAGGAAAAGTTCTAAGTGGATGTCGTCACTGTCATTGACCCCAGCTATTTATTTTTAAGGGTCAGGGACTCACCCAGAAAGGCAGGGACCAATGCATAGCCTCTAAGCTTGACCGTGGATGACTTCTTTTTGCTGGTTCTACTCCTGAGACAGAAGGAGCCTTCAGTATTTAGACTTTTAAGACAGAAAGAACCTAGCAGAGGGCTGAGAAATTGGTGTGTGTGGCAGAATATTGCATAGAAAATGAAAGGGATCTATGAAGAAAAATGCAATTGGGTTCTAACTTTAGACCATATACTAAGGTAGACTCCATATGGAAAGAAGTCCTAGGTGTAAATGATAAAAGCTATACAGTTAACAGAAAACAATATAGGGGAATATCTTTGTGACTTCGAGATGAGAAAGAATTTCTTAAGCAAATCCCCAAGAGCTTTAGGCATAAGGCAAAAAATGGATGGAATTGGGGACATTAAAATTAAAGGTTTCGGTTCAACAAAGAACACCAAAAATAAAACTCACAGACAGATCACGAATTAGAAGAAAATGTGTACAATATTAATATCTTAACTATTTTAGAAAGTCCTGCAAATCAACAAGGAGGCTGGGGACCTCTTTCACACCATCTGTCGCTGGTGTGAAGCACCATCTCAAACCAGGAGAATTTTCTCCTTTCTGATCTTGCTAAACACAAGCCTTTTGCTTAAAAACCCATCTCGGCCTTCAGCAGGCTCACTGGTGAGTTCATAACTGCAACGGGCTCGGAAGGACGTCACATAAAGAGTAAAATAAACCCTGCTGTGTTGCAGAAGCACAGGCTGGTCCCACATTCTGATGAGGTGGGAGGTGGAGCAGGACAGCCTGGGGAATTCCCTGGGAATGGCAGTCACTGGGGAAGACCGTGTGGGGAGAAAGGATTTCAGTCGAAAATCTGTGCAATGTCCCGGAAGGGAAAAAATGTAGGACGTGGAGAGAAGGCAAGGGATGGGATTCTAAATTATGAGAGGGTAAAGAGCAGAGCCAGACCGGCTTTCAAACCCGTGTCAAGGAATTTGGACTTTATCCTGAGAGCAGTGTGGTGCGGCTGAAGGATTTTAAGCAGGGAGAGATTTATTTGTATCTCAGAATGTTGACTCTGGCGAACGTGCACCGCAATGATCTTTAAAGCGCAGCACAAGCAGCCTACGAGGTGTGCAGAGCAGTCTGCTGAAGAGTGGGAAGAAAATATGAGATCTCCTTTTTCTAAAAAAGGAATCCGTTAAGCTTCCCTGAAGTTTAATACCTACAGGTTTCAGCATATAATTGTATGCATAATTTAGAAATAAATACAGTTAATCCTTGAGCAACTCAGGGTTAGAAGTGCCCACCCTCTGCTCAGTCAGAAATCTCTGGGTAACTTCACAGTCACTATTCTGCATCCAGAGGTTCCACCATAGATCAGGTAGGTAGTGCGTATTTGTTGAAAAGATTCCGCATATAGGTGGACCCTCACAGTTCAAACCTATTTGTTCAAGGGTCAACTGTATACATCGGGGGTACATGCTCAAAACATTTTCGCTGATAGGGATGTAGCATCAAATACATTTAGAGACCACGGATACAGAAGATGACCTGGAAGGATCCACGGGACGTTGTTCCTTTTCAGTTCCTAGTAGACTTGATCCTACCTTTGGGAAGAAGGGCCGTAACCAGGGTCTTGTTCACAGCTGAGGCCCGCACCAGATGCCACCAGGCCCCAGGATGGAGGGACGACGTGAAGGGGTTTCACGGCTGCCATCCCAGCAGTGGCCACAACAGAGAACTTTCCAGGGAATGGAGGAACCCCGCTGATGCAAGATAGAAAGGACAGACACAGGCAGTCCTGGTGGGACCCACGGAAGGAAGCTAGCGGGGGCATTTGGCTGACACCCCCAAGGTTGAGGGAGTCTCAGACTTTAACAGCTGTTCAATGACAACTTTGTGCGAGGACCAGGATAAGGCTTCTTCACAAACGTAGAGTTTGACCTTGAAGTATATTTTTTTCTAAGAGGCGCACTGCTAACCTTTACAGAGGCTGTTGTCATGGTTACTCATGGCTGGTCATTCAGTGCAATAGTGAAGAGCTTTTGGTGGCCAGGCTCTACGGCAGGGAGAGAGAGGGTTTTTTCATGTGAAAAACACTCCCTCACATTCGATAACCTATCTCCAAGAGAGCACTTTGAGATACGAAAAGACTGATTTAATTGTCTGCGCTACTGCAGACTGTGATAGCATTGCTTGATGAGGCCCCTTGGAAAACACATATTTTTCTCATTTGAGCCTGCTTTGTATTAGGTTTTCACTTACTATTTACTTTTCTCTTAGCTTTAAATTGAGGATTTGGAAAATAGGATATTGCACTCAATTTCTGTTTAATGGTGGCTTCCCATTTTTAAAAATCTGCTCTGTGTACGATTTTCAGCCTATTTAAGCTTTATAATACTTACCACTTGCCACCTAGTAATTAATTGTTGTCAATCAAACACTAGTTTTTTCAAATGTCACCCTTATTCAGAATATAATTTAAGTAAAATGTAACCAATGAATAATGCAAGGATTTAGTTATTGCAGGTTTATAATTCTTCAATTTGTTCATAATATAAAGTCATTATGCAATGACTTTATTGTTATCCCAGGGTTCATTATTAGATCCTATGGAAACCCATGACCATTAGTACTAGCTAAATGTGAGGGTAGAAGGATAGTTTTGAGAGAGCGGGACCTCAAAAAAACCTGTATGCTACCTGGTTTCATTGAAGTTCCTTAGAAGTTGTTTAGACTAGCATGTGACAGTCATGCTAGAGGAAAAACAGAGGAAAAATCCACTATTTAGGAGGTTAAATCAGCAGAATTCTGTTGTATTACATTTGGAAGATAAAGATAAGTGACAGGTTGGGCATGACACCTAGGTTCTCGCTTGTATACCTGCCTGGTGGTTCCAATCACAAAGCTAAGAAACTGTGGAAAAGAACCAGCTTTCAGCAGGAAGATAAACTCAGTCTTGAACATGTTGAACTTGAGAAACTTTCGAGATATTCAAGTAGAGAAGTAAAGTAGGCAAGATCTAGAGTTGAGAAGAGAAGCTTGAAGACGTCAATTTGGGAGTCATTAGCATAGACAGTGATTGAAGATACTGGCAGAGCTGAGATTTACCCAGAAGAGTAGAGAAGGGGAACAGCGCTTAGGACAAAGCCTTAAGGAGTCCTGAGATTTAATGACCAAAAGATGAAAGTGTTAAAAGAAATAGCTATTGTGTTAAATGCTGTTCAAAATGAGGTAAAATGAGCGTGGAATGATATCAAGGGCACTGCAGACCCTGACGTAAGCTGCATGGATGTGACGGCAGCGGGTCTATACACATCTGTCTAGAAATCTAGCTATAAAGGCAAAAAGAGAAACGCGGTGGTTGTTGGAAAGGGTGCAAATCAATTGGAAAGAGAGCAAATCAAAGCAGAGATTTTTGGTTTGGCTTTGCTTTGTTTTAAGATGGCAGAGCACGTCGTGGAAAGACTGCAGTTGAAAGCGAGAGGCTGAACCAACAGAAGGGCAAAGGGATCCGTGCAAAAGGGATAGGGATGGAGGTCTCCAGGTCAGGAAGAAAGAACGCCTCCTAACGGAGAGCAGGAGAGGCTAGATATGGGGGCAGGTGATTAATTCACAGCGTGTCAAGAGAGTTCTTGGCTGATGACTTCAATTGACTCTAAGAAGCTGAAGAAGGAAGGTGAAAAGATTAGAGGCTGGAGGAAAGTGGGAAAGTTTCAAGTCTTTCACTGAATAGACAGGGAAGATGAGTAAAGCAGAGAAACGTATTAGGACGTCCAGGTAGCACTGAGAGTCCATTTGAATTCGGTGATGATTAATTTATAAACGCCCCTTTTCACAGCCCTTGTGAAAAGACTGCCAGAAACTCATTAAATAAGATAATATCAGGAATTCCCTGGCAGTCCAGTGGTTAGGACTCCGCGCTTCCTTTGCAGGGAGCACGGGTTCAATCCCTGGTTGGGGAACTAAGATCCTGCATGCCACTTGGTATGGCCAAAAAAAAAAAAAAAGAAGAAGTTAGTATCTTTCTTGATGATTACTCTTAATAAGGGAACCATACTGTTTTCTTCCACACATATTCTATTGTCTATATTTGTCTTTTGTCATTCTTGAACATCAACTTCAAATCCATGAGAAAGAGTTAAGGTACCTGAATCTCATTCTTTTTTTCTTTCCAATTAAAAAAAAAAATTACATACCAGAGTGGCTGAAAAGCTAATCCTTGAAACCTCCAAAAATATCAATCTTAGAATTCGTTTTTAGAAGGTGGATGAGGCTTCACAGATAAAACCATAGCAGAACAACAGCAAGACGGGCTGCCAGAGGAATTAGCTAAAAGTGTGCAGAATTCAATAATTCATGAGGAATAACAAAAGTCATTAAGATGCAATTAAGGATATAGTATGGAAAACCAAACCCAGAAAATTAAATAAACCTAAGAATTTGAGTGTGTGAAAGCAAAGAAGCTATGTGGCCTTGAAAAGGACCTTACGAGACAAGCAGTAAGGGGCAGCATGAGAGCGACCGAAGGCTGATAGGGTGAGAAAGGCAATGGAATCCACAAGGAGGGGAGATGGTGAACAATGAAGGCAAACATTCTGGGAGGGGTATAAATACAAAATGAAACAAAGTCAGGAAGTACAGAGAACATTTTAAATGTACCAACACTTATTGTATCGCTTGGTCTCTCACTATTAGGAAGTTCCTGGGGTCCTGAGCAGAGAAACAGTGAGGGATCTTCTACCCAGGGTTTCCATTCTAACCTTCACTGTTGAGGTCTAGGCAACATCCAACACGAGCTGGCCATTTTCATGTTGAGCTCTGCTCCCTCCTCTGTGTCCTCTGCTGGGAGATGACGCTTCCCTTCACATGTGCACATCTTCCTCCTTTTGGGTATGTCCAAGAAAAGTCTAAATAAGAGATCAGCGTCTAGGTCAGGAGGTTCCCTGGCCACCCACTCGGCTGCCCCTGACAGCAGCCTGCTGCTCTCAACTCTACTATCTCCCCACCACTTGCCCAGATTTCATCCATCTACAGGCCCTCTCTCATCTCAGCCACAAGTTCTACCTCTGAAATGTCTTTCCAATCCCTACGCCTCTCCCTCAATCCCACTGTTTCTACCTTGGACCGCCATCGCTTCTCACACAAATTACAACCATTACCTCCAGATTGGCTTCCCTGCCCAGGTTTCGTCCATTTTCACCCTCTCTTTCCTAGTTCGGTTTCTTTGTGGCCAGAGAATTTCCCCAAATGCAAATCCAATCATGCTAATTTACTGCTAAGTCATGCAGCGTCTCCCTATTGCCCGAAGGATAAAGTCCCACATCCCAAAGCCTTGATCTCTCGGCCCTCTGCAAGCATCTGTTGAGCCTCCCGCAAGCATCTAAAATTCCAGCCTAGGTAAGTTCATTTGAATCATATTTTAGATTCCACATATAACTGCTATCATATGGTATTTGTTTTTCTCTTTCTGAGTTACTTCGCTTACTATGATGATCTCTAGGTCCATTCATGGAGCTGCAAATGGCATTATTTCACTCACTTTGCTGTGCACCAGAAATTAACACATTTTAAATCAACTATACTTCAATAAAAAAAGTTAAAATTAAAAAATTAAAAAAATAAAAAAAATAAAAGGCCATCCTAACTGAACTCTCTGTTGACTTCACCGTGCTTCTCCTTCACCTGATTTCCTCTGCTGTCTTCTACCTCTTCCTGCCCCATTCACTGCACTAACTCTAATTCTAGTTTCTATTTAGGTACTGTTTACCCCAGAAAGACTTCCTGAACCTAATCATTTCTTCTAGACTCAAAATTTTTCTTTTTTTTTTTTTAATTTTTCTTTTTTTAAAACATTGATGCCAAGAAACCCTTGTCATATGTAATTATAACTATTGTCTTGAAAGCTCTCTGTCAGGATCACATCTATTTTGCTCAATGCTATATTCCTAAGCAAAGTAGTTGGGCTTTAAGACGCTTCCAAAATATTCAACTGAATGAAGAAATGATCAAATGAATTCCCAAAGCAGTCCACAACTTTTTGGAACTCAGAAACTAGATTGAGTCAATGTTCTGGGTTTGATCAGATTTGGGAAAATGCCTGACAAGTCATTGAATGATATTAATCAAAATTCCAATGTATTCATTTCAATAAGAAATAATACTGACAAGTACGCCCAGAGTTCATGTAGTTCTTATTTTCTCTGTGGATTTGAGAAACCAAATCACAGAACAGTTTTTGATTAACATAGATTCAGAGAAAGGGAAGTGATGATTCAAATGTTTATGACATAAGGCTTTAATTGCCTGAGTCCCTCACTTTTATAACTGAAGGGCACACCTGCCAAGTAAAGACTCTGGATCTTTTTTTTTTTTTTTGAATTTTATTTTATTTATTTTTTATACAGCAGGTTCTTATTAGTTATCTATTTTATACATATTAGTGTATATATGTCAATCCCAATCTCCCAATTCATCCCACCACCACCACCACCCCGCCACTTCCCCCCTTGGTGTCCATATGTTTGTTCTCTACATCTGTGTCTCTATTTCTGCCCTGCAAACCAATTCATCTGTACCATTTTTCTAGGTTCCACATATAGGCATTAATATACGATATTTGTTTATGTCTTTCTGACTTACTTCACTCTATATGACAGTCTCTAGATCCATCCACGTCTCTACAAATTTTGTTCCTTTTTATGGCTAAGTAATATTCCATTGTATATATGTACCACATCTTCTTTATCCATTCGTCTGTCGATGGGCATTTAGGTTGCTTCCATGACCTGGCTATTGTAAATAGTGCTGCAATGAACATTGGGGTGCATGTGTCTTTTTGAATTATGGTTTTCTCTGGGTATATGCCCAGGAGTGGGATTGCTGGGTCACACAGTAATTCTATTTTTAGTTTTTTTAAGGAATCTCCATACTGTTCTCCATAGAGGCTGTATCAATTTACATTCCAACCAACAGTTCAAGACGATTCTCTTTTCTCCTCACCCTCTCCAGCATTTGTTGTTTGCAGATTTTCTGATGATGCCCATTCTAACTGGTGTGAGGTGATACCTCATTATAGTTTTGATTTGCATTTCTCTAATAATTAGTGTTGTTGAGCACTTTTTTTTTCTTTTTCTTTTTTTGCGGTACGTGGGCCTCTCACTGTTGTGGCTTCTTCCGTTGCGGAGCACAGGCTCCGGACGCGCAGGCTCAGCGGCCATGGCTCACGGGCCCAGCCGCTCTGCGGCATGTGGGATCTTCCCGGACCGGGGCACGAACCCGTGTCCCCTGCATCAGCAGGCGGACTCTCAACCACTGCGCCACCAGGGAAGCCCACATCTCATAGGTTTTGGATCATCGTGTTTTCGTTGTAATTTGTCTCTACGTATTTTTCAATTTCCTCTTTGATTTCTTCAGTGATCTCTTGGTCACTTAGTAATGTATGGTTTAGCCTCCATGTGTTTGTGTTTTTTACATTTTTTCCCTGTAACTGATTTCTAATCTCATAGCGTTGTGGTTGGAAAAGATGCTTGATATGATTTCAATTTTCTTAAATTTACCGAGGCTTGATTTGTGACCTAAGATGTGATGTATCCTGGAGAATGTTCCATGTGCACTTGAGAAGAAAGTGTAATCTGCTGTTTTTGGATGGAATGTCCTATAAATATCAATTAAATCTATCTGGTCTATTGTGTCATTTAAAGCTTGTGTTTCCTTATTAATTTTCTGTTTGAATGATCTGTCCATTGGTGTAAGTGAGGTGTTAAAGTCCCCCACTATGATTGTGTTACTGTCGATTTCCTCTTTTACAGTTGTTAGCAGTTGCCTTATGTATTGAAGTGCTCCTGTGTTGGGTGCATATATATTTATAATCGTTATATCTTCTTGGATTGATTCCTTAATCATTATGTAGTGTCCGTCCTTGTCTCTTGTAACATTCTTTATTTTAAAGTCTATTTTATCTGATATGAGTATTGCTACTCCAGCTTTCTTTTGATTTCCATTTGCATGGAATATCTTTTTCTATCCCCTCACTTTCAGCCCGTATGTGTCCCTAGGTCTGAAGTGGGTCTGTTGTAGACAGCATATATATGGGTCTTGTTTTTGTATCCATTCAGCAAGCCTGTCTTTTGGTTGGAGAATTTAATCCATTCATGTTTAAACCCCCATATTACAATGACATATTGTTCAGATAAGCAAACATCTTCTATGTATTACTAGGGTCCTTAACGAGCCTGAGAGTCATCAAAGAGATTTGCCTATCTCTCTTCGGATCCCTTGGAAATTTTGATATTTCCCTCATTTCTAAGTCCTCGGTGGTAACCTGCCCCAGGTAACGTTTTCCACTTGGGTATTCTAAGATTGTACCAGTGATCGCTGGAGCTACAGTCTGCATTAGGTAATTTACTGGGTCACTGACTTGTTTGAGGGCTTCTTGGCAATGATATTTGAAAAGAGAAAAATGTTGAGTCTAGGAGACAAGACAAGCATTAGAATAGCTTTTGAGGGATAAAGCAGCACGGTGGCTAAGGCTGAAGAGAAGACAGGCTGGTGGCAAAGTACCAACTCTTTGGAGCTAGAGGATGGTTATTTCAAAATAAAAACCCTGGGGTTGGGGGAGATAAATTAGGATTTGGGGATTAACACATACACACTACTCTACATAAAACAGATAACCAACAAGGACCTACTGTATAGCACAGAGAACTTTATTCAATATTTTGTAATAACCTGTAAGGGAAAATAATCTGAAAAATATATATATACGTATATATGTATAACTGAATCACTTTGCTATATACCTGAAACTAACACAACATTGTATATGAACTATACTTCAATTAAAAAAATAATAAAATAAGATTAAGAGCCTACGCTTTGTAAAAATGCATAGGTAAATAACTTGTTATTTGCATTTCCTATCATTATTTCTTCTTATTCTCCCTTAATGTGTGCCAGTTCTTCTTGTCAACCCTGAGTGGTCTTTCAATGGTACTTATGACTAACAATAACTAACTTTTCTATTTAAGTGTTCACTGTATATTCTCCCACTAAAATGACAGCTCCATTAGGGAAAGAATCTAGGAGTCCGCCTTACTCACCTCTGCTGTTCAGGACCTGGAAGAGAATCCAGCACAGCGAAGATGCTGAATTAACTATGATCAAGTGAATGAATGAATGAATGAACACCCAGGGGAGCCAGAGAAAGATCGTTTTGGTCAAGCTTGGGGTAGAGCCTGCAAGTGGAATGGCGGCACTTCCTTTTGGCCCAGATTGGGAGGTGGTAGAGGCAGCAGTGCGATTCAGAGAGTCCCCTAGGAAAGTGAAGCCCCCAGAAGGAAAGAGAAGACAGGTTACAGAAACAATTCAGCCCAGATTGAAGATCATCTCCCAGAATCCCCTGAGCTGAAGCCTGTGCTTTGTGTTAACATAGAGGGGGCTCCCTTAAAAGTGCCACTGGGGCCAAATATAGTGTAGGATGGACACCTTACCCTCACCCGGCAGCAAACACCACAGGAGCGTTCTGTATTTGAAAAACTTTTTACTTATTTACGGTAACAAAATGTTACATAAATAATTTACTTTTTAATCCACAAATAAACCAAAATAGAACAAAGGGAAAGAAAACTGGAAAAAGTGATAAGGTAGGTAATGGCTTTGCTGATTTGGCCTCTTGAAACTCAGTTTTGAATCACTTTTTCACCCTATTTTCATCTTGAGAAAAGAAAACCAAACAACCCATGAAGTCCTCTTCATGACCGCCTCTTCATATTGCTGTATCAGAAGGTTCTATAGATTAAATCACTTGATTCTCTGTCAAAATAATGTACAGAATTATCTTGGCACATTGTCTTGTGTCTTGACAAGAAAGGCCATATATTTTTGAAATTTCTAATGAAGACCCTGCCTTAGCTGTTCAGTGTCCCAGGACCAGCTTCTCTCACAGTTTGACGGTGGAAAGAAGTTCAGATCCAAAGAAGTGGTGATTTTTTTCAAAGTCAAATAACAAAAGACACATAAATCAGCATCTTTCCCTGGCTGCCATGGAGCTCAGAGCTAAATACTGGGCTCAACTGAAGTTACCTTTAGCGTAGTCCCTGACTCAGGAATCCCTGCACTAGATGTATTCAGACCACAAGCTTGCACGCCGGTAACTTTTATACTGTAAAATCATAGAAGTGTATGAACAATGAATATTTTTTTCATGCCACTTGCTTTTGTCCCACAGTGAGCTCCAGGAAGATTCCAGTTCACAACTATTTTGTTTTCTCTAGTCTGTTATGGATATTCATATTCTCTTATGAATATCTATACTCATCCACTTATACAAGTCAGCATTCAGAAGAGGGTATGCCATACGATACTGTGCTTTATAATTATATTAAAAGTAACCTATATAGCATATTTACACTTATAATGATACATGCTTTTTTAAGATATGAGGGACAATGGTAGTGGTTACAAAAAAAATAATCTTGGTTGGACGTTACTCTCTTATCTTGTGCAAGATGTGTATTCATATGAACAGTTACGTTATGTTCCGAAAGACAAAAGGTCACATATCAGGAAAGTAACCCTTCAACAATCTGTAGACTAAGCTCTAGATACAATTATCTCCCTCCTTCACTACATGATTCTTATTAATCTATCCACATTTTTAAAAAAATGTATGTAGCTTTGATTGCAAACTCTCAGAATCTTCTTGAGTAGGCTGGCTTTTCAAAATGCATGAATTTTAAAACAAAATTAACCCTACATATACTATATATCAATTAAGCAAAAGTTTCTCCACAGACTTGAGTTGAAATCTTTGGGTGTTCAAGAAGTTTTTGTGGTGGAGAGTCCCATGGCTTACTGATCATTATAACGGTGATTTACTCCTGTACTTATTAAGTACCTACTGTTTCCACTAGGTCTGATTAGGCTCAGAGGTAGAGAGAAACATTAAAGTTATCGAATATAATTTCCTTTTCTTTGTAGGATTATAATCTGTAGTGGCTGAGGAGACGTAACCTGGAAAAAAACAATTTTTGAAGCAAAATAAATATTAATTATATAGTTTTGAAGTTTGGTTAGTTTTGGAAGGTTCTGTGGACTTCAAATTTGACCTTAAAGCAAGTGTAGGATTTAGGTGAAGGAAGGTAAGGAAAGAATTCTTGTTCAAGCAGAAGAAATGCATAAACCAAGTTTACATAAAGGAAATCAGTAATGAGATATGGGTGTGTCCATGTCCAGAAGTGGGCAGGATGGAGAGAGGTCTCAGGCGCAGTTAGAAACAGAAGGCAGACGCTCCTAATAAAACATTGGTTGGAGGGCTGCCTATGGGGCTGGGGAGTTGGGGGTTAATCCCTCAATCTGATATAGACTGGAGAGCCATTATAAACTCTTGATGAGAGCAGAGAGATAATGGAAAGTGTGCTTCAGAAAGAATCCAGTTGTGAAGGTGAGAGATTTCATAATTACAAGATACGAAGAGGATATAATGGTTTTCATCAGCATCGAGAGCTCTCTGGGCTACAGAAAATCTCTAGCTTGCATAGAAAATGAAGGCTTAGGTAAAGAAGCAGAGAGGAGAAGAAAAAGTATTTAATGAGAATTTGTATTCAAAAGAGCATACTTCACAAGAGACTAAAGTTTCTAGCATAGTACTAGTGACAGAGTAGAAATTAACTATGACATTATTGTTAACATCATTGTAAGATTATTTTGCATTATGTTTTCATACAGATAGAAAGTGAGGGAATCTGACATTTGTTGGGTGCCAGCTGGATTAGAATCGTATTTCTTTTGATCCTCACAATAACCCTGAGTTGTAGATATTAATATTCCTATTTTTTTAATAGTTGAAGATATAAGCTCAGAATGGCTAAGAACCATACAGCCAGTAAATGGTAGAGCCTAGATTAGGACCCGGGTCTGCCTGGCTCTGACAGCCATGCTTTTTCTACTCTGTCTCTGAATTGGGAATCAGAAGATCTGCCGGGAGATAGAAGAGCAGATGTATAATTGAAAACTGATTAATACCATACACATACCTAGAGAATAGTGTCAGTGAGAGGGAGGATGTTCAACAGTGGAGCAGAGAAAGGGCGTCTGAGAGGCAGAATCGGGAGTAGATTTAGCTCTTCACAGCAGAAAGATGGATGGCCCTGACTAATACACACAGTCCAGTGGTTTCCTTTAAACACTGTTGGTGCTCTACCTTTACAAGACTGGGAAGCTATTTCCCTCAACCTTTTACATCTACCCAGTGATTTCATCATGGGTTTGCCAGATACTTTGTTAACACGTACATGCTCTTTGTACTGTAGAAATACTGCCCAACCATTTCCCCAAACTTCGTTGCTACTTGTGCTACCAACATTTTCTTAAAACACCAAGCCTGCCGGTGACAGCGTTCATTAGGACAGACTAAGGATTGCTGTGTTGGGACTTCCAAAATGTGTAAGCCCTGATCTCACCATCCAGAGGCATGTAGTCTGGTGGAGGAGTAAACACGCAACATATGGAACAATTAAGAAACAATATAGAAACATAATTAAGTGTTAATTGTTTGGGAAGGGCTGCATATTTTCCGAAGGGGGATAATGAACTCAGCCATATAATTGGTGCATAATTTATAACATGCTGTGCACACCACCAGCGAATTTAGTGCAGCAGCAAAATAACTTTTGATACAACAAAGAAGGCTTTGCCCGCCCTATCATGGAGAGGGGTCAGAGCTGTGGAAAAACAGAACTGTTCATCTGCTCCTAATGTGAAAGGGGCCTCTCTCGTGATGGTATGTGAAAAGAAACAAAAAAAATTCTATAGAGGAGTTTGGGATTGACATATACACACTGCTGTACTTAAAATAGATAACCAACAAGCACCTACCGTATAGCACAGGGAACTCTGCTCAATATTTTATAATAACCTAAACGGGAAAAGAACTTGGAAGAAGAATAGATACATGTATATGTATACTGAGTTACTTTGCTGTACACCTGAAACTAACACAACATTGTTAATCAACTATACTCCAACATAAAATAAAAATTAAAAAAAGAAAAAAAAACAGAAATAGAAAAAGTACTGCCAAAATCCCGATTTCTGGAGTCCCTTCCACGGAGCATGGAGTCCCCAGGGATGGAAAGAACTGGAATTTTATTTATTTATTCATGTATTTATTTAACTTATTTACTTATTCCTAGGGGAGAAATTTGAGAACAGTTCGGGGGTTCATCCAGGGTCCCAAGGTCCTCACTGCCTCCAAGAAGCTCTCATTGTCAAGGGCAGTAAGGAAACACCAGCCATAGTCTGAGTATTTGTGTTCTCATATAAATGTTTTTCCCTTTGAACATCCCTTTCCCAGACCCCTATTGTCGCTGCCCCCAAACCTTCATAAGCCCCAAGCCCGGTGTGTAGCTCCGATAGGAACCAGCACAGCGCTCAGACTTTCTTTCCATCCCCACCTTCCCAAGGGGCCAGCTTGGCTCTTCCTGTGGGTTGCGGGCCAGGTCAGGAGACTGGGTTCCAATTCCCGAAGTTGTCTGCAACAAATCTGGCCTCTCGGAAATCCCCTCATTGGGTTATCCAGAGGTTTATTCTGAGGAGCTCAACCTCTACCAGAGCGAATCGTCCTTACCTTTTTCCTTCACACCATACCTTCCCCCAGGGAGTTTAACTGCCTCGGACAAACCAACCTGGTGCAGCACAGACAACACAGGGACCGCTGCTTAAACATGTTAACTACATTTGTGGGACTATTAGGCCTTGGGCACCAAGAAACAGAAAAATTAGATGTGATTTCATAGGCATAAAGTGTCTATATTCAAATGCCTTAAAAGATCATTGGAAAGACCTTCTTTTATCAAGACTCTCTGTCATGTCCATCCCACATTACTGTAAACAAGAGCAATTAAGAATTTATGAGAGGTTGTATCGAGTCAAAAATGTAGACACAGGGACTTCCCTGGTGGCACAGTGGTTAAGAATCGGCCTGCCAATGCAGGGGACACGGGTTTGAGCCCTGGTCCGGGAAGATCCCACATGCCGCGGAGCAACTAAGCCCGCGAGCCACAACTATTGAGCCTGCGTGTCACAACTACTGAAGCCCACAAGCCACAACGACTGAGCCTGCATGCCACAACTACTGAAGCCCGTGTGCCTAGAGCCCGTGCTCCGCAACCAGAGAAGCCACTGCAATGAGAAGCCCGCGCACCGCAATGAAGACCCAATGCAGCCAAAAAAAAAAAAAAAGTAAACACAAAATCTCTGAGACCAAGAAGGGCAGATTCTCATGGTAACCCGGGTCCAGGTTCAACACTTGCAGTTAAAGTACTGAAAGGTTCTAGAAGGCTTACAGTGAAGAGTCCAAGACTGAGTTCAGCCCAGCAGGCTCTGCAAGGAAATAACACTGGAATCCCGCTGACATCAGTGGGCTTGGATTTAAGGATCTGTCAGGACTAAAGACTTGTCGCTGCTGAAGGAAAAAATTTGACTCGATTTTTATTCTTCTCTTAAATAAACACTTTTTTCCCCCATTTACTTCTGATATTACGATGACTCAATGGACATTTGCAAACATGATTCTTTTTCTCTTGTAGCACAATAACTAGAATCTTCTCTAAAAATCTTTCTTCCAAAAAGAAAAAAAAAAAAGACTTGCATTTGAAGGAAGCATTAATATTTCCCATCCGTGTTGGCTCCTGAGGGTGGGAACTCATATCATTTCAGATTCAACCCATGTGGATTGGCGTGTGCAGGCCTGTAAGTCCCCAGCAAGTTCCAGATGCGGGAGTCTTTAGCTACTCAGCAAATCCACCCAGTTCAAGGGTGTGAAGTGCTGATGAGAATTAGCGGCTTAGCTCTGAAATCAAGCCTTCAGCCTGTCTTCAAGTTGAAATTTCACAGGCGATGCTGATTGAAACACCTCCTCCGATAGAAAGGTCGAAAGATGCGTTTTCACTTTGTGAAATGAATAGACATAAGCATTCATGGAATGTCCAAGCTGAGAGGGGTTAAGGAGATCGTCCACGTTCCAACATTGGACAGAGGATGGGGGAGAAACTCACCAGAGCCCAGGATCTGCCCAAGTCTGGGCAGAACCAAGGGCGTCCATCACCAACCTCAGTTCTAGGGCCCCCACCTCTACGTCCAGGACCACGAACACGTTCCACCATCTGCAAAATATTTGCCCATTTTGAGAAAAAAAATATTTAAAATTTGCATATTAAATTGCAGTAAGCGTAAAGAAATAGATGTAATTTTTCTGGCCGTTTCAAGCTGTCATTTTACAACAATTAGCTCCGTATGAGCAGACAGCACGTAAACACATAGAAGATTCAAAATATATAAACGGATGTAGAGTAAAAATACCTCTCCCTCCCACTCCTGACCTCCAGGCCTTTGGTCCTCTTCCCCAGAGGCAAGCATGAGTTTCCTGTGTATCCTTTTAGACAAAACACTAACGGCAACCTTTTAAAAGTATTTAAAATGCATTTTTGTACTTTTCCCTTGTGATCAGAAATGCCTTACGGATACTCTGGCCAAATAATACATAGTTGTTGCCAGGTAATTTCTCAGGAAGGCTAAAGAGCGACAACCTAGAGGATTTGAACGTTAGAGGGGGAAGATTGTTGCCTAAGTGCTGCATTCTCTCCATATTTTGTCTCTAACATCTGTATTTTCCTCCTAGAGTTCCTGTGTCCGTCAACAAGTGAACACACAGGATGAACAGCTCACAACAAGGCTGTTCAGAGTTTGTGGCTCTCAGTGACCACCTGCCTAGATTTAGAATATTCAACAGAAAGCCAGTCCTTTACTTCTGAGAGATGAAACTTCACAACCTTGCCTTTCCAGATAATTCGTCATTATCTGTGATCTAAACTCAAGGTCCACAAAGAATTAAAGGCAGAAATCAAGGACAATCCCTATTGCATCTCCTTTTGAAATTTCTATAATATTTGCGCACATGAGCATCTCCTCCCTACCCCCAATTCCAGACCCACTGCTCCAGGTCAAGCCCTCTTTCTTTGCTGGGATTATTAATGTAGACTCCCTTTTGTTATTCCAGCATAATCCAGTCACTGGAGCTGAATCCTGAGAGCCAGCAGGAACAGGCTGCAAAGCAAAGTCAGAGGTTAACAGGGGCCACACATCATAAAGAGTTTAGCTTTCATGGTACTGACACTGATGTTGAGATGCAGGGTTTGAAGCAGAGGATACACACACACACATATCACATACATATAGCATATATTTAGATCATTCAGGCTGCCACGTGAAGAATGGCTTTCCGGAAGTTTAGCTGGAGGGGGTCTTGGGGAAGAACAGAGGACTGGATGGTTGTGGGTGAGAGGTAGAGTTATTTTCAGAGATGTGTGCGATCATACTGGTTGTAGACTGAGAAGAATGGTCCAGCAGAGATAAAGTGATGAGGTAGGGATGAGAGCAGCCTCCTGGAAGAAGCAAGTCATTAATAAGGCAAGCGAGGGGATGGGACACAGGTGGAGAGGTTGGCTTAGGATAAGAGCAAACAGGAAGCAGAACAGAGGGTGTAGCTGAAGGCACAGGTGGTGGGGGGTTTGGGTGATGGGGCGATGAGGACCCCATCCCTGATTACTTCCCTACAGTTGTGTGTGTGTCCATCCCTCCTATTAGGTTATAAGCTGTGAAAGGACACTTTTCTCGGTCACCCCTCTCCCTGCTCCCCCTCAGAACTAACGTGATGTGAACACAGAGAAGACTCACGGGGTGAGGGGTTATTTGATTGAAGGGTGACATTTTGGCAGAATGATTATCTTAAGTTAAAAACATTTGAGATTTTTTTTTTCTCTCCTTTGGCCGCACCGATCAGCTTGCGGGATCTTAGTTCCCCGACCAGGGATCGAACCCTCGCCCTCGGCAGTGAAAGCACCAAGTCCTAACCACTGGACCACCTAACCATATGCCTTAAGTTAAAGGCATATGAAAAACAGCAGATGTAAGAAGGTTGCTCCAACCTTTCTCTCCCTGAAATCAGGAGATGAAGCTCCCACATGAAAGATGACCTCCCTACCCCAGGAGGAAAAGAACATTCTAATCGCCAGAGATGGGACTCAAGGCCAAGGGGAATCTGTACAAACAAAGCTTGTTAAACTAACCCTTATCTTCCTAGTCAGTTCTCCACGATGGGCTGCCTTGACAAAGTCCCTTTGTCTTGTCATGTTTGCACAATTTTACTACTCTTTGTCCAACTTTTCATATAAGTATTTGGTTCTAAGTACTTCTGTGGGTCTTCATTTTCCTATGGGGGCTCCCACGCACATATGAAAATCTGTCTGCTTTTCTCCTGTTAATTTTTTTTTTTTTTTTTTTTTTTGCGGTACGCGGGCCTCTCACTGCTGTGGCCTCTCCCGTTGCAGAGCACAGGCTCCGGACGCGCAGGCTCAGCGGCCATGGCTCACGGGCCCAGCCGCTCCGCGGCATGTGGGATCTTCCCGGACCGGGGCACGAACCCGTGTCCCCTGCATCGGCAGGCAGACTCTCAACCACTGCGCCACCAGGGAAGCCCTCCTGTTAATGTTTTATGTCAACTTAATTCTCAGGCCCAACTGGAGACCCTAATAGGGTAGAGGTAAAGTTTTGCCTCCTGTATATCACTTCTGCTAGCAATGTTCCACCTAGCAGCCCTATCTGGAAACAACTCCAGCTCACACACCAAAAAATCTCCTGGAAAAAAAACAGGGTGGATGGAAAAAAACACAAACTGGCCCTACTCTAGCCTGGAACTGCACTTAGAATGGCCAAGCTTCTTTTTTTTTCCCCCCGTTATTTTTAGTTTGCTTGCTTTTTTGGTTTTGTTTTGTTTCTTTGTTTTTTGGCCACGCCGCACCCTGACCAGAGATGGAACCCGTGCCCCCTGACGTGGAAGCATGGAGTCCTAACCACTAAACCACCAGGGAAGTCCCAGCCAAGCATTTATTAACTGGAAATAAATACAGTGCGAGACCTGAAATGTCAGCGGCAGCATGAGGGATGAGACATGATTAAACCAAGCAGTGGGTACAAAGAAATTGGGAGCATGACTGTCCTCCCTGCTGAAGCCAAGCTGCTTGGTTGAATCCCCCCGTCTCTCTGCTCCATTATACACTCTAACAATACATGAATTGTCTACATACTACATGAATTGTCTCTAAGCAGAATATGCTAGACTAATTAGCTCTGTCCCACTGCTGACAACCTGCTCTTCCCAGAGTTCTGTTCAGTCTCTAGTGGTTGCAGCCTGTTTGGAGCAGAGCCTGAGGAGGAAACACAAATCATGACCCCCCCTCCGGAATTCTCCTGCTTACGGGCCCCCTCCTCTGGGGTGGGCGTGTGACTGACACCAAAACAGAAACTCATCTGCCCACAGGGAGGACACTTCAGAGAGTTGTCCAGCTAGCTCCCACGAGGATTAAGACATCTGGTTTTCTCCAGCTGAGTAATTGCTAGGTTTCCTCATTAGACAGGTTCCTTTACCGCAGGGCTTTTTCAGCATGGTACCATAGCAAAGGAGTCCCGGTTTCTGGTTAGGCTTAGGGTCAGCGTCTGGGCACCTCATACAGAATCATCTGGAAGGAATTCTCCAGGCCCAGCCAGTGAGAATGCCAGGTGTCCAAAAGCAGACTCCTCACCCTGGATGGAAAGAGCGAGGCTCTGACCGGGCTGAAGGGGATCGTCCACTAATCTCAAGTGTCTTTCACAGGCTTTCAGAAATCAGGAGGTTTCTGAGCCAGGAAGCTGAAATAAAGTAACGCAAACAGTAGGCTGGAAAGCAGAATGGAGGTTGTTCTAGAGCAATCTCTGTAATAAAGCAAAACAACTCTCTCTTCCAAAGGTTTGAAACCTCTTGCAACATTTCCAAAAGTAACGAACTTATTAATCACATTCTTATAGAACAAAGAACATCATACAACTCATAACCATGTATCAGTCCTTATTATTCCTGCCTCGATTGAGAGAGGCCCTTTGGCTCCATAAAATGAATATATTTCCACAGTTCAGGGTCTTGGAATCCTATTAGTGGTGTGTGTGCAAGACTAGGCTGTTTCTGTGGTCCAGTGTGGAGAAGATCTCATGCAAAAACAGATACACGAAGTCTGCAGCACGACTTGACTATGCTGGGAAAGGCAATTGTTATCTTTTGGAAAGCATCCCTGCTTTTTGGTTTTGTTTTATAAACTCTTCTCCCCCAACTTTTTTTTTTTTTTTTGGCGGTACGCGGGCCTCTCACTGTTGTGGCTTCTCCCGTTGCGGAGCACAGGCTCTGGACGTGCAGGCTCAGCGGCCATGGCTCACGGGCCCAGCAGCTCAGCGGCATGTGGGATCTTCCCAGACCGGGGCACGAACCTGTGTCCCCTGCATCGGCAGGCGGACTTTCAACCACTGCGCCACCAGGGAAGCCCTCCCCCAACTTTTTATTACACACTATTGTAATAGTTATATGTATGTGTATACTATTTTTGTTGTTTTTGAACCATTTGAAAATAAGTTGCAAACATTATGAAATTTCATACCTAAGTACTTCAGCATGCATCTCCCAAGAGTAAGGACAGTCTCCTACGTAATCGTGATCACAACTAAGACAATTAACAATAATTTTGTGATATCTAATATCCAGTTGTGGTCAAATTTCCCCAAGAGTGTCTTTTGTAGCTTTTTTTTTTCAAGCTAGGATCCAATCAAGGTTCACACATTGCATTTGTGTAGGTCTCTATTACCCAGAATGACTCTCCACCCCCTTGTTTTCTAAAACACTAACTTTTTGAAATGTCCATGCCAGTTATCTCACATTCTGGAATTTTCTGATTGTTTTCTTATGTTGTAATTGAACTTGTTCTATCCCCTCTAGATGTTAGATCTAGATACATTTGATTTGATTTAGATTCAACATGTTGATAAAAGTCTTCATAGGTGTTGGGTATTTCAGATTACATCGTGTCACAAGGTACATGACAGGGAACTGTCTCCCTGTTAGTCATGATGTGTTTGGCTAAAGTGCTGACAGCCAACTCTTTCCACTGACTTGGTACATTTCCTTCTTTTTTGGTCCATGCCACGTGGGATGCAGGATATTAGCTCCCCGACCAGAGATTGAACCCGTGCCCCTTTCAGTGGAAGCACGGAGTCCTGACCACTGGACCACCAGGGAAGTCCCGGTACGTCTCCTTTTGAAGTGAGTCAATAATGTGTGGGGTTTTACTTTGGCACCATGTAAATATCCTCTTCTTATGAGGATCGTCTTGGTTGGGTGGATAAAAATTCCAAACCCTTTCAACTTGACTTATTTAGTGATCCCCGAGTTGTGGGTCTCCATGTCTGTATTTCAGCAAAGACCATGTGGTGACCTCAAAATTCCATCTTGAGAACTTTACATTCCTGGGGAACTGAGAATCCAAGAAGCAGAACTGTTATTATTGGCTGGAGGCAGTGAGCTGATGACTCCAAATTTAGGAAGAAGACAGAGGTAGGAGGGATACAATAAATACAGCACTGCTGCAAAGTCGAGGATCAGGTCAGAATGACCATCCTCCGTCACTAGGTGCAGATGCATATCACGTTAGTTGTTTATATTGAGGGTCCTCAAGAGTGGGCCTGATACAGCTGACAGCAGTTTTGAGATAAAGGAGTTAGAGGCATCCTCCCTATTCCTGGGTGGGCAGAAGAGATGTGAAATTAGCTGACTGTATCAATCCCTGTGCTGCTATAGGCCTCTTCTGGAAACTCCAGGCTTGTGTGGATGGGCCACTTAAGTGGAGGGGCCTCTTTAAATCACTCTCTTTTATCCCCTGTATTGTTTCAGCTTTTTTGGACTCCTTGGGACAGGAAAACTGAAAACAAGGCAACTAGAAAATGAGCTGAAATAGAAAATGGAAAATTTTCAATAAGTATCGAATGAAGGCAAAATCAGACAGCTTAGAGAAATGACAACACTGTCAATCATGACAAAAGTCAGGGAGACTATGGAGTATTTTGAAAGGAATCAGGAAAGATGCCAACTCATTTAGAATTCCTTACCACTACCACCAAGTCTTTAGAGCACTCTAAACAAGGGCAGAATAATGACTAAGCCTTGCACATCCCACTCTTAGCAATCTGTTGATGATGAGCCTGTGTTTGACCTGGGATCTAATCTAGAAGCATGGATCTCTGCTTCGCCAACTCGATGTAGCCCGAAAATTTCCAAGTACTTCACTCCATACTAAGAAAGTGGGGAAAACCAGCTTTGGAACCCAGCAAACAGAAAGGTAAATTCTCTTTGTAGATCCTTTTTAACCCAGTCTGTGATGAGTTGACCAACAATAACTTGTTTTGATCTTGTGCAAAATTATCTGCATAGAATAACAATCAGAAAGCCAGACGCCTGTCTGTGAAGAATGTCTAAGTTCCATTAGAACTGCAGTAGCAAATGGGTTTGATCTTCAGTACTACCGCTAATCCACTGATGAGGGATCCTTCAAACTGATTGGGAAGACTTTTGGAGGTCACTGTAGCTCAGCAGTAAAGAATCCATGAAACACTTAACTCTTGTCTGGCATGGGAAAGTAACTGCAGCACTTTTGCCAGATATTTTGTTACTATTCCTCCCTTTCCCCAAAACAAAAGACTGGTGTCAGTACCTTCCTGGAACATAGCATTTTGTACACTTCTTCTAACCTACTGTGACCTTGCACATTTGCTCTTTGATCTTCGGCTTCTTTATGTGGAGAACAATACTCTGGAAAAGAAAGCATTTGTACACTGACAGAGGCCACCCCTGGGAAAGGGCCTCCCTGATCACAGTAATACAGTTGTGATGTCTGCATAGCAGAGGATGGTTTCCTACATCTTGACACAGGAAATCAAAAGCCCTAAGCTGACCCTTCAACTTTCCCAGCGGACAAGCAGCAAGCCTGGTGTGTGTGGCTTGATCATTACAGAATCTGACAAATTTTGTTTCTGAGGTCATAGTAGGTTCAAGTAAAATTTCAGAGAGCCCCGCCTTCCTTTATTCAGACCAGACTTCCAGCAGGCAATTCGTATTTTGTAATACTGACTGTCCATTTAATGCCTCCATAACAGGGGTTTGTGTTATAGAAATACGCTTTATTAAAATTGATTTCTCATTTCCTCTACTCAACATAAAAGTTTACTTCTTGCTTTGGAACCAAATGCATTCCTGTGTTTTTCTCCAAAACATGTTTTCTCCCCAAACTTGAACTAAATGCATCAGCCTTTAAATTTAGAGAAAGAAGGCATGAACTAAATGCTCCCATCATGCCCTGACAAGCAGATTCCCCAACCAGAATCACTCAGCATTACTTAGTGACATGTACAAACACCTGGGCCACTCAGCATCTTCATCCTAATAGGCCTACTGAGAAGGAATGATATGTTTAAAAACCAAAGACACTGGACTAGATTAACAAAAGTTTCATGACATTCATTCAAAAAATATTTATCAACGAGTTTCGCATGTTAGCACTGTTCTAGCACTGAAAATACAGCTGTGAAAAATCAGACATAGTTCCTGCTCCCAAAGGAGCTACATTCTAGGGGTAGGAGACAACCAACCAACCATATGTTATGAAGAAACATTAAATGTAATAGGAGGATAACACGTCATTGGAACATTTTCTCTCTTCATTGGTGTTTTTTCCTATTCTGAATCGTCTTTATTTATGATCTCAAATTTCCACAGATGCAAGTTTTGCTTGGATTAATGTCACATTAGCAGAACTAACAATATAACAATAGTAAAGTTCTCTGACAAGGTGAAGCTCTGATAACCCTCCTTTAGTTAGAGTTTCACAGACTGTGGTCTTCCTCCTAACCTAGACGGCATTGGGTAAGAGCTTTGATGGGTCAGAGGAACATTGGACGTTGCAAAGTATAAAACAGGTATCTGTGGAGAAGTTGGGTGGCAGAGGCAGCCAGTGAAATGGACATCTGAGAGCGCAACCTTGCAGCGGAGGGTAGAGGATGTGCAAAGACCTGCGGTCGGACAGCGGTGAATGTGCTCAGGACACAGCAGTGGCCGATGTGGCTGTAACAGAATGAGCAGAAGCAGAATTGCCAGGAGAAGTTGGAACTCGAGGCAGATTAAGTGGGGCCTTTGAGGCTATCTTTAGGACTTGGATTTTACTGTAAGATGGGAAGCCACTGAAAGAATGACTTGCTAAATCTCTTTAGCTGCTCTGTGGAAAAGAAACATAAGGCAACAGTGGAAACGGGAAGATGGGTTAGGAGGCTGTTACAATGGTCCTGGAGGTCGTGACTGACCCTGGTCTGGAGGAGGCGAGGACCAGGGAGCAGCAAGCTGTCCACTACATTTTGAAGGTCAAACTGAGAATTTACAGGGACTTCCCTGGTGGTCCAGTGGTCAAGACTCTGCACTTCTCAGGGGACATGTGTTCGAGCCCTGGTCCAGGAAGATCCCACATGCCACGGAGCAACTAAGCCCGTGCGCCACAACTACTGAACCTGTGCTCTAGAGTCTGCGCGCCACAACTACTGAAGCCCGCATGCCGCAACTACTGAGCCTGTGCTCTAGAGACCGTGCTCTGCAACAAGAGAGGCCACCGCCATGAGAAGTCCGCACACCGCAACAAAGATTAGCCCCCGCTCGGAGCAACGAAGACCCAGCGCAGCCAAAAATAAATAAATAAATAATTTAAAAAAAAAAAAAAAAGAAACTCCAGGGCAGTCACACACACACACACACACACACACACACACAGACAGACTCTGTACCTCCACTGCAGGGGGTGCGAGTTCAATCCGCTGTTGGGGAACTAAGACCCTGCGTGTCATGTGGCCAAAAAAAAAAAGTCCTGAGAATTTACAAACTTGTTTTGGAGTAAAAGAGAACAAAAGGAATCAAGTCGGCCTCAGCAGCTAGAAGATGGAATTGCCCTTTACCGTGAGGAAGAAGACTGGGAAAGGGTAAGTTGGTGGCTGGGAGGGCATATGGAAATCAGGAGCTAACACATCAAGGTCTGAGATGTCCATTAGACAAACAGCAGAGAGTGTTGAGAAGGCAGGCAGATGTGGAAGGCTGGATGTGAGGGCTGGGTTGCTCATTACAGCTGGGAGTCATCAGAGTATAAAGGGTGTTTAAAGCCACCGTACGGGACAAGATTCCCTAGGAAGTGAGTGCAGATGGAAAAGACCTCTGAAGCCTTTGCCTAGGACACTCTGGTATTTGGAGGACAGGAACCGGGGGCCTATCCAGCAAAGCAGGATGAAAAGGAACAGTCTGTGAGGTTGGAGGAGATTCCAGAGCAAGTATACTTTGTACCCTGGTGGCCAAGAGGAAAACAAAAAAAGTGTTTTAAGAAAAAGTGATCGTTTGTGTTAAATGCTGGCAGGAAACGATAATGACAGAGGACTGACTTGAATTTGGTACCGTGAAGGCAGTTTCGTTGGAACGCTGGAGACAAAGCCATTAGGGAAAGAATGGAAGGAAAGGGAGACAAACATAGACAACACTTTTGAGGAGTTTCTCCATAATGGGGAGCAAAGAAAATGGGACACCTAGTTGGCAGGGAATGTGGGCTGTTTATTGTCACTGTTTTTGTGGTTATTGTTTTCAGGATTGGAAGTATAACAACATTACATGGCAATCAAAACGTCCAGCAAAAGGGGGAGCATGGATAACTGAGACAGAAGGGACTTCCTGTGCACAAGCAGAGGGGTTGACCTAGAGAACAGACTGTCATCCATCATGGGGACACGGAAGCAGGGAGGCCAACGGTTCCGGGAGAATTGGCAGGTGGGGATCTCTGATTAACTTGGTTGTTGTTGTTTTTAGTGAAATAAGAAACGAGTTAATCACCTTGTGAGTGTGGAGGGAGGACGGGTACTGGAGGTTTGAGAAAAGGAGAAAAAGTAGAGTAGGGGTCTCAGAGAGTGAAAGAGCAAAGTGACTCAGAAAATGTAGCAGGGTTGCTTGGGCTTTGTCATGACCGGAAGGAACGAATGGTCAGCAGTTGTGTATTAATCTAGCTTCTCTCTAGAGCCACCCAGCTGCAGAAGCCAAGTGGGGTGAGTTGGATTTAATCAGGGTTGAGGGAGGGAAAGAAGCAAAGGAGCTGAGAAGGTATGCAGGCAGGTGATGGGCACGATGGGTCATGGAATCTGAGTCAGGTAAAGCGCAAAAGGCAACCTGAGAAGCTGAAAGGGTGGGAAGATTTGGTGGGAATATTTTGGAGGTCCTGGTGGTGCTGAAGAATCGCTCAGGTCACGGTGGAGCTGGGAGTGAGTTAGAATGACGGGAGGTGGTGGTCAGAGGGTAGGAGGCTAGAAACTGAGAATTTATTTGGGGTAGTAGGTAGATTTTGGTAGTCACAAAGTCTGAGATAACACCATGCAAGTGCGTGGCTGAGGTGGGCTAGATCATTTGAGGTGAAGCGATCAAGGCTCTCGTATCCCCTACATTTTTGGGAAAGACCGTGTATATTCTCACACACATGAGTTGACCTCTAAGATGTTTCATCATAAGCTTACATGAGTGCAAAGAACATCATTTCTGGCATATTATCTATACTGGCATTTTAAAATAAAACCATTACATCACTCAAATATAGTCAATGGAATATAAACCCCACACCATACATTTAAAAAAATACCAACAAATAGAAGTTTAATATTTTTCCCTGAAATTATATTTCCATTCCGCTTCCCCCACAAGATAGTATCCTAATGATGTATTTTTATTCTTAAGAGTCGTTTGATTACCCTATTATACTTCTTTGCAATAAAAATAGATATTCCTCTCAGTTTAAAACTTTCTTCTGAACTGAGTATTGCAGTCATTCATTCACAATTGATTAAAATATTATCAAGGTGATGTTATTAAAAATAAGCTTAAATTATATTAAACATGACAAAGAGTTGGGAGTGAATTTTATGATACTTTGAGAAAAGGAGGTTTCTCAATATCAGTATTTCAAATGTTCCCTATGGTGCCCCAGAAGCTTTAAAAATTTGAGGCAACCAAATGGGTTACTCTCCAATCTGGCACGGTGCCCAAGACTATAACAAAAAGTTACAGTAAAAAGTGGGTTATTTCTCATTGTTTTAGAATATATGGCAGCCCAGAAGCTATAAAACTGGAGGTCATGCATCACAGGAAGATGGCGGTAGGTGGAGAATTTTGCCTTTTTTTCTGTTGTAAAATGAACACGACTGTGAAAGGCGAGAAGGAAATTTTCCCTTTGTACATCATCCTCTCCTGGACTTGACACTTTATTCCCTTCAGAATAAACATTAAACTATTCTCAAACTAGCTTTATCAAACACATTTATAGGGACTAACTGGGAGCCAGTTACCTCTCAGTATATGGACATCAGCACATTCAATATGGCTGTAACTTAATCTTCTGGTTCCAGGAATAATTTAGTTATCTTATCCTTCATGGCTATTGATCTTCCTGAAGACCCCAGCTAATGACAAGGTGAAACAGACTAAAAGATTTCCCTCTCTCCCATTGATCTGTGCTAGAAGTGGTACATTTGGAACTTTGTCAGTGACAGTGTCTGGAGTTGTGGCTCTCGGGCCATCGGCGACCCCTTTCTGTAGAGGCCGTGTGCCTCATGCACAATCCAGCGTTTTGTTCTATCTATGGGAGATATTTCCCGACCCTCTCATAGACATTGTTTGACCATGACATTGGTTAAGCAATTCTGCCTTTTCAGTAAATGCGTTTTACAGAAACAAATTATATTACTTTGAGATAACAATGAAAATCTCCAAGGAAAACAGCTTAGTTGATCTTTACAGGTTCTAGAAGCACCACGACGTTAATTCTAATAAACTTTAGAGCCCACAGGGAGCAGAGGTCAGCTCTCCCAGCTACCTGACCCATATGGTAATAATAAAATGTGGCTTCACTTCAGATGCTCATTATTACTTGCCTTTTGTAGTCCATGTTTTCCCAGAAACGGGTACAGAATTATTAATAGTGGTCTCTTCTAGGGTTTCTCTGATCAAAATATGAAGGTTACAGTCCCTGTGTACCTTAGAAATCTAGGCCAATTCTACCAATCGAGAAACTGAACAAGTTAAATTATTTTCAAGATTGAGCTAATAGGCTACATAACCCAGTTACATTTGACAGACAATTCGTATTTGGACAGTATTGTTATTTGTTGCATCAGATTCATCAAGGAAGGCTTAAAACACGTACACTTCCTCAACCCAATTGAGTATTACTGTCTAACAAACAGAAAGAAGGTGTAAGTCCCTATTCCTGACAGATACCTCCTAAACAATGGTATGAATGGTATCAATACTGAGGATATAGGAAGGGGAGGGGCTGGGGTGTAACTCCCTCTACAGTGCGATTACCCAGAATATTTGAATACGATCCATCTTCTCCTAGTATATGGTTTAGGGCAATATTCCCCCAAAATGTGAAAGGCCTCCTACTGCCTCGGGATAGGAGTGGGTATTCTGGGGGAAGTAGGTATTATGAGTTTGAACAGGCATTATAGTGGCAAGATTTCTCAGAACCTCTAATATGTACCTTCTGAATCTCTAAGAGGTGGGGTATAACATGCAAAGTACCCCAGCTTTCTTGGGCAGATTAGCACTCTGGGACCCATGGAACACTTTGGGAAACTCTGGTTTGGAGCATAATCCCACCCCAAGATGGAAGATGTTGCCTAGTTACCACAGGAATGCTCTTCTAGTTCTATGTTCTATGTGGTACACTTTTGCAAATTACTTTTTCAGGTTACTTAAATTATCTTTGAACTGTCTTATTAATGGCAAGAGTCAGGATGAGGTAGGTCTGAAATGGGAAAATATGTCAAGGAAATAAATGACACTCAGTTTATGCCTGGGGATTATTTATAAATGACTGTAATATCCTCTTTTAGTGCATAACATTTGCATCCTTGCCCCCTCAGAAGGACAGAACTCAGTGGAGCGTCACAAGTAAAACAAAGATTCAAGAATCTGGTAAAAACAAATAAACCAAAAAACCCAGCAAATCGTCTACCGTAACCCTACATGTAAAGTAGTAAAAAAATCTACTGTTAGCTACTATTTTGCAACTCACTGGATTAACAAACGACTTGCTGAGGTACTGCAAACTCTCTCACACATAAAGTACTTCTTCACAAAAGCACTTTCCCACAATCCTAAATGTACTCTTGTTAGCTCAAAAGGAGCCACGTCTTGTTTCAGATCTTCAAATGGTGCGAACGTGACATTTTAAAAAGAGTTTTAAAATCTCTCAGTTCCAGATCATTCAGAATTTAATCTACTACTGGAAAGAGAAATCTAATTAATTTAAGATGAATTTTAATAAAGACTTAAATAGAAAGAAAATAATCTAGATTCTTCTGTCTTTTTTCCTTCTCTTAACCAGCCATTGGAAGTGTCTGCTTTTCATGGTGCAATTAGAAAAGTTCCACTAAATTACACCTTAAATTTAGTCAGAATTATCCTGAAGCAACACTAAACTGATGTAGATGTAGAAAATATTCAATGCAGTACTTAAGCACCATAAATTCAGGGCCAAACCTACTACAAACTTTTTGTGGTCAAAACTGAGTAACTTTTCAGTCATTATTTTGCTACAGTTTGTAGTCATTTAATCTGTGAGAATTTGCCTTTTTCAAATTGATAGGAAATATAAATTTATAAAAGCCAAAAGGCAAACGTGCTCTAAAGATCACAGAAGAAATTTTCTGCCATTTGGAGCATGTTATGTCTCAAGAAGGCACAAAAGTACAATAAAAGTCTGTCTAAAGGCTTGGGATTCTTATGTGCTACCATGTTACATCCTTGGTAAGTAAGATGGCAAGTTATCCTCTCGGTACCAAAACCATTACTTCCCACTGAGGCCACGATCCCACATTACTCATCCAGAACCTGAGGCCCTGGGGAGAAAACTAGCCAGTTGGTCCAGCAGCATTGTTTATATGTGGGTAGTTTCTAAGATTAGTGTCCTATATAAATAAGTTAAGGGCCCTGGTCAAATAATTAGATCTTGCTGTTCAAAGCAAGTATATAGCAAAAGACTGCTATCTGAACACAATTGAGAACAGCAAAGAAAAAAAATTCACATATTTGAAAAAAAAATCCATACATTGATGCCCAGGCACTAGATCCTCTCTTCGAATCTATTTATTTTTAAGCTAGACACAAATTTGACCGAATGCTTTTCCAACACACAATAAACTGAAAGAGGGACACAAGCTACCAGGCAGAGTCAAAGGATGAAAGCATCAAATCTTTATGTCCTACCATATGCCAGAAAGGATTGAAGGACATACTTAAGAAGGCAAGACATTTTTTTATCCAATACAATTCACATGTGAAAGACTACCTCAGTGCTTATAGGTACACAGCTACCCAATATACCAAAATATACTGCTACACCAAACATCTCATTCCTTCCGTGTTGATGGCAGGCACGGACATAGTGGTGTTATCCGATTCATAAGGAAAATGGAATTTTTTTAAAATAACGGAGACTTCTAAATCAAGAATCCACTAGCAAGGGGGTGACTGAGGAAATTATCTGGAAAATTCTAGGGATTTCTTTGGGTCTACAGGTCCAGCAGTGACTGTGGACAAGGCCGCCCAGAAATCTCTCTCAACTCCCAAAGAGCGACATTGGAGGGGCTGCAGTGTTTTATCCTCAGGTTAGAAAACAGACGAAAATAAAACTTCTGTGGAGTCAGGATCACATCAGTTACTCTTAATAATAATACAGATAAGGCTGGTCAATACCTCATGGTGTTTACAGAGACCTTTAGCAAGAGGCACGTTGCATCTGCATGTAGCTAGATAAAGGCCTTTAAATTAAGACATGCTAACATTTCTGTTTTCTACTGATAGACAAGACTGAAACTGCAGTGGTTAATCTTCGGTTGATTTAGGTGTTTCCCAGAGTAGAACGGTAAAGAAGTGCTCAAAATCCTCTTTAAATCCTTTCAATTACATCATGCAGAAAGACTCAATTTGGTGCTTATTATGTTTTTTTACCCTTACCTAATATTATTTACTAATCACACCTTTTCAAAGAGAGGTGATTTTGGCCTCTGCTTTCACAGGCAATACTACAGAGGTGGAATTTAATAACACTGCCTTGTTTTCATTATATTTTAGTCTTTAAAAAAAATAAATTAAAAAAATAAAATAAAAATAATTTATTTTATTTATTTATTTTTGGCTACGTTGGGTCTTCGTTGCTGCGTGCAAGCTTTCTCTAGTTGCGGCGAGCAGGGGCTACTCTTCGTTGCGGTGTGCCGGCTTCTCATTGCGGTGGCTTCTCTTGTTGCAGAGCACGGGCTCTAGGCATGTGGGCTTCAGTAGTTGTGACACACGGGCTCAGTAGTTGTGGCTCACGGGCTCTAGAGCGCAGGCTCAGTAGTTGTGGCACATGGGCTTAGTTGCTCCGTGGCATGTGGGATCTTCCCGGACCAGGGCTCGAACCCGTGTCCCCTGCATCGGCAGGTGGATTCTTAACCACTGCGTCACCAGGGAAGTCCTACAGTCTTTTACTCACAGAAAGTGATACTAATTTTCCATTTACCAAAGTGATATGCTCCCTTTTAAAAATAAATTGACATCACAAAGTGAGTCGCTTTTTAAAGAAAAGTATCGAGTAAAGACTTTTAAATATAAAATTAGAATGGTTTATGGAAAAGGCAAAAACCCATCAGGCTCATTCTGCGTCTGGAGTTTAGAAATGCTGCTTAAAAGTCTAGTTACCACATACACGAATTAAAAGCTGTTATTTTAGGGACTTCCCTGGCGGTCCAGTGGTTAGGACTCTGCGCTTCCACTGCAGAGGGCATGGGTTCCATCTCTGGTCCGGGAACTAAGATTCTGCACGTGATGCAGCCAAAAAAAAAAAAGCTGTTATTTTATAAGCTAGTTAGTGAACTAAACAGTTAGTGAACTTTGTGACCAGAACTGTTTCCTATGAGTAATGTTAAGGGGCATGAATAATAACCAAATTTTCAGGATAACCGTATCTGAAATCACTCGTTTTACAGCTGAACAAACTGCAGGCCAAGGACAGGTGAACTGTGAGACCGGAGGAGCCCACAGCTGCAATCCTGGTCCAGAGCCCTGCCTTCACATTTAGGACGTGATAAAGGAGATTTGGTTTCTCAAATTGATATAGAGTTTAGGCAACATAGTAATTTCAAGATAACTTGTACTTTACTTAAAATAGATTTTGAATGACATCAAACCAGGACTTGATTCAAGGGCTGAAGAGCTGTCCAGCTTATTAATACCAACTGCTCCTGGAACACGGGCTCCTTTTATTTCAGGTGGGGGAGATGAGAACAGATTCCCTCAGAGGAAGCCACCTGCTGGGTATAGAAAAAGGATGGGGCAGCTGCCATTTTTCTGGCTTACTGTGCAGAGATTTTGAAATTTTAAGTTATTTTGTACACTTTTTTCACACCTGCAACCAGGCGACAGAATGAGTCCATTTGAAGTTACGACCAAAGACTCCAGCTGCCCCTCAGCTCTGACTGGCACTCTGGGCCCATTCACTTGCCCCATCTCCCCAGTGAGAGTTTACACACACCTCCCACCAACGGCTGCAGACTTCCAACCCTTTTTCCGTCTCAGCCCTTCACTGGCAACGCGGAAGCTTTGGAAGAGAACGATCCCATTTTCCCAGTACAAAATCTAGCAAGCTATCTGCATTAACATCCATCCATGCACTCCAGAACCTACGCACCACTAAGTTAGAGACTTTTCTTTTGGTCACTGCTTTCTCCTCAGTACCTAAAATAGTGCCTTGTAAATAAGAGGTACAACAGGTCCGCAATAAATACTTGAATAAATGAGCAAAAGCACTGCCCTCCCTTCTGACACGGGAACTGGCACTGTCCCTGGGCCTGTTGGAGGCTAACCTCGTCCTAGCTCTCGCTCTTTCTTGCCTGCCCACTCGAGTCCAATCGGCATGTAATACGTTTTTCTCCTTCCAAGTTAGAATCCTCCCTGAGCTCCCCTGCCCCTCAGCTGCATCCCACTCCTATTTCCCTTTACATGAGAACCGGAGCCGCCCCGTTGCTGGCTCTGCTTCAGTCCCCTTCTGCTCCCACTCCCTTCTTGAAACACTTTCTTCACTTTTGTTTCCGGTGTGTCCCATTTTTCCGGTTTATCTCACCGAGAGATCTGGGAGTCTCCTTCGGCTGGCCCCTTTCAAATGTCGGGGTACCACAAGGCCCACGCCTCCCTCTCCTGGAACTCTGTGCTTGCTACTCAAAATGTGGTCCCTGAACCAGCAGCGTGGGCATCACTGAGGAGCTTGTTAGGAAGGTAGCGTCTCGGACCCCATGCCAGACCTACTGAATCAGAATCTGCATTTTTGGAAAATTAGGTGACTCACATGCTTATTAAAATTTGAGAAGCACTGATCTAGTTACATGAGTGATTTCAGTCACATGACTTTAAACTCCCTTCACAGGCTAACTCCCAAATATTTATCCCCTGTCCCTTCCCCTAACTTCAGCCCCCCAACTCCACACTGGAGTCTCACTAGAAATCTATCAGGCACCTCGAACCTAAGTGCAAAACAGAAATCTTGATCCCTCAAGCCCAAAACCCAAGTCATCCTTGTCACCCCTTTGCTTTCCAATCTCTGGACCAAAGTCCTGCTGATGGCTGTACCTTTAAACACAGGCAGTCCTACCACCTACCACCACCTCCGCTGCTCCCACCCTAGTCTAAGCCAGCAATATTTTTGGTACAAAGACTTCTGACAGTCTCCTATACCTCCCTATCTTCACCAAGGCTCCCTATGATAAGTTTGCACAAATTTTCCATCATGGCTTCCAAGAAGCCCCTCCCACATTACATCAAATGCTCTAGTCAAACTGACAAGACTGTTCTGTTCCTCCCTCCTCTAAATCTTTGCCTGCCTCACTTCACTATTTCTTTCCGGTCTCAGCTCAAGGATCACTTCCTTAGAGAGACCTTCTTTAACCACATTAAGTAGAAGACTCACCTCCCTTTCTACTCATTTCCCCTCTCCTTACTCTGCTATCCTTCCCTTTTGGGATTTAACACCATTACCTGGAGAGAGATATATATATATATATATATACACATAACTCTGCCCCTAGAATGTCTGGTCCATGAGCAGGGACTGTTTCCTGTTTTTAAACCATCCTACTTAGAACGGTGCCTAGCACACAAGAAGCACTCAAGTACTGAGTCCTCAAGTATTCTTGGTGGAACTTTTGGGGACAGGGGACAAACTCTCATGTACGTATCCACACTTATATAGGCTTCAGTCACACAAACCTGGATGGAGAGAATCCACTAGTGGTTTTCAATAAGTTCAAATTTTCATAATATGGCAGTGGTTCTGTAACTTTTCTGTACATTACAATCACCTAGGAATCTTTTAAAAATTCTAATATTAAAACTACATTCCAAATGAATTAGGTCACAACTGCTGGGTGGGACACAAGTATCAGTATTTTTTAAAGCTCCTGAGGTAATTCCAACGTGAGACCAGTTTGGGAAGCACTGGTATATAGTATGAGTTGGTAAGCATGGTATGAAATAGTATATGAAATCTATTATACTTAAAAAAAGAGGGCTTCCCTGGTGGCGCAGTGGTTGAGAATCTGCCTGCCGATGCAGGGGACACGGGTTCGGGCCCTGGTCTAGGAAGATCCCACATGCCACGGAGCAACTAGGCCCGCGAGCCACAACTACTGAGCCTGCACGTCTGGAGCCTGTGCTCCGCAACAAGAGAGGCCGCGACAGTGAGAGGCCTGCGCACCACGATGAAGAGTAGCCCCCGCTCACTCCAACTGGAGAAAGCCCTCGCACAGAAACGAAGACCCAACACACCCAAAAATAAATAAATCAATAAATTTATAAAAAAAAATATATCAGTCATTCTCAAAGAGAACACATCTTCCAGGACTTTCCATGCTTGTTTTCCTGTCAAACCTAATCCAAATTTTGGGACTTCTGTTTGTAGGTTCATTTTTTCCCCATATGCTGATGCAAATTTATGTATGAAAGTGTCGACCTGTATGTGAGTCACATCTGGAAGCTTTGGGGGGCTTTGCACATACTGATATTTTTAATGGTGTCAGGTGAACAGCTCTATCCTGGTAACAAGGATATAATCACTAAGACAGAATGCTATATTCTCAAGAGAGAAAAGGATTTCTTCACAACTCAGTATTTCTTGCTCAATATAATCAACTCCAGTCATCAATCAAAATATCTTTAGGACAGAAGCTAATAAAATACCGTGCATTTACCCGTCTCTAAGCTCACCTTTAAACTGTCTTCACACCACAGAATGAAGGACAAAATTAATGAAAGAGAAAAACAAGTCCTTTGATTATTAAAATCCTCACTACGGTGCAAATACTGTAGATTTCAAAAGAAACTTGGAGATATTTAAGCCAACTGCATACTACTGATGAGTAGCCTGACACCCGGATGAGGTGAAATGATATGCCTAAAAGTCACACAGGAGAGCCAGAAGAGGAAAACACACTTTTTTTTTTCTTTTTCCAAACAAGCAAACAGGATTTTTCACATGTTAGTCAAAAAGAATCAAGATCATCAGATTAGGAAGAAATGAGGAATAAAAAGTATGTTACACATAGATTTTAAGGACTAGTCAATCCACTGCCCCCCACCCCTGAAAAACCAAAAAATTCTCCAAATATACGGACATATATCCATCAAGATGTTTACCCTTAAAATATCAGAATCTTGGAAAATTCAATTTTAGAATCTTGGAAAATTCAATTTACAAATACATTAAACGTGAAGACACCAAACAGCACCAATACCAGAAAGTTAAGAAAGTAAATACACTATTACTTAAAATAATATATAATTTCTGATTGGGACAGAAATGACCTATAGCTACTAGCAAAACTATTTCAACTACTGTCTGACATAAAGGCAATATTTGAAGACTAGTATATGCCATTTTCCCGCTGATAGGCCTGTGCCTAGGCATCCCATCCATGGGTCAACATGAAAAATATTATTAAATGTCTTTTTAAAATTGCTCAACCTTGAACCATGATACTGCACAACCCAAATTTTGCCAATATAAGCCAATGGCAGCATTTTTGGTATCCTAACTGTCCCTACCTGTCCCAATTAAAACAAAACAACTCCCTTATTAAGCACTAGACTGAATGCAGCTATGAAGCAGCAGCAAGGTATTTATAAATGGGCTACTGACAGTGTATCAAAATGCTACTATGGAAAATAGAGCAGCAAATACTCTAATAAGAGCACATTATTCCACATGGAATCCCAAATTATTCTTATCTCTAGTTCCTTAAATTCTTGGAAGACTAGAGATGACCAAGTGTATGTATAAATGGGGCCAGGAAGAGAGAAGCTCTGAATGGTATAGTGTTCATATTTTAAATTATCCAAGATAATCTGAATGCTTACAGAGAACTCCAACTATATCTAAATTTTTTTAAGCACATAGACTAAAATGCTAGCAAAACTTTGGTGTTTACCCCAAAATTAGCATTGCATTTTCAGTGAAAAGGAAATAGGCATGGTTTGTGAAGTTATTATGTTCACACCACCCTTCCCTACTCCCTGCTCCTTTCATCAGGTGATCTGAAGATTACCTGGCTTAAAATATTTGGTAATTCAGTGCAGAAAATTAAGGTCACAGACAAAGTACAACAACTTTTAATACACCATTAATACTAATGATTAAAAATTATTGCATAGTCTTATGCATTTACCCTAAAACATTTTCTGAAAGTAAATTCTGAAAGAATTATATAAAAGACAAATAACCCTTTAAAATGCAGATGGCCTTTACTACCTCGATCTTCTCTCCTTCTTTGTCTTTTCAGTACTTTTGTCCATCGTTTTCTCATTATCTCCCCTGCACTTTGGGCAATACCATTTCCCCTTTGGTTTATAGGTAAGTGAAACACATGAAAAGTGAAACCATTCAATTGGACACTGTTCATTGTCACATCCGATCATTTCCCCATAAGACACTTGGTTACATAAACAATATGTAGGTTCGTTGGGATCTATTGCAAACTCAACAGGCGAAGCTTCCCTTTCCTGCTTGGCCTTGGAACGTTTCTTTTTCTTGGCTGACTTGGATTTCTTTTCTTTAGGTGGCTGATCATCACAGTCTTCAATCCCATTCGTCATGTGACACAGATCACGGCTTTCACTGGTTCGCTGTCGGCGGGGTCTTCTCGAAGATCGTTCTGGTTGGCTGGAATCCATCTTTGCTTTATCTGAGGCTCGCTCACTTTCAGCAGGATCTTGAAAACACTGTGAATGTAGCTCCATTTGCCTTGCCCGATTTTCCACCAATTCGAGCATCTGTGTGACAATCTGAATTTTTTCATCTCCCAATTCTTGACTATTGATTAATGCTCTCTGGAGATGCTGCTGGAGGCGTTTTTTCTGGTTTGAATCATCTTCTTTCTTATATTTTTCATAGACATCATCAATTTCCTTTAATGTTTCTAAAAGAGGAAAAGAAAATATATGGTAGCACATATAACATTTTTCAAGTTAGTTATTTTTCACAGAATTGGTACAGTTAGAATGAACTCAAACCATAAAAGCACACTCCTCCATAGTATGAATACATGAGAAACATTTCATTTCCCTTACAAAGACCACATATTAACCAACATGAAAGTACAGAGATAAACTAATAAAAAGAATGAACACAAAACTCTCTTAATACTCATTAATCTATATTAGAAAGGATAAGAGATGTGTGGCTAATGATTAATCAAAAGTCTTTACTTGGGCAGAAACACGCTGTGCCACTTTAGAGTTCACCCAGTGCCGTATCACCTATACTTCAGGTAAACCTCAAAACTACCCTGTATATAAAATTTCCAGGCTGGACTCCAGCCGTAAAACTTAGAAAGGTTCCAGGACTACTCTAGATTACTGTCCAACTGTGTTTACAGGGTTTATGGTTCAATCGATGACTCGCCACAGAACTCTAGAGAGACGCTATACCTTGACTTTCATATCATCCCCTGGACGTTCTTAACAAAGCAGACACAAGTAACTCTTAGCTTCCCATCATATTAGCCTGAATGGCTCTTTTATTTCATCACATGGGAGAGTCTGAAAATCAAGCTATTTCCGGAGCAGGTTTAGGTTCAGGTTCTGGCATCAATTGACTAAGCTACCAACAAAATTATAGTAAAGTTGGCATTGGATCACTGTGCTTTTGTAGATAACTCAGCCGTTGGTTCTCAGCTTTTTGAACTGCTGATTTAGATATTGTATAGCATGAGGACCCACTTACATCAATTAAAAATGGCCGAGTCATTAGAAGGTATACAAATATCTGAAAATATAGTTCCAGATGTCACCAAAATTTACATAGATGTCTTATTCAAATCTGTTCTGTTTCTCATCCTTATGAGATACAATGCTATCTGAAAGAGTTCTGTCTTAGTAAAGGTGGAGAAACAAAAATTAACTGGAATTTATCACACCCGATGCCATATCACTGTTCTATCTTCTAATATCACTGCTCTAACGACAACAGAAATGTTAGACGACCAAATACATACACTGGGGGTGTCTGTGAGTAAGGTAACATAGAGCAAGTATTCAACACAACTTGTGAATTCCCGTCGCCCTGGAGAGTGTAGGTACTCACACTTGACGGACAACTATTTAACCCGGGATTCATGACAATGTGCTCCCACACATTTGAGGGTACTCATACCTGCAGAGCATATTTTTAAACAATGTTCACATCTAGCCCATTTCCCCAGCTAGGTATGTAAGTGGATTTCTTAAGAATCCAATTTTCCTCCAGGAAAAATAAGGAAATTATATATTTTCCCCTCAAACACACAAAATGTGAGGTTTAAAAAATAAAAGCAGGGCTTCTCTGGTGGTGCAGTGGTTGGGAGTCTGCCTGCCAATGCAAGGGACGCAGGTTCGTGCCCTGGTCTGGGAAGATCCCACATGCCGCGGAGCAACTGGGCCCGTGAGCCACAACTACTGAGCCTGCGCGTCTGGAGCCTGTGCTCCGCAACAAGGGAGGCCGCGATAGTGAGTGGCCCCCGCTTGCCACAACTAGAGAAAGCCCTCGCACAGAAACAAAGACCCAACACAGCGATAAATTAATTAATTAATTAATTAATTAATAAAAGCAAAACTTATTCCAAACACTCTGTATCGAATAATCAGGAATTAGAAGCTAAATATATTATTTAATAGCAGCACATTGATATTATACATGAAGTAAAAATTCACATTTTTAAGACACCTTAATTACCCGGTGAAATAACACTTACTGAGCCTCTTCCATGTGACTTTCTCAGTAATCCCCACAGTAATCCCATGAGGAAGCCACCACTTTTATATGTGAAGAAGATTAAGCTCAACAGGTATCAACCCCAGACTTTGAACTCTGCCATTATCTGTCAGTCTGGCTCTGCTCTTTAAGCACTTTCTACTCAGCTGCATGGAAGGCACTTAAAATTAAGTACGAAATTTTAGTTCAAAGGTTATTTACCTTTGAACTATGAAAGAGAAATACTGGAACAAGAATACTGGAACAAAAATTGACGTTCTCTAATAACCATACCCCATAATAAATACTTCATTCAATTGTGAAATTGTTTTCTTCATTTCTCTCTGTTTTTAAGGCTACTTTTGAGGTTCTTCAGTAACTTCTGAAAGTGTCTCAAATAGGTAGGAGAGAAATTTCTTTGACTACCTATATAATTTATAACATCGAATTTTGCTGTAGGTATTAAATCTAAAACCAGGAAATACTTAAGAACTAGCAAAGAAACAAAAAACATGAAAAACCAAGAACACACAAGTATATAAAGCTAATAGAAAACTGAAAGTTGAGCTTAGTAAGCATGTGCAGAGTAAAAACTAGATCACTGTTTTTGTATTACTCTTCAAAAGAACTACAATCTTAATGGGGCTAAAATTTTTTTAAATCTCTCGATCTTTCAAGGCCTAATACTGTTTCTCATGTTACCAAAGCTACTTCTGTCAACTTTAGATGGTCAAGATGGCAGATTTCCCTGGAACAAATTGCCCCCCCAGCAATTCAAATGAAAAAAAAATAGCTTAACTTTCATGAAGGCAAACATGTCTTTAAAGAAATGTAAAAGCCTGCAAGGTTTACAAACTTCAGAGTTATGATTATTTGAAAAACTAAAAATGTTCAACATACAATTTTTAAGCACACATGTACAATATATAATATTTTAAGGTTACAATTCAGGTATGTGCTCCATGTCTATAGAAAATACCTTTGGAGAGCTTTTATTTAAAAAAACAAACAAAAAAAATTTAAATAATTTAAAAACGAGCATGTGCACCTGCAGCAGCCAGGCTGTGGAGTCAAACATTCCCCACTTAATTGGACAAGTTACTTAAACTCCTTGTAAATTTTAATTTGTCTGCAAAATGAATTTTTACTTCATTGAGTTGTGAAGATTAAATGAGATAATGTTCTGGACGTGGTGCAGCAATTGACACACAGTAAGTAATCGTATTAATTCTCTTCCCCCCAACAGAGATCAGTCCTGTCAGTCATATGGGTTCAAAAGGCAGAAATAAATTATAGGTGAAAAAACAGAGACACTTAAATGTTCTATCAGGCTACAGGCCCGAAAATATCACCCCAGAAATGCGTTCCTTAGACACTAAATCATAAAACTAGCGACGTGTCGAAAAACAGAGAATGGGTCCAAGAAGTTATCTTTTTAAAGTCCGTATGGCTGATTCCACATTATGTCTAAGGTCTGTTCCTTGATTCAGACCTCCTTGTTCCTTAAACCAAACGGCTTCCCATTTAAACTCCTCCCCTTGTAGTTACAGGCGAAAGGGCCACCAATGGTAAATAGTAAATGTACTCTCTGTAAAAAAGCTGATTCCAGGGAATCAACCCTAGCTCCTTGGGTCTGACCACAAAGGGTGGCTTTTGCCTCCGTACTTAAACTTGGCGAAGTAGGGATCCAGGGGTTAACAGACGCCAGGCGGTTGCCCAGTCAACTAACCCACATCCTCCAGAGGCCCGGAAGTGACGCAAGGCCCGGAACCTACGCGGTGCAGAGGCCAGCGACGATCACAGTAGCTGTGTCTTTGTCGTGATTGAGTGATTGGGAAAAAGTCGAAAAATCAAACAAACATGTCCCAAATCCCAACACTGACTCCGCTCAGGACGAGCTAATGTCCCGCACGGTCCCCGCCCGAACAGCCAGTGTCGCCCAAGCCTTCGTGCAACCAGCCATTTTCCAGACGGGAGGCAGCGCGCGCGTCCGCGCCCCGCCTATGTCCTTCGTCACGACCGCAGGCCCCGCCCCCAGGGCGGGCGGGGGGTCCACCCCGCCACACACACCCCTCTCCCTTCCCCCGCGGGGACCCCTGGCCTTTTAACCATTTGGCTGAAAGAGCTGTGAAAAGCTGCGGCCCAGAACTTTCCCTGGGGTGGGAGAGGGAAAGCCTCCTCTATTCCCGATGCGGGAGCCGGAGAGCCGAGGGAGGGACCTCCCCGGAGGCCGCCTTCGCAGCCCTCTCGCGCCCCCTCCCCCCTGCACGTTCCAATGCATCTGCTCTCAGGGGGTGGGAGCCCGAGGGGGGGGTGGGGAAAGCCAGGCCCTGGAGGCCAGCGGGAGTCCGGCCGCGGCCGGCCGCTCACTCCCCACAGTCCCCGCCCGGCTGCACGCTCCCCGGCCGGGGCAGGAGGGTCTGCGACACCGAGCAGGCGAGGGCCGGAACAAATGCTTCTTAAAATGGCTGATTCCTCGCCACACCAGCTGCAGCCGCTGGGTCTGCAGCGGGGGCTGACAAGCGGCCACCACCCTCACCCTTGAGACCCCCGAGAAGTCCTCGCCGACCGCAGCGGGGAAAGGGAGGGCCGCGAACCCGGTCTCCAGTCCCGTTCCCCCGTCCCACACACCAGACCCCCTCTGTGCAGTCGGGGAGACTGTCACAGGAGAAATGGAAAGTGGCACTTCCCCGGGCAGGCTCCGAGCGACCGTGCCCGGCGGCCAGCGGACCCGAGTGGGGGAGGACTCACCGGCAGCCCCGCGGCCCCTACCTTGATATTTGTTGTCCAGCTCTCGCAGCACGGACACGTTCCTCTGCATGTCGTGGGGCAACGACTCCACGCACTCGAGGTAGTCCTGCACATAGCAGGTGAGGAGCCGGCTCCGCTCCCCGGTCAGGAGCGCGGCCGACGAGTAGAGTTGCTGTTGCTGCTGCCCTAACATCCTGCCGCCGCTGCTGCTCCTCGCCGCCGCCGCCGCCGCCGCCTCCGCATCCAGCAGCCACACATGCAACAGCCACGGCCGCCGCGGCTCCTCTGCTCGTCAGCCCGGCGCCGCGGGGACACCGGCAGCCGCTCGAGAGGGCACAGCCGAGTCCCCCGATCTCTACTCCCCGCAAAAGAAGCCCTCACTCCCCGCCCCCGCGGTAACAAGCCCAGGGGCGGGGCGAGATCGGGGCTCCCTCCTTTTCCCCCTCCCTCCTCAGGACTAGAGCAGCGGGGATCCCCCCAGCGGAGCTGGCGCCGGGGTCCCGGGCGTTGACACTTCCTGTCCCCCTCGGAGTCACCAGATGCTACCAATGCCGTCTCGTACCTCGGATCCCCATGACAAGCCTCTCGCTGGCCTCTTTCCTCCCAATCACCCTCAGTGCCTGACGGAGAGTCTCTCACTGGACCGCCCCCGCCCCTCAGGCTGCGGCCGCCTCTGCGCCTGCGCAGGACTCCCTCCTAATAAGGCCGGGGGCCCGCCCCTACCGCCCAGCCGAAGGGTTCGCATTCTCCCGCCTTCCCTCCGCCACCCGGGCGATTGGTCTGTCAACTCTTGGCCCGGGGGGAGGGTGCGGAGAGCGGCCAAACTGTAGGCTGCGCCCCGCCCCCTCTTAAAGGGGAAGCACTGTCGGGTCCGCCTCTTTGCTCAATGTCTGAATGGGACTTGAGGGGGCAGGTGGTTGACCCCTTCCTTCCGTCCTTCCCACAGGGAGGGGGAGGCTTGGCCCAGCTCCCTTGGCCCGGTGTTACCGACTTCTTCCCCATCAGATGGATGTAGCGCGGCCCCTCGCGAGCCTTAAAAGGAGCAGCAGGCGGCCACCTTACGCAGCGACCCGGAGGGAGTCCTGCGGGGACTACGCGGCGGGCTTGAGGCGAGCGCGGCTCCGGGCATGCGCGGCGGCTGTGTGCCCGCCGGGCCGGCACCGCCCTCTGGCTGTGTCTTCCTCCAGCCGCGGCCTTCGGGCTCCCGGAGCACCGGGGCTGATCGCCGAGGTAGGCGGTGCCCTCGCGGCCCCCTGCGTTTCTTTCTCCCTTAGTCCGTCCGCTTTTTGAATCTCCCTCCTGGCTTCTGCGAGCTCCCGCCCTTCCGCAGACGCGGGGGTCTCCCGCCGCACCAGGACGTGCAGGTTTTGTCCACCCTAGGGCTCCTGAGGAATCGCGTTTAGTTCAGGCTCACTCTGCCCCATACCTGTTTGTCCGACAGACAACCTTTAAAAAAAAAAAAAAAGTTTTCCCCCTGGGGATCAGAACGTTTAAACATTAAACGTAGGCAAGGGCTTCCTGGCGGCGTGAGGGGCACCACCACCTTAACATCTACGTAAGACTGAAAACCACTGGGGGCCGGGGTCCAGGGGTGATGGAGACGCGAGGACAGACCGAATCCGAAATCAGGCCCACGTCCTCATCTACGTGACCGGCCGACAGGGTTTAATTCCTATCTGGGGTTAAATGAAATGCCAAGCAGAGGAGTTCATTTTAATTCCAGATGGACTCAGTGTATATAACAGCGTGTATTTTTCAAAGAAATGGGTGTAAAGAGAACGAATACGCGGAGAATTTTAACGGAATGCCTATCTAAACAAAGCACTATTGTGAGTAGTACATTTGAGTTAAAAAGAAAACGTGAAGGGGCGATAAATTGGGATTTCTTCTTATATCCAGTTGGTTTGCAGCGGTGGGGCACCTGTATGATGACCTATTTAGGGCAGTTTTGAAACAGCTGTTAATAGTACGTAACCACTGACAGGGAAAGAGAAATCTAGACCTTGATCTAGAGGATATTTTAAATTTCAAACCGAAACAAAGCACTATTGGAAATTTGAGTCTTGGGAACAAGATAATATTGCTCAGGACTCAAAGATTGTCTTGTATTATTATCCTGTGACACTTGGAGGTTTTGACCACTTGAATATTATTAAGTCAACCCAGGCAATCCAGTGTCTTGTATTTCTGAGAACCGTCTAGGGATTTTCTTGTCATTCTTTAAATCAGATTAAGCAGCCAGGTCTTGTCAAAAAAGTCACTGTTAAGAATTGAATTTTAATCACATTTTACTTAAACCCTACTATTTTTGTTTACTCATAGATTTAAATCAGCTAGTTTTTATTGAAGGCCTAAAATAATGCAAGATGCCTTATTATTTACTGATTCAGATTAGACACAGAACGCACATATGGATTTTATTCAGCCTGAGAAGTGATCTGCAGGCAGATATAACACATGGTTAGAAACTAGAAGTGAGAAAACGCAATGATTTATAATACCTAGAGCACTCCTTCCAGGAACCATGAGCCGGATGAAGAAGGAAGGATGAGTATGGAAATGAAGACCTTTTAGAGCATTATTTTGACCTTTCATAATTCTGTTGAACAGGCTGAAAGGAAGCAAAAAGTCTAAATAATGATTTTGCAGCTTGTGTTGATCTAAACCTATAAAGAACACTCTCATATGGTAATCTATGTGTGTATATGAATTGTCAGACATGTGCTTTTATTGCTATATTAATTTATAAAAGTTAATCAAAGACTTACTCCTGTGGTACTTGTGAAAGCAGATTGTGTGAAGAGAGTAAAAAAAAAAAAAATCACTGTACTCCCCAAACTCAGCCCTTTGACTTCGGTTATTTATCATGTCCTTTTCTTTTTAGTAATCGCTTAACTGGAAATTTGGGGCCTTTTGAAATGGGGTTCCTGTACCCTGCTAAATGCAATATTTAAAAGTCCCCAATTCTCCACAATATAGAAGTTAATTGGTGACATTTAATTGTATGAATAAAGCAAAAAGGCATCTTATTTGCTCTTAAGTATATTTTCTGAAGTAACCCTAAAAAAGATAAGTAACCTACACCCCCAAATTAGTAGAGCTATCTGAGGTTAACTTTAATTTCTAAATCAGTTACTGTGAGACATCCCTGGTAGAAATGTTTAAGAGATCTCTGGTAGGCCCTTATTTATACTGTAAAGGGAGGGGGGACCACTTCAAACTCTGATGGAAAACAAACTAGCAAGTAGTTCTGAAGGTTTCCTAGAGATACCTCCTGAGAAGATTCAGCTACTGCTTGAGTCAGGACAATTAAATATGAAGTCCTTTTTTTCTTTTTAATATTTTTTAAAACTTTCTTGTGGAAAATTTCAAGCACACACAAAGTAGAGGTAATAGTACAATAAACCCTAATATACCATTCACCCAGCTTGAACATTTATCAATATATGGTCCTTAATATCTCACTCCCTTATCCTTGATGGATTATTGTCATTTTCTCTGTACTTTAAATGTGAACGGATAAGAGAGAACTTTTTCAAAACATCCACAATACCATTATCCCATCCAAAAATTATCTTACTGTCATTTAATATCCAGACAATTGAAATTTCCCTATTGTCTCATTAATATTATTTTACACTTGGTTTGTTCAACAGGATCTGAACAAATTCCACACTGCATCTGGTTAATGAGGTCTTTTCTAAACTAGTAAAAGGTAGTTAATTCCCTGTTTAATTAAGGGAAGCAGATAGCAATGTTTTTTCTAAGGAAGGTATTTGGATTGTTAAAAAGCACTGTTCAAAATGTAGGGAAATTCAAGAAAATCACTTTAAACAAAATCCTCATATTGAAAGGTCACCAACTGATAGCCCACTGTAGAAATGTAATTGTACCTAATGCAAATAAATAAATCCTTTAAAAATCTAGACATTTGCTTTAGAGTGTAATTTGTTCTAGAAGGTCCAAGCATTTTAAATAGTGCTGAAAAAACCTGAAACTTTAAATCAATTCATTAGTACAATAGGCGACAACAATAACCACAAATACTAACAGTCTACATCTCCACTGAGCTCAGTTTTAAAGCATTTTTGATTGCTTTATTGCATAAGTAGTACACCTTAATTGTAGAAAAAAATAAAAAAGAAGACATATAAAATCACTAAAGACTGGAACTAGGTCTTCTTGGTACCTAAGTATACTCCCAAGATGATTCCATTTAGTTTTTTGTTTTAAGGAAACACTTTGTCTAGGACTAAAGGACAAAGTTAAGAAAATACCAGATTCTCGAGATGGAATATTGCTAATATGGGTACTGTTAGCCTGTACATTTAGTTTATGAGGTAGGCAGCGCAGATGGGTGTATACAATCAATCTATGGGTTATAGTACTGTGCAGCAATTAGAATGACCACTAACAGCAAAAGAGGATCCTAAACCTTTTAATGAAGGTACTGTGAATGACTGGGTCTATAGTCATAGAATTTTCAGTATGATAAAATGTCATTCCCATAACCAAGAAGAAGAGCAAACACGTATTATCCACTTTGGTTATCCCAGAGAGAAAAATAACACGTATGGTATACTTTGCATATTGCTGACCAGAAAAACATTCAATTTTCCCTGGATGGTTACCATAGTTACATGAGCCGTTTATAACATCAAGAGGAGGAACTAGGTCACAGTATTAAAGGAGTTTGAATTATGCAATTATGTTTCCTAAAAGAAGGGGAAAGGGTTTAAAATTTAGGGAAGAGAGATTTATACTAATGTTCAAAATTGAAATTCTAGTCTAATTTTGCTGGTGAAACAATAAATCTAAAATTAAATGGTTGATATTGTAGGTGTAAATAGTTTATCCTGTACAAATAATGTAATAGCTTGATCCATAAGTGTGATAAAAGAGATGCCAGCACATTCTGTCCTTGTCGATACCCCTTTATCTTAGTGAGCTACCTTACCTTAAAATGTTTTTGTAGATAATCAATAAACCCAACAATAGCCTAGAATCTTGGAGTAGCCAAAACATGTAAACTGAAGCTTTGACCTCTTACCTTTGCAAGTTTGAGATTAAAGCTTGGTACAATGCCTGTCATATGCTACTCTTAATTTGTTGTAGAGATTTTCCTATTAATTTCATCAAAGGGACACGGAAGGGTGGTAAAGAGGGAAGGTGTTGAAAGCCATGTTAGCATAGACTTCATCCTCTTTAAATTATGTGTGTGTTTTTTTTTTACTAAGAACCTCAAAAAGATAATTTTATTCAAGAACTGTGTCTGTTGTATCAGAGCCCTGCACAGTGCTGAATAAATAGAGGTTGGATGAAGGAAAAGCAAAGAAGGGGCTTCCCTGATGGCGCGGTGGTTAAGAATCCGCCTGCCAATGCAGGGGACACGGGTTCAAGCCCTGGTCTGGCAAGACCCCACATGCCGCGGAGCAACTAAGCCCGTGGGCCACAACTACTGAGCCTGCACTCTAGAGCCCGCGAGCCACAGCTACAGAGCCTGCACGCCACAACTACTGAAGCCCGCGCGCCTAGAGCCCGTGCTTCACAACAAGAGAAGCCACCACAATGAGAAGCCCGCGCAGCACAACGAAGAGTAGCCCCCACTCGCTGCAACTACAGAAAGCCCGCGTGCGGCAACGAAGACCCACCGCAGCCAAATAAATAAATTTATTTTTAAAAAAAGAGAAAAGCAAAGAAAAAACTTCATCTCAAGGTTGCACAATTTCAGATGGTCATTTTTAGTCTTCTGATCACTATAGACTCAGACTTTGTATAGCTAAAACTAATCTTAGTTCAGTGATTTCCCTCAAAGGAAGAGAGAGCAGGCAACAGGCAGCCTCACTGAGTAGCTGGATGAGCCACTGCTGCTGATGTTAATTCATCGTAACCATCATGTCTGTAGGGAAGGGTGGGGAAGAGGTTGAGAATCCCTATTATAACGCACCTCTAGACCAATTTTTTTTTTTTTACAGGTGATAATATGGGGACCCAGAGAAGTTAAGTAACTTGTCCAGGGTCACACAGCAATTCATGAAATAAGGGTACACTAAAAAATTTAAGAGTAAAACAGATATTAGTTAATCTTAGCTGATAATCATTAGAAAGGAGAAAAGTACCCATAGAAAAAACAAAAACTTGGGATATTATAAAATTACTTTTTCTGAGAAGTCTTGCAGCAAATTTGACAAAATTACCTCTAAAGGAAAATCAAAATTTCCTGAACAATAATTTCCAAAATAATCATAAAATCAAAAGTACTAGAAATCATGTATCCTTTAGACATTTATTTTCAAGGGCAAATGCCTTATGCCTTCAGCTCTAGTTAAAATAAGAATGGCCTTTTAAAAATAAAACTCATGCTACTGGCCAGGAGCTTTTTGCTGAATCTTTTGTTCCTTGTAATGATTCTAATTGATTACTTAATGAGGCTTTATTGGAGCTGTTGTTACATTAATTGCTCTTGGTAAGGTTAATTTAATCCAGCACTTTGGTGAATATTGATTTAGCTTCTGAGGGTAAATTTTAAAAAATTGTTTATCTAATTTATTTCCGTAAATTGGAGTTCTCTGACTCTTATCTATGGGAACCAGTATATCTAGCTTTATTCAATATATCTTTCTGCAAAATTGTGTTAAAACCTTATTTTGCTACAAGTAATTTTATAAATTTATTTATTTTATTTATTTTTGGCTGCATTGGGTCTTCGTTGCTGCGCGCAGGCTTTCTCTAGTTGCGGCGAGCGGGGGCTGCTCTTCGTTGCGGTGTGCGGGCTTCTCATTGCGGTGGCTTCTCTTGTTGCAGAGCTTGGGCTCTAGGCGCACGGGCTTCAGTAGCTGTGGCTCGTGGACTTCAGAACGCAGGCTCAGTAGTTGTGGTGCACGGGCTTAGTTGCTCCACCGCATGTGGGATCTTCCCAGACCAGGGCTCAAACCCGTGTCCCCTGCATTGGCAGGCGGATTCTTGACCACTGTGCCACCAGTGAAGCCCCTACAAGTAATTTGAAATGTGCTGGTTCTATAAAATAAAAGACCCACATTTTAGAAATATTTAACAAATAATTTATCTCATTTTCTTTTGTTTTCTAGACTGCCCTCAATTGTTTTCTGCTTGAGATAACAGGTTGTGTTCTTCATTATCTATCTGCAGCCACGGTGTGGCATCTTTTGCTTGTTCTAACTGTGGTATACATTCCAGATCTTTTAGCATAATACCCTTTGGTCACAGAAATGACATCTTCAGGGAGACGACTTTGAAGAAATGCCTGAAAGTGACAGTAGAAATACTTTCTTCTGTTACCTGCTGAAAGTAAGTACTAGAATTAGAGAGATTAAAAAAACAAAGATATAAAAGATATGGGGAACAATTTCTATGGAAAGTATTAGAGGCTAAAAAGCTTACTGTTATGGGAAAATAGAAGAAACAGAGAAAGGAATGATTACTTCAGCCATTAACGGTGGTGGTACAACAGAATTAAAGTTTAGGGACCATGATATTTAAATTATATCTACAGAAACTATTTGTTACTCCTTTATGCATAACAAAAAATACAGTTGTAATACAGGGTTGGACTAATAGCCTATCTAACATAATCTTTGGAGAGTGGCATGTTGATTCAAAAATAATTGCAAAAGAGCCTAGTGACTTCCTTACATGATGTTAGTTTTATTTTTTTAATTTATTTTATTGACATATAGTTCATTTACAATGTTGTGTTGATTTCTGCTGTACAACACAGTGATTCAGTTATACATATATATACATTCTTTTTCATATTCTTTTCCATTATGGTTTATCACAGGATATTGAATATAGTTCCTTGATGTTAGCTTCAGAATATGCCTAACTTTTACTCTTCAGGTAAAATATCTCTGGAAGAATAGTCCAGTGTTATCTATGGTAGCAGTTGCCTCTGATTTAGAGCCTGGGGATCTGGAGTTGAAGGGAGACTTAGTTTTCACAAATATCATTTTGCACATTTGATTTTTTTGATACACGTATTGCTTTAACAAAATTTAAACTTTATTTTTAATATAAAAAAAGCAAAAAGCTTTCCGTACATTCTGCAATAACAAAATGCATATGAATACTACCCACTGGGAAAGGAGCACATGAGTAAATACACTCAATATTTAGATTTAGTTCACTTTTTTGAGAATTTTTCTGCTACTACTGCTAGTAATGTCTATACTTTACATACTAGCATTCTAATTGCAAATATATTGTTACACAAAAATAAAATTAATAAATATCACATTGTTAATCTTGAAGCTTTTGAAGACTTCACACTTTAGAAACTGATCTAGGCAATTTTGGCTCAGAAATACATGTTCTTGTGAAGTTTTTTAGCATTTTAGGAGAAGTTATGTGTAGCTTTTTTCTCATTCAGTATAGCCCTCAACTTGTTAAGAGCTTTCTGAATTTTTGTGTGATCTAGCTTGAATACCTTAGGATAAGATGGAATACCTCTTATCATTTTTATGAGTTAAGTGTTTTAAAAATTCACATTCAGGCTAATGTTCTGTGTTCATGCCATCTATAACTTGTACCTACAACCTCAGAAGGGAACTACGAACTGTGTCCACCCCAGAAGGAGTCCTTCCCTGATGTCTCTTAGTGAGCTGTGGTCTTCTCTATAGGATTGAAATTTAGCAGAAGTATCTAATGAAGAGGAATCTGAACATAGCAGTTGAGGAAGGAAAAAGATTGGGAGAAGAGCCCAGATGTCATAAGGCAAAGGGAGGATGAGGTACAGGAAGCAGCTATTATTATTTCTGTTGCGTGGCTCGAAGAACTCCAAGAAATTGATTCCATTCCACTGGACATAGTTTTCAATTTAGGATAGGAATTTATTTTTTAATAAAATTGATATTAGTGGAAACACACGGGAAACAGACAGGAAAAAATTGAACATAGTGACCTGAGTGGTTACAATACCTCATATAAGGCATCTTTTTCAGAAATTATTCTTCGGTGTGTGGTGGGTTGCTTTCTAGGTAAGAATGGGAGTGACAACTCTGCTGTAATGAATAATGGCTTGGGTGGGGAGCGGGAAGGAGAAGCCAGGAGGGAGTAACAGGGAAATGAGGGTATGTGGAAGGAAGGAGATAGATTCAGGAAATTTCCAGGAGGTAATATCAACTGGGTTTAGTGACTGTTTTTAGGGGGCGGGGCCATAAGGAGGTGGTGGCAATGTTGTGCAGAATAGAAGATCCAGGAAGCAGAGCACGTTTGTTGGGAAAGATACAGATTTAAATCATACAAGGTTCATAACCCTGTAGGTTTTTTTTAGGCCTCCTCTTCCAAACAGCATAAACTATTGCTTCCTAGATGTAGCCTGCTTGTCTGTAAAGAACAGCCAGCCATAGAAACTGGAGGCTGGGAATGTGTTGCAAAGGGTAGAGAGACTAGAGGAAATGATTTAGATGTGCAGTGGTCTTAAAAATATTTTGCCGCAAGCCAGGACTTAGCTAGCTTTGTATCACTTCTATTAGTAAGACGGGAGTCGGTAATAGGGGATAGCAAGGATGGACAGACCCTTGGGAGGAAGAGTTAATGCAGCAGGTCTGGTTGCTTATTCCTTGCATGTCTCCAAGGAAACCATGACTGACCCGGCCAACCCTGGGAATTTGGCTTGTGGAATGTTCTTTATGTTAGTGACAATTTTGTTGTGTACACCTGGAGAAATGGAACACGCCATACTGGCTTGTCAGGTTGCTTTGCACAACACATACACCTGGTTTCATTGTTGGGGTCCTGAGTCTCAGTTGCCATAGCTGATTGTATAGCAGAATGTGTGGACATTAATAGCTCCCCATAAAAGCCTTGGACCCTGAGACTCAGATGGGCTTCCTCAGGTAAAGCTATTCCATGCATGCCTGTAGTTTTGCTGCTAGACAGAGAGAATTCCTTGCAGCTTCAGGCCAAGAACATTGGAAGCCTGTGCTGACCTCTCTGGACTTCCCCAATGCATCTTTTTCCCGTTGGTTTTGCTCTCTCTCCTTTGCTGTAATAAGTTTTAGGCGTGTTTATAACCTGCTATTGAGGCTTGTGAGTGATTCTGGGATCACCAAAGGAAATGACCATATATAAAGTTCTGAAGAAATTTAAAACCCAATTTGTCCATTCGAGTCTTGATAAGATTCACTGAAAAAAGAATAATCAACATATGCAAGTATGTGCTGTGTATGGATTTAAACCAAATCAAATCTTTGGTCCATGTCCAGGAGACATTTATAGTCTCTGTAGGGATATAGAACACATATATAGAGTGTTAGGAAAATGCCTACAGGCATAAGTATAAATAAAATCAAATTAGCAATAAATGTAGAAGCAAGGCAGAAAAAGAGAGTAAAATTTGTAGGAGTCAATCATGGTTTATGGAAGATGGTGCATATTTAAGAAGAAATATGGGACCATGTTGTCAAATAATAGCTTTTGCTTTTTTTCCTTCATATGTACTTTCACAGTATGTAAAAAAAAATGAAATGAAAAACATTTTTTTCTGGATTTTATCTGATGAGTGCTGAGTCCTACAGAACTTTGACTGAATTATTTGTGTGGAATCAAAATTTGCACTAAATCAAAATGTAAGTATTCTATGTAACAATATTTTTTGAGCCCTACAGTTATTAATTATGGCTATGAGTTAATATTCTCTTATATTATCATTCCAAAGACTCCACCCAACTCCTGTTATAATCAATAAATCATATCTAGTATTTCTTCAGCTATTTAGTTAAACTGCTTACAGCCAAAGATTAAGAATGAACTTTGAAAGTTCTGCTTCTGGTACTAGCCAGATAGGTCCCCTCACCCTCCTACAAATAACAGCTATAAATTCTGGATAAAATATTTTAAAAATACCAAAAGGCACTGGAAAGCAAGCAAAAGAAGGCAAATTCTGGAGGGAAGTCAATACTTGGAAGAATGAAATGGCACTTAAGGCGTTTCCTATTTTTATGTCTTCAGCCTGCAGTGCCCAGTTTTGTAGGATGACTTAAACTTAGAAACTTGCAGATATACTGGCTCGAAGAGCCAGAGGTTGGAGACCAGGGCAACCACAGTGTGGTACAGGGCCTAGAATTAATATCATGTACTGCCTTGACATCTGGTAGAATCAGGAATGTTATGAACAGCCTAACACCAAGTTCCCTTCCCCATCTGCTCCCATGGTCCTGAGATCCCCTAGCCAAACAACCCTTCTTGTCTCGGGGACCAGGTACATTTCCTGCTTGTACCTGAGTGGCAGGTTTCATTTCCCTGCAAGCCTGTGGAATTATTCAAAGAAACCAATCCCATCCCCCGACAGGAACCAGGGACTACCTTGATACTACAAAATCTGCCTCCCTCAGTACCTGGTTGTTTACTGTGTTCTCTGGTGTAACCCTCATGTGTCCCTGAATGGTGTCTGGTGTCCTCCCCCAGGCTATGAGTATGCGTGACTAGTAAACTGCCATCAGTCTCACCTGACAAGTGCTGGGTGTCATGTATTAGGCCATTCCCATAACCTTAGGGTGGGAATCCTTGCCTCACCAAAGAGATGAAGAAGAGGCAATTAAAAGAACAAAAATGGAAAGTGGAGGAGAAATCCCAGAAAGAAGAGAGTCACAGAGAGGGAGCCTTAAAGTCTGTGTGGAAACTGCCCAAATCTCTAGCTAATTCCTAAACCACACATGTGCAAGGTGTGGCCAGGCAGCCCAGATAAGGCCAAGAGCACTGCACTGAGTTAGAGTTTGAGTTCAGCCAAGTGAACAGAATGCCAAAACAAAAACATTGCTGCTCTTTAGAGAAACATAACAGAACTGAGCATCTAGAGATGCTCAGTACATCATTCACTATGTCCAGGATGATATCTAAAACTACTAGACATATGAAGTATGAAAATATAACCCCAAAACCAATCAATGGTGACTAGCCCAGGATGAATCAGTTGTAATTTGAGACAAGGATTTTTTTTTTTTTTTTTTGTGGTACGTGGGCCTCTCACTGTCTCAGGAAGCCCCGAGACAAGGATTTTAACGCGGATCTCACAACTATGCTCAAGGACTTAAAAGAAAACACCCTTGTAATGAATGAAAATATAGAACATCTCAGAAAAGTAAAGAGATTTTAAAAACTGAAAGGAACTTCTAGTACTGAAAAGTATAATGTCTGAAATAAATTTTTCACTGGATAGCCTTAAGATCAGAGTGGAAATAACAGAAGAAACTGTCTGTGAATTTGAAGTTAGATCAATAGAAATTATTCAATCTGAAGATCAGAGAGGAAGAATACTGTAAAATGAAATAATGAACAGTACCTCTAGGACCTATAAGGTAATACTGAAAGATCTAACATGTAGGGTTCTAGAAGGAAAAGAGAGAATGGGGCATAAAAAATTTTTTTGAAGGAATATGGCCAAAATGTCCCCAAATTTGGTGAAAGACATAAATAGCCAGATTCAAGAAGCTCATTGAAGCCCGTGCAGGCTATAATGAAAATCACATCTAGGTATAGCAGAGTCAAACTACCAAAAAGCAAAAGCAAAGAGAAAGTTTTGAAAGTAGCCAGGGAAAATATTATTATATGAGGGGAACAAAGATTTGAAGTACTACTGACTTCTCATCACAATCAAGTGAAATGACATCTTTAAAGTGCTAAAAGAAAAGAAAGAAAAAGTCAACCCAGAATTCTTTATCTATCTAGAAATATCTTTCAAGATGAAATGAAATAAAAATATCCTTCAAGGGCTTCCCTGGTGGTGCAGTGGTTAAGAATACACCTGCCAATGCGGGGGACACGGGTTCATGCCCCGGTCCGGGAAGATCCCACATGCTGCGGAGCGGCTAGGCCCGTGAGCCACAACTACTGAGCCTGCGCGTCTGGAGCCTGTGCTCTGCAACGGGAGAGGCCGCGACAGTGAGAGGCCTGCGCACTGCGATAAAAAAAAAAAAAAAAATCCTTCAAGAATGAAGGCGAAATAAATACGCTTTCATTTAAAAGAAAACTAAGAGAGTTTATCATCAGCAGACCTGTACTAAAAAAAATGTTAAACGAAGTTCTTTAGACAGAAGAGAAATAACACTAGATGGAAACCTGAATGTTCAGGAAGGAATGAAGAACACCAGAAAGGTAAATATAAATGGCTTTTTTCCACATAATATCTTTAAAATATATAACTTTAAAGCAAAAATTATAATGTTATATAATGGAGTTTATAATACATGCAGATGAAATACATATGACAATTATAGGTTAAAGATAAGAAGGGGAGTGTAGGGTTCTTGTATTTTACGTGAAGTGGTGCAATATTAACTTTAAAAACACTGAAAAGGATGTGTATTGTAAGCCCTAGGACAACCACACACACACACACACACACACACACACACACACACACACAAAACCCTAAAGGTTTTGCTAAAGTTAATCAGTTAGAATGGAATTCTAAAAATTGTTCAAGCAATCCCAAAGAAATCAAGAAAAGAATAATGAAGGAGCAAAAAAACAGATGGGACAGACAAAACAAATACTAAAATAGACCTAATCCACATCAATAGTTACTCTAAATGTAAATGGACTAAACAATCTAATTAAAGGCAAGAATTGTCAGGATGTATTAAAAAGTAAGACTCAGTTATATGTTGTCTACCAGTGATGCAATTTAAATATAAAAGCACTGATAGGTTGAAATTAAATGGATAGATAAAGTTGTACACAAAGTATAAGCATAGGAAGGCTGGAGTGGCTATATATTATATAAAGTAGATTTCTAGACAAAGAGAATTATCAGAGATAAAGAGCAACATTTGACAATGATAAAATAGTCAATATATCAAAAAGACGATTATAAGTGTGTATACACTTCTAATTAACAAAGCTTCAAAATACATGAAGCAAAAATAGGTAGATTGAGGGAAGAAATAGACAATTCCATAATTCTAGTTGGTAATTTTAACACCCCCCTTCCTCAGGAATCAATAGGAAATGTAAAAAAAAAAAATAGTAAAGGCATAAGATCTGAACAATACCATCAAGCACCTAATGCTTAACTGACCAACAAGTGCAGAAGAATGAACTAAAACAATTTTTTTGATGGATTTGGAGATAGATGTCCTTCCCTTTGACTGTTGAGTCATATTCTATTTACAAAGTTAGATTACCATTCCGCCCTTTGACTGATTAAAATTACAAAATACATTTAAATTTTTTTCCAAATTTGAGCTACTTTGTATGGTAATAAATATCACTTATCCTGAAACTATGACCATTTCCTTCCTGAGAGAAGTAATGAGTTTATTCTAAAGAGAAAATAGGGGCTTCCCATAGCTAACTCTCATTCCTATCTTTAAATTCTCCAGAATGTTTTAATATATATATTCTACCTCCTACCTTGCTTGAAAGTAATTGATCCAGAAATAGATTTTTCTGTATATAGCATATTTCCCTTTTAGTTATGTGTAAATTCTGTTTTTATAAATCCAGTTTAAAAAAAACTTCACAGATGAAGGAATAGGCTTGAAGAGATTAAGTATCTAGGCTAGATTCTAGCCTGAAGTCAAGTAGCTCCTGAATAGTGGAGTCAGGTATTCTGGTTTCCAATAAAAGTTTTTCCATTATCCTGATATAAATTAAAAGAATCTTTTAATAATACAAATTCTCATTTTATTTGTTGTATATATTTAGACTTTTATAGAAGTATCATTTTCTTAAAGTGACACCTGTTTGCTTTTTTATAACTGCTTAACTATTGCAATGTAGTTAGCATTTTTATAACTGATGAGAAATGTTTAGTATTCTCCATTATTGCATAGTAGTAATTGCTTCCAACTTCGCCACTACAAACAACACTACAATGAACACTTACTTGTGAAGTTCCCTTGTGAACCATTAAAAACTTTCTCTAGAGTATATCTAGGAATGAAATTACTAGATAATAGCATGTGGACTTTGTCACTTCACTAAATACTGCCAAATTGACCTACAAAAGGGCCACACCAATTAACACTCCATGAGTTGTACATTTGGGTTCTTCCTTCCTTACATCCTCACCATCACTTGGTTCTATCCAACTTCCTAATCTTGTTTAATTTATTGGATTAAAAAAAACATTATTTTTTCAGTTTGGATTTGATTACTGGTGAGGTTGAGAATCTCTTTATGAAAATTCTTTGACCATTTTCTTTTATTGATTCCTGTTTCTTTATTTTTCTTACAGGTTTGCATAAGTTCTCTGTAGCTATTTTTCCCCTTATTGGTTTTCAATATTGTAAATATCTCTTCCCAGTCAGTTACTTATGTGTTAACGTTGCCATTATGTTTTCTTTGAATGAAACTACTTAATTTTGGCATACTTATATATCCACTTGTAAATTGAGAGGCTTCTTTTAAGAAATTTTCCTCTTTTTAATAGGTTTTTAAAAAATGTTTCACACCTTTAATCCAACTGGAATTTATTTTTGTGTATGGTGTATAGTGGAGACAAATTTTTATTTTTTCTTCTGTGAAGCAAACCACTTTTCTATCATCCATTAAATAATTTTTCTTTTCCCCTATGATTTGTTATACCACCTCTGTGTGACTCAGCCCTCGTGCACATTCCTGGCCTTATATATTGACTCTGTTCTGTTCCCTCGGTCTTTTTGTCTTTCCTTACCAGAAATACACTGTTTTTAAGTTTTGTTGGCTCAATACCATGTCTTAATATTTGATAGGTGAATTCCCTTCACTTTCTCAAATTATCTTAGCTAGTTTGAGGGGATTATTTATTCATAGATATTTTAACTTTCATTTGCCAGATTCCTGTAAAAAATCTCACTAGGATTTTTATTGGAATTGCACTAAATTTATAGATAAGGTGGGGGACTGAACAATTTTACAATTGTCCCAACCAAGAACATGATATAAATGTCCATTTAAGCAGGATTTCTAATTGTCTCTTTATTTCTATTTTTTTTTTTACTTTATATGTTTTTTTTTTAAAAAGACATGCACATGAAACAGAAATCAAAAGAAAGCTGTAGTAGCAATAATCATATCAGATAAAATAGACTTTAAAATAAAGAATGTTACAAGAGACAAGGAAGGACACCACATAATGATCAAGGGATCAATCCAAGAAAAAGATATAACACTTATAAATATATATGTACCCAACACAGGAGCACCTCAATACATAAGGCAACTGCTAATAGCTATAAAAGAGGAAATCGACAGTAACACGATAATAGTGGGGGACTTTAACACCTCACTTCCACCAATGGACAAATCATCCAAACAGAAAATTAATAAGGAAACACAAGCTTTAAATGACACAATAGACCACATAGATTTAATTGATATTTATAGGACATTCCACCCAAAAACAGCAGATTACACTTTCTTCTCAAGTGCACATGGAACATTCTCCAGGAGAGATCACATCTTGGGTCACAAATCAAGCCTCAGTAAATGTAAGAAAATTGAAATCATATCAAACATCTTTTCTGACCACAACGCTATGAGATTAGAAATCAATTACAGGGGAAAAAAACATAAAAAACACAAACACATGGAGCTAAACCATACATTACTAAATAACCAAGGGATCACTGATTGATGAAGAGAAAATCAAAAAATACCTAGAGACAAATTACAACAAAAACACGATGATCCAAAACCTATGGGATGCAGCAAAAGCAGTTCTGAGAGAGAAGTTTATAGCCTACCTCAATAAACAAGAAAAATCTCAAACAATCTAAACTTACACCTAAAGGAACTAGAGAAAGAAGAACAAACAAAACCCAAAGTTAGTAGAAGGAAAGAAATCATAAAGATCAGAGCAGAACTAAATGAAATAGAAACAAAGAAAACAATAGCAAAGATCAATAAAACTAAAAGCTGGTTCTTTGAGAAGATAAGCAAAATTGATAAACCTTTAGCCTGACTCATCAAGGAAAAGACGGAGAGGACTCAAATCAATAAAATTAGAAATGAAAAAGGAGAAGTTACAACAGACACCGCAGAAATACAAAGCATCCTAAGAGACTACTACAAGCAACTCTATGCGAATAAAATGGACAACCTGGAAGAAATGGACAAATTCTTAGAAAGGTATAACCTTCCAAGACTGAACCAGGAAGAAATAGAAAATATGAACAGACCAATCACAAGTAATGAAATTGAAACTGTGATTATAAATCTTCCAGCAAAGAAAAGTCCAGGACCAGATGGCTTCACAGGTGAATTCTATCAAACATTTAGAGAAGAGTTAACACCCATCCTTCTCAAACTCTTCCAAAAAATTGCAGAGGAAGGAACACTCCCAAACTCATTCTATGAGGCCACCATCACCCTGATACCAAAACCAGACAAAGATACTACCAAAAAAGAAAATTACAGACCAATATCACTGATGAGTATAGATGCAAAAATCCTCAACAAAATACTAGCAAACAGAATCCAACAACACATTAAAAGGATCATACACCATGATCAAGTGGCATTTATCCCAGGGATGCAAGGATTCTTCAATATAGGCAAACCAATCAATGTGATACACCATATTAACAAACTGAAGAATAAAAACCATATGATCATCTCAATAGATGCAGAAAAAGCTTTTGACAAAATTCAACACCCATTTATGATAAAAACTCTCCTGAAAGTGGACATAGAGGGAACCTACCTCAACATAATAACAGCCATATATGGCAAACCCACAGCAAACATCATTCTCAATGTTGAAAAACTGAAAGCATTTCCTCTAAGATCAGGAAGAAGACAAGGATGTCCACTCTCACCACTCTTATTCAACATAGTTTTGGAAGTCCTAGCCATGGCAATCAGAAGAAAAAGAAATAAAAGGAATACAAATTGGAAAAGAAGAAGTAAAACTGTCACTGTTTGCAGATGACATGATACTATACATAGAGAATCCTTAAGGTGCCACCAGAAAACTACTAGAGCTAATCAATGAAATTGGTAAAGTTGTAGGATACAAAATTAATGTACAGGGCTTCCCTGGTGGCGCAGTGGTTGGGGGTCCGCCTGCCGATGCAGCGGGCGCGAGTTCGTGTCCCGGTACAGGAGGATCTCGCGTGCCGTGGAGCAGCTGGGCCCGTGAGCCATGGCCACTGGGCCTGCACGTCTGGAGCCTGTGCTCTGCGGTGGGAGAGGCCGTGGTGGTGGGAGGCCTGTGTACCACAAAAAAAAAAAAAAAATTAATGCACAGAAATCTCTTGCATTCCTATACACTAGCAATGAAAGACCAGAAAGATAAATTAAGGAAACAATCCCATTCACCATTGCAGCAAAAAGAATAAAATACCTAGGAATAAACCTACCTAAGGAGGTAAAAGATGTGTACTCAGAAAACTATAAAACACTGATGAAAGAAATCAAAGATGACAAAAACAGATGGAAAAATATACCATGTTCTTGGATTGGAAGCATCAATATTGTGAAAATGACTCTACTACCCAAAGCAATCTACAGATTCATTGCAATCCCTATCAAATTACCAGTGGCATTTTTTACAGAACTAGAACAAAAAATCTTAAAATTTGTATGGAGACACAAAAGACCCTAAATAGCCAAAGCAGTCTTGAGGGAAAAAAACGGAGCTGGAGGAGTCAGACTCCCTGACTTCAGACTCTACTACAAAGCTACAGTCATCAAGACAATATGGTACTGGCACAAAAACATAAATATAGATAAATGGAACAGGATAGAAAGCCCAGAGATAAACCCACACACCTATGGTCAACTAATCTATTACAAAGGAGGCAAGGATATACAATGGAGAAAAGACAGTCTCTTCAATAAGTGGTGCTGGGAAAACTGGACAGCTACATGTAAAAGAATAAATTAGAACACTCCCTAACACCATAAACAAAAATAAACTCAAAATGGATTAGAGACCTAAGACCAGACTCTTAGAGGAAAACATAGGAAGAACACTCCTTGACATAAATCACAGAAAGATCTTTTTTGATCCACCTCCTAGAGTAATGGAAATAAAAACAAAAATAAACAAATGGGACCTAAAGAAACTTAAAAGCTTTTGCAAAGCAAAGGATACTACAAACAAGACGAAAAGACAACCCTCAGAATGGGAGAAAGTATTTGCAAGCGAATCAACAGACAGTGGATTAATCTCCAAAAAATATAAATAGCTCATGCAGCTCAATATTAAAGAAACAAAAAACCCAATCCAAAAATGGGCAGAAGACCTAAATAGACATTTCTCCAAAGAAGACATACAGATGGCCAAGAAGCACATGAAAAGCTGCTCAACATCACTAATTATTAGAGAAATGCAAATCAAAACTACAATGAGGTATCACCTCACACCAGTTAGAATGGGCATCATCAGAAAATCTGCAAACAACAAATGCAGGAGAGGGTGTAGAGAAAAGGGAAGCCTCTTGCACTGTTGGTGGGAATGTAAATTGATACAGCCACTATGGAGAACAGTATGGAGATTCCTTAAAAAACTAAAAATAGAATTACCATATGACCCAGCAATCCCACTCCTGGGCATATACCCAGAGAAAACCATAATTCAAAAAGACACATGCACCCCAATGTTCCTTGCAGCACTACTTACAATAGCCAGGTCATGGAAGCAACCTAAATGCCCATCAACAGACGAATGGATAAAGAAGTGTGGTACATATGTGCAATGGAATATTACTCAGCCATAAAAAGGAACGAAATTGGGTCATTTGTAGAGATGTGGATGGATCTAGAGACTGTCATACAGAGTGAAGTAAGTCAGAAAGAAAAACAAATATCGTATATTAACGCATGTATGTGGAACCTAGAAAAATGGTACAGATGAACTGGTTTGTAGGGCAGAAATTGAGACACAGATGTAGAGAACAAACATATGGACACGAAGTGGGGAAAGCAGTGGGGAGGTGGGCGGGATGAATTGGGAGATTGGGATTGACATGTATACACAAATATGTATAAAATAGATAACTAATAAAAACTGCTATATAAAAAAATAAATAAAATAAAATTCAAAAATTAAAAAAATACATGCATATGGTAAATCCAAACAGTAAAAAGGGATATACAGTGAAAGTAAGTATAGTCTTACCCTTCACCCTGCCTTCCCAGCTCCTTTTCCCAGAGAAAGCCAATTTCTTATCAGTCTTTCCAGAGATTTTCTATGCATATACTGGCATAGTCATTCAGAGAGAAAGGGTGGGGAATACTTAAGGTCAAGAGAGAGTGATTTCAGTGAGAACTGTCAGAAAGTCTAGTATGTTTGCCTATAAGCAAGGAGACACAGTACATTAACTGACTCACCTAGAAAATCTAAAAACGAAGAGATGGGTAGCTCCTGAGGAAGCAAGAACGAAGAAAGCTTTGTTGCTACTTTGGTATCAGCCTGCCATTCTTGAGTTTGGCCTAAATTTGCTCAAATATTTCCTGCAAATCAGATGAGGGCCACAGAGCCTATATTTATTTATTTATTTATTTATTTTTAATTAATTAATTTATTTTTGGCTGCCTTGGGACTTCGTTGCTGCACGCGGGCTTTCTCTAGTTGTGGCAAGCGGGGGCTACTCTTCCTTTTGGTGCACGGGCTTCTCATTGCGATGGCTTCTGTTGTTGCAGAGCACGGGCTCTAGGCGCATGGGCTTCAGTAGTTGTGGCATATGGGCTCAGTGGTTGTGGCACATGGGCTCAGTAGTTGTGGCACACGGGCTTAGTTGCTCTGCGGCATGTGGGATCTTCCCGGACCAGGGCTCGAACCCGTGTCCCCTGCACTGGCAGGCGGATTCTTAACCACTGCACCACCAGGGAAGTCCCTATAGTTATTTAAAATTCTGAGCTAGAGGAACAATGGAACTCTAAAAAAAAAGTCCCCGTGGAATAGCCCATGGAAGATCCTATTTGCAGCAGGAGGAAAATACACTGTCTGAGTCATAACACGGTCATTCGTTCCTAGTTGTGGTCTCTGAAGGACAAAAGCGCCTGCTGTAGAGAAGCACAGTTAAACTCTTGCCAGCAACAGGGAGTGAGAAGTCGTCTGATTGAGTTATCAGATTTGAATCTCTTGTGATCAAGTATGTGCACACGGTCCTGTTCAATATCAAATGTTCTCCAACAGTCGTATTGAGGTCTTTTTATGGTAATGTGGAATACTGGGAACTACAGCCCCCAAGGTCTAACCAGGGTTCTCTCTTCCATGCTTTAAGTACAAAAATCTGAGGCTTCCGTTGAGAATCTAAATTTACTATCAAAAATGTGCAGGCCTTCTCCGTGTGGAGTCAGAGGAGGCCCTCCCACACTGGAGGGAACACAGGTCTCAGGCTCTTTAAGTTCCATCTTGCCACCTGCAAATCTGAAGCCTGAAGTGATCGGATCTCCTTTTAATCAATAACAAAGAATGCCTGCACTACAGATATTTTTCCTGCATATGGATTTTGAGTACCTTTTATTGTGGTGGTGGTGTTTTTTTCAAGAGGGAGCGTTATAAAAATGACTCTGATTAAGGGTAAAAATTTTCAAAATAGGCAACACTAAAAAGAAGTACATTGAATTTCGACATTCACAATCTACCACCCAAAGTTAAGTACTTTTAATTCTTTGTAATAACTTTGTTTTGTATGTCCTTCCAGTCTTTCTTTCATCTGTGTACTTTTTTTTTACATAATTGAGCTGATAATGTATATACTCATTTGCATTGTTTATAATGGCTAAGTAATATTCCATCATATAAAAATACTATAAGTTAATTACAATGTTTGGTCATTCATGTTGTTTTTAGTTTTTCTCTATCTCATAAGGTTGAGATGACCATCTGTGTGCTCAATTGTTTTTATGTATTTTGGATTATGCCCTTAATAGAGGCCCCTCGAAGCAGAATTATTGAGTAAAGGCTCTTGCTACGTCTTGATATTCAGGTAGGTATTCTCTTTTCCTTCCTTCTCCCTTCCTCCTGTGAATCATTCAGCAATATCCACAATAGTTGCTTCCCTTCTATGCTTTCTTTTATACTCTTTGGGATCTTGGATTTTTCTCGATATCCTCTTTCAGTTGCAAAGTTCTTTGCACAGAACGGCCAGCTAACCCAATGGGCCCCCATGTATTTCTACGTTAGCTCCAACGAGAGAGAGAAAAGCTCAAGTTTCACATTTTATCTATCCTGCTTCCTAAACTCTTATCTCTTCTCAACCATCTTTATTTTAACAACAGAGATACGAATCAAAATATTTTACCTATTTCATCTTATTTAACTCTCATAACAATGACATTAAGTGGGTCTTACCATCTTTGTTTTATAGATGCAGAAATTGAGGCACAGAGTTTAAATAACTTGCCCAAGGTCATACATTAAACAGTAGATTCAAGATTTCAATCCAGGCTTATCTAACGTCAAAGTTCTTTCTATTACACCACTGTTCCTTCCTCATTAAAAGAAAACTTGTTGAGCAAATGCCTAGTGGATTAAGTTCTCAAATAATTATGCAGGGGAGGAAACTTTCCTCTTAGGTTCTGTGCCTGGGGCCTGCGAATTAGACTGACAACAGACTCACAGGAGAAAAGGCATACAAATTTTGTTTGATGTTAATATTTTAATTTTTTCACATGCATGGAGGCCTTCATATAAAGTGAATAGCCAAAGAAACAATGAAATGCCGTGGGCTTATATACCATCTTAACAAAGGGTGATAAGTTCTGGAGAAGTGACAAGACAAAGTAAAAGGGGTTTGGACTTCTGTGGGTGGTAAACTGTGGGAAAGTAAATATATGGGGGAAAGTAATGGAAGATAGGGTTATTTAGTAAGGTTTCATTTATGCAGACTCATCTTGGTATCATCTGCATCTCCTGTGATGAATGTTGTTTTTCCCTTCCTGGTACAGGAGAGGGTGACATTCTCAAAAATGGAAATTTGTGCTCTGCTTTTAGGCAGGAAAGGGGAGAGCAGAGAGTTTTTCTTGCATCTGTTGCTTCTCAATTGCCATCAGCTCAAAACAATCCTTATGCCAAAGTGGCACATTTGCGGGTAGCTTATTCTGATCCTTTTCAATTTACCACTGCCACTTGATGTGATTAGATAAATAACTAAAATCCAGCTTTCCTTTGTTCTTTGTGTTCCTCTGTTATATTTTCCTTATGTTCAGACCACTTATTCTTTCAGTTTTTCCTTTAGCCTTGGCTCCATAACTGTGAAATTGAAATTTTAATTAGGTAGCACAAAATGATTTTCTAAGAAGATTCCTGTTAATTAAAAAAAGCATTGCCGATCTAGGTGCTGTTTTTAAATTAAGAAAATTGAATGAAATTGCATTTGTATTCTGCTTTAACAATAAACATAGTCTGATACAAAAGAACTTATGAATATTTCCAAAATCGATAATATAGTCTTACCCCTTTTCTTGTCCTCAATAGTATTGAATGCACATACTGATTACTCTCTTGGTTTTGCTAGTGGGAATATTTCAGATGTAAAATTAAGCATATACTAACTGTACATCCGTTAGTTGTAATTTTAAAGCTCAGTTAAGCCTAATTTAAAAGACCCAGGAAATGTTTACTATTCATAAGATTATTTTTTTTAATTAAGAAATTCCTACAGTGTTCATAGATGGATGAATGGATAAACAAAATGTGATATGTACATATAAAGGAAAGGAAAAGGAAGTCTTAAAAAGCTACAGAAGTCTGACCCATGCTACCATATGGATAAACTTTGAAGATATTATGCTAAGTGAAATAAGCAAGTTACAAAAGGACACGTATGTTTCCACTTATAGGAGGTACCTAGACAGAAAGTAGAATATGGTGGTTGCCAGGGGCTGGGGGTAGGAGGCATGGGGATGACAAAGTTCTGGAGATGGATGGTAGTGATGGTTGCACAACAATGTGAATGTACTTAATGCCCGTGAACTGTACACTTAAAATGAAACATTTTGTGTTCTGTGTATTTTACTACAATTTTAAAAATTACCAAGCACCTACTAAGTGCCAGTCACTGATGAACAAGACAGTAGGTGCCTGGGCTCTGGAAGCTCCCATCCTAGTGGAGGAAACAATGACTAAGCAAAACATAGGTGAGATAATTATGAAGGAAATAGAGAAGGATTTGTGATTCCTGGGAGCGAGGGATACTCACTCTAGTCAGTGATATTTGAGATCAGACCTAAGGATGAGAACGACCCTTTAAAGGCATTCCAGGCAAAGGGTGCAGCAAGCATTAAAGTCCCGAAGAGGGGAAGGACTTGACATGTTTAAGGAAGCAAGCGAGGCCAGGGTGCTGGAAGAAGCAGACAGAAACTCTTCAGGTACCATCTGGAACCTTCCGAGTTTGTTCAAGGAAGGATGATGATAGGTCAGATCAAGGATCAGCAAACTTTTTCTGTAAAGGACCAGATAATAAATAATTCAGGCTTTGCGGCCCAGAGGAAAACAAACAAATAACTCCTACAATGACATTGGGAAAAGTCTGACATGCTGTCTGTAATTTTAAGAAAGGAGTGGCCAATAGTGACCATTTCTTTGCCTCACTTAGAATTGATCAGAGCATTCTCTGAACTCTCATGCATCCACAGGTGGGACTAATCACAGGAAGAGGGGCTGGAAGTGAGAAATAAGAGAAAAATACAATGTTTGTTAAAAGGTTGACTTGGGTATTTGGAAGAGATCATGTTGTTCAGCTAAGCTATCAGCAAAATTGGAAGTAGGCAGTTTTGCTTTTGATACCTGTTAGCACCATTCAATTTTCTAGTAAATGTAAACTCCTTAGGTGTTTGGCACATAAAATACCCAATACATGTTTGTCGAATAAGATGTTTATCTGTGTTTCTGTTTATTCCCTGAAAAATCAATGCCCTAATGCTGCCTCCTGGTGGCAGAGTGTCATGTGCAATACGGAGACTCTCAAGGAAGGTGGGAAAAGACTAGAGAGGTAGGCTGCTGTCAGACTCTCTGGAGATGGACTTTGCCTAAAAAAGCATAATCTTATGAGGCTGGCTCTCTCCTCTCCTGAGGAAGCAGCCCTTTTCATGAGTGTGACTTCCATGGGTTGTGAGTTATATCACAAGTCATTTTCTTGGCTATTTCACCAATTTTACTGATTGAATGATTTATCCTTTTTACAAGTTACATCAGATTTTAGAGCACGTACTGTGTTTGTGATTGCCATCTCTTAACTGTTGGAATGGAACAAAACATTGGAGATTATTTTAATGAGAAAAGCTTCTCCAGGAAGTCAGTGATGACCAAAAAATTAGGGGCATAATTTTTCTTTCTGGGGCATAATTGTTTGGGGTCTTGTTGGAGGAAAAGACTTTGAGAACGGGGAGAGGGTGTGCTCCAGGACCTGGGTAACTGGGTGACTTTAATGACCATCGTCTTACAGTGTGGGCCCTGGGAAGAACTTACCGGGGAGTCCCAGTAGCTAATTTTTCACATTGTCACTCTACAGGACGTCTGTACCAGCACATCGTTCCCATTTTGTGGTTAAACATCCCTCTGGAGAATTATCCCTGAGGCACTGAGAACTTTATTGTACTTTCCCCATACACCCCCCTCCCCCCCAGCCTCTTGGTCTCAATTCAGATGTCAGTGAAGGTGCTCAGCACAGGACAACCTCTTTAGCTGGTTGGAGAGCTATTGCCAACTCCTGAATACACAGAAGTAACTCACCTTTGTTCTGGTCCTACAGCTTTAAACCCTTAAGTGAGGGCTTGTGAATCATCTAACCTGATGAGGATATTTGAGGCCCCATCTGATAAGTGCACTTTGTACCATAAACTCAAGTAAAAATCAAATCAATCGACAAAATACAAATATTTTCTACCACTAAATCGCTAAGGCAATTCCAAAGAATGTGCTTCCGGAACACAAGGCAATTCCAAAAGAGGTGCCCTAAAAATGTTTTGAAAGTGGTATAATAATGGCATAAAGATATTCTTTCCAAATAAAGATATTTTTCTTTGAAGTACACAAAATTGGGATTTGTAAATTTGTTTTTCTTTCTTTAAACATAACTCTGATTTTAGAAGTATACGTATTATCTGGAGCAGAACATGTCATGTTCCTCACGAACACTTCCCTTTTACCCCTTAGATACTTGCAGTGACATTTTAGATGTTTAAAGTCAATCAGTGTGATTTTTCAAATGCCTAGGATCATTTATTATATACTTATATGACTATGAAGAATGTAGAATTGAGTGCTTTAATAGTTATACATGTCTTCTATTTGTCCAATTACACTTGAGAGCTATAAATTTAAGATGTATTTTGCTCAGCAGTGAGAAGCTGACATTTAACATTTGCGAGGTCAGTCAGGCAGTAGGTAAGTGAAGTCAGCCACAGAGTACTTACTTTCCTCTATTTCCACACCCTCCAGCCTCTTTAGGGCAAAGTTGTATTCGTTCTGTCTACTATGACCCAAACGAGGCCTTGAAAAACTGTCAACTTGTTGGCCATCTCTATGGCTTCTATGTTACTTCTATTATTTGACCCTTAAGAGAAAGTCTCTTATTGAAGGATCCGTGGAGTAAAAAGAGGTTCCCTTATTAGACTTGAGGGATTAAATGGTTGAGGAAGCACTTGTGATCAGCCATCATTTAAAATCAGTAAGTCGTCTTATAGCAATGTGTCGCGCTGCTCAGCGGAACTCATTTTTAAGCTGTAACACCTTCCACACACTGTCTTGCTCAGCAGTAAGGCAGTTAACACTTTGTGATTTATGAAGTTAGAAAGCCAACATTCTTAAGATAAATGTTGGTGGTGAATTCACACCTCTTTGTGGACTCCCTAGAACCTGCGAACACATTACATTACATGGCAAGGGAGAATTAACGTTGCAGATGGAGTTAAAAAAGTTGATCAGATGACCATCTAACCAGATGATCTTAAAATAGGGAGACTATCTGTGTGAACCCAGTATAATCGCGCGGGTCCTTGTAAGTGGGAAAGGGAGGCAGAGAAGTCAGGGTCAGAAAAAGAGGTGACAGCGGAAGCAGGGTCAGTGCAATGCGGCTTGAGGACTCAAGCCACCCTCGCTGGCTTTGCAGATGGAGGAAGAGGGTCGTGAGCTAAGAATGCAAGCGCTTCTAGAAGCTGGAAAAGACACGGGAGGCAGACTCCTTCAGAGCCTCCGGAGGGTAAGCAGAGCAGCCAACACCTTGATGTGAGCCCGGGGGACCTCACTGGACTTCTAACTTACAGATTTGTATTGTTTAAGCCACCAGATCTGTGGTAATTTGTTACAGTGGCAATAGAAAATCAGTATGTTGTTATTGTCATTTTAGTTTGTCTGCTCTAGGCCAAGACTCAGTAGGGAAGCTTTGCTTTGATATACGGCAGCATAAATTCCCTTACAATAAGAAAGGATAGAATTTTGAATTCTGAAAAGCCACCAAAGTCTACAAAAAATTCTTGAGCTGACCTTATATTATTTCTATCTCCCAGTCCTTTCCCCTCTTGCTTTATATTGACAAAGATCAAAAAGGGGTCAGCAGCTGTCTTTCATGATTCTCCCAGAACCATTATTACACTGAAATTTACAGGATGTCTGACGTATGTACTATCGTCCATGGTTTCAGAAAGTAAAAAGCTTAAATCTTTACTCATTTGTTAGCTCACAACAGCAAAAGGTAACAACTGAGAAAAAAAAAAATAAATGAAGCAAAGAAAGAAATATCAAAGGGAAACTGAGCAAGAGCCGTTGGGTTTACACAGAATGTTCAGAAGAAAACTTGGGGTAATTAAGGAAAGCACGCAGACGACCCTGTTTTATTCCATACTTGAGCTGACGTTTAGTCTTCATCTGCTTAGTTCCTGAATTTCCCCCAAGGTTGTGAATAGAGAAAAAGAAATCTTTACCAGAACCCAAGCAGCCGTGCTTCACCTGGTATGATTTGATTTTAGGCTACTGTCTCGAAATAATTCCTCCCCTCGAAGAATGTGTTGGGCAAAGTAATGTCTGACCAAATATAAATAGTGCCCCAAGCTTTATCAAGTACCTTTAGCATATGTACCACCAATAACAGTTCGTTAGAACTTTTATGCTACCACCAGTATTTATTTCAAATTACTTTTTTAAAGTAAGATTTTTCTAAGTTTACTTGTACAACAATCTCAGGGATCCCAAAAAGGGCCACCTTGTTCCGCAACCCCAAGGACATCAGTGCACTGAATGACATCCATGGAATTCCATGTGAATGCTGCCCCGCGCTGTGCAGCTCAGCAGCTTTGGATTCAAGGTCTCGATTTCTTCAGGATTTCTTTATTCAAGCCCTCTTTGTTTCAATCTCTCGGACCCTCCTAAGGAAGGATGCATTCTTTGATTACAGTCAGGGGATAGATGAGGCAGGCTCATCACACGGGAACTGTCATTACTCCCACCGCTGCAATACTGACACACGCGAAGTTCATGCTGTCGAGGAGAGGTCAGGACCCACTTGCCTGGAATGCCCGCTTCCCTGCCTTACCCTCCGCAGAATCTGCTAGGGCTGGAATGGTTCATTTTTCTTTCCTTGCTATCCCTGCGTGGACTTCCCTAAAGTCACATTATCCTTCTCTCCTTCCCTATATGAGCCATAATGGCAGAATGACTGCCAGAGAATGTGAATTTCAAGGTAAAGGAATGAGTATTTTCAGAATAGTATTCTTATTTTACCTTTATCATATTTCTCTTGTTAATCGCATTCAATATTTTGAAATGAAAAACGAGGACAGAGGTGCACATACTTTATCCCATATTGGTTTCCAAATTGCAGGTTATTGGGCATGTGTGTAACTCCCTCGTTAAGTAATCCATGACAGTCCACACAGGTATGACAAACTAGAGATGCCTCTGTGGACCTCTATGAGTTTTTATTTCATGAGAACCATTTTTTTTTTTCCTCAGCTAGTGTAGGAAAGTAATAATATACAAATGGTGGAGTAATGAGACAGGATTCATTAGGTACATAATTTGTTTCAACCATTGGTTACATCACTGATTATACCACTGCCTCTGCAGATTGTCCCTTTAAAATTCTACAAATAATGTCTAGAAAATATTTTCCAACGATTTTTTCAGATCCATATTTGAGCAACTTCCCTTAAAGTTTACTTCTTTACAAACTTCCTAATTTAAATTGTTAAATAAAATTTCTCAAATTTTCTTCCAAGTGTGATTACACTATTTTCTAGTACATAAACAAATATCATGGGCCAGCATGTCTCATTGGCATCCACATTCAGTGCCCCAAATTAGAACGCTGGATGAGTCCCTACGTCAACATTTACTTGTTCTGTGATTTGAGAGAAACAAGTCAAAATGGTCATGTTTTCTCATTTGTGAAACAGGATCAACAATACCAACCCACCTAAGGGTAAGGAGGCTTAGGTAAGACGTACATAAAGCATCAGTACATTATAGGCACCCAATAAGTGACAGCTACCCACATGGCGAGTCCTTGCACTGCAATTTTGTTTTTTGACCTAGGTAATCATTATGTGGGCATTTAATAATTTATATATGGACTTCTGCAATTACAATTCACAAAAAGTAAGAAATGGTAGCTATTTTTGGTGTTATCTAAATGTTAATTTACGTGATGGTCCCTTAAGCCTGACCTGAGTCCCTACTAATTGCAAATTCTAATATGGCATTTTACTTTAAAACAGATTAATTCCATTTAGTAAATTGGTAACTTTCTGCCTTACATCACTCTAATACCAGTTGCAGAAGGAAGCTGGCATCTACACCAGGCCTCATAGTCGCTAAACCCCCTTCTGTCCAGTCCAAGGTGGTGCCAAGGAACTGAGAAAGGAAGGTAGAGGAATTCATCGACACGGTATGGCTGCCCTCTTTCAAAGTAGGTCTGCTCCTCGCTGTTTTACACACACAGGGCTCCATTTTTCTTTGAAGAAATATGACTAAAAGAAAGTTTGAAAACCACTGATCACATATTCAGAGTTCGGGTTTTATCATTTCCATGTCCGAGCCCTGGTAAACTGACAAACATGAAAACAGTCGTAAGGAAAACACTAGGTGATTATCCTTTTGTGCATTTGTCTTTATACTCCTCGTCAAGTTTTATGTACATTATGTGTAATAGTTCCACTTCATATCATAGTAGGTTTATTACTCCATATACTTACTGTTTATGCTGTTAGTTTGGTTTTCCTAATGACTTCCAAGGAGGATTCTGATTCTACTCATGAGAGTTTCAAGATCACAAAAAGTATTTGCTTGCTTTGTGTTAAGGACTGGCACATGAAATCTCTAGCTTTTACTAAAAAGAATATCCTGTATCTAACCCTTCCTGTTTAGTATTACCTTTCTCCCCCCCTTCCAAGTTAGTCCATTTTGTTTGGGACCTTGTCCTTTAACTACACTACTTTTCTTGCTGTATAAACCACAAAGGAACAGATAAAGAGAACTTTAAAAATTAGGATTTTTAGATAATGATCTTCCTTCAGTAGTCTTTCTAAAGAACAGAATAGAAAAGTGGATAGAGTAAAGCTGGTAATAAGGGAAGAAAAGGAAAAAGGAATGTTCTAGCTGGATAGCAACTAAGCTACATTCACTGAAATTTCTATTAATTTTTTTTTGCAGAGAGTAGGAACATTAATGGCTTGACAACCCTGAATTTATCTGTTTTTGTTTAAACGGTAGAAAGCTACAAAGAATTTCTTTAATCATCAACCACACAAATTTTTTTTTTTTAAAGTCGTGCTCAAAGAGATACCCATAGATTTGCCAGTGTCTAGGCAGTGAGTCTATATAGGGCTTCAGCACCATTTTTTAAGACAAAGCCTACAAATTCCCCTTCAACTAGTAACAACACAAATTTAAGACTGACCTGGTTCCCAGTTGCTGCTTGCTTTGGTTACCTCCTCACTGCCATCGCTCAGGAATCCAAAGAGGAAGGAGAAATCCGTACCAAGAAAAGCTGTACTTGGCAGGGAAAATGATGGCCCCTTTTTACCTAATTTAAAATGGAGCATGCTTTTGATAACACACACCAAAAGCCTTGGAATTATACATATCCTCATGACAATCATCCCAGCCAATGGCAGCAGTGGCAGGCCCCAAAAATTCGGGTTAAAAACTCATAACAATACCATTCTTTGAAGTCAACTCTCTAACTTTACCGTTAAAAAAAAAAAAATTCTGGATTTTAGCACCATCAAGAAAAATTAGTTTCAGGTCATCATCTCACCTCACTGATTTAGAAGAAAAATCAGTATTTCCTCTCAATATCCTATTCAGTAAACTTGACTTCAAATTATTTTAACAAACTTCAACTGCACCCATATGGGATAATTCCCTAGTCAAGAATATTCAAGACATGCAGTTACTAAGGAGAAGCAGTACAAACATTAGACCTCCTTCTGTGACTCAGTTCAAGGAAATGAGCCTTTGGAATGATGCGGTCACTTAAAACTAGTAGGAAACCAGTCTGAGGGGGATTTTCAGAAATGTCATCATTTAGAGAAGTGAGAAAGGTAATAAGCAATAAAACATAGTAAGAGCTTGGACTCTGGAATCAGATATGGGCTTGAATTTGATCTTTGACCAAATTACTTTTTCAGTTTCATCTGAAAAATGGACCAAACGACAATAGTTACTCATCAGGTTCTGAGAAAATGAGAATACACACATAAGCAATTCCTCAACTGTGGTATGTACTTTGATCCTCACAGCTGAGGCAGCTCTTCTATTTTACAGATAAAGGGTTAAATTTCCAGTTAAAGTTAAAGGGTTAAATGCCTACTTAAAGAGGAAGAGCCAAGATTCTATCTCAAGATTCCAAAGCTTGTTTTCTTCTGCACGACACTATTTTGAAGAATTGTAAAATATGCATTTCTCTTAAATCAAGGGTTCTTTAAATTCTAAGCTTTTAATAGTTATAGAAAACGTTTATTAATGTTTGTTTTTACATTAAGCAGCTTCCTGCAATTCTACCATATAAGAAGTTTACTGTAATTTAAAATATATTCAGTAACTTTTATATTAACTTGAAATTTAGGAAATTTAGCCAATTCAGGAAATTACTAAACCACCTAATTAGATACATTACAGAAATTTATTCTTACTTTTCTTGCAATCATTGTCCCACAAAATATACATTCCAAGGCTGAGGAAACTGAGGTAATTAAAACTGCTTTCACAACACTCATGTTATTTCTCCTCACAATGTATTATATAAAGGCAACCCCATTTACATAATATGGACTTTAAACTTTGGTATCCAATTTAACATGCTCAAAAATAAACTTTTTTAAAAGTTACCTAGTGAAATAAAAACAATTGATTATTTCAATTCAGGTATATAAAGTATCCCCTATTATTTCTAGAATATAAAATAGAAATAACTTCATGACTTACATTTTACTACTTATGTCCAATTTTCCTACTCCAATACAACTGCCACACACAAGGCCATTTCCTGGTTTTTCTCAGTACATTATCACCATCACTGCTCAAAGTGCAGCAACTAGAAAGCCAGAAAAAGGCCACAAAGAATAATACAGTCCGAATCACCTAAGACACAGAAGCAGGATTTCCTTTCTTAACCAACAAATGTAATTCAACTCAACAGGCTCATTAAAGAGCTGAGCTTGGCTTCTCTTATTCTGCCCAGTGTTCTTCTACGAGGTTTTGTAAACAAAAAACCCACCCAGTTCTAGACTTGCAAACTGTTAACTTGTCTACCCATAAAAAGCTGTGTTATCAGCTATGAAAAATTACCTAGTTGCAATTTACGACGACTAGTGACAGGTGACAGGAATTCGCAGGAAGCCTATCGCAGGAATTGGTTCTGACTACGGGGGGCGGGGGGGGGGGGCGAAAAAAAAAACCACAACTTCTTGAAAAGGTAAAATAGCTTAAAGCATTTAATATCTAAACAAATCAATCTGTTAATAGTAGTAGTCACAAAATATGCTTAATATAGAAACCCACATTTACGTCTTTAAGAAAAAGTGTAAATTGTACTTTACCTCAAAACATAAATTAACCCACTTAAAGAATCTGCAGAGGTCAAAATCATGGTGAATTTCAAACAACTTCAGAATAAAATAACCTTAAGTATTTAACACTGCTTTATATCTAAAAAATGCTTACAGCTTCTCATAAAAATAGTCTGAGGCAACTATTTTCTTTTATTCTTTAACAGACATGTTCAACATTATAGGCAACATTCTTAAAACCTTAAGCTTCACACTTTCAGACAAATACTATGGTCCCCTTTTCTTTGATGTGAAGGTTTATTCAGCTAGAAAAAAAAAAAGCATGGTAGACAACTTAATACATTTTCACCAAATTCAAAGTAGTACAAAAATTTTAAGACTACAGAACTACACATCGTACCTAATGTGTCATTAAAAATAGAAGACAGTATTTTTTTCAGCAAATAAAACAGCATACTGGTATGCTGCTAATGCATAAACCTTTTAATGTATACTGTCATCCACAAATTATTTACAACTTCCACTGTGTGAAGAGAACTAGAATGTAAATTTTCTGCAAAACTGGAAAAAAGCAATACAAAATTTGTGAAAGCCTGTGTTTCATATTATACAAAAGTAAGTTTTTCTCTTCAAATACCAGATATTGTACACAGTGACATTTTGGACATTACAGTAATTCTTGAGGATGTTTTAATGCTGGAGGCAAGTTGACAGGCCTTGCCTCTTCATCGAGGAGTACTAAGTCCTCAATTTCACTGCCTCTGTATTTCCTTTTACATATCTTTACCACCACCTTTTTCTTGAGAAATAACTTCAAGGCTTCTCTTGATGCAACTGCTTTTGCGTTTTCTTTGCTTTTTCCACAGCCAGTGCCCAAATACACAGACTTACATCTCAGTTCACAAACAATACTTTCTTGAGAGCTCTTGTTTTGAGGCAGATCTGCCAGTTCCTTTAGCGGGACGAAAACCACATCCAGCGTTGCTTTCAGAGCCTCGACAGCTGCGTTTAGGAGCTCTCCGTGATTCACGCTGGGACTAAAGCCACCAACGGCCACCAACTTCCATGCCACCGTTTTGTACAGTCTATTGAAAAAAGGCTGCTTCTGTTTCACATCTTCATTGGTTAACTTGCAACAAGAGAATCTGACAGAACTCTCGCTCGCCTGCGCAGTACTTTTAGAAGGCAGCTGTGACGTGCTGCTCTGAGAGCTACTCTTAGAAGCCAGCTGGGACACACTTGCTATGGAAGTGCTTTTGGAAACCAAAGAGCCGCTGGTCTGGGAGCTGTTCTTGGAAGCTAACAGTGATGCAGCTACCTGCGAAGTGCTTTTGGAAGTCAGCATCGTGTTTGCTGAGGTGGTGCTCTTGGGGGTTAGTAAAGATGTGCCTGATGAGGAACTGTTTTTAGAAACTGATGATGAAACACTTGCCTCTGAACTAGCTTTGGAAGTTAACCCGCTTGAAGCTGTCTCTGAACTAGGTTTAGAAGACAACAGTGGCAACTCTATTTCTGAGCTTCCTGAGGAGCCCAACAAGGGCACCTCAATCTCTGAGGTGCTCTGAGAGGCTGAGACTGCAGAGCCTTCCAAAGCACTCTTTTTCGGGGATCCACTTTGCTGTCTGGAATCAGCAGACTGGGTCACATGACTATTCACACTGGATTTCAACAACGAAGAAACCAACGATGCTGAACCATGTTTATCTGGAGCTTCTGGTTCAGAAGCTTTTCCACACCCTACCGCTGTTACCTGAGAGGGAATGCTGCTGCTTTGGCTGGAAACAGAGCGCTCTCCATCACTTGTGGAGCTATTCTGACTCAGGGTGCCAGAGCTCCGAGCTGAGTTCCCACTACTCTCTGACTTGGTAGTTGATCCCGAACACGCTGAACTACTTTCCTGCGAAGCTAATGCACGCTCTGTTTTGGCAGGAATTTTCACATGATCTTTTTGCTCAACTGCAGAACTGTTTTTTCCTTCTATGGCTCGTTTTTTTGTTGGCTCTTCTACCCCTTCTGAAAAAAACGAAAACAAGTATGTGACTAAGCCTACCTCATACGTATCAGCTGAAGATTTACAAGACAGATACTCATATTAAAATAAAGGCACAAGATGAAAACATTTCAGGATTTGTAGATCCTTTAAAAAGTGTGGAATAACTTCATTAATTTCTTAAAACAGCGCTGAATAACACCAATAATCTCTTCATTAAAAAAATTTTTTTGTTATATTTTTTCTGTTTTTTGGCCGCCCCGCAGGGCATGTGGGTCTTAGTTCCCTGACTAGGGCTCCAACCCGTGCCCCCTGCAGTGGAAGCGCGGTGTCTTAATCACTGGACCGCCAGGGAAGTCCCCTCAATAATTTCTAATATTAAAAAATCAACAGCATAGACAACATTTCACACTTCAAAATCTCACAGAGGTCAAAGGAAACTATCAAATTCAAAGCCTAAAACACAGAGACACATAATTTAGGTTTAACATTCCAATTTGATTAATAACATATAAATTCTAACTTGTTAAAAACTTAGTAATAACGATAATTCCTAATAACATCAAATTTAAGTTCTAAACTCCTATGTATGTTCACATCTATGATCTGCTAACCATTGCTACTCGATATCCCTCTTTTCTTCACCTTGGCAACCAGTTCGTCTCTTGTTGTATGGATTGGAGCATCTGTCACTTTGATGCCTTCAGCCATACTAAGTATTTTATCCATAACTTTTTGAGGGTACCTGAAAAAACGAAGGGAAAGACACTTTAGTAAGTGTTTTTGCTAAGCTGCCACCTCTGGGGTACGAAAACAGGCCACAGGAACTGCATTTCCTGGTTGTAATCAAGAAACGGAATCAACCGCCAGGAACATTCTGTTTCCTGGAACGCCGTAAACAAACGCCCGGGGTCTGGGAGGCGGGATCCCTTCTTACAAACCTAATTTAGATTCAGTGCCCCTCTCCCCCAAGAGCGTTGTGAGCTCATCGCCAACAAACAACTCCACCGCCAGCTCCCCACCCAACGGGGGCACCTCCAGACTGGTAACCATGGCAGAGACGCCCTTCTCGCCCTTAGAGGGCAGCCTGTCCCGCGGATTCCCGCGCTTCCACCACTTCCCCTTCCGCCGAAAGCTCCGGACAAAACCGCGAGAGCAGCTCAGGGACGCCGGCTCACTCACCGGCACCCGAGGAAGACGTGGTTGGCCCAGGCCATGGAAAAGGAGATGAGCTGCTGCAGCTGCCGACTGCGGGTCCCGCTCTCGGCGTCGGCGGCCTCCTCCGGGTGAGCGGAGGCAGCGCCGCCGGCGGGGGCCAGGTCCCCGGCGTTGCGGAGCAGGAACTCGCGGCGGTGGCGCCAGTGTTTGTCGGTCTCGCCGTCGGAGCGCAGCGTCTCCACCCAGGCGGCCACCCGCGGGTTCTGGCTCAGGTACTCCGACACCTCCTGCGCCATGTTGGGCCTGCGGGTCGCGGAAGTCGCGATCGGACGCTGCGCCGAGGCTAGGAGTTGCGGGGCGAGCGGCCCTGTCACTGCGGCCTGCACCGGCGGCCCACCACAGAACGCCCCTCGAGAAGCGCAAACACCAACAACAGCGCCGGGAGCAGCTGAACCGCCCACTTCCGCCCGCTGCCGGCTCCTTCCCTTTTATAACCTCGCTGCCGCCGAGCGCCCGCGCGTCCTTCCGGTGCGAGCCGGCTCTCCCAGGACGCTTTGCGGCACCCGAGCCGCCGCGGCGCTGCGGCCCTTGCGGCGGGGGTAGGGGAGGCGGGGCGAGATGAAGGGCTCGCGCGCTTGCCGTTCCGCCAGGGAGGGCCGCTAGTGGGTTCGCCCCGGGCGCCCTCGGCTTCGGCGCCGGCCCCAGCGTTCCGACTGGGCTTTGTGACGCCACGCGCTCCCGCGCCGGGCCCGCTGCTCCGGGTGTTGGCGGAAGACAGCGGGCTCCGGGGCGGCCGGGTGGGGCAGGCCGAGTCCTCGCGTGCCGCGCGCGTCCCCGCGGACTCGAGCCGCCATCCGGCCGCGAGGTCTGGGCGCCTCGGCCCGAGGACGCTGGTTTCGAGCGGGGCCAAAGTAGACAAAGCTCGCCTCCATTTTTTCTGATTATGCAGAAAATCGAATGTAGACAAGCGAGGCATTCTGAGGCCGTCCAGTCTCGGGGCATTTAGGAATGTGCAGGTGTATATTAGCTTAAAAGTATTATACTAATAATAAAGGTAAATGATAACGTTTAATCCAGTTAGATGTTGCCATGTGGAGCCCAGCCTTTGAAACTACTTCTGACCCCGCAGACTTGGGTTTGGTTTCCGCAGTTCAACCCGGGCAGTACTGCTTCCTCTAGGGTGGATATTTGGTCAGTAACATAAACGCTGCGCCAGTACCTTCGGTCTCCGTCTTATTTCCTTAAATTAACAAACTGTAACCCCTAGCTGGACGGATACCCAGGAGGCGGCTTGGAAAAGTGCGTTTGTCTCCACGCCCCTAAACTTCCCCTCTTAGAGCTATATTTTTCTTTGCATTTTTTCCATTTTAGAATGTCCAGACTTAAAGCATAGCTGCTGGCTTGCTTATTGTTGTTTCCAATATTAGGTATTTGGGTATTTTATGATTAATAAAATTTAATAATAAAATAAGTGATACTTATAATTTATCATTCTTGTCACTTATATAAGTGACAAGAATGATAAACTACGAAATAAAAAGAAATTTTCCTCTCACTAAATGTGGATTGTGATTTTAAAATAAATCAGAATAATCAAACAAGGTAAAAAAGGAATGATCACTTAGATGGGATTAACAAAAAGCCAGGTAATTTATATACATGCTGGAACAAGCAAAATTCAACTATTGTGTGAAAATAGTAGAGCCCATTTTCCTGTCGTGCCCAATGAAAGTGCATAAAAACAGGCACAGAAATTTTTTAAGCTTACGATTTTGCTTCTAGTTTTGCTCTTCTTTCCTCTTTTCCCCCGAAACTTTAGAGGGGTGAAAAGAAGTGGAAACCTGGCACTTTATTTATTTTTTAACATCTTTATTGAAGTATAATTGCTTTACAATGTTGTGTTAGTTTCTGCTGTATAACAAAGTGAATCAGCTATACATATACATATATCCCCATATCCCCTCCCTCTTGCATCTCCCTCCCACCCTCCCTATCCCACCCCTCTAGGTGGTCACAGAGCACCGAGCTGATCTCCCTGTGCTATGTGGCTGCTTCCCACTAGCTATCTCTTTTACATTTGGTAGTGTATATATGTCCATGCCACTCTCTCACTTCGTCCCAGCTTACCCTTCCCCGTCCCCGTGTCCTCAAGTCCATTCTCTACATCTGTGTCTTTATTCCTGTCCTGCCCCTAGGTTTTTCAAAACCTTTTTTTTTAGATTCCATATATATGTGTTAGCATATGGCATTCGTTTTTCTCTTTCTGACTTACTTCACTCTGTAGGACAGACTCTAGGTCCATCCACCTCACTACAAATAACTCAATTTCATTCCTTTTTATGGCTGAGTAATATTCCATTGTATATATGTACCACATCTTCTTTATTCATTCATCTGTCGATGGACCCTTAGATTGCTTCCATGTCCTAAACCTGGCACTTTAAAAGACTGGAGAAACTTCATGGTTTTTCCTTTCATGAATTCTTTGGCGAGAGAAGGGGGAGGTCGCAAGTAAAAGAATCTAAGATTACGTACCTAGATGATATTTGTACATTTTAATCCAAGAATTTTCTCACTGTTTTTCTTTTTGCCCTGTAGCCTTCCACCCATGGGCTTCACTGCCTTGAAGGGGGTGCAAATAGAGCCTGGATTTCAAAATTAATTGTTAAAGTTATAATAAAAACATTACGGTCTGAAAGCTGGAGTATTTGTTATTTGCAAAAGCTTTACTGAAAAGATGCATGTCTTTTTTTTTTTTCTTTTCTTTCTTAAAAGGTTGACTTGGCATATGAAGATTCGGGGAATAGACCACGGACCACAAAGTTAAGAATGATAGCATATATTCTACTAGGAAAAAAAAAAAGCCTTCTCACCATATGCAGACAAATTCTCAGACTGGAGGGAGGGAGAATTCAGAGAGAAAAGGTGAGAAGGGAACCTTTGAAAACCAATGAGGGTGGGGCTGAGCAGGGAGGAGGACGTGTTGGCTCTGCGGGGACCTTTGGGAGAAGACAGCCCACTAGTGCCCAGCGTGGGTTGGCCTTTATAAGAGAAGAAATGAACTTAGAGAAGGCCTTTTATAGCTCTAGTAATTAACTATACAACTCCCTCCTCCTCCCCCAACACACACACACACACACCCCTTGTCTCTCACAGACCTTAGAGGGATCCAAAAAGTTCCACAAGGAGAGAGAAAGAGAAGAATGCTGAAGTGCTCCCAGCCACCATGGTCCCTACTTACCTGCAGGATTTGTGCCATTTTGTTTTTACATTAAGCCTTAACATTAATAAATGTTAATAAATGTGCTTGCTGCTGTGAGAATTAAATAGGATTGTGAAGTTACATCTTTCATGGGGGTTAGTGTCTAACAATCAGCATATAAAATGAAAGTCAGATAAGATATGATAACACTCTACCTTCTTTTCCTGTGGCAAGCAGTAGGCTCAATTTTAGAAAGACCCCTTGGGCATCTACTGATGTGAAGAAGTACGGAACCATGGGCTTTCTGTACAGGTTCACAAATTCTAGGTTGATTAATTTCAGTTGCAAGCGACAAACAAATTATGATTTTAAATGGCTTCTGCTTAAAAATAAAAAAGAAAGGGAATTTATTGGCTATATTACTGATAATCCAGGGGTAGACTTTGGGGATCCAGGTACTCAAACAATATAATCGGGAATCCTGTTTCTCTGCATCTCTAGACTTTGCTTTCTCTGCGTTCGCCTCAATCTCAGATAAGCTCTTCTTACATAATGGCAAGGTGGTTCCAGCAGCCCATAGCATATACATACTCCATATCTCAGCAACTGCTTTGAAAAGGGAGCTTATCTTTCCTGATAGTTTCTGTCATTGTCCTGAGGTTCTGTTGGGAATCCATTGGTTCTGTTGAGTCACGTATTTATCCCTCAAATAAACAGTGTAGCCAGGGATATGAAATATTCTGATTGTACAGGTCTGAGTCATGCATCCCCCCTAAGAATAATAAAACATCTGAGCAGGGTCAATATCATGTAAGAGAAATAACAAAATCAGTAAATAAAGAATTTACACTCAAAAAAGTGGCAGTCACAGCCATATGCACAGTAAGATCGCCAAATGCCAGAAAAGATTTTAAAGAAAGGATGATAGTAATGAGTTTCAAATGGCACAAGATAATTCTCCTGTGGGAAGCCCTCTTATCAGAGGACTTCCTTTCCTCCACATCTTAGCCAACATGATAAAATCTTTTTATAACAATTACTATATTTCCTTACAGAATATTATATAGATCCTTCCTGAAAACAATTCCATCTTTTTAGTCATGTTCCTCCAAATACCAATAAGATGAAGTTATTATTATCTGTATTTTCCCATCCTTTTGTGAAAGTTTCGCTTATGCTTAGCCCTAGATTTAAATCTAGGAGTGAGATACAGGTAGAGCTCAGACAAGAGTTGGTACTTGAAGAAGCACAGTTCAAGTTCCCATAAAATAATAAACTTGATCCTCACTCTTCAGAATCATGGACAGTTCGCACTGGAAGGGGACCTTAAGACTGTGTTTGTTTTATAGATGAGGCAACTGAGGGTCAGAGTGGTTCAGTGATTGCCCAAGGTCAAACAGCTGGTTAATGGAAAAGCAAGAATGAGAAACAAGGAAAATAGTCAGTCTGTTGACTTGTGGTCTAGGACGCTGTCCTGTGTCACATATTGCTCCTTGGTGACGTGTAATAAATTTTGATTAACTCACAAGGTGTAGTGGCTGCAAAAGAAATAGGAACTGAACCAACCCTTGTTCAGTCCAGGCACTAAGATATGACAGCAGTAATCCACTTAATTATTGGGCAATTTGAAAACTAGAACAGGAAGCATTGAAACGTGTGTTTCATTGTGCCCAGGGCTCCAATGCATGAATGTGTGATTGCCTTGAAACTGTGGGCAGGAGAGGAAGTAGAAAGTTACATTCCTGGAGGGATTGAGGGAGCCAAAGGAGAGGACAGAACATCGCCTAACTTAGTGGTTAAGAACAACCGTTTGGGAGTCAGAGATTCCTGGGGTTGAATTCCGGCTCCATTATATATCACCACTGCGGCCATGGGCAAATTGTTTAACCTCTGCAAGTTTTTTTTTTTTTTTAAGGTTTTCTTGATGTGGACCTTTTTTTTTTTTTTTAAGTGTTTATTGAATTTGTTACAATACTGCTTCTGTTTTATGTTTTGTTTTTTTGGCCCTGAGGCATGTGGGAATTTAGCTCCCCGACCAGGGATTGAACCCACACCCCCTGCAGTGGAAGGCGAAGTCTTAACCACTGGATGCCAGGGAAGTCCCTGTTTTCTTAATTTTAAAACAGGAATAGGGCTTCCCTGGTGGCGCAGTGGTTGAGAGTCCGCCTGCCGATGCAGGGGACACGGGTTCGTGCCCCGGTCCGGGAGGATCCCACATGCCGCGGAGCGGCTGGGCCCGTGAGCCATGGCCGCTGAGCCTGCGCGTCCGGAGCCTGTGCTCCGCAACAGGAGAGGCCACAACAGTGAGAGGCCCACGTACCGCAAAAAATAAAATAAAATCAGATTATAATGTGGCTGGGATAATACTGACACAGAAATAATTGCCTTTTGACAGGTGGTCCCACAGGTTTGTGATTAGACCTAAAAATCCCAGGCCAGCAAGCCGTGCCTAGGAGCCCCCCTCCCTGGACCTCCGTGAAGAATGACCTGCTTCTCTGAGATTCCACCTTCCCTGAAGCTTAGAGAGGCGCACAGCAAAGGGAACTGAGAAAGGAGTAGAGGTGAAAGTAGGCAAATGCGGTGTCCCGGAAGCCAAGGGAAGACAACGTTCAAGGAAGACAGAAAGAACTGGGTCTGATGCTGCTGGTGGGTCAAGGAGAATGAGGCCTGAGCACTGACCATTGGGTTTAACAGTCGGGAGGTCACTGATGATCCTGAGTAGACCAGATGAACGTATGAACATAACCGAATGCAGACAGGCAGAGGAAAGGGGCAGATCACATGGTACCATGTCCCTGGCTGCTGTCCTAGACTCGTCAATCACAGCATTCCCCGTGCTCACTGTTCTCTTCCAAAACACAGCTCTACCTATGCAGACCCAGGCTAGTCCTCGCACATGGTGGTCTTATTCAGCACTGTATGATAGGCTAACCATTGGCCTGGGAGGGGAGCCTGACACAGAAGGCCCTGCCAATGCCCATCACATCCCCTTTCTGAAATATGCGAGGTAGGCTGCTATCAGTAGAATCTGAAGCTGAGAGACTGCACAAGGGGAGGTTGTGAGGTAGGAAGGCCACGCTGGACCACTAGTGGGCTGAAGTTTCAAAACAGGCGGAACACATGATCATGGAGCTGAATTTATGGCATAGAAAATGGCGTGCAGATCAGAGTGCAGGGGCTGCCTGGTAGCAGGAGAAGAAGGGAGAAGCCCCCCAAGCAGAAGCAGAGATGGGGAATGTGGCTGAGTCACGTCTCGGTGGGCACTAGAGTCAGACCCACAAAGCACCGCCCTGTTCCAAACCTCCCACCAGCCCGGTGCCTCCCGGAGCCCCGTCCTTCCATCTCCTCGAGGCTCTTCCCCCATCGCTGTGAAGGTCTGCACGTGAAGCCCCCTACCTGAGCTTACTTGAGCGCAATGAAGTAAACCAGCAACACAGTGGGCACTATTTTACTAAGTCAGAGTGTGATCTCAGTAAGATGTGCTCAGAGGCTCCTGAATTAAAGCCAAAGAACAGAAACAAAATAGGAAATGGGATTGATAGACCAGACATCAGGATGTATTCAGAGTGTGGTAACAACACAGGGGTCTTTCCAGGAGTCTAGCAGGAAAAGGGTGGGTCTCTCACCGACTTTTGCCTTCCTGGGCTTGACCAAGCCCGTGATGAAGTGAGGACGATGTGAGGAAGGCCAGACTTTCGTAGTGATGGAAGTTTTTTTTGTGTTGGAGAGACCGAGGTAGGCAGCGTCCTTAAACTGGGAGCACCGGGTGAGCTAGTCCCTTGCATTCCTGAGGCTCAGTAGCTGGGTCATATGCATCTGCTAAAGATATCCCAAGGTCACTAGACCTTTGACCGAAGTAGTTATTTTTGTTGAGTTCAGTGGTCCAATGTGTCTTTTGCACATCGAATGTACAAAATTCAAAATTTGTTATGGTTCTGGGCACAGGGGTCAACTATGAGCTAGACCATTAAGGGATCAGGAAATCTCCCAACTAAACCATCTTGGGAAGGCTCTCCGGGATCTCTGCTTTAGGGCACCAGGGAAGAAGTTTCCAGACCTATTCCTGAACCATGGACACGAAAAAAGTATTCGTCAGAGTCTAGATGATTTCGATCAGATTAACTGTAGCCTCTTGATTTTCATTTTATAGACTGAGTTTTAGACTTATTACAATGATATTTATTGAGCAACTACTTTGTGCCAGGCTCCATCTCAGTGCGGGAATGCCACGTGAGTCAACAAGGGCTGGAGGCCCAACTTTGGTTTTTTGGACACTACAGATAACGCCAGCAGTTCTCGTGTGACCCTAGAGATGGGAGGAGACCCAAACATGACAGAGATTGAATTTCTCATCACACAGGCAAGTTGACTTAATATGACTTAGAAACTTCAAAATGTGGCATTTTTTAAATTTTTGCTACTTGTTTTAGAGTAAAATTCATAACCATTAGCTATATATTATCTCATTAAAACTCACAATAATCCTACGAAGTTGGTATTACTGTCATCACCATTTTGCAGGGGACATCAAGCCTTAAAGGGGTAAATAACTCAATTACTCACAGCTATTCAGGTGGTGCTGGGAACCACCTGGAAGGGACTGCCCCCTCCATCCTACTTTGCATAATAATTGGTTATGGACTTTTCAGTTTTGAATTTGGCTAAACCTTTATTTTGAAGTGGTTTCTCCTGAATTCCTTTATGAGAAATTGAATTCATTTCATAGCACTCACTGTATAGATCCACTTGGTCACCCCAGCTAGAAGTCAAGGTGCCTTGGTGGAGAACAGGACGCTGTTTCCCCTACAGGAGGGCACAGAAAGACACTCAAGTGTCACCCACTACACGCCCCCAAACCCACTTGCTGTCAACCACGCAGGTAAGGGAAATTCTGGCTCAATGTTATTAAAAAACAAAACCTTAAAGAAAAAAAGAAAAGGCAGAGAAACATCTATAAGAGAGTTCTTTGTAACAGTTTGGTAATCCGAACAGAAAAACCTTTGATAAGATCTCTGGGAGAGCGAAAGTAATTCTCCTCTCTCACTCTCTGAGTACGGATGGCGAAACAAAATGACCGATTCCACCAGCATCAATGAGGCCCTAATCCTGGAGGAAGGAAGTGGGGTCCGGTTTCCACTGCTGCTATAAAAAAAATCAGGGCTTTGTTTCTCAGGATTGCTTTTCCAGTAGTTGTGACACACGGCGGTTTTCTTTGGCAGGAAAAACGCCTTCGGAAAGGGCTGTTTTAGCCCGAGCCGCGCTGAGCTCGCGGGATGTTCCTCCCTGAGGCCACTGGGTGGCGCTCGAGGAGCCGGGATGGCGGGTCCGAAGTGGGCAACATGCAGAGGTGACTCCGAAGAAGAGTGAGGCCAACCCTCCTCCCAAAGCCATTTTCAGTGTGGACAGTCGCGGTTTTCTCCCTCTTCTATAAAGAAGGAATAAAAGCATATTTAGAAATTATGTTTTTACTTGGAAAATGCTATTTTTATTGGTCTGTAAAAGACCATCGCCGTCAGAGCGTGCAAACGCAACGTCAAGGCCGGCGCCGGACTCCACCCTTCCAGCTCCTGGCCCGCAGCCCCTCCTGTACGGAAAGAGCCGAGTGGGCTCGTGCACGCCCTTCCCCCTTGGTTAGGCCCTCGGGCCCCAGCATCTCCGCGTTGCTCTCCGGCACCGCCGATGGGCTTCCCCTACATTTTGAGTTCTGGTACCACCCCCTTGCACCTCCCCAGGGAGCAGCCAGGCCTTAGCAGTCAACTCTTCCCCTGGTCTGCTCTCTTGAATAAACTTGCTTAGCAATTTCCCTCTTCAAAACCAAACCACGCTAGAAACAAGGGGTTCCTATCGGCCCTCCACTGCCCTTTAGCTACATACTGCCCATTGCTTGCCTCCCCTTCTCAACAAGCGGGATGGATTTGGCTGTGAGCACGGCCTCGACTTCCTCCCTCCTATTTACTCAAATCCACCCTGACTTAGTTTATGTTTAGTTTTTGTTTGATACTGATCACCCCTATCTCCTTCTCCCCTTGGGTCCCCCCTTGGCTCCTGAGACTTACCTCCCTTGGGCTTCCTCCCAGGCTCCGCCCTCCCAGGCCCCACCCCTCCTAGACCTGCCCCCCCCCATCCGCTCCCCCTTTCTGGGATCCACTTGCGCGCAGCACTCTGCAGACCTGTGGAAGGGAGTCCACAAAAGGCCCCACTCCAGCAGGGGGTAAAGACTTGGGCCTGCTGGACAAGGTGACGAGTTTTTTTTGTTTTTTAATTTATTTTATTTATATTTGTCTGCGTTGGGTCTTCTTTGCTGCACGAAGGCTTTCTCTAGTTGTGGCGAGTGGGGCCTACTCTTGGTTACGGTGCACAGGCTTCTCATTGCGGTGGCTTCTCTCGTTGCGGAGCACGGGCTCTAGGTGCGCGGGCTTAAGTAGCTGTGGCTCGCGGGCTCAGTAGTTGTGGCTCGCGGGCTTAGTTGCTCCGCGTCATATGGGATCTTCCCAGACCAGGGCTTGAACCCGTGTCCCCTGCATTGGCAGGTGGATTCTTAACCACTGCACCACCAGGGAAGCCCAGGTGTTGAGTTCTTGATCCGCATTTATTTTTACCGTTAGAAGGACCTTTTCTAAGGCTCTTGAGTAATGGATAGGTTCCCAAGCTCAGAGGATACATGTGTCCCCTACATGCCGCGGGGCTTGTAGGGGAGAGAGGGTTGGAAAGTGTGTGAAGGGTGTTCAGTGCTGGGCTAGCAGTTGGGACCCCATTTCACAGATCCCTAATCCTCGTGTGAGAGGCAGACCCGGGGGCCACTTGGGGAGGGCTTGGGGAGGGTCAGCATCCCTCCCTGGGCTCCCCCAAGGAAGGCTGGAACCCTGGAGCTCCAGTTATTTACTGCTGTCTGAAAAACTGATGCGGCAGATCAGCTCTGCAATTTGGACAGGAATGAGGGCATGGGAGAAGCCTCATCTCGGCTACACGAGGTATCAGCTGGGGCACGTCAGGGGGCTGAGGATCCACTTACAAGATGGCTTTCGCACATAGCTGGAGAGTTGGCGTTGGCTGTTGGTTGAGAGCTTGGGGGCTTGGTTCCTGTCCCCACGGGCCTCTCTACCATCGGCTTGGCCTTTCTCAACCAGTCTGCTGGCTGGTTCCCAAGAGACAAGAAGTGGAAGTTACCAGTTTCTTAAGGCCTGGGCCCCAAACTGACACAGTGATTATCTTGCATCCACTGTATTCTATTGGTTAAATCGTTGCCAGGCTCAGGTTCGAGAGCAGAGGACAGAGATGCCACCTAGTGATAGAAGGAGTATCAGAGAACTGGGGGCCATGTTTTCAAGCTGCCACACGTAGGATCCTGCCTTTACCCCTCTCTCCTTCTCCATCCTTTTAGGTTGGGACTGGGTGGGGACAGTCAGTAAAGTGAAGCCCAGAAAGTTATGGTATGGATCACGCCTTTCTCCACCCCAGCCTTAGGGCTGCTTCCCTCAGTGGTGGTCAAGCTTGCAGATGAAAGAAGGGCCGTGGTAATTTAATGTGTCCCTTCCAGGAGGGTGAAAAGGAGGGGAGGGGAGGAAGAAGTTTCAGGGAGCTTCAAGCAAGCTGGGGCTTCCATCTGGGGCAAGAGGAATTATCTGAGTGAAGGGAAAAGAGGTGAACACAACAGCAGAAGCATTTCTCAGTGTTTCCGAGAGGCCTCGCCCGATGGCCTGCTTGTACGGAGCAGAGTTCCTGCTGTTATTGTGATGGTTATAGGTGGGTTATTGTCATTAGAATGAGTTTAAGCTTCTTTTCCGTGTTCTTTCATGGTGCTTCAAAAGTAATAGAAATTAAGAGTCCTGAGGCCCAGCCAGCTCAGGCATTTTCCTTTGAGGTTGGGGACGAGGAAGCCAGGTGTCGTGCCAATGAAGCTGGACACCTGTGCTGCTAATTAACCTCACAAACGCTGCCAAGCAGCTATGGGGGTGATGACCGTCTCCCTCCAGACCCAGCCCAGTCTTGAGCCCATGACCTTGAGCGACACTGTACCGCCCATGGCTATTCTATAAAGGGGAGAATGACGGCAGGCAGCGGACTGGCTCCCTGCAATCATGAAGGTAACGAAAGACATAAATACACGAAGCACCAAGGCTTGCAGGGTGAGCGTGGCTCAATGCCGGGAACCGCAGTGGCCTTTTTACACCAAGTAGGCACGTTTTCCTGATATAATTGTCTTCCTTTTGCAAGCATTGAATTAATTTCTCTTATGCACATATGCCCTTCTGCCTCTATCTGCACTCCATAAATAGTTGCTATTAGTTGCCATGTCTTGCTTTTTATTATATGCTCATCGAGACCAGAAATTTCACATCCTCTATGCTGCGAAAGGTCCCGGGTGGATTGAATATAATGCCACGCTACTGAGAAGCCCTCAGGAAATATTATCACTATTTATGAAAGTGGCAACTACTTTAATCGAGATGTGAACAACGAAAAAGGGCTAAATGCCCTTGGCACTTCACCTCTGTTGCATTGGGAGAGACTGATTTTTTTTTTAAGATTTATTTTTTTTAATTTATTTATTTTGGTTGCGCCAGGTCTTAGTTGCAGCATATGGACTTCTCAGTTGCGGCATGTGGTCTTTTCAGTTGCAGCATGCATGTGGGATCTAGTTCCCCAACCAGGGATCGAACCTGGGTCCCCTGCGTTAGGAGCGCAGAGTCTTACCCACTAGACCACCAGGAAAGTCCCGGGAGAGACTGATTAACACAGACTTCCAACTAACTCCTTCCCTCTCCGGCATCTAAAACTCGGGTGCATGTAGGTCACTGAGCAGCTGTGTGGGTGGGTGAGAGGCTTTCTTGGGCTTAAGCCAGAGAGCCCAGCTATTTGCAGCAGAACTAGATTTTTTTTTTTTTTTTTTTTTTTTTGCGGTTCGCGGGCCTCTGTTGCGGCCTCTCCCGTTGTGGAGCACAGGCTCCGGACGCGCAGGCTCAGCGGCCACGGCTCACGGCCCAGCCGCTCCGCGGCATGTGGGATCCTCCCGGACCGGGGCACGAACCCGCGTCCCCTGCAACAGCAGGCGGACTCTCAACCACTGCGCCACCAGGGAAGCCCAGAACTAGATTTTAAGATATGGAAAACTTGGTAAATATGCCAAGTAGGAGACAAGGAACCAGGCCAGGTCAGGTCAGGCCCCCAAATGGAGCCTCCAAAGAGGCTGGGAGGTCACGAGGGGGTGTGTGTGCAGCCAACACCAGAGGCTGGGGGTTCCTTTGAGCAAGCGGAGGGCTTGGGGTAGCACCGGGGCCAGTGTGCTGTGTCCCTTCCCTGGCTTCCGTTTCTTGAAGCTCCATTTCCAGCTGAACATGTGATCGCTATCTTGCTGAGTTCAGGCAAGATAAAATCTGGGAGGGGCTGCCAGGATCCACATTTCCATCATTCTCAGGAAGTCAGAAGCAGGAGTTCTCACTCCTTGCCGTGGGTAAGTTGTGACTGGGTCTCCCGGGATGATCCCTGGGGTATGTTGGGTGTAATACCATGCTCAGTCATCGCTCTACAGAAGCTTGAGAAAAAAGTGCAAGGTAGGACTGAAGCTTTATAGAGAATTATGCCACTGTGAGTTTTAAAACAAGCAAAAGAAAGTCATGCCTGTCGCAAGCAGTCACACTGCACAGAAATGCAAAGTTGCATTTCTGCTGCTACCTAGGTGACTTGGGTTCATTTGCATATTGTACTTTCATTTTGCTCAACTTTCATACATGGGCCAATAACATTTGCCAATGACTTAGACTCTCCTCAGACCAGGTGAAATGAAATCCAGTTTGTTCTGAAGAAAAAGTGGAGGGAGCGGAGGATTGCGTTTAACTACCAGGTTTACTTAAAACACAATCCCCTCCCGTTCAATTTATTTTCTGCGAGGTCAAATGGCAATTCCTTTCCAATTAGCCGGGAGTGTCACATGACAAAAGCAAGCTGTATGTCTCCTTTTCCTTTCCCAGGTGACCAGGATTTGGATCAGTAGATGTTGGCTGTTCTCTTTCCCAGAGCTGGAGTGACAAGGACCCAAGGCCGGATATCTACAGTGATTTTAATGACTTTGCTAGAGGTCACTTTGGGGGAAAAGTTTCAAAGACGATCCACCAGCAGTGAAAGACAACACTAACATTCTGTGTGATGCCCTGGGCGCATGAATATGTGAGCGTGCATAACGTGAGAATTCTTGGGAAGTGATACGTCAAGGCAAGCTTGTCACCACGGTGGAGAGTGAGGGTACCCACCCTACATCCCCGTCCCTCTTCTCTGACCCCTTAAGCCAGTGCCTCCTCTAGCTCTCCTGGGAGTGTCATCTAGGTGAGTGAAATAATAGGAAGATTGCTCACATATTTTTAGAAAAAGGAAAGTGCATAATGTCTTTAATTCCGTTTATATTTCTAGTGGGATCACAGGCCATCCTAGACTAAGGTTTTTCTAATGAATTAAATAGACTTGGTTTTGAGCCTTGGCTCTGCAACTTCTTAATTATGAGATCTTCGGAAATTTGTAGAAACTCTCAGATTTTCATTTATAAAATGAGGGTGTTCACACCTCCCTCATGGGGCTGGGTGAACGGGACAGGGTGCACAAACACACCCAGCACAGGGTCTCGACACCTAGCAGAGACTCGGGATCGGCAGGGAGGGAGATTCTTCTTCTCTCCCCGCACAGCCTGTCCTGGAGGTGCTGCTGTCACCGGGCAGCACGGGAACATGTGGGAATGAAGGCCACGAGCACCGTGTGCCAACTGTGGAAAGTTCTTCTCGGAAACTAACAGCAAAGAGCTGCAGCGTGGACGGGGACTCTGGAGAGAATGGGTTTTCTGTTGCTTCAGCGATCACAGAACCTGCGGGTGCCAATGGCAGCGTGGCTGGGTGAGGCAGCCCCGAGTAACAGGCTGATCAGGAGACAGGTCACAGAGCAAATGAAGGAAGTGGGAGGAAGTGTCCTTCAATAACCCATGTGACACAGTGTACCGCGATATTATACCTCATGATCTGCTCCTTTCCCCAAGTGTCCCCACAGCCCTGCGTTACATGTGGAGACTGTTTATTCGCAGCTGAATTGCCAGTGCTTGGCCCACTGCCTGTCACTTAACTGTAGGTGCTCAGTAACGACTGATGACTGATTAACTGAGAGAATGATACCCCTGGCCTCCTGACGACCCAAATTTGCATTTTCCCTGCCTCTGAGACAACGTGGGCATCTCACAGGGTGCAAAGTTCCCAGTCTATTGTTCTGAGCTACTGCCTGCAATCCTCTTAGAATTCACTCAAGGTACTCCTCTGTAGCAGCAGAATAAGAGCAGAGGATCCACGGAGAAGCTTTGATGCAACAAAATGGTTTTCTGTGTGCCGTTCACCGTGAAAATCAAGAATGGTTTTCATAAGAAATGAAGAATGACCAAAACATTTACAGAATCTCAAAATAACATGAACAAAAGCCAGCTTCTCTGTCATCTTAGGCGTGTGGCACATACTTCACCAATGGATGTCCTCATACAAGCCTTTCCTTTTGTCTTTTTAATTAATTAATTAATTAATTTTTGGCTGCGTTGGGTCTTCGCTGCTGCACACGGGCTTTCTCTAGTTGCTGCAAGCGGGGGCTACTCTTCGTTGCGGTGTGCGGGCTTCTCATTGCGTTGGCTTTTCTTGTTGTGGAGCACTGGCTCTAGGCACGTGGGCTTCAGTAGTTGTGGCACGTGGGCTCAGTAGTTGTGGCTCGCGGGCTCTAGAGCGCAGGCTCGGTAGTTGTGGCTCACGGGCTTAGTTGCTCCGCAGCATGTGGGATCTTCCCAGACCAGGACTCGAACCCGTGTCCCCTGCATTGGCAGGCGGATTCTCAACCGCTGCGCCACCAGGGAAGCCCCTCATCCATATTTTTGATGAGTCTGAGCAAAAAAGAATCAAGGTTCTTTGTTGGTAAACAGGTAGCAATTAAACCATGTTCTTAGAACCACGGCTCAAAGAAACTCAGTACGTCCACCAGCAGAATTACAAAATAAAGGTGAAAGGAGGGACTTCCCTGGTGGCACAGTGGTTAACAATCCGCCTGCCGATGCAGGGGACACGAGTTCGAGCCCTGGTCCGGGAAGATCCCACATGCCGCAGAGCAACTAAGCCCGTGTACCACAACAACTGAGGCCGCGCTCTAGAGCGCACGAGCCACAACTTTGAGCCCGGGCGCCTAGAGCCCGTGCTCTGCAACAAGAGAAGCCACTGCAATAAGAAGCCTGCGCACCGCAACAAAGAGTAGCCCCTGCTCGCCGCAACTGGAGAAAGCCCGCGCGCAGCAACCAAGACCCAACACAGCTAAAAATAAATAAATAAAATAATTAATTAAAAATAAACAAAAACAAAAAAGGGGTGAAACCATAGCGTTATCTGTAAAAAGATGCTACTGGAATACAGGACTATTGCAACCAGTTATCTTTTAAGTGATTGCCCAACTCATTTTAAAATCATTCTTTATGATAGAACATTTATGCCTTAAGGAATAATTAAACAGGCAAGTGCCAATTTTTGAAAAATAAGTTTACCCCAAATAGCTTATTTGTGAGCCCACGCCGTGGGTCTCTCACTTGAACGGTGGTCTTCTGTTGTCCACGACAGACAGGCAGCGGCATCTCACAGAAGTGTATACTGGGGGCCTGAGGAGCTTCCCAGGAAGGAACTCAGCCTGGGTTACAGCTGGGGAACTGGTGAATGGACGCAACTCTATCTGCAAAAGCTGGGGAGCTTCCTGGAAAGAGACTCATTCAAGGGGAAGAAGTTGCCCAAGAAGAGGCTCTGAATGGCTTGGGCGGGAGGGTCCGGGGCAGCTGTTCCCCTAACCTGTTCCGGGCCCAGTCTGCTTCACACTCGCATGTCTAGAGACAGAGAGAATAAAATGTATGAGTATAAAATGGAATGATCTATTGTAACACACTCCGTAAAATCCTGGGGCTGAAACAGCAGTGCTTTGAGACTCCCTCCCTCTGGCACAGTTTACTCTCCAATACTCTCCCACAATGAGAACTCAGGACATCAGTGACCTCACCGGCAGGGAACAGCTGTACCCTGGGGGTGAGAAGATGAGGCATGGTGCCTGGTGACACAGTGTCAGCCCCAGCAGGAAGTGCTAGAGCGGGTGGGGCACTGGCGGCCTGGAGAAGTACACAGGGGGCACTCCCTGAGCATGCCAGGAAGTGCTTGGGAGGGGCCACAGCGAGGTGGCCTTCTTGTGCTAGCAGGTAGCAGCAAGAGCCTTTGCAAATTGGTGATTACTCTTAATACTACCTCTTCCAAACATTGGTGAGACCTAGGAAAACTTGTTCCATCATGCATTTGGTAATCATCGTATATTCTAAAATCATACTATAGACAGTGGTTAGATTTTTAAATACGGAAGAAAATAAGAAGGAGGGAGGGAGGGAGGAAGCCCAATTTCTCCCATTATAAACTATACATTGGCTAAACACTATACATTTGTTACTGAAAAAAGAGTAGAACTCTTTTTGTTTTAAAACCCATAAAATACATTTAAACATACCGAGTGTTAAGCAAACAGATAACTGGCCTCTGGTACTTTTCCACTGTCAGCCGAACTGTTCACCTTAATCCACGTGCTTACTTAGGGCTCAGAACTCAGCATGTACTTAGAGCTCTGTCCATTACTTAATCCCTGAAATACACTGTTAACATCCTACATGGGGTGATTGGGACAGGAATGAAGAGTCCCAACACCAGCTGAGGAGGGGCATGATGGGTAGGCAGGCAGAGAAGAACTAGCATCTATTGGACATCTTTTTTTGGTTTCTTCTCTAACTAAATGTTCACAGGATCTTTTTTTTTTTTTTTTTTCAGAAGAAAGCATCGGCATCTATTTTTTTTTTTTTTGCGGTACGCGGGCCTCTCACTGTTGTGGCCTCTCCCGTTGCGGAGCACAGGCTCCGGACGCGCAGGCTCAGCGGCCATGGCTCACGGGCCCAGGCGCTCCGCGGCATGTGGGATCTTCCCGGACCGGGGCACGAACCTGTGTCCCCTACATCGGCAGGCGGACTCTCAACCACTGCGCCACCAGGGAAGCCCTCTCTGGCTGTGTTTTTCTTTCCAATTCTTTGTGGGCTTTTTAGCTCCATCTCCCCAGTGGTCTCCATTCCATCATTTGTCCTCCATTAGTTCTTTTATTGGGTCTATCTTATTTCTGAAATGTTCACTACTAAAGTGTCTCGCAGTTCTTAAAATCCCCAAAGCATTCCTACCTCGTAATCCTTCCCCCGTCCTGTTCCATCTTCATGAGGCACCAGGAGCATCTTTCCTGCAAGACCTTGCTTGGAGCTGACGGTGGACCTGAGAACTCCAGAAGCCTGATTAGTTTTCTTTCTACAGAACCAATCCATTTACCTAGACGACTTCACATTTCAATTCTCAACATCTAAGTATGGCCAGCATTTTTAAAGTAGAAGAATTCTTTGTCAGAACTAGGCTTTGCTTTTTGTCCTAGAGACATTTGCCAGAGGATATCAGTTTTTTAAGGGAAATATAAACAACCATCTAGTAAGGAAGAAAATCCCACATCTCACAGATTTCACTCACTTCTATTTTCTTCTTATTCATGCCCAGCTCATGTGAAGGGCTTGTTCAACCCATCTGATTATGGGAAAATGCCAATTATCAAAAGGGTAAACATTCCCTAAATCTTCAATAATATCAAAAGTGTGTGATTTTATTGTACTCCTGACACATTTTGATGGTTTCATGGGTTAATGGATCTTCTTATGGAATCATTGAGCAAAAGCTTTAAATAAAAACATCAAAGCCTTTATTTTATTCTTCCTCAGTCACAGGACAGACCAACCCTGCAGCTCACTTCCTTATTAGAATACTAAACCGTCAGATTTCTGCCCACACACTGACCAGGCTTTCCTGTGGGGTAAGGAGTCCTTTTTCTAGCCCTGAACTGAATGCTATTCATTCTTCCACTGTTCACTCACTATAGTTCTTCTGTAGTATTCTGATTCTGTTGAGAGAATCCAAAATTGGCAAATGCTTTGATTTACAAAAAACACAAAGGGTAAACCTTTTCTAACTCTTCAGTAATTTTCCATAATATTCCAAAGCATGCAACTTTATTCTACACGTTTTGATGGTTTCATGAGTTAACGGATCTCCTGACTGAACGATGGAATTATTAAGCTTTGCATAAATAGTAGAAGGTCCTCTTCAGCGGTGTTAGATAAAGTAGAAGTTTGGCAACAGTCTGGTGAAGTGGGGCTCTATAGACCACCGGCCTGGAAAATCCAGTTTTCAATTCAGTTTCTCCTTGGTCCTGTCCTAGGCTGGTTAATAGAAGCTGAAGCAGGTTGAGGATTGAAGCAACTTGGATTATGACGGCTGTAAGATTTAACTTGTGAAGTATAAGTATACTTAACGTGATCTGATATCTGTGTTTGTTCCTGGAAGGTTGTGTGTGAGTTCAATTTTGGTCACTGCCTAATTTTCTCATTTCCTTACACTATAAATTCTGGAATGCTTTACCTTGGTACCTAATTACCTTTAAAAGGTAGTTATTTCCCACATTTCTCTTCCTGTTTTTCTGCTCATAGGCTTCTGATAAGTAGCCGTGACCCTCTTAATGGATGCGTCCATTGGAAGCTGCACTGCTAATAAGACAATGCTCTTTATAAGCCTTTAATTTATCTCTTTTAAACAAAATTTCTCATGTTGGAGTTTCTTTAAGCAGATCACATATGCTGATCAGCCTGGGCAAATCTGAGTGCTGTATAGGCACTAGGAGGTGCTGACTTTGGGGTTGTCCTCTGTCTGGTTATTTATTGCTGTGTAACCAACCGTCCCAAAACTCAGTGGCTTGAAACAACAATATATTTTTCTCTCACAGGGTTCAGTGGCTTGGCTGGGTTCGACTGTGTGATTCTCCCTTGCGGTCTCTCGTGCAGCTTGCCATCAGATGCTGGCTGGGGCTGGAGTCACTTGAAGGCACTTGGCTGGACGTCCAAGGTTTCTCTGGTCACATGTGGTGTGTAGGCTGGGATGACTGCAGAGCTGGGGGTTGGCTGGGTGCCTCTCTCTCTCCAGCCTCTCTCCAGGAGCGTGGGACTCCTCACAACCTAGCGATCTCAGGGTGGTAGACCTTCTTTCAGGCCGTGGCTTCCCTGAGAGCATGCCGTCCAACGAGTATGGTAGATAGTGCGAGGTTCCTCTGACCTGGCCTCGGAACTCAGTGCCATTGAGGCTGCATTCTGTTGTCTACATGGAAGTCACAGGGCCAAACCAGATTCAAGGGGACAGGACTATACACAGGCATGGACGTCAGGCGTTGTAGCCCATCAGAGATCCATCTTTGGAATTTAGCTGTTGTGTTTAATGTATCTCAAATTTGTAAAGTGGGTTAGAGTTAAAGCCACCTATTTTGGTTGTATTCCTGGGAACACTTTAATAATAATAATAATAATAATTAATAATATCTGCCATTCATGGAGCAATTGCACTATCACCTACTGGAGACAGAGTTGGGCAAAAACAAATAAAAAATTCCTGCTCTCACAGAACTAGTGAGGGAGAAAGGCAATAAAGTAAATAAGAAAATATATAGGATATCAGACGGTGCTAAACTCTACGGAGGAAACGTAAGCAGGAAGAGGATTAGGAAATGAACGTGGAAGCAATGCTAAGTAGGCTCTTAGAGGAGGCTGCCCTGACGAGGGGACATTGAAGCAGAGATCCGAAGGAGGGGAGGGCCCTTGTGGGGCAAAAGCTTTCTAGTAAGGGGGCCCTTTGGCCGGGGCTCAGTCGGGGGGTTAGGAGACAGGGTCAGAGTGGAGGGAGGGGTGTGGGGGGCTGTGAGGGTTACATAGGCCTTTTACTTACACAAGGCTTTTACTCTGAGTGTGAATGGAAGGCTCTGCTGTGGTGCCCTCCGCTGGAAGGGAGCGCAGGCCCAGCGGGAGACAGGCAGGGGGCTACCGCGCAACCCAGGCAATGGGGGCCTGGACCTGGATGTTGGCTGCAGAAGTGCTAGGTAGTGAGGTATCATATTAGGTACATTTGGAAGGTAAGACCGACAAGATTTGATTACAGATTGGACCCGGAGACAGAGACAACTCTTCTGAGAAGTTTTGCTGTGAATGGAGGGAGTGGAGAACCGAGGCGCAGGCTGGGAGGGACATGTGTTTTCCTCGGTTTTGTTTTTGTTTTTGGTTATTGTTTTTGTTTGTGTAAGATGCGAAGAACGTCTGTGCATTGGTGGGAATGACTGGTCCAACAGAAAGGGAACAGTTGGTGATGCAGGAGAGAGAGGGGCTGATTGCTGGTGTGACGTCCTTGAACAAGGAGCAGGGTGGGATCAGGGTGGTGCACCGGCAGCTCGCCCAGAGTAATGGCGGGAACGACCAGGTATATGGGTAGCTGGGTGGGTGTGGGGTGGCCTTTATGGAAGTCCTCTTTTGATGCCTCCATCAGATCCACAGAAGAGGATCTGGGGGTCTGGGAGGGAGATAATTTGCAAAACATCCATCAAAATGAGGGAAGAGTGAACTCACAGGACAGGAGGCAGGATCCCTGGGCAGCGCCTGGCCCCCTAGACGTCCCTGACCAGGGCTTGAAAGCCGGACGAGCGAGCGCAGGGTTGTTCTTCTCCATCGTTCTCAGCTGCATGGAGGCCAGGGTGTTGCTGGAGAACTGGGTACAGAGCAGGGGAAGAGGCAGCCAGATCAGCTCAAAGGGAGGAAGAGGGAAAGGCGCTGGAGTAGCGAGGGAGCGCCCGGACGGGGCGGGCGGGAGGGCCGTGTCGGGTGGTTACCTAAGGCCTCGGGGCTACGCAAGCGCTTCCCCACCCGGGTTAGCGGGGATTGTTCTCAGATCCGGAAGCTCTCCTAAATTGTCCACAAATATCCTCCGGACCTAACAGGGAAACAAATAACTTACGGGAAATGACAGACCCCAAACCAACTAACAGAACGATCGAACGCTCGGGGTTTCCTGTCAGGTCAGCTGCCAGCCACTCCCTCCCCCGACCCCGCCGGGCCTTCGAGAAATTGGCAGCCGCGGCCCCAGGCCCGGGGCCCCAGCGAGAGGAGAGGACGCCGCCTGCCGGCCGCCCCCCGCCCCGCCGTCCGGGCTCTCCGCCTCCCCGGGCCGCCCTCGTCCGCCAAGTTCACCCGGCAGGGCCTCCGCCCCCCGGACCATCCCCAACCTGGGCCACCCTCCCCCTGGACGGGCCACTCCCACCCGGACCCTCCCCCTGCCGGGCCACCCTCTCCCCGGGCCACCCTCCCCCGGGTCAAGTTCATCCGGCCGGGCCACCCTCTCCCGGCCCGCAGTAAAGGCGGGCGCGATCTTGGAGCCGGCGGCAGGCAGGCGGGGGCCCCGGGGGCGGCCCGGGGGCTGGGGCGCGGGGAGAAGCGGGGTGAGGCAGGAGTCGCTCGCTGGTCCGCCCTCCTCCCGCCGGGTTTGCGGATTCGGGTCCGGGCACCCATGGTCCCCTCCTCTGCGCCTGCAGCACTTTCCCTGCCACCGCCCGGCCGCCCCCATCCAGCCTTTAGGCGTCAGCCCGGAAGCCTTGCTGGGAGCGCTGTCCCGGCCCCCCAGTCGGTGTTGGGGCCGCGGCCTCCTGAATTTCTCCTCTGCCTTAGTTGTCACACCGTTACATTGTCTGCCCATCCTCATATCACCAACATGACCAGGAAAGCAGGGCCTCGGTCTCTGCTGCTCACAATTGTATCCACCGTGCTTAGCACAATTCCTAGCACACGCATGGACCCAATAAACGTGCCTTGGATGAGTGGTGAGTCCGGCCAGTCTCCCTCTGCCTTCCCAGTCCTCTTTTCTTTCAGATTGCATGGCTGGAAAGTTCCAGACTTGTTCCAGACCGGGGCCTCTGACTCCCTGTTTCTGGTCTCCGTTATTCTCTGGTACCCAGGTGAGGACTCCGGCTCCTAGCCGTCAACATTCAACTAGCAAACTTTTGAGGAGGGCCCAGCTCTCCTTTTTGCTGTACTGTAGACCCAGTTTCAGTCCCAAACTGCACTGATTCTGCCGGCCTCCCATGTCTGAGGTGTATTCTGACCTCTGGTGACAGAGAGCAAAGAATATGCATGTTTACTCTGGATTTGATCCACGAGGAGGCCACAGTGAGATTGGTTTTGAACAATTTCGGAAGCTGGCGCTCTGGCTGGCCGTTGTAGCTTGCTGGTTGTGTAATTTTATTGCTACTCTCTGTGTGCCCTGAAGGGTTGCAATGGGAAGAGTTTTAAAGTCTAAAAATAAAAGTCAATAAACCAATAATGAGGACTGTCAAGCTATAATAACTCACACATGATTGAATCTTTTTCCAAATCCCAACAATTTGTTTTCAACACCAACCGACCAACCCTGGAGCCGAGGTTTGATTTGTCCCCACTGGTCAGTCCCAGCACTGGTCTGAATGGCAGTGTGCGTGCGTGCTGCCTATCTGTCGGCAGAGCCATTACAAACCACTGGCCCAGGGTTAGGTTTAGCTCGGCATTGATTGGCTTCAGGTTTGGGCGTGCTGCGTGGTTCCTGTGCAAGGGCCCAAATCTTTCCTGTCAGAGAGAGAGCACAAATAACCCAATCATCCGTGAAAAATTCATTCACGAAAACACAAGGAAAATACAATAATACAGGAACCGTATTGAAATTAATCAAAAACCGGAGACACTGCCCTTCAGATGTGGCTCTGGGTCCCAGTTATCAGGGCTGCTTAGAACAGCCTCTATATTTTCTCACTGGGCCCTATCGCGACGGATTTCTTGCTTGGAAAGAGAAAAGCTCTACTATAATTAAATCAAAGAATGATATTATTCTCCCATTGAAGTGTAAAAATTCAGCAAGAGCTGTGATAAAAACAGCAGTCACGGGTCCCTCTCTGAACTGTCAGAGGGTGATTCCCTTTGGTGGCAGCCCCTGGGGACAGGGTCCAGCTTCCTCTCCCGTTGCGGAGCACAGGCTCCGGACGCGCAGGCTCAGCGGCCGTGGCTCACGGGCCCAGCCGCCCCGCGGCATATGGGATCTTCCCGGACCGGGGCACGAACCCACGTCCCCTGCATCGGCAGGCGGACTCTCAACCACTGCGCCACCAGGGAAGCCCAAGAGCCTTTTTAAAAGTGCATTTCCTTTGAACCAAAATAATCTGTACCTCCCCCATGAAAGCACTCATCACACTTTATTTGAATTCCTTGTTTAATTAATACTCAAATTCTCTACCAGACTCACCACTCTGAAGGAGGGACCTTGTCTGTCTAGATCATTGCTCTTTTCTCAGTGTCAATAGAGATGTGTGTTAGTAGGCGTTCAATACGTGTGTTAATGAATTAGTCACTACCTCCCACTTCTAGGATGTATCCCCAGGAAACAGTAGGACAAATGTGCAAAAATATTGGTAAAAGGCCATTTATCTCTTCATTGCTTCTAAAATGTCTACAAATGAGACTCTGGTTAAATAAATGAAGGGACTCTATCCAACAGAATACTATGCAGCCATTTAGAATGATGCTCCCCATTTATTGACATAGAAAGATATTCACAAAACAGAGCTAGAGAGAAACGAAGTCAATTGCACAACTGTGCGCCATCTATCACGGAATTTTTGTAAAATAAAAAAAGCTGTGTGGTAGGAAATCAGGTATTTTGATTTTCCTCTTTAGCTTTCTGTATTGTCTGATTTAATAAAAGTTTCTTTAAAATGTTCCTTTTATAGTGTGAAAAGCCAAGAAAATAACTTCCATTTTGAAAAACAATGTAATTGTTCATTCCCATTTGGTCTTTCTCCACATACAGGGCAATTATGCATTGCACTTGTGAAAGGAGGAAAAATGGCTTCGATCAGAGAACACGAGAAACTAGCACATCATTAATTGAAGGAATTAAAAAGAAGGAATTCTGTCTACTAAAGGCGCTCTCCTTTGTAGCAGACAAAAAACTGAAAAGACTTTTTAAAAAGTCAGAGAAATAAAATGGCATCACAGGCTATAGGTTGAGTCGGTGCCCAGTGAACACTTAGAATAGCAAATCTGGAAAGGATGAATCACGAGGGCTTCTCTCCTTTTGATTCACACACATAATTATGCCAAATTGTAACCAGTGTCAGCCGCCTGGATGCTTCTAAGTCCTCCAGGCTTTTGCAAATCATCCTTTTTCTTTCATATCCAAACAGACTTGCTTGAGGCCCTATGTCAAGCTCTGGCTATAGAATGTTCATCGTTTCACCAAGATTTCTGATGACTCCCCCAGATTTGGAGGAAGGGGGTATGCACTCTATTCCCACAGTCACCTGTTGGCAGATTCCTGCTTTTACTGAATCTGGGTGATCCATCGATCTTGTTGCTTCCTAAGGCTGCTCTGTCTACCCACACTGCTTTGCCCACCCTAAACACACCTCTCTCTCATTCCCCAAAGCATCAACAGCACTGGAACCTGATGAATGTTTAGGCCCTAAGAAGACTCTTACAGCGCTGCTCAGAATAGGCAAAGACTTGCAGCTATGCTCTGCCCTCCGTACCCACTTGTTCTGCATTAGTGGATTCAACCAACTGCAGATGGAGAATAATTTTTTTTTAATTCAAAAAGTTGCAAAAAAGCAAACCTGGCATTTGTCACACCAGCGACTGTTGGCATAGTATTTACCACTGTTTATATAGAATTTACATTGTATTAGGTATTATAAGTAAACTAGAGATTATTTTTTTTTATTGGAGTATAGTTGCTTTTCACTGCTGTGTCAGTTTCTGCTGTGTGGCAAAGTGAATCAGCCATACGCATACATATATCCCCTCTTTTTTGGATTTCCTTCCCATTTAGGTCACCACAGAGCACCGAGTAGAGTTCCTTGTGCTATACAGTAGGTTCTCATTAGTTACCTATTTTATACATAGTAGTGTATATATGTCAATCACAGTCTTCCAATTAATCATCCCCCTTCCCCCTTGGTAACCATACATTTGTGTCTCTATTTCTGCTTTGCAAATAAGATCATCTATACCATTTTTCTTAAACTAGGGATGATTTAAAATAAACGGGAGGGGACTTCCCTGGTGGCACAGTGGTTAAGAATCCACCCGCCAATGCAGGGGACACAGGTTCGAGCCCTGGTCCGGGAAGATCCCACATGCCACGGAGCAACTAAGCCCGTGTGCCACAACTACGGAGCCTGCACTCTAGAGCCTGCGAGTCACAACTACTGAGCCCGCATGCCACAACTACTGAAACCCATGTGCCTAGAGCCTATGCTCCACAACAAGAGAAGCCACCGTAATGAGAAGCCCGTGTACTGCAGTGAAGAGTAGCCCCCGCTCGCCACAACTAGAGAAAGCCCGCACGTATCAACAAAGACCCAATGCAGCCAAAAATAAATAAATAAAATAAATGGGAGGATGTGTGTAGTTATATGCAAATAATACACCATTTTATATAAGGGACTTGAGCATCCATAGATTTTGGTATCTGTGGGGCTCCTGGAATGAACCAACCCCCCTTGGATACTGAAGGATGACTGTATATATCAAATATCACAACCCTCAAGTTCCTTTGCCTTCCCTCCTATGGGGTTCTCACTGGCTTTCCCTCTGGTGTTGGTGTCTGCTGTCATGTTTTCTCTGCATGTCTCTTTTCTTCCATATCTGTTCCTCCTTCCGTCACCCAGACCCACGAAGTCTTTTTCGAGCGTTGCCTGCCTTCCCCTTAGTCTATTAAGCAGAGCCGTTTTGTTTTCTCTCACTCCTGCCCTCACCTGCCTGCCTAATCCCAACCCATAGAGGCTGGACAGGGGATGTCACCTTTCCTGACCCAAAGGCCCATGCATCTTTTCTTACGCCTATGTGCATGCTTTGAGTACTGCTTTTTTCCTAGAATGGGAAAATTCTATAGTAATTTAATTTTTTAAAACACGAATTTCCCCTTCTCATGCATAGATAGCAGGTGGATATTTTCTACACTTCTGTATACCCATGCTTATCCCTATACGTATACAATTAGTTGTTAAATAAATCAAAATGGTACGTTCTTTCAGAATCTGTCCCCATTTCTGTTGTACAAACTTTAGAGGTGGGGTAGCAAAACAAGAACATATGGAAAAATTATTTTGGGGTTTGGCACAGACATTTCATAAGAAATCTCAGAGCAGCCATGCCTCAGCGTGTATTTGCAGGGCGGGGTGTGGAACCACGGAAGCTAAGAGTTTCCATTTGGAGGCAGTGCCTACCCTTCAGGGGCTCAGCCTTTGGCCTCTCGCTTCTGGAAGATGGTCCCCTGGAAGTTACCCGCTCAGCTGGGCTGTTTCTCACTCACCTCTAGTGGAGGGGGCACCCCCCACCCCACCAGGTCCAGAAGAAAGATGGTATCCTTTGAAGTGACCCTGGGATGTATAGTTATGATTTTTTCTTAGCTTACTCCGAGCTATGAATAATTTAGGGTTGCATTTCAACCCCTAGACTTCATTGAGTATTCAACGAATCTCTGTTCTTTCCCCTTTCTGCCTTTGAATGCCCTGGAAACATTTACAAAGCATCTGGCACTGAGTTTGTGCCTAAGCGTTCAAGAAACACGACTGAAATTACCCAAGCACATGCGTGCGCATTGACTGGGACTAGCACAAATATTGTCTCCAAGTCATGTCCGGGAAGCATGATAGACTCACTGTGGGTACCCACGTTCTGGAGGGACATTTATAGCAACAGCGAAAAGGCCAGATAATGGCCCCATTGAGAACAGCCATTTAGTACCACAAATACATTTCCTCAAATAAATCTGCTGATTACTTTCGCACTGACTTGACAGCTCAGCCAAGTGGTTTGCCCTAAATGCAGCAAAAGGCCCCACCTCGTGTCCATCCACATCGGGGACCTCTGATGAAGAAATGCAATTGGCGGGCCCTTTTTGGAGATGATTGCACAAGACGAGAAAAGAAATGGGGAAAAAATCTCGCAGGAGCAAGCATTTATCATCGAGCTGGTTGCCTATATGAAATCGTAACTACTGCTGCAGAAAAAATTGGCCACCATTCAAGACCCAGACAAGTGTTACTACAAATACTTTTGAGATGAAAAAGAAAAGCACAAGTTTTCCTTCAGATACACTATCAAGATGAGGGTGGATGGTAGAACGCTGGTTTGTTAACCCTTCAGGGGGTCGGCTCGTTTAAAATCCTTGAGGGCCTTCCCTTGGCTTTTAGGATAAAGTTTAAATCCCTTAGATGGCAGAAAAGACCCTTCCTGGTTAGGCTGTGTCTTCTCCGCCACCAGGAGTCCTCACGATCTGCTCTAACCTTACAGAACCACCAGCAAATATCTCTTGTTCTCTGGTGTTTTCTCCCCACTCCTGTCCCCATCTTTCTTACTGAGTGAATATCTGTAGGAACTCAATGTACGGGTCATTCCCGCTGGAAAGTCTTCCTTGAGTCTCATCCTCTGCTCCAGACTGGCTTGGATGGTCACCTGTCCTGCTCCCCTGGCACTGATGGCTGTGCTGGTCGTCTTGTGTGGCTTTCTTGTCTATTTTCCAGGAGGCTGAGGGAAGGGGCCATGTCCCTGCTGCTGAAACACGGTAGGTGTTTGATAAACGTTACATGGCTCATAAGAGACAACATGTATGTATTCCTACTATGCACGAGGCATTGACCTCAAGCCCTTTACATGCCTTACCTCCTTCAGTCCTTCCAACAGCCCTGGGAAGCCTTGTAGCCCCGTCCCCAGACTAGGAACAGACTCATTTTACAGGGGAGGAAAATAAAGCTCAGAAATTGGGGCAATATTCTCAAGGTCAGTCACACAGATACTCTACGTTGGGGTCAGGATTTGAACTCAGGCAGCTGGACTCCTGAGCCTGTATTTTTTTTTAACATCTTTATTGGAGTATAATTGCTTTACAATGGTGTGTTAGTTTCTGCTTTATAACAAAATGAATCAGTTATACGTATACATATATCCCCATATCTCCTCCCTCTTGCGTCTCCCTCCCTCCCACCCTCCCTATCCCACCCCTCTAGGTGGTCACAAAGCACCGAGCTGATCTCCCTGTGCTATGCGGCTGCTTCCCACTAGCTATCTATTTTACATTTGGTAGTGTATATATGTGCATGCCACTCTCTCACTTTGTCCCAGCTGACCCTTCCCCCTCTCCGTCTCCTCAAGTCCATTCTCTACATCTGCGTCTTTATTCCTTTCCTGTCCCCATGTTCTTCAGAACCGTTTTTTTTTTCTAGATTCCATATATATGTGTTAGCATATGGTATTTGTTTTTCTTTTCCTGACTTACTTCACTGTGTATGACAGTCTCTATGTCCATCCACCTCACTACAAATAACTCAATTTCATTCTTTTTTATGGCTGAGTAATATTTCATTGTATATATGTGCCACATCTTCTTTATCCATTCATCTGTCGATGGACACTTAGGTTGCTTCCATGTCCTGCTGAGCCTGTATTTTTAAACACCATGCTGGGCTGAGGGATGGATAGATACATGATGGGGAGACATCCTTCTTGATGCTATTTCTTGAGAGTGAAGGAGAGGAAGAGAAGCTAGAGTTCTATTGTCACAGACACCAGAACCCAGCCCCTTGCTCGAATGAGCCTGATGCCTCATCTGGTGCCTGTGGGGCGGGGGGAGACCGGGGTGAGGGGGGGCGGTCAGGAAGGCGTGAGGGGCATGACGGTGGGAGGAGCTGCTCTTCCTCTTTGACATCTTTTTGCTCCTTTGACTTCTTGCCAATTTGTTCCTTTTTTGGGTGAATAATTATAGACTATAGGAGTAGATGTAGATTATTCTATTGTCTTAAGCCATACGTAATGAATCCCACTTGTAATATACTGCTTCTTATTAATATCTTAGAAAAATATTAATGTCTAAGAAAAAAACGCCTCCTTCCTTCAGCCCAGACATTCCTCAGACAAAGACTGCCACAATCCCTCCCACAGGCGTGGGCGTCAGCCACAAAGCATCAGCGGCTCCATAAGTGCCCCAGGCTCTGGTGGTCCATCACTCAGGTCCAGGTGGGGATGGAGTGGGAGGTGATGAGGATGAATAGCAGGGACCAACCCAGGAGGCAGCTGAGGTGGCCCTGGGCTCCAGCAGAGCTTTCATCTGGATTCCCCAGAGAGAATGGCCATTGGACACCACCTCTGGAAAAGGGCAGAGGAGCTGAGCTGCAGACCGTGTCCTTTGGACATTTGTAGTGCCTCAGCCCCCAGAACAGTGCTTTGTAGGTCCTTGGTGAACGTCTATTTGCCTGTGGATGGTGAGCAGAAAGGGAGGAAGGAAGGAATAGATAAAGGAAGGAGGAACGAAGGGAGTACCAGGAGGATATGGAGACTTGGGTATTGAAGAGGTGAAGGTTAGACATAAGAAAAGAAAGCCATGGTCATGCTGAACTCAAGGTAGACTTATCTGAGGATGGGGGGTGGTCTTCACAATGGTGGATTTTCTTTTTCTTTCTGTTCTTTAAAAAACAAAAATTGGGGGGGCTATATTCCCCGTGTTGTACAATATATCCTCGTACCTTATTTTATACCTAACTGTTTGTATCTCTTACACCCCTACGCCTATGTTGCCCCTCCCCCCTTCCCTCTCCCCACTGGTAACTACTAGTTTGTTCTCTTTGTGAGTCTGCTTTTGTTTTTTGTTTTTGTCATATTCACTAGTTTGTTGCATTTCTTAGGTTCCATGTACAAGTGATATCATACAGTATTTGTCTTTCTCTGTCTGACTCATTTCACTTCGAACAATGCCCTTCAAGTCCATCCATGTGGTGGGTTTTGTTTTCAACTTTCATTTAAACATCTTTTCTTTCCTATAGCTTGATTTCTTTTAGGTCTTGAATACATATTAACTTTCCCATCTGCAAGACTTGGATTTTGTGGATGAACAATTTGTTTCCTTGGGATTTTGAACAGCCCTCCAAGGTCCCACGTTGGCTCCAGTGCAGACTTTTGTCACAACTCTTTTCTGTACCCATCCAACATCGCATAGTTCAGATCTGTTCGTGATTCCACTTGAAACACAAAGTGACTTTACAACAGATATATTTTAATTCTAGGCAGAATTGTTTTTGGAATAGCAGAGAATGATTCTGAGATTTCAGAATAGGTTATGGAATTAGGTCACCATAATTCAGTTCCCACCATCTCACTGCAAAGGCCTCCTAATGAGATTTTATCTAAGCACTACACAGTTGCTCGTTTATTATTTTTCCTGGGTATGCCCAGATAGATGGCGTTGACAAACCCGAACTCTGATCATTTTATCACAATGAGGTCAGCTCAGTGAGAGCTCTCTTGGCTGAGACCCAGAAAATATCATAACTCACTCAAGATAAGGTCAATGTCATGGTGTAAATCACAAACTCTATAGTTAGAACAACCCTCCCCTATACGCTGACGTCTGTTTTCAGACGCGTTCTTAATCAGGTCTTCCAAACAATGCGTTCTTTATTTCAGGGGTTTGCTGCTTTAATCTCAGACAATAATGGCCATTCACTTACTCAAGCCAGCAGCTGCCTTCCTCTCTCTGCTAAAATTCCTTAATTGGAATCACCCTCTCATTGACCTAAACCATTCATTACAAACTATTTCAGACAAGCTCCTGATAGCCCTGCAGTGGAGGTGCCGCCTGTTTTTCTCTCATCTAGGATGCTTTTCCACTCCGGGAAACTCTAGTCACTGCTCAGAAAGCTAATTTCTTTTGCCCTCACATTCTCAATGAACAGCTTTGCATTTCTGTAGCAGCAAAATCTGAGACAACTAGATCTTTGGGTTTCCTTAATTATCCAACAAGGTTGATGAGAGCTGGTACAAGGAGATAGGTATTCTCCTATGTTCTTGATGGGATTGTAGGTCGATATAACAGTTCTAGGGAGCAATTTTATGCTATGCATCAAGAGCTTTTGGATTAAATCATTAATAAAGTAGAAATTAATATTAAATAGTAATATTAAATAAGTTGTTAATTAATCATTTAAAATTATTTGATCAAATTGATGCATTTCTAGAAATTTATTTTAAATAATCACGGCTCCATCAAATGATTTGACTATAAGATGCTCACTGATAAAATAAATCTTGGGGATGTGATGTACAGCATGGTGACTTTATTATTTTTTTTAACACCGTATCTTTTAAAAAAATAAATTTATTTATTTATTTTGGGCTGCATTGGGTCTTCATTGCTGCATGGGGGCTTTCTTTTTAGTCACAGTGAGTGGAGGCTACTCTTCATTGCAGTTCGCTGGCGTCTCATTCTGGTGGCTTCTCTTGTTGCAGAGCACAGCCTCCAGGCACGTGGGCTTCAGTAGTTGTGGCACATGGGCTCAGTAGTTGTGGCGCACAAGCTTAGTTGCTCTGCAGCATGTGGGATCTTCCCAGACCGGGGCTCAAACCCATGTCCCCTGCATTGGCAGGCAGATTCTTAACCACTGCGCCACCAGGGAAGCCCAGCATGGTGACTTTAGTTAACAATACTATATTATATTTGAAAGTTGCTAAGAGAGTAGGTCTTAAAAGTTCTCATCACAAGAAAAAAAAATTGCAACTATGTGAGGTGATGGATGCTAACTAGACTTATTGTGGTGATCATTTCACAGTATATACAAAAATCAAATTATTATGTTGTACACCTGAAACTAATATAATGTTATGTGTCAATTATATCTCAAGAACAAACTAATCAACAGGGTATTCCTGGACGTTTTCCTAGGTTTTTGACTACAATTTTATATAAACAAAACTCCATGGTTTTGGGGCTTCCCTGGTGGTGCAGTGGTTGAGAGTCTGCCTGCCGATGCAGGGGACGGGGGTTCGTGCCCCGGTCCAGGAAGATCCCACGTGCCACGGAGCGGCTGGGCCCGTGAGCCATGGCCGCTGAGCCTGCGCGTCCGGAGCCTGTGCTCCGCAACGGGAGAGGCCACAACAGTGAGAGGCCCGCGTACCGCAAAACAAACCAACAAAAAAACTCCATGGTTTTAATTTGTCTTTAATGAATAAGTTCCTTGACAGTCTTAATTAAACTTATGGATTTTTTGGTCTCATTAACCTTAAATATAGTTGAATCCAGGCAATTGGAAAAAAAGAAAAGATGCTCATGGAGACTTTTTTAATAAAAGTGAAAACCTAAAACCACCTAAATGCAAAATAATAAAGGATTGGTTAAATTAAATCATGGATTATAAATACATTTTTATGTCACAACCACACAATGGGCCAGTGTGTGGCTATTAAGCATGAGGGTGGAAAAGCATATTTGAGGCACAGTACCTATGAGTCAGGGCCTCACATTAAGGTCATCTAAGGTGGGTTTCTCTACAAAGGGACTCAGTCTGCAAGTGTGAGTTGTGACACAAGCCCCCAGGGACAGTGCAGGAACTTGGGCAGGCGACCGCAGAGCTGCTACCAATCCTGGGCCAAAGGGACACCGAGTGGGAGAGATGACCAGAAACCGTGACCAGAGAGGACTGTGGAAACCCTGGAGAGGAGTCATGACTTCTGTCAAGGGCAAGGCCAGCCCAGGGGACCTTGCAGAGCAGAGCCCAGGAGAATAAAGACTCTTCTCCTTGCCTCTGAGCTCCAGCTCGGGCTCCCACGGACCGAGCCAAAAACAGCATCAAGGTCAATGGCCCTGCGATGGCCCTGATGCTGCACAGAGGCCCATGAGGAGGGGCAGCGAGGGGTCTGCAGGGACCATGTATTACTTTCCCACTGTGGCTGCCACAGCCGTCCCAGAAATGGGGAGGCTTCAAACACAGACGTGTATTTTCTCACAGTTCTGGATGCCAGAAGCCTCAAATCAAGGTGTTGGTTCCTTCTGGAAGCTCCGAGGGATAATTGCTTCCAGGCTTCTCTCCTGGCTTCTCACAGCTGCCCCGATTCTCCGAGTTCCTTGGTGTGTAGACACGGCACTCAGATCCATGCCTCTGTCTCCATAGCTCTTGTCCTCTGCATTTCTCTCCACCTTCTCTTCTCTTCTCTTCTCTTCTTTCTCTTCTCTTCTCTTCTCTTCTCTTCTCTTCTCTTCTCTTCTCTTCTCAACACTTGTCACTGGATTTAGGGCCCACCCAGCTAATCCAGGACGATCTCAGATAGAAAGACTTAATGCAGCCACACCTGCAAAGACCCTTTTTCCAAATAAGGTCACATTCACAGGTTCTGGGTGGACAGACAATCTCTGGCACGACCATGGGAAGATATTCACACAAACCTGTAGGTGTAGGGGCCAATGGAGCAGGAAAACCAGTGTGCTCCTGTCCATTTTTTATAGGACAACCATACATGTGTATATCGAGGTATAAAAAAGTAATTGTAAGAGCACACCCAGAAGTGTTCAGAACGGCTCTTGATCTGTGGTAAGATTATGGATGATTTTTCTTTTCTTTCTTTCTTTTAAAATTAAAATATAGTTGATTTACAATATTGTTTGGTATATTGGTATACAGCAAAGTGATTGAGGTTTTTTTTCAGATTATATTCCGTTATAGGTTATTACAAGATATTGAATATAATTCCTTGTGCTATACGGCAAATCCTTGCTGTTTATCTATTTTATGTATAGTAGTTTGTATCTGTTAATTCCATACTCCTAATTTGTCTCTCCCTCCCTCCCTCTCCCCTTTGGTAACCATAAGTTTGCTTTCTGTGTCTGTCAATCTGTTTCGGTTTTGTATATAGATTCATTCATATTTTTTTTAGATTCCACATATAAGTGTTACCATATAGTATTTCTCTTTCTCTGTCTGACTTACTTTGCTAAGTATAGTATTCTCTAGGTCCTGGATGATTTTTCTTTGTTTTTATTTATTTAGAGTTTCTACATTAAAAAAAAAAAAGAGAGATGATGCTGTATTACATTTGTACTATGAAAAAGCAAATAATAGCCAAAGACAGAGAGAGAAAGAAAAAAAATGGCTGAATGATTGGTACCTGATGTTACGATCTCATGAAAGAGTGAAAGGATTTTGCCCATATATATTAAAGCCCCCACGTGTTGTCAAGTTGTATAATGGGATGTAATTGGCTCTGTGCTTCTCTCCTGATAACACAAAAGAAAAAGGGCATCATCTTCACTTTTAAAGTCCAAAAGCAATCTTACTGTCTCCTGTGGGATCTTCAACTGCTGGCTTCTGTCCCATCAAAGAAAACAGGCCACATCCTGGCTTTGAGAGAATGGATTTAATTGTATCTGCTTACCAATGCCAAAGCCAGGGCTGTGAGTCACCAGGACTTACAGGTGTCAAAATGCTCTGATATACACCTGCCCTTAGCCACGGCAGGGTAAGAACTCTTCCCCACATTGGGGTCTGCATCCTGATGCTGAGTATACCCCTGGGGTTGAGTGGGGGTCCCTAAGTGCTCCTGGCCTAGCCCTAACCCCTTCAGTAGATATACTGCTCTTTAGACAACTTCTTCAAGATTTATCAGAATATCTTTAGGAGCTAACTTCTGTATGGATGTGATGGGCTCATTAAAAGTTTCTGCTTTTCATTTCCTGGGGGTTAGCAAAGTCATGGTCCTAACTGTGATTTGCAAGAAGGTCAAGAAGAAGATTTTTCTACTTCTTTTTTTTTTAATTAATTAATTTATTTGGCTGCATTGGGTCTTAGTTGTGGCGCGCAGGCTCTAGAGAGTGCGAGCTTAGTTGCCCCACGGCATAGGGGATCTTAGTTCCCTGACCAGGGATCAAACCCACGTCCCCTGCTTTGGAAGGTGCGGATTCTTAACCACTGGACCACCAGGGAAGTCCCGATTTTTCTACTTCTGCATGGCTTTGAGGAATGGAGAAGCTAGATGTCCTCATGCACTAAATAAATAGATGCAAAGAAGGTGGAGTGTCTCTGAACAGCAAGAATGAAAAGGGTAGAGTTTTGAGCTGTAGGTGGGAATTTGGAATCCCCTGTGATCTATTTTATCCACATGACAGCCTGCAAAGGTCCACAGTAGGGACCCACCTTTCCCAAAGTTTCTCTTACATGTGTGGCCATGCAAAAGTTATCGAAAATCATCCTTCAATAGATAAAAGTATTTAATTACCCATTAGAAGAGAAAGGCTATTTTAGTTTTTATTTTTCCAACTCTTTGTGTAAAACAAAAAAGAAAAAGCTTTTAAGAGTCATCTGTTTGAGCAGAAATTCCATTTACCTTGCAACCTGGAAGTTCCTATGTGGTGGAACTTAATGGTGATCTCCCACAAAATGTCCATGCCAAACCTGTGAATGTGACCTTACATATTTGGAAAATCTCTTGACACTTGGCAGATGTAATCAAGTTAAGGATCTCGAGATGAGATCATCCTGCATTAACTGGTGGGCCCAAAATCCAATGACAAGAGACTTTACAAATAGGGGAGACACAGGATTTCCCTGGTGGCGCAGTGTTGAAGACTCCGCCCTCTCAATGCAGGGGGCCCAGATTCGATCCCTGGTCAGGGAACTAGATCCCACATGCATGCTGCAACTAAGAGTTTGCATGCCACAACTAAGGAGACTGCCTGCCACAACTAAGACCCAGTGCAACCAAATAAGTAAATAAATAAATATTTTTAAAAAGTCACATGAAGCCAGAGGCAGAGAAGGGAGTGACTCCAACCAACCAGGAGCTGGAGGCCAGGAACGGACCCCCACCCAACTCCCCGAGCCTCCAGAGGGAGCACAGCCAACACCTTGATTTCAGGCTTCCGGCCCCCAGAACTGTGGGAGAGTAACTTCCTATCGTTCTAAGCCATCCAGTTTGCGGTAACGTCTTACAGCAGCCCAAGGAAACCAATACACCCTGTTTCTGCACATTATCCATCTTTGTCATTGCTCTGGTCACCTGGTGGCCCTAGAGGCAGTTATATGATTCCAGCCTATCATTCTAGAGAGCACTTTTCCATTAAAAAGTTGTCGCTGTTGTCTAAGCCACTCGGCAGGTAATGCCCATCTGGACTTTCCCGGTTATGTGTGCCCATAAATTTCCTTTTTGGAGGAAGATAGTTCATGACGTTTCTGTGACCTGCCATTGAAAGAGCCCAAACTCTTGAACCAAAGTTGCCAATGACATTCTGATTATTAAGTTTCTTCCCCTCATAACAGGGAAGCAATAAAGCCAGGACCAGCACTTCTGTTCCAGAATTTCTAGTCCCATGTTCCTACATTAAAAAGGGAGCATATTTCAATTCAGCTCACTTGCCAAAAGCAAGTCACATGGAAGATATAATCTAAAAGCTCAGTAGGGCTTCCCTGGTGGCGCAGTGGCTGGGAGTCCGCCTGCTGGTGCAGGAGACACGGGTTCGTGTCCCAGTCCGGGAAGATTCCACATGCCGCGGAGCGGCTGGGCCCATGAGCCATGGCTGCTGAGCCTGCGTGTCCGGAGCCTGTGCTCCGCAACGGGAGAGGCCACAACAGTGGGAGGCTGGAGTACCGCAAACAAAAAAACAATAAAAGCTCGGTAAATGACAATTAAAAATTTCACAAAACAGTTAAAAATGGACACAAGATTAATGTCTTCCATTTGTCTCCGTGTTATACTAACACACTGATGTCACCACGTGTGTATCTTGTTGACAGAGGATCTGAAACTCCGTCAGGACTATGCTGATGGATTCGGTGGTTTTGATGGTGGCCAATCCATTTCCTTTCACAGTTGGTCTCAATTTAGAGATTGGTCCAAAAGTTACAAGTTAACTTTTTGGTGGGTACATTTTTACCTGCCCCAAACCACCAGATGGCAAGTGATACGCACAAGTTACGTGCTGCTTAAAATTTGACATTTTCAAAGAGCTTTGCAAACAAGCTACTAGGTGAAGCTCATTGGATACTCAAGCAAGACCCGCCCTGCCCAGAAATCATCAAGCAAACATTTGCTCACGTTGTCCATTAGCCTGATTAACTGACAGTCGCTGGTCCTCTGGGAAGCATGCGGACGGGCGCTACTGCAGGCAGCCAGCTCTGAGCCCACAGGCTGTTCTATGCAATTTGCTCTCACCGGTTGAGTTGTATGCTTGCCTCGAATTGTGGTGTTCGTTTCCTGAGCTGTTTATGCCATTTTTCTTTGGTATTGATTTGTGATTTAGTTAAATATCACACAAACCGCTTAAATATGAGTGGGAATAAAGTTAGTTTATATGAAAACTAATTTGAAGACTTTGGAAAAACGGATCAAGGTAAGTAACTCAAAATGGCTCTTATACTAGGTGCTGGAGAGACAATTTTAACAGATTAGGGGCAAATCAGAAAAATCTTGACACCTGCACCCGAAACGCTCAAGAGCCACAAGTTTTTACTCTATTTTAAAGAAACCAAGAGTAGAATCACTGCAGGCTGCGTTCAAGTGTGGTTTCTGCACAAAAGTCAGAGATTCCCCAGGCCGTTGACCCGTTCTCAGAGAACGGCCTGGCCTGACGTCACAAGATGAGTGTCCATAGACAGAATGTATATTTCTGTCATCGAAAGTAAGGTGATATGATGGAGGTGAACATGTGTCATTGTTCCTGATTCCCCACTTTAAGAGACTGTTTTTCCATTAGATGACTCACTACCCGTGCTGATCTTGTCTGATAAGAGGGCTTCTGCCCTCATCAGCGAGTCACTCAGCCCTTGTCTCCCTCTTGAACAGGAATCTGCACTAATCAGCAGTGGCTGGAGGCTCACATGCCTCCTAATTAACTGTCCTTGGCTGTCATTTGCCTCTGGGTCAAACCTACACAATTTTTAAAAAATTGAAATCTAGGGCTTCCCTGGTGGCGCAGTGGTTGAGAGTCCGCCTGTCCATGCAGGGGACGCGGGTTCGTGCCCCGGTCCAGGAAGATCTCACATGCCGCGGAGTGGCTGGGCCCGTGAGCCATGGCCGCTGAGCCTGCGCGTCCGGAGCCTGTGCTCCGCAACGGGAGAGGCCACGACAGTGAGAGGCCTGCGTACCTCAAAAAAAAAAAAAGCAAAAAAACAACAAAACAAAACAAAACCCAGCAGCCGGAGGTCCTGACACTGCGGTCCCTGGCCGGGGCCAGTCCCCTGTTGGGGTGGTGTCCTTTTAAAGAGCTCCATATACGTCTCCTCGTCAAAACATGCTTCGTAAATGATGAACTTGAGCAACTCTACAAGGAAAGGACCCAAGGAACATTTAAATGAAACGTCCTTCCTTTTAGGTTATTTTGTAATGTTTGTAGGATACTTTTTTTTTTTAATTATTTATTTTATTTATTTATTTTTGGCTGCGTTGGGTCTTTGTTGCTGTGTGCGGGCTTTCTCTAGTTGCTGCCAGCAGGGGGCTACTCTTCATTGCGGTGCACGGGCTTCTCATTGCAGTGGCTTCTCTTGTTGCGGAGCACGGGCTGTAGGCGCACGGGCGTCAGTAGTTGTGGCACGCAGACTCAGTAGTTGTGGCTCACAGGCTCTAGAGTGCAGGCTCAGTAGTTGTGGCGCACAGGCTTAGTTGCTCTGCGGCATGTGGGATCTTCCCAGACCAGGGCTCGAACCCGTGTCTCCGGCATTGGCAGGCAGATTCTTAACCACTGCGCCACCAGGGAAGCCCTGTAGAATACTTACATACTTTAAAAAATATAGTCGCCCTCAGCAGGGGCATACCACTTTACATTCTATCATGGCTTAAATATCCAGCTCTGAACACGCTGGCACGGTCCAGGACACTTGTCGTTGTTAATGGCCATAGGGTATTTCATGTCAACACATAATTTGCTTAGCGGTTTCCCCTATTGTGTGTGTCTGGCCCGTTTCCAGTTTTATACTGTGTTGAACGGCAGCTGCTGTGTATATATTTGTACATATTATGTTGTATATTTTTTTGGAGTTATTTTCTTGTAGCATATTCCCAAAAGTGGAATTACTGGGTCAAACCGTTCTTAGCTCTTGTTACACATTGTCCAATTTTTCTCAGGAGAGAGAGGAACCACTCTAAAGGGCCACCAGCAGGGTATGAATGTGCTTATTTCCTTAAAGTCCTGCCAGCATTGTGCTTTATTCTTTAAAAAGAAAAATTGTGCTAGCTTAATAGATGGGAGATTGTTTTAAGTGATATTTCTGTCATTGCTGGGGGTTTGAAATCCATCAGCTTGGGATCGGGCCAGGTGGCCACAGGTCTGTGTAGGGTTCCCAGCACAAAAAAATGCAGCCAGCTGCCCCCAGGGAAGAGTAAATAGGTCACCAGGGTGGCAGCGCTGCCAGTGCCCGGTAGTCACTTCTCTTTAACGTAAGCGACTTCTAAGGAGGCTTGTACCACACATGTGAGGCATATTTTGTCCCTGAGGGAAAACTTCAAGAATTCTTTGTATTAGTCTGGATCAGCAAAATCTCCCTTACCCACCCTTACGGAAGATGGCTGGGGTTCGCGTGATAAGTTGGTCTTTGTGAAAGTACGGATTAAATGGAATTCTGTCGGCCTTGGAGGGGAGCTCTGGGAAACCATGCAGGGACTGAGAGCGTGGCTCTATCTCTGCCTTTCCTCACTTGCAAAAAGAGAAAATTCCACCCTGTATGTGTGTGGAGGTTTAGACCCCCCATGCACCCAACATCTCCAGCAAACAACAGCCTTCCACCCAAACTGGAGCCGTCCCAGGTGACTGAGCCCGGAGGTCCCTGCAGATGGAGGTACAACTGAACCCAGAACTTAGTTGGGTGGCCCTAGATGGGAGGCTGCTTCATTCTAGGGCGTGGCCTTGCCTGTGGAGATTCTCGGGGTCAGCCCAAGATGACCCCGACTGGAGAGCCATCGGGACACCGTGGGGCTTCTTGCCTCCCGGCCCCAGACCTGCTGTTTCCTCTGCCCGGAGGCCTACCTCCATCTTTGCTCTGTGCTTCCTCCACATTGAAATGATAGGTCATCATTTCTACGTCATCTTTTCCCCGTTCTGGGTCAGGAGCTGCCATTCTGAGCTCCCAGAGCATCCTGCCCTTTTCTCCTCTGTACACTCATCACACTGGACCATGGCAGCTGGAAATGCGTTTGACCCGTCTTCAGTGCCTGGAACCCTGGTACTTACAGTGGCCACCAGGACCTATGGTTTGCAGCAATCCAGGGCTGGACCAGAAACTTGTGAGGCATCCGAGGCAAGTGAGCCCTTGAGTTCTCTTTATCTCAGAACCTGGAGATGAAGGGGACACTGACCCACAGCTGTGGCAGCAAGGGGAGTGCTCTGGGGTCTCGTAGGCAGCTGGTCCTCTAGTTATCTCTCAGCCTTAGTAAAATTAGAATCATTTCTTCCAAACACCTTTTGGACTGTAGTCTTTGTTTCAGTGACCTCAGAATCCCTTTATGGAATGAGGCCAGAAAATAAAAAAGAAACAAAAACTATCAACCAAAACTTTGTTGTGAGGAAGCAGATTTCCTTTTCTTTTATGTTGCTCTACAAAGACCTCACAAAATATCGCACACGTATCACAACCCAGCTTAGGTCCTCGAGTCCTTAGCAACGCTTCGTTCTGTTTACTTGACAGACATAAAGGAGCCACTGCAAAGTTCTGGACACACTGGGGGACCAGGGCTGGGGTTCCTTGCATTGGGGGTGGGTACAGAAATTCTCATCTGAGGCAACTGCAAGGAATACAAAAACCAAAAAAAAAAAAAAAAAAAAATATATTAGGGCTGAGAATTGTGCTGAAAGCTAGGCCTAAGAACAAGGACAATACCGAGGGCGGATTGGCAGAGAAGAGAGGGCGTAGGCATCACTGGGCAAGAGGAGGCTGAGTGGTCGAAGCCTTGTTTTGAGTGGCCACAGCAAGACAGTCTCTGAAGGGCCCAATGCGCCAGGAGTAGAAAGAAACTTCCAGAAAGGGATAGCATATGGCCATTGCCTTTAAGGACTCTCCCAAACATCCAACCAGCAGGGAAATCAGACAAAACAGCAGGTCACAGCACACAGAATGCACTGGTGAAAGCGAATGTTATTTCCCAACCATGACCATTTTCTCGTTGCAATGACGATAAATATGTTAACAGTACCTTTTCATCTAATAATTTAGACAGGATGCACATTAGTCTTTGCTCAAGCAAAGAGTTTACTTTGCATGAATTTGATATTAAAGATGGTTGCATAAACCAAGCTTTTCATGTAATCTTCAAAATTTTAAAGTTGCACGTACTCTGGTGGAAAAGCGATAAATCAGTAAAACGAAAAATTCTTGCAGCTGTGTTGCTGTGCAGAGTTTATGATTGTCTTTGCCAACATCGGATTCTTTAGAGAAGTAGGTTAGGTAGGATATAAATTATAAATTAATAAGTAAAAATAGAATCCCTGGATTCTACTATTTTCTATCATAGGTTGTAGCCACTTATAATTACAATTTAATTTTTTTTTCAGTATATCATGTAAAGACAACAGCAGCTACTCTTTCTCAGGAACCTAGACATCCTGTTTACTTTAACTGTAATTTTCTAAAGTACAAAGTTCCACAAACTGAGAATCACAGATGCCTAAACATCTGCAAAATTTTAATTTTGTATTTTTGCCTTAGTGAAAGTTTTTTAAAATTAGCGATTATAAAGAGAAAACTTACAGTGGCAACTTACATTTGGTATTTTCATAAAAAGACTTTGATTTAAGTCATTGTTTTCTCAAACTGGGATTCATGAGCAAATTCTAAGAGGCCTTAAAAATTATTTCCCTGTAAATTCCTCAAGCTTAAGAAACATTTGCTATAGTACATATCCTTATAATTCAAAGTCCATTCTTCTCTGATTCTTTTGATTGATGACATATTAACACTCTATCTCATAGTTTCTAGTATTTCTTTGACGATAAATTAAGTCCTTGGTTGTTAAAGATTTGCTTCTACTTTTATTTCCTAAAGCAGTTTTGTTTTTCCATGACAGGTTTTAAATTTGTCAAGAAGCATGGTGTTTGGTATTTTTTTCCCCAAGACCATGATTTTCTCCATTGTTACCAAAGATTCAAGTAAGAGTTGCGTGAACGTCACAAGTGAAGTAAAATATCTTTGTCTTTTCCTTACAATAAGGATCATGGGACTGCTTGACAGCTTCACCTTTATAAAAATAACTTTCAAATTATGAAGGAGTCATGACGCTTTAGCAGTCCAATCGAACGCCGAGGGCACGGGGGATAAAATTCACATGAGGAAGGTTTATTCACAGCGTCTGATGGGTTGAGCTGAATCTTTAGTAAAGAAACATCAAGGAGAAAGATAAAGAACTCCGACCTGGGATCAGGCTCTACTGGCAAGGAATAAACCATTTAAAGTGAATTTTATTCAAATCCTGCCCAACTTCCTGGGCTAAACTCAAATGTCGCTCTCTTATTCTTTTCTTTTTTTTAAAAATTTAATTTTTTTTTATACAGCAGGTCCTTATTAGTCATCAGTTTTATACACATCACTGTATACATGTCAATCCCAATCTCCCAATTCATCCCACCACCACCCGCACCCTCCCCCCGCTTTCCCCCCTTGGTGTCCATACGTTTGTTCTCTGCGTCTGTGTCTTTATTTCTACCCTGCAAACCGGTTCACCTGTACCATTTTTCTAGATTCCACATATATGCATTAATGCACAATATCAAATGCCACTTTCTCCTCGACACCTCCCCACATCAGCCTGCTTCTTCCTTTTCCTTAGCTGGCCCTCCTCTCTCCCCTCGATGCACCTCCTTTAATCTGTCTCTGGCCAATGGCCCGCCCCATCTTTACCTATGTTAGTTATTAAGTGGATGTCTTGTCTTCCCTGTAAGATTGTATATTGTCTTTTAAGGAGGAACCACATCCAACTGCCCAGAGCGCATTCACAGCACCGGTTATGTATGTATTCAATCAAGTAACAAGTAAGTTCTTGAATGTGAAACGTTGCGTGTGGGCCATGCTCCAAACTCAGCGGGACCATATCTACCCATCTTTGCGGGAGTCAGAGATCCTACCGCAATGTCTTTCATCTGATCAGTTCTCAGTAAACATCAGCTGAATGAATGGATGATAGGAGTGGCAAGTTCATCACATAAGCTTCAAAAGCACCAGAGTCACTCTGCATCCATCCTGGCTCCTCCTCTGGGCCAGAATAGATGGTGCAGCATTGGTAACATCACGGATTTTTTTTCACACTCTGTTTGAAATCCGCAGGTAAATCTCATCATGCCACTCCGACCCCCGCCCCTAAATCCCTTTCTAAAGTCTAAAACCCTTAGGGTGGCGTGACTCATTCACTCATTCAACAAACATTGACGGAGCACCTAATATACGCAGAGACTTGCCTCTGACAGGCTCTGGGGATACAGAGGTGAAAAGACAGATGGACTCCGGCCTGCAAGAAGCTCTCATTCTAGTGGAGACAGGAAGGCAATGAACACAAACAAATACGTCAGAATCTATAGTGGCTGGAGGGGACAGGGAAGGAGGAGGTAATCAAGCTGGACCAGGCGTTCTAATGCTTGGAGTCAATGAACTCCAAGAAAGGGGCTCTTCCAAATGGGAAAAAATTACATTTTTACTAACTTAGCTTATTATAGGAATGCAACATGGAGGGAGACACCTGGTGCAGGAGGGAACGAGTTGGTGGATGGATGGATGGGTGGATGGATGAGTGGACGGATGGAAGGATGATGAAAAAATTCAGGGCAGATGCAAAGTAGTTCACATTTACAATGTCTTTAATCAATTCTTCTCCTCTTGGAAATAAGATTTCCCTTCCAGCTAAGGCTGATGGAAATCTTGTGCTGATAATATCAACAGCCCTTCTCCCAAAGCAGGATCCTGGGGAAACTTGGCAAGAAACACTGACTCTGGATTCAGCCTCCCAGGCTTGGCCACAGGTGGAGCCGCTGGGCTGGTGGCCACAGGAACCACAGTCGATGACCGGGGCATCTGATCCTCCTAATCTGAAGGCAAAGGAGACAGTCACATAAAACTGCCATGGACGGTGCAGTGTGAGAGGAGCAACCTGATGAGAGGACCATTCACGCGCATCTGAGGAGAAAGAAAGGGTTTCACCGGCAGGATGGCCAAGCCAAACCCACCTGCCAAGCCTTTTCAGGTGGCACAAAGCCCAGTTTTAGAAGACTCCAGGTGTAGAAGGACTTTGAAAAGGGCACCTGTCTTGGCCACTGTACAATAACAACCCAGCTGCAGAAGACATGCAGTTCCCCATCATCCTCTGAACATGGGTTTGAAAGACAAAATACAAAATAAAAATAGTAACTCCCATTTATTGAGAGCCTCCTATGTGCTTTTCGATTTCCATAATTATCCCCAGCTGTCTCAGTCACCTTGTGAATGTTGGTGAACTGTTACTATTAACACCATTTTACAGATCAGGAGACTGAGGCTCAGAGAAGCGAAATAAGTTGTCTCCATTACAGAAATGTAAGTAGCAGAGTTAAGGGTTTGAATCCAGGTCTTTCTGATTCCAGAGCCCAAACTCTCGCCTTTTCTTTAAATAAATCTTTGATTTATGGAAAAATCTCATTCTCTTGCCTGGGGAAGGAAACTCATGCAATAATTCTGAAATAAGACCATTTTATGAGTATTAGGTGGGGATTTTCAAAAGCCCTTCATATTGCCTTGGTGAAATAGCATCGTCTTACGGAACTGCCCACCACAGGGTACGGGGGTTGCTACCACCTCCTCCCTTGGAGCCAGGGAAGTGGGCTGCTACAGCTTCTGAGCAGGAACAGGTGTGTTAACAGATAACAAAGAGTTTAGGAAAGAGAGGTCAAGACCAAAAATATCACTGGGACACAAGGATTTCCTTTGCAAGGGGATTTACGAGAGAAATCTCCTTCAGACCCCTTAGCACGCTGCTCTGGGGAAACCTGAGTGAAATAAGCTGTTGAGAGAACAAAGGGCCTTGTGTTCGGGGAGCCGGGTACCTGGCAGCGGCAGGTGCGCTGCGATGGGGAGGCCCAAGGTGCACTCCCCACCCATGGACCCTCTCTCCTCCCGGGACTCGGCCCCTCCGGGCTGGGTAGCGCCTGCGTGGCTCTGGGTTGGAGTGGCCGTCGTCCAGCGCTCCAGGCCGGCTCTGAAGGCCCTGGGGCACAGCCGGCTGCTCAGATGGGTCGTCGGGTCCAGACCTTTAAATTGCTTCTGAAGGCCCGTGACTCCCAATATAGGTCTCCAGCTCGGATCTCTGAGCACCGGACGCGTTTATCCAGCCACATACTCGGCACCGCTATGCGTATGACTCACAGGATCTCGGATATGAAAAGACCCCAAAGGACTCACTTCTTCTCTCCCGCGCCGTCTCCTTGGGTCTGTCCCATTTCAGGACACGTTGTCACCAGCCACCCAGAGGCTCGAACCGCGATCCGCAGCGGCACCGCCGACTCCTCCCCACGCCACAGGCCAGTCATCAGCAGGTCCTGCCCGCGCCGTCTCCCCGGGATGCACCTGAATGCCTGCATCCCCGCCAGTCCCGCCCCAGGCCGAGCCGATCGCCTCCAGCGCGGGAGCCCCCGCCTCAACCTCTCCTTCCGCCCTCGGGCCTGCGCGTGGCCCCGCCCCCGCCCTGGCCCCGCCTCACCTTGCCCACAGGTCTCCTGCCACCGTGCCCTTTGCTTGGTTCCGCCACCACGCCAAGCGCGTTCCCATGAGGCTTCACGCTCTCGTTCCCTCGGCCTGGAGAGGTTCACCCAGGCCTTCGTTCGGTTGACTTTCCCACTGGTTAGTTCCTGGCTCACGTGTTACTTTCTCAGAGAGACGGAGACCACCCATCGTGAATCTCACCAGCTTCTCCATCATTTGATTTCTCCCTTCCACTCTTGTATTGTCTGTCTCCATACCTGACGGATGGCCAACGAGGTCTGTGCATCTCTTCATCACCTTCTTAACCCCAAGGCCTGCCACAGGGCCTCACACGTAGTAGCTGCTCAATAAACATTCGTGGACTAGCTGAATGATTGCGACCTCAGCCTATCTGTCCAGTGTTACTTCCTGTCACCCCACTGCCCACCTCATCCTCCCTCCAGCCGGGATCTGGGAAGAGGGACTACTGTGGTCCCAGCCTGGGCACCACGCATGGCCCTGCCTCTGCCCGGTCCCCCCGACCTGAAGGCGTGCCACCCTCCTGGCTTCTGGCCCTCCCCCAGCTCCTAGTACTTTGCAGTGCGTGGCAGGTGCACGGTTATTGTTTGCGTGGGATTCGGTCTCTCTCCCGGAGAAAGGCCAAATACCCTGATGGCCAGGGCCCACGTGAGGGCTGTGGCTTCTGCCGGAGCCTGGCAGTGTGGGAGGGTTTCAGAAAGATCCCTGGAGTCCGAGTCTAGAGGCCAGGTCTTCGTCTTGATGCTGGTCCTAACCAGGTGTGTTGTTTCTTCAGGCCTCACTTCCTATAAAATGAAGCTGCTGCGGTGTCTGAGGTGTGGGCTGACCCCGGACTCCAGGACTCTCTTGACACTCACCTGCTCAAGAGGAGGTGCCTAAGCTGTCGCTGATTTGCACTGCTTTTCCCATCTGTTAAATGGAAATCAACTTAGCCACTAGCGTTGCGAGCCTAGATTAATACTTAGGAAGGATTTACAAAGGAAGAACCTAGTTAATCCTGAGATAGAGGGCTTTTCATTTCTATTTGCAAGGAGGGTGGGGACAGAGTCCCTGGCTAGGGCAGTTCCCACATTCCTCCCTGTAAAGGCCCTTTGCTGATAAAGTTTCTAACTTTACAGCCACGAAGCCAGCCCCAACTTCCGTGGTTCAGCTCCCCTGCTGTCAGATGCACTCAGCGCCCGACTCTGGTCCAAGGGGGCGACACTGTGCTAAGTGGGTGCCGAGGTGAGCAGGTAACACTTCTAGACAAAACGGAGAGTCGATCGTGACAATGGCCAAAGGTCGCTCTTCACAGCATAAAATGATTATGACCCGGACTTCAGTGTTCGATTACAAACACGCTGAGGAGTACCAACGGGGGAACCAGACCCCTTTACTTGAGCAGCAGCCGGCTCAAGTCTGAGACCCATCAGAATCCTGGGCTGACCCCACGCCCACCGCTGAAGCTCAGCTCAAGATTTCAACCCCCATTGGGCTGAAATCTTCCTCTACGTAGAGCAAGCTAGTTGGCTTGTTTAAACCCCACATTCCTTACCTATTAAATGGAGGTAATAATGGCGCCTAATCACAGGGTTCTTGTGAGGATAAGCAAGACAACACAGATAAAGCCCTTCTCCTAACGTCCAGCAAGCAGTAAGTGCTCAATAAACACTGGTTATTAATATTCTACTTTAATATTAATATTAAACTTTATAAAGTATATTATACTTTAATATTAAAGTGTCCGTCAGTCCCATCGGTCACTGCATGACACGGTGTCCCCTTCATTCTTCAGAGCTCAGATCTTACAATATCTTTTAAATATTAGTCCTTTTCAGGCTTGGAATAAAATCTCAGCTGGGCCCTAAGAGGACAGAAACATCAGATAACTAGGCTTTCAGAAACACTCCACCCACACACACCCAGCGATGAAAAGGGCTTTCAGACCTGGTGCTGGGAGTCCACTGGTTTCCCTACTTCTTCTTTTAAATGCCATCACCTGAAACTGACTGAGGGCACCTGCAGCCCCTCACACACCAGTGCTTACGTGTGGGCGATGCATCCTGGTGTGGACATTCGGACACCCCCCTCTGCATTGGGACCTGGAGGGCAGCCCCCAGGGAAGGGTCCACATAATCCTCCCGGATACACCCCCTAGCTGCTCTGCTGGACTGAACCCCTCCTGCCACCTGCTCTCAGTTCGTTCACCCCCAGAATGTCCTGAGCAAAACGTGTCAGGCCAGTGGGAATAACTTTCTGGTGCTGACCCCCCCACCCCCAAGATTGTCTGACGCAGGAAGCCACTGGCTGTAAGTGTGAAGACCCGGGCACGCATGCTATAATCACAGAGCATATTCATTTCTACTTGTTGATAGATGTTTCCTTACAGTCTTGTGATGTCCACCAAAGTGGGTTTTTTTTTTTTTTACTTCAGTGGGCAAGGATGGGAGCTTTCTTTGTCTTCCTCCCTAAAACCCTTTGATGAAAGTTTCAAGGGCCATTCAATACACTGCCTGGCAATTATAAACCAAATCAATCCCAGTAATTGATAAGTGTTCTGAATTTTAAAACATTATTTTTTTAAATTTTAACCACCAATGTCTTAAATGTCTAGAGGCCTCAGAGTCACAGAGCTGGTGGTGTTTCAGGGAACAGAAGGGCCTAAGGGACCACATCTATAGCTGAGAGAAGTCACTTTGAGTAAAACAGCAAAAATCAAGAGGTAGATGGAATGAATAGAAAGGGCTGGCGAAACCCAGACCAGCCCAGCCGCGCTTCCGCCTTCCCCGCAGCCCTGAGGGCGAGCTTCAGCGGTGGGCGTGGGGTCAGCCCAGGCTTCTGGTGGGTCTCAGACTTGAGCTGGCAGCAACGTCAAGGGGTCTGGCTCCCCCGTGGTAATCCTCAGCATGTTTGTGAATTCCTGCAGGAGTTGTTAACCTCTAGAATCCTTCCCCCCAGCTCCTTTGAGAGACCCTGATTTGCAAAGTCTGGGCTGGTCTCAGTGATAAGCTGGAGCTGTCTCAAGCTGACTCACCAGAGCTGAGGGTTAATTTTTCAGGAATCTGGGGAGTCGGTTGTTAAACATAGCTATCATTAAAATTGAATTATACGATATAAACTTAGAATTAAGTTATATTAAAAACAAAGTATTAGTACTCAAAACATCACTTCCTGATTATCTTATTCCTTATTATTATCTATGCTCTTGAGGTAATTTACATCAGTGTATCTCTATGGTAAGAATACCGTATAATGGTGGGTTATGGTACGTCTCTTCCTAACTCCACATTCAGTGATTCACATTGGTAGCCTGACGAGAGTATTTACATATTGGCAATTGGCAATGTCTATAAACCAGGGCTCCACCACCTGAGAAGAGCTGATAAACAATTACGAGCACACCACTGGGGGTGGAACCCACAAGTCAAGCTGGAATAATCCCCTGAGGTTGTTCTGATTTAGACAGAAGCTCTTCTTGGAACAACACTGCTAAGTGTAGACGCAGGGGACCCAGTGGCCTATGATCTCTGTGCTCTTGGGAGAGAATTGAGGCACCTTCATCCAAAGCACTAAAAAGGACTTTGAGATCGTGGGCAGGTCACTTGCCTCCCTGTGCTTTAGTTCTGTCACCTGTGAAACGGCGCTGCTGATAGGGTCTTGCCCTACTGGGTGACTGTGAGGATTAATTGAGATAATATATGTTAAAGTCCTCAGAACAGTGCCCGGTAAGTAGAAGGCACTTGATCATTGCTACCTATTTATTATGATTTGACGAAACATTAAAAACTTAGTTCAGCAGGTTACCCTTTTTTCTTTTATCATTTTTTTCTTCTTATGAGAATCCTACCTGGTTTGTAGAAAATTTAGAAAATATAATGAAAATGAGAAAAAGAACTAGCATCCCTCTTTAGCACCCTGTGATCATCTTGGTTCGCCTCCAGCCTTCTCATCTTTTCCCAAAACCTAGACTATGTCCATCCCGATATCCTCTGGGAATGGCCAACTCATGATGTTATGGCAACATTTCCCATCCCACTATAGGTGGTTGATCAAGTTCACATCTTTGAGAGCCCTTGGTTCTGCTCAGGCGCCAGCATGGCCTGTCGCCATGAGGACAGGTGGCTGGCCAGGGAAGCGGCGTTTCCAGTGCTGGTGTTGCAGACAAACGTTCCCTATCAGCTACAAGGAGGCACCTCATCCATCTTTTAGACACATGCTTGTTGAGAACCTAGTAGATACAAGGCGTGCTCTGGGGGTTGCGAAGGCTACCGGGTGTTTTGTTCTGATTAGTGAGCTCACGGTGTTGGTTGTGAGGATTACTATTTAGCAGGACAAGGAATAGTAAGAAACACAAAGTAAACTATAGGTTTCCTTTTAATCAAAAAACCTGTGTGTGGTGGGAGGAACCCCCTTGCCTGAAGCCCTTGTCAGGAGAAAGGTCGATCCAACCCTGTTAGGTTCACGCTCCTTGGGGAGGTCGGGACGTTTGCTCTTTCTCTGATTAGCTGTCCCAGGGCCCTCGTCTCTCACAGCAGTGCTGATTCTAAGTGTCTTAAGTTTCAGTGGGTGTTTATCCTAGAAGATCCCAGACCAAGCCAACTGCTTCGTCTTGCGCTTGACCCAGGACCGGGTGGGGGGACCTGGCCCATCGCTGGAGAGGCCGGCGTGCTGGACGCTGGGAGGTGTGCTCGGATCTCCAGGGAATTTTTTAAGGGTGATTTTGACAACATGGGATTCGTGTTTCTCCACTGACTTTAGACTCACGCTCTCAGAGGACATCTAGTTCCCCGCCCCATTGCCTCCTTCAGCCCCTCTTCCTGTGCCCCTTCCCAAGCAGCAGGGCCGCCCGCACCAGTCTGAAGACACAGCACCGAGGAGACCCTGCCCAGGGGCCACCAGCACTTCCAGCAGCAGCCAGGCTACTGTCTGGCTTCGGGTGGCCTCATCCGTGTGGCTTCTGTATCTTAGATGATACAAAGGAGCTCATCACTGGAGCCACCAGCCGGGTTTCCAAGATGCAAAAACGACCCTGTCAAATCCCTGCTTATAATCCTTCAGAGGCTCTTGATGATCTATGTCCTAAAATCCAGATGATCTGGCATTACGTAGCCGTGCCCTGCAACGCAGCCTCGTTCCTGGAGGCTCCCTCGCTCTCCCCGGCTAACAGCTGTTCAGTTTCCCCCCCACCAGCTTCCAGGAGCGACCCTTCCTTTCAAGACAACTTTGACCTACTGTATAGCACAGGGAACTCTGCTCAGTACTCTGTAATAACCTAAATGGGAAAAGAATTTGAAAAAGAGTGCATGTATGTATATGTCTAACTGAATCACTGTGCTGTACACCTGAAATTAACAGAGCATTGTTAACCAACTGTGCTCTGATATTAAAAACAAAATCTGCTCTCCTCTCCCGCAATAGCCACTCTCCCTTAGTGCCACGTCCAAGAGAATATTTTACGCAGTCTCCTTTTATCGGGCCAGTCTCGCTTGAGGACAGATCTTTGCACCCCTGGCTCTCATGCGGTCAAAGATGCAGACAGGTGAGGCTGAATCAGTGAGCCAGCCTGGGTCCTCCTTCTGTCAGCCCTGGACCAGCAGAAAGGGCAGGACGGCGGCGTGTGAACCGGCACAGGGTGGCAGAGGCAAGAGTTTGTGTAAAATGTGTCAAGGTCTCCACAGCCCAGGTAGTTTGGTTGTGACCACAAACTTAATCTTGAGCATGAAAGCAAAAAGCCAAAGAGAGAAGGAAAGGCTGGCTTTTCTATACAGTGCTTGCCATGCATCTCCTGGAATCTAGATTTGCTCAACGGTTCGTTAACAGGTCCATCTGGTTTACTTTTCATGATAGATCTGTCTTCCAGAAATGGCCACAAAAGTACTTCCGTCTCACAAGCTCTTCCAGAACCTTGGTGTTATTTTCCCTCTCCCTGATCTGCCTCTTCTGTGAAGTGATGCTCTGTGAGCTCGGAGCCTGGGTCCTAAAAGGAGACTCAGCCTCAGCTGACACTGCTAGGGGCAGAGACACACTTTCCCCACTGACTGCAGATTCCTGAGCAAACTCCACGTACACGCTCGTTGGTCTGAGCAACTACACTGCGGGATGGTTCATTTGGGGACGTTCATCAACCCTTGCCCTGGACGGAGAGGTTTCCCGCGATGCGTGGCTTTGGGCACACTGGGCTGGTTGGTAACTCTCAACTTCTGTTTGTTAAGAATGTACATACTCCGCTGGCCTCTCACGTTCTGTTTATGAGTTGTGTGGGGTTTTGTTTTTGTTTGTCTTTGTTTTCTGTCTTTTTAAGCATAACGTTCCTGAGACAGAGAGAATGCAGACCTCCACACGCTGAACGACATGCTGGTAGTATTTGTTTCCTGGCTGAATTTCACTCCCATCCCCCTCTGGAAACACCGGGGTCTAAGCGGCTAATCCACGAACTGAGACGTGGAGATGGGAGCCCCAGGTCAGGGGAGGGTGGCCTTTGTGCTTTCAGTCTCAGGGCGGCTGCACTAGGGTCTCCTCTGCCTGCAATCCTCACACTCCACCCTTTTTATTTCTTTGAATGATCGGATTTACTTATTTCCCGATGGCCTCTCCCACTGGAATATGAGCCCCCAGAGGCAGGGGCAGCGCCTGTATCCAGACTGGTCTTGGTGGTGTCTTCAGCACTTACTGCCTGGCCCAGAGGAGGTCCTCAAATATTCTATTTATTATTTTTTTAATTAATTAATTTATTTATTTATTTTTGGCTGTGTTGGGTCTTCATTTTTGTGCGAGGGTTTTCTCTAGTTGCAGCGAGCAGGGGCCACTCTTCATCGCGGTGCACGGGCCTCTCACTGTCGCGGCCTCTCTTGTTGCGGAGCACAGGTCCCAGACGCGCAGGCTCAGTAGTTGTGGCTCACGGGCCCAGTTGCTCCGTGGCATGTGGGATCCTCCCAGACCAGGGCTCGAACCCGTGTCCCCTGCATTGGCAAGCGGATTCTCAATCACTGCACCACCAGGGAAGCCCCTATTTGTTTGTTTATTTGTTTGTTTTACATGCTGCAAGAATAAATGAGCTGGAGGTTATCCGGGTCCATTCCCCACCGCAGAGGAATTTCCTCCCTGTAGCCCAGGTGAGAATCACCTTGTTAACACCTCGGAGATGGAGAGCGCCCTGCCTCACAGAGCAGCCCGTCCCATTCCATCTTTTGTTCAGCTTCAATGCGATATGAAGACGCGTCTCTCCATAATTGGTAACGATTGTTCTTGAGGGCTTCATTAACTTGACTGCCCCCTGGAAGGGAAGTTCGAGGTCACCCATATCCCGCCTCCTGGGACGAGGCCCCAGGCAAGTCTCTCGCCCTTTCTGGACCTTTGTGCCTTTGTGCAAACCGGAGCAGCTCACTTCAGTACACTGAGGACAGCCATCAGTCCGAAGGGATTCTGAACATTTGTCAAAGCTGAGAAAGAATTCATCTTCGTGTTTCATGTATGATGCTGGAGAATGCTGAAGAAGGGACATCTAACCCGACTCCTGTGCTCACTTTGGTGTGTCGGGATTGGGGTGCTGTCTCTCTGATCCCCTGTTGAGGTTGTAAAGGACCTTCTCCAATCCTGGACTAGAAATGTGATGGGCAGCTGGCTCACAGATTAGAATCGTCCAGGGCAGTGGCTCCACTTTAGGAAGCTGCATGTCCTTCCCGCTCCAGGCGGGCGCATCAGGTCCTGCCTCTGGCTGTGGGGACAGGAGCGTGGTGGCCCTGGGGGCAGGGGCAGCCCTGGGAATGGGGGGCGTGGTCTCTCCTCCTGGCCTGTGAGGCCCTGCAGAGAGAGTCCTGTTCGGCAGAAGCATGCACTCAGGTGTGGCTTCAATCAAAAACACAAACAAAGGACTCCCCTGGTGGCGCAGTGGTTAAGAATCCGCCTGCCAATGCAGGGGACACGGGTTCAAGCCCTGGTCTGGGAAGATCCCACATGCTGCAGAGCAACTAAGCCCATGCACCACAACTGCTGAGCCTGTGCTCTAGAGTCCGTGAGCCACAACTGCTGAGCCTGTGAGCCACCACTACTGAAGCCCGCGCAGTAGGCTTCAGTAGCCCACGCAGTAGCCCGTGCTCCGCAGCAAGGGAAGCCACTGCAGTGAGAAGTCTGCACACCGCAGCTAAGAGTAGCCTCCGCTCGCCGCAACTAGAGAAAGCCCAGCACAGCAACGAAGACCCAATGCAGCCAAAAATAAATAAATAAATAAATTTATTAAAAAAAACACACACAAACAAGATGACGCCTCGAAGGTCAGCCCCATGGTGGCTATTTTGTCTTGGAATTGGCAGGAGTTGTCCTGCCTGGTGCTGCTTTGTCTTTGTGGCTTAAATGACAGTGAAGACAGCTCAGCTCTAGGCAAAAACAAACAAAAACAAAAACAAAAAACACCACCTCCTGGACACTAAGAAATTACGTTTTACCCCAAGTCCTTAACAAGGATGGAGAAAATCTCAGAATGAAATCCAGAGCTTCCTGAGGTACCCCCTCTCCCCTCAGTACCTATGGGCACAGCCTCAGCCTCGTCATTTTACTTCACCCAGTGAACCAGCCTCTACTCTGCAAAGGAATCTGAGGGAAAGTCTTCTGCCAAGTCCCAACTGAGTCCCTGTGACAGTCAAGAACCTGGGCCAGGTTCTTGTGTAGGTTAAGGAAGCCTGAGAATGATAAAGATTATAGGGAAACAGTCTACCTTTCTTTACAAGGTCTTGTTTTGCATCTCTGACATCTCAGATTCAGCTATTACAATGAGGTCCTGTTGTAGAAAGAGCTGGCCTTTTATCACCACTTAAAATCTAATTAATCCATATTGAAGCACAAAGATTTCTGTTGTATTTTAGGGTGAGGGGTCATAGAGCGCTCTTTGTTCATCCTTAGACTTATATAATCATCAGGCATTGGGGATATAATTTTACCAAGCAAATTGGAAGGTAACAGATCAAATCCTTATCAGAAAGCCTAACTCATAGTTTTAACAGAGTCCTTCGTCCTTTACATGAAACATTATATTCAAGAAGAACAAAAACGCATTTCAGAGTGCCCAAAGAGTTAACGACCAAAACTTATATTCCCCAGGCAGCATCGAACCAAGATTGTCACACTACTGTCCACCACAAGACAGCAGCTCCTATAGAGGTGGCAAGGGTCCTAAGATTTGTTGCGATGGCTTTAGTCTTTAGAGTAGCAATGCAATTCGTTGGAATTTTGCTATCTCTGCTGGGATGGGTTTTATCCATTATTACAACTTTTTTGCCACATTGGAAAAACCTCAACCTGGACTTAAATGAAATGGAAAACTGGACCGTGGGACTCTGGCAGACCTGCGTCACCCAAGAGGAAGTGGGGATGCAATGCAAGGACTTTGATTCTTTCCTGGCTTTGCCCGCTGAGCTCAGGATCTCCAGGATTTTAATGTTCCTCTCAAACGGCCTGGGATTCCTGGGCCTGCTGGTCTCGGGGTTTGGCCTGGACTGCTTGAGAATTGGAGAGAGACAGCAGGATGTCAAGAAGCAGCTGTTAATCCTGGGAGGAATTCTGTTCTGGACAGCAGGTGTCACAGCCCTTGTTCCTGTCTCTTGGGTCGCCCACAGGACAGTCCAGGAGTTCTGGGATGAGACCATCCCCGAGATTGTGCCCAGGTGGGAGTTTGGGGAGGCCCTCTTTATCGGCTGGTTTGCTGGATTTTCTCTCCTGCTCGGAGGGTGTCTGCTAAACTGGGCCGCCTGCGGGACCCAGATTCCCCTGGCTTCCGGCCACTATGCAGTGGCAGAAATGCAAACTCAGTGTTCATACCTGGAGAATGGAACTGCCAATCCTTCAGTGTAAGACTTTGATGAGACCAGAGAGGTGTATCTCCCTATATCAACTGTGACGGTCTACATGAAAAAGGGTTCTTTGTTATGTAACTATGTTTGTGATGCTAACATTTTCTCACTAAATACATTAAATCATGACTTTTCTATCCTAGATACCCCATCCCCCCAAAACCTGGAGAAGTAAGAAAGAGGCAAATCTTATATCTAAAAGAAAATGATTGTGGTAAGCATTACATAGGAATGAACAAAACAAACTTTCATTCATCTCGGTATTTAGATCAAAATTTGGTGGTGGTTGTCCAAGAGAGCACTAATTAGCTTTACTGTGTTCATTTGATACTAGAAATGTTTTTTTGGTTTTGTTGGTAGCTGAAATTGATAATTAGTTCCTGTCTCCTAAAGAAAAAAACCTAACAATCTGAAATCCTTTAAGCATCCTGCACTAGCAAAACCACATGCTCAGCCTATCCAAAGTGCTCTTTCCACAACCATGATTTGGTCTTTCTTGAACAGAGGTGGTTTGTGTTCAGGAAATTGCTAGGAAGCCTGTGCGGCAGGACTTTATGAGGCTGAAGGGTTTCAGTACACTGTGATACTCTCAGACTTAAAATACTGGCCAATCTCTTCTCGTCTCTTCCCTCAAAAGCTTCGTACTTTAAAAAGATAAACAGTTCCAAAAATATTTTGCTTAATATCCAGCTCATCTGCCCTAATAAAAATTTTCCTTTGTTCAGTTAAAAGTTACACGCATGGGGATGAACCAACAGAGGCGTTGATTCTAACCTACGCAGTCCTACTGCTTAATTTTTCCACAGCATAGAAAGCATATTTAAGCAAAGAAACAAAAATATAGCAAGCATTTATGTCCCTGTGTGTGAAGCTGTCAGGAAGGCGTGGAAGTAAACAGACTCGATATTTAGTTCAGAATCGTTTCATATGTTATTGGGTATATGTAGCCTAAGAGATTAAAAAAAGAAAAGAAAAGTCTGATTTAAGTCTACAGAAGAGATTTCTGAGATTGATTTATTTGGTTAAGAAATACTTTTCTTGAACCTGTTTTTAAAAATGATAACACTCAGTTATAACCACAGTATGCGTATTGAAATGAGACCTCTTAACAGATGAAAATCTGATAGGTGCAACTAGTAAGATATAAAGTAGCAGGAGTTGAACCAAACTGTCAATTAAACATCTTGCACGGAGACTTCTTAATTCTTTGACTTGACAGAAAGGTTGGGAACACGTGAAAGCCATTTATACTTTAACAATGAGAGGATTATTACTACTTAATGTTATTTCGGGGACAAACTGCCTACTACAAAATGCATCCTATAGGACGTGAACGTGATCTTGGCCACACCTTGTCATTACTGGTTTGCAGAATTATTTCCCTATCCTTTTCTGAAAACTATTCAACATAGAATTGAACGATAGCAACTCTGGCAAGAATCCTCCTATATACACAATGAAAAAATAGTTCTGAGCTCTGCAAGTGATAGTGTCACACTTCTTTTCACAGCCACTGAAAGGCAGGGGTTGGTCTGGCTAAGGTCACAGGATTTTATAATGGCTTTAGTATTTAGAGCTGTGGCACAATTAGCGGGAATTTCACTATCTTTGCTGGGATGGGTTTTATCCTGTCTTACAAACTACCTGCCACATGGAAAAATCTCAACCTGGACTTAAATGAAATGGAAAACTTGACCATGGGACTCTGGCAGACCTGCGTCACCCAAGAGGAAGTGGGGATGCAATTCTATCCTGGCTTTGCCCGCTGAGCTCAGGATCTCCAGGATTTTAATGTTCCTCTCAAACGGCCTGGGATTCCTGGGCCTGCTGGTCTCGGGGTTTGGCCTGGACTGCTTGAGAATTGGAGAGAGACAGCAGGATGTCAAGAAGCAGCTGTTAATCCTGGGAGGAATTCTGTTCTGGACAGCAGGCGTCACAGCCCTTGTTCCTGTCTCTTGGGTCGCCCACAGGACAGTCCAGGAGTTCTGGGATGAGACCATCCCCGAGATTGTGCCCAGGTGGGAGTTTGGGGAGGCCCTCTTTATCGGCTGGTTTGCTGGATTTTCTCTCCCGCTCGGAGGGTGTCTGCTAAACTGGGCCGCCTGGGCCCTGGCTTCCGGCCACTATGCAGTGGCAGAAACGCCGCCACACCGTCTACACCTGGAGATGAAAACCACTCACCTGAAACTAAGCCAGAAGGGATCAGCGGTGCCCTCAGATGATTTGGTAGGATTTCCTGTTACACAGTAACCCATTCACTATGCTTTCGATTTTCTAAAATGCGTTTTCCCTTCGCTTCTGAAACTGGCATTTCTTTCTAAGATGGTAAACCACTTTTATCTTCTACCCTGAGACCAAAACCAATCAAGACTTAACAGTAATCATACTCATTACTGGGGATGAGTTTCCTCAATTTTAAAATAGATTCAGTGATTGCACAGAACCGGTAAATAAAACGTTGTGTTAGTACCTACACATCTTCTGAAGGTGTCATTTAATAAAGATGAATCATTTGGCAATTGGAAATGTTACTGCTGATCACTGACTTCTTTCAAGGGTCTAAGATCACCTATTACACTGAAACTAAAGTCTGGCTGCTTATTTTTTTAAAAGGTATGACATCTGATTATATTAAAAAAATCGCTGGCTCTCTGAAAGCTTGAGAGGTGCACACTGGGGACACATCACCTCTTTTTAAATTGGAGACCTCAGTGCCTCTATGGAGACTCTTCCATTCATTCACGTCTTCTTTACTGTGTCAGAAGCAGAGGAGGGCAGTCTTGTGTTTTAAAGATTCATGTAAAATCTACCGCACCAACGTCCTTTTGCTTGTGTCCTGTGCTCTGCGGTAGATGCTGCAGCCACAAGGCGACTGTGGGTCAGGACTGGGGGGCGTGGGCAGGTGCCCCCACCCCCTTTAACAAAAAAATCAGCAATATGTATGGTCCAACCAAGAACTATTCACAGCAAGCTGCTGGCTTGGGGAGTTTTTTAATTTATTTATTTTATTATTTTATTTTGTTGGTTTTTGGCTGCATTGGGTCTTCGTTGCTGCACGCGGGCTTTCTCTAGTTGCGGCGAGCGGGGGCTACTCTTCGTTGCGGTGTGCGGGCTTCTCATTGCGGTGGCTTCTCTTGTTGCAGCACGGGCTCTAGGCGCTTGGGCTTCAGTAGTTGTGGCACGGGGGCTCAGCAGTTGTGGGTCACGGGCTCTAGAGCGCAGGCTCAGTAGTTGTGGCGCACAGGCTTAGCTGCTCTGCGGCATGTGGGATCTTCCTGGACCAGGGCTCGAACCCGTGTCCCCTGCATTGGCAGGTGGATTCTTAACCACTGCACCACCAGGGAAGCCACCAAACTTGGGGAATTCTTCATGAAAGATTTTATATTTGTTTGGTATACAGTTCAAGTAAACTTTTGTGTTTGCGCCAGTCAGGGAAATTCACTGAACAATAAATGACACTGAAATAAAGTATTAGGTAATATGTATCTTTGTTTTAAAAAGAAAACACTGCATTTTTTTCCACCCACAAACACATGAAAAGTGCAGAAACCAGAGTTAATCTATGTGATGTATTTGCATACTTTTACAAACAAGACAAATTAAAACAGAAACATATTCAGAATTTAACCTGATTAAATATTTAGTTCAGTCCTGAGCTTTTGATATTTAATACAATATAAAGTAATAGCAAAAAAAAGATTTTAAATTTATTTGATTTGCATGCTACAGAGATCCAGCTAAACTTTGTTCATTTGGCTAGCAATATTCTTTTTGTACCTGTAACACTTAGATTCTGATATACAAAATTGTAATAACATACTGATAATTCAAACTTGAGAACTAAATATTACATTCTTTTTACCCTGTGAAGAATAAATTCTACCTTTAAAAAATAGTACTTATAATATTAAAATTCATGTTGTCCATATGGTTTTGTGAGCAAGTTATTAAAATGTTTTGTCACTGTGAATCATTTGGGTTAGTACAAATATGACAGGATTGTTAAAAGCTGCCTATAAATACATAACACTATTGCTGATTTTTAAAGAGTGAAAAAGGATTATATTAAGTTTGTCTCTCATGTTAGAAATGAGCAAATGCTGTAAAATAAAACCAAAAGCATCTTGGTCACAACTGCTAACTACCAGCCTGAGACAGATTTTATTCTTTTATGCTTGTCTGAAACTCTTTGTCGTACAAAAAGTTAACAGCTAATCTGATGGAACTTATAAAGCTGTAAATATTCCAATATAGCCTCTTCTGTGTCAAACATTTAAGATGGCCAGAACCGAACTATATATTAAACAGAACATAAATAAGACCGTAAATAAATAAATGAAGAAAATAAAATCGTACGGTACAACCACACATAATCCTATAAACATTTTCATGGTCAAACTAAGAAGCTGAAAACAGCTGACCTTCATTTAACTCTACATTAAATAAACTTCTGTTTTTCACATTTGACCTCGACAAGGATGAACGGTGCTCTTCCTCCAGTCCTCCTTGGTCACCTAACAGGATGAACTGGGCCGCCTGCAAGGACTGTGCTCAGTCAATTCACGAGGCTGGTTTTTGTTCAAAGTAGTGTCACGTCCAGTTATTCCTTCAAAGACTTCTGTATATAAATGGTGGGACACTTAGGAAAAAGTCATTACAGTTCTAGGCTCAGAAATGGCTTGATCTGAATTTTGATTCTGATAAAATGAACCTTCCAAAACATGTGTAATTACTTTCAAATAAATATTCTTACCAACGAGGATTCTAGCTTAGGAATAGAACTTGTGTTTCTTTTTTTTAAGGGGCCCATTCCTTTAAGATGATGTTTTCATCTCTAAAAAAAAAAAAATGATTTCACTTGTTACATAAGATGGCTCACCAAACATTGCCTCTTCCAGTATTACAGACCGAGTAACATGCATGATTTAATTTGCATAAAACGATTTCTTTTAAAAGCCTTTTATGCTGGCAGAGCTGACCTGGGGATTTGTTTCTTTTAAGAAGTGCTTGGGTTGGGTAAGCTAAAATTCTCCACTGGAGGAAACTTCAGTCAGTTTCCATCTTGTTTGTCTGGAATATATATTTATTTATATTTTACAAACGACTCAGCTTTTACTTCAAATTAATAATCTCCCCAGGCACTCTCTTCTCTTTGCCTCCCAACTCCTTACCACAGGTTACAGATAGGATGCCCTAAAAATGACAGCTGCAAAGTAATTTCTAGTAAATGTTAGAGATCTGTTTACTGATGTATTTAAAAATTTTTTGGCAATCTTGATTCCATCGAGGTACCCTTTCCTCTGTTCCTGGTTTCAGCAAGTGATGCTGTGTTTCCCTCCACAGTACCAGCACTGTGTGTCCTCAGCACCCTGGCCCCTACCTTCACCCACTTGGTACCATCCTCACACCTAGGACGAAGCATGACTGGTGCAAGCCAGACACTCACGTCTGAACACTGACGCACAATCAGGCTGAGTGAGAAGCAGCAGCTGCTCACTGACGTGCTGATTTTAGTGTATTTGAGGCGGACTGGCTTTCTGCTTTCATCTCCCTACCCTTAAAGTCCTAAATCACGGGGTTTGTAGTGTGGCTGGAGCACTGCTCCTTTGCATTCTTGCCTTCCTGCACTCAGCATTTTGTTTTTGTTTTCTTTAGACAAATAGAAAAGGACAAAAAAAGGCAGTTGTTTTAAGGAAACAAAGTGTTCCGACAGAGGTGACGGAAATGAACGCAGCACCTGTTTCAGGTGGACCCGGGACTCTGCACTGAAGCTCACGCTCAAGTTCAACCTCACGCCGAACGAGCTGCCCTCTGGCACCAAGCATCACCTGGCGCCACTGCCGGCTTCATAGTCGCCCATGGGAAAACAAAGGAAAAGCGAAAGCCGCGTGCTGCTCAGCTGAGTTATTTCTCCACAGCCGGTTCAATAGGATGCGCGCTGGGTCCCGCCTCTATTCCATTTTTACCAAATAAAGCCCATTGGCAACACACGTATGCTGTACATCTGTTACCAGATGATCCTGTTTTGGTTATCTGATTTTTTTTTTCTTTTTTAAACATGTAAGAATTACATTCAAGGTACTTTACAAATTAACATGTTGAAAATCTGATGTGAAATAAAAGCTCTTTAAGAATTGACAGTTATATTACAAAAAACCCCCCAAAACAAAAAACAAAACCCCCAACAAGAAAACGTTGCCCTCCCTAAGAAATGAAGAGGTGAAAACACGATCTCGTCAGCGATGTAATCAGACGTCATCAGCCGGCAGGGACGGGATGCTTATCTTTGCTCTGGTGAAGTAGGCAATCTTCTCCCTACAGCCGGGGTGAGAAATACACCGACTTCAATAGGATGTTGAAAATGCTCTATGCCCGTTAAAAATGGTCCCAAGAATGCCAGCCCTATCTCCACAGGCCCGGATGGGAGATCTTGTCCTTAGCTAGAGCTCCATTTAAAATCAAGACTGTCTTCGCCTTTTTACGGAAGGACATAAAGGAGAACGGCAGCTCTGACCCACGGTAACCACCGGTCGACACAGGCATTTCCAACCTCAGACAGGTTTTAAACCACTGGGGTGGGGGTGTGGAGGGAGCGTGTCAGTCTAGGTCTGAGCATTTCTAGACCAGGGAGCAGAGAATTCTAGGGGCCAGAGTCCTCACAGGAAAGTACCCGATCCGGGGAGAATTCTTTAAACTCAGTACCATGCTAAGGTAAGGGCACAATGATGAGCGATGGATACCGGGGCTCAGATGAGGCAAGAGAAGGAGCCTGACCGTCTTAAAGGCAGATCTGCCGCATCCCGACGCGGGGATAAGTGGAAACAACCTGAGAGGGAGAGGCTGAGAAAGAAGGGGCGGGAGGGTTTTCAGAGCTCAGCAGAGTGTCAAGAAAGTAAGGTTTTAGGGTTGTAGAGCCGCCAAGGGCAGGACCAGTACGTCTAGCCTCTAAGAAGCCTTCACATCGAGCAGTCTCCCCTCAACACAGGCTGCTGAGAGGCTTCCCCACGTGGGGCCACACTGGAAGCCCTGAGGAGGAATAAAGCACTGGCCCTCCTTCGAGAAACTGGGGGTGAGATGGTGCAGGAGCGTGGGGTTATGATGCAGGAACTGAGGCGGAAAAGCTCTACCTCTAAGGAAAGGAGAGAGAAGGCGGGAAGCATGAAAACCCTGGGCAAGGTGGAAGGAGAGTTATTTTTGTGCTACAGCGTCCTTTCCGTTTGCTCAATTCTATGAGATAAAATTAAGAATTAAAGGGGCGAGTGAAAGTAGTCAGGATATCTCTGAAGGCAGAACCCGAAACTGGGGTCTTTGCTTCATCACTTCCCGCAAGCGAATTACTTTGGCTCACGCGGTGCTTTTTAAACACACAAACTAGCTGTCAGTGTCTACGCTTGAGATGTTTCACATAAAATTCCTGGTTTCTACCTTCCCTCGGCAAATCGGAAGAGCAGGGAGCCCTGGGCTTTGAGAGAGCAGCTCAGGGAGAGTGTCCCAGGCCTCGGCGCGCTTCCAGAGCCGCTGCCGTGTCCCGGTCCATCTCCCTCTCCTCCATCACCCGTCTGGTGATAGGCCTGGCTTTGGGTGCTAAGCGAGTGTTTATAAACATTTACTTCGGGTTTTAGCAGCAGCTGAGGTTGGATGACTTCTCCTCTGGACAGTGTTTCTTGCACCAAAGGCACGAGAGGATTCCCCACACCACCCTGCAGTTCTAGAAATCCAAGGAGCAGTATCCTCTGAAAGTTACAAGAGTGACCCTGGAGCTGACTGGAGACAGGAAAATGCTGACTCTTTACTGTAAGCCATCACGTTAAAGAGAGTCTGAGCCTGCCACGACCCGTCTCCTTCCCCCGCACCCGACTCACTCAGGACAGCAGGAACTCCCACTGCGTCCTCTGGCACCAAACCCATCCCTTCCTAACGAGCCCTCTCCACCCCATATCGTCAGACATGCTCCTTGGGCTTCTACCTCTTCAGCCCAAGAGCCTCCTACAGACTCCTCCACAGCGCGCGCGCGCGCGCGCACACACACACACACACACACACACACACACACACACACACACACACACACACACACACACACACACACACACACACACACACACACACCACAGACCAATAAAACCACACCTCTCCCGTCGCCCCCCTCTCACTTGACTGAAACTGTCACGGGATGGTCACCAGTGGCCCCCAGCCTGGGGAGTGTCTCAATCCTCTTTGCTGTTGCCTTTGACAGCACCTGTCACCCTCCCTGCTCAGCTCCAGGACCACGCTCCCCAGTTCTCCTTCTAGCTCGCTGGCCATTCCTTCTTAGTCTCGACAGTCTCCTGTCCTGGTCACCTTCTCACACTTTCCGGGATGTCAGACCAACGTTTGTTGTGGAACCACCACATGTGAGACGAAGACTCACATTTTTATCTCCCATCTGATCCTTAATCCTGGCTTCAGATTTTTATTTCTACTTATCTACTGACCATGGCTTCCCAAGCTGGCCTACGGGAACTGGTAGGCTGGTATGTTCAAAAGCAGAACTCTCCCCGCCCCCTAGCGCCCCTCCGTCCGCCCACTTCCCGTCACCCTCCTATCGCCTACCTGGCCTCCCCTTTCCAGGGTCTGCCCGGCCGCTCTCCACAACGCCTCTACACCCTCACTCACTCCTGCGCTTGGAGACCCCTGCTGGTCCCCCACCACTCAGAGCCAGCGCTGGAAGCTTCGACACAGCGCACGGGGCCTTGTGCGGTCGACAGGCTCACCCACTGGCTCTGACCTTTAAGGCTCTGTGCCTCTGTCCCTGCCCCGATGCCCTTTCCAAAACCACCACCCCTGGTGCCTGACACACGTGTACCCATTCTTCTACCCTGTACGGCCTCTTAGACTCCCGTGCGCTCCCGCATGCCCAGCGTCTGCCCTCACGGGACCCCGCCTGGCCTTCAGGGGGCTCCTTCCGCATGGCACTGCCCACCCCCCTCACACAGACCGGAGCCTCCGTAAGGCCAGGGGTGCTTGCCCTTCTCTGGGTGCCCAGGCCCAGCCCCGTGCATGGCTCACGGGGCCTGAGGAACGGTCCAGGGAGGGAACAGCAAAACCCCGAAGACAGGTGACTTTTCTGTATCTTTCTGTTTTCTGCGTTAAGATTTCTCAATGAGATGTCTAACTGCTTCTAAGAGCTGGGGACACCCCGGGTCCCCGGGGAGCCGGGCTCAAACGGAGTCAGGACTGTGGCCGGCAGGGTCTGTGAGCTCAGGGAAACACACACATCAAGCCGGAAGCAGAGGGCGTGGTGTCCCACATCCTAATATGTGTCACCTGCCAGCCACCCTGCGGTGCAGGCCTGCTTGATTCGGGGACAGCCCCGCACGTCCCACGGGCGCTCACCTGAAGGACTGCACCTGCCGGGGCACCTTCCGGCTCTGCTCCCGAAGCCGGCACACGTCCTTGGACACCTGCCTCATCAGCTTCTCTGCGTTCAGGTCTTGCTTCTGCTCTTCTTTGGACTGTTCGGCCTGGTAAGGAAATGAAAACACAGAGCCCCCCAGAACATTAATTAGAGATTCCCAAAGGCGTGCTCCAAGGCTTGAAAGACTCCGGGCTCAGGTCAGGAGGCCAGCCCAGCAGGACGACACCCATGCGCCCACCTCACGCCCACAGCGAGCAGCTCCTGGGTCGGGGCAAGTGTGTGTTAATGCATTTTAAAAATCTTACCACATAGGCAATGTGGGCTCATCTTGTTACATCTGGAACACCTGGTAGCTGCCCCCCTCTCCACCCACCAAAAGAGAAATTAAAAACTACTTACAGCACCATGTCCAAGAAATATCTACTGTTAACATTTTGCAGAATACACTTTCAACCTCTTATTCATCTTTTCAACCCCCCTTTTTTTTCCATCTTAGACCTTTTAAAAGCTGTTTACTGAAGTAGAATTGACATACCAAAACAGTGCACACAGACGCGCGTGCAGCTCAAAGAGCTTTTTCTCAAAACTCCCAGACTGTAAAGATCCCCGGGAGGGGACAGAACACATCCCAGCCTGTAAGTTTCCACAGAGGCTTCTACTCCCAGGAGGACGTGTTGTGAGTTGCGCTTAGCCCTTGGCAGGGAGGGGCGGGCGTGTGTATTGGGAGGGGACACTATTAATTTGAGTCAGGGGTTGGGGAGACTCCACTCATTTGGGCACCTTCTCCCCATGACCTCCCAAGTGGGGCGCTACGGTAACAGAATTTCCTGCTCAGTGGAGGCCACTGGTCATGGTGGGGCAGCTGGACCTCTGAAGGAAATGGGTGAGGAAATTTAGAATACTGGTGTTTGCAGCTTCAAGTCTTACAAGAGAGATCAGCTCAGGATCAGAACTAAGTAGTCGGCACAAAGAGATGGAAGGAAAAGTGGCTTTGCTGACGGTGGTGCCTGTAGCCTGCAGCAAGCTGATGGTCCCATCACTGGGACCCTTCTGTACTTGAAAAAGCCGACTGCTGTGCTTGTGTTGTTAACACAGGCAGCTATAAACTTTAGAGTAAAGAGCAAGGTCTTCCGGCTTAAGAGACAAGACAAAGACAAGAACCAGTCTGACTGGTTCATAGCCGAACGGATACAAACAGCAATTCTACTACTAGAACTCTATTCGTGCTTTGGAAACGCTACTGAAACAAGAAAGGTGTCCCAAAATGTATAGGAGTGTTCACTTCCACAGTCTATGACTGAAATTTGGGAAACTATCATTAGTAGAATAATGAAATAGTTATGATATATTTATGATTAAATAAATATGATATGATATATTCATAATGTGTATTACAAATGCCTTAAAACAATCAATTTCAGCAACATATACAAATATGGAAAGCTGTTCCTCTTACATGACTAGAATTAAGTGGGGAAAAAAATAAGTGCGGAACAGTATGTCTTCAGACCCTAGTTTTCTGTAACTCTTCCCAAAACTGACACATACACGTGGCGTAAAAAAGAGCTGGAAGGACATATAACAGTCAACAGAGGTCATCCCTGGGGAGTGGGACTCAGGGGCACGTCTATCAATACTTTTTGCTTTATATACTTCTGCATTATTTGGCTTTGTTACAACATGTTAATTTTTTAACTAAAAAAAACTTTCTAAATTTTAAAATATTCTCAACACACAAAGTGCACTAAACTCAGTTTAAATTTGAAAGCAAAAATGCTTGTGGCACTTTTAGGAAAGATGACATTTTATGAAAACTATTTATTCAGCCAAGTACCGATGAAGATTCAGTTACACTCACACCACTTTACGGAAAGCTAAACAGACTACAGTGGGGCATAACCTAGCTAGTACTTTGCTAATAATACTCTACTGCAGTAACTTCTGATTTTTTTCACCACAAAGGCTCCCTTTTGCAGATATTTTTTACTGCTCCCCTTTCCGTTTAGAAAAGTGGCCTATATTTAAGTAGCAGTTCTTTCTTGATTATTTTGGAATTGATGAGATAGGTGAGCTGTCACGCGGAGCTTCTGAATTTGTGTAATTCAAATTCAAAGGGGACAGACGTGATATTTTAGTTACTTTGTGAAGTCTTACCTTCAGCGAACGGATGACTTTTCACTAGGCGCCAGGTTGGGAACTACTGACTTAGTAGACACAGAGAAATGACTTCTACCATGATGTGGTACATCCAGCTAGGAAACTAGTAATTCTCCTGAAATGTTGCTGCTATTCTAATTTTGGGGAACTTATAAGATGAACAAACCAATCTTAACATGGCCATCTCCTTACTGACTTGAACAAACGGAGAGATCAGGAAAAACCAGCGAAGGAAGGTACATGCCGGATATACTTAGGGGAGAAAACCTGGCCCGGTTTCCCCAAGAAAGCGTATTTCACTAGATCAGAGATGCAGCAGGCCCCCGGGATCCTGTTCGGTATTTTGTTCCCTTCCGTACGAATGGGAGCGTGAGGCCTATTACACACTGTTAAGATGGTCCCTCGAAGTAGCCTGCGGCTGCTGCTGTTTCCAACGACCAGCATTTATGTGGTGGCTGCCGAGTCCCTCTGAAACTTGGCTTTGTTCTTTGCAAAATAAGAACGACCACCCTGCAACACACGAAGAGCCTCCTCTCCCTGCTGAGTAAGAACACACTTCACTGCAGACTCCATTTGTCGCTGTGTTTATGTATTTATATCTGTACCCGGGTCTGTATCTTCCTCCAAAAGTCTGGGTGCTAAAATATAGCATAACATTTTCATCAGGTGTTAATAATCGATAGTCACCAGCTTTGCAGGCAGTCGAGGCTCAGTGCCGAGCACTTCACTGGAATCACTGAGTTCTTTTGTTGAATGAGCTGTATTAATATTTCTGACATATAATTTTCTTAGCAGATTCTAACTTTTACAAATGTTAACATCTGTATTATTTTAAGCTTTTAAGAAGCCTAGCGTCACAGAACTGGCATTTTGACAGGGAAACACTCAGAGGAAGAAAAAGAAATTTCTGCTTTGTAAGCAACCTGAGGCTCCTTTGGAAAAATACCAGCCCTTCCTCAGCACGCCTCTCCCCTTCTCACCCAACAAGTCACGATGAGCTGCCTGGTTCAGGAGGATCGGAAGCCGGTTTTTATGGCCCAGATTCCAGGAGAGTGTGATTAACTTTCAGTTTACGTGATGGGGGCCTGACCTGCAGGAAGGTCCAGTGATTTATTTGCCGTCATGTTAAGAAGCCTGACAGAGTAAGGAACACAACCCGTCCTAATTACAGTCCTGAGCTGCTCGCTCTGCTTCCTAAGGGGGTTGTACTATACACGAGGACACTAACTGATTCAGTTTTTATTCTGAGCTACAAAACAGACTTTCAGCCACAAAGGAGGAAGGTTATGCAGAGTGACGCAGAGGCCTGACAGCTTTCCTAACAAGGCAGGCAGATCTGGGCTCTGCTGCTGGACTCCGTTCACAGTTTCCCCGGGAGCCGTATTTTTTATGGCAATTGGAAGGCTGTTTGCTCATCGTTAGGCATTTTATGGCCACGGTGCTGCAAATCTCACAAATCCCCAACTGTGGGCGGGAGGAAGGTGGATGCGAAAGGGCAGCGTGTGTGTGTGCATGTGCGCCAGTGTGTCTGCATGTGTATAAGGAGTGGACGTGGGGCTTACGAGCACGCAGGAGAGAAGCCAATGGCTCTCACCAACTTCTGTGGCCAGAATGAGAGGCGCACAATTGGAAACAGTTTCTCTTTCACAGAGCGGGTGAGCACAAACTTCAGGGATGAGAAAAAAAGGCACATAACTCCAATAATCTATCTAGACATACAGAGTTGGCAAAAATAAAGATGAAAAAATCTGTACTCAGGGGAATCAGATTATTCTCAAAATGGTACAAACGCGCCTTGCTTTGTGGGCTCTTTCTTCACTATCATTGGATGCAAGGGCTGCCACCAGGCAGGATGAAACACAGTGGGAACAAATGTGTTCTAAGTTCTAGAAAAAGGACTTGAAGACTCGAGCAAGACTGAGGTGTAGGCTGAGTGCCCTCTACCCGGCGGGCTTTAGGCAACGTGAGCTCCACGTAAGCGCCCCGGAGCTCACGGCAGCACCGGGCTCTGTACCTGCTTCTCGGCCTGTCGCAGAAGCTTCTGGAACCTCTCGTCCTCCAGCACACCCGGCGGAAGGTCCGTTTCGCCCTGGGCTTTCAGGTCCTCGAGCTTCTGCCTCAGGCCCCGCAGGGCCTGCAGCTCGTCGTTCAGGCGGCTCTGCCGGGTCAGCGAGGCCTGCAGGTCCAGCTCCAGGTCCAGGGAGGTTCGCACGGGGCATTCGGGTGCTGCCCTTCTGAGCACCGGCTGGCACACAGTCTGGAGGGTTGGAAACAGCACGACACCCTCATTACGTCGGTGGTCACCTAACAGGAGGGCACTGTCCCTGCTTCCTACTCTGGCCAATGATCACCTAACAGGAGGGCACTATCCCTGCTTCCTGCTCTGGCCGATGAGGTGTGAGTGGCAGTGATGTGGCACCTCCTGACCCCTGTAACAGGGGCAGCGAAGGCCTAGAGGGGGGAGGCCGGGGGGCTTGGTCCTGAAGGAGGACAAGCAGAGCCCCCGGCCCACCTGTACTGAGCACGCAGGTAAGCAGCAAACGAGCCTTTATTATTTTAAACCGCAGAGAGTTTTGAAGTTGGCACCGTGGTAGAGCCTAGCTTAGCCGGACCAATTTACTGCACGAAGCCGGCCTCTGTGAACGACAAATACATTATGAGAAACTCACATCTGCTCCATTTCAGGCCACGCACCTGCGTCCCCGCAGCTCACACCTCTCTCTTATCATTTCTGCACGTACTGGCCAGGACACAGCTGCTCAGGGGAGCTAGGGTTTTGACTCCTTCCTCGGTTTCCCATCGCTTAATATCTCTTCAGTACTTTCACCCCTGAATCACTGTGCTCTCTCTGGGGCCAAGCTTATCCACTTATCAAGAAATAATTACTGAATATGTATGAATGCATGTCCGCTGGCAGCGGCTTCTGTGTCCCAGGAAGTCAGGGGAGGGAGAGATCACTCAGGGCTGGGTCAGACTCGCTTGAGGAAAGGCCTTCAAACGAGGCTGGGCAGGACTCCCTGAGCAGAGGGAAACAAGGAGGGCATTTCTTGCCTGGACTGTTGGCAGTGGGAATGGAAAATAAGAGATTACTAATAAAGACGGGTACTATTTGATACAAGACAGACGGACTCAGACCTGACAGGTATTCCAGCTGGAAGGTCTGGAACAATGGTGGTGCTCATGACAGACGGAAAGGAGAGGCCTGTCTGTCCCTCTTCTCATTTCAGAGCCGCAGCCCAGGTCTGAATAGCTTTCATTGTCTCCTCGGATTCCTCTTTCTCCTTGCCCAACATATCCTGCTGCAACACTCTCTAATGTTCTTATTAGTAGCTTTCCCTTTGTTCAACTTCTGCTCTAACAAACTTATTACACAGAAGAATCATCTAGACACACACTCTCTTCGACTGTACTACTCATGTTTTCTAGATCAGAAATCCTTCCCAGCTGTCGGGTACATGGAGGCTTTCTAAAGGCTCCCATGGGCACGGCCTGCTGGTTAAGTGTGTAACAGCGGGCTCGCTGGTTTGTAAGATTCTGCCCATTTCCTTGGTGTCAATGCTCCCCGCCATGACTGCTCTCAGGCTGTCAGTGTGGTGTCACTGAACTGGGGAGAGATGTGGCGATGGGTCCCCCCAACCTCCTCCCTCGCTGGCCAGGCTGCCACCTTCCCAGCCAGGGAGCCTTCCACTGATCTCCAGAGATGCTTTTGTTCTCTTCACCTCTACATGGTTCTCATGCTATAACTCCTAAATCAGAATACACTTCCCCATTCACTTCTACCAAACTCTATCTGCCCACTTTAAAAGCTATTAACAGCGATCTCCTAAACAGTGTTTCGGGATTAAACTAAGTATCAGTAACCCGACTGTTTTTCAGTTCCACTCAATTCATAAACACTGCTGGTTAAAAGTTCTCTGAAGAGTGCTACCATCATCCAAAAGTATGTGCTTTTAAAAATGCAGGGGACTTAGAAAAGAGTTGAGACGAATTTTCATCCAAGATGATGGAAATTTAGGTGCTTTTAAAGCACAAAGTTTTGTAATCTGAAAGATCTGTGTTTCAAAAGGTCCTGAAAATGCTGAGGTTAAAGAAATGCCTGCATATTTACCTTTAGAAAAAAGAAATATGCTTAGGACTGTCAAGTAACTAGGAAGTTAAACCAGGAAGTTACATGTCGCCCAGTCACACACCCAGTACTTTGCCTACAGCGACACTAAACCAGAGTGACTCAACTTACCCTCCAATCTCCACTCCCACCCACGGGGCCCAGGCCTGACCGAGCTGGGTCCTTCCTCATCCCCTGAATGTGCTTCCCTGCCCCTGTGCCACGTCAGGCCACCTAGTACCCATCCAACAGCACCCAGTATCCAGCTCCATCCCTGAAACAAAGCTACCACTTTCTTGAGAAATTTTATATGGGTGTCAAGGCCAGACACCTTCCCCACGAAGTGTTTTTGATTCTCCCGACCAGGTGAGCTCACTCCGCCCTTCTATCTGCACCCGGAGTCGCCCGTGTGCCCTCGGAAGACCTCCTCCAGGCAGGGAGGTCCTGCCCGTCACTGCAGAGCTTAGTGTGCACAGCGCTGCATTTTTACTGAACACCATGCTTTAAACCGAAATAAAGCAGCTTCGGAATTAGCACGAAACAAATTATTAGTAAACAAATAACTTTCCATTACTAGTTCAGCTGCTGGTAAATAAATAGGAATTTCTGAACAGTCCAACCTTTTAATTTATCTAAAATTCATCCCTTTCGAGCTCATCCAGAGACCTCTGGCTTCCAGGAAAACCTGGCTTGAGCTTTTCCATCTACATTCATCTTAATCTTCTAAAAATATCTTTTTTTAAGCAAGCTACTAAAGCCGTGTCCTCCTTTTCCAGAACGTCTGCCCCTCACGAAAGGCACCGGGTGTTACACTCTCCCTACAGCTGCTCAAGAGCTGGCTGTGGTGTGGAGACCAGGCAGCCGGCAGCAGAGATGCTCCCCCCGACTCGGCAGGCCCGTCTCCATCCACGCTGCAAAGTGGATTTACCCTTCATTATCAGAGGTTCCACACCGGTGATGAAGGAACGCTCTCCAGCACATCCTTCTCCATAACTGACACAACAGCTGTGTCTCCGTAATCCCAGTGGCTTCATCCCAGCTCCCAAGAGCACGGAGCAAGGACACCCAGCAGTCCTGGTGCTCACGTTCTGATATGCAAGACGCTGGGTGGGTCCAGGACAGCGGGATGCTGCTGAGGGAATACATACCCTTTTGACTCTCAAACTTCGCCGTTCGGTGGAGTTTCTCACAAACAGTGATTTTTTAGCCAGGGTTGAACTGTCACTGTCACTTCGATTTAACTGGCAACAAAGGATAAAAAAAGAAAAGAAAAGAAAAGAAAAGGAAATCAGTGCGTACCAAGGTGCTAGAGGAAGCTTGGAATTGAGAACTTTATCACAGAAAGAAGGTAGTTTATTTCTTTTTTTTTTTATTTTTTTGTTTTTTTTTATTTTTTTGGTAGTTTATTTCTTTAAGAAAATCCTCCCCAAACAAAATTTTCCCTGTTTTCTTGCTTTTCTTAAATAACTTGATTTTCTTTAAATAATTGCCTTTTGGTTACAGTTATCATAAGTCATTTGTTAAGAAAATTATATACATTTTGAAATAAAATTATCCCTTGTATTTTTAGCTACTAGGCACTATCCATTCTTTAAAAGAAAGGTTTGTGTAATGCACAGAGCTCAAGGTCAGAGTGGAGTCACAGCACATACAACTGGGAACACGCCCAGCCCAGGCAGCCCACACTCACTCCCTCACCTGCTTCAGGCCTTTGCTGAAACGTCACCTTCTCAGTGAAGTCTACTCTGAACCTACTTAAATTTGCGACCCTCATCCTCAACATTTCCATCCTTTCATAACTTGCTCTACTGTTTTCCAGAGCGCTGGTCCCCGCCCAAGAGACTTCACAGTTTACTCATCATGTTGAGTGTTTGGCTCAACTCAAAAGAGCATAAGCCCCGCAAGGACAGGGGGCTCTGGGTCTTTGGTTCACGGACGAATCCCAGGGATCCGGCAACGTGCTTAATAAATAGCAGGTGCTTAATAAAAATGTCTGGTGAACTGAATGAGTAAGTTTAGAATTCTGAAAGTATTTTCTAACCCACTTTATAATGTTAAATCTAAATTACTATAAATCATAAATACTTATGGAACTAGAATTTGGTAAACTGATGCAAATCACATAATATTCTCCACAGAAGCAGGAATCTGATTCAGTGTCTGGAGGCATTAGTAAAGGCGACTTTTGTCCTAAAACCCAACTCACAATCTTTGACTCAGCAGCACTAACATTTTTTTTTTTTTTTTTTTTTTGCGGTACGCGGGCCTCTCACTGCTGTGGCCTCTCCCGTTGCGGAGCACAGGCTCCGGATACGCAGGCTCACCGGCCATGGCTCACGGGCCCAGCCGCTCCGCGGCATGTGGGATCTTCCTGGCCCGGGGCATGAACCCGCGTCCCCTGCATCGGCAGGCGGACTCCCAACCACTGCGCCACCAGGGGAGCCCGACTAACATGGTTTGAAGCATGCATGATACACAGCAGAAATATACAAGACATCATAAGTCTTGAGTCACTTTAAGTTTCTAAACACACACTAAGGTCCAGACAGACTTAGCAGCCTGGTCCTTAATGTCACTTCTTTGCCAAATAAATGGCATTAGAAGCAAAGAGACATTAAATTTGAGGAAAGAAAAAAATTCCACCACCCAAACTAAAAAGAATGATTGAGTGTGGTATTTTATATTTTATATTTTATTTTATGGCATTTCTAGCCATTAGAATCTGTAGTCGAGCTTGAAGATCCCCTGGCACTGTCTATTGTCACTAACGGGCCACTCCCTGGCAGGGGGCGGGGAGAGGCGGCAGCCCCCTAAGAGCACTGCGCGCCTCACACCCTGCACATGCCCGCCCCGCAGACGCCTTACCCTGCAGACGTACTGGCTCCGCTCGCCGGGGGAGAAGGTCTGCGAGCGCACGATCACGCTGCTCCGCACGAAGGGGCGCTGCCGGGCGCTCAGGCCGCTGCGGTCTTTGGGGCGGACCGCCACACCGGCACTGCCCGCCTCGTCGGTATTTGTCTCTTTATCAACCTAGAAGTCAGTAATTTGTCAGGAGGGGAGAGACGTTTCTTGCTCCTTTCTTCTAAGTATGAAAGAAATACCTAATCTTACAAGAGACTCATCTAGCACCAGGACCACTTCTGTGAGACAGGCTTTGTCTTTCTGCTGATGGGAAGGTGGTTTTCTACTTAGTTCTTAGGAAGTTACCCTCAGGTAGGGTAGGATAATAACTGTCCAACGGGGTTACCTATAAGTGGCAGCACCACCGCTAACAGATTAGACCTTAAAAAAGGAAGCTTTAGATTTACAGAGGGTAAATGTGCTTCTGTAAAGAACCTTATTTGAGAATTCTTCATCATTAAACGTTATTCAACTTTCTGATTAGTTTTTTTCAGAGTAAACGATAAAAGTAAATATAAGAAAATGAAAATACGCTAGTTAAACCTCAGGTTAACGCAGAACATGCAATTATATATACAGCCATACCTCGGTATCCGTGGGAGATTGGTTCCGGACACCAAACTCTGTGGGTGCTCAAGTCCCACAACTGGCCCTCTGTATCTGGGGCTCCACATTCTCGCATTCAGCCAATCGTGTACTGTTTACTATCAGCGGTTGGTTGAATCAGATCCGCGGTTGGTTGAATCCGTGGAGGCAGAAACCGCGGATACAGAAGGCCGACTGTATGTATGTATATGTGTGTGTATGTATGTATGTGTATATATATATATACACACATGAAGTCTTCAGTCAGGGTATAACATTATTTTTCTTAGAAATAAATAACTGTTATTTTCTAAACTCCCAAGTTTGCCAGCATCCTCAAACCTTGAACATGAGTTTCCCCCTTTGGGGATGGCAGTCTCAACATGTCTGTCACCAACCAGCAAAGTTACCTGCTTAGTAACATGGCATCTGTGCCTAAACCGAGTCATTTGCCACCTTCCTGAACTGGTTTCAATCAGAGCCCCATCTAACCAAAGTGAGCTTCACACGTTTACCTCATGTTTGAAATTGAAATAAACTTATAACATTTATGAAACTTAATACAATTAAGTAGGCATCCTGGTGTTATTCAGGAAATTCTGAAAATGCTTTCAGTAAATATTCACAGAACATTTACAGAGAGATAAACGCCACTATTTTTTTTCTTTTTTTTTGCGGTACGCAGGCCTCTCATTGCTGTGGCCTCTCCCGTTGCGGAGCACAGGCTCCGGACGCGCAGGCTCAGCGGCCATGGCTCATGGGCCTAGCCGCTCTGTGGCACGTGGGATCTTCCCGGACCGGGGCATGAACCCGTGTCCCCTGCACCGGCAGGCGTACTCCCAAGCACTGTGCCACCAGGGAAGCTCTAAACGCCACTATTTATCTTCTTATATGAAACTTAATTGGAGAATGAATATTTGGGGCCCATTTGAAAAGGTTAAGGCATTTACAATGTTTCTTATGGTCTACTCCCACAAATGCCCATCCTGATCAGCTTTGGCACAAAATCCTAACATGGAGTTATAGCTGAAGAGACAGACCTGGTCTGTGTGGTGCCTCTAGGAGACCAGTTTCAGGAGGGGACCGCTGAGAACACTCACCAGGGCGGGCACTCCTGCAGGTGGCTGACTCCCAAGGTCGTTGGCACAGTTGTTTTCTGTCTTACTTGTGTCCTCGTTCACCTCAGGCACACTCGGGCGTGAGCTTACGTCTTCTGCACAGCAACTGCCCTCTGCCAATTTCACTTCAGCCCCTTCCTCAGCCACAATTTCATCAGAGGCCTCTCTCTGCATGGTTAACCTATGGGTGAAACAACACACAATACCGTTCAGGGTCAAGCAGGTGTGCTCTGTGATCAGTGCAACCTGGGCATGTTAACCCGTTATCTGGGCGATGAACAGACTCACACATCACGATTCAAGCCAGTTCTCTGGCTGGAACTTCTACTAAAATGCTCATGAGAAATAAAATTATCACCCTACTCTCCAGAAATCTGAAGCAAGGTCATCATAATTTCGTACTGAAAAGTTAAACTCATGAAATTTGACCTAATTCCTAAATATTAAATAGAAGTACGCTAAAAAATCACATATAAAGTTTAACCCACGGTTTGAAAATACGGACACTCGCTATAATATAATTTGGTATCAGTTGTTCATTTATTGTAAAATTATTCAAACAACAGAATGCAGTGACTCTCTGTTAAGAGTGAATAGAAATATCCATTATCAACTGTGCTCATGGTCTAGCAGAGGTGGAACCCTGGGTAGAGGAGTCTTACTACTGAACTAACAGAAGACTCTGAAGGGTCTATGATCTTGTCTTTAACGAAAGCCATGGCCTGGGCTTGGGTGGCACTACAAGTGAGGCTGCAGAATACACTTACGGTTTATATTCTGTATAAACTGTACTGACAGGAAAGCAAGAGGACCAGGATGGCTAAGAATATCTCACGCTTTGTTGAGTTTCGTATTCTCATAATAGGAACATTTTTTTCTACTGATAATGAAAAGTCAAGCTTTAACTGTGACTGGTGATATACTGACAGATTGGAACAGCCTAGTTGTTAAACACCTGGTCATGAAATGAACACGGGGGGATCAGCAATGAGGACTGTAAGTTAACAATTCTTTTAGATTACGTTCTAAGTGCATTTTTTGAAATGTGGGTGAAACAAGTTGCGTATTTTACATATGCAAGGAAGGCTCAGTATTTCAAGATATGATGAACCTCATAATCACTCTCATATTTATTTTTCTTTTTCGGTGCTCTGAACTTTATTCACTATGAAGGACTTTCGATAAGAACAAAGTATATCTGCTTTTCACATCACTATAGTACGTTGTTCCTTCCAAATGTCCACAATTTTGTTATTTATATCTTGTCACTCTAAGTTTGTAAGAAGTTTTATATATACACACATAGACACAAATGCTGCTATATATGTATATGCACATGTGTCAACAGTAGTTCAAACATAACAGAATAAGCAACAATACATACAAAATTAATCCAAATGACTTTACACATATACTAAAAAAACATGCATTCACTAAAATTTGTTTTAGAGAAAACAGTGCAAACCTGGAACGATAGTTCTTTATACGTATGTGAATCTAGACAAACGCTATAATAACCTTTTTTTCTTTTTTAAAAACAATGAGGTATGGAAAATGAGAAGGAAACAGAAAAAGAAGGTGAAAGTGGCCACAAACAGAAAAAGAGCTCTTCAGAAGCTATTTTCTAAATATCTGCTTTGACTTCCCAGAGCCTAAATGGTACTTCTGGTCATTTGCAGAAAAAGAGTCAGTTTTTAAAGTTATCTATGTCTCTGAAATAAACTACCATACCCTTCAAAATAGGTAGTTTAGACTTAAAACCAAACAAAAGCCCAAGAAATAGTGTCAAGATTACTGAAGCAAGAATCTCGCTCATGTGCTTGTCCGCAAACTCGCCACTACCCCTTTCAAGTCTCTAATGACCAAGGAAAGACTTTCCCTAGGGGCAGCCCCCTGAAGCTGCGCTACTTTCCATTAATTCCAGAATAAGATCTAAACCTATAAAGGTTTCCCTGAAAGTTTCTTCTGAGAATCTAAACACATCCTCTTTGCGATCCCGGTAGCAAAAGGAAATCGCTGTTTTACCAATCTCCATCTGGACCCCTTTGCTCTTCCTCCTGCTCTGGTTCTTCTTCTTCTTGTGCTAATTCTTGTTCCACAGCCAACAGCTCAGCTGATGTTCTTGCAAGTAAGGCTGACACTGCATCCTGGAGAAGGTAAAACACAGGGCAATGGACACCATATACTTCAAGAAATGATTGAAAAACTTATCGGATGGGGACTTATGCTTCTAGTTGTGAAAAAGAAGAGGTATGAGACCCAATTCTCCTGCTGAGAATAAATATGAAGGCTGAATAAAGTAAAATAAAAAGCAAAATACAAACACACAAAAAATTCCAGCTGTTTTAAAGCAATGGAGAGCAACAAAGGCAATTAGCACTCGAGGACCAAGATCCCAGGGCAAAGGGAAACGCAAGGAGGTGAAGGGACCATCACTGCCACTCTTCTCCCCTGGGGGGCGTGTCTCAGTTCCAGCGGTGAGGCACACAGGCTGACAGACTGTGGCTGCCCAGGGCTGTGACAGTGATGGGAGGATGCAGAGATGAAAACTGAGTTGGCAACAAGGTAGCCAGCATTCAAAGGGCCAGAGAAAATGAACTGTGAAGTGAGCCCAATGTTCTGCACAATATTCCTTTTGGGACATTTGCCCTTCCTAAGCTACATACGTGCAGAGCAAGAAGCTGAGAAAGCAAAACCAGCTGCTAGGAGGCTAAACAGTAAGCAGATACCTCAGTTGCCTCATGGTCCTAGGGAGAGAAAAATTGGAATTCAGGTCCCTCAAATGATCCAGGTGATCTGCCCATATTGTCATCTGCCTTCCAGAAGAATATTAAATCCTCTCTGGAGGAAGCTATCAGCCAGATCCTCTACAATCCATACATAATATCCAGCATTCCACTGGAAACAGGGCCCAATGGCTGAAAGCCAAGAGAAATAAGAAGCAAAAGAAGCAGACCCACAGGTGGTCCATACACTACAGTTATTTAGAAAAGGAATTAAAAACTTCAGAATTAATATGTTCAAGAAAACTGATGAAACAATGGAGAATTTCCCTAGGATAAACACAAAGAAAAACACATGAGCACATCAGAGTGAAATTGCTGAAAATCAAAGAAAAAGAGGAAATTTTACAAACAGTGAAAGAAAAAAGATGTAATACATTTTAAGGATCAACAATTAGACTCCTCCATCAGCTGAACAGAATCAGTGGAAACCAGATGACATGTTATTTTTAATGTGTTCAGAGAACTAATTATTCACTTAGAATTCTGAATACGCAGGAAAAAAAGTCCTTCACCAATGAAATCAAAACACAGATGCCGATAGACCTGTACTAAAAGAAATACTAAAGAAAATTCTCCAGGCATAAGGAAAATGACCCAAACTGGAAGCACAATAATGCAGAAAGGAAAAGAATACATCAGAAAGGGTAAAGATATAGGAAAATCTAAATAAATACTGATTGTCAATAAAACAATAATAATAATGTCTTGTGGGATTTAGAATAAATGTAACTAAAATATATGACCAATAATTGCACACAAGGAGGAAAGGGAATCATGGAGTTAAGTCTTTAAAAATCTTTGCACATCAAAAAAAATAATAATAATGTATTTCTTTTCTTTTCTTTTTTTTTTAGGGATGGAGCAAATGAAGATGTCTTGAGAAAGGTGTTTGTTTGATGGCATATCCGTGTCAATTCTTCCACACTGTTGGACCAACTGGGCAGTGTTGCTTGTTAAACACACACACACACACACACACGTCAATGAAGCCTTATTATATAGAAATTTTAAAATATCAGGCTGTTTAAATTTTTACACGTTTCACTTTGAGTCCTAATTTGTTTTTCATTGCATCTACCTATTTTCCCTAGCACTATTACTCTCGTAAGTAATCTTACAGGAGAGAATATTATACATCCATGAGTTTTACCTTAGGCAATCCAACAGCTGCTTTTTTTTTAATTTGGAATTTTTGAATTTTATTTTATTTATTGTTTTATACAGGTTCTTATTAGTTATCCATTTTATACATATTAGTGTATATATGTCAATTAAAAATACATTAATTAAAATATATTTCAATTAAAAAAAACCTTTGCACTGTCTGAAAAAAAGCAAAAGCATTAATTTAACACAGTTTCTAAGTCAAGGATGCATGATGTAATCATTAGGGTAACAGCAAAAAAGAAAAGACTGTAATACTAATGGTCTAGGAGAAGAAAAACCAAAATTTTAAAAAACTTGATTAATCCAAAAGAAGGAAAAAAAGAAACAGAGATAGGACTAAAAGAAAACAAAGAGTAAGATGACAGGTTCAAAGCCAAATATATCACTAATAGCATTAAGTGTAAATAAATGAAATATTTCAATTAAAAGATGAAGATTTAAAAACTGGATAAGAAACCAAAACCAACTATGTACTGCTTACAGGTGAAACACTTTAAATATAAGAACTCAGAAAGGTTGAAAGTAAAAGAATAATAAAAGGTGAACCATGCAAATGCTAGCCAAAAAGAACTGATACAGCCTTACTGATACCAGACAAAAAGTGTTATTAGCGATAAAGAGGGATAATTTATAATGATAAAAAGGTCAGTTGAACAGAAAGATACAACATAATGCTAAATTTATATTCACCTAATAGCCTGGATACAAAATACATAAAGCAAAGATTAACAGAACTAAAAGGAGAAAGAGACATTTATAATCACAAATTGGAGATTTTATTATACCTCTTAATAATTGATAAAATAAGCAAATTGAAAAATCAGTAAATGCAGAAGATTTGAAAAGTAAAATTAACAAACTTGACCTGCAGAAAATACACACTTTTCAAGAGCACATGGAACTTTTACTAAAACGGAACACATGCAAATCTCAATATTCTCTATGATTGAATATGTATAAAAATTCATATAAAATACACCACAATGAAGTCTGTTTTATTCCAGGAATCCAAGGGCAATTTAACATTCAAAAGTCAATCAGTGTATAATCCACTACATTAACAGAATAATGTTAAGAAGATAACCATGTAATCTTCTTAAGAGATACAGTAAAAATGCTTGATAAAATTCAATATCCATGCATAATAAAGCTCTTAGCAAACTGGAAAGAGAAGGAAACTTCCTTAATCTGATAGCAATTATCTGTAAACAGCCTCAGAAAAACCATTCTGAATGATGAATTATTGAAAGCCTTCACTTTGAAAAAGCATAGTACTGTCTACAGAGATAGATGACTGTACTGTCTACAGAGATAGATGACTAAGTCAACGGAACAGAATAGAAAGTTCAGGAACAGACTATACACATAGAGGATATCTGACTTATGACAAAAGTGACACTGCAGTGCAGCTAGGAAAGGAAATATTTTCAACAAACAATCCTGGGTCAACTGGCTATCATATGGGTAAACAACAATCTTGACCCCTACCTCAAACCTTGCACAAAGATTAATTTCAGATGGGCTGCAGATCTAAAGGTCTTAATGAGATGTGTTTCTCCAACTCTGACTCACCAAGTCTATAGAATCGACTAGTGGCTGGCTTGGTTGAAATACTGAATCCTCAGTTTCATCTTCGTTCTTTTTGCACGGCATTTGCTTTGAAGGAAGCAAGTTATACCACAGAGTGAAAATCTCATTGGAAAAGGGTAAATCTGCCAGGCTGATCTGAGTTCCCGCCTATGTGAAATGAAAGGAAAAAAAGAAAAAACAAGAGAAAATAAAATGTTTCAATTCATATTTGCTCCCTCTGATATAATTAAGATTACTGGACAAGTTAAAAAAAAAAAAAGCAATACTCATGATATATAGCACTGGTGGATTTTTTTAAAAACCTGGCAATGTCTTATATTTCCCGGTGTGACTAAATAAGAAATATAGCTGATTCTTGAACAGTGTGGGGTTAGGGACGCCAACAACACTCCTGATCCTGCAGTCAAAAATCCACGTCTGCTTTACAGTTGGCCCTCCACGTGTCAGGTTCCACATCCCCAGGTTCAACCAACCACGGATCATGTAGTACTATAGTGTGAATTTAGTGAAAAAAAAAAAAAAAATCTGTGTATAAGTGGACCACAAAAGAACCCCAGGGTTGGATTTTAGATCGGGATTACGGTTGACCCTAGGACTACACGGGTTTCAACTGGAGACTGCAGTGTTTCTTGAACACCTGGGCACACCTCTAGACACCTGTTTGAACACCTTATGTAATGCTGCTCTGGTCACTGTGCGCAATGATGTGTTAAACTTGCTATTAGCTATGTGTGAAGTCTTCTGCATTAGTATTTAAATATCCTATTGCTCTAAACAGTAACACTTAAGACTTCCTAGAAGCTCTAACACCATGGCTGGGAGAACGAGCTGAATGAAGGAACTATACTCAGTGTCCTGCTTGAATCTGTAGCAGTCAGTTAGGTGTGGGATGCCCCTTTGATATCTCTCCATCATTGATGAGCTGTGTGACCCTGGACGCATCACTTCTCTAAGCAGTCCTTCATCTGAAAATAGGGGTCATCATACCCTTTTCATAAGACTGTCAAGAGCATTAAATGAGATAATGTATACAAAACACCCAGCACCAGACTCGTATTGGGAATAATAAGCATACTCCACAGTGATGGTCCTAACAGAGGCCAAAGCTCTTCTTTATCTAAAGGTTAGAAATAAAAAGTAGATTTTACAGAGAATCATAATTTCTAAGCAAATTTGAAAGGTCTGGAATAAGAGAATGGAAACCAGAAATCACTACTTCAGATAAAAAATGAAGCCACTGTTGGGTGTGTCTGAGGCATTGGGCAGATCGGTAGAAATATCGAGGCTGGCAAAACAACAACTAGAAAATTATTCTCAGAATATCCGATAGTGTTATCTGATGATGGAGATGATGAAAAGTCCTACCAGGCACTCTTCCCTTTGGTGTTTACTGACAGAGCACAGATCCACCCTCAGCGTCTTCTGCTGCAGGGCTGTCTGGGAGATGGCCACTCTGAACACATCACCAAATAACAGGGACTCTGCGGCTGGATGGACTTTCGTTCGAAACAGACAGCTGACATCAGTTGAGGAGGGAAGCAGAGCAACTCTGAAGTATCTGCAAAGAACAAGGATGAAATGGATTTCACTGGTTCAATTATATTGGATTCACAGCTGGTGTTTGAAAGTATCTGCCTGGGAGAGAAGCACAGGGACACGGACTTCGTCTCAACCCAAAGCTCTGCTGCCACCATGGTCGTCATGCTCAGGGGCACGGAGGCTCTGTTCTTAACCGGCCGGTGCTCCGATCATGCAAGGCCGAGCCTGCCGCCCGCCCCGGGGCTGCAGCAAAGGCACGTGGTAGGGAAGTGAGAGGAACGAAGACCACGGGGCAGACGGATTTACGTCCCACCTGCCCGTGTCCTGACCATTCCACAGTGACTGCCACCTGAACCTGGGAAAGCAGGAACACACCAAGTAGACACGGGTGACTGTGTCCCAAAGAATACTCGTCCTGCGTATTAAACAAGAACTGCTGACGGTCATTCCCCAGGAATGGAACACGTTATCCTACTAGAGGAAAAGAAACGCTAGTAGCACATTGCTAAGAAAATTTAAAACAGATGAATTTTAAAAGTTCAAAAAAGCACTGCCTAGCATCTCAGAAGTCTCAGATATGACAAACCGTTTTACGCTTTGTCATATTTTGAGGAAGAGTCAGAGATAAACAATAACTTCTAATACTACTTTATTTATTTTTTTACTCTCTTTTTTAACATCTTTATTGGAGTAGAATTGCTTTACAATGGTGTGTTAGTTTCTGCTGTATAACAAAGTGAATCACCTATACATATACATATATCCCCATATCCCCTCCCTTTTGCGTCTCCCTCCCACCCTCCCTATCCCATCCGCCTAGGTGGTCACAAAGCACCGAGCTGATCTCCCTGTGCTATGCGGCTGCTTCCCACTAGCTATCTATTTTACACTTGGTAGTAATACTACTTTAAAAGTGAGTTTTCTGAGCACGCATTACACGAGGATTGACAATTCCTGGAAACAGCATGAGGTATCTTCTTTTAAATACCGGAAAGAGAACACCCATTAAATCCCTCCCCACTCCCCCATTTCCAGGCTTTCTAATTCATATTCTGAAGAGCATCTTTCTCCAATTATAAAAACTGTAAATTCACATGAAGAACGGAGGAAGGCCACATTATTTCCGTAGTTTGTATCAACATTGATTATGGAGATTCAGCATTAAAAGCCTAGTGGACCCTGGGCCACAGTCGTTAAGGCTGGAGATGCAGCAGAAGAAATCTTCTTTCCCTGCCTTCATGGAAAAGCAACAAAGGGAGGTATTTTAGAGAGGTGGGCGGCAGGGACGGGATGTTCTGTTTCTCCAGACTCAGTTCACCTTGTCCCGGTGGCCTAACCACTTACACCATCCTCAAATGGTTCCGAGTGAAGAAAGTGAGACTTTACAGGGTTAGGAACCAAAGGCATAGGGGAAGGAAAGTTGGGGTGCTTTTCCTCTCGTTCTGCTGCTGGGGAGGGGGTTGGGGGTCACTCACAGAGACCCTGTGGCCGCCGCCAACCCGCTGACGCATCAACTCTGCTTGTCGTCATTAATAATAAAAAAAAAACAGGTTTGACGTTAGGAGAAAGAAAGAACGGCTCTGAGGATATTTCATGCTAGTTGTCGTCTTGAGCAGTGTCCATATTTAGACCAAGGCTTTCGTTACGGGTTTAAGAACACGTTGCCATGTGCTCAGGAAGGGTCAGGCCAGGCAGACAGGCGACCGCAGGGCAGCCAGGAGCAGAGGCCTGGCCTCGCACTCTGGAGGCCACCTGTGACGTCCTGCGTGTGCCCTGCTCTGGCAGGGGCGGGACGTTTGCCGGCAGCCCCATCCCGACATCAGGGGCTTCGTGCAAGTGTGTGTTCTTGGGGGATTCTGTCGTTTTGCCTGGACTTGCGGGTTGGCTCTCCCTGTTCACACATTCGATCCCTGGCGGATCTGTCCTTTCCCTGACAGGCCACTCGAAGATTAAAAGGCTGTCCACAGTGTGCTCCGAGATCTCAGCATACTTATCAGGAGGGGGAAGTCACGGATGGTATCACCAGCCGGTCCTCCCTGAACACTACTGACAGGTATCCCTAACCTCAGTGCTGGGAAGCGGGCTCTCTGGGGTGATCAAGCCGCTCCCCCATATGCCCTCCCTCCTCCCTGCATGGTTCATAAAACCAAAGGAGGGGATCGGCCCGTATCACCCCCTCTTCGCCTTTATCTAGTGCCGATTAAGACACAGTCGGCCCTGCTATGTCTTTCCCACATCTTCGCTTGGATGAATTGCTACATTACGATGGAAAATTCTCCTATGGACAATCTCAAGTTCTTTGATTTGTCCTCCACTGATTTTACTTACACTTTTGAAGTGTGAGGTATCAGGAAGGCATGAAGATTTCGGAGTTGTGCTACAATCACCATGAAACTTGACCTTTTTGCATCGTATCTGTCAAAAGAGAAGCTGATGAGATAAGGAAGAGTATGGGCCACTTGTCACCGCACGGTGGCGAGACGCGCCCCTTCCTGCGCACATCCGCACCTGAGTCCGATCTGCACCTGGGCCGTCTCCGTGACAGCGACGTCCTCCTCACTGTACAGGACATCTTCGACTTCACTGGGCCTGGGGGCAGGGAAACAGCAGGTGCAGGTGAACGTTCGTGAACGGAAACGTGCAGAGCTACGATTGCTGTCTGCCACTTACTGATTCTGAATGGAAACCTGAACTAACAGAATTCCTCAGGACTTCACTAGTGGTCCAGTGGTTAGGACTCTGCACTCCCAAAGCAGGGGGCACGGGTTCCATTCCTGGGCAGGGGACTAAGACTGTGCAAGCCACACGGCATAGCTAAAAACAAAACAAAACAAAACAAAAAACAGCACTCCTCTACTAGCCAGTGGACCTGAGCCCAGTGCAAGCTCACTTGTAAAAGTCTTGCTTCACCTTATCAAGGAGTCTGCGTCGGGGCCTTGAGGGGAACGACTTTCTGGTGCCTGGGCTTCCAGAGCCTCCCCGGGGTGTATGGTACCCCAGATACACCAGGCTTTCCGAAATCTGCATACACGAAACGCTTCACGACGCGCCAAACAGGCACTGGGCAAGCCCTGCAACGCTCTCATTAAAAACGAGTTTACGTCTCTAAGAGGCTCGGCTGCCTTTGAGCATATCGGCCTGCTCCTCATTTCCCTGCTGATGGGATGTTCTGGTATCCCTGGAATTTTCAGCCTGCCACTTCTTTAATGCCTACAGCCCTTTCCCCTGCAGAGAGTGGAATAAGGGCAGCGCGCTCGCGGTCTGTCACCCCGCGCCCGGCTGCGCGGAGAGGGCACCACGCTGGGTCCTTACTGTTTCACGAAAGCTTCGTAGACCCCGCTGTCCCCGGCCACGGACTCATCCGAGACCGCAGCCGACACGCAAGTGGTTTTCTCCCCAAGCAAGTGGATTCCTCTTCTTTTTGGTAATGATTTTTCCACATCTAGGGAGGGGAGAGTGACAGCACTAATTAGAAAAAGTTAAGTACAAAATGCACACATGGTTTGGTTCTGAGAAATCCAAAACGAACTTTCGACCTGAGAATCAAGGATGCTACTATTCAAATCAACAGAAGTGAAGGATTCCAGGCACTGCGACTTATAAGGTTCCTGGGATGCCAGTTAGTTGAGAAAGAATCGGCTGTTCCTCTGTCCTGGATATTTTAAGGGAAGGGATCAACTGCACACTTTCTCCCGGGCCCCTTGCCTCCCCCTTCTCGGTACGCGCTGCAGAGAACACAGTCGCGGGTAAGAAGCTGTCTGCCTCCCTCAAGTACTGGAGACGTTTCTATGAGAGAGCTTCTAGCGCTCAATGGAGAGAAAGGTTTCCGCCTCTTTTGCTCGCCCCTTCTCTCCAGCCTCCCTCTCCTGAGCTGCTGCTCTAATAGAAATTAAAGAGAGAGTCTTTGACTTACAGAATTCCTCACTGGCTAATACCATTAAAAACTTTGTGCTACTGAATCTTCACCAACCACCACTTAACTTTTGATCTCTGACTCATATTCATACCCCGGCAACCTGCAGAGAGCAGGGAGCCTCGTTTAAAGCTGTGTGTCTGTGTAATAAGCTGCAAGCCCATGGCGTTCTTTCATCCCCAGGCAGGCGATCGGGATCAATATTGGTATGCATTTCGTCCCCCTTCTGAGTCACGACTTTACATCTTGTGAAGATGTTTAAATTTTAAGGCTTGAGATTACAGGATTGATTGCTGCATTTTCCCTTTTATTTCTGGCCGTGGGAATGCTTTTTCCCCGATGATGAAGTGTCTTCTCTCCACCCACCCCTCTTTGTGAGGGGTGAAGGTGATGACGTGATTTATTGATTACCCCCAGGAATAACCACAGCAGTCTGAAACTGACTTTGACAATGACAGAGACTGACTGCGGAAGGACTTCGGAGTTATTCCAACTTGATTTCTGCCATCCAGCAGGGACTGGTGCTGGACAGTCAGATGTATATAAAAGGAACTCAACTTTAGCTGAACAAGAGTCTAGAGCACTGACAGGTGACCAGTGTCACTATCACGAGCCACCTGCCCCCATGCCAGGGTCAGACATCCCCCCCACGGACCGAGTGTCGCTGACCTGACCTGGAGAGAATTAGTCCTTAGGGTTAAATACATGCTTTCGGTTGTTTTCACATGTGAAACTGAATATTACTTGCAAACAAAGCTCTTGGATATATTTCCCCCTAGTGTGACTTTTTAACAGCAGTTTTCTAACTAACGTGCATTTAAAAAGTTAAACGTTGTTTCATAGACACTCTGGAGATACCCTTCTGCAGGCACAGACCCCTCAGACAGACACGGGAGCAGATCAAGGGTAGGGAGCGAGGCGTCGGACACTGCGGGAAGCGCAGGGACGTCGGTGCCTCAGGACGGCCAGGCGGGGCAGACCCCGGGAGGTCCTCTCCCTCATCTCGTGCTTCACCAGCACGCAGCCTCATTTACTGGCCCCTCCAAACTGACTGAATGTGGACGGGTGGTCACTAGGGAACACTCCAAGTACATGAAGAGCAAAAACAGCTTTGAAATGCTCAAGAACTGTAAGATCCTTCAGGTCCAAAGCACAGAAGAGTGGCATAAAACCACTCCACTTTCTTCCTTCTTTCTCCCTTGCTCTGTCCTCCTTTCGTGAATGTCGGTGGTTTGTGACAGGAACTGGGTTTAGCAGAGTTTTTGTATTCCTTAGTGTCATACAGTTAACATTAGTTACTGTGAGCTGAGTGCCGAGAACCAGGCACGGCTGGGTGCTTCCCAGGCATTATGAGAGCGCTAACCCTTCCAGCACCCCACAAGGTAGATACTGCCTCGTGCCCGCTTTGCAGATGAGGAACAACAAGCCCGAGAGGCCGGGTGACGTGCTCGCCGGAGCACGGCCGGCCTACGGGGCCACTGCGACGCGAGGGCAGTCCGGACTGGCTTCAGGGGCAGCACGCACCGGGCCACGCGCGAGGCCCCAAGGCAGGTTTCTGCGTTGCTGGAGCCATTAGGTAAGCGGCGCTCCTGTGCTATTTTCTTTGCGGTTATTATTCCAACAACACATAACTTGTTGGCACCTGCCAGGCGGGCAGCACACAAACCACACAGCATCTCCTACGCTGTCTCTGCCCCAGGCCACTGGCAGGCGGTGGCTCAGTCCTCAGTGTTTGAAACCACACACACGAGATGGATCCCCCTACCTCTCTAAACATCTGAAATGGCCAATCGATTAACACCTAGAATTCCTAGGACCAAAAGGACAAAATAAATATGCTTACGGAAACAGCAGGAAAATCCTTTGAAAGAGCCTGTGTTCTCCTGCACTGTGGACGCGCAGGGGCCTGTGTGGCTCTGAGCAGGCCTCCTGGGACCAGCACTGGACTTTGTTTCTCATTTGGTTTGGGGCCGGCTCCTCGGAGCCCAACTGCGATCACCTGCCAAACAAGGTACCACCCCGTTCTCCTTACAACCACATCTAGTATAGTAAAACCTTCTGCCTTGCAACGGCAAACAATTAAAAATATTAAACTCTCCCTCTGTTTGGGTCTCTGTGAGCACAGGTGCAGCAGTAAGGACTCAGACCACTGCGCTCTCTTGGGCTGCAACTAGTACCGTGGCCACAAGAGGGCAGGGTGACACCACGCATGGGAATCGGCTTTCTGCCCAGTAACTTTCCGCAGAGAGGGAGAGTCCGGCATGAAGCAAAACTCATCGTTATTTATATAGAATTCCCACAGCAACCTAAACACTGAACCTCGGTACTAATTAGCTGGTATGCTAATTGCCTTGGTTTTCATCTGTTTTAGGCCAAGTTTGAAAAGCAGGTCCTCTTCCCTTTCTTGCTATTTCAGAACCAGAACCTATTTGCAAGCACGAAGTACGTTCACAAAATGTGTTCCCGGGCAGATGCCATACACAGTGGGGTTCTACACGACAGAGTGGATGCTCGATGATTAAATCTATCAAATACGGAAGGGGATTTGCGTTTGATCAAGAAAAAATGTGCAGGTTTATTAATAAACATTCTTTCCCAAATGAAGCCAAAATGAGAAAAGAGCAGCAGAAAGAGAAGGGGGACATATACCCTTTGTTTCCGTGGAAAAAGTAATCTCCGGTCACTCTCCGTGAAACGGTCAAGAGGGATGCGCGAGAGCAAGGGTCTCCGTTTACCTGCAGGCCCTTCATGCGGCAGCGCCCTGGCGCGTTCGGTGAGGTCCTTATCTTCTGAGAGAGACGGGGGCGCTCCTCCCGGGTCAGAGTCCAGCAACGGCTGATCTTCTCCGAGGCCAATGTCTGCAAAGTGGCTGCTCAATTCACAGTCCTCAAGGTCAGCAGAGAAGTGATGGAGAGGGACGACGTCGTGGGGAGACAGGGGGAACGTGCCTTCTGAGACCAAGGGAGAGCCCGGCGGGGACAGGGAGGAAAGGGAGGACCGGGAGGACAGGGACGCCACGGACGTGGGGGCCTCGGGCAGGGCAGGGGCGCGGCCCGGGGCCGCGGCCGCTGCCACACAGGGACCGCTCCGGCCAGGCTGGCTGGGGGACTTGGCCACTTCGTGTTCGTGGATGGTGGTGATGGGTCCGGAAGGAATGTAGCCACCTTTCTCCTGCAGGAGGAAGTCCAGTTTATACTGATAATCCGGGTCCAGCTGGTCGCCCTGACTGGTGTAGTAGAGCTCGCTGGAGCTGAGGGAGTTGAGGGACCCTCTGCTGGACGTGTTCAGAGACCCCCGGCTGGAGGCCAGCGAGCCCAGGCTGCTCCCGGACGACATGGACAGCGTGCTGGCGGAGAGGCTGGGAGGGGAAAGCACAGCTGTAAAAACCGGGATGATGTGGAGAACCCTGCCGGCTCCTTCGGGCCGAGAGGAAAGAAACCCCGTGACACCAAAGAGCAGAGTCAACGACCGGGGTAAGAGAACTTGCTGTCACCCCACACGTTTCCAAGTGTATTCGTGAATGCTTCCAACCTGACTCTCTGAAGACTCTTTAAGCAGCAATCCTGCTCATTAAAAATCATCCCCCTTGTGCAAAAGTTACAAAGATTTTAAAAAGCGATCAAATACCTACTGATAAATCTACCTGCATAAATATCCAGAAGCAACTATGCAATTAAAAAATACAGAAGTTGGGCTTCCCTGGTGGCGCAGTGGTTGAGAGTCCGCCTGCCGATGCAGGGACATGGGTTCGTGCCCCGGTCCAGGAAGATCCCACATGCAGCGGAGCGGCTGGGCCCGTGAGCCATGGCCACTGAGCCTGCGTGTCCGGAGCCTGTGCTCCGCAACGGGAGAGGCCACAGCAGTGAGAGGTCCGTGTACCGCAAAAAAAAAAGCACCATGGCAGACTAAGAAAAAATACAGAAGTGGGAGGGAGGTGTAATGAACCCAACAGCATGAAGGGTTAATGCAGTGACTCTACTTTTAAAGAATCAAACTTTTTATTTTGAGAAAGGAAGAGGCCAGCTTCTAAAGACAAAGGCCCCTGGGCTCACTGCCTTCCTCCTCTTTCTATGTATATTTCAGGATGTATATTTTCAGGCAAATCTCCCCCACCTTCCCTTTTTAAAAGAAGGGATGACGTGGAGAAATGTGTCATTTTCCTAAGTATGTCCTGATAGTTGAAATACATCTTCTTCCCAACACATTTCAAACATGTTCCAAAAAGGACCTTGGGGTTCATGAAACAAAAATAAACCAAACCCAAATCCCTGCATCTTTAAATGTGGTCATCCGAGTTTTAACTGTATTAGTATAACAATTTTCCTACTTTTAAGTCATTGAAAATATAGAGAAAAGTAATCAAAGATAAACTACAACATGCCTGGATGCAGTCAACAAAAATGTTCCCCTCAAGAAGCAAACAGGCTTACTTTTTAAGTTGTGAATGCAAATATGTAGTTAATTTAGTAGTTTCTTCAAGTTTCTGTAGCAGCTCTTTCCTTCGCTCTTCCAATTTCAATCTAGACAAGAAAAAGAAATGAATTTATTTTCACAGAACTATGACCAGGCAGGAAAAGAAAGATTCTGAAAGAAAAGAAAGATCCTTATTATTTTCCCCTTGTGAGATCCAAATGAACTCGACACAGAGAAAACAGAGCCACCTGCCAGAAAGAAAGTGGGCAGAGCCGTCCACGGCCACTGGGCGAAGGACTGCACCAAATGGCCGGCATTACTGAGAACTTGTAAAATGTTGGTAGTCTAAAGTTTTCTTAAATGGGTAAGAACACCTCACGCTCTTACAAGTTAGGGGAAGACAGTGGGGAGGAAAAGAACAACGAAAAAACCGAACAAAGATTAAAGAGCCTTCTGCAGGCTTGAGACTTGAGCTTCCGTTACTAAAACACTTGACTGCAGTAACGGGGAATTAGAAAAGATCATCTGAGTACTGAACTTGGTAAGGGCTGTTCCAAAATCATAGTTAGTGATACAAATTCCAATCTTATTTTGATGAGAATGTTGGCGATGAAGAAACAAATTAGTCCATATTGCCAGTGTGAGCTAATTTGGGCTTAATTGTTTAAGCAAGAAAAAGACGTAAAAGTGATTTCCTTTCTCCCATGGACGGCACCTCTCATCACCTGTACTGGATTTTCATGAAATTTCATCCACATTCAGCTGAACAAGTTTTTATGAGGATTTTTTAGAAAAAAAAATCTGAGTATTATGGAATTGTGTACTTGAGTAAGCCATTTTTAAATATATCAAGTATACTGTCTGTGTCAGGAGTTTTAGACGTCATTGAAATGAGCAGAATGGGACCCAGAAAACCACCACGTTTTTTTTTAATCTCCTAAATATAAACAAAAACTCAACCAGGAAAAAATATTAATTCAAAGTAGATTAACTGAAACAGAAGGTACATAAAGGTCCAGAGAAAGTCCCCGAATCTACTAAAACCCATGTCTCCTGATACAGGAGCAATACTTTTTTTTTTTTTTTTTTTTGCGGTACGCGGGCCTCTCACTGTTGTGGCCTCTCCCGTTTCGGAGCACAGGCTCCGGACGCGCAGGCTCAGCGGCCATGGCTCACGGGCCTAGCCGCTCCGCGGCATGTGGGATCTTCCCGGACCGGGGCACGAACCCGTGGTCCCCTGCATCGGCAGGCGGACTCTTAACCACTGCGCCACCAGGGAAGCCCGGAGCAATACTTTTGAAGTAAGTTTTAAAACCAAGTCCCACACACACAAATGAAGGCTTTTCTGGTATGGTAAGGAGGCTTCAGGGCAACACAGTGTGTTTCATGCTGAAATTTAAATCCAAATCTTTCCCATTCCAGTCAGTCACATGTGATGGTCCCCCCAGGCCCTCCTCTGGCAATGGCTCAGGTGCTGCCCTTCCAGACCTTTCCCGGTTGACTTGAACTGAGGCCTGGCCTGTGTTCCCCAGTTGAACCCTAGGCTCCCAGAGGGCAGGCTCGGGCTCTTTCTCCCTCCTCTACCCAGGCTGCCTGGAGAGCCCGGCGCCCCTCCCCGGTCCCCTCCCTGCAGGTGTCTAGATCACGTCATTGGAAGAAGCTTAAAGAAGGCCCTGGGGAGGTCTAGTGAATGTCAAAAAGTAGGGGGCTTCCCTGGTAGCGCAGTGGTTGAGAATCTGCCTGCCAATGCAGGGACACGGGTTCGGGCCCTGGTCTGGGAAGATCCCACATGCCGCGGAGCAACTAGGCCCGTGAGCCACAACTACTGAGCCTGCGTGTCTGGAGCCTGTGCTCCGCAACAAGAGAGGCCGCGACAGTGAGAGGCCCGCGCACCGCGATGAAGAGTGGCCCCCGCTCGTCGCAACTGGAGAAAGCCCTCGCACAGAAACGAAGACCCAGAATCTCACCTAAGGCCACCCCTGAAATAATGAGAAACCCACAATGTAAGTGGAAAACAGGATAATTTGAGGGAAACAGCAAGTGCTTTTCTGACAGGCGTGTGGGTACCGAGAAGAAATGGAGGGGGTCTGGGGTCGGTGAAGCACCGTTTGCTCTGCGATGAAACTAAGTCTGACACAGCGAATGTCAAGTTCCCAGAGGTGTCTCCCTGAAACCCTGCCGGCAACCCTGTGGCTGTCCTCTGTCAAGCACTGCACCTTCTGTCTCTGATGGAATCAGAGCCTCTCCCAGTGGGAGCTGGTTCCTGGTATCCTTCCTGGGAAATGACCTCCCCCACTTCCTCTGGACCAGGGACTAGAAGAAACTGCTGAGATGTCAGCCCCCTCAGGAGGGTGCGCCCCTGTCTCTCCTCACCCTTCTCCAACCCCCATCCTGCTACTCCTCCTGGGTGAGAAAGACCTCTTCAACCTGACCCCGAAAGACCCCTCCCACGGTCCCGCTGTTCCACACCCCTGCCCAGCTGCCCTGGACAAGACAAGGGGGCCCTTGCACCCTCCACCTCTGCCCTCGGTGCCCTGAGGGGGAAAGCTCCATGTCATCTACAGAAGTAAGAAGTTCCTTTTCCATTAAAAAATATATGACACTCATACCCCCCGTCCACTTGCTATAAGAACTTTTTCAGAATCAGTGGCAAAAACATTCATATGATTAAGAAACAAGACACCCTGGCAAGATGCAAGGCAAAACCCCTAAGATTTGTGAAAAAGGAAGGAGCAATGTTAAGATCTTATCAGCCACAGAAAAGCACAGAGTTTAAGGAATTTCAATAACTGTAAGGAAAGAATAGAAGGATGTGTAACAAGTCTTTTTTTCATTTGAGAGCAATTTCTCGTTCCCGATGCGCTTTATGACCACTAGGGGGCGAGCTCCGTCTCCGCGGGCAGTCCCGCGAGTAGGCGACACTGAGGACGGGGCTGGTGGGCACACCTGGGGGACTCTGGGAGCTCACACAGCGGCTGAAAATTCATGTGAGTTTAGCTCCTTCGGAGACCAAAATTCAGCAATGACTCAGAATCTCGCCTGAGGCCACCCCTGAAATAATGAGAAACCCACAATGTAAGTGGGAAACAGGATAATTTGGGGGAAGCAGCAAGTGCTTGTCTGACAGGCGTGTAGGTACCGAGAAGAAACGGAGGGGGTCTGGGGTCGGTGAAGCACCGTTTGCTCTGCGATGAAACGAAGTCTGACACAGTGAATGTCAAGTTCCCAGAGGTGTCTCCCTCGACCTCCTGCTGGAGCACCGAGGAAATACACTGCCTGCAGAGGGCTTCTCGGGCCTTCTGGCTGGGGGGATGATCCCGTTTCAGCTCAAGAGCAACGACAAGCACAGCAGGAACATACACAGGCAGTGGGAAGCAACGATGAGGTTGGTGAAGGGTAGGAAACGGGGAGAGCATATGGGGAGTAAAGTGAAACCACCACCACCACCAAAGCCCAAAGCCACACCGTGCTGTGCCCACTGGGAAACGAAGGACTCCGGGTGCACTTCGCAGGGGTTCTGCTCTCTTGCACAGGGAATGCTGGGCCGTTTTGCAGCCAAGGAGAGCAGTGAGAAAACTGCAAGGCGCTCCAGCAAGAAAGTGTGAGTCCCTCAGCCTCACCCTGGTTTATCACGGGCTCTGCCCTCACCCTGCTTTATCACGGGGCTCTGCCCTCACCCTGCTTTATCACGGGGCTCTGCTTTTGGCCGTGGACAGCACAGAGGAAGCTGGTGTCCATTTTCTGTAATGCTAAATGACTTGGCTCAGACAGCCAACATATCACAAATATGAAATATACACATTTCCCTTCCTGCTAAGATCTCAATTGTGGGACGTGGGCCCATGCGCGGTCGTGAGTCAGAGGGCCATCCAAACCCGTGGATGGCCCCCATTACTCCCTGTGCAACTCAAACCCCACGGCTGGATCTCACTAGATAGAGAATTATTTTGTATAAATATTTTATAGCTCCTCTTCCGGATAAGATCAAGCCTACTGTTTCTGCTGGAATTTTGACAGTTATTATGTGTGTGCAAACAAAAGTATAAAAGCCAAAGTCTAGGCACTTAAACTATATTTTTAACGTTACTTCATTAGTCATTTTTGAAGCTCCAGTCCTAATGAAAAAGACCAACAAGGGACTCCCCTGGCAGTCCGGTGGTTAGGACTCCACACTCCCAGTGCAGGGAGCACGGGTTCTATCCCTGGTCGGGGAGCTAAGATCCCGCATGCCACATGGCCCGGCCAAAAAAAGAAAAAAAAGACAAGACATCATGCCTGTAAAAGCTGATTCAAACAAAGAAACACACGCCTGTTTTCTTTCTCTCCCAGAAAAAATGTAAAGTCCACTGGTAGGGCCCTTCCCGGATTCAGATACTGCAGAGTAGGACAGCTGAGATGTCAGATGTCCGTACGTTACACAGGTATAATTATATGACATTTATTAAGGGTGACATAACACAAAAGATCACTGGTGTTTTATCTACGAGCCACACAAAGCGAACCATTTCATCATATTTGCTGATGATTATCAAACGTTTATCCTCGGAATTTAAGAAACACAGACACAGACACTCACATACAACATCGAGGTAACTCAGGAAAACAACTGAATTCTGCCTTCTCGCCCTTTCTTTTTGTTCCTTGTGGTCTTGGTCGGATGGCTCCCTACCTGGCCAGCCTTGCTGACACCTTCTAGAGATGTCAGAGCGGGAGGGGAGGAGAAGCAGGGGCAGGTGGGTGATGAGAATTATTTAAGATGGTGAAAGGATGGCATCTGTAGGGGGTTCCCCCTTTGATACTTTTTCACGCTCCCTAAAGCTGTGATGCTGTAGCTATGCGTTATCTCCAGCAGCATTTTAACTCACACGGTTAAACAAGTGTTCATGCTAATACCTCACCAGGAATGTCAGAGGTTCTTCCCTCCCCCGTCTCCTCCACCACCACACTTTTCAAATGTTTTGATATTATGTTGACACACAACCTTAAACATTTATAGAAGACAAGGAATTAGAAGGCAAGAAGGCAAGAAGTTAAAAAAAAAAAGTGACTGGATTATGGGTGGGTATTTTAAACTTATTCCCAGGTCACTTGAAGTTACGCAAATGTGAATCTCTCCCCCTTCATTCTGCTCCTTACTTGTTGGCCTAAAAGATGGATGCGCAGTGGTTCTAAAGGGCCACATGGTCTATGGCTGAAACAGGTAAACAGGTGTCTGACCATTAGTCAGCAAGGCCTGGACACAGGGCTGCTGTGCAGGTGTCCTCACGGCAAACACACACAGGGGTTCCCTGCTTAAGAGTCCAGCTGATCTGCCTACAGAACTGGAGTTTTTAGATTAAGTGATCAATTTACACCTTCCCACAGAAAGATGAGAAAATTGCTTAAAGCATTTTCCTTTATATTTTCTCCTGCTTCAGAGGAGGGTTTCAATTGACAAACAAAATCCAAGTGAACATTTTGTGACCTGTTGAGATATCAAAGGGAGCAAGTTGTCTTTTCCTTGTGAAATGAAAAGCAATAAACTTTTGCATTCTTGTGAGTAATAAAGCCAGAATAGGAAGCTTCAGCCACTCTAACAGTCCAGATAATCTCTCTTATCAGAGTGCAATAGTTTACAGCCACTGTTATCAGCCTCGGTCAGCGATGGACTGCATTCCTGGTTTTCTGTCAACATTCCTTAGTTATTCAACATCTGTCTCAGGCATTTTCATGTTCCCCAAAAGCGTAGAGGAACCATGGGGACTAAGCAGGGTGTGCTTTACTGCTCTACAGGAAGAATTCCTCAGTCCACTAAGGGCTGAGGCCTCTGAGATTTCCGCAGACCAGGGAGAACGGCCTGGAGGCCCAGCTGAGCCCCCCACGGGTTAGCCACCTGGGGCCCGGGGAGGGGAACGCACCTCTCGGCCAGAGCTCGGCTGGGCGCCCCCCGGACTGACAGCAGCTCCTTCTCCAGCCGCTGCCTCTCGGCACCCAGGCTCTCCAGCTCGTCCGGGGTGCGCTTCTCTGGGGTGACGAACTGAAGCTCTTTCAGAAGTTCTTCTTTCTCGTTAATCAGCATCAGCTTCTCCTTCTCAATGTCCAGCGCCCCAGGCCAGGCCTCACTGTCCAGTTTTGACAGTTCGATTTTCAAGTTGGCCATACTAAAATAAAATAAGACAGAATGAAATAACAGCTGTGCACGTAGTCAGAAGCCCCAAGGAAGGGAAAACACGAGGCGGGCTACGGTCGGGACTAACCCCCCAGGGACGGGCGTGATGGCTGGTGTGAGGCTCCGGTCCGGTCCGGTCCCGGGGCAGCGGCGGTCCCGGGGCAGTGGCAGCGGATGCTACACTTACTTCTTATCTGCCTCATCCATCCTCCCCACCTTTAACATCTGAGTAAGCACACCTACCTACCGGAAAAAGGATGAAGGTCAAAGTACACAGAAGCTTAAAAAGCAGAGGGCCGTGGGCGGTCAGCCCTGACGTGTGCCTGCCTGTGTGAGGTGGCGGGAGGAACACCCGAGAGCTTCCTTTAAAGAATCTCTGGTAGGGCTTCCCTGGTGGCGCAGTGGTTGGGAGTCCGCCTGCCAATGAAGGGGACACGGGTTCGTGCCCCGGTCCGGGAAGATCCCACATGCCGCGGAGCGGCTGGGCCCATGGCCGCTGAGCCTGCGGGTCTGGAGCCTGTGCTCCGCAACGGGAGGGGCCACAGCGGTGAGAGGCCCGCGTACCGCAAAAAAAAAAAAAAAAGAATCTCTGGTAAATGATGCCGGAAGTGCATTATTCTAGATCTCGTTCCTCTGCGTAAAGACGCTGTCCCCAGCCTAGGCTGGCAGCAACTTGGGATCAGCCAATCAGGGAAGGAAGAGGGGAGAAAAGAGGGCAGGGGCTAGGCCACGCAGTACCACAGCCAAGTCCATCCCTCAAGGCTACGGCATCGCCAAGGAAAAGGGGGCGGGGCTCGGCTTCCCCCACCCACATTCTTCAGCCGTGCACCATGAACTCGCTTCCCGCTCGGGGTCTGCATGGAGTCTACAGCATACATGGGGCGCTCACTGGGCTGGCCCTGTACACACGGCACTGACCTGGCTCTCCTCTGAACACACTTATCAGCAGCACCCAGGGCCCACTGGAGTGACAACAGGTGCTGAAGCGACGGGCCCGGGAGGGGCGGGAGGAGGAAAACGCAGCAAAGGGAACCTTCACCGGTTTCATAATTTTGCTGACCCCAGATGTCACTGCTTCTAGAGCTTCGTACTCAATGGTCAAGTTAACTCCTGATTCAATAAGAATGACCACCCGAATCAAGTAACTTGCTCTGTGGCGCTGTGAGGACGATCGGGATTGTTCACAAGGGAAATGGCACTTGGCTGTTTTGACCATAAGCACAAGATCAAGGTAAACTATGAACACAACTGATGTTGGCACGAAGAATCCATGTTCCTATTAAAAAATGTTGCATGATTACTCTGCGTATTGTTACAGCGCACACTAGAAAAATGAAAAACAGATAGAGAAGGGGGGACGTTTTCCTCCCCTTTCTGATGTAAAAAGCTGTTGAAGAGAAGAAAAAGTTGAACAAGAAACGTTGTCAGGGGACCTCCCTGGTGGTGCAGTGGTTAAGAATCCACCTGCCAATGCAGGGGACGTGGGTTCGAGCCCTGGTCCGGGAAGATCCCACATGCCGCGGAGCAGCTAAGCCCGTGCGCCACAACTACCGAGCCTGCACTCTAGAGCCCGCGCACCACAACTACTGAGCCCACGTGCCACAACTACTGAAGCCCGTGCACCTAGAGGCCGTGCTCCGCAACGAGAAGCCACCGCAATGAGAAGCCCGCGCACCACAACAAAGAGTAGCCCCCGCTCGCTGCAACTAGAGAAGGCATGCGTGCAGCAAGGAAGACCCAACACAGCCATAAATAAATAAATAAATAAACCAAAGCGAAACAAAAAATGTTGTCAGGACAAAAAGGGAAGTAGTTCCACATTCTTCTGCCTGAAGTTCCTCGTATGAGTTAAAAATAAAATTGCCATCTTAAACTGCACTGCATATATAATGTCCTTCGGATGTTCCCCCATCGTCTGCACTTATGACAGATGTAACATCAGCTACTCGTCAGCTTTAACCACAAAACCATAAACAACTGTCCCAACGTACTGGAAAATTAAGCAAGACATTATTAGCTTCATTAAGCACGTAAAACAAAAGCTGGAGGAGAAAACAGGTTTCAGGAGAACACAACCCGCGTCTTACTCAGAATTGAGGAAGAAAAAGCGTTTTCAACGTATGCATAAACGCTTGAGACTTACCTTCTCGTCAGAATCGCTAGTAACTTTAAAATAAAACCCCAAATGGTAATAGAACAGCAATGCAACCAAATGGGAAAGAACTAATGTCTTAAGTTTTGATGTGACTGAATTAACCGATTGAACTGACAGCAACGATGTAGTGAAGGAAAGAACAGCATCTATTACTTGTGGGATCAGGCATTAGGCAGGTCTTGAATTTTATTTGGAAATAGCTTTCTGAGCAAGAAAACATGAAAGTTTCCGGGACCACCTAGGAGGAGAAGTGCTGTGTAAGCTCCACATGGAGCCAAAGTAAAGCAGAAGCTCAAGCTGGCCCAAGGGAAGTCGCGTAAAACCCCAAGGGCCCCGGGGCATGAGGCCTGGTCCCCAAGATTAACTCTGAGTTATGGCCATTCTCCTTCAGAAAACCAGACACCAGAACACCAGATCCTGGCTTTGTTTACGTCAGAACCTAGGAGTTCTGGCAGCTCAGGAACTGGCGTGCTTATAGCCAGAGGGCCCCAAACAGGCTTCCACATCACTGGGCCACAAAAGCACAGAGCAATTCTCAGTCCTTACTGAGGGCAAAGCATCAGCCTGGCATGTGAGAAGCAGACAATACAGTAAACAAAATGTTTCCTACCCTCAAGCCATTTATAATCTACCTGGGAAATTTTATAGGCATTAAAATTAGCCGAGTGCAATGTTGCTCAGAGAGACTAAGTGACCTGCTCAAGCTCACATGGTTAATGATTTATGGAACAAAGCTTCGGGTTCTTTCAGTAAATCAAAGAACCAAGTAATATTAATATTAGTAACAGAGGCTACCCAGAGGCAAATATTATATTTAGGCAGATCAAATAGAGCCTCTGTTAAAGCCAGACAACCTCTAAGAACTCTGGCCAGTGACTTTTAAATTCTCATCGTCACCAATAATAATGGATGTATTCCAGTATCCATCTTACGGGCTTCCTTGTGGTGGGAAGCCACGATGCTCCAGTATGTTCTCAGCCGAACTGTTCACGTTCATGATAATGCAGGTTTGTCACCCAATGCCTTCCTAAATAATAAAACAGCAGCGTTTTTACACTCTTAAAAGGAAAATAATGAAATGTATCAGTATGACCCTCTCTCTCAGAACAAATTCAGTTCCTACATTATGATAACCAGCTGAGTCTGTCACCGAGGCAAGGACAGAGGAGTCTCCCAGGCCTTCCCCAGCAGAGTCACAAGGTAAGAAAAAGTTATCGAGGCAGGGCTGAAGAAGAATTGAGAGGGTCAAGGAGGGAAACACTCCCTGAAGCGAGTGACACAGCAGACAGCTCAGCATCCTCCAGGACGTCAGCAGGGGCTCTTCCCTTCAAGCCAAGGAAGATGCTTGAAGCTCTTTACCTTCAGACTCCTCAGCTGCTACCAAGCCCCGCACCTGAGCCACGGTATCACATTTCTATCTGAGAAACCAACCTCCACACTTTGAATTGTGAGTAAGGAAGTACCGTACAAGCTCAAAGCTTCTTTCTTCCAGAATGAAGGGGGAAGTTTCATTCCCGCCCTTCTCATTAATTCTCCTTGTTCTTCAGCTTTCAGGGGAGGGGACCCCGTAACCCTTATATTCTAAGATCTGAAGGGTGACCTGGGTAAGAACGGTGGCGAGCGCCCAGCAGACGTCCCTATGTGAGTAAAGATGAATTCTGGAAAAGGAAACCCGGGTGAGCCAGCTGACTACCCACTGACCGCTACCCACTGACCGCTACCCACTGACCGCTACCCAGCTCCCCTGCTGTTACCTTCTTTTGGCTTCTTCATACTGGAGGCTCAGCCTGACCTTTTCAGCCAAATTTGATCTACTTCTCACTCCGATCTAGTAAAAAACAAAAGGGAAAAAGTCAATTAACTCTGCAAATGAATGAAGTAAACTGCTTTTGTTTCTAGGAAGTGCAAGTAATTGCAAAGCTAAAGAAGATGGGAACACCAGTTTGAAAAGGCATTTACTTTATAGTCTCAGTAGGGACAAAACATTTCTTTTTAATACAAGCTTGTCTGTTTTTCAAAGACTTTAACGTCCTTTTCTCCACACATTAAATTCAAGATAAAAAATATCAGGTAAATGTTTCTGGTATCTAAGAGTTTATGAAGGGTGTACAGGTCAATAAAATTTATGAACTGGAACTAATTTCCTTGTCTCTATGAGCCAAAATTTCCATCATCTAACTTTCAAATGCATAAACATAAAATAAATTACTTCAAAAATTAAATTTTTCAAACAGGTAAGCCCTACTGTTGATCTCTACCTGTTATACTTTCATAGCACAGAATTCAAAGAAGCATAGAGAACACAAAAATAACTGGAACTTATTGAAAAGTAAATATCTACTAATGGTGTCCCAAAAGGCAGAATACAAACTGGTAATAATATTCAAGCCACATTAAATATTTTCAAATGCCAGGTATAAACCACCAATCAAATGTTTTAATATAATCAAGTTCAGATTTATAAAAACAAATTTTGTGGTTAGTTTTTAAAGGCATATATTTGTTTCTCATTAGCCTTAATGTTTATTTGGAAGGACCTTAATGTCTAAGACTCTAAACTTAATAGGAAAAACTCAAATTTTCATGTGTCTCTTGCCTTTCAATAGAGTCTCTGAATAAATACAGTATGAGAAAGTTTGAACAAAGCTATTCATATGGACAAATTCTGATATACTTTGGCACCTTGGCAGAAAAGATAAGGTTAAGATTTTTAAATCCAATCTTATGAGTATGAAATGCTGAATGCACACAGCTGGAATTTGCACCACCTTCCTGGCCCCCGTTCCATTTGCCATCGGTATTGTAATCAGGGCCCGTCAGGACAGTGCCGGGGCCAACCCTTCCACGTGGATAACTTACATCCCCGGAAATGCTTGTTTGTGACCCGGCATCCAGGGTCTGTCTGGAGAGAGATAAATGAGAGTTCACAGGACTGGATCTCAAGTCTGGCTCAGATCTGCCAATGCTCTGGTCCAAGTGAAACCGCTCCTGCAGCTTAGCAAGACTCTGTTCAGGAAATACAAAGTACTTCATAAAGCTGAACATTTAAGAGCATGAAACTTCCCCACCAGGTAAAATTAAGCTAATCTCAATGGAAAAAACAACTACTTTATCTTCGTAGGTACTTATCACTTTAAATTCTTGAAAAAAATAAGAGTAGAATATAATTTTTGCACATACACACAGGACTTTGAAAATATGTAAGATCATATTAAACAGGTTATCTTATCTTTCCCAAGACAGCCTGGGAATTATTCACCCTGTGACTAATGGTATCTTTATATTTAATACATGCATTTCTTATTTTTAAAATTCTGTTAAAAAGAAGTCTGTTTTAATAAGAACTACCCACTTTATGCAGTAGGAATTATGGAAGCATAGGATACCTAAAGCAGGCACACTTCCTACCTAGAAGACTTCTACAGTTATGCCATTTGACATCTGGACAGGATCCAGGAGATTATTTAGCTCACATAGATGTCAGAGATTAGGAATGGAGGCCCAGAAGCCACAGTCACTCAGTACCTGCAGTGATGTTTGGTTTGGGAAAGTGCCTAATCACAAGTGAACGTGACTGGTGTCGGCACCCGGGTTTTCATAGGGTGAGTTTACTTTAGAGGGAGGATGTGAGTCAGTGAGAGTATTAAAAAGGAAAAAATTTAAATTGCTACCAAAGAACCCCCGTACAAAACACTAATAAAAATGTAAGAAGCTCATTATTATCAACTTTAAGAAGAGCCAGGATTTCATCCTGATATTTAAAATTCTCACGGTAAGAAATTAGAAATATCAGAGATCTGATTTTTTTTTTACCTAACCTTCTCTATTTTCTTTCAAAGGCATATTTATACAAAATGTATATGCATGAGGGATAAAACTTAAATGGTCACATCACATAATATATTATAGAAAAGAACGAAGAAACCTCTCAGGGACTTTGGACAAGTCTTTTCTATTTTTTCATGCAAACGGTGAAAAGATGTATATTTTTCAAACCTATGACCATGCACTCAATCAATTTAGTAGGTCATGACTAGTATGTTTTTTTTTTTTTTTCGGTACGCGGGCCTCTCACTGTTGTGGCCTCTCCTGTTGTAGAGCACAGGCTCCGGACGCACAGGCTCAGCGGCCATGGCGCATGGGCCCAGCTGCTCCGCGGCATGTGGGATCTTCCCGGACCGGGGCACGAACCCGTGTCCCCTGCATCGGCAGGCGAACTCTCAACCACTGCACCACCAGGGAAGCCCCGATGACTAGTATGTTTTTAAATGAAATAGAAGAGACTAGAAAGTAAAATCAAAGTATATTACTAGTATTAAAAGCAGGCGTATTTCTGTGAAATTTGGTGTGTGTATCTATGGTTAAAGACATTTGTATTACTGGGTTTTGATGTAAAATATACGTATTTCTTACTCTGGGTCATAGCCAAAGAGGTTCAAAAGTCATAGAAGATAACTAATGTCCCTTTCTGCTCTACTGTTGATTCCTGTATTTATTAATTATTTTTTATATTTTAGTAATTAAAAAGGAATCTAGCTTTTAAATTTAATCTGGCCTATGTATAAATCCAAAGTTTACAGAAAGAATCAAAGAGGACCTGAAATTGCTAAATTATGAGGTTCCAATTTAACTCTGTTCAAGTTCCATTAACTTTTTTCAAAGGACTTATTTTGTGCTTTTCAGGAATGACTGATTTAATTGGCAGGATCATTGCAGAACAACAAAAAGTACATCCAAGTGAAGTTCTGTATGTGTTACACATTCGTTAGAACCACATATTCTAGAGCAAGACTGCCTGGGTTTGAACCTCAGTCCTGCCACTTACCTGCTGTGTGACTTTTACCAAGTAACAACTTCTCCACACTGCTGTTTTCTTGTCTACGGGTTGAGGATAATAACAGAGCCTATCTTTAGGCTATTGTGAGAATTAAATGAAGTATTTCTATGCAAGGCAGGCAGAAGACTGCCTGGCACAAAGTCAGTATTTTAAGTCAGTCTTTTCTATTTGATCGCTTCTTGCAAGTTATTTCAGAATTCCCCAAATGCAAAATTATATGGGTTCAACAATATTCACCCACATTCAACCAGCATTTTGGAAACTGACATGAAGTAGCTGAATTTGGTACTTAAATGCAGAGGTTCTGCTTACCACGGGCTCTAACATTTTTTGAAAGACACAGACTAAATCCTCACCCAGCTAGATAAAGAACTCCAAATGTCTAAAATATTACAAAGACTTCTCAGTGCTTGTGATAATTACGAGATGGAAGGGAGGGAAGAGGAGGAAGAGATATCTCTTTAAAAAACTTGACTGTATCTGCTAAATATAGATACTCAACATGCAGAATATTGATCACTGAATGGTTGTTTTCTCTACATATAAGGCTGGGTCACTGGAGCTCAGACCCATAAGGTGAGAAGTGTACAGGTGTAACAAGGGGGTCTACTGCCATTAGCATCTCTCCCAGGGTGACTACACAGATGTCCCCCAGCTGGGTCAGCGTTCTCCCTGCCACCCCCAGCTAGCACCTCGGAATCTCCTGGGGTGGGGAATGGCTTTTCTAAGTTCCTCACACCCCTTCCCCCTCTCCTCAAGGCACCTCATCTACTTACTGACAGCAGGTGACATACCCTTTCTGTACCCTAGGCTGAGGACCACTGAGTTAGATAACCCTGCTTATCAGGGCGCCACATGAAGTTTGCAGTGAGTTACAGGGTGCACCAAGATGCTAATCTCCTTAGATGGGCTCCAGGATCCAGCAGCCCCTGTCTCAAAGGTCATCCAAAGTCTGCCTTCAAATAAGCATATCAGAACCTTGGAACCAATCCGTTTTCTTCCAAGGCAGGTGGCTGGCTCAGTGCCTGTAACAATCTCCTACGGGACCAAATTCCGTATGGATGGGGCAGAAGTGGGGTTTGCGTGGTGGTAAAGGGCCTTCCAGACTCCGATGGAGAACTTCTGCCTCAAGGAAAGCTTCTGAGGCCCAAGAAGGTAGCAGCGTGACTTGAAAAAATGTTCCAACACATACCTGCATCAGATCTTGTTTTTCTTTTTCTCCTGAGCTAATAGCCTTTCTGATAGACTTCAGTTCAGTTAGGATGGCTTTGGCTTCACTAAGTTCATAGCCACTCTGGCCTCCAGACATTTTTTTATCAATTCTGTTAAAAGAGGAAAGGAAAAAAGAAAAATCAAAGAATAACCGAACGTACAAGTTAAAGAGATAGGAATTGGGTTTGGGGTTGTCTTGGCTAATTTTTACTACGTGACTCACACACACCAGTTTCAAGCTGATGAAGCTCTCTCCTTTCTCTTCTGATCACTTGGAGCTGAGAGCCCTTCCATCCCCCACTCCATCCCCCAGTCCACTGTCATCACCTTCAGGCTCAGGCTTTTTGCTTTCAGTCTGTTTGGGTGATCCCACTGCTGGCTGAACTCAAACCTCATCTCATGCTGATCCTGACAAAGGTTCAGGACACGGGGAAGCAGAAGGACAGAAATGCCAATAAACTGGGCGAGCACAGGAACCTCAGGATTCATCACTGCCACCTAATTTCACATGCTGCGATGTCTGTGCAAAACCTAGCACAGTGCCTACAGCTTGGTGACCTTTAATAAAGGGTAGTGATTTTTATTTATACTAGTGACTATCCTGTAATATTTGGATTGCTTGGTTAGTTTCTTATTTCTTTTTAGATATATGAAATGTATTCTTCTTTTACGACAGTTATGAGTCAAGATAAATTGCTCGCCTTGCTGAATGAGTTCAAATCTAGGAACAAGGGGGCAGCAGATGTGTTCATTTGTCCACCAATGTTGAATAAAGAGCTCCCCGATGAGCTTATTTACTGCCCCTGCAGATCTGCTCACCAAATGTCCTTACAGTTCATAGGGTCACCCTGTGTCAGAGGATTTCATGTAACCTAATCTTTGTGGTCGAACGGCCCAACCAAATTACCTAATGAAAAAAGAAAACGGTTCAACATTTTCTTCACCATCACTCTCCTGTTTCTCCCCACCACCTATGCTGCCTGGGACTCATTAGGAAAGAGCCTGGGCTTCCCTTCGGGGACACAAGCCACATCTCTGCCCATCAGCCAACAACGCTATTACATGCGTTCTCAGACATATCCTTGTCTTATCCACAGACTCTCCAGAGTTATGGCACCTACTAAATCACAGAAAACTGGCTCTGACCTAATTTGGTTTAAAACACTTAATAATTTGTATTTATTTCAACGTGAAGGGCATAGTCTGAAAAGTAAAAAAAAACTAACACAATTATTATCTTATTCACTCTTCCAAAGTTTACCCAAACAAGTGCAGTTTGTAGATAACTTGATAACTAAAATAGTACTTGTAGATAACAAGTACCATTTTAGAAAATATTTTACGATGCTGAACAAATAATTAAAGTCTTAAAGAACCCAAGAGAATAAAATTAATTTTATCATAAGGTCATTCTATAAAAAAGTATAACCAATGAAGTCACTGAATTAAACATATACGCGTGCGCGTGCACACACATACACAGAGTATTTGTGATGGGAAGGGACCCTAGAGATTACCTAGTCATGTTTCTTCCAAAAAAGAAACTGAGACCAGAAAGTCTATGCAAATTTAGCTTGTAAATTGCATAAACACTTAGCTAAGTAGCACAACTGTCCTCAACATGAAAGACTTAGGCCTGGGGCTCTTATGACTATTACATTTAGAATATTTGATAAGAACCCCAGAAGTAGTTTGAATATTGGTTGATTATATTTATTTCAGGAGGGCTTTATCAATGAAATTGCTGACACCTTTAAGTGTGTATCTACTCACTTAGTTGAGGCAAAAAGCTTATTTTAATAAGAAAAAGAATCTGTGAGATTTCATGAAACAGCTAGTAATATAGGTATCTCAAACTGTCAAAGGCAGTTTCTAAAGCCCAAGTAATTTCTTCCGATTTGTATAAAACCTTCAGAATTTAATAGTGAAACAAATCTTTAATTCAGAAATCAACTTTGACATTTGAAAATAAAAGCCAGTGAGTAGTTTTCAGAAATAAACTTTAATATTGAAAAATAAAAGCAGGGCTACTTCAAGACTGCTAATTTAAATGTCAGAGAGCTTTAAAAATAGATGAGAATTTCTCGGACAGCCACTGCTCAATCAAATGTTAAATACGACAAGAACCACCTCCATGCAGCATTCGCCAGGGAACCCCTTTTGGTCTTTCTTTCCCCTTTTCCGAACATTTCTACTTTACTTTAACTATTGCTTTTGCCCTCTACCTCCACGTTTTTCCTTTTTCTCCTCCACTTTTCATCTCCCCCTTTTTCTCTCTTTTGACCCTAACTGACCATAAAATAAAGTATCAGCATAAGTTGCTGGCTTTTTTTTTTTTTAAAACGAAGTACGTACTGTGCTTTTTGTTCTTGAGAAATACAATTTTACTTTCATCCCTTAAAAATTAAAGAAACATTGTTTTTGGTTTCTGGGTACCCTATAGTTAATTTTTTCCCTATATCTTACCATGCATGCCTTCCCTGGAAAATGTGTACCCCCTGAGCCAAACTTTCATAGATTCTGTATATACTCTTGGCTTGCTGGGTGTTTCAGCACTTTCCATTTTCCAGTTTTGAGTGAACACTGGAGGTGGCAAAGCGGAAATATGTTTCTCTTCCTGGCATCCACCTACACATAAGCTACACTATCGCTTAGGCCAAAGTCAACTTTGGGACCACAGTCTGAAATGAATAACGTAAAGAATAAAACTACATTCATTCATCCAGCATAAACTATTGCATCAAGTAAAATAAAAACCGGGGTTTAAATTACATTCTAATTCCAGATTCCACAAACTTTTTCCATTTTATTGTGAATAAGTGAAAAGTTACAGAATCCTGCAGTGGGATTCTGTATAAATCTTTTCCTGAAATATATTTTGTCGTAACCCAAGTAAAAAGTCCCCTTATAGTACCAGGAATGCGGTTTCTTGAAAAGTATGGTCTCTGGGTTCAATCAATTATTATTCAATCTTCTAGTAGTACGGTGTTGAACAACTGGATGAAAACAGCTTTATTTTGTCTATAGCTTTATTTTGATCTACGAGAGGAATCTGATGTTAGATATCCTATCTTTCTGCTCTTGGTTCAGCGGATTAGAATCACTGCAAGAGAAAGCCTGAATTTCTACAACAAATGTCTATTGTTTTCTTGTGGAATGTTATTGACAGATTCTTAAACATGCCTTGGATTCCTATAAAAATTGCTTGCAAGCAAACTGCTTTGAAACAATACAGCATTGTTACATCAATATAACAAAAACAGCAAGTTTGGCTAACCTTTAATCCCAGTGGTGAATGAGTTATAATTTCATGTGCCTTAAAAGTATGCAACGTGTGGCTAAACGCTTCGTGGTTCTCCCACCACAAAGCCCTCCGTTATGCTGATGTACAACTGACTAAATAATACATTTAGGTGATTCCAGGTCTGTTGAGTTTTTCGGGGCGCTCTGCAACCAGCTGAGGTTCTCTGAACAGGGCTGGACCTGAGAACCACATGGGGGTCTCACAGAATCTGACTTGGGCTGGAGACAAGACACAGGGATTTTTAAGAGCTCCTCAGATTATTCCAATATGCAGTCAGGTTAGAGAACCACCAGGATGGGAGCATCTGAAAGAATATCATGGTCATGATCACGTGAGGTGAGTGTCAAAAATAAAACTGATCCAGTAAACCAAATGTCTGAGATGAAAGTCATGTGGCTGGTGGTCGAGAGGAGTGACTGGGGTCCCAAAATATAACTCGTCAACCAAACACACAGAACAATCAGCTTATGTGGCCTGGCCAGCGAACACGTGGGATCTTTAACGGGGTAACGCCTTGCTGCCTTGGATACTGCTAAGGGAGACAAGGAAGAACATGAGACCCGCCGATCAGGGAAGCCCCTATGAATCCTGCATTGCTACGGGGGGCACTGAACCGGGCAGCAAGGAGGAGGGAAGGGAAAAGCAGCTGGATGCCTTTCAAGGGATGATGTCTTCAACCCTCCCTGGGGTTGTGTGCTGGATGAACCATCGCTGCTTCCCTGCATCGGAGACCCTGGGGTGGGCACTGCAGGAGCTGGAAGGTCTCGGTGTGCCTGCTGGGGTTCAGTTAGTCTGGGCCTCGTCAGCAGAAGAGCAGTGGCTTCCAGGGGCTGGGAATGGGGCAGGGATTTCCAGATCCTGCTACCTTCCGTCATCTCCATTCTCACTTGACTCAGCTCGAGCTGGAGCCAGGGTCCAGCAGACTTCAGCATGGAGCAGGAAAGGGCAGAGGGAACACGGGAGCCGAGGCACTCACTCAGCCCCTCTGCAGACACCCCCGACTTGCCCCCTGAGATCAGACAGCATTAGGTCCCCCTGGGGCTGCCAGAGGCGGACAGGCCCCGAGCCCGGGGCTCGGCGGGCGCAGGCTTACAGAGCCGAGCCTCCGGAGAGAAGGGGGAGGCCCTTCCTGGGCTCGATCTCCTGGCTCTGCCTCAAACTGAGAGCAGGCTGGCAGGCCCAGAGACGAAGCTAAGTTTCTCACTTTGGTTTCCTTGGATCGCCAAAGATTAGTGAACATTTCACACCTATTCAAGTGTATAGATTTTCCCAAGATTTTTGCTTTTTTTTTTTTGGTGCAGAGCTTTGCACTTCGTATTCTACTTCTCTTTGAGAAAACTCTTATGTAATCTATACTTCTTTTTCCTTTGTATCGGTTCAGGGGCTTTGGATTATTCGAGAGTCAATTTCAGTATTTTCATACTCACTGTTTCAAGGTTGCAAAGCCTTGTTCTTTATAGAGCAATTCTTGCTTCATCTGTGACAGTTCTCGCTTCAGCTTTTTAACCTTTTGTGAGAAATCAATGTAAATATGAATCAGCAACACAGTTTAAAAAGGTAATCTATTATTAAACCATTAAACACATAAACACAGCCACTAGTTTGACATTGACTCGACTAGTTTCTCCTGGACATAAGTTCTATGGAAGGCAGATTATCAGCGATGTGCATTACTACTCAAGTTTCCTCTCATCATCGGACGTAGCAACATTGCTATGAGCCGGACATCGCGATCGTCCGCGCTCTGTGATAAACAGCCACTACGGGGAAAGGCAGGATGGTCAGCCAGGGTCTCTCGGACTCTGCGCTTGCCCTTCCTTCCTGACTCTCCAGGACCCCTGGCCACCCCTCTGTTCCCCAAACAGGCCAGGCTGTTCCAGCCTCAGGGCTTCGGCATGTGCTGTTCCCCCGGCTAAAAGGCCCTTCCCTCAGCTCTTCACTAGCTGACTCCCTGTCACTCAGCCTCAGCTCCACGTTACCTTTGCAAACAGCACTTCTCTGGCCACTGCACCCAGGCCATTGGTCTGTTTTGTTTAGTTCGCAGCATTTTCCAAGAGCTGAAATTGTCCTTGTTTCCTGTCTGTCCCCCATGGGAAAGTAAGAAGCATCACCCAGCTGTACCCCAAGCTTGTAAAATAAAACCAGGTGTACAGCAGGGGATCAATAAATACTTGTTGTCAAACTGATACAAATTGTTCTCTTCCTGTTATCTTTGGTAATAAGAATACTAAGGTTTGGCAGGTCAGGAAAATGGCACAAGCCTGGTTCAGTCACAAACTGAAGGTATTCTCATGGGTGTCAGAAACTTATTTCCATATAGTGAGTTATAGCCTTAAGTTTTAAGCACTTCCTGTTGTATAGTATTTCCCTGTGTTTTGCACTTTTACTTCCTATTTATTCTACCCATTCCACAAACACCTATTGATTCTGCGCAATGTGTCAAGTCCTGGGTCTGAAAGTGTGAATGAAACAGACCTACTGCCCTTATGTGTCTTACAGGACAACGAGGGGGCCTGGTATGGAGCAAATAATTGTCCAACGAAATAAATCTTTCCAACTGCCATAGGTGATATAAAAGAAAAGCACAGGATACTTCACGATCTAAAAGGGGGACGGGACCTAATTTAGCCTGAGGGGTTGAGGAGATGAGAGGGTTCATGGGCTTCACTGATAGAAGGGGTCCCCACAGGGTAGAGCCTGTGGACAAACCCTAAACTGTGGGAGGGGAAACTCAGCAAGTCTCTGGGATTTAAAGAACGCTGTCACTGCTGGATTACAGAGGTGGCGTGTGGAATGAGGTGAGAATGCAAAAGGAGGCCTGATTACACAGAACCTGAAGCCATGCTGAGGATTTCTAGATCTCCTCCTAAGAACAATGAGAATCACGGAGGGATTGTAAGGCATGAGCTGCTTCATGCTTCTAAAAGATCACTGTGGAGACTCTATGGTGCTTGGACCAGAGGGGCCCAAAGGGGCCATCCTGCCTGGCGCGCGGGCCGTGCTATAGGAAAAATCCATTTTAGAGGTAGAATCAACAGGACTTGGTGGCGGACTCAATGTGGAGGGTGAGGGAGAAGATGTGTCAAAGATCACTTCCGAAATCCTGGGTATGTGAAGGTGATTTCCTGGGAGGGAGATAAAGGGTTTCTGTGAGACATTTATTTTTCTGACACCCACGGCACTTCAAGGCAAGTGGAGTATGTGGACTTGAAGTGTCCAGGCTAGAGATATAAAATAAAGAGTCACTGACATAAGGACTAGACTAGACTAGAGATATAAAATAAAGAGTCACTGACATGAGGATCCTGTTCTAAATGCACGAGGATAAACGAGATCAACTAGAGAGTGTGTACGGAGAAGGGAAGGCAGCTCAGGAACACCTTGGGCATCTGCATCGCTCACAGGTCAACGAGAGAAAGAGACAAAGTACACTGCGAAGCAGAGGCCAGAGAAGTCAGAGGAAAACAGAGAGCATCGTGGAACAGACGGGGAAAAAAGTAACCGGGGGGACAAGGCCCTATGAGGAACCAAACGACAAAGACAAGGGCTGTTGTGACACATTTGTAGACCATGAGGCACAATATTTTGGATACAGTAATGTTCAATTATTTATCTGTTAAGTTAATCTGAAGGCCTAACAGTTTGTGCCCTAAGGCACTTACATTTTATTAGGGAGAAGGAAATAGAAAGAATCGTGTTGCAAGGCCCAATTCCTAACTAAAAGAGAGGTACAAACAATGTTACTGGAACCCAAAGGAGGAGAGGACTACTTAGGCCAGGGGAGGAGGGCTGCCCTCAGAGAGAAGGATCTTGAAGGTGCTTTAATATTCATGCATAGCAACAAGCTCACTCACAGTGTCCAGTAAAGACATTTCAGTTTTAGTATCAGACTATCATCATGTCAGGAGCCATCAGTAACCGACAGCTCATTCCACATGTAATTCTACTTCTGACAGCACTCTCAAAAGCTTTTCACCAAAAAGACTAACATTTTTATTTAAGAATAACAACAGAAATCCAAAAATCAATAGTAACTGGGCTGAAATCTGTCTCTACCTTTGAAAACACAGTTGACAAAAAAAAAAAAAAAAAAAACAATGGTACTATCAAGTCCTCTTGGCACAACTGAATTAAAACAATTAGCGTATCTCATGGTCATAAGATGGCACTCCACTTAAAATCATTTGGGCCGCGATGACACACCCATTTACTTTCTTTCAAAAATGATCATTGTAAATTTAACTTTTGACAATTCAGACTCTTCTCTGCTTAAGTGATGTGAGATTTTATTGTATGTTGGGTGACAATGATAAAGGAGGCTAACACCTGTGTTTTCTTCCACATTATTTGCTTTACCTACACTTGACTGAAAGCCACTGCTTTCATTTTGGGGAGTCTTCTGAGTGGATTACCTGAATGATTTTCAGCTGCCAAATATCAATGTGCATTTTATTTTGTTAAGGATGAAAAAGTTTGATTCTATTATAATGATAAGTGAAAACAGATACTGCTATTTCCAACCCAACATTATTTCCGATTGTTTCTGGTTTTATGAGTTTGGTCTTAACTGTTCAACACCCTTTCTTCTCAGAGAACCATTTGGCATCGTTAGCTATTGGAGGATCACTGTTTCTACTCTCAGTCTCCAACCCACTTTCAAATGTAGGACACAGAACATGAAAACAAGCGTCCTTAGATCCCAGCTAAGGGTTACGCTAATGCTGATTTGCACGTTTAACACAATGTGGACTCTACTTGGAGACAACAGTGAGAGCTAAAAGGCCAAGCACTTCAGGTATTCCAGGTACTGTGCTTTCAACCCTCACAACTACTCTAGTAGATGGATACAGTTTTAATGCTTATTTTACAGGTGAGGAATCTCAGACCTAAAGAGAATAAGTAAGTAATCTGCTGAAGGTTACCCTGCTACTAAGCAGCAGAGAGCGGTCTAGAACCCAGGAGAATGTTTTAAAACTACAGTTATAAAAGTTTTAGTTACTAATGGCATGATAATATATATAAGATCAAAGACAAACTAGAACTGTAGCAAAATGACCTAAATAAAGCCTATGGCCCTTATTCTACCTTAGAAAGGCCAGTATTCTTTTTTTTTTTTTTTTTCTTTTCGGTACGCGGGCCTCTCACTGTTGTGGCCTCTCCGCGGCCATGGCTCACGGGCCCAGCCGCTCCACGGCATGTGGGATCCTCCCGGACCGGGGCACGAACCTGTGTCCCCTGCATTGGCAGGCGGACTCTCAACCACTGCACCACCAGGGAAGCCCCATGTCAGTATTCTTCTATCCCACCCAAGCTGAATATGTGAAGAGCCTCACAAGCCCTAGAGCCTGTTTTTGCCTTATATCAATACGTGGTGAACTCTCTGCAGCTGGATCCAACCATCTAATTTTCCAGACCTATGTCTACGGCTCAAATCTCAAACCCGAGAGTCCCAAATCGGAGGCAGAGAGACCCACGACTTTTGCACATTCCCTGCCTTTTATACCCACTGCACCAAAGCAACTGACATTTTGAATTGACTTTAAAGTTAGTTCTGAAATCCAGAAAGAGAGTGATTCAATGTGATAAGCACGACTGGAAATCATACAGCCTCTTACCATCTCTTACAATCCTAGTGTGTAATAAGTTTTCTTTTAAAAGAAGGAGAAACAAGATGGCAATGAAGGAAAAGTAAATTCCAGAACGTGTGGACCTTGGGAAGATCACAAGACAGGCAGGGTTCAGAAATCTGCCCTAAAAGTGACCCTTGCAACATTAAAGTTACAATGATCACAGTGACATTTTACTAACGACTACTGTCCCTTCTCACCACTCCCTCCGTCGTCTTGCCAGGAGCTCCCTAAGCAAAGCCGACAAAGGGCAGCTGTCATCTTGCTCTTCTGGAAATCTTCCTCATCACCACTGCTTCCACCTCACTAAAAATCCTCACCACCCGCCTCCTCTCTCAAGTCACCCTTAAAGAAAATGAGAAATCAGCTCCAGATCATCAGAGGATTAATAATAAAAACATGTTTGACATTACTAAAGAATAGCGGGAAACAGAATCCCAGATGCTGTTAGGACCACTTGTGATGACTAATAAATGGATTCTGTCATCAGAAACGAGATGATTGAATATATGTTTAAAAATCCCAAACTCCTGTTTAACAACAGTGAAAAGGAAAAAACAAAACCTACTGAGAAAAATATGAAACATTTTTGAAATATACTACCTTGATATACAAATAATAGATAAAAATATGGAAGGTCAACTCTAGATCTCTTTCTGCTAAATAAACCAATAAGTTGCCACATAACCCAGAAATTCCGCTCCTAGGCATAAACCCAAGAGACATGAGAACTTATATCCACATAAACACCTGTGCAGGAATGTTTGTAGTGGTTCTATTTATCATCACTCAAAAGTGGAAACAACCCAAATACCCACCAACTGGTGAATGAATAAATGAAATGTGATGTATCTGTGCAATGGAATATTATTTAGCAATGAAAAGAAATGAAGTACTGACACATGCTACAACATGGATGAACCTTGAAAGCAGTATGCCAAGTGAAAGAAGCTCACAAAAGACCACATATTGTATGATTCCATTTATACAAAATGTATAACAGAATAGGCAAATCTAGAGAGGAAGACAATAGATAGTGGTTGCTTGGGCTTTGGAGATAGAGGATATGGTTGTGCAGAATGGGCAGTGACAGCTAATGGAGTACAGGGTTCCCTTTAGGGGACACGAAAATGTTCTAAAACTAGATTGTGATGATGGGGATACAACAATAAATACACTAAAACCCACGGAAGTGTACATTTTAAACAGGTGAACTGTGTGGTATGGGCATTAATTCTCAAAAAGCTGTTAAATTCAAAAAATAAATTGGTAAACAGAAATAGAAAAGGTAGAATGTCACCAAAAAAAAAAAAAATCACCTCTTAACAAAGACAAAATTGAAAATCATGGTATCATTATATATCACTTAAACTAGCAAAACAAATATTAATACAAATGATAAACACCTGGTCAAATGGCTTCCTATTTCAGATTAACATCCGAAGTCTACAGTGGTCCCCAAGGCCTATGAATTCTGTCTTCATCTCATTGTCTAGGTTACCTCTCTCACCTCCTCTCTTACTGCTCTCACCTTCTCTCTCCATATATTGTGGCCACATTTGACTTCTTATTGTTCTTTGAAGATCCCAGACCTTCTCTAACATCTGGACCTTTACACCGGCTCTTCCTCACCTAACTTCACCACCTCTGTCTAGCGGCTGCTCAAATGTCACCTTCTCAATGAGACTTACCTTAAATACTCTATACAAAACTACAGCCAGCTCTCCTTCTTCATCTCTCATGCCCTGTTATACAGCAATTATTTTTAGTTAGACTGATTTTTTAAAAAAACAAACCATGACTAGAAGCTGAATTTATCAGAATGCTTTCTCTGTATCAATTGGAATGATTAATGATTTCTGTTTACTCTGTTAGTGTAGTGAATAATTCATTTTCAAATCCTAGACTGTACATATCTAGGATAAGCCCAACTTGGTCCTGACAAACTATTTTTGAATGTTCCTGCATCTGGTTTACCAATATTTTGCTTAGGATTTTTGTATCTAAGCTTATGAATATGGCTGGCTTATTTTTTCCCTCATATTATCTTGTCAGAATTTGGTTGTATTAGCCTAATCTTCAGGGTGTATCTGGAATTTCACTGATAGTAACAGGGCTGGTCAGATTCTTTCTTTCATCTGGAGTCATTTTTGGTCAACAATATCTTAGTAATAACTTATTCATCTCATCTCAAAATTAAAATGTAAGAGTATAAATTTACTCAAAATGTCCTGTCATTTCTTAAGCATCTAGAGTTTTATCTCTTCATTCCTTGTATATTTTTACTTGTTTCTTTTCTCTCTTATCAATCCTGACAGACACCTGTCAATTCTATTATTCTTTCAAAGAACTAAATTATGCTTTTGTTGATCTCCTCTATTATAGCCATGTTTATTATTTAAATAATATCTTCCCTTAATTTTATTTCCCTTCATCAACTGTCTTCAGATTTATTCTGTTGTTCTTAGATGGAATTCACTGCTCATTAATTTTAAGACTTTCTTATTTTCTAGTATATGCATGCAAGGCTAAAACTTTTCTCCAATTCTCTTCTGACACTACTAACAGTATTAGCTAAACTACAGACTTTACTTGGATCCCCCAGGATCCGACCATGTTGTCTTTACTTGTCATGTCTCCCTAGACTCCTCCAATTTGTGACACTTCCTCAGTCTTTTCTCATCTTTAATGACCTGTTTGCTTTTGAATAGGTTAGATGTTTCATGAAGTGTACCTTGGGTTTGTTAGATGCTTTCTCATAATCAGACTGAGGTTATAGATTGGGAGGAAGAATATGACAGAGGTGATGTGTCCTTCTCATCGAATGATATCGGGGTACATGCTGTCAACCTGACATCACTGGTGATGTTAAACTTAATCACTTAGTTATGGTAGCAAATCCCAAGATTTCTTCACTTTAAGTTTACTGTTTTTCCCTTTCCAAACTCTACTTGTTAGAAGATAATCACCAGGCCAGTCCATACTCAAGAAGAGAGGAGTATCAAAGATTAGTGGACATGTTAAAAATCACCAGAGCTAAGTAATACATATTTGTGGGGAGATACTGTGAGGCCTCCACAAATATCCCTTTTCTCAACGTTTTACTCACTAATTTTATCAAAGAGCACCCATTATTATTTAGAAGTGTATGGTTCTCCTCCAAATTAAGTAGCCTCTAAGTTTTTTAAACTTAGGAGTATAACATACCTACAAAAAAGAAAAAAGAAAATCTTAAGTAGACCATTCAATAAATGAATGGTAAAACACCCATGGGAAGGTCAAAAGTTCAAGAAGTCCCAGAAGCCATTCCTGTGCCCCACCAAATTACTAACCCTTTCTTTCTCCCCAAAGTAACCACTATCCTGACTTCCGACCCTATAAGTGGTTTTGTCTTTGTTGAACTTTATATAAATGGAATCATACAGTATGTACTGTTTTATGTCTAGCTTCATTTACTCAACATGGTGTTGTTGTAACTGTGCTCAATTATACTTGGGGGCTCATATTTTAACACATTCATTGCCCTCTTTTTTCTTCTTAGTGAAGCATTTTGCCTTATAATCTACCTATTCCAAAATTAACAAAGCTATATTAGCTTTATTATTTTTTTTTTAATTTATTTTGGCTGCGCCAGGTCATAGCTGTGGCACATGGGATCTTCGTTGCGGCATGCGGGACCTTTAGTTGCAGCCCGTGGACTCTTAGTTGCAGCATGCATGCGGGATCTAGTTCCCTGACCAGGGATCGAACCTGGGCCCCCTGCATGGGGAGCACGGAGTCCTACCCAATGGACCACCAGGGAAGTCCCAATACTAGCTTTATTCTGACTAGAATTTGATTGTTACATCTTTTTTACCCATCCTTTTATTTTTAACTCTTCTCTATCTTTGTTTCTGGTGTCCCTTATAAGCATCATATAGGTAGATTTTTCTTTCCAAAACCAGTCTGTAAATCTTTGCCTTTTAAACTAGAACATTTAATCCAATTACACTTATTTCTAATTATTTGGGTTTAATTTACCCATCTTACATTAAACTTTTCATTGGCTTGCCTTTTCTATTCTCTTCTCTCTTTTCCTGCTTTCTTTAGTATTTCCAATGGTGAAGAACTTCTGGTGCCATTAGTTACTTTCAAATTTTGTCTGAAAACATGTTTATCTCATTCATATGCATGAAAGATGTTTTCCTGTGTATAAAATTCTGGTTGATGGTTATTTTCTCTTAGAGCACTGAAAGTATTACCTTATCATTTTCCTTTCGTCATCACTACGGAATAGTCAGGAGTATCGCTCTAACTGTCAGACCTTTGCAAATAATCTTTTTTCCTCTGGCAGCTTTGAATTTTAACCATTATATGATTAATTTACAGAAGTTCTACTTAGTTCTTTTCCCATATATCCTTGGTCATTTCACAGTCATAGTATCTTTCTTACTCATATTTTCAATTCCTTTTTTATTTCTTGACATATTAAACACCCATATTTTACATTCTGTATCTAAAATCAACAAAATCTGAAGCATTTGAAGACCTGATTCTATTGTCTGTTTTTTTCTGCTGGTTCTTACTGATGTGACCTTGTTTCTGTGTAAATTTGTGATTTTTGGCTATGAGTTTGTACCCTTAGAGCTCTACCTGTGGAAGACACAGGTGCAGGTGCGTTTCTCCGGAGAGGATATGCACTTCCAGGCAACTGGCAGTGCAGCCACCTGCCACTTTCTACACCTGCCACAGCTCGAAGTAAGTGTTTAGCTTGCAGTTTCTCAGACCTTCCAGGTAAGTGTGAACTCAGCCTGCAAACCCATATAAGGTGTGTCAGATGGTGATATGTTCAGAGGTCAGAATGGTTTCTCATTGTTTCTCCAAACAGGTCACTTTTCCTACTGCCTTCTGGTGGGTGATGGCAGTGGCAGGTATGTTGGGGTGGCAGGGCTGGAGGAGTTTAATCCTAGCTCCTCTCACACCGAGGGTTTGGTCCTTTTGGGTCCCAATTTTATGCAGTTGGGCTTTGTCTCCATGAGACCATGAAAAGAACACGATGGAAGGTGATGTTCACCCAGCGTGGCAAATTCTCTTAGGGAAAAGCAAGTTTTAGTGCTCTGTTATTGCTTTAAATGTCTTATGGCTAATTTAATTGAGTTTATGATTGAACTTCTCACATTTAAATTGCTGATCCATCTGGAATTAAAGGAAAAAGGTACAGATTCACTTTCATTTCTTTTAAAACGGGCCAAGATATGTCCCAAGCATTCATTGAATAATCCATTTTTTCCTTAATGATATGGAGTGCCACTTTTATCACATTTTAAATTCGACAAGGTGTTTCTGCATATTCTTCAATGTTCAGTTCCACTGATCTTTCATTTTTGTGTCAATATCACACTTTTGTAATTACTGGAGATTTAAGTATTTTAAATATATTAAGATAAAGACCTATATACAATTGCCAACCCAACTGTAATAAACACTCATGCATACAGATTGTGATCTCTAAATACCACTTCTCGCTAAAAAAGAATCAGAGCTTCTTGGAGAAATGTTTGATTCCAGACCTTATACAAAAAAATCAAGAACATCTTTCCAGACCAAAGTGAAAGAAACTATCAGAATATTGGGATCAAAGGCCTCAGGAGCCAATATAAAAAGGCTCCTATACGCACAAGACAGGATGATGTGAGGTTCAATAAGAATAATAATTGCAATGACATATCAATAATGTTTAAATTCGTGATCACACAGTGATACTTAAACAAACAAACTCAACTCTGTTGGTCATCTCTAACAGATGCTAGGACATAGCTCATCATTTGAAATTGGTTTTTTTTTAAAAGGAAAATAATCTAACATTTATTCATCTTTCCAATATGAGCTGAGGGTAAGCAAATAACAAGTAGCAGTTGGGCGGTGTGGAATTTCACTTTATAGAAGTATCCCAACAAATAAATAAATAAGGAATAATATAATTAGACTATCATCATTTTGTAATCCTTAATGAAATGACCTAGATGATGATCATGAATGACTACTACTATAATAAAAAAGAAAAATGGGACATTGTATGCCTGAGGGAGATACTGTAACACCAACCATGATGAATTCTACTCCCCACTAAGAAAAAAAAAAACCTAGATCTCGTAATCTCTACATCTAATTAGCAATTTATATGGGCCAATAATTTTTTTATAAAAGATACAAGATACAAAAGTCAGATGAAGACCTCTATAAACAACCTGGTTTTTATGAATAGTTACATACAGAGAAAACAGGGTGACTGAAATCAACTTCAAAAATATATATATTTGTCTAAACTCATCATATTGTACTTTTAAATTTGGTGAATTTCATTATAAATAGTTTATAATAAATTATAACAGCAATAAAAGTGAATAAGTGATCATTTTCTATGTGGGGGGAAAAGATTTAAATGAGTAATTATTAGAACCAATAAATAAGGTAATTTCTTCATGCCCCTGTCCTGCTTTCTGTCAATTATGCCTTTTCAAGCATTTCATACACATGGAAGCACACCAGTAGGTAGTCGTCATGACCGGCTTCTTTCACTTATCATATTGCTTGTGAAATTCATCCATGTCATGAGTATTAGCAGCTTGTTCCTTTTGATTGCATTTTATGGATATACCACAATTTATTTATCCGTTCATCCACTGGTGAACCTGAAGGCTGTTTCCAGGTTTGGGCTAGTAAGAATAGGGCTCCTGTGAATGTTTACACTCAAGTCTTTGAGTATATGCTTTCATTTCTCTTGTGGAAATCTCTACAAGTGGGATTGCTGGGTAACATTTTAAGTGTATGTTTAACTTCGTAAGAGACGTATGTAGTATAAATAGCTATTTTTTTCCTCTCACAACTTCATTGTCATGGCCTCAGGAGGCTGATTCTCTCAAAATTTAACATGAACATATTAGGTCAATGTATTTATTGGGTTTATGTCAAGGAAAAGTATCAAAATATAATGAAGTGTTGGTTTGAGTTGTGTTCATTATAATATCTTTATCTCACACAGTTCCACAGAGCTTAACTCCCACAGTCCTTCAAAAAAATGAGAGAATGAGTATTGCAGCCTTCATAGAATCATTTAAAATTGATTTTTAGGAATCCTTATTCCCTGTTCCTGTCTGCTTAGACTGTACATTCTCTCACAGAAGAAGTTAATTGCATTTGATTTTGTAAAATGCCATGAGCATTACGGATATCTGGGTGTTTATGAGTGAAGACGGAGAAGTCTGGAAGTCATGGCCAGAGAGACTGAGACAGTAGTTCACCCAAGTGAGGAGAAACTAAATACCTCCTCCCGCAGCAACACAGTTTTGATGAAGAATTTCTTTTGACATATAATTATTTAGCCTGCAGTATGGTACCCTTCAAAGCTAGAAAAGGAGACCAAAATCATTAGAGAGAAAGAGAGAGAAACAAAACAGTATGAAATCAATAAATGTGATTGTTATAATTTCACTCTACTGAGTATGCTTTTTGAAAAAAACACTACCGTGCTATGAAATTTAATCGTTTCCAGTTATTAGCATGTCTTAACAGAGATAAGACCAGTTCTTGCATTAAGTAGAGTATCTCTCTCCCATTTTCTCTTTCAGTCTTGCTTCTTTAGTGAAGGTGAATCAAGTCATATCATTCTTCATTTCATTCAAACTTCATGAAGACTGTTGTACTATTTTCAAACCCAACACCAACTACAACATAAATTCATTTCTGGATATCTTAAAAGAATAACCATTTCTGATGTACAGTTTGCTACTGCAAATCAGTATTGTTCTATCTCCTTCAAAACCTTGAGATCAGGAAATTGGAGCTGAAAGAACTTGGGATGTAAGCTAAGTATAAAGACATCACTCATGTCTAATCAAGAGACAATCCTTATTTGTAGCAATTTGCATTCTCAGAAGGCATATTTCTTTTCATCTGAAGCACACTGCTATGACTTTTGTATGTTAGTTACATCACTGGTTAAAGTGTCATAGTTTGATGTGCACATGAGCTAATAACTCCATTCACAGTTACACAGTTACAAACTAACCCTTACATTCAACTGCCATTCTTTTAAAATCTGTGCCCAAGACTGCAAACAGGTGAGATTGTGGATGGCTTTTCTAAGTCCATCACCATTGCTAAAAATAATTCAAAGTGAATTCATATTAACAATGTGGGGATAAATATATCTGAGAATAAAGACAGCACCCTGTTATCAACAGCAATGCCCACTAACCAGCCATGTATTTGGCGTGGAGAGCAAATAATTTAACCAGAGGAGCGTTTGTTTCCTTTTTGACAAAATTAAAAGTTACATCAGATCATATGCTGTGGTGCTCAATAAATTTCTCAAACACATTTGTATTTCTAAAGAAATTTATACCTTTACATTTCCAACATTTTATTTCAGTTTGATAAACAAGAGTAAAAACTTAATCAAAATTCAGCAAAAATTTTCTACATCCAATTTTCACCATATCTTACCTACTTGTAATCTGGGATATCAATTTTTTAAAATATCAATTGAATTGAAGGTTGAGTTTGTATAAGATACACCATTCCTTATCCTAAGTATCTATAATGAACGAATGAAATAATAAATTTTGGTGTAAAATTTTTTACATTCCTCTTCCTAAAAAAATAGATTTTCTCAAGAAATTAAACACCCACCTCTAAAAGTTATGAATATATTACTAAAACGGCATTAATTTATTCATTTCTCCATTTCAACAACTAGGAATAAGATGCCAGGAAATACCGTTATCCTATTAGCCCGAGGAGGAAACTACAGCCCAATGATCACCAACACCTATGACCATAATATAAAATAATACAAAGCAGATGCTTTAGACAGATGTTCCTAAATACCTGATTCTCAAATGCTTGACCCATTTGCTGTAATTCAATAAAACAAATGAAGCACCTACTAATATTGTTACAGTAAAATAATGAAGTATGAGGCCAGTGCTTGACTTCATCTGAAAAGTTGTTACTATGACGAAAAATGCAGGCAGGTCCCCTGAGACACCAAAGCAATGAAGAGTTAGCTAATTCATGAGTTACTATTTCTGCGGCACTACTTTGTGAAAGGGACTAGTATATGCAGGGATTCTACAGGATAGGCAAGCCAAGAAAAACTAGGTTATCAAAATCCATGAAACTCTGCTCAAGTTATCCAGCCGCTTCTGAATGGCTGGGGAAGAGCCACCTGGCCAAGAAGTGCTCAAATGACAGAGAGGGGGAACCATCTGCCCCGCCATGTTCAAACCATGACACAGCTCAAAACATCACAATAGAGCATGGACCACAAGGGCCAATGTGCTAAGGAAGTATTTCTATAAAAAGGCATTTGCGTGCTTCCCTGGTGGCGCAGTGGTTGAGAGTCCGCCTGCCGATGTGGGGGACGCAGGTTCGTGCCCTGGTCCGGGAAGATCCCACATGCCGCGTAGCGGCTGGGCCCGTGAGCCATGGCCACTGAGTCTGTGCGTCCGGAGCCTGTGCTCTGCAACTGGAGAGGCCACAACAGTGAGAGGCCCGCGTACCACAAAAAAAAAAAAAAAAAGGCATTTGCACTGACAGGAAGTGTTAAACAAGTGCCTATTCGCTAATGAAAGAGATGCTCTCATCTTTCATTACAGTTATTATGAATGTCTTCTACCTCTTCTTGAGGGAAGCACCTTCGTGGGGAAGGCACTCCTTCCTGACTCACCTTTGTGGTCCCACAGTGATGCCATACACATGAAACACAGGCTTCTGATATTAAGAGCACATTAAACCTGGCACAACATAAGCTTTGTCTGAGGGATTCTGCTGCATTGGGAGACATGTCCAGGGGACAGGACTACTTGGGATCTTCTGGGATCTCCCCCAGTGAGACGGGGCTCCATTTCCTTCTAACCGTTATTTGTGTGAGATATCCTATATGTACTTTTGATTTTAAATCCCTCCCTTAGTTTGCATCTTTCCTAAAATAGCATTTAAATGGACAGATTATGACAGCCTGTTGAGGTATTCCATTTACAATATGTCTTACAAAGAAAAGAACTGTGAAAAATGTTTAAAATTTCAAAGGGCAGTAATAATAAGTAGTAACTTCTTGAGAAGTGCACAACTCAAGGGAATACTGAAGAGTTTAGCAAGAGTAACTTGACAAAATACCTTCATTCTCCGCCCCCCCCCCGCCTTTTTTAGATAAGGTATCTGCCTAGCAGATCACAGAAATGTACACACATGGTAGACATGGAGCAGCAAGGATCCCACAAACCAGCCCATGAGATTCTTAAGGAACGTACAGAGAAATAAAGGTGGATTGACAGAGTAAGGGTTGTTTATGGTAGAAAAGAACACTTCTAACAATGACTTCCATAAGTGAAACCCAGAAATCCAGACTGAAGAGAGGTTTGCTTCCAGAAAATATAGACGAACTTTTTCACACTCTTTTTCTGAGAACGATAGAAAAGTTGTGAGGTAAAACAAAACAAAAAAGAACATCTATTTGAAGACACTGGCGAACGACTAAGGCAAATAAGGGAAGCCCATAGTCAAGATCCCAACTTGGCACTGTTTTTCCTTTTGAGGCATTTGCATATGTGTAGGGAAAGTGAAAAGCTGGGAGAATGTAGTGACCGAGAGAGCCTGACACACAGAAAGCACCGGCTGTCCCACAGAGCTGAGAGGCTTCGGGGAGAGACTGGAATCCAGCCTCAATCCGGCAAAAGGACCCTCAGGAAACAGCCCAGGAGTTCAACTGGGATTCTGAAAAGCTCCGCCCTAAGAGAAAGGGTGGACTGGAAATAGACCCACTCTGAGAAAAATGAAGGAAGCCCAGAATTCAGAAAACTCAAACTCTGACTGAATTAAAACTATCTACCCCTGGACTAACTGCCTATAAGAAGCAAAACTAAATCCTCTTTGAAGGATAACAAGATCATCCCAAACCTCAAATGATCTTTATTCTCTTTCATACATAATATATGGCTCTTAATTAAAAGTAAGCAGCTGTGAGATCTCAAATATTGACCAAAAATCAAGAGAAAAAAACAGACCGAAGAATCCAACATACAGGAAATCTAGATATTATACTAATTAAGACATGGAATTTTCAAACAACTGTGATTATTTCATTCAGAAAAATTATTATATCAACATGCAGAATTTGGGCAAGTAACTAGAAACAAAAAATAAATAGAAATTTTAGAATTGAAAAAACACACAGTGGAATTAAGCTGAAACCAATAATAAAAGATAAGAAAATCCTAACCGGTTTAAAAATTAAGTAATATACTCATATGAGAAATTATAAAGAAATTAGAAAATATTTTGAACTGACTGATAATAAAAATACAAATTCAAAACCTATGGGATGTATGCAAAAGCCATGCACAGAAAGTAATTTAGAGCTTTAAGGGCAGATATTAGAAAGTAACAAGGCCCAAAACCGTGTGTCAGTATCTGCTCGAGTTGAAGCTATGTATATTTTTTGACACGGCAATTCCACTCCTAGGTGCATAACCAACAAAAATGTGTACATCTGTGCACCCAAAGACATGTGTAGTAGACACGTACACTAAGGCATAATTTTTAATTACCAGCAATTCGAATAAACGCTAATGTATGTCGACAGTAGAAGAAATAAAGAATTCATGGTATCTATACAAAAGTGGACTGCTTTACAGCAATAAAAGTGAATGTAGATGAATCTCAAAATGTTGAACAGAAGAAGCCGTCAGTAATCCATGAGGTAGCATTCCAATTTCACAAAGTTCAAAGCAGGCAGAAAATCAACTTAGAGTATTGCCAATAAAGGTCACCTAGTGGGCTTCCCTGGTGGCGCAGTGGTTGAGAGTCCGCCTGCCGATGCAGGGGACACGATTCGTGCCCTGTCCGGGAGGATCCCACGTGCCGTGGAGCGGCTGGGCCCGTGAGCCATGGCCGCTGAGCCTGCGTGTCCGGAGCCTGTGCCCCGCAACGGGAGAGGCCACAACAGTGAGAGGCCCACGTACCGCAAAAATAAATAAATAAATAAATAAAGGTCACCTAGTGTCACCTTTAGGGAGAAGGATGATGATGAGGGGATACCATGGGGGCTTCTGGGGTCATGGCAATAATCTCTTTCATGACCTATGTATTGGTTGCATGAGTTTGTTTACTTGGTGAACAGTCTGTAAGACTCCAAAAGTCAAGGGTAAACAAGCTGTGACCTTAACAGCAGTGTGGTCAAAAAGATTTAGGGTGAAGATGGGCAAACAACCCATGAGGAAGTGTGAGGCACTAGAAAAGGAAGTGACGTGGTGATGTGAACCGTGGGCATCTTGAAATATTAGGCTGTCTGAAGAAAGAGCAACTAGGCTCAACTCTGGACGTGTATTTCAGCACAATAAGGAAAAGTAAGTTTTCCAGACTCAAATTTTGATGCAGTATACCAACTGCAAATAATAAAACTGCCCAGAAAAGGAACACACTCTCTCTCAATAGAAAGAAAAATCTCAATCACTCACATGTTCTAACAAAAGCAGAAAGACTACCCATCGAGGATAAATGAAAGGGTTCCGGCATTGAATGGAGAGGGCAGATGACCACCAAGTCCCCTTCCAGATTCTAGGCATACATTTCACGAAGAACCACAATAAAAAAGTCTTACCCTTAATCGCGTAGTGGAGATCTCAGCTTTTAAGATATCAGGGTCATATTTAGTACTGGATGAAGATCCTGAGAATACTTTCAAAGGGAAAAAAGAAAAAAAAAAAGTAACTTGTACAAGTTGCATAACTAGTTGTCAACTTGGAATTTACAAACTCTAAAAACAACAAGATTTACATGCTTCTGTGGATACTTACTTAACTTTATAACTCCTTTACTGTCATTCATCAGACACCTAAATATAAAAAGTCATCTTCAAACCTTTATAATTTTTTTCAAGAAAAAGGAATGTTATAAAGACCCCAGCGCCTCATTTTCCTCTGAATTTTATATCTATGGATAAAATCTTAGAGAATCTTATTGCAGACCCAGTTTATCAGAGCTTTGCATTATCCAGAAACTTGTAATTTAAGTAGAACTTCTGGGCCCATCACAGATGCTTCTTTAAACAAGACCAGCTCCAGATTATCAATTTCTGAGATGAGAGAGAGGTCGGTCAACTCAGGTGTTCAACAGAAACTTCATTCTAGTTAATAGCTCCAGTTTTAGTTTAGTCCCACTGCAAACATTGTACAAGAGTAGCACAAGGGCCAAATTATTTGCCCTGATCTGAAAAGGTAAACATTAATCCCCCACTGAGGAGACTTTTATCTGGAATGGGGTCAAGGGGTTTTACTGAGAAATCTGATGTGTGCCCTCAGCCTCATGTGGCTCTGAGGGACTCTTCCTGCCCGGGAAGGAACAGGACTCAGAACAAAGTCCCACAGAAACCCAAGTGGCCTTCTATTACCTACGACTTGGTCCCCATCTCTCAGGTCTGAACAGCCACGCTGTACTTACAGCTGGTGCGAGAGCTCGACTTTTCCTTGTAGGCGTCATTTAACCGGACGTATTCATCCAGGGCCAGGGCCAGTCTTTGCTCCTTCACGTGGTACAGCTCCTTCTGCGTCCTGAGGGCATCCTGAGCCACGGACAGATAGTCCTTGAGCATTTTCTCCTGTTCCCCCCTCCATTGTTTCCTTGGATCTTCAATCTGCGTGGTTTCTGAAAGTATATTAGGTGGGTTATTTTTCAGAATTTAGTGATTTTTTTTGTCTATTTATTTAAGCTTTCAAAAAAGTAGCCATCTTTATTTCTTACCTCCTTTAAGTAGTTTATTAGTGGTATAAAGTGACTTCTCCGGAAGTGTGATAGAGTTTCTGTTTTAGTTTACCCAGTGCCTCCCCATCCCAACCCCTTTCAGGTCCTTGTCAGCAGTTTACCCTCATTGCCAATCCCTCAGACACAGTGTTGCCTAGGTAAGCACAGCAGCAGGGCTGTGCTCAGGTCCTTCCTTTCAAGAACTGTCTGGCTCCCCAGTACCTTCAGAATAAAAGCCAAGCTTTTATGGCCCTGTATGATCTGAACCCAACCTGCTTCCCATGCTTCTGTTCACTCAGTACAGGACTCTTGCCAGGCTGCCCTCTACATCAGCAGTACTCAAAGTGTGGTCTGCAGACCAGCGCCGGTCCGTAAACTCTGTTACGTGTCTGTGACAATAAGTACAGATATCAAGAGTAAACATTTTGAAATGTTTACAGCAATTTCATACAGTTATCCTATATCTGTTGACTCTAATAATAATAATACTGGGCCTTGCATTTTGCATTTTTTTCAACTTTTCCAATTCATTTTTATTGTTATTTTATAAAAATATCAGTTAGTCCATAATGGTTCAGAAATTTTAAAACAAACAAACACAAAGACCAAACCCCGGTCACAGGTTAAGGAGAATACCCTAAGGCACAGTTCTTGGTTCTGCACTTCTGCACACTAGCATCACCTAGAGAGCTCTAAAATAAATCCCAGACCAATTAGAGTTTCTGTGGGTGGAACCCAGGCAATGGCAGGTTTACAAGCTCCTCCAGTGATTCCCATGAGCGGCTGTGGCTGAGAGTCTGTGCTCTGCAACAGCTCCCATACTGCCTCCTGCATGGAATTACGAATTATTCAAAACATCCCATCCTAAACTTGCTCAAACTTGCCTCCCCTGCCTCACCCACTCCTCCCAGAGGGAACCAAAATAAAGGCTCTGGCTCATGCTTTCCCCTTTGCTCCTTCTGCCTCCTGACAGACCCAGGTGCTTCCCCACGTGGCCCTTCATGGTGTGATGTGGCCCCCCTCTCTTGGGAACTGTAAGTAGTACAACTTCTTTCGATGGCACTGACCTATTTGTGTTGTCACTCAGCCATCTCTAGAAATTAAATCCCAGGTACAATCAAGACAGATGGGTCATACGGGCTGGCCACTGCATGAACATGAGGACCTACCTCTTCCTGACAAGTTAGGATTGGATAATTAACTTATCAATTTGCTGGAATGTCCAGTGGTGTGTACTGTCTTCAAAATGCTTTGTGTGTGACTCTCAACCTTAATGTACCCCAACTCGGTATTTCTGGTTGCCCCTAAGGACTCCAGTGAGTCAAAATGCAGAGAATGATAGTAGACGATCTGCTGTGACCACAATTATCTCCAGCGGCCAGGCTGGCTCTGGAAATGTTTAACCTGGTCTCCAGGGATAAGAACACTACAGTGGTTCAGACGTGAAGCCTGGGTCCCCTTCGGGCCAAGGGAGGCCTGGGTCAGCCAGGGGCACCGCCACCACTGCCTCAGACCTACAGCCCTCCCTTCCGTCAGTGGTTAGAGAAAACATCAGCGCTTTCTCTAAAGTAATGAGTATTCGGAACACGAATTTTTAAAGATGTAAATACTTCAATGTGCAAAAGAGGCAAATCTCATGTAATTGTGGGTAAAAATACGCTAGAGTCAATGTCCAAAGAAGATATGCAGGAGGGGGCAGTGCTGGACAGACAGCCCCCCAGCCAAGAATCTTCAAGGGCATTGGTGCAAGGGGCAGGCTCGGCGTCTGGGCAACACGGAGAGCAGACAGTGATCAGCCAATAAGAGCCTAAACGTCTCCATTTTAAATATTCCTTATAACTCAGGTCTCTGGCTATCCAAACATGTAATATTTACATTCATTTCCAATATTTCTATATACAAATGCAAACTGACTCAAAGCACAGAGAATTCATCCTCTAACAAACAGAAATTTATGGTCTTAACTGTGGATGACCCCCAATAATCCTCACCTCCTAGTGTGCACACCCCTGAACACCGGCTAGCGTGCGCGACTTGCTTCAAACGAAGAGCACACAGAGACTGGGTGTCACTGTGACCGCCGTCGTGCCCTCTCTGCCTGGCCCTCCTTGGCTTTTTTGCTCTAGTGAAGCCAACTGCCAGGTTCCACGCCATCCTATGCACGTAGCGAGGAGAGGGGGGTGACGGCCGGCAGCAGACAAGGAACTGAATGAATCGTGCCAGCCACCACACGAGTGAGCCTGGAAGCAGGCCTCCTCCGGTCATGCCTGGGGGTGACACAGCCTGGCTCACACCTTGAGGACACCCTGTGAGAGACCTGGAGCCAGAGGACCTGGCTCAGCCTTGCTTGGCTTCAGCGCCCGAAGAAACAACGAGATAATAAATGCAACCTGTTACACTGAGATATATAACTAGAAAACTAACCAAATAAAGAGATGATACAAATTGAAAATGTGCATGAAAAACCTGAAATGTTCATACATTATAACAGCTATAGCAAGATACACACTTCCAGTTCTCTCTCAATATCTCTGGAGGTTTTACCTAATCATAGTTCCCTACATATTGGGGAACTGGCATCCTTTCAATAAAATGCTTGTCAACAGCTAAATTGCCACAAAACCCTGAAAGTAACACTGACTGACACTTAAATGAATAAAGTACAATGATAATAATAATAATAAACTATCAGCATTTGCTTTGGATACATCAGCAGAAACACTCCAGTCGACTGGTTTAAATACTGGATGCTACAAGAGACTCAGCAGGAAACACTGACATTTCCAATATACCGCCCCATTCAAATATGAACTACAGAAGTGGGTTCCCAGAGGCATCTTTGAAGAAGCCTTCACAAAGCAAGATTGTGCTTCATCTCCATCAGTTATATTTGCTGAATAGACCTGTGAAGAATATTTATTAAATGTAAATACTCAAAAAGGTATATTATACAAACGTGGTATTTTTTTATTAAGACCTGGTGGCCTTGGGATATCACTGTATTATAATGCAATATAATTTGCATGTTGTCTACTATATGAAAGAAGTAGTTAAAGTAGTACTGTTAAAATGTCACGCACCTCAAGGGAATTCACATTCCATCAGTTTTATAGATGTGGAACTTTATAGATAGAGAACACGTTGTGAGTTACAAGAGCTTATCAGGGGAGATAACATTAGACTCTTCAAAGGAATATTATTTCTGTCTCTCATGCACATTTCTATTCTTTCTGCTGTGCTCAGGAAGAATGAATGAAATGAATATGAGTAACTCTCCTTATCTTCCTTTATAGACACGATCTGCTATGTTTACTTATCTGTTTGTTCTACAGACAACTGAGCATCTACTGCATGCACTAGGGAAAACAGGATGTTCAGGTATGATCCCTCCTTCCAAAGAAATTATAAAGTATAGAAGAAATTGTGACACAGGAATTAAAACAACAACAACGACAACAACTGTTTTATACGGTAGAAAATGGCGAGAGCCCCGAGAAGAGAAAGGTCAAGTGCCACAGAAGTTTAGAGACACGGGAGTTTCCTCTGGCTGAAAAAGTAAGGTCCCATGGAACAGGCAGTGATTAAGAAGGGCTTTGAAAGGTCCCAGACAAGAGGCCCTTCAAGGACCAAACCCCTGTTTGCCGCTCCAGCCGTTTTCCCCAGCCTCATTCACACCAGCCTCAGCCGCACTGAATTTCTTTTCTTTCCTTCATTGAGTCCTGCTTCCTGAGGCCTCTTCAGACCTCTGGCTTTACTTGTGGGTCTTCCTTCTTCCAGGCAGTTTCTCCTCCAAACTCCCAAAGCCTACCCCCTCCCCGTGTTCTCCAGGACTGGTAACTTACTCATCCTTTGGGTTATGAGCTTAAAGCGCCTTCTCTAAGTAGCTGCAGCCATGCCCTTCAGAATGGATATGATGCTTCACTTGTTCTCTTTGTTCTGCTAGTGATGGTGGTACTAGAATTCTGCTCTACGTTCTCACTTCTTCCCCAATACTCCAAGAGGGACTAGATGGTTTCTCGAACGCCAGGTTAATAAATATGAAACTCATTTTGTAAGCAACAGTATGCGGTAGAAAGGCTCTAAGTAAGGGCATGAAAGGATCTTAGCTATATTTTAGGAGGATCATCTGAGAGAAATGTAAGGTTCTATTATCAAAAGAGTTGATATGATTGTGCAGAAAATTTTTTGAATGAAAGATTATACAATAAGTTAAAAAAAGCAGTTTATAAAACTGTATGTACGTAATATAATCCCACTTGATGTATACAATATATTGAACACTCATGTGTGTGTGTGTGCGTGTGTGTGTGTGTATCAATATGAAAAAGTCTGGAAGGGTACACACTACAAGATTTAGAATACTTGATTATCTCTCAGTAGTATGAATATAGATAATTTCTTCCTTTTATTTACCCACATTTTCTACTTTTCTCCTATCATATCTATTACTTCTATTAAAAAATATTTTTTAGGGCTTCCCTGGTGGCGCAGTGGTTGAGAGTCTGCCTGCCAATGCAGGGGACACGGGTTTGTGCCCCGATCCGGGAAGATCCCACATGCCGCGGAGCGGCTGGGCCCGTGAGCCATGGCCGCTGAGCCTGCGCGCCCAGAGCCTGTGGTCCGCAACGGGAGAGGCCACGACAGTGAGAGGACCACGTACCGCAAAAACAAAAACAAAAACAAACAAACAAAATATATATATATATTTTTTAACAGGAAAGGAACAAAAGGCACAAGGCAATGAGGGGCTGAATTAGGAAAATGGCAGTGAAAATGAGGCTAAAGGAGCAAATCTGAAAATATAGAGGAAAAAATCAACAAGAATTGACAAGATGATTCTACATTTTTCAACTCAGTAACCATGAGGACTGTGTTTCAAAAAATAATGAAGTCAAAGGGAAAACTGAAGAATCCCATTTTGTACTTGTTTGTTTTGAAGTTTCAATGGCAAAATAGGTAGCAGTGTCCTACAATTGGAAATGTTTGACAAATATTAGGACAATCAGAGTCAGATAGACAGATAGAAGGGTCATTAACATAGTAATGGCAAAGGATGGTACTGCTGTAGATAAAGGACAGCATGCTGGGGGAGGTTGGTAAGGCCACATCTTCGGGGAGTGACAGGATACAGGGACTCTCAAAAGGAATATGAGGCAAATGAGGAGAGAAAGAAGGAACAGTGAAGTGAGGAAAACAACAGGTTTAAAAAGAAAGGCGTGGTTATCTATGTCAGCTCTACATCCAGGGGGAAGAGACGGATGACTGTGACTAAGAAGAGGTCCCTGAACTTGACAACTATATGAAATATGTAACTTATCACTTATCAGTGATGCTAACTAATAAGTGTTAGTATCACTACCAGCATAATATGTTCTACTTGGATATTTTAAGTATCTAAATTTTTTCTTTATAAAATATCTTAACAGGGCTTCCCTGGTGGCGCAGTGGTTGAGAGTCCACCTGCCGATGCAGGGGACACGGGTTCGTGCCCCGGTCCGAGAAGATCCCACATGCCACGGAGCAGCTGCACCCGTGAGCCATGGCCGCTGAGCCTGCGTGTCCAGAGCCTGTTGCTCTGCAACGGGAGAGGCCACAACAGTGAGAAACCCACGTACCGCAAAAAATATATATATCTTAACAGTTTATCCTCCTAGGAAAACATAAAGGATGAAATAAATCAGAGATGAAGTAGAAGGGTCAAAAATTTATTTCGTTTCTCCCAAAGGAAACAACTCCATATTAAATAGCATATACACCTGAGGAACTTTCATCAAACCTGAACACATGTGCTGCTTCAAAGCTAATATAGAGGAGTTTGATTCAGGGTAATATGAAGAACACACCATCCAATCTCTCCGAGACAGCATGGGGAAAGATGAGAGAGGAGAGCTGAGGAACTGTCTATTTAAGTTTGTTGCCTGTTTTTTTTTTTTTGGCGGTACGCGGGCCTCTCACTGTTGTGGCCTCTCCCATCGCGGAGCACAGGCTCCGGACACGCAGGCTCAGCGGCCATGGCTCACAGGCCCAGCCGCTCCACGGCATGTGGGATCTTCCCGGACCGGGGCACAAACCCGTGTCCCCTGCATCGGCAGGCAGACTCTCAACCACTGTGCCACCAGGGAAGCCCTGTTGCCTGTTTTTAAATTGGTTTGTTTGTCCTTTTAATGTTGATTTCCAGGAGTTCTTATATATCCTGGCTATGGATATATAAGATATGTGTACCATGAATATTCATCTGTGATATTGTGTGTATCAGTAGTATATTCCTTAAAAATAATGTGAGTAAAAGATTCCGTTCACAAATTGAACACACACTCCATTTATATGAAATTCTAGAACAGGCAAAGCTAAGGTGTGATGATAGAAATCAAAGCAATTTGCAGCAGTGGGGAGGGGGTGACGGGCAAGGGGCAGGAAAGAACTTTCTGGGGGCAGGGTGAGAATATCTTGTATCTTGATTGGCTGGCAACTACAAAGGAGTATACATTTGTCAAAATTCATTGAAATACGTACTTAAAATCTGTGCATTTTCTTATATGTAAATAAGACCTTAATTACTAAAAGACAAAAAAGTTAAGTACAACTCTGACCCTATCAAAAAGTGATTTGCTTCTGGTTGTAGTGATAATATCAAAACCTTACAAACAGTACTTCATAATTACCTTCTAGTTAGTTACAAACACCCCCATCAATATCTACACCCCGACTCCGCACACACAGCCACTAAAAGGTGAATTCTATCACAAAACACTTAGGGCCTAAAATAACTATCACTGTCAAGGTCAAAACTTTTCCTTCCAGATATTTAACAGTGTTACATAGAAATAGTATTAAACAGCCAAGCAGTCTTAATTTCATTTTTTTATTGAAATAAGGAGAAAATAATGCTGAAACTATACAATGTCAAGACACAACATATGTGTAGACCAGCTGTTAAGAGAAGATAATACAATTTGCTCCCTAACTACTTCATAGGAATGTCTTTAAGATTAATGAGATAACGGACCAGGTCCTTTTTAGTGGGAAAACTACCTGCTGTGGGTAATAGGGGCACTTTAGGGCACAGTAAATCCATCAGGTCACTGGGGTACCATTACTGTACCAAAGCAAAATGCGAGACTTAAACATGTATGTTCTGACAATCAAGTTTTGAAGTATTCAGAGTAGTGCTTTCTGAAGCATAATTTATAACTGAAATGCACTTCAACTTCTTTCAAAACAAACAGAAAGCTTTTAATCTGTGAGTTAAACAATAAAGCTCTTCTTTGTTCTAACATGTAAGAGTTTATCATCATACCAGGCACCCAAAGATAGAGAAATAAAGATGCAGTCACTGTGCACAAGAAGCTCACAATTTAGCGAGGAAAAACATACAAATAAATAATTTAAATGCAATATAACAAGTGCTATTTTAAAATCCTTAAGCACCTGGTACTAAGAAATACCTGCACGGGGCAACTAATTCAGAATGGGGTGGGGACTTGCAAGGTGGAGGGTCAGGTGCCAGAGAAGGCCTCTGGGAAACAGTGGGCAGACGGACCGAGCAGACGGACCCTAGAAGGATATGGCAGTCGGCCGGAAGGGAAGGCCTGGGGGCTGCGCAGAGAGTGACCAGGGCTAGAACCAACAAATGCAAAGAAAGGCAGAAAGCCAAGGAAGCACAAGGCACAACTGGAGCGTCATCCCGTGCCAGGGAAGGACAGGGCGGGAGATGAAAGTGGAGGCCAGTGGGGCAGACTGGAAAGAGCCTCACAGTAAGGAATCAAATATACGCATCTGGAACTCCGGACGAGCCCTAAGAGACAAATGTGGCCATCACCCAAGGAGATCTGCAGGCTGCAAAGAGAAGACGATTACAGAAATCCTGATACCAGGTACAGGAGAAGAAGAGATGGGCAAAAGAAAACGGCAGGAGCAGCCAGGTATGCCAAATAAATTCCAACAGAAGGTGTCATGAAACCCAAAGGGGTAAAGAGCAAGAGGGAGTAGCCCGTGGGGGCAGGGATCTGTCAGATCAAGGCCAAGGAAGACAGGCTGGGGCGCTGGGATTCCGTCACCTGTGGGGTCTCAGGTGACCTCGGCAAGAGCGTTTGTGTGAAATCATGGCCGACAATGGAGGAAGGGGAAGTCCACGGGGGCTGTGTGTGGCTTTTAGTGAGTTTCCCGGTGAAGGGGAAACAGACGACATGCTGCAAGGGATGGGGGTTGAAAGATTGTTTCAAGTAGGAGTGAGCAAGAGAGTGAGAATGAGAGAAAGTGAGAAGGCGGGGGGGGGGGGGGGGAGAGATTGTTATTATTTGTTTTTTCTTTTGGTAGTTTTGGTTTGGTTTCATTTTGAGAGTCTCCAGTGTTTAAATACTAAGCTGAAAGAACCATTAGAAATTGAAATGGTGGGAGAAATTTTTTTTTGTGGTACGTGGGCCTCTCACTGTTGTGGCCTCTCCCGTTGCGGAGCAACAGGCTCCGGGTGCGCAGGCTCCGCGGCATGTGGGATCTTCCCGGACCGGGGCACGAACCCGTGTCCCCTGCATCGGCAGGCAGACTCTCAACCACTGCGCCACCAGGGAAGCCTGGGAGAAATTTTTAAAACCAGAAAATAACTGGTAAAGATACTACCTAGGAGAGAAGGATGGGACATAGAAGTTATTAAGCGGGGTCTTGGGGGTTGAGGTGGGTGATTCAGAAGAATACCTCTTCCACTGAGAAAAAAAAGAGAGCCCTGGAGGTGGGTTTAGAAGCTGAAGAGACTGTCGGCAGTGGGAGGGAAGTTGAGCTAATTAATTTTCTCATTTTGGTGCCATGAGAACTTATTTCCATCGAATCAGGAGAGGAAGGTTTATTTCTGGTTCCCTAAATATTATTTAAGGAAAAAAAGCTAATCTTTTATCCATATAAAATAAGTATAAAAGTGAGATTTAAATAACCATACGTCTTTTCGTTGAAAAACTCACTTAATACGTCCAAGACCTTGCTCCTTTCAACCCCTCTATCTCACCTACCTGTGAGAATTAGACAATGTCACAGCCCTCGAACCTATGCCACCACAACTAAGCTACTCACACTGTTACCTGTACACTCCCCGCCCCAAGGCATAAGCAACACTCAGCACACTGGGCTTCTCAAGAGTCAGCTTCTCTGGCTCCCTGGCTGCCTCTGGGTGGGGTGAGCATTTTATTATCCGTGCTTGGTGGTCTTCTAGGCAGAGCACCCCGTTTCAGTGTAAATTACTGGAAGTGAGTCCTTCATCTCAACTCACTTTCACTGAAGCCTCACACTAGGTCACTTGGAGGCACACATGCAGCCTTCCCACCCGATTGGCCGTCCGCCCCACGGCCTTCGGCCTCTGCAGACTTCAGAGCGGAGCAGCCCAGTCACTTCTGGAACCTTCCCAGTCATGCTGGGAAAGGAGTATTTGCACAGGTAAAGAAAGAGACTGACAGGGGATCTGTGCAAGGATATTTTCACAAACTCGATACGTGATGTGAACATATTTCACATTCTTAGATTTCTAAGAGATCACTGCTATAAATATGGGCTTTTTGTGCCTCTCAAAATCTTTATCCTATATCTAGACAAGGGCAGCCGCAAGCCGTCACTCGTAAATGAACATCAAATAAAACACTTTTCTATAATGACATTATTCCTAAAGATATTAATGAGTACTTATTAAATAAAATTTTAATGTATCGATAGACCTAAGAATATTAAGATAATGGAGTATAAATTCATTATGTATTCCTAAGAACCTATAAAAATAAAATAATTATTTTTAAGTGAAATAAGCAAAATGAATATCAGTGAGTATTACATTCGACCATCTGAATAAAATTTTTATAGGGGTGGCTAAAGAGCTAAACAGAAATATAAACACATACACAATATAAAAAAACATACAAAAAATACTACTTCAAGTACGTGTTTTAAAAAGTTGTTTACAGCCACAGTGGTCCTCTGCCCTAGGCTTACCATGACAGGGAAGTGACAGATCTAAACGCTATTACGGTGAGAGGTGCTCCCCTTCCAACCACAAAGAAATCAGGAAACAGAAACAAGACGAGGTTCTGGTCTTCTCGCCACAGCTACAGCTGCGTCTTCCAGAGTCGCTGGTGAGTGTCAAGCCCTCCCTGGACCCCACCGGCACACAGGCCGCTGTGCCATTAGACCAGGCTGCTCCCGTGCCCATCTCTTTCCATGGCAAGGACAAGAAAGGGGGAACCCCACCTTGAAGGCCCAGTGGCCATGGAAAGAAGAGACAGATGGCTCATGGTCTCCACAGGCCCTAGACGTGCGCTGAAGAAAACTCAGGCCCTAACAGGCAGGCAGGCAGACAGGCAGACCAGACCCCTTTCTCCCACTCTGCTCCATCAGCCTAACTCTACACACATGCCCCAACCTCCAAAATGGACATTTCAGTTAAATATTAGTCACTGGAAAGCGGGGGTTTAAAATAAAGAAATTCACTTTGTAAAATGTTTACTCTTTTGTATGACTCTAGATTTTCCGATAGGCTTGCTCGTACCGAAGAGGAAAACTTACTGTTTATGTGATCGATGTAGTAGACACCAATCTGAGGGTCAAACCCGGCTTCCCATCCCCACGGCAGCTCATCACCAACACAGTCAGCAAACGACAAGGGCTTCGTCAGCCTGTAACAAACCAGAATAAAGGTACAGGTGACTCTTTCCATCCAATCGCGTATGTTTAAATCCAGCACCCTACCCACGTGCTAAGTGTCCAGGCTGCGTTTCCTTTTTGTTCTTGATTGTTTCTAGAGTTTGCACTACTGTGTCTGAAATCTTTAAAGAAAAAAACAAGGCTGAAATGCAGAGATGAATATCCAAAAAAGTAGCAGTAAGTCATAATACCCTTTGGAAAGTTCACAGCTTCAGACTGGGAGACAAATCTGTACAATAAATAAATAAGGCCATCTTAAATCAGGGAGAACGCCAAGCTGAGGGGTCAGGAGGGCTGGAATCTAGCTTGAGCTCTGCAGCTAGATAGCCATCTCAGTGAAGAGAAAAGTTTGTCCCAGCATTCGAGTACCAGCATCATGGGAATCATCATACCAGTACCTCTAAGACGAGGTAAGCATCAGGCTACACTAACTTCAGATTTGGACGCTCTACTATATATTAACTCGCCTGCAAGGTCCACAAAGACCTCTCCTTGAGAGGAGAGACAATAGATCTTATTTTTATACTTATATTTTTATACCTGTACTTAACAGTCTCTCAACAAAATATTTAATGGAATCAAACACACAAAGTATTTCTATTATCAATGTGATCTCACCTTTTGAAACTGCCTTAAACTTTCTCTTTAAGCCTTAAAACTTATCGGAAACTAGTTACCTAAGCAGAGTACAGGTTTCAGAGTTAATTATGGGTTGATTTTCTCTCTCACTTCCTTCAGTTTCGCATCTGAGATTTTCCCTGGCTGTTAAAGCAGCTGCAGGCAGGCCAGCACCACAGACTGGTGCCAGCCCTACTGTAGGGTGGCCAACCTCAGGTGACATCTCTGCTAATTTAATGCACTGGCACCACCAGCACAGTTCCTATGTATGACATCACCTGGAGTCTCTGTGATCCATGCTAGTGAATATCAATGATTTCATAGCGCAACTGAAATACAGGTCGTTCCCAGAATCACATCACTTTCATCAGAATTATGAACTGTGTCGTGTACCCTTCAGAACGCTGGGAGAAAAACATGAAAAGGAGGGAAACCCTTTCTTCCCAGGTGTGGCCTGCCAACAGCCCTCCTCCAAGGACGTAAAACACCAAGGGATGAAAGAAAGAAGTGTCTCCTTTTCTCTCAACCTTCCCTAAGCATGAAATCCGCTTCTGGAGACGGCTGCAGGGATCCTGGCATTCACGAACACCGGCTGACTCAGTCACCACACTGACTCACCGTGAGACCTCCTGACTGGGCAGCTCTCTCTACCTCAGTTTCCTTCTCTTCATTTTAAGTGGTGATCACACCCCCCATCTTCTCCCTGCAATTTAACTACCTGCTAAGATTAATGGGAGGATGAAAAGGGATTAACTCAGAAAAGTGTCTGGGACATGGTCAAGCAGCAGTCAATAAATGTCAGTGACTGTGAATCCAAGCATCACACGTGAATTCTCTCTCTCACCCTCCAGAGGAACCAAGTCTGGGAGCACAAGGCACAGCAGTGTTTCTCAAAGTCTAGTCCTCACAACCAGCAGCGTCCACATCTGGGAACTGGTTAGAAACAAATCCTTGGGCCCTCTAGTATAGTATATGCCTACAGGATCAGGAACTCTAGGGCCCAGCAATGTATGTTTAATCAAGCTTTCCAGGTAATTCTAGAGAATTTGGCTCAGAAGTTAAGAACTTGAAATTCGAGATCCAAGGGACCTGGATTCAAATGCTTGTTCTGCCATCTTACAACGTGGGGCAGGTTATTAACCTGAAAAGCCCCTGTTTTCCAATCTATTATTTTTTAAAAAGGTAGGGACTGGGGGAGATCATGAAGCTTAAATGAGAACCAAACGGTGTAATGCCTGATAAGTGGAAAGCTTCCATAGGCAGTAGATGAGTGAAATGAATCTCAGACGTGTTAAGCAATGCATCCAAATATGGCAATCTGCCATATTTGCTTTGCAAACCTGGGGTCGATTTGAACTTAATCTGAGTCCCAAAACTGGCTCTTAGAATTATGCTCAAATCCCACCTTATATCATAAAAACTGGGCAGGAAAATTGAGTTTTCTTTTGACAAAGGAATTAGATACTATGTACATCAAAAACTCCCTGGGACTTCCCTGGTGGTGCAGTGGTTAAAGAATCCGCCTGCCAATGCAGGGAACATGGGTTCCATCCCTGGTCTGGGAAGGTCCCACATGCCGCAACTAAGCCCGTGCACCACAACTACTGAGCCTGCGCTCTAGAGTCCATGAGCCACAACTACTGAAACCCGCGCACCTAGAGCCCATGCTCTGCAACAAGAGAAGCCACCGCAATGTGAAGCCCGCGCACCGCAACGAAGAGTAGCCCCCGCTCACCGCAACTAGAGAAAGCCTGCGTACAGCAATGAAAACCCAATGCAGCCAAAAATAAATAAATAAATTTATTTTTAAAAACCCTCCCCACACCATGGAAAGTGGCCTTGTCTTCATACTCTGTCTGTAAGACTGAGCTTCGACCACCTGATTAGACAAAGCCCCCTGCGTATCATTCTGCTTGACGATTCTCCTTCCTTAAACTCCTCTATCTCTGCTGTCTAAAAGGCACATGAACCCTAAAGAAATAAAGAAGAAGGAGACATGGAAATGGTACGTATAAATGACAAAAGAGAGACATTACACAAGTTTTGTCCTGGCACCAAAGCAACATGTTTAAGCATGAGTATGATATGAATATACTTATTACTTTTAGAATTAGAAGTCACAAAAGTTTCAGAACATGCAGTATGATTACAAGTTATGGTAACTGGATTACACTTGGAAATAACCCATCTTTTCCTATTTATTGGTCAACAGATAATAAGCACTTTATTAACTGTCACTGTTCTAACACTAGAATTACACCTATAAGTGAACTCAGTTAAAAATTCAGGCGTTTCCCGTATGGACACCAAGGCGGGGAAAGTGGCGGGGTGGTGGTGGGATGAATTGGGAGATTGGGATTGACATGTATACACTAATATGTATAAAATAGATAACTAATAAGAACCGGCTGTATAAAACATAAAATAAAATTAAAAAAAAAAATTCAGACGTTTCCATTCCTGGAATTTTAACGTAAAAGCTTCCTTGCGGCGTTACTGCAAAAATCAGTTTAATACTGTATTTTCTGTATCTGGATAAATACAGATCTTTTCTCCACACCCTCTCAATAAGTAAAACCATTAAATACATATTTATAAATGTCAAATTTTTAATTCTTATCCAAATTATAAAACATAAATAAAATAACATTCTCAGATACCAAACAAAATGAATCACTCAAATATACTGCTATCCTGATAAAGAAAACATATTACTATGATATACTAAGAAGTAACATGAAACAAAAATAACAGATGTATTCCAAAATTAGAAACAAACATGACTTAGAACAAATACGGTGAGCAGAAATGTTGATTAGCTTCTAAATTCCTTCCTCTTGTTTTGCACAAGGAACCTCTGAAACAGTCAGTCTTACCTTGATGTTAAGGAAGTAAAAAATGGACGGAGTTCGTTGGTTCCCCACAAAGGAGCAACAGCATGCAGAAGGCCTGAAATTACGGACCATCTTTATGCGAAATTCCAGAGATTACTCTTTGCTTAGAAAACAGTCTTCCTTTGCACCGTGACTAATGTGAAGAAAATGGCAATTTACTGCAGCACTTTGCCACAGTTTACATACAAAATTTGAACTTTGCAAGGTATTTCCTCTCCTTGTGGGCATTATATCATTCTTTTATACAACCTGTCATTTAGTATTTATTGTCAGGCCACGGATCCCTGTCCTGTGACATGAGATGCCACACACAGATGAATTTACTCTTCCCAATTACACGACGGTGAATACTGCTGTGTGTGCAAGCACACATCCAGAAACGATGACTTTGCGCTAACTGCGACCGAGTTTGTGCTTATTGCACTAAACGAAACGGCACTTGACAGAGAAAACCATTTTCAGGTTAATAAAACTCTTGCCACGGTTCCAGCCTCCCAAATGTACAGTTTAGCTTGAATGTTAAAGGTCTGAAGAGTTATTTTTCCTTCACAGCATCTGCTGCTGCTGTCGTTTAACTGAAACTCAAGGCAGAGTTCGCATCGTCGACTAGGTCTCTGATCGCTACAGAATCGGCCCACATAAACCCGCCTGAATTGCTCCAAGAGAACGGGGAAGGAATTCAAGATGAGATTCACAATGTGAATTTTACAGGGAGGGTAAAATACCAGAAATCTCTCCATAGTTCTGAGGGAATTTTAATTTATAATGTTGCTGATTAGTCCCCTAAAAACAACTTCTTATCTGTTTTGATCACTATCCTAGGCAGGGAAACCAGCAACGCAAAGGAACAAAATGAGGGGAATGCCAGGGATGAGTGAACAGAGGCAGCAGGAAGAAACCGGCTTTTAAGAATACAAACCTCTTCAGAGGAGGGTAACGCAGTTAGTTCTGGGTCTTTGGGGAAATTAGCTTAAATTCTTCTCAAAGGGTCACATTAGACAGGAGAGAACTGCCAGATGGGCAGGCCTGGACCTGGGGCAATGGACGCGCTCAGGAGACTGCTGCCCTGGGTTTGAATGGCTCATGCAGGGTTGCTAGCTGGTTAGTGGCGTCTAACTGGGCTCATTTCTTTAGACTGAGTCCATCATGTCCTCTTGGACCTCCTTGTGCTCAGACAGGTGTCCTCTACGTGGGCTCTAGATCTGGTCTTCCTACAGTTTATACCCACTGTGCCAAAGAGCATCAGTTTAATCCCTCCTCCACGTGATGGGCTTTCAAATATTTAAACACAACCATCTTGTTTCCCAAGTCTGCTCGCCTGGAACACGGATGCCCCATCCCCTCTCCGTTTCTCATATCTCTCCTCCACTCAAAAGCCTGCCCATCTCCTGCCCTTAATCCCATCCGCTTCTCCCTGCTCTGCAACTTCACTCCATCTGTTATTATCAAGGGTTAATCTCCTCTCACATAGCTAATGCCTTCTCCCTCAGCCTACAGATATACAGGACTCAATACCCCCTACCCTTCAAAACGCCTTCCCTCAGATCTCCCAGCTCCTCTTTTGACATTTGCTTCCTAACCGTTCACTCTATCTGACCTAGGGATTTTAGATCTGGAGGACCTAAAATCTCCCTTATGCCACCTAACCTAATTCTCTAATTCCTTCATGAAGAGACTCCTGAAAGGCAACATTTGTGAGCAATCACCTTCGAAAGTGCACACGGCTTGTGCTGTTGCTTTGGGGACCCAAACATTACTTGTAAAAATGTCAATAACAATATTCTATATAAAAAAGGTCAATTTTTACATAATTATCCTAATAATATAAAACATTCACTGAGTGATTCCCATGTACCACACATGCTTTCATGTCTATAAATGTGTGAATTAAATCCCCATAAACCTCCGCAAAGTAGATACAATTATTATCGCCCTTTGAATACCCTGTGCAGGAATAAAAAAACCCCAACTTGGGCTTCCCTGGTGGCGCAGTGGTTGGGAGTCCGCCTGCCGATGCAGGGGACACGGGTTCGTGCCCCGGTCTGGGAGGATTCCACGTGCCGCGGAGCGGCTGGGCCCGTGAGCCATGGCCGCTGAGCCTGCGCGTCCGGAGCCTGTGCTCCGCAGTGGGGGAGGCCACAGCAGTGAGGGGCCCGCGTACCGCAAAAAAAAAAAAAAAAAAAAAAAACCCAACTTACTTGTAATGAAACAAGCCTGTGACTGTACCGCACACACCTCTCTCTCTAGTCAAAGTTTGTGGTTTCCAGCCATGAAGTTTCCATTCCTGTGCAGGATGTGGCCATCACTACTGTCATTCCAGGCACGGATTTAACTATTGATATGCTACTTGGATTAACTAGCCACCAATTTCTGGAAGAAATGGCAAGAAAGGAGTCCCTTTAAAAAGTTCTGGAGGGAGGAGGTGGGAGTGGGCCTGGGCTTTAAGACGGCCCTGCAGATGAGGGACAGACTGCTCCTGCTGCCTGAGCGCGTACATGGCGGTGCCCACGTCATCGCGGGCCTTTGTACCAGAAACCTTCGCAGAAGAGGCTCCAAAGAAGTAAAAACTAAGACCCGATCACAGGAGAGAGGAAAAACACACACCAAGGACACGCAACTCTTAAATTCTTTAGGGATCTGACCAAAGATCAAAAGCAGCTTTTAAAAAATACTCTCTTCACATGATCTGTAGACTGAATAGCAATTTCTAGGTAAAACTATATGATTTATACATATAGTATGTAATTCTTAAACAGGAGGTTATAATAGGATTCAATTTAATTGTTTATATTGTCTGCCTCCTTTAGTTAAAAAGAAAAGGTGGGGGACTTCCCTGGTGGTCCAGTGGTAAAGAATCGCCTTCCAATGCAGGGGACTCGGGTTCCATGCCTGGTCAGGAAACTAAGATCCCACACGCCGCAGGGCAACTAAGCCCGCGCACCACAGCTATTGAGCTCGCGCATCTCAACGAGAGAGCCCGTGCCGCAAAACTACAGAGGCCACGGGCCCTGGAGCCTGTGCGCCGCAGCTAGAAAAGAGAAAACCTGCACGCCACAGCTAGAGAGAAGCTCGCGCGCCGCAACCAAGACCCGACACAGCCAAAAAATAAAGAAAGAAATAAAGAAACTAAATTAAAAAAATAAAAGAGAAGTTGGTGCTAACAAGGCCAAAATTGTGGATGCCATCTCCCACAAGGGCTCTTTAATACAACACTGGCCCAGAAATGTTGAGTTACAGCAGTGGTTCTCAGACCTAAGAGCACATCCCACTCATCTGAAAAGCTTATTAAAACAGATTACCGGGCCCACTCCCAGAGCTGCTGACTCAGCAGATCGGGGGTGGGGCCTGACCTACTAGGATTTGCATTTCTGACAGCTTCCCCAGTGATGCTCATGCTGTTGGTCCCTGGACCACACTTTGAGAACCTCTGGTTAAAGGGCACAAATTACAGCCTAATACACCCAGGTGATGGAGAAAAGGAAAACAAACTGAATTTAAAAAGGAACCTGGGACTTCCCTGGTGGCGCAGTGGTTAAGAATCCGCCTGCCAGTGCAGGGGACACAGGTTCGAGCCCTGGGCCGGGAAGATCCCACATGCCGCGGAGCGACTAAGTCCGTGCGCCACAACTACTGAGCCTGCGCTCTAGAGCCCACGAGCCACAACTACTGAGCCCACGTGCCACAACTACTGAAGCCCGCGTGCCTAGAGCCTGTGCTCCAAAGCAAGAGAAGCCACCGCAATGAGAAGCCTACACACCGCAACGAAGAGTAGCCCCCGCTCGCCGCATCTAGAGGAAGCCCTCGCGCATCAGACCCAACGCAACAAAAAATAAATTAATTTTAAAAATTTATTAAAAAAAGGAACCTGGCGACAAAAGCCTATGCTTCAGAAATATCTCTATTGGGGCTTCCCTGGTGGCGCAGTGGTTGAGAGTCCGCCTGCTGATGCAGGGACACGGGTTCGTGCCCCGATCTGGGAAGACCCCACATGCCGTGGAGCGGCTGGGCCCGTGAGCCATGGCCGCTGAGCCTGCGCGTCCGAAGCCTGTGCTCTACAACGAGAGAGGCCACAGCAGTGAGAGGCCCGCGTACCGCAAAAAAAAAAAAAACCAAATACCTCTACTATGAAAACTATGAAATGTTTAGACAAAATTAATGGCTTAATAATTCTCAGATTTGGGCCACTTCATTTAATTTTAAGTAACTTCATTTAATTTTAAGTAAACTTTTTTTCCCTCAAGGAACATTTAAATAATTTTAAAATAAGTTCTTAAAAAGAAAGGTTTTCTTTTTCTCTCATTTTCTCTCATATATGAAATACATAGTAACAAGTATTCAACATCATTAGTCATGAGGGAAATGCAAATCAAAACCACAATGAGGTACTCACTAGGGTGGCTATAATTTAAAAAACAGAAACAACAAGTGTTGATGAAGATGCAGAGAAATGGGAATGTTGCGCATTGTTGATGGGAATGTAAAATGATTCAGCCTCTATAGAAAACAGTTTGGAAGTTCCTCAAAGAGTTAACCATAGAATTACTGCATAACCCCACCATCCCACTCCGAGGCAAATAACTAAAAGAACTGAAAAAAGGTACCCGAACAATTACATGTATGCACATGTTCACAGCAGCACCATTCACAATAGTCTAAAGGTGGAAAGAACTCAGACTTCCATCAATGGATGAATGGATAAACAACGTGTGGTATATTATTATTCAGCCATAAAAAGGAATGAAGTACCTATACATGCTACAGTGTGGATGAACCTCCAAACATTATATTAAGTGAAAGAAGCCAGAACAAAGGTCATATATTATAATTCCATGTATATAAAATATCCAGTATAGATAAATCCATGCAGACGGAAAGGAGTTCAATGGTTGCCAGGGGCTAGGGAGAGAGGCAAATGGGGAGAAAGTGCTCAACGGGTACTGGAGTGATGGAAATGTTTTGGAACTAGACAGAGGTGATGGTTGAACACCACTGCGAATGTATATATGCCACCAAATTGTTCACGTTAAAGTGGTTAATTTTGTGTTGTGTGAATTTCACCTCAATAAATTGTTTTTAAAAATTAGTAACAAGTTATAACAACGTCAAGACTCCAAGTGAATATTTGGAGTAAGTAAAATAATAAAAAGATGGGAAAATGTTCAACTTCACTAATAATAAAAAGAAATGCCAAATAAAACAATAATAAGGCTTAATTTTAAGTCTATTAGGATATCAAGTTTTTGTTTTGTTTTGCTTTGTTCTAAGGATGAAATTCAGTTCTGGTGAGGATATGGGAAGTCAGTTACTTTCGTTTACTGCTGGTGATTCTGTAACTTGATACATCCTTTTAAGAAACAGTTCGGCAGTATTAAAAAACCATTAAAGTCTTGATTCCACGTAACCCAGGAATGCTACTCTTACACAGTGTCCCCTGAATCCTGTCCCGCCTGACCACCTCCACAGAGACTCAGGAGTCACCTCAGGCACCTTTACTACACTCTCATTTCTCGACCAGCTTCTCAAAGGCAGGGCCTCTGCACACGTCTCTGCATCTCTAGCCCAACGCCTTCCTCGTACACAGTCGGCATAGAATCAACGTTGACTGAGTGGGTGCAGATTAGAAAGGAAGACAGAAATGAAAACAGGGACACCATGGAAGAACTGTCATTTTTAAAAAAATGTTCAATTTACAAAGATGTAATGGTAAATGCATTTACTAAGAAAACAATATGAAGGTTGATATTAAGGTGATAGTTGACAAACATGTTTCCTGACCATGGGACAGGCAGGATACGAGAAAAAAACCTTTCAAAACTGCATCAAAATATCTGGTCCTATAACTTATTTTAGTTTACTATAATTATATTATGTATCATAAATGAATAGCTAAACAGGGAACAGATTCTTAGTTACGAAGAGGTAAAAGAATTTATTTCAGGTGTTTCAATAATTCAGCAAGTTTTTTAAAAAAAAGTATCTTACCCTACAGAAGAAAACAGAGAGGTCAGCAAACACTTTAACCTGAACCTCATTTCTCTGCTAAGTGCCAAGAAATGTTTGCTTGTTGGATTATTTGGTTTTGGAAAATAGTTTGAGAATTTAAGTGGATATGCTGGCAAAGAAGGTAGGAATGTTTGAAAGAGGAAGAGGGCTTAAGAGATTATTGTCCAAACAAACAAAACAAAAACCCACCAAGACTGTCTTGTCCTCCTCCCTAGACTTTAAACAACACACAACCAACAAGGATTTCATCACAGATAATAACTGTTCAAGAGCCAGGACGGAAGAAGCGGGACACTCACCCAAGAGAATGTGCTCCAGTCACAACAACAAAGAACTGACACACGACCCACCCACCCCTCCACACGGACAGGACCTTGTTAGATGCAACCTCTCTCTTAGAGAGGTCAATTAAGTGATTTAAATGAACGAGTATTACTTTTATCAAAACTTAAGGAACTGGGAAGATGTTTTTTAATCCCTATGACCTTAAAGGAGAACCCCAGTTAACAATATGTTTCATTCTAGGCTATGTTTTTCTTATATAAATATATACATATGTATACCAATGCACATAAAATATTATGCACATTTTTACAAGATTGGAATAAAACTAAATAAACTATACATATACTATAGTTTTGGGTCCTACCTTAAAAAAATACAGGTAATACATTCTCATTATGAAGAATACGTAAACTAGGCTAAGCTGTTATTAAAGTCCCTCCTTCATTCACCTGTAGAATGCTACGTACTGCAATATTCTGGTATCTTATAGTCCACCTATAAATTCATAGACTTTTACAAAACATGCAAATAGGCTCACACTATGTGCATTTTCTATGACTTTGTTCAGTTTGCAATATAAGTAAGAAATCTTTCAATGAGCATATATATAGGTTTACCTCAATCTTTTACTAACTGAGTGTATTACAGTCCATTATTTAACTATTCATCAATTAATAGACATGAGTGGCAACTTCCTTCAAGAGAAACTAATGCTTCAAAGAACTTGCTTGTAAATGTTTTCAGCTGTGCAATTTTTTAGAATAAAGCCCTTGGAAGAGTCAAAGAACATACACCCTTTTTAAATTTCAAAATCTCAACATGCATTAAAGAGATGTTAAAGACATACTAGCATTTACGTTTTTACATTCTGATAGTCTCCTCCACATGGGCTTTAGCAATTTGCACTCTCATCCACAAGGTAAGCGAGGGCTCATTTACCCACATTCCACCACCTCTCAATATGATCATTGGAGAGGGGAGCAATCTAGTAATTGCTAGTAAGGTTTGTAACCTTTCTGTATGTTTATTTACTTCTTTTGTGAATTGTCCTTTTTAAAATTGTGTTGTTTGTCCTTCTTAATGATTTGTAGCAACTTTTAACATATTTTGGTATTAATCCTTTGTCAAGTGGCAAATATTTTTTCCAAGGATATTACTTATCCATAAACTTTGTTTATGATGAGTAAAAGATTTGATTATTTAAACGTGTTGGGCTAATTGGATAGACAGTTAGGGAATAAAAGCTAGATCCTACCTCTTTGTTACGACAAAATTAATTCCAGGTAAATCAAAAGAGCTATACATGTTACATGAAACTAACTGAAGTATGAAACCCACTAGAAGAAAAGATATAGAAGAATTCTTTAGGACTTCTGGATTGCACTCCTTAACCCAGCGTTTCCAACTGTAGTCCCTTAAAACACTTGCCACTGAAAATAAATACAGTGACAACAAAATCATACTCTAAAATTTTAGCGAATTGATGGCAGTGGCTTGGAGCTGATGGTTTGCTCACTTGGTTGAAAAGGCAATTAAGTGTCAGAAAGGTGCTAAAGACATAGTAGCACCAAACAGACTTTCTCCGTGATCTAACCAGAAGACTTGAAAAGTGAAATAGATGAAAAACAAAAGACTAAAAGTTACTTAATGGGATGTTCCTATTCCACTGCACCTACCTTGGGAACCATGGTCCTAGGTCAATGGAAGACACCCAGCAAGGAGCTGCAGACCTGGGACAAGTTTTAATTTAGGAAAGTGAACCTGAGAGTGACGCCCTGAGCAGGCTAAAGCAGCGGTTCTCAAACTGTGGTCCCTGACCCAGCAGCATCAGTACCGCCTGGTAACTGGGTAGAAATGCAAATTATCAAGCTCCTCCCCCGAAACTACTAAATCAGCAACTGGGAGGCTATGGCCAAGCTCTCCACGTGCTTCTCATGCCTGTGAGAGCCGCTGGGCTGGAGAGGCTGAAACAGACCTCAGCCTTCCCTTTTACCATCAGAGAGTAAGCAACTGCAATGACGAGGAGAAGGGTGGCCAAGGTGGTGGCAGCGCGGAGGGCTGCGGGAAAGGAAACGAGCGGATTCGAGGCTGCCTCCGAGGAGAAAAGGTTCCTAGTCACGGCAGACCCCCCAGTCACTGGATATTTGAAAGCAGAAGCTGGATAACGAAAAGTTGGGGGTGTTACGGAAACAGGGCACTCACTAAACGTGAAAGCAGAAATGAGAAAGTCTACAATGCTTATGGTTTGGCAGTTTCAAAGGAGCGTAGTGATATCAGCATGGGTAAGCAAAATGAACAGGAACAATTAACTTAAAAATATGTTGTGTGTGAGGCGCCAGAGGGACATGCAGGTAAAATGAGGACTAAAATTTCCATGTGGAGATCAGATAATGGATGAGATTAATGAGCCAGGCAAGGCCTTGGGATGTGCCCACATTTAATGGGACAGTAAGGATGCTGAGGAAACTGACTGCAAATGGAAGAGGAAAAAAAAAAAAACAACAACCCACTCCAGCCTCTAATCTTTTCATTCCTGCCAATAGGAAGTAATAATAATAAAACTACCAACAAAGGAACATTTCATTCATGCGTCCATGAGGTCACCCGACGTTTACTGAAAGCCTCTTTCGTGTGCTGGGACACACGAGTCGCGAGAAGCATGGCTCTCGTCCCCAGCAGCTTCTCCAGACAAACAGTGCCTGCCCTCTAGGTGGGAGCTGCGGGGTGGCATAAATCACTTCCCCAGTGGTAGCTCAATGTTTGCTTTGGAGACGAATGCACTTGGACTGTGCCTCTTTGTGGTACCGTGGATTAATACCAGTGGGCTAGTCTTTCTGACATTGGGTGGAGTGTAGGGGAACACAAAGTCGTCCTCGTAACAACACAGGGCTAGACTCCCTGAACCAAAGCACCCATTTCTCTGTCTTTTAAGTGCAGAGACTCCATATTTGTTAAGAGGGAAGTAACCTTCCGAGGCCAGGAAAACCAGCTGCAAGAGCCCACATGGACTCGATCTCTCTCCTTTCCACACACTAAGTCCATGGTTAACTACCCATCTTCACGCCCCTGATCACATTGACCACAGGAAGCAGTTACAGGTCATGCTGGAATTTCATAATCCCAAGCCTAGCTTTTTTTTTTTCCATAGGATCACTGAAGTTTAATTTATATACCAGAAAATTTGCTCGTTGTACGTGTACAGATCAGAAAATTTTAGTAAATTTATAGAGTTAAAACCACCACACCATCTAAGTGTAGCACATTCTGACCACCCCCAAAAGATCCCTTATGCCTATTTGCAGTCTCTCCCTGCTCCATCCCTACCCCCTGCCCCAGGCAACCACGAATTTACTTCTGTCTCTGTAGATTTACCTTTTCTGGAATTTCATACAAATGGAAGCACGGAAATTTGTGCTTTCTTGTGCTTGGGTTCTTTCATTTAGCATGTTTTTGTGGTACACCCATGTCGTCTGAAGATTGATTTATCTTTCTTCCTTCCTCCCTACGACCTGTCTTGTCCACTTCTGGAGTCCTTGGTGCCTAGAACAATGGCTGGTACTCATCCAACACGTGCTCAATGACTGTCCTTTCCGCGGACCGCTGCATCTGCACTGATGGATCCCTGGCAACCACACTCTAAATCCCTCTCAGGATACGAGGCTTTTGCACTGAAAAGCACCTCATTCTGGCTCTGAGTACAACTAACACAAACCAAAAGAATCACGGATTTTTTTTTTTTTAAAGCTACAGGATTGGAATTCTGAGAATCAAGTATCAGAAAACTAAGAAATGTTCTTACGCAGCCCAAGGAATGGCGCTAACATGCTACAAATCAATTCCATCCCCAGCATTTGCTTTGCTAGTTAAACACATGATTGGATTTTTGTAACTTATAGGAAGACTTTCTTTGGTGGTATTTCCTTGTGCCTTCCAGCCTCTGTTTTCCTCTGGCACAGCACCAGATCCTCCAAGCACTAAAAATTAGACGTATGGAATGTCAGGAATGTCTGATAACTACACTAACTTCAGAGCTCAGCCATTAGTCATAAACAGAAATGCCCTTTGAGCTCACTCAAATTCAACTCGAAGCAAACAAAAGTCATGAGGCTGAGTACTGGCAAAGCGTGCAGGCTGCTGTGGGGTGAGCTGGGAAGGCTCTAAATATAGTTCTTCATCGCAGCAAAGACAAATACTGCTTCGTTATCGAAAATGTTAATACACTGAAGGTGCAAAGCATTGCTCGGTGACGTTTTCAATTGGTAGCACCTGAGTTAGAAACACAAACCATTAAAATTACTTTATAAAATAAAGTTTGTCCTATTCCCATATACTTTCACTAACATCTCCTTAACAGGGCCTCATCTTCAGTTATCAATCCAGCTCTACAGGTGCTGGTACTGTTCAAGATTAATTAAAAGAAAGAATACAAACACCAAAAACTTTGAGGAACTGTTCTAATTCGAAAGAGAAATAAGAGACCTCCCTGGCGGTCCAGTGGCTAGGACTCGGCACTTTCACTGCTGGGGCCCGGGTTTGATCCCTGGTCAGGGAACTAAGATCCTGCAAGCTGCATGGTTCACCCCCCCGCCAAAAAAAAGAGGGAAATAACAACCAATTGTAGCATGTTTATCTCAAATGGATCCCAATTTTTAATTTTTAAAAAAGGATAAAAGAATTCTTAGAACAACTGGGTAATTTAAATATACCAGATGTTATACTAGATATTGGATGATAGATGTTAGATGACATGACAGGATTTTAAAATTTTTCCATAGTTGTAATAATTGATATTATGGTGAGTAAGGGAATATTTTTTCCTTGGAAGATGCATGCTGAATTATTTAATGGTGGAGGGTCATAATATCTGTAACTCACCTTCCAATGTTACAGCAAAAAAAAGTAAACATAAATACAATACACACACACACAAAATAAAAAATAAATACAATACAATACACTCATATATTTAAAGAGAGAGGGAGGAGAGGATAAAAGAAATGTGGTGATAAATTATTTGTCAGATCTACAAATTTTTCATAATAAAAAGTTAGGAGGGAAAAAAATCCTCATTAAGGAAATTCCAGTAAACACAACAGATTGAATACATGTTTGCCTACACTCCGTCTAGAAAGCTGCAGAAAAAGGATTTTAAAAAGTCATAAACACAGAAGGACAAAGGGCAGCTCAGAGGACAAGAGCCACAAAATTTGGGATTGTGGAAAGCCGAGTGGTAACTGAGTTAGCTGATGGAGAAACAGGAAACCTAAGTCAGCAAGAGAAAGCCGAGCAGCTGATTGATTCATACTGCAAACCCTTGAAAGGCTCTGGAATTCCAGCATCAAGGACTTCAGACGGCTGCGTGTGGCTGTGGAGGACTGGCCGGAAGTCTGTTAAGAAGTAGCCAGCCCCTCAGCCTGCCTTTGCTCAATCTGGGTGAAACTGAAGGTTTCCTCTCTAGAGAGACCCAACTACAAAGATTCTGGACTTCCTGGCAGCTGGTACGGCTGAAAGAAGGCGTACCTTACTGAAAACACGAGCATTAAGGGACTGTCCACGCACTGACCAGTGGGGTTCCCGGACCCCCTTTCCCCACTCAGTTTTCAGAACCACTGGTAGCTGGTCTTACACTTGCTAAGCACGAGATTGGTGGCGTTTTTCCTGGGAAAACTAACAAGCTCAGAAGAGATCTATTGACATTAATACCTGGGAGTGCCCTTATAGGAAGGGTGGGCCAGATCACTACATGACTAAGCCTCACCCACAATATAGAGCTTCCAAACTGCTTTTTATGGCTCATTCTTAAATATGACTGATGGCTGTATCAGTCACGACAGGCTAGGTAACGCTCTAATAAAAAACAATACCAAAGTCTCAGTGGCTGAACACAACAAACACTAATTTCCCACTCAAGCCAAGTTCAAAGTGGTTCTGGATGACTCCCCCAGGCAGCTGGCCTCCACAGTATGGCTCAGGATTCCAGGATGCATCTCGGGTGACTGGCACCTCCACTGCGATACTAGGTAGATAGGTAGGTAGATAGATAGACAGATAGATTGATAGATAGACAGATCTCAGTCCATCAATCTTGTGGGCTGGGGATACACGTACACCCATACTGTTCACATTCCACAGCCAAAACACATCACATGGAGGCAGGGAAATTAATCCCCTCATGTGCCTGGAAGGAGTGGAAGAACCAGAATGATCAGCATGAGCTATTCTAATGCATAAGTTAAGAACACTAGGTCTCTAAAATAAAAGCATAATCTAAAACAAACACACTAAAACAATGAATCAGACAATTTAATGCATAGAAGAAATTTTCAATTTTGTTCAGAGAAATTGAAGAAAATTTCAATAGCATAACAGACCATCAAACAATAAATATTTGGAGAAAGAAATTTAAAACCCTTGGTAATGAACAATACAATAGAAGAAATGAACCTATCTATTGAAGCGTTAGAAGATTAACTTAAGAAAATTTCCCAGAGAGAAAGACAAATAGAAAGGAAAAGATAGGAAAACTGGAGGACCAGTCCAGGGGGGTCTACTATCTGAGTAGCAGCAGTTCCAGAAAGAGAGAACAAAGTATACATGAAGGGGAAGATATTATCAAAGATGTAATACAAGAAAATTTCTCTTAACTGAATGACTGGTTTCTTGAATATAAACAGCCCACCCAGAAGAATCGTTAAAAAAAAAGACCTACGTCAAAGCACAATATTGTGAAATTTTAGAACATGGAGGCAACGAGAAGAGTCTAAAAGCTTCGAGAGGAACCAGGTCACCAAAAAAAAAAAGAAAAAGAAAAAGAAAAATCAAGAATCAGAAAGGCTATACACTAAGAACAAATTTTCTGAAAAAGAAATAAAGAAATTGATCCCATTTACAATGGCATCAAAACCAACAAAATACCTAGGAATAAATTTAACCAAGGAGGTTACAGATCTCTACTCTGAAGACTATAAGACATTGAAGACAACAGAAACAAATGGAAAAGTATCCTGTTTTCATGGATTGGAAGAATTAATATTGTTAAAATGTCAGTACTGCCAAAAGCCATCTACAGATTCAATGCAATCCCTATCAAGATAACAAGGGCATTTTTTAAAGCAGTAGAGAAAATACTCCTAAAATTTATATGGAACCACAAAAATACCCTGAATAGCCAAAGCAATCCTAAAAGAATAGCAAAGCAGAGGCATCACACTTCCTGATTTCCAACTATACTATAGCTATAGTAATCAAAACAGTACAGTACTGGCATAAAACAGACAAACAGACAAATGGGACAGGATCGAGAGCCCAGAAATAAACCTAAGCATATACAGTGAACTAATATTTGACAATCGAGATAATAATACTCAATGGAGAAAAGACAGTCTCTTCAATAAAGGGTGCTGGGATAACTGGATACTCACATGTAAAAGAATGAAATTGAACCCCTATCTTACAACACTCAGGAAAATTTACTCAAAATGGATTAAAGATTTAAATGTAAGACCTGAAACCATGAAACTCCTAGAAGAAAACAGAGGAATAAAGCTCCTTGATGTGAGTCTTGCTAATGACTTTTTTGATATGACACCAGCACAAGCAACAAAATAAAAAATAAACAAGTAGGGCTACATCAAACTAAAAGTTTCTGTAGAGCAAAAGAAACCAAGAAGAAAGGGAAAAGACAACTTATGGAATAAGAAAAAGTATTTGCAAACCATATATCTGATAAGGGGTTAATATCCAAAATATGTAAAGAACTCATAAAGCTCAACAGCAAAAATAAACAAATAACCCAGTTAAAAAATAGACAAAGGACCCGAATAGATCTTTCTCCAAAGAAAATATACAAAGGCCAACACATACATGAAAAGATGCTCAACATCACGAGCCATTAGGGAATGCAAATTAAAACTGTGATGAGATATTACCTCATGAGTGTTAGAACGGCCATCATCAAAAAGACAAGGGATGACAAATACTGGCAAGGATGTGGAGAAAAGGGAACCCTTGTGCACCACTGGTGGGACTGTACAGCCACTATTGAAAATAGTCAAAAAAATTAAAAATAGAACCACCATATGGTCCAGCAATTCCACTTCTGGGAATACATCCAAAGGCAACAAAACACTAACTCCAAAAGATATCTGTACCCCCATGTTCATAGCAGTATTATTTATAATGGCCAAGATGTGGAAACAACCTAAGTGTCCATCAATGAATGAATGGGTAAAGAAGTTGTGCTATCTATCTATATACAGCACAACTATATTATATATATATATTATTCAGACATAAAAAAAATGAGGAAATCCTACTACCTGTGCCAACATGGATGGACCCTGAAGGCATTAGGCTAAGTGAATTAAGTCAGACAGAGAAAGACAAATACATATAAATGATCTCAATTATATGCGGACTCTGCAAACAAACAAAACACCAAAAAAACCTCATAGTAAAGAAAAAGAGATCAGACTTGTAGTTGCCAGGGGCGGAGGTGGGGGAAAGGGGGAATTGGTGGAAGGTGGTCAGAAGGTACAGACTCCCAGTTATAAGCTAAGTAAGTACTAGGGATGTCATGTACAGCATGGTGACCACACTAGCAGCTAGCAGCTAACACTGCTGTGTGATACACAGGAAAGTTGTTAAGACAGTAAGTCTTAAGAGTTATCATCATGAGACAATTTTTTCTTTTCTTCCTTTTCTTTTTATTGTGTCTATGAGATTCAGTGTGAGAGAGCCAAACCTATGGTGGTAATCATTTCACAGTACGTGTAAATCAAACCATCACGCTGTATGCCTTATACAGTGCTATATGTCAATTACTTCTCAATAAAACTGCGGAAAACAAGAATCGTAAAGGCACCGGACTTCCCAAACACAAGGCTGGAGGCTACAAGTCAGTAGAGAAACATGATCCCATTTTTCAGTACAAATTATTTCCAATCTGAAATTGTATCCCCAGGTAAAATGTCTATCAGGTATGAGAGTAGAATAATGTGGCATTTTCTGAGATGCATAGACTCAACAAATTTCTCTCCTATGCCCCCCCTAAGGCAACTCTACCCAAAGGAGAGAAGAAAGCAAGAAAACTGGAAGACATGGGATTCAAAAATTAAAGTATCTTAATTTCTAGTAAATGGAGATCCCACGCGCATATGACCCGTGCAGCAGTTACAGTTACATGACTCACCAGGCTGAACTGGAAACCAAGAATAGAAGGAACAGCAGGTGTGAAACTGACAGAATACCTGTTGTGTTTAAATGTACTGAAAGGAGATTTACAATTCTGGCAGCAAACTGGTGATGGGGACATAGAAAATTAAGTCAATGGAAAAAAAAGAGACAATTATTAACTACAGAGAAAACCAAAGGAAATTCAGCTGAGTACACTAGATTGGTCATCCAGAAACAATATTTACATAGTCATAAAAATGTAAATATTGAATACTGATTTATTTACAAGGTGATATAACGCTCCAGGATGATGAAGGGAAGGGAAATGTGTACATGGGGAGGGCACCCAGGAGAGCTGAATCCTCACCCCGAGTGGGAGGTCAATTCTCCAAATCTACAGCTAAGAAAATCAAGACATATACAAGTGTTATTTAAAAATACAGAGGTAGGGCTTCCCTGGTGGCGCAGTGGTTGAGAGTCCGCCTGCCGATGCAGGGGACACGGGTTCGTGCCCCGGTCCGGGAAGATCCCACATACCACGGAGTGGCTGGGCCTGTGAGCCATGGCCGCTGAGCCTGCGCGTCCGGAGCCTGTGCTCCGCAACGGGAGAGGCCACAACAGTAAGAGGCCCGCGTATCGCAAAAAAAAAAAGTACAGAGGTAAATACGAAAAGAAACCGTTAAATATGTAAAAGTGGTTGACTCTGGGGAGAGAGAATCAGGTATAGGGAAGAGCAGTGGGTCGGGACTGCCGATGTGCTTGAGAACCTATAATGTTCATTCATCATTTACAGATAGAACTCTGGTTAAGATAAAGTTGTAAAATCTCCCATAAGTTTCCAATTTTAATTCCAAGAATCAGAAAACTTTCTGTACTGTCTCTTTTTACTGATTTCAAATTTATTCTTAAAGAAATCTCACCTAAAGTTTTACATTTTTTAAGTTTTTTGAAGTTACAGTTTGTTAAAATTACATTTGCTCAGAGCTTAAAGTATTTTTCTCCCGGTACGCTAAAGCACATCACCTAAAAATCAGAAATTATTACCAATGTAATCTTTTAGTAGAAACTAAGTTCTAGTGAATCAAACAAAACAGAAAATATAAATATTATACCTTGTTCTTCTGGGTTTTATTTGGAAGCCCCTGTTACATTCAATACACTGTTGAGAGATACCAAATAATATATATGAAAAATATTCTGGAAAGTGCATAAATGCTTTTATTTCCATTTCCAGAGGCTGAAATCTAACTGGAAAGATAAGGCATATGCAGAAACATACACAACAAAAGGCAGTGTGTGCTAGGAACCATGTGAATGGTACAAAGAAGCAATGAAGGCAGCTGATTAAAGAAAGTTTCCATCTGGTTGCATCTGAAACAGTGGTTGTCACGCTACGCTCTCATCAGTTACCTTCTCTCTCCATTTTATAAAGCAGAAAGACAAATTAATCTGAAGAAATGACTCTTCCTATGTTCCCAAAGTGCACTTCCACATCCGCGTGTTGCACCTCCAGGGCTTCCTTTTAATTCTCCCCGTGCCTGCCCTGAACCTGGCAATAGTGCTCTCCTCCTTTCCCCATCCACTACCACAAGCTCCTTCCAGATGACTGCAACTCCAGGCCCTCAGAGCCGCAAGTCTGCCCTGGAGCCTCTGCAGCTCTTGTCATTCACCTGAAGATCATCCTCACGAAGGTTTCTGAATGTTTAATTTCCACACCCTCCGAGCCTCAGGCTGGCTGGCAAGCCGGTCGCCGCTGTGACTTCAAGTGTCTGCCTCCTGAATCGGATGTTTTCAGCCATGATGGGTCAAAGAGGACCCACTATTTTCTAGAGTGGAAATCATTCTCTGGCCAGCACAGCAACTGTTAACCTGATGTTTTTGTCTTCTTAAGCGAATAAGCATCTGGACTGTGCCATCTGGAATATTCCTCTCATCATTACTTCTGCTGTGGCTTTATGCTCTTTTTGTCCAACAAACCTACTACTGTCTTTTCTGAGTACCTTGAAAATCTATTTTCCAAAAAAAAAAAAAATCATCCTTTTGAAGTATGCTCTTCTTTTGAAGCTCAGCTTGGTGTCCATGAGAAACTATTGATTTCATAGTCACTTCCCTACTTAGGTGAACAACTACCTGATCGTCTATATTAAAGTAAGCTAGAATCAGGTTTCAAAAGTTTCTGGCGTGAAAACATGTTATTTTGATAGTCATACTGAGTATTCAACCGTTAGATATTCAGTAATTCACTGGTTTACAAGAGAAAGTTGTAGCACTTAATTAACACTTTGTTTCTTTACGCCAGGTCTTGAATCTTCAAAATTACTTCCTTTAATACAAAAGCTACGTGATATAAACAATTCTGGTTTGTATGCATCAAGATATTCACCCCATTGTTTGGGTATATGAGGGTCATTCCAAAATTGTATTTCCTCAGGATTTCTCTGAGGGACATCTAAAAATATAATAATAAAAATAAAAAATATACAAAACACACTTGTCTTTCCTTCTTCAAACCTTAACAGCTTTACAGTAACGCATCTAATTTCAATGAGTATCAATAATGTGATTATGTATAATTAGAGTAAAATAAAATTCTCTCAGGCCAATGATTTGTACGCTTGTACTTGATCAATTTTGTTAATTTTAATATTTCCAAATGTTTTTAAAAATACAGATATAGACTTTATAATACTTCATGCCATAAAAAGATGACATTTCATATTTAAAGATAATTTTTAAAAACTCTTGTATTTCTACACATGCCATAATTTAAAATCCTATTTCAATGTGTGAAAATGGTATCTATCGTCCTTGTTTTAGATTTTTGTCCTTGATGATTTCCACTGGAGCCAGCATGCACCCTGACACTCAGTGACAGACAGGGAGGGAATGAATGGCTTAACAATTTCCTCCTTAACGTTTGCTTTCTTCAAAGAATTTCTAGGCACTAGACACTTAAAAAAAAATAAGCTTTGACACCCTTGACGTTGGAGTAGACATTTTTACTTCATCACAACTAAGCCAAGACACAGAGACAATGATGTGACTGGGCCAAAAGTAATCGTAGAGTCCCCCGAAGACAGCTCTATAGTGAACTGAAAAACCTACTACACCGACAATCAGAGTGTCTGGGTTTGACCCTATCTCTTCCAATAGCTTGCTGGGAGAGCTTTAACACTTACCAAGTTCTTTGATTGTTAGTTTTCCTCAACTATAAAACAACAGGGTTTGATTCAAAGATCCAAAGTCAATTCACGTGCTAAATCTTAATGATTTTTTAGATTCTGCAGTCCTTCACTGTAGAGTGTCGTAATTCATATCTTATTTTCTCACTGACTTAGAAATCTAAATGATCCTTAATTGGCAGTGGCCCCTAACAATTCTGTTTCAAACCCCTGTGCCCCCAAAAGAGCCCTTTACTATATCTGGCAGTAAATACAAGGATCTTTTTAAAACTTAAAAAAAAAAAAAATCATTCACTGACTTCTATTGCCAACTACATAAAATCCAAGAGATGTGGTCTGGCATTCAGGATACTCAAAATCTGACCTCAACTCACCTTCCCAACTTTTATCTCCAATGATTCCCTTTCTTGTTGCCAAAGCTACAGTCAAACTAAACATGTTTTCCTTAACCACTCCAAAGTCTTCCCGGTGCCCATGTTTTTTATTCATGGTATTATCTTTACCTAGACTGTTCTCTGTCTCCACAGAGTCAAGTTTGACCAGCTCCTCAAAGCTAGGGGGACCATATAATTTATCATCCAAACTGCGACAATTTTGACAGTGAAAGGGGATGTTAATTGGATGGGACGCCAGAAATAAACTGGGGCTCACCCAACACACTGGGACATGTGATCGCTCTACATAAAGCCCAGCTGGAGTGAACATTTACTGGAAATAAAATCCCTCCCCTAAACCTCCATCACACTGGAAATTTGTATCCCCTTTTGATGATCATTTCTGCTGTGTATCTGAGTTATGTATACAACAGTCTGAGTCATGAAATGATTCAGCCTTATACTCCCCACAATGCCTGGCATATAGTAGGTGCTCAGTAAACATCTGATAAATGAGTGAGCTCCTAGGTATGTGAGATTTCTGTACATGACATTAGGTTCTTTCAAGTCAGTACACGCCTTTTTTTAAATCAGCAGCACAGTTCACACAGAGAAGAGCCACATTCCTTGGTCACCCCAAAGAGAGCCATTTCCCCGCAGGGATGTCCCAGGTTCACACAGCAACTGGAATGAGGATTCCCGTGGCCCTGTGGAGGCACACTTCAAACACACGCTGATTCAGGCCTGCTTCACGACGCAGCCCAACTCCTTGATGTGTAAAAACACCCGATGAGGTAGATACAAGAAGTCCCCATTTTATGAAACACTGTGGTTCACAGAAACGAACAGCATTGTCCAGAATGAGCTGCTAAGTGAGAAGCCAGGTCTGAAATCCAGACATTCTGACCACTAGGACTACCTTGGTCCCCACAGGACACTACAATGAACTTGACAGATATGGCATTTACATAACAGAAAATATCATTCTCATCCCTGAATGCTGCAGGCTACGACACACAACTGCCCCAAATGTTTTACGCAGTTCTGTTGACTTTCTGAAAATGAGAGTGAAAAAACTCTTTCATTAGCTGCTTCTTTCAGCCACTAGTATAGATAGACCTGGCTAAGTTAGAGTAGGGGGGAAGAAAAGAAAAAGAAACATAAATAAGAGAAAGAGAGAATTTAACATATTACAAATCTTAGAAGCAGGAAGCGTGGAGTGTCATGGTACCAGCGCAGCCCTGGATGTGCCACAGGCACGCATCACAATGTTGCCACGCAGATGCGTCAAGTTATTTCGGGGACCCAATAAAGGAGGCACTTTATCTTCTGGAATGTCCACCTGAAGATGGAGCCTTCTACTAAAACATAAGTCTTAAGAATTAAACAAAAGAATTTTAAAAACATCAAACACACTCATTTTTTTGTCCAAGTATGTTTCATTAGACCGTACTCAAATGCCACACATAGGATTTGGATGAAAAAGTAAAACTTGCACTATGTGCCAGTTTTTTTGTTGTTGTTGTTGTTGTTTTTTGCGGTACACGGGCCTCTCACTGTTGTGGCCTCTCCCGTTGCGGAGCACAGGCTCTGGATGCGCAGGCTCAGCGGCCATGGCTCACGGGCCCAGCCGCTCCGCGGCATGTGGGATCCTCCCGGACCGGGGCACGAACCCGTGTCCCCTGCATCGGCAGGCGGACTCTCAACCACTGCGCCACCAGGGAAGCCCTGTGCCAGTTTTTAAAGTTCCTTCATTACCTATACAGTTTCCACGTTCCTTCTTTGTAACAACAGTTCAATTTAAGCCTCAACAGGCTTCATTCCCATTTGCTCTGAGTCTGAAGGCATGAGAAGTATGTAGCATTTACAAAGCAGGAAATATCTAAAAGCATTCTGCTGAGATTTCCTTCCCCCACACCCCGTTCCACACCCGTTCCTTAAACTGCCTTCGAAAGGCCTGCTGCGTCCCTTACAAATTAAACCCAAGCTACGGACAGAAGCAGCGCGCTGTTCCTTGCTTTGTTTGGACGCCGCATCTCCACGAACGTTGGATGCTGCCTGGCTTCAGCAGCTTCTCAGGCTAGCATCTGACCCCTCGTGCTTAGATATTTTAATGCCACGCAGGTCAAAGATGCTTTTCTGCTGTTATCAGAGTGGAATTTAGGAGGAAAAGAAGAAAGCCTACCAACTCGGCTTTCCATTCTCCACATACCAAACCCTAATCAAGAGGCCCTTCCAACGTTTGGCGCGAACATGTCTCTCTGACTCTCCAAGTCAGGAGAGGCCTTTCACCACCACCCCCCGAACCCCTCCTCCCACCCTCACTCCCTGACCCACCCTCAAATCAACTCTGCCCAACCGTGGTCTGAGCTCCCATGCGTGTTTACCCAGTAGATGTAAGACTCTGGAACAAATGGAATGTTTGTTTATGGTCCATTAGAGGTAAAGATTGTGAACACGGTGCTTACATGAGGCTAACATTTATTAGTTATTAATACCTCTGCAACAGTACCCAGCAACTGTTATTAATACCTCTGGTTTATTAACTGTCCCAAATGTGCCTTTTCTACAGGGCACCATTGGTCAGGATAAGTCATTATGGTGGCGAACCACACTGAAGGCTGTCACACACAACTGGCAGCCAGCCAGCCACAACTCGCCTGGTTCTGGAAAACATCCATCCATGTCCCCAGAAGCCATTCAAGGTCAAGGGATACCCAGGAGGTCTGGCTCCACTGAGAAGCAGCCTCATGATAGGTGGGTGGAGCTGGCCTAAACCTGATCAATTCCAGGACCCATACCCACAAGAGAGGACTTATTTCTCTGCCAGCTCCAAAGCCATATGTATCACAAAGATTTTCTCCAACAGCGTAGACTGGCTTAAGAGTTTCCTAAAATATTCTCGATTTTAAAAAAAGCAGGAATCTCTTAGTTCTAACCTTCTCTGTCTTTTGAAGACCAAGTCCCAATCTCTTCTTACTTTTCCCATTACTTAAAAAAAAAAAATTGTTAAATCACATAATGCAGGGGACACTGACCTACATTAAGTCATAATATTTTACAAGTAAAGAAATAGGTGGTTTAAGACTATGAAGTCTTCCTAAGCGACATTTAGAGCAGAAAGTGAATTTCTTATATGGACCTTCTTTTTTGTTTGTTTGTTTGTTTTGCGGTACGCGGGCCTCTCACTGCTGTGGCCTCTCCCGTTGCGGAGCACAGGCTCTGGACGCGCAGGCTCAGCGGCCATGGCTCACGGGCCCAGCCGCTCCGCGGCATGTGGGATCTTCCCGGACCGGGGCACGAACCCGTGTCCCCTGCATCGGCAGGCGGACTCTCAACCACTGCACCACCAGGGAAGCCCATATGGACCTTCTTAATTGCTGCTCACAGAAATTATTTTGTCCACGTGGCATGAGAGAATTTTAATTTCGGTTCCATTTTCTCATTACCCTCAAAAACTCTAAAAGTACCATTTTGTTAAATTGAGTCAGTGCCCATTGAATAGAGTAATTCAGTAACTTAGCTCACTTGTCCACTAGAACACTAATTTCATTTTTTCTAAAATTAATACAACCTGCAACATTAAAGCAAACCACTCCCATCTATCTTGCCACCTTACTCAATAATTCAATTCTCTGTGTAATTATGTTATAAAATTATAAGCTAAATCACAAATCACTTTTGTACAATGACCTAGAAGATACTTCCAAAGTAATTTGGCCATGACTTATAACTTGGGTCAATTCAAACAATCAAGATGAAAAATAATAAAGGAAATAGAACACATGCTAATTTACACTGGAGTTAGTCTCCAAAAGCTTATTTGTAAATCAGCTGTTCAAGCGCTCCGGTTACTCACTGGCTTAGGCCCCCAAAGCAGATCACAGAAGTCTCTTAAACTCACAGTTTATGTAAATAAAGCTCTTGCATCTTCCCTATCATACGACAAGCTTTTTTACTGGAAGAAGGATCTGTCACTCTGTTTTGATTATTTCCTTCAGCTGTGGGCTCTGGGTCTTTCCTCTGAGAGGAGAGATTTCCCAGCTCCAGTCCACCAAATCCTGCAGGCCAGGCGAGCTGGGAGCGTGCGGTGTGCATAACACAACCTCGGCACACGAGGTTCCACATGGCTCCCAAGACTCTTGTTTTCTGACCTCTCTGTGGCCACATGGATGAGTCAGCCTGCTTCCCTTTTTACTGTCATCACTTCTTTTCACCAACCAGAGTGTTTCTCCCTTATGTCCACTGGGGAAAGAGTCTCATAGCTATGTCCTATCCTCTTTGGTCCCTAATGCAAATCACCATGGTAGCCTAAGGCTTTTCACTGCTACTCTCTCAAGTACGAGGGCTTCTCTTCCTTGAAGTCATCTCCTCTCACCCAGGTGCTATAGAGAAGAACAAAAATTGAACGCTGGAAATAATGATGCCTCTTGGAACACAAAAGAAAGATGAATACATTTGAAAAGGCAAAGGCCTTGATAAGACCTTGGGTTTAAGGATGAGACTCTAAACACATGCTCTCAGAACCAAAGATAACCACTGGACTAGATTAACTAGATTCACCAGACTTGGCAATGCTATGGGGTGGGGGGTGGGGGGGAGGTGAGAAGAAGAGCTGAGTGACAGAGTAGTAGAGTTGTTCCTCATGAGTCAGACAACGTAAAAGTCCCACAAAAGAAAAAAAAAAAAAAAGAAAGAAAGAAAAGAGAAGAAAAAAAAAAGAAAAGAAAAAAGAAGAAGAAGAAAAAGACAGCTTTTTTTCAACTCTCTAGACCAGAAACAAGGCCAGGGAGATGAGGCAATGTCAGGCCGGGGCAGCCGGAGAACAAGGCACCATGTAGACTAACGGGTGGCATGTTAATGGGAAACACCATGAAGAGGCTTAGAATATAGGAAGACATGGACAACAATACAGCTGATAATGGTTGCTGAAGTGTTGGCA